>NC_140455.1:33024614-34502114 GCF_963576455.1 Neolamprologus multifasciatus
CAGATGATGAGGTCAAACAGGTGCCATTCATACAGGTAACGAGTGGGGGACAGAAAAGCTTCTTACAGAAGACGTTACAGGTCTGTGAGAGCCAGGGATTTTCCTTGTTTGAGGTGACCAAATACTTATTTTCCACCCTGATTTACGAATAAATTCTTTACAAATCCTACCATGTGAATTCATGGATTTTTTTTTCACATTCTGTCTCTTACAGTTGAAGTGTACCTCTGGTGCAAATTACTGACCTCTGTCATCATTTTAAGTGGGGGAACTTGCACAATCGGTGGCTGACTAAATACTTTTTTGCCCCACTGTATACACACTCCAAGAAAGGGTCTCCAGTATGAAGAATTGGACAGCACCAGACCCTGACATGGTTCACGCCTACTGGCTGAAAAAGCTGACTGCACTCCACGAGCGCCTGGCAGCACAAATGAACCAGCTGCTAATTGACGAGAGACACCCGGAATGGCTAACAGAAGGCCGGACAGTCCTGATCCTCAAGGACCCCCAGAAGAAACCGGTCCCCTCCAAATACCGACCAATAACCTGCCTCAGCACCTCCTGTCAGGCATCATAGCGGCTAAGATGAACAGGCACATGGGTCAATACATGAGTGGGGCACAGAAAGGGATGGGCAAGAATACCAGAGGCGCAAAACATCAGCTACTGGCAGACCAAGCAGTCAGCTGAGACTGCAAAACCAGACTGACCAACCTGTGCAGTGCCTGGATTGATTACAAGAAGGCCTATGACTCAATGGCCCACACCTGGAGCCTGGAATGGCTAGAACTGCTCTGTCCCCACTGCTGTTCTGCATAGGCCTGAACCCCCTCAGTGCGATTGACAAGACTGACTATGGATACCGACTACGGAATGGAGCAGTTGATAGAGGAGGTGGTTGATATCCAGAAATCCTACCAGTGGCTGGACAAAGCTGGACTGAAAGACAGCACGGAAGCACTAATCATGGCAGCACAGGAACAAGCACTGAGCACAAGATCCATTGAGGCTGGGGTCTATCACACCAGGCAAGACCCCAGGTGCAGGCTGTGTAAAGATGCTCCAGAGACAATCCAGCACATAACAGCAGCGTGTAAGATGCTAGCAGGCAAGGCATACATGGAACGCCATAACCAAGTGGCCGGCATAGTGTACAGGAACATCTGTGCCGAGTATAACCTGGAAGTCCCGAGGTCAAAATGGGAGATGCCTCCAAGGGTGATGGAGAATGACCGAGCTAAGATCCTGTGGGACTTCAACCGGACATAATGGTGGTAGACAAACATGAGAAGACGGCCGTAGTGATCGATGTAGCGGTTCCGAATGACAGCAACATCAGGAAGAAGGAACACGAGAAGCTCGAGAAATACCAAGGGCTCAGAGAAGAGCTCGAGAAGATGTGGAGGGTGAAGGTAACGGTGGTCCCCGTGGTAATTGAAGCACTAGGTGCAGTGACTCCCAAGCTAGGCGAGTGGCTCCAGCAAATCTCGGGAACAACAGCGGAGATCTCTATCCGGAAGAGCGTAGTCCTGGGAACAGCTAAGATACTGCGCAGGACTCTCAAGCTCCCAGGCCTCTGGTAGAGGACCCGAGCTTGAAGGATTGACCGCCCACAGGGGCGAGTGGGGAATTTTTTTTTTTATATGTATGTATATGTGTATGTGTATTCATCTAAAGAGGATATAACTGATGACCTTTACTTAAGCACATTTACAGAAGCTGTGTATACTATATGATTGAAAGAGTGGGTGGCCCTCGTGTTCTGAACACCTTGCGTGTGTCTGTGTGTGTTTTATGAGCTTGCCCATACCCAGAAATGGGCAGTGGAATTCAGATGGAGGGATATAAATTTGGGAACAGGCTCCAGGCAGTCAGTCGTTCTCCTGACAGAAAAGGTTTTGAAAGGTAAAAGAGTGCCAGTAAAAGGAAATGAAAATGCTTATCTTTTGTATCCACACGCTGTGTTTTAGTCACCAAAAGCTATATTTGCATTCCTACAGATGAGGTGGACAAAAACAGAATATGACATCTTGTGTTAGAATAATAGCAGAAAAGAAAAGAAGCCATACAAAGGATGGAAAGGGTGTACAAGAAGACGAGAGAGCAAAGCAGAAAGGAGAGGAAAAGGGGATATTTACATGAGGCTACTCTCCTGAAGTGAAGGTTGCCATGGAGACCACACCCAGGCGTCTGAGCATTCCCTATTTGGAGGAAATGGGAGGGGCCGAACGGTAGGGGAGTGTGACCTGCGAGCCAATGGCAGTGCTCAGCTGGGCTCTGACAGATTTCCCACATGCAGAGGCCGAGCACTAATGAGGTTACACAACTGTCCCTCTAATAAACACAGAGTCACATCATTTTAAAGCAGCTGCAGGCAAATGAGATGAACCCCGGGAGGGCTGTTTATTTGTAAATGTGTGGTTGAAGCCAATCTAAAGAGAAAGTGAAAGAGAGATGCTTGCAGAAGGAGAGATGAGCAAGATGCACTGATCGACGCAGTGAAAAATAAAATGACAAGACACTGAGGCATGCACACAGCCCTCCAAATGAGACTGGAGCTGTTGGGTACATCGAGTGCTGGAATGTTCTGTGTCTCACCCAAACACACCACGAGGCCAGGAAATAGAAAATCACCAGCTATTGTAGTGAGAGAAAGACAAGCGACACCTCCTCACAAATTCTGTCACAGTCTGATCCTTTGCTGATTTGGGAACGGAACAGATACATCAGAGGATCCAGAACAAACTGTTCTTTTCTTTTAATCTCGAATGTGCTCAGAATGATTAGTACCCGGTCGATTTGATCAAGTAATTCTATCATACATGTTGGGCTGCCACAAACAATATACCACCTGTCACTTCAAATAGGCCCATTAATTTGCTATACTCGTACAATGAAATTAGCAGTCGCTGATAAAGGTGTCAGGTCAGCAAAGGGACGCAACAACCAATTATTTTCAGTGTTGAATGGTCGGTTGATTCTTTTCTAATAACGCTCTGTGGTTTACTAATGAAAATAGCTAAAACTGGCCATGCAAATAACATTATAATCAAACTATTGGCTTTGTCTAATCAAAGGCGATAAGCAGAAAATAGTCACTTGAGATAAGGTGGAACCAGTGAATGTTTAGCATGTTTTGGTAGCCCAGCGGAAGCGCTCCATTGATGGCAATGCCATGCAGTCATGGCGTCAGACCATCACTTTAGCCCAGATCAAGCTGTAACCTCAATGGCCAACAAATCAAGTGCAACAATCGTAAATGACTTAAATAGTCTCTTGATGCTTGACTATGGCAATAGATAGTGAAACCCTATGCACTGATGACCTGTCACCAATAAAATAGTAGCATTGCACAAGTCATTTTTACACTCACTAGAGGCAGAAACTTTATAATAACAAGGTAATATTGGTCAATGCTTTAATATATTAGAACGTTGTTATCACTGCTTACTGCTTAAATTAACCCTACCTTGTGCCATAAAAAACAAAGAGCTGATTCTTAAAACCACACTGACTGTTATGCTTTTGCTTGATTTGAATGTTACACTATTTGCACAAATAACAATTTGCATGTTAGCACATGTCTTCAGGATGTTGGCACACCTCTTGCTGTGTTCACAATATTTATTCAGATGAATAATACGATACCTCATCTTGTTTTGAAGCAGTAATAAAAAGCATTGTTGGCATTCATTCAGACTTGGATTTCTCCATGTCCAAATAAAAGAAAAGACTGACTGATATCAGTAAATCAAACATTAGCTTCCTAGCAATGCTGAAATGATTGATTAATCAATTACCAAGTCAAAATCAAGACTAATGGTGCATATACACTGAAGGTGTTTCAGCTCATCTGTCACACATACATCTGACAGAACAGATACGCTCCTATTTAATTAATCCGTCTGCACAGACTTTGGAGCAGCAAACCCAAAGCACAGCATTATCAATTCTAGTTTTTGTGTTTATTATGTGCATAACTAGAGTGATTGTGTAATCAAGTCTAAGCACTTTGTCTTGTAGAGACAGAACACCAGAGCTGATGCTACGAGCATGCAGCTCGTGCTTCACTTTGAGACAGCATAAGATTGGATAAGACATGTATACAAGCTGTTTTTATGACTTATAGTCACATTTTAAACTCAAGGGACTAACCTCTATAGGTTGTGTGAATATTTGCATGTAAACTGGCAGTTTTGCATTTTGCGGCCCCAATTCCTGGTTACACAGAAACTACTGCACATTTCCAAGTAATAGGCCACAGCAATAAACATGAACATGAACTCACTGGAAATAGTTTCTTGAACATCTTTCTAATGTTCGCATTTAGCTGGAAGCACATGTCGCATCTATTTTTACAAGTGAACAAGTCTTTCAGCTAAATGATTATAGTAGTTGCTTGTTCCATCTAATACTATACATAAAGTTAATGAAATAGCGTACAGGAACTATTTCACTTAAAAAGAAATTACATGGTATGCATTAGGAAGCAAAAGTCAAGCAGGGTAGAAGTGCTACACAACTACACACTTTCCACCATTTACTATTTAGCTAGGCACATTTTTTTAATCACATAACGATTTATTCTTTTATCGCATAACAATTCTCTAAACTTTTACCAAGCCTTCAGATAATCCAAAATTCTGCAGCAAGAGTCCTGACAGGGACTAGAAAGTGAGAGCAGATTTCTCCTGTTTTGGCTTCCCTTCATTGGCTTCCTGTTAAATCCAGAATTGAATTCAAAATCCTGCTCCTCACATACAAGGTCTTAAATAATCAGGCCCCATCTTATCTTAATGACCTTGTAGTACCATATCACCCTATTAGAGCACTTCGCTCTCATACTGCAGGCTGTTGTTGTTCTTAGAGTATTTAAAAGTAGAATGGGAGGGAGGGCCTTCAGTTTTCAGGCTCTTCTTCTGTGGAACCAGCTTCCAGTTTGGATTGGTTTTGGCTTAAAACTTTCCTTTTTGCTAAAGCATATAGTTAGGGCTGGATCAGGTGACCCTGAATCCTCCCTGCAATAGGTGTAGGCTGCTGGGGAACTCCCATGATGCATTGAGTATTTCCTTTTCAGTCACCTTTCTCACTCAACATGTGTTAATAGACCTCTCTGCATTGAATCATATTTTTAGAGTTTTTCATTCCCACTGTCACCAAAGTGCTTGTTCAGAGGGGGTCATATGATTGTTGGGTTTTTCTCTGTATCTATTATTGTATGATCTACTGTGCAATATAAAGCGCCTTGAGGCGACTGCTGTTGTGATTTGGCGCTATATAAATACATTGAATTGAATTAAATACGTGCTGTTAGTAACACAACGTACAGAGGTTGATCTCTTTTGTGACTATAAGTCATAAAAACAGCTTGTATACATGTCTTATCCAATCTTATGCTGTCTCAAAGTGAAGCACGAGCTGCATGTTTGTAGCATCAGCTCTGGTGTTCTGTCTCTACAAGACAAAGTGCTTAGACTTCAATACACAATCACTTTAGTTATGCACATAATAAACACAAAAACTAGAATTGATAATGCTGTGCTTTGGGTTTGCTGCTCCGAAGTCTGTGCAGACGGATTAATTAAATAGGAGCGTATCTGTTCTGTCAGATGTATGTGTGACAGATGAGCTGAAACACCTTCAGTGTATATGCACCATTAGTCTTGATTTTGACTTGGTAATTGATTAATCAATCATTTCAGTGTTGCTAGGAAGCTAATGTTTGATTTACTGATATCAGTCAGTCTTTTTTCTTATTTAGAAATTGAAAAATTCAAGTCTGGATGAATGCTAACACTGGAATCTGAAAAAGTAACTGGAAACATTTATAGGGCAAACACTATTTATTAAAACAAGACAAGGTATCCTGTTATTCATTGGAATACATATTTTGAACACAACGAGAGGTGTGCAAACACCCTGAAGACATTTGCTAACATGCAAATACTTATGCACATGCAAACAACATCATAAAGACATGTTTGTGCAAACAGAGTAACTTTCACATCATCTGTGCATAAGTCATACTTGCCCTTACTTTGGTATAAAAAATGGTAACAGTGACATCAATATCAATATGTGGTTTTAAGACTGAATATACCATGACCTGACCCACTTGTGAAATGGGCCCAGGTGCAGATCAGTTGGACTCAGCTTAGCAAACATCCGGTTCAATCATAAAGCCTTGCTGAAATTCAATGTTTAGGAAGGGTCGAGCTACATTTGTATACGTTGCTCTCTTAAATAACAAATCTGTGAGGCACATTGGGAACAGGCTCCAGATCAGGCCCAATGAAGTCACATATTGCATAAAAGCAAGAAGTCTGAAGTCCTCTGCATGAGTGAAAGGGATGAGTTAAGGTGCTGAGACAAACTGGAGGTCCTTATTACTGATTGTATTACTCACCAGAAGGTCTGCTAAAATATGTACCTGCTCAAGCTAAGATGTCTGCTGCAAACAAAGAACTTCACATTAATCAAAATTTTCATTGAAATTTTGGTGAATGAACAGGAAGGCATTACAACAGAAAAAAAGGAAACTTCAAAGATGCCTGTGTCTGAGTAAAGAATATGATTAGGGAGCTTTATGTCACCTGCTGACAGCCTCTGTGTGGCAAACTTGCAGCTTGACAAAAAAAACAAGTGAAACTGAAATAGACATTTCAGCTGTCAGTTAAAGGAATATCAGCTTCTGTTTTATTTTTGTGTATACTCCCTGAAAAGGTAGTTTCTCTGATCTCTTGTCTTTTTATAGTTCATACACCAGATACTCTCAGTGAAATGTTTTTTTTTTCCCTTGAGAGTCTAAAGTCGGCATAACAGGGAAAAAAAACCCCTAACAAGACCTGCAAATCCTGACCTTGGATACTCCAGAGCAACTACCAGTACACAGTGGTGCAAGCACACACACAGGTATTTGCTGAGAGAATGTTGCATTATGGCAACGGATCCTCATTAGCTAAATGTCAACTTCCAAATCTGAAAAAAAAAAACCAAAACAAAACATATATATATTTGGTCATGAATAATAAGATGTGAAGTCCCATTCATGTATACAGAGATGCAAAATATTAGATTGCATTTTTTTGTTTTGTTTCATAAGGTGACAAGATACTGGCAAATGTTAATAAATGCATAGAAAGTAAAGAACTTTGCAGTAGAATGTGCAGCAGAGGCCGAAAAGCAAGCTCCTCAAACATGTTTGAGCTGAACTGATTTTATTTTGAAATATGATTTAGCATAAATTATAATTAAAATGTAATCAAATAAACTTACGAACAATTAATTGAAATAGTAACAGAAAATAATGTAAATACAAATAATAATAATGAAATAAATAATAATACAATTTTAAAACAAGTTTTTTTTTAAAAAGTCATGCTAAAGTGTGACAAAACAGACACAAATATAAAATAAATAAAACGTGCAATAAGCTCAGTAGCAGTAAAATCATTCAAAGCTGAACAAAACAAACAAATAAAAAGCTTAAAAAACCAATAAATTACAATAAAGCTACAAATTATAAACACTGAAAAAGAAGAATAAATATAAAGCAAATAATTTGCTTATATGTAGACAGAATCAGCATTTTAAATGCTATTGCTGAGTACCACCTACAGCATCCATCAGTCAGGTGTCTCATATTATAGTGCTGAGGCTGCAGTTCTCCTTGAGGCCACCAGAGGTTCCCTAGAGTTTCTGCAGCAGCCCTGAGGAGGGGCGCGGCTCTCTGCACTGATTCAGGTCAATGAGTTCCTTGTGGTGAGGAGAACAGTCAGGCTGGGTGCCAGAGATGCGCACATTCAAAGTGTGCACATACCCACACACACAGAGTCCAAAAAGCAGTGGGACAGCACATTCAATCGCCTTATTATTAGACACTGTGATATTTTCAGAACCTTGTAGTTATTTGAGATAGAGTGTAGGATGGTGGGACTGGATCAAACCCACAAATTAGCACATATACCACTACATGAGAACAGGACATATATGAGCATCAGCTGTGACCTACTGTAAATATCATCCAGTGTGTTAGTTGGGTTTTGAAAATGTCAAATGTAACTGAAGCTGCTTTACCTCAAAAGACCCCAATACAAGCAGAAAAGTGTGTCATGTAGCTTTGCAGCATATGTGCGTGCATGTACAGCCCGAGTATGTGTGTGTATTTACAGCCCGAGTATGTGTGTGTATTTTAGACAGTGAGGGAGGGAGGGCTGGTCTCCATGTAGTGCTGTGCAGCAGTGGCGATTCGGTTACATGTATAAAGTGCAGGGTGGAGATCCAGGAGCTGTGAAGTGAGCCAAGCTGGCTAGTGCTACTACAGTACTGCTGCGACTGCAACACACACACACACACACGTGCGTATGCACACACCGAATGAGGGAAACGAGGTCGGCTTGGCAATCTGTCAAATTTCTCCCTCTCTCCTCTGCTCGCTCTTGCCAAATGCTGCGTAGAATAGTACTACACACACACACACACACACACACACACACACACACACACAGGGGTCCTGCTCTACTGCACCATTTTAGTAGGCTTACAGCATACAGTGCACACTTTACACACGCTGCATTTTTTTTTCCTCCAAAAATAAGCACTGAATAAAAAGGCCACATATTAATCATGCTGAGTGGATTCACCTCATGAAATGTCCTTGGAATTTTGGCAGCACGGTGGCGCGTTTCCCCTCCCTCTGTATCTTTTTGTAACAGCCAAAGGTACAGTAGGCATAAATGTAATTTCCCAGACAGTCACATCTTGAGCTGGTGCCAATTTGTAGACAATTTGTAAACTGTTAACATTCAATAGTAGAATATGCTCTAAAAGGATCTTTCATCGTAGCACAGAAGCCTCTGTTTCCCCAAGCAACACAATTACTTTTCTGATGTGGCTTTCATTTTTCATGGTAACGCCTCCATCCTGACAGCTGTAGTACAAAAAAAAGAAAACAATAGTAGAGTGGCTTTTGCAGTGAGAAAAAAAGTGTTCAGACGCTCACAGGAGCTGCACTAAATGCTCTCTGCTTGTAGGCTCAGTTATGTAAAAAAATCACAGACGCTGATGTGAGTGACATTCAGATATGCACTGTTTTTCACAGCTGCCTTCCTGGACTCCCACATCCAGATTCACCTTGAGGGTAATCTTTACACCCTTTTCTCGCTTCCTTTTTGCATCCCTTTCCCACCTTTCTGCGTGAGAAAAAAAAAGAAAAAAAATCAGTTTGGCTGATATAATCCCTTCTGAGTCCTCTGTGGTATTTTAAAAAGGCATTGGCCGCTACACAAGCTAAGCTGTTTACTATGGATACAGCAGTGGTTTCTTGTAGTTTTTTGTGTGCATGTGTTGGGGCTATATATAGGCTAACTGGGCTAATAAACAGGGATTAGGGAACACATTGGTGCTGGCTGGGAAAAAAAAGAGGTGTACCTCATTAGAAAAGGCAAGCGGACAGATTAGACCCCCAGTAGTTGTGTGGATTATAGAGGCGCAGTTACCTAACATGAGACATGGAAGTGACATAGGACAGAGAGGTAAGGTCATTTAGGGACAAAGTTCAGAAAAAGGTGATGCATGCATACTATGAGGAAAGCGCACTAATGGAAAAGGCAATAAGATTATTTTCTAAAGTGGGCAACTCTAAAATCTGTTTCCAAAATCTGTTTACAGGTCTTACGGCGCACTACCACCAATGTGAAACAAGTTGTATGAATCCTTCGTCAGAGCCATTTCTTTACAGTCAGCGATTGTTGGCACAAAGTCTGAAAATAAAAATAATCTGCAAGTGTGAAGTAGTGAGCTTAGCAGATCTCTGTAGCCAACATCTCTTCTCTGATTGAGGCTGTGGTGTTATTTTTGTGCGTAGAGAGGGACTTTTTGAGCTCACATAAATAAATAAAAGACAAAAGCTACATTTTGAAGGGATTTTTGTTCTTTAAATCAAAGAATAACTCAAAAATCCAATCCAATAATTGTACTTCAGTGTTTCCTGTTCTCCATATTAAGAAACAATAATGGCCCCTCTCGCTCAGTCTTGGCTTTTCCTCTTGCCCAGATCGCTCCACACGCTTGCACACCTTTATAAATGTACCACAAAATCAACTAGTCACAGACCTCGAGAGAGTAACTCTGGCTGGCTGTTCGAGCGCCTGTTAGGTCACAATCTACTATACTGCAATCTGGTCTTTAAGTCTGACGTCATTAGGGCCCCAAAGTCAAACGAAGACTGCGGTATCACTGAGCGTTACACACTGTCTAAATTCTTTCATCTTTAATAAAATGATCAGTGTGGCTGCTCTACCAGGTGTAACAATTAAGTTTAAAATCCAGGCATCCACGAAAACAGGATTTATGAATTTTAATGGAGTTAGAAGTTAGCAGAGAGTTAGCTCGCTAGTTTCCACCTAAACATGATATAGGATGTTCTGACTGAGATTTCTGAAAAAATTAAAACGTACAGCTCTGCTATCACTTCTGACATAAATGAAGACAGAAAACTAAACAGCAGTGACGTTAGGGTTAAATAATGCCGCTAATAATACTAAAAAAGTAAAGTAAAGTAAAGTTTTGCTCTCTGAAAGGTGAGCTTGTAAAAATGGAGACATTTGTAACTAATTTATTTTATGTTTGGTTACTGGTTAATTTATGTGGCCGCGCCCCATATTAAAAAAACCCCCCACTTATGTTAAGCCATCCTATATACACTGAGCATAGCTTTAACTGAGACAGGCCACAACGTTGAACTAAGACGCCTAGTATCAACTGATACCCTTCTACACATCCAGCTAGCATATGTCGTTTAGCCGTTTAGCAAGCATTTGTGCAGACATCTTCAACCCGCTTTGCAACCCACTTCGACTCCAATTCGATGCTGTTAATGTCAGCAAACAGAGCAATGCAGGCCAATATATATTACTGGTGAAGGAAAAAAATTTGGAATCAATCTTATACCAAGTCAATACAGGGGCAGTATTGCTGATACCAGTATTGATTGATATAGATCAATACTGATACTTTAAACTAAAAAAGCTTTATGAGGCTATAACTTATGAGATGAATCATCATCATCAATGTCCAAATACTCAGACATTTTTCATAGTGGGTCCTTTGCAAAAAAATAATGAATTTAAGTGGCCACTGGGCAACACACTGAACTTAGAAATGAAGTATTGGTCCTATTGCAATAGTATCGATCTGATACCAATACCAGCGTTGGTATTGATTCTGTTGATATTTGGATCGATCAGCCCACCTCACAAAAGGAAATATAGTCAGAGTTAAGATGTTGAAAAAAGTACAGAAAGCTATGAAGGCTACATCAAAGAGAACAAAGAGATAATGTTACCTCTTCTGGAGTGATGTATATCAAGCATGCATTTTGAGATGTGATAATTAAAAGCATAAGCTAAGAATGCATATTTCTCACTTTCAGTAAACCTATTGAGTTTACAGGCCTGCACAAGCGAGCTCAGCTTTCAGTGTCTGCTCTGTTAGAGTGATAGCTGCAGGATCTTCAATGAGAACGCCCTGCTTGCTCTGGCTCCTTTGATCGCAGACACAAAATACAGCACCGCAAAGAGGAGGAGACATGTGGAAGCTCCTCGGCTGTCCCCCAACGACCTTTTCGTTGCTGACATTTTATTGTTTCACTTCTGGATTCAGTAGGCTGGAAAAGAAAAAAACTAAACAATAACAGTCTGTATGTGTGCGTGAAAGGGCTCAAGTGTGCAGTTGCTTGTGTATATTGAGTGGTGCACCCTGACATGCTAATAGCAGGGTTTCTAGCTTTCTTCATCTTTCTTACACATACACACAAACAAACACACACACACACACACACACACACACACACACAGATTGTTTAGGAAAATTTGATTGAAGTCAATATTCAGTTTATATTTTCACAGCCGTAAATTACATGGATTTAATGCTAACCACAGACTTTTATTTTTGGCAGTATGGACCAACAGTGCCTCTAAAACAACATTTAAAGCCTTATAAGAAGCACTAAACTGCACTGGAGCACTTGCAGACCAAAGTATTTTAAAAGGATTAGCAGTTCTATAAAGAGTTCCTGTTATATGAAGCAAAGATTTATATTAATACTGTAAAGGAATTTGAAGTTATAAAACAAGCCTTGCAGTCATGCTTGTGCATCTGGGAAGCTGTATGTAGAGACGGTTGTAGTCTGAAGTTACGTACCGTTTGTGTTTAACATTTCTGCTCTCTAGCATCTGTATATGATGCTTACAATATGCTTACAATAGACACTTGATTTGATTAGTAATGAAAGCAAAGTGCAGAGCAGAGAGGCGCCAAAGAGGCCACCAAAAACAGTAGGATTTCATGTAATGTACATGCATGCAACATTTTTTTAGTCTCACTGACCACATAACAGGCTTTAGACTACAAATCACACTTTTAGCCACACATAGCCGTACAACATATGGCAATACAGCCCTTTATTGTGTGCACCTAAAGCACTTTATTTACCTCAAATCCATGACCAACTACAAAATCACCAGTTAGCCTAACATCTGTGTGTTTGGGAAAAAGCTGAAATTCCTGGAGGAAAGGAAATGCTGGAGGCCACAGGCAGGGATCGAACCAGGAACCTTCTAGCTGTGAGTGATAGTGCAGTGATTTATTCTCCAGGATCATCTGATAATAAAATGTAACAACAACTGGATGACTTGATTTGCTGAGACAGTTCACCTCATGTGACCTGGCTGCAAACGCATTTTGAATTGTTACCCAATAAAGAAAAAAACAGTTACACTGATAGTAAGAAAAACAGTATATTGCCATATGTGTAGTTGGACACAATGGCTTTATTCACTCCTGGTTCAGACCATGACCTTTTCCTAAAAAAACCCCACATACCTACAGACAGACTTTTGATGTAGATTTCTTTGAAATCCAAAGTCCAAACTTTGTGCATTAACCACTCACGCCAGTCACCTTCCGCTGACTGTGAAAGAAAAACATGCTCTGAAAGTGAACCAGATCATTATCACACTGTGACAACAATGTACAGTTAAGTGAAAATGAAAGTTTTCACAGGTCTCTGCGCAGTCCTGTGTGAAACCAAGTGCGCCATTACTGCTTCCATAGAAGTTAAGAGGGCAATTATTAGCCAGGTGCAGCTAATCAAATGGCTTTGATTGACTAATTGATCATCAGAAACTATATGAAAGCGGACATTGTAGGAATTTGCTGATTTGGAGAATTCAGTAGTGTTTTAACAAAAGGCCACGGAGGAAAGATGTCAGGTCTGATCTTACAGAAGCAACTGTCGCTGCCCATCAATCTGGGATGGGTTGTAAGACAAATTTCAAATTTCAAGTCACTGAAATTTCATTTTGTGGAAAACAAGTGGAAAACACTGACTGGAAGACAGCAGCCAATCTTCCGAAGGAGTAGAGATCCCAGCAGAAACATCCCCAACTAATTCATGCAGTGCTCGAAGAAACTGCAAACAAACAAACAAACAAAACCAGGAACCAAGAGCTACATCTTGGGTTTGCATCACATTACAGGTTTAGCTGTTGCTCACTAGGTACAGAAGGTTATATATTAATTGGAAGGTTGGTGGTTGGACCCCGGCTGCTCCAGCCTGTTTGCCAAAGTATCCTTGGACAAAATATTGAACCCTGAGTTCCTCCCAGTTGTTTTTTTTGGAGTATGAATAGTCTGAATAGAGACAGAAAGCATTTATGATACATGATATCATACATGTCTATGAATGTGTACCTGAGCACCTTGCAATCAAGTGAACCATGAGCTCCTCTGTATGCCAAAGTACTCTAGAGTCAAATGTCCAACACCTTGGTTGAAACTAGGACATGCAACAGGATAATGATCCCAAGCTAATCAGCAAATCTACAACAGAATGGTTGAACAAGAAAAGAATCAAAGTGCTGCAATGGTCCAGTCAAAGTCCAGACTGATTGAAATGCCATGGTGGAACATTAAATTGTGCATAAACAAACCTCAAAGAAGTGGCCTCATGTCAGTGTCAGTGTAAAGATGACTGGGCTAAAATCCCTACAAAAACTACGTGAGAGACTGAGAAAGTCACACAGAAAGCTATTATCTCAAATGTCGCTGCTCATAAAGTTGGTTCTACAAGCTACTAAATCATCAAGTGTTATTCGTTTTTTAATAGGACTGCATAGAGTCCTGTCACGTGCCTGTATTTGACGATTTTCTTCTACAAAAACTTAATTTTATCCCCACCTGGCTAAAAAAAATCAGATTAGTTTGCCTTTACTTTTTAAAGTTCTCATTAACAAGTTTGTTTAATTTTTGCTTAAAATGAGCGGACAGTGTAAATCAGCAACAGCACAGAAGGCTCGCACACCCTCTCGAGGCACATCTGTCGACTGAAACAGCAGAAAAAGAAATGTCAAACTTCAGAGCGTTCAATGCACACTTTGGCCACAAACTCCAAAGCAGCCACTGCTTTTTCTCCTGAGTTTTAGTGCGATGTGGCTCCCTGTAATTTACCTTCTGCCGGAGCACGTAGGGCCGTTCGCCCAGCATTCCTCTGCCTGCCCACCACAACACATGAAAGCTTCAGCCACAGCTGTTCTAGATGGGGCGAAATGAGTCCCAGATGGCAAAGTGTTTTGTGTGTATGTGTGTGTCTGTGTTTCTAGCCACATAAGAGAGCAGCTTTTACTGTACGAGTGGCCTGAGTCACATCCCCAGGGTAATGTGGGGGAGACTGTGCAGGATGGTAGGGAACGTGTGGGTGTAGCCTACTGTATGTGAAAGCATGTTCGCTATCCGCAGCACAGCTGGTATGCCCCGGACTTGTATGTGTTCATGCTTGCACATGGAAAGAAGTGCAGGCTAGTCCTTCATTACGCTCTAAGCACAATTACAGCTGAGACACAGAAAGAACTTTGCATACTTTGCATATGTGCAAAATCATGCCAGTTCAGTACAGTTCAAAGGCTATTGATTAACCAGCTATGATCAGCATCCATCCTGTTGTTAATTATGCATACCACATACGATATCCTCTGGAAAGATAGGATAATTCTGATGGTCAAAGATTGACAGTCAGCCCACTACTAAGCTGCTGAATACTTCTATTCGCCATTCAAGCATGCACCATCATATCCAAGGCTACATCTAACAAACGTTGAAGCTGCATGTAATGTAGAATCTTTTGAAATCAGTAGCATTTATAGGATGAGTGATCTACATCAACAAAATGCTAAAAATGACCGCAATCCATTCAGTTTTGCAAGCTTTTGCAGTAAGCCGCAAACAGCGTCACGCTAAAGAGCTGTGATGAATGCAAGGCTTTGAGAGATAAACGACGAGTTGAGGGTTAACAATGTTTTTCTCATCTTTCCAGAATGTTTCACGCGGGGGTGAATGTGACTGAACGTGTGGTGTGTGTGGAGCACATGCATGTATATGCTGCTCCACGTGTTGCACGGTGCCTGCAGACTATAGCATGTTTACACTCAACAGCACTCCTTTATTGTACTGGTCTAATGGGTGTTCATCTCTATGTTGTAAGCACAGAGTGCTTGAAGAAGATGAATCTGTAAGATGTGTCTACTTTTGCCAAACTTTATTTTACAGTACTCTAATAGTGTGTGACCTGATGTGATGATGTGGTTTAACCCATCTAAATTCAGACCTAAATATAGCATATTTTACATGTAGTTTCTGATTAACACGTGATTTAGGTGTGTCAGATTTGATCCAAATTAGATTTTGTGGTATTTATTTGATTCAAATTAAATGCGACTCCTGTTTGTTTTTTCAAAAATATTTTAAAATGATTGCAAAGGTTGGAGCAAAATTCATTTAACTAAACACTCAGTTTCCCAAATTTCTGAGCTGCTCTGTTATAAGCTCAGTAACTCAAATAAGCTGAGGTGAGGCCTAATAAACAGACACGTTTTTAATTTCTAAAAATTGTAAGAGGGTAATGTCACTTGTAATGGAAATTGTGTATTTTGTTTGAGTGTTTTTTTTAAATTTTATTTTATTTATTTTTTTTTATAATTTTTAATATTTACATGTTTACATTTTCAGAATTGTAAAACCTTATTGTGGATGTAAGAGCCAAATTATGTGGACATTTTGCATCCAACTCATTGTGTAACATTTTATTTGGTGGTATTTGATGGTTTGGGCCCCAGGAACACTAGCAACCACTGTTGTGGAAGCTAATGGGGTTCCTTATAAATAAACAAATAAACAAATAAACAAACGTTACTCACAGCCACCAAGACCTTTGATGATGATCATTTTTAGTCTTGATATATTTGAAACAGGTAAGTTGTGAAGTTATTGTGAAGGAGCAAATTAGCTTTATAGCCAGTTTTTGGTAGCGTAGTTTGGCTCATCTTTCCCCCCAAATCAACCTAAATTTAGTTGCAATGCCATTATTTTTACAATAACACTAACAATTAAATAAACATATGAAGAAAAGAGTGCTCTCACGTGCACAGTTAACTACCCCGGACTTTTTAAAAATGTGATTTCCAAAATAACCCTCACAGGTGTGGTTAGTTTCCTGGGTGATTATCCAAAGGTTGTGCTGTTTTCTAAACACAGACTCACTCAGTTCATTTCAATATCAAGCACAAAAGACGTGATTTTTACTGCGTTAAATATCAGCGCAGTTAGGAGTAAATTGCTATTTGTGTTAGTAAATCAGTTTGCATGCTTGATTTAAATATTCTCCCTCTTATATTCTGTGCCTTGAAAAAGGAACATACCCATTAGTTGCAAAAATCCCACCTCATACACACAACACATTACAGACAGGGCTTTTTTATGCCAATACCCAGTTTGTAAATCTATATAAGTGTTCTGCAATTACACTCACCTATCACATTTCTTGCTTAAAGATGATCGTTCACCACTGTTCTTTCAGGTTCTAATAATGTTTTGGAAAGTTAATAACACAATTTTGATAGTTAGATATATTAGGTATATTTATTTCATTTTAGCAATGCCCTTAGTTGTTTCTTTTGCTTGATGTTGGCCAATAATTTAACTTTTTTAAAATGGAATAATGTCTCTTGTACAACTAGTGGATGTCCTCCTACATCGTTGTTTAAGAAACGGGAAGCTACTCACTGATCAGGGCTGAATAATCTGTTTCCAGAGGAAGCGTATTAATTACTGTAGTAATTATCCAGTAGAAGGCTACTTACTCACCCCAATAGAGCACTTCGCTTTCAGACTGTGCTTGCTATGGTTTGTAAAATTAGAGTGGGAGGCAGAGCCTTCAGCTTCCAGCCTCCTCTTCTGTGGAACAAGCTTTAAGTTTGGATTCAGGAGACAGGCAACCTCTATGTGTTTAAGTTTAGGCTTAAAACTTTCCTTTTTGATAAAGCATATAGTTAGAAGTGGATCAGGTGACCCTGAGTCCTCCTTTAGTTACGCTCAATAGGCCTATACTGCTGGGGGTTCCCATGATCCCATGATGTACTTAGTGTTTCTTTTGACTGACTATGTGTTTATATACCACTCTGTATTTAATCATTAGTTATTATTATCCTCTGCTCTCTTCCACAGTCCTGTCTTTCTCCCCGTACACCATAAACTGGTGTTCGCCAATTGCTGCCCCTTCCTGAGCTGCTTCTTCTTTAGGTTTCTTCCTGTTAAAAGGGATTTTTTCCTTCCTACTGTCACCAGTTGCTTGCTCATTTAGGGTTGCTGATTGCTGGGTTTTTCTCTTTAACATTGTAGAGTCTTTACCCTACAATATAAAGCGCCTTCAGGTGACTGTTGTTGTGATTTGCCGCTATATAAATAAAAATGAAATTATTTAGTTAGGGTGGTGACTTTCGTTTGGCCATGTACCAGCGATTCACTGGCATTTTGGGCCAGTGTTCAAGTCTTTTACATGAGGTCTTACCTCACATTACTGCAGAGAAGTTTGCTCAGAGATGTCTGGCAGTGTTGAGCAAGAAGGTGAAACCCAATGTCTGGGTAGTAGTTCCTCTTCTGAATGAACATGATAAAAAATGCTTCTTGTTTCAAAAGTTTCTTTTGGCTAATAAGGCTCCAACTTTGTCAAAGAACAGCGTCACAAGTCTGAGACATTTCCCCGTGAAAGCAGTTTGTAGCTTGGTGCGTCTTCTTTCAGAGTTCTACATTCAGTTTTGAGCCTTTTATTCCTCAAAACATTTTATTCTATGTAACACTTTACACGATGCCAAGAGTTGAAAGATTATTTAGAGATTGCTTCTAAAAGGACTGAAAAGCTCTTAAGTCTCTTTTATTTATGGGCATGTGGGCCCCTCAAGTTTCTTCCTCTTTGATTTAGGAGAGTTTCTATTAGGGGCTGTAAATCTCTTGTGATTACAATGTTGCTTTGTCCAAACTATGAGAAGACATCTGTACCATCAGTGTGTAAAATTACCTACCATTTACATTTTTAATCGACTCAGCTGAACTTTAGCTGACCCTGGGGGGTGCAACACACATATCGACCTTCAAGTCTACACAAATAGATTTCCCATTTTAGAAAAGCGGCTGAAAATAAACACTGACGATCATCTTTATACATCAAAAAAAACTGCAAAATGTCCACGTGCAGCCCGCTCTCACCCCTGAAGCAGTGTGACAAAACTATCCTCCCAATTTCTTTCCCTCTGTGACCTGTCAGAAAGAAAGATGCCGCTTGTACGGCACCCACGGAAGCGAGACAGCTGGGCGCCACGTTAGCGGCTTCTGCGTCTAGACGCAGCCAACAAGCCTTCTTTTCTGCAGCCTGTGAAACACGGTGTGAAAAATAAAGTGCAACTTTATATTGCACTCACACGCGGTGATGTCACCTCACTGCTGGCAGGAAAACACAAGCTCTTATTTGCATTTTGTTTTCGGCTGGCAGCGTCTCCTAAAATTGCTTCCAAATAATGTCTGGTTGTTTTATTTTTTTCTAATGTTTTTTTTATTTTTTTTATTCCTCCACTCTTCCGTTTGGCCCTTTTCTTCTTTCTCAATTACTCTCTTAACTTTTATCTGCACTTGTTACCCTACAGCACAAACACTTTCTCGCACAAACACACACAGCACAGAGCCTAGAGAAAGAGGCCTCTGTGCTCTGGAGACAAAAGCGCCTCTTTCTCCGGAGAGGGAGCTGAGCTTCCGGTTGAAGCTCACTGTGTCAAAGGGGAGAGGAAGGGCAGACAATGGGCCAAGAATACGATATATAGTGGTGTGTGTGTGTGTGTGTGTGTGTGTGTAAATTTAAACTGCTTAATTTATCTGTGTTTTGATTCTGCATGTGGCGCGTGTGAGCTTGAATATGAGTGCCTTACTTTTAATCCATTAATGCAATTGTGCCTCTCAACCAGAGCTTTCTGTCACTACGTGTGTGTGTGTGTGTGTGTGTGTGTGTGTGTGTGTGTGTGTGTGTGTGTGTGTGTGTGTGTGTGTGTGTGTGAGTGAGTAGTCAGGGTGGTCCGTCGTCTAGATGAGGGCACTGAGTTTGTGTCAGCCTGGTGTGAACCGGTTAACCACCCCCTCTTCGGCCACACTAAGACTGATTGGTCGTCAAGAAGCAAGCTCAGTTCTCACCATTTAATGCCCAGATACAAACACCAGCCTCTCTCTCTTCCTTTCTCTTTGTCTCCCACTAATTTATTTTATTTCACTTCCTTCCCCTCTCATGGTCCTACTCTCTTCTTCTCACCTTCTTCCCATTTGATTTGTTGTTGTTGTTGTTGTTTTTTTAAATTCCGTCCAATAAGCAGTTTACCTCATCTCCCTCTTCTTCCTCTTTGGCTCTCAGTATATAATACTGAGAGATAATGTGGCGATCCTGTCTCAAGAGCTGGCAGTTCATCTTGTAATCGGAAGGTTGCCGGTTTGAGCCCAAGTTTGGACAGTCTCAGTTGTTGTGTCCTTGGGCAAGACACTTCACCCACTGCCTACTGGTGATGGCCAGAGGGGTTGATGGCGAGATATGGCAGCCTCGCTTCTGTCAGTCTGCCTCAGGGCAGCTGTGGCTACAACTGTAGCTGCCTCCACCAGTTAGTGAATGAATAATGGAATTGTACAGCGCTTTGAGGTTCTCAAAAAGCGCTATATAAATGTAATCCATTATTATTATTATTATTACAATCAAATGACAGAGATGCAGATGCAAATCAGTGGGGGGTGTTTTCAACATATAAAGAGCAAGAATGAAACGGGATTCAACTCACCATAGGCTGCAGCTTGGCATGGTTTGCATGTGCGAGCGGTGCAGTCCTTAAGTTTTAATGAGATTCGAGGGGTGGGACCAAATAACAGTCTCGCTGCTTGATGTTTGCGTCTCTCGTTTATGTTATCAGTAAAGAAGAGGATCAAAATGAGCCTGAGCCCCACAAAAGAACTTTGAGACTATTTTCTACAAAAGCTCGCGCCTTTGTGCATGCTACACTTGCAGGAACTGGCCCTATAGCAGTATTAATTTTGACAGCACACAGGAAGGGGCTTGACCTTGAAGGGGAGATTGATCGCATTCAAAATCAGTCAAATATATATTTTTTGTCTTTTGGGAGGGAATTTGTAAAAAAAAAAAAGAAAAAGAAAAAAAGAAAGTAAATAAAAAATTGTTGATTGCATATTGGACACATGCAGAAGACACGCTATGAATGACACTGACAAAAGTGCACCGTCCTGCTTCTGCTCGCCACAAATTGATCAGTGTAAATCTGCAGCTGCCGACAAGACCCTGATCGGCACAAATGCAACTCAGTGAGCTTAAACCATGGATTCCATATAACATCCACAGATGTAATCAGACAAAAGCCAGAAAAATGCTGCTGGTGGTTTTTGCAGTAGGACTTAAAAAGAATGATAACACCGTGAGGTATGTGGGGATCAGAGATGGGCAGTAACGCGTTACTGTAATCCGATTACTTTTTTCAAGTAACGAGTAAAGTAAGGGATTACTATTGCAAAAACGGTAATTAGATTACCGTTACTTTCCCGTAGGAACGCTGCGTTACTGCGTTACTAAAACCGTGATTTTCTTGCGAGAATGTCTCATGACAGTGACGTAAGCGAGTGTGATGTTCATGACAACAGCTGTGTGCAGATCAACAATGGATAATATATCGAGTGCGGGAGAGAGTATGAGCGTGCAGCGTTTAAAGCGTGGAAGTACTGACCTTACTTTGAGTTTGATTCCATAAAAAGTGACAAAAACATTAGTGTCCGTTGTGCGTGGGAAGAAAACTTCTTTTTACAGCGAAAAAAACCCCTGAACTTCCAAGCAAGCACCGAGTAGCTACGACGTAATGAGAAACTCACAGAGAAACTGCGGTATCCTTCGACTGACCGCTGCGGCACACCTGCACCAGGATAAATCTCCGCCTACTCTACTCCTGCTTTACAGGTGAAAATAGAGCAAAAGGCCCGCTAGTCTTTAAATTTATTTATTTTCTGCTGTGTTTTACTTGCATCTGAAAGAGTGAGTGTAAACACAAATATATATATATATATATATATATATATATATATATATATATATATTTTTTTTTTTTTTTTTTATATTATGTGCTGGAATGTGCAGAAAATAGGTTTAAATGTTAAACTAATTTCTTCCTTTCAGAGAATGTTGCATATAATTAAAATTTTTGCTTCATGCATAAAGTTAAAAGATTAAAACTAACAAAACAAGTTTTAAAAAGAGACTTTTCCATTTGATTACATTTTGTATGATGGATTATGCAGAAAAAGTAGAATTGGGCTGAAAGATCTATCGCTTTATCACCTATTCAGGTTGTAAATTGTGCTTTTAAAAAGTAACTAGGTAACTAAGTAACTAAGTAATTAATTACTTTTGAAAATAAGTAATCAGTAAAGTAACGGGATTACTTTTTTGGGGAAGTAATCAGTAATTAATTACTGATTACTTTTTTCAAGTAACTTGACCAACACTGGTGGGGATAGTATGTATATGATGCATTTACTTTAAGCATACACATCTATATGCTGTATGTATTTTTAAGGTTGTGTATGCCTCCCTATATACCTAATGTATTCATCTGTATTCATGCATGCATATATGTGAACATACTTCTGTCGGTGTGTATAGAGGTCGCGCATACATGTGCCTGCCACTCAGAGCACAGGTGTCTGCAAAATGCAAGCCCTGTGGATCGGCGTTAACTCTCTCGCTCTTTCACACTTACAGGCAGACACACAATCATATGGCACACTGGCACCTCCCTGCAATTAGCCTCTTCTCTGGTGCTAGCGTAAGCCACTGTAAACTAGTGTAATCCCTGTACTTAACTGTTTAAACACATCCCGCACAGATCGTCCCATATAGACTGTTGCTAGCTTTGTATTCTGGTTTTACCGTCAGCTGTGGAACAGATGGGCTTTTCTGAGAGGTACAGTAATGTACAGTGATATGTATTCGGTGGGTAACCTAAAAAATAGTCCTATCCTTGAACGCTTTTTCATATATCCTCTCTGTGCTTATCATTTGCTTTCTTTGCCTTAGATGGGTGGATTGAACATATCTTTTGCAGTCTCACCATTTTTGTACAGTTTCCATGTGGGATGTCTCTGATGCGCATGGCTGGGAGATGTAACTTGTGCAGTCAGCAGTTAGTCAGGAGGGGTGGTGTGTTAAGGTGAGGCTAATTTGTTTTTGATTGGCATTGATTAAAGTCAGTCCCAGGAGAGCTGTGAACATACAGGGAGTCACTCATGATATACCTCGAGTGTGTGCTACAAAAGCTGTTTCACTATCTCTGTATGTTGCTTTCCCCCAAAGAAATAGTTTGCAACGGTGGCAGTTGCTGTTCATTTCCTTTGGCTTTCAAACAGTGCACAGGATGCATTTAAATGTCTCAGTGTAAAACCACATCATATGTGTTTGTATGCCTTCCCGAAGAAGAGTTCATTTAATTTAATAGGTTTTCCAATAAAGCAAACCCAGAAAATGCTTCCCGCATTCCTGGAATTGCAAGAAATGATGCACTTTGAGTGACAGTCCTTTCAGGCCTTTAATGCTTGAACTGAACTGAATATTTAAAGTGGTTAGTTTAACTGCTGACAGCCTGGAGTTGCTACTTATCAACACAAAGACCAGGTGTTCAAGCAAGGGCTTTTTGTCTGTATGCGGCTAACATGATATGCGCGCACTGTAACACAGCAGGGTAATCCTTAACCTGAAAAAGCTGACAGGTCTCAGTGGAAGTGTAGAGATGCCACCTACCTTTAAGTGGACTACAACAACTGAACACTTGACCCTGCGGTGCGACTGGTTCAACCCCAGCAGATAATTGACAACACTGGTATTTTTACAAGGTTAAAATGACCACATAAAAATTTGCAGTCATGTGAGTAATTCTCTGCTTTTATCTCCACTGTCAGTCTAGATGCAGGAGAAACTTTTTGTTCAAGTCTATTTAAAACCAACGCACAAGCTTTCCCAAAAACTGCTCCGGTGTTTTGACAAAGAACAAATGAAATGAACTGAAATAAGAAAAAGAATGAGAAGATATCTGGAATTCACACATTTGTCAAGCTTACAATGAAACAAAGCTAGAGTATTTTACATCTAAGGAACTTTGAACCTCGGTCTTGTATCAGTTATGTTTTATAACAGGTGCCTATAAAAAATGTCAGCTCAAAATAATACCTGCCAACAAAAGCTTAATTCAAAAATATGTAGACAAATGAAAGCTGAAAGAGTTTTGATGTAACTCTTAAGCTGAAAGCAATTTGACAGTGCATTAAATTGTTTTCTTTAAGTGACACTTAAGTTCCTCTGCAGTTGCAAAAATACTTTCACTTGAAAAGTGAGTGTATTATATGAAGCTATTAGCTTCCATTTATCATAATCACTGTGTACAGGTCTGAACCCTCAAAGATCAGAATCTTTTCACATATATAAATAATTTATTTCTAACAATTCTCAATCAGTCCTCGGCTGCACGCCAAGATGCTGGCTAGTGATCCCTGGCAACTACCATTCATTCATTTTCTACTATTCATTTTCTAAGAGGTACTTTATACTGTAACAAAAACCTTGCAATTGCGTGTAGTTTGCATGGAAGATCTCGACTTGCCTGAAGACTCTCACAAACTAGCGGTAGTGAAATATTAAAAAGTGTGACTGAAATCCAACACAGAGACTGTTTGTCATGGTCCTGGGTCGTGCGACCCAGTGTTTTGAGTTTTAGTCTATTTTGATGTTTATTGTTTGTTTAGGTTCATTAAGTTATTCTAGCTCATTTGTTATTATATTACCCTTGTGTTAAGTCTCCCTTGCCCTTCATGTGTTTATGTCTGTGTGTCTTATGTTGTCAAGTTCATATTGTCGTTTCTGTCATCTTCCCCTGTACCCGGTCTCCCTGGTTCATGCGCCTACCTGTTATATGTCATGTCTGTGTGGCTCTTGTTGTCTAGTTCGTTTCATGTCTATGTCTCTGTGTTCCTGTTTTATTTTGAAAGAGTCTGTTCTTTGTTCACTGCATTTACTTTACTCTTTCCTGTGCATCATTATGTATATCCAAGTCAGCTGTTTCCTCATGTGTCTCCACTTCCCCTGATTGCCTCATGTGTGTATTTAAGTCCTCTGTTTTCTGAATGTCATTGTCAGGTCGTCCGTTATCCCCACCATTGTCTTAGTCATAGAACTTCATAGTATTTGTTTCTTAGTGTTTTTTAGTTTGCTTAGGGTTCCATGTTTTACTCCTGCTATCATCTCAAACAAAGGATCGCTTTCTGTTTAAACCTGCAACTCCTCGTCCACATCTGGTTTTGGGTCCTGTTTCAAAAAACACACCGGCGCACCCCACCGTGACACTGTTCACCTTCCACGTCAAAGCTGTGCCTTACTACTGTGACCAAGAGTTTCAATTTGAAATCTGCTGCTTTCAGAAACAAGGCACAACTTTTACTTCTAAGACCAAGAGTCTCTGTTTCTCCTAACACTTTCATGTCGTTAAAGACAAGTCAGCATCTTCAACACCAACTAGGAATGCAGCTCCTTCTTCGAGACCAATTTCATATCCAACACTTCACCTCTAAGCACTCACAAACTGGTTGGTGAGTGGTTACTAGGTGGTCATTAGCTCGTCTCTAGGCCTGTTCGACTGAGGGTTTATAGATCAAGTTCACCACAATTTAATCAAGTCACAAAAACTCTTAGCCAGAACACAATGCTTTATTTAATAATGGAATTGTGAAATAGCTTGCCTTCATGTACCAGTGTACATTTGAAAAGGTTAGAATTCTCCAGTTTAATGTGAGGTTATTATAACCCAATTAATAAACACATTTGATGATGCCTGAAACTAAAACCGACGCAGTAAAAACAAATTTAAGAAAGTTTGAGCTATTCTTGTTGCTCTTTACTCTTGTCCCTGTTTTGACATTCATTTTGAATATACATCTTATTTTAAAACTATTATACATTTATTATTTAATACAAAGAAGCGGCTCGTTGCTGCAACATTCTTGCCTGTGCTAGATTATGGTGATATTCTATATATGAATGCTTCTGCTCAATGTCTACGAATGGTTGATTCTGTGTATCGTGCTTCTCTGAGATTCATCACTAACCGTAAATTTCAGACTCACCACTGTGAGTTATACTCTCAGGTAGGATGGCCTGCTTTGGTAAGTCGGAGGAACTCTCTTTTATACAGTTTTATATATAAGGCAATACTTGGGTTGCTGCCTTCTTATATATGTTCCCTGCTTGTAATGAAACATGCTGGTCGGTATTCTCTTCGTCCGCATGGCTACTTGTTGCTTTCTGTTCCATTTGCCCGAACTGAACTTGGTAAAAGAGCTTTTGTCGATTTAGCACCCTCGGCTTGGAACAAACTGCAGAAGGAATGGAAAATGACTGAATTCATTTCATTAAGTGCTTTTAAATCTAAACTACGAATCCTTGAGGCCAAGTCCATAACATGCAACTGTTTCAATTAGATTGATTGTCATTTTAACTGACTTTTTTATTTTTATTTGAATTTTATTGTATTTTATTTATTTTATTTGTATTCTTTTACTTATTGTTCCATGTGTGTTGTTGCTGCCTGTGTTTGAGTAATTTCTGTAACTGTGAGACACTTGCTGCTGCCTATCTTGGCCAGGTCTCCCTTGAAAAAGAGGTTTTTAATCTCAATGGGATCTTCCTGGTTAAATAAAGGTTAATAAATAAAATTATACAGTTGTTGTATTAAGCTTCAATTTTTCCAACTAGCACAGAGCTCAAAGTCCAAGTGCTTACAGTTCAAGAGAAAGCTGGAGAGGAAAAGACCCCCTGTTGCAAAACCTTCTTGAGATTCGGCCTCATTGTTTTTTCCTTCTCAGCAGTGGTGTGTGTGTGTGTGTGTGTGTGTGTGTGTGTGTGTGTGTGTGGGTGTGTGTGTGCGCGTGTGTGTGTGCAGGTGCTGACAGAAAATGAGTTCTCCCCACGCCCATTTGATTACATTTGCATTAAACTAGTCAACTGTGTAGTTGGGAGTGAGCTGTACATTTCATCACCCGTTTATCCCATCTTCTTACTCCGTACGTCGGATTGCAGTCTATTGACACATTGTTTTTCTTTCCACATATGTTTGCACTATGCATTGCGCAGTGCTTGCATTGCTCAGTTTTTACAACACGTTGAGGCAAGACGACTAAATGCTGATGCAAACACATCCTGTAGCCTGTGCTATGGAAACGCATGGATGGATGAAAGAAGCAATGCTGATGCAACTTTCCAGTGTAGACGGTGCTCGTGGGATGCTACACACACACGTGTGCACACGCACTCATCCATCCATACCTCCAAATATCCTTGACGGAACAAGTCAAGCGGAGGTCCTTTAATGTTACGGTCCCTATTGCTCTTGTTAATCTGTTCAACGTGACAACCTCAATAATGCCTTTCCCCCGTGTGCATGTGCGGTTGTGTGTGTTTAAAATATTGCGGAGAAGTGTGAGGGGGGACCAAATAATGTACACAAGGCCCCAGAGACAAGTTGGGGCACCACTCATTGCAAACACACATCTATCCTGACAATGCCGACAGTCCATTAACTCCATTTCCCTCTGGACCTTTACCATTAACTGACCCACAAACACCTCACCCCACCCTGCCTCTTCTCTTTACCCCCTCTTCCTCCTTCCCCCTTTTCCATTGATCTGCCTTTGCCACTTTGCAGGGGGCCTTTTAGGCTTCTTCGGCTGTTAATAAGCCAAGAAGTCTGGCATCATTCATCAGGAGATCAGAAAGATCACATTACACTCTGAAAGTATCGTATGAGATATAAGCTAATATAAATCCCCACCTGGATTGCAGATATGGTAGTTACATGTTTTTTGGGTGCAGTGACAAAAAATTATGCCTGCAAGTGCGAAGCTGTGGTAGGTTATAGAGAGTGGCAAAAGAGCCTCAAAGCAGGAAGTGTAGATGATGACATGAAACAGCAATGATCCCCATGGGGAGATTGGTTTACCTCATCTAGTAATCTATAGGAGACACGGATTTTATAGGAATAAAAGAAATATAATCATAGTGAGGAATATCACAGGATAGGTCCAGTATAACAAAGAGCATGTTAGAAAAAAACAAAAAAGATACGGCTGACATGAAAATATACCTGCTCTAACCGTTCCCTCCCTTCTCTTTCTTTTTTCTCCGATGTACTGAAGAGAATACTTGACCTTAAGCTAATTGTTGCCACTAGTTTTTTTAAATGGTTTTACACGCTGCCTTGTGACAGCATGGAGCTTTTTTGTAGATGCAAATAAACAGAATTCATTACAAAAACAATGGGAAAGCAGTAATTAGCCAGATCCACTACCCTAACAGAATGGTGTTGTATGTTAATATATTCAGCTCATGAATTACAAACAGCGAGGGGCTGGGCTAAAAATATCATTAAAATTCCTGCTTCCTACTCTGGATGACAACATCCTGATCGTCTATGTGTTTATTGACAAAATAGAAACATGTGGTAATAATTATTAGCTTATTTCTGAAATGTCTACTATTTTCTTATGTATTTTATTATTTGCATATTTCTTCTTTTGGTCTACATGTATTTAACGATATTGCTCAGATTTACCTCCTTTATTTTCCTCCCCTGCTGGTCCTCATACATAAATTACAACGCTACCTACAAGAGTTTTTCTGATGTATGTCTGATAAAGGCTGGGCGCTGTCAGATATTAGCAAAGTAAAGCAGATTATTACCATAACTGTATGAGATCCGTTCTTAAATCTTAATATTCTGCTGGTCTTGAATTTAATTAAAAGGCAGCACTGTAAAAAAGATACTTTTCGCTTTAACATAATAAGGTTAGCACAGGGCTGCCTTAAAAAATGTGTTAGCTGCACTTTGGTTGATTAGTTAGTTCAATGTGATTATGAGCTTTTAAACTATAAAGCTAGTAAAGTTACGCCAAATGACCGGGAGGGGCCTTCTTCAGTCATAAGTCACTTTTCTTCGCTTCAGTGCACGGCTGAATAAATGTATTTGAAATGATTGGGATTTTTTTTCGCCTATTTTTTATTAAGTAAACTACAAAAGATCATGTGGTTAAATGAATCGCTTGTATAAGGTTTTACAGAGAATGCATTTGAAAACAGGGCTCAGCGTTTCCCTCATATGCAATTTTATGCAAAGTATGCAATAATGTAACCTGTCTGCTGCGCATGTGATTTCTATTTCAGTGCTGCAACAGAAGTGATATTTACGTTTCAATAAAAATCAGCAACACACAAGCACTTTTAGGTTTATAGTCCACACAGACCAATATGAGCCCCCGATATAATTTATTATTATGCCAATAAATGTGTACTATACAATAACCTGAGATCTTTGTAATCACAAGCACGGAGTTGATGGCTCTCATTTCAATTGCAACCCATGAGAGGATATTAGCACCCACATAATATTATCATGTGGGAGCTACACCCCAGGTCCTATAAAACTATTAGGAGGGTATCATGCTTATGATGCCTGCACCCCAAGGGGCGACAATATCTGTTTATATTTGTGTGTGAGTGTACTTGTGTTACTGACATTGTGGGGACATAAACCCGGTTAAACATCATTGTGAGGACCTCCCTCCCTTTGAAGCACTAAAAGCAATTTCCCCCCAAATTGAAATCATTACATTTTAGTGTAAACCAGATTTATTAATATACAATTTACAGTCATATAATTAGTATTTATGGTTGTCTACAGCAAATTAGTGTAAATCAATGTAATACTCTGAAGTGGTGTGTGTCAGGAAATGGGCAGAAGAAGGCAGACTGAAATAAGAAAAGGCAAGCCTTTATTTAAGCTGTTAACAAAGCCCCAAAACCACAGGAGCTCTTGGAGGACAACAAAAAGGGAAACATATCAGACACTGCAAACAGACAAACG
Organism: Neolamprologus multifasciatus; assembly: GCF_963576455.1. Taxonomy (NCBI): domain Eukaryota; kingdom Metazoa; phylum Chordata; class Actinopteri; order Cichliformes; family Cichlidae; genus Neolamprologus; species Neolamprologus multifasciatus. The sequence continues at coordinate 33,053,990 of NC_140455.1, forward strand.
TGAGACAAGGCTGTATATACACAGAGGGCTGATTAGACAACAGGTGACAGGTGGGGAACGAGGCACCGCTAAACACGATTAACACGTGAGAATAATCAGGGAAGACTGACGAGAGGAAGTAAAACTAACACAGGCCATGAAAGAAACAAACCTTCAAATTAAAACAGGAAATAACCAAAGGAAATTGAAAATCCACATGATGACAGACACTTAACAGGTATAGGAGAAAGGAGAAGCCAAAGGGAATGTCCTGAAGATGGACACAAGAAGTCTCGCATTAAACAGAGAGAAGACAACACTGGATGACAGAGACATACACAGAAAGAGAAGACAGAGGGAGGACGAAATAGGGAAACACTTAAACCTGCACTTCAACAACTAAACTGGGACATGAACCAAAACACTGAATTCTAAACTGAAACTCATCGCTAGAATAACCAACGCAGGTCAGGGGCGTCACGGGACATAAAGCAGATAATCTGCTAGATTAAAAACAAACAACAATAAAAAAAACGAACAATGAAAAATTCAAAACGCAATGACAACAAAAAGTCAATGACGGGTGTGTGTGCGTATGTGCATGTGTGTGTGAGGCAAAAAGACAAAATGATAAAGCATCAAACAGACAGTGTGTGAAACAACGGAAGAAATTTTTCACATTGTAACTAATATTGGTCATGGCAGAGCTGGTGTCAACATCTGCACATGTGCAAGTATGTAACACACACACACACACACACGTCGAGGCGTCTAGAGAAAGCCACATGGTTCCAAGCCTATTAAACTGCTCATTAGAGAGCTACTCACAGATGGTGCTGCTCTTTATACCACAGTGGAAATGGCCATAGCAAGCGTTTCACAGTGCCCTATGGCTACAGAGTCACTACTCCACCCCCTACCACCACCAATCCTGAAACCTACCGCAAGATACAGCACAATAGGTATGCATGTTTGCAGGAGTGCATTCATACATATAAAGTGTGTCTCTGTAAAGAGAGTTTGTTATCTTTGACTTCAGTCTTACTGGCGCTTGGCATGTTAATAACACAGCAGTCCTCCCTTTGTTAACCTTGTAGCGAACACATAAGAGGCATGACATCACCCAGGTTTAAGTCTCTTTTTACTGGATTAAAGTTAATATTGGAGCAGATTTTCTCCTTACTTTTAAAATACTCCTTACTCAGGCTCCAGCATTCATTTGTGTTCCTTTGAAGCCAGACATAACTGCTCTTAACTTAAATCCCTGCAGCAGAACCCCATTAGCATTCCTAAAACACGAAGAGGCGCTGCATTTTCTGTGAGGAATAACACAACTCTCAAATAAAATGGTAATAGCAGAACACACCGATTGTTTGGCTGGTCTTCGACAGGCCCTGTCACATGCGCTGACATGCACTCTTTTCTGTTAGTATTACCGCATATGAACCTGTCACCTTCACACCTGAATGAGCACTTCCAGTTACTATTCTGTAAAAGTACTTAGTCTTATTCTGAAATATTTGCATATGACTGCACAAATCTGACCTATGACATTAACAGTACTTTTCTCTTCTGCTCTCACAAATATTACCTTAAATAGCAACATATGTATACAGTAATACCATTTAATGGTATTCTAATTTGCAAAAGACCTTTTTCTGGGATGCATTTTTGTTATTTCCAGTCCAGAAGAAGTCCAGTCCTGCCCCTTCCTTTCTGCAAGGGGCAGGGTCAGCTCTCCCACATGCTGAGGCATCTTACAGCACACATGCACCCACACACACCTAGACCTTTGTGTAGAGTGAAAGGTGACATGCCTGTTGTTCCAAGTCAAAAAAAAAAAACCTAAGAAAAACAACAAGGTCCTCAAAAGGCCTTAAAATTAGGTGAATAGACCCTGTGCACGAGAAAATGCTAACTTCCTGGTTTGAGACCGGATGTAGGGTTGTACATTTCCGGTAGCTTTACTTTGCGGTCAATCGCTACTGCGAAGATATCCTCCAAAATCATGTCCAAAACTCGAAAACGGAAAGATCGAGTTAAGTTACAAAGAGGAGAAGGTGGGAACACTCACCACTGTTGTGTCATAAAAATCTAATGATCAATTTTGACGTTTAAAGAGTTTAGATCGATCAGTTGTTTACATCACTCAACACAAGCAGAACTGCATCACTGCAGCAGAAGACACATCGTCCACATTCAGAAGCACATCTCTGTATAGTGACTGGTCTTATGACTTAAACAGGCAAATGTTCAGCATTCAAACTACAGGTGAAGAATAGTCAATATGTTTCCCCCGTTATGTCGATATCAGCTAGTCAAGTACACACCCACACAAAAAATGAATGATTGCTGGTAACGGTTTCTATACATTAGTATTTACGAAGGGTATGTTGTGACTTACCTTCAAAATTACAGCGGTCCCTCGCTATAACGCGGATCACCTTTCACCTCGCTGTTTCGCAGATTTTTTAGTGCAAGTTTGCATGCTTCTTTTTTTTTACATCACATTGTGTCCTGGGTCCTGATCGCTGCAGATGATCTCCTCCGTGACCTCTCTCCTGTACAGTACACAATCGCTGCATCGATCAGTGTGAGCTAGCAGTGTGACTCTGAAGTGCAGTGCTGTATGTCCATGAAACGTTTTGCACCGTCAAAAAATAAAATTGGCTACTTGATTTCACCTATCGCTGGTTATTTTTAGAACATAACACCCGCGATAAACGAGGGACAGCTGAGAAATATAACATTTGAATCCCTTTTCTCTTTTGCTCTGAGGCGCAGGGGAAAAAATATAGACAAGTTGATGAACATCATTTACAGATATGTTGGGTAAATGCCCGAGACATCTATAGAAATGTAAATCGCCGCTTGATTCATTCATTTGCTTAACTTGTTTTGGACCGTAAACAGGGCGCGAATAGGACACCGGAAACAAAGCTCCCCACAGGAGATTCCGCACCGGAAGTAGCATATGCTAACGTGCACATAGTCTATACAGCCTCAGGTGAACTCCAAAAGATGGCATATTACACCATGTCATTACTTACTTAACAAAAATTAGGCCAAAATGCCAAAGCAGTGTTTAAAAGATTAAGTAGACTTTTACCATTTTGACCCACTCTTCTTTACAATGTTGCTTCAATTCACTGAGGTCTATGGGCACGGCTCTCTTAAGGTCCTGTCATAATCTGGAGCTTTATTGGGTCATTACAACTCTTTGATTCTGTTTTTTTTTCAGTCATTTTTTTTGTAGATTTGCTGCTATGCGTGGGATCATTGTTGCATGACCCAGTTTTGGCCCAAACTTAGCTGTTGGACAGACGGCCTCACATCTGACTCTAGAATACTTGGGTAATTCAAGGGACTTCATGGTCAACTACGAGATGCCCACGTCCTGTGGCTGCAAAAGACACCATCATCTTTCCAGCACTGTGCTTGCTATGAGGTGTTTTGTACTGCTTTGCTGGTGCTGCGGATCGGGCTCAAACATGTGCACTTTGGTCTTGTCTGTCCAAAGGATGCTGTTCCCGAAGTTCAGAAGTTTAAATATGCTGGGGCATCGACTCGTTGGAAAACTGGGAACTTTCTTGAACCTTACACTTGTGAAAAATCTTTCTTACTTCAGAATAATGGACCTTAAATGTACTAATATATACTGATTATTAACTGCTTTCTTTTTAGTATGACTGCACCACAGTCTTACTATCACATTACATTAAGCTGAAGCTATCAGGACCATCAATATGTGATATAGGTTTAAATTTCTGACTTTACAGCACATCTAAAAAGAGCTATTGATTGGATTTATCTTTCTGTGTGTTTATTTGTATCTTTCACACAAGATATTTTGGTTAGTATATCATCTCTAAATGGCGAGAATAAACATGCTTAAAAAAAGGCTTAATGCATTTTATTTTGATGGTAACCTTCAGAGTCCTCAACAGATCCTTAAGTTGTTAAACTCTTGTAGCAGTTAAACTAAATGCTAATACTTGTGAGTAGAAATGTGGTGCCGAAAGGACTTTGACAGAAGGAGAAAAAGAAAAGAGCTGTCAAGGGTCTCTTCAGATCAGGACTTAGGGGAGAAAATGGGACTAAACATCTTAACCTAGATTATTCCAGAGCCAAACAGCTGGCACCCGGTCTGCTGGCAGATTCCACTAGAATGGACATACGTTCTCATTTATGTCACTGGCTGCTATGTAGAGTTCGCCTGTTGTTTTGGGGTTTGTATTTTGTTTAAATTACATGTTTTTTTAATGATTGTGCTCAGTTAAAGAGCTCTTCTGACAATACGGTTTTCAGGTGTAGTAATTTATCCACATGAATTTTTTAAAATGCATGAAGAAATGTAAGAAATATAACAGTCATGCCACAAAAAGCAGACAGCCAAACCTAATGTGACAAACCTAAGCAACAAATTCCAGCAATTTTTCAGGTAGGGCTGACATGTTTGAGCTGGCAAACACCAGAGTTTCCTCTCGCTCTTAAAAAAAATCTCCACAATGACCAGGCAGTGACCAGTGTCAAAAATATGTGGAGGAATAAGTCTGTGGGCTACCCATGCTAGCTCTGCTTTTTATCCTTTTTATATCGGAAGTGAAACCAAGTGTTAAAAAATGAAACATTTTAGCGACTGTTTATACTTTTCACCCTGTTGTTTTAATCTTTGATGGGTTTTTTCCAATCTTTTCCCTTTAAATAGTGAGCTTCCCTATTGCTCCGGTTCAAAATTCGACCCATGCATAGCGCCATCATCTGCTGGTTTTGTACCGCACACAAGCACATCTGTGTAGGCTGCACTCCCATAATCCTTCAATTATGCAAACAGTCACAAACATGGTAGCACGAATTCCTCACAAAGGGTGACGCGGTACAATTTTGCAAATTCACAGATTTTATACTTAACGAGGCAAAGGCGTGGAGTTACGCCTAAGCCACTGTAGGGCGTAGGGCATACAGATTTTTAAAAAATTATTATTACAAAACATTCTTTTAATTACATAATTTTGATGAACAGAGATGTTTGAAAAGATGTGCGAGAACCTTCACACTGAAGGTTGTTTCATGACTGTATTATAGATCCATCATTTCTTCTTCGTCGTGTCAGAAATGAGACTTTAAATGTTTTGATGAGACAATAAAGGGCTGATGGTTGTCTGCTCTATGAGAAATGAAATTCCAATTTTGCTGCAGTTCTCCGCTTGAGAGCTCAGCAGTCGACTCTCCTTCTTATTTCATTGCCCCATATTTTCCTTCAGAGCCCCACCCTCTCTCAACCTGACCCATCTGCTCCCTTTTCTGCGATTGCCAGTTGTTTTTTTTAGTTTTATTTACATTCTGTTCATTTTTCTTCTCCTGTCTCTCTCCATTCTAAAGGATTTTCTATGATTTTTCTGCCCCTTTCTCTGTCTCTCGCTTTCTTAATCAATATATCCATCACCGTCTCTTTCTCCACCTGTCTGTCTCTTTTCCAGTGTGAAAGAAAGGTCTAGAGAGCATTCTCAGCACTCTGCTCCTCTTGTCTGTCTCCAGGGCAAGCAGCTGTGATGGGGCTTAATGCACTATTGATCCCTGTCATCCTTTAGAATTTACCTGCTGATGCACACATGGCACACACACACACACAAACACCCACCCATAGATACCATGATAATGCTATGTATACTTCAATGCATGTATATAATCGCGTGCACCTCTAAGGGCAGAAACATACAAGGATACAGGTTTAAAAAGCCACATGCACACAGAAGTGCCATAAACACATCAGTAAGGTGTTTACAGCTTTCTCATAAACTTCTACAGGACCAGAAGACTTTAAGCAACCACAGCTAATCTAGTGGCTTTCAAACAGAACACAGCTTTAAGGAACTTTAGCATTAGCTTAATTTTTCTGGCCTGGAGGGTATGTTTATGTTTTTATACTGTCTATGATAAACTCATGAGGAAGGCCAGCTCTGTTCTGGGATGCACCCTGGACCCAGTGCAGGTGGTGGGAGACAGAAGGACTCTGGCCAAAATAACATCTCTGATGGACAGAGTCTCCCACCCCATGCATGTAAATGTTGCTGAACTGCAGAGCTCCTTCAGTGACAGACTGCTGCATCCTCGATGCATGAAGGAGCGTTTCCGCAGGTCCTTCCTCCTTGCAGCTGTCAGACTGTACAATCAGAACTGCTCCCAACAAACACAGATGTTTACATTTGCGCTGTAACTGCAATAAGTTAATTAACCGATTCGCACTACAACCTGGTTTGCCTCTTATCTGTAGTTATTTTTATTTAATTTAATAACTGTACAGTACTCTCTGTATATAGTAAACATTGTCCTTAATGTAAATATGTAAGAAAAATTGTGTATGTTTCTGTCCTGTGTCCTGTTTGTTTGTATATGTGTCTTTTTGGCTGCTGTTACAACCAAATTTCCCCTTGTGGGACAATTAAAGGATTATTCTATTCTATTCTATTCTATTCTATTCTATTCTATTCTTCTATGATTTCTATCTTAGCTTAGCATTGAAGGGGAAAGCAAGGGGCTAGTATAGTAAGATAGTATAGTAAGAAAAACAAATGCACAAGTTGTATTGTAATGCAGACTTTCATATTGTAAAACTTTACTTTCTGAAGGCTTATTGTGACATTTGTTTTTAATCTTTTAGCCTCAAAGGCTACAAAAAAAGTTGATCTTGAAAAAGTACATACCTTTTTTCCAACTATGGGAAAATTATGTCATTTAGTTGTATTTTTCTATCAGATTAATCTAATCTGATAATTATCAGATTACCTAAAATGTTACGGAGATATTTTCATAAAATCTTTATTCCTTACTATTATGAGACTGGACAGAATTGGACATTTTGCATCAGGTCTTAGAAGTATACATAAAATTGACACAAGACACAATTTGTAAGACATCATCTTAAAGTTCTTAAGGAAATATCACACACAAGGACCCAAGTCATTTATTGTGTGAAGGGAATTTTCAGTCTTTAATGAAGTTATGCAATCAAACACGCTTTTGTAGCACAAACCATCATTTTTTCCTCAACCTAACTAAAATGTTACCTGAAGCTTACAAAACTGCAAATAATATAAATGAAAATAAATATTTCTGGCAGAGAAATCCTCCCTGTAGCTGTTTTCACTACAAAACAGTGCTGTAGAAATACATTACATTAATAAAGAATACATGAAATCACAAAGACGATTCCATAAACTAGACAATTAGCTTACATCATTTAAAACTCCATCATAGAAACACCTAATGTGCCATATGATCATTTTATATTCATTATAGCTTTGTGCTTAAACTGAAGTGTAACCAATTTAATGCTCCCTCGTAGCTACCTCAGGCTGATAAATTATTTGTCTACACACCCCTGCAGTTAAAAAAAACTATTTATCCATACAGAATGGTATCCATTTGCCTCATATGGTGTATACAATGAAGGGTTATAGCTTCCAGAAAATATAAAACCTTATGAAATTTGATGTGCATGATATTTACTGTGTTAAGTCCTCCTTGCGTAGGAGGAATAATCATTTGTTTTCTATTCTATTGTATGTTAAACATCTTTGATGGAGGCTGAACGCATAACTCCCGGTTAGGGAATAGGAGGTATATTCGTTTTTGTCAGCATGCTGCTGTGCTGGTGAATGTAAGGCAACGCCTGAGGTGCCTATGAGAGATATAGGGCTGTGAATCTAAACTGAACTGCAAGCTACAAGAAAATATAGCACAATGCCCCAATGTATTTATTTGAATACCCCGGAGCTCACTGTAACATCTTAAAATTATTTGTTTTGCTTGACCAACACATATAGCTGATATTGCGCAGCATCTGGACCAGAAACCACATTAAATTTATTAAATTTATTGTTAACTTTTATTAATAACTTTTCTTATTTTGTAAATGTAGAAAGTGTAGCAAATCATTAAAAATAAAAAGTTTTGCCATTTTTTAAATTCAACTGTTATGTGATAATCAGATTTAAGGCTGATAAATACTATGTTGGTTAACTACTAGTGGGATTGGGGTGATTTTTTTAATGCTGTTTTAAACCATTGCTGCAATTTTTCTCAACATGTTACAACATGTAAACGAGCATTTTTGCTCCCATGACGATGTGAGTGTGCATTCTTATGTTTAATTAAAATTTAAAAAATAATGAGACTCGTTGTTTTGTTGCACTGTAGCATTATGACGAGGCCGCTAATGCACCCTGTTTGAGTAAAGTGCCTTTTTACATTTACAAGGAGTCGTTGTGTGATTCTAAGACTCTAAGGTTGGATTTTTATCTCGCATACTATTGCATATTCTATCTCTGCTCTGTTACAGTTACTTCTAAAATACATTCTTTATTCTTGTCTACATGTAAAATATTAAAAGGATTTGTTTCTGTATGATTTATTTCTTTATTTCCATTTCTGATTTGAGGGAACTGCAATGGCTGCAGTTACAGCCACACTGTGGTGATATCAGTGTATAATATCAGAGGCTTACACATAACACCACATTTACATTTGTCCTTCTTTAAATATAAGGTTTAATTTACAGGACAATAAATAACTGGTTTTGGTTTAGAATTAATTCACATACTCACATAACACTGTATTCTAAAATAAGTGCACACATTTTAGTGTTATGTATGATTAATCTTTTGTTTTCTGAGTTACCTTAGTTGCAGCTGCTCCAGTCCATAATTGAGGAGCTAAGAGGTGGAAAAGGGGCGGAGCAAGCCTAGATGGAAAACTGCAAATTGGCTCATTCCATAACTCGGGATCATGGGGGGGAATTGGAGTTCGTTATATTAGTTTCATCTGGGTTTTTTGTGTTTTACCCCTTTTTGTGTTTTTGTGGGCTGATCAGCCATTATTTAAGTTTTGTCTTGTTCAGGTAGGTCAGTTTTTTTGAGTTATCAGTATTGTTCGTTGTTAACTTTGAGTAGAGCTCGGTTATTTTGGCCTCTTTTATGGGCCCAAGATTTTGATTTTTTTTGTATGTTTTAACCAACTATGTTTTTTGATTAAATAGAAAAAAACTTTTTTTGGACTTTAACCTGAGCCTGAGTTTCCTTCGCTGCTCGGTCCATCACAGGAACTTAAATATTAAAAACCTTTAATAATCGTAATCATTTTCTTGTTGTGTTTTGCCATTAAATACAGAACACAACTAATGCAATAAATTCTGGCTCTATGTGACTGTGTTCCAGTAATCGACATCAGTGGATCAACGGGTAAACAGAAATTGGTTGCTAGTGCCTTTATTAGTGTCTGCTATGGGAAAGACTTCTCATTGAGGCATCATATTGAAACAATGCACTAAGGATGTCTTCTATCATTCTACCCTTGAACCATGTTACTTTTTATTATTTATATTGAAGTAATTCATCTTGTGCATTGGCAGAACAAAAAAATTGAACTAGCTCTTTGCAATTATACCACATTGATGTGGTACTACCCCGTGTTTAAAAAAAAAAGGGTGAAATTTAGTCATACATGCATATGAATATCTGTCTGGTCATGTGATAATTGGTTAAATTATGTACCATCTACACTCTCAGTATGTCTGTTTTTCATTCTCTGTCCGATGAATGACGCTTAGTCATCATCCGCAGAGATGCGTATATAGTCTGTTCCTCCCTTTGACTCAGTGAATTAATGGCTGCTGGGAGTGTAGCAGCAAAGCTCTGGGATCAATACATCAGGCCAATAGAAGACCCCCTCCCTCCCACCCGATGTTTGTGCTTCAAACTGTGTGAATATTTATTTGTCCCATCCTCTGCGTTTGTGTGTCTGCACTTATGTCTCTGGTCTGTAAATTTATGGGTGTGCTTGGATATCGCTGCATATCTGTGGTTTTGCGAGCCTATTGCAGGTCGAGATTGTTGACACAGACAAATCAAAAGCCTTGACTTCTCCTAATGCCTCCTTTCCCTCGTCAGCGTCTTCCAGGCAGTGACTGCAAATCATTACCTCTCTGTTTTTCTGCCCTCTCCTCTGCTGTTCGCCCTATTCTGCATTGCCAAAGTGCTGCTGCAGCAGTATGTGGGATTAATTAGTAAACACAAAGTGCTAAGTGGAAAATCTTTGCAACAACAGGAATAGTTTGGTTACAATGATTGATGGAGAAGAGGAAACCCACAAGACGTTTGCTTGTTAATGAACTTCAGAGATGACGCTGGGGGTGGATCGCCGAGCAAAAGATTTAATATTTTCCACTGAAAACACACTGGGGACCTGTTCATGACTACTTTTTATGGTTAGCAGAGCATTTAAAACCCACCAAAAAACAGGAGTCTAAGAAGAGCAAAACTGTTAAAATTCTAAAACAAAACTTTGCATTGAGTTCGCTTGGAGTTCGCTTGAACTGTTTTCCGAGGGTCACAGGCAAAACACAATGTATTATACAACCCTCTTGTTTTATAATTTGAGCTCAGGTAAGAAAGTTCTCGGCTTATTGATTTATCTACAGCAGCCACAAAAGAAAGATGCAAGCAAACAGAATCCGTGGGGGACTTTTAAAGGTTTGAGAGAAATGTGATGTAGAAATGTGTTCAGCTGAGTATCAACTCAGTTTTTATCCATGAGAAATGGACCTTTGGTTTCACACATTAGTCTCATGTTTGATCGGATGTTACCACTAGACTCTAAGTTCCATTTCTGTGGTTTAAATGTCTCAACAGTCACTGTAACAATTTGCTTAAAACATCATTGATCTTTTTACTTTTCATGTCGTACTTTAAATTATCTATAGCCAAATGTCTACAGCACTGAGCCTATAATCTTCAATTATACACATTTCCACCCTATACAGAAGAACTCTGTGTAACTTGCGTTTATAGGGAATTCTGACTATGACTACTTCATAGGAGTCAACATGTGTTTTTGTGGGTTTTTTAATCATTGTGGGGCAACACATTACTGTGGTAAATCCAGTATTTACATCACAGTTTGATTTGCGTCATTACTTGCACATAAAATATCTTCAATTATCTGAAGGATGGGCTGATACAAAGAAAAAACATTCAACATGATTTTTATTTTTTTTTTACCACATTTGCAACAATCAGGTGATTTGACATTAAGTACATGGAATTGGGAAACTGGTGGATGGTCTACAACTTTTGAGGAGTGGAGATGCGAACATAACTTTATATTTATTGCATAAAAGGACAATGGCATAATGGTGTGTCCCAGACAGAAACAACTGCAGTGTGCAGCTAACAAAACGTGGGCTCATTGGAAGCATCTGCACAGACCGCAAGCTAAGTAAAAGCTAGCAAAGAACCCACAGTGATGGTACAGTAAAGTTGAGTGCATGCCAACGCCAGCCCGGCAGCCTGAGTCTGATCTTCAGCAGGTAACAAAGGCAGTGATGTGCATTCAGGCTTGTAACGCTGTAACCTCAAATTTGACCTGAACATTTTTCTACAGTAGTGTCACAGGTAGCGTCACAGTGCCAATCTCACTGAAATTTCTTTGTTGGTTTAAAACTTTGCTTTGTGTTGTCAGCTTGTTTTTTAATGCAAAGACTAAAAGAAAGATTACATGTCTGTCCTCATTAGGATAGGGATTTGTGTCAGTGTGTGGGACTGTGACCTGACATTTATATGGTTATCTGGTAATCCTGTAAGTCATATGTATCAGGACTTGTTACAGAGTAACACAACAGTAACTTTACAAGCAGTGTAACAAATTAATTTCTCCAGGGAGTAATTATGTAACCTAATACAATACTTTAAAAAGAATAGAAACGGATAATGTGCGATTAGCTACTTTTTTGAGTAACAAGCGCAATATTGTCAATACATTTGAAAAAAGATTCATTTCGATTTTCATGGGGTTTGATTATATTTTACACATTTTATTATCGTTTGTAATTCTTTGGAATATCATAGCATCACAAGCCATTTGGCTTTGAGTTCTTGGCTCAAGAGCTGACTTACATTTTGAGTTCATGCACCAAACAAGTAGTAGTCAGTTGATAACAATCACACTGAACCACCACTACCAACTCTATTTACTTTGTTGGACAATCTAACATAAGTCTAGTTACATAAGTATTTATCTATTTCAGCTTAGACAATTAATCAATACTATATTTGAAAAAACTAAAGAACAAAGCTATGAGTTTTTTAATCTAGAGGGTGTATAAATTCTTCAACCAGTTAGCTGAGCTCACTTATATTTATTCATGACGCCTATCTTGTCAACACCATCTTCAAGAATTGCAACCAGATTGAGTAGAGTAAGAGAAGAACAGCCTCTGTAGATACTGAACCTAATAAAACCCTATAATTACTAAATGTGAGCACATTAGCTGTGTTATTGTTAGCATGCTAGCAAGCTAACATTAGAATCTGACTTTAAGGCGCCATTTCTATATCTCATTTTCTCAAAGCCACTACAATGGGTTTGGACGCGTTTAATTCATAGTTTCAATTTTGGCAAGTTCCCCCTTATGACATGGAAGTTTCTTTCATGAAAATTTGTTAAATGCCTGTAATGTGTCACTGCTGGGCTCCAGACAGCAAAAAAAATACATTACTGAATGATTAAATTTATCAATCAACTGTTGTCACTAATTCAGCCAGTTGACAATAGTTGTTTGACTTTTTATGATTACTGTTTCCACTGTTTTCCAGCTAGCATTTAAGCAATAGGTGATATATATCTATATCTATCTATATCGATATATATCTATATATATATCTATATATATATATATATATCTATATATATATCTATATATATATATATATATCTATATATATATATATATATATATATATAGATAGATATATATATATATAGATATAATCTTTTGGTTTATATGTCATTTGTATATTAATGTTGTGCCATACTATGTAAAAATTAAACAAACATCAGGTATCTCACACATTTGGGTCCATAATAAAAACTAAATGCTTGTACAGTGGAGACACACCCACAGTTGTTCTAATATAAACCTCTATTGAGATGCTAGAGATATGACTCAGAGGATTAAGAGGGAGGTTCAGTATTTTCTCATGCGCCTCCTTAGTTGTTCCAGTGCTTGGAGAAGGGATATCCTTGTACACGAGCATACTGGCAAACACACAAGTATTTGAATGTGAGGTGCAAGTGTGTTTACATTTCCACTTTCCAAGTGTTTGTGCACTGCTGCTCTGTGTAGCATCCCGGTGATGAGGGAGTGGCGGAAAATGCTACTGAGCACGTGCAGTAGTGTTTACTCTCTTTCTGTGCTTACTATCTCACTCCTATAGATACACAAACAGATGCATCCCAGAAGGGAGTTGGGATGCTTGGATAAATACGGGCTTCTTAAACATGCACAAAAGTAATTAATGCACACAAATGCACACATATGCCTCTGCCCGCTGCCTGGGAGAGCGCTCGGGTTCCAGCTACAATGGGCTTGTTTGTTTGATTTCCACTGCAAATTAAATCAAGTTCAAATGCTAAGAGGTGCTGACTGTTTAACTGCACACATGTTCAAACACAGGGGAGAGGAAATGTGCGTAATTATCCATACACACATACATGCACACAAAGGCAAACACATATTTTATATGGTCCGTGAACACGAACTGCTATTAAGCACGGCTGCTATGAGGAGGGCTTTTGTCTGAAAGACTGAATAATTAGGAGCCGTTCAAATTTCAGAAAAATCGTATAGAAAATGAATAAAACTAAAAATGCAGTGTGACCCGACGTCCCGAAGATCACGATCATCCAACAGTGAATTTTAGCATTGCCTCTTGCGCACAGAGATTTCTCCAGATTTCTCTGAATATATTGATATTGTGTACTGCAGATGATGAGTTATTCAAAGTCTTCAAATTTTATGTTGGGGAACATTATTTTCAAATTGTTCCAAATTTACGTGCAGGTTGGTGTACTTCCGTCTTTTCTTCTGCCTTTCTAAGCTTCTCTAACCTAATAACTGGATTATGTGTCTGTAACAGTTTCCTTTAGCATCACTTACTTTTTTCAGCCTTTTGTTGCCTACTTTTTTCGAGATCCGTCTTAATGAAATAGCGAAATGTCTCACTTTAAAAATCTGATGTTCTGTTGTAAATGGCTGTAAATTGGGTTGAGGTTATCAGGTTTGCAAATCATTGCATTCTGTTTTTATTTATAACTATACAGCTTCCAAAGATAGGTTATAAATAAGTGTTTGTATTTATCTGGTTAATAATTTTGGCTTGCTGCTATGGTTTCACTTGTATACACACCTTTGGTACTCTGCTACATCCCAGAATGCAAAGCATACCTGGGAAGGTGTTTAGTTCAAACACACAGCATAGAACTACCTGTTAGTTGGGCCAGATAAAGGTTGGATCATGCACCAGAAATGAGCCACTCTGGACTTCATTTGGCATCACCTCCTCCAGGGGGACTTGGTGCGGTTGTTCGGATTTGCACGCAAGATTACCGTATTCACATCTGCACCTGAGTTCAACTTAAACAGACTTCCAGTTCAACTGTCCAGTTCAAATATCTATTTTAGAGATTAATAAAAATAATAAGCCCAAATCCTGCATATGTTTAATGGAGGCTTCAAGATTTCAAAGTGGTTGTGATGGCACAAAATGCAAGTGACACTGGAAATTTTGGTATCAATCCAGTAGGAGTGAAGTCAATACCAAGATTGATCTTCATTACTCATTAGATGAATCATCATCAATTTATTCTAATTCTGAACACATTTTATAGACCACATAATTACACCTTTCAGTTTTTCACATATGGTACGTTAATGTATCGGTCTCTAAAGCTCTTTGGGTGAACTTCTGTTGTTTAAATATACTATGGGTTATAAATAAAATAGACACAAAATGTTCAGACATTTGATAGTGCATATATAGGTGTATTTTGTAATTTCATTCAAAAAATCCCATTAATTTAACATAATTCAGTGGACCTGAGCTTAGATGACATATCGATCCAATCGTGCTAGTATCGATCCGATATAAATACCAGGGCTAATGTCAATATTATCGATCTACCCACTGCCAAAGTTTATTCAGTCTTAACAGAAAATCTAATAGAAATGATGCCCTAGAATTGAAAGGGTTAAAGTTTCTATTTTCTGTGTACTTACAGGAACTGTTTAGCTACTTTTGATTAGCTGTGTTTGCCAGAGTGTGTCCTTCTCTAAGCACAATATGTGACAATCCACAATCCTTGTCTCAGCTTGTGTGTGCTTACATGAGTCTGTGTGTGTGGGTTGAGGTGACTGTGTCTCACTGTGTTTGTGTTTGCATGCTGTTTTACTGACCTGTGGGTGACTTGGGTCTAGGCCACGGTGACACCGCATTGATGTCCCAGTTGGGAGTTCCTGTTGATGTTACGGTGACCCTCACCTCACCACCTCTGTTGTCTCTTTCATCCACACCTTGTTACCCAACTCCTACTAGTTTCCCCTCTTTTTATTGCCTTTACAGATATCTTTGAACATCTGTCTTTCCCCCCTTCTCTTCTAATTACTCCCTCTTTTTGATTTCATCCCTTTCCCCCCCTCTCCCTCCCTCCACTGAGGATGGCTGCAGTTCATTTCTCTGATAAACTTTACCCTTTCTCCCTTTCATCTCCTACCTTTGCCAAGTAAAAGACAAACAGAGCTGAACTGAGGGAGCCAGTTCGAATTTACAAGCAGACACAAATATTTTTTGCCGTAAATGTTTACTCAGGCGCTGGCAGGCTCTGATGGACTGACCTCATCAGGCTCTCCCTCTCTCTCTCGAGCGCAGACACACACACCTTATACAGTCACCACTTTTAATATGTCTTCGGTTACTTTTTGCAGCATCTGTTCTGTGTAAACACGGTTCACGTAATCCAATTATATGTAATATGTTATATGACTACGCTTGAGTAACAGCTCCGCCCATGCACACACAA
Organism: Neolamprologus multifasciatus; assembly: GCF_963576455.1. Taxonomy (NCBI): domain Eukaryota; kingdom Metazoa; phylum Chordata; class Actinopteri; order Cichliformes; family Cichlidae; genus Neolamprologus; species Neolamprologus multifasciatus. The sequence continues at coordinate 33,069,881 of NC_140455.1, forward strand.
CCACCGACCATGTTTTGTAACAGCACATGGGTCTAGAGCAGTCGTGGGTTATTGTTATGAACACACAAGCTGTGGCGCACTCACTGAACCAGAAAAACAACTGGCTCTGACTTCCTGCTGGCTTCCTCTGTAGTGGGGCAGGCCCCTAACACTTCTACTTTCTCCCTAACGTACGCACATATACACAGAGACAATGCAAGGATGACAAGCCCCAGTGTACTCCCGCCATCCTGTTTTCTAGCCGGAGCTTATTTTGGTCGTGTGCCGGATCCGTATTTGACAGGAAGGAGTTGCCTCTGCTTTTGTGTGTGTTTGCCTGAGTGCCTGTGTGGAGCATGGGGGAAATTCAGAGGAAAATTCCTGTCTGTCATAATATCAACAAGTCCATATTTGGGACTTGGCTCAGTGTAAATAAACCCCATATGGAAAAGATATATAAATCTTATAAAGTTTGTATCTGTCTTGTGCGATGAAAAGAACACAAGAGTGAAAACAGATATAAGATCCCTTGAACAATTATATAAATGAATACTGTATGTTTTGGATACTTACTAAAACAATATATGAAAGTGGCCACTTTCATGAGTAAATCATATAAGCCTTATATGATTCACTATATGAAGTAGGTCAAATCTGATGCAAGTTTTTTCTATTTCTTTTTCAGATGGGACATATCAGTATAACTCATTTTCCAGCACTGTTTTTCTACTTATAGTGTTCAGGAAGGTTCCAAGATATTGTATAAAAAAAGTCACAGAGACGTCTTTATTCTTGTACACTTGTTTGCCACCAATGCAGTGCTGGTGCCATTGCTCAGTCTAGAACTACTTCCATGCATTTCCACCCGAAGAAGACTGCTGGGGACAAAAAGGCAGAATCAATACTGCACAACAAAACTACAGGGTCCATACAGTAGCTGGAGTCTCTGACACCAGTGGCTTTAGAAAAGGCTGGTGCAAAAACTAAAAGGTGACTTGCAGCTTCACAGACTATTTTGGAAATTAGCCCCGACTTAAACTTCCCGTCATGAAGATGCAAAGATGTGGTTGAAAAGCAAAAATGGAGAACTGGCACTGGTATGAATTAAATGTTTGTGATTATTTAAAATGGTTAATGGTATATTAATTAACATAAGCACTCATGTTAATATGCCCAGATTTAGCCACACAGGCTAATTTTCTTCTGCTGTCCCAGGCAATTTGAGGGCCTGGGTTAATTAATCAACTAATCCAAACATACAGAGGCATTTGAACACAATAAAACACATACCAGAATAACACATCACTTTTTTCAGTCACTTTAATTGTAAAACTGTAATTTTAAAACTGTGTATACTGTATATTCTGTGTATTTATTAGCTAACTCTTATTGCCTGTTCTTATTGTCCTTATCTTTAACATTATGCTGCTCTGTTGTATGTTAATTGCCCCTTGGGGATAAAAAAAGTCTTTCTGATTCTGATATTAAAGATCAAACTTATAAAACTTTTCACTCTTTTCAGTCTCTATACAGTGGGGCAAAAAAGTATTTAGTCAGCCACCGATTGTGCAAGTTCCCCCACTTAAAATGATGACAGAGGTCAGTAATTTGCACCAGAGGTACACTTCAACTGTGAGAGACAGAATGTGAAAAAAAAATCCATGAATTCACATGGTAGGATTTGTAAAGAATTTATTCGTAAATCAGGGTGGAAAATAAGTATTTGGTCACCTCAAACAAGGAAAATCCCTGGCTCTCACAGACCTGTAACATCTTCTGTAAGAAGCTTTTCTGTCCCCCACTCGTTACCTGTATGAATGGCACCTGTTTGACCTCATCATCTGTACAAAAGACACCTGTCCACAGCCTCAACCAGTCAGACTCCAAACTCCGCCATGGCCAAGACCAAAGAGCTTTCGAAGGACACCAGGAAAAGAATTGTAGACCTGCACCAGACTGGGAAGAGTGAATCTACAATAGGCAAGCAGCTTGGTGTGAGCAACTGTGGGAGCATCATCAGAAAATGGAAGACATACAAGACCACTGATAATCTCCCTCGATCTGGGGCTCCACGCAAGATCTCATCCCGTGGGGTCAAAATGATCATGAGAACGGTGAGCAAAGATCCCAGAACCACACGGGGGGACCTGGTGAATGACCTGCAGAGAGCTGGGACCAAAGTAACAAAGGTCACCATCAGTAACACACTACAACGGCAGGGAATCAAATCCCGCAGTGCCAGACGTGTTCCGCTGCTGAAGCCAGTGCATGTCCAGGCCCGTCTGAAGTTTGCCAGAGAGCACATGGATGATACAGCAGAGGATTGGGAGAATGTCATGTGGTCAGATGAAACCAAAGTAGAACTTTTTGGTATAAACTCAACTCGTTGTGTTTGGAGGAAGAAGAATACTGAGTTGCATCCCAAGAACACCATACCTACTGTGAAGCATGGGGGTGGAAACATCATGCTATGGGGCTGTTTTTCTGCCAAGGGGACAGGACGACTGATCCGTGTTAAGGACAGAATGAATGGGGCCAAGTATCGTGAGATTTTGAGCCAAAACCTCCTTCCATCAGTGAGAACTTTGAAGATGAAACGAGGCTGGGTCTTCCAACATGACAATGATCCAAAACACACCGCCCGGGCAACAAAGGAGTGGCTCCGTAAGAAGCATTTGAAAGTCCTGGAGTGGCCTAGCCAGTCTCCAGACCTCAACCCCATAGAAAATCTGTGGCGGGAGTTGAAAGTCCGTGTTGCTCGGCGACAGCCCCAAAACATCACTGCTCTTGAGAAGATCTGCATGGAGGAATGGGCCAAAATACCAGCTACTGTGTGTGCAAACCTGGTAAAGACCTATAGTAAACGTTTGACCTCTGTTATTGCCAACAAAGGTTATGTTACAAAGTATTGAGTTGTATTTTTGTTATTATTTTCCACCCTGATTTACGAATAAATTCTTTACAAATCCTACCATGTGAATTCATGGATTTTTTTTTCACATTCCGTCTCTCACAGTTGAAGTGTACCTCTGGTGCAAATTACTGACCTCTGTCATCATTTTAAGTGGGGGAACTTGCACAATCGGTGGCTGACTAAATACTTTTTTGCCCCACTGTATGTGTTTTTATACCACTCTGTGTCTTGTCTCCCTCCCCTCCTCTCCAATCGGATAGCTGTGCCTCCCTGCGCATGGTTCTGAGATTTCTTCCGGTTAAAAAGGAGTTTTCCTTTCCAGCAAGTCACCAAGTGCTTTCTTATAGGGGTTTGTCTGATAGTTTCGGGTTTTCTCTGTATCATTGTAGAATCTTTGCTTTACAATATAAATCTCCACGAGGCAACTGTTTCTGTCACTTGGGGCTATGTAAATAAAATAGAATTGAATTGAAACTTCTTTCAGTGACTCTACTTTAAATCATGATAGCACGTTTGATTAACCCACAACCGCTGATTTAGAGAAAGAAGTAAAACATTTTTATGTTGCTTATTACTGTGCGTATTGTATTCCATATATGTTACACTCCTGTGTCCATTCTTTGAAAACGGTACATGTGTAACATATAACACTGCACTGAGCTATTGCTCAAACTGGACCTCCTAGTGTGTTCTTCTCAAACAGTCACAGTCCTGGCACACGCTAGCTCTTGAACCAAATCATTAAAAACTGATTTGGGTGAAATAAGCCTTAAAAACAAAACCTATTTGGTGATTTTAAAGCAGGAATATCCACGCTCTCATTGTAATATTGAGTTACTGTCTTCTTTAAACACTCTGGCTTTTTATATTCTTACAGTTATTGAGGGAATCTCTAAATAATTTCAATTCAAGGTGCTTGAGATTGCAAGGTAAAGACAAGTGGAGGAGTTTAAGTATCTCAGGGTTTTGTTCACGAGTGACGGGAGAAGGGAGCGGGAGATTGACAGACGGATTGGTGCGGTGGCCGCAATGATGCGGACGCTGTACCGGTCTGTTTTGGTGAAGAGAGAGCTGAGTGTAAAAGCAAAGTTCTTAATTTACCGGTCGATCTATGTCCCTATCCTCACCTATGGTCACGAGCTGTGGGTAGTCACCAAAAGAACGAGATCGCAGATACAAGCGGCGGAAATTGGTTTCCTCCGAAGGGTGGCTGGCCTCTCCCTTAGAGATAGGGATAAGCGGAAGAAACAGGATGGATGGATGGTAAAGAATATACAATAATACAGAGAAAACCCCAACAATCAGATGACTCCTTATGAGCATTTGGCAACAGTGATAAGGATAAACTCCCGTTTAACAGGAAGAAACCTCTGGCAGAGCCAGGCTCAGGAAGGGACAGCCATCTAGAGCAATTGGTTGGGGATGGTGGTGGGACACAGGAGAGCCGAATATTGTAAAATATCAATTTGCACCCCCATTTCTGTCTCGGAAAGCAAAGCCAAAAATCGGATACTCCAATTCAAAACTGTCCACGAGGCAGCTTGTACTTCTTCCATGGCTGCTACTCCTATTGTTCAAGCAGCTGTTACAACAGTGCCCACTACAACTAAAATAACTACTAGCGGGATAATTACTATTAGCTAACAAGTTATCTGACTGCATCAACAGACACAGCTAAAATCATGCTGGTTCCTGTGCCTGCGGCTGTTGCTGTGTTTGCATAGAGTGAATTAAAAATGACTAATACACATACAAAAAGCCTTCTGTCTTTTAGTATGACTCAGCATTCAGTCAATGTTGAGAATGATTCATTCACAGAGCGCAATGGTTTGTTTGATGCCCTTTCTACTGAGCTCCTCTTAGTCACTATGTTTAATTAGCAGAGGGAGCTCTGAATAGATAGAAGAGTTTATGTAAGAAATACAGAATCTTGACCGCCTACAGTTTGTCACAAAGTGAGGCTGCACACCAGAATGCTCCATCCCTCTTCATTAAGACTAAGTAGATTTGCTATAATTTCCCAAATCCAATTATGGGTATACTTCAGCCTAAAATTGAAATCCAAACAGTCTCTTAAACAGGACTAAGTGGGGAGCTTTGTCTAAAAGAAGCTGGTGTCACCATGATGACTCCTTCAATAATACACTTTGATGCAAAGTAAAAGAGATGGGGCTTATTAAAGTTTGCTAATGTAAACTATATGCATCTTTACCTCACTACAGGAGATTACAGAGGCTTTAGAGATGAAAGTTGACATTTCGAATTGGAATTTAGATAAAAGTGATCCCACACCTATGTTTGTCTGGTAAATTTGAGCCTGGTTTAGCTTAGCTTAGAATAAATACTGAAAGGGAGGGGAAACACCTTGCCAGTTTTAAATGATAAGCTAAGCTAAGCTAAGCTAAACAGCTACTGGTTTTAGCTTCATATTAGGAGAAGTATCATTTTTTTCATCACACTCTAGGCAAGAAAGTGTGTTTCACAAAAAAATAAACAAATTAATATGGTTTTAATTTTTATTCTGTGTATATTTATCCATTTTAATGAGCGCTGGCAGGCAGTATCTAGCGTGAATCCTCATCACAGTCTCCACAGCTGCTGTAGCACATAACCATTCAGGGGGAAATCCTAGCGTGATATACACTTGGGCTTAGTTGCTCCATGGTTGGGCAGTCAGCAGTGTGGTGACCTCACACCATGCTCCATTTCCTGTTTGCCCCAGAGCCTATTTCTGTATTGGGGGTAATCTATAGTAGTCATGCATGCATTTAAAATACAGATTTTCTCCTGTGTCTAGCATACTCTTTTTGCTGGGTGTCAAATCCTGATGCTCTCCTAAAGCCATGTACAATTTGGCCATCTTTTGGTATCAGTATTTTGACACTCCAGATTATGAAAGTCATACTCTTAAATTTGAAATCAGAATTCTTATTACGGACCCTTTGAATCATATTCAAACGCGCAGGCTAAGTGTAATTTTTCAACATGCAGGATTGATCTTCATGTCATCAAACTGAGGGTTTTCTAACTAACCACCCATCCTTCAGATTTTGATAGCGGTGTAACTAATATTGGCATGTCTTGGGCATCAAGGCACTAACACTAAAGGACAGTTTATGCATTTGCTCTATCTGTGAATTTGTTGATTTCTTGTTGGTTCGTCTGTAAGATTGCAATAAGAAGTTAGCCTATGATGAGTTAATTAGCGACCAGGGTTAGCTCTGTATTAATGATATGCATATAATTTAGTATCGCTATTAGACAATTCATTCATAGTTTTAGAATAACAGATACAAAGTGATAGAGGTGTAATGATTTTGAGCTTTATAAAGATACTTTTTTTTTATTTGAGTATATATTGACACATAAGCCCCTTTTCCAATAGTAGCCTACCTGCTGGGAACGTCTTGGCACGGTTTGCAACGGTTTTCAGGGTTTTCCATTGGGTCACAGTACCTGGTAGAAGACACTTTGTTAGTACCTGCTTGGCCGGTAATCTGAGCGATTCGAGCAAGTACTAAAATGTGATGTCGCCACACTGCATGCCACCAATCGGCTGGCCAATAGTGTCTCTCATGTCATGAGAGCGTCTTGTTCACTAAAATCAAAACCACCATGGTGGGAGACTGTTAGTCATCATCTTCATCTGACAGTGATTTGGGGCATACAGAAAAAAAAATGAATTTCCGAGAATATGAAATGAAGAAAGGCAACCAGCCTTTCACAAGAATCCAAGTGCACCAAAAAATACTTAACATATTCATTTCCCTCCTGTCTTCCTTAATCTAAGTGATGTTTAGGATGACTAATGAATGACAGGGTAATTAGTTTTCAAATTGCTATACTTTCCAGCCTTAATGTGTTTGTGTGTATTGTGTATATTCCTTATGAGTGTGTATTTGATCTCCATCACACTGCAAGTGCCATCATAGCTCAAATGGCTGACGTTCCATGGGACTTTCTGGAGCCCACAATATTGTCTCAGCTCATTGTTCAGTACATGCCCACCCACCTTATGCACACGCACTCATGTTTAGCTTGTTCCCATTTGTCTTTTGTTAACCTTCTGTGTTATCATAGACCCTTCTTTAAACACCTTGTCTAACACTTATATAAATGGTCTATGAACACTTACAATCGCAAACACACAAAGTTAAAGCGTAGGAACATGGGGTGTCATGCACAGAGCACTAATGAAGTCAGTATTTTCTTCCCTATGCTAAAGAAAGATAAAAAAAATTTAAAAAACCCACACCAATTTGTTTCAAGGTTTTCAGCTTGCCTTGGAGAGGCGCCTTACAGATCGTAACCATGGATAAAAGTTTGAATGGTTTTGCTTCTTTCATGTTTTTTTTTTTTTACCAATGTCGTCAGCACCATTTATGTCAACTTCTTCAAGGAAAAAGTGAATGGAATGCAGCTGAGATTTCTTTGAATGGCCCTGAAGATTTAACTTTAGCAACACAATTTCACCTTTCACCTTTTTTCTTGGTGTTTTATTTCTTTCTGCTAGCAAAGAAGAATACAGAGACAAGGACCAGTTCAAGTCTAGAAGAATCATAGTGATAATGCATTTACATTGCATTATTTTCATTTTTCCTATAGAAGATTAAATTTTTTGACAAATAAGTAAAGCAAAGTTCACATGAACACATGTTTAACTCCACAATAAGTGCTGAGAATGTTTAACTTTACTTATTGCAAGATATCACAAGGCCCACTGATTTCTCACCATTTGATCTTGAAAAAATAACAATGAATTTCCATTGTACAGCTACACGAATATTTCACAACTAGAGACAGTGGGTACCCAAAAGTACCAAGTGAACTGCTGGGTAACCTAAGTTTGAAAACTGAACACATGACTCAGACCAACCAATATATAAAAAGGTACTGAAGAGACTCATCTCGGCCTACCCAAGACCAAAGATCTTATTTATTGTAGATGTTTTATGGTCACATTGAGGAACATTATTCTGAAATGTGTAGTTATGGGTTTTATTACACATTGGTGACCTCTACCAATATTTTCTTCTGAAAAGGTTTAAGATGTTCTTTTTATTCCCAGTAATGTTATTGACCTGTTGCCAACTAATCTAATTAGTTGCAAAATCTTCTTCTAGCTGTCTCTTTTTGGTGTCACTTATTCTTCCAGCCTTTTATTAACCCCCAACCCAACTGCTTTGAGATGTACAGAACACTTGTGGATGACTGTGTGGAGGGGTCTGCTTTTGAATATGAGTGAGTTAAGAGAAGGGAAGCAGAGCACGATCTGATATCATCGTGTTGGTGTTGTTCCCAGATCAACATAGTAAATGTTGTTCCAGGATCAACATTGCAAGTGACCAATCAGAATGTTGTGACGTCATACTTTTGCAACTTCGGGAAAAACCGCCGTAAAACAAAAAACTGTACTTAAGCTGCGAGAAACCGCCTCTGTCCGCCGATCAACGGACCCTGACCCTAAACCTTTAATAAACGCTAAGCCGAATTGATATTGTCCTTGCAACATTGGAATTTCATAAATGCATGAATGGCTTGGCGCGCCAAAGAATAACGTCACAATAATGTGATTGCTCATTTGCAATGTTGATCCTGGAACAACATTTACTATGTTGTTCCAGGAACAACACCAACACGACGATATCAGATCATCTGGAAGCAGAAGGCTATATGATGATCTGGGGTATGATCTGTGTCTGTCCTTGGACAAGATGTTGATGTGGGGCAGGAATACGAGTACTTGGGCGTCCACATCGACAATGTGGTGAATATAGGCTTTTATAGATCCCACCCAACCAATGCGCTGTGACACACCAAAAAAAAACCCAGAGGAATAAAACAATGAATGTGAGGTGGTAACATGGCAGGCAGATTGATAGGAACAAAAGGCCCCACCTACATGTCTCAAAAGATGCTTTGCCAGTGTTGCAATGCCAGACACCACAAATCCCCAGAGGTGCCTTGTCTACAAGGTCAGAGCTGTTTTGCTGGCATGATTTGGACCTAAATCATTTTAAAAAGTTGGTTTTAACGTTGTTGCTGATCAGTGAATGTTATGCTGACACCATTTAAGATGCTTTAACAGAGTGTGTGCACAAGATACCATGATATGTCTATTGTCGTCACTTACCTTTCAATCAAAATGAGTCACGAGAGAAGCGGGAACAGCAAATAAAACTGTACAGTACACTGACTTCCACAAATAGTACACTCACAGTTCTCTGTGATTAAAGGTGCTGTTGAAAATGAAAAGCCAAAATTTCTTCTTTTAGAACTAACACGAGTTACACAATAACAGCCCTGCACATTCAGCTTACTAATCAAGAGGCTCTGGCGGAGTGAAAGCAGTGCATTAAAAATAGCTGCTGCTTTTGTTGAAGTGTCCTTGTACAAAAGAAAAATATTAAGCTGCAAGTGGCATTGGCTTGATATTAAAAAATGCTCTCTTGTTTTGAAGTAAATAAGAAAAAAAAACTAATGAAAACATAGAACTAACCAACTTTTGGGTTTAGGCCTGACTGCAAAGTAATATTCTTTTGACTTGTCCACGGCTGCCCTCGAGGCCTGTTTAGCCCTCGGTAATGTTTGGCAGGGAGGTGGCGGCTTTACTGGAATACAGGTCTTGTGTAACTATTGGCCTTTCCTCTGTTGACGTGTTCTGGGATAAGGCAGTATTTTCCTCACCAGGCAAACATGTGGGCTAAAGGTGGGAGGTCAACAGCACCGAACTGATAAAAACCTTACAAGAAAAGTGAGGCAGAATTAAAAAATGTGCAGTATGTTGAAAGTTTGGGACTTTGATCAGATAATCCACCTGTTTGGGTTTTGTTTGTGTGTGTGTGTTTTTTAATCATAGAACAAAATGATTCGTATTTCATCATACATTAGATTTTTGATTATGAGTTTTGAAAAACCCATTCACATTTTACGTGCTGAATACATTGCAACACTAAACACACAGGCCTCTGCATCTGGCGCTGGCTAGCATTGATCCAATCACTGGTTCAGACACAGAGAAAGTCCCACGGGGTCGCTATAGCAACTGGAGCCAAAATAAAGCAGCCGTCAAGACAGCAGCGGCAGCTTCAGCTGGCACACACACGCCCCGACGCACAACCCCCCTCTGGCCTGGCACCTAGAAACAGACACAAAATGAGCTCTATATTAGACTGCGGAGGGAGAGAGCCGAGAGAGAAACGTCGAGACGGAGCGGCAGAGGAGGGGAAGAGTGTGTCCTCGAATAACCCCTGTTAGCTCAGCTTGCTGTTCCAAAGAGGACACATTTAGCAGCATCTCTGTCTCTTTTTCTTGCACACACACATGCACAGGTACACAGCTCAGGTATGGCTCGCACTTACAGGTTTGGCTAGCTCTTCTTAATATAGTTCCACTGACTCATTTGCTCACTACATAGCGTGCATGTGTTGTCCATGCCAAGGGGCACACAGGCCAGCTGTTCATACTGATGCACTGTGAAGACTGAAACCTCCCCCTTGTCTTCCCCCTCCTCCTCCTCTGGACCTCTGCTACAGTGTTCCAGGAGCTCACAGAGAGGCTCAGCATTACCAAGCTGGCACCCCAAACCCCTGCAGAGATGACCAGTCCTTTGGTGAGCAGAAGCCACAAAGGGATAGTAGTGGCAGGCCAGCGTGATTACATTTGTGGGTCTAAAAGCAGAAGCCAAAGTACTTTCTTATTTTCTTATGTTATTTACATTACGAGTTGCCACTGTTATGCCGCTAACATATATATTTAGCTAGACTAATACTACTACTTTCCTTTGTGTATCATAAAGACTAAAAGCAGGTAAACAGAAGGTTCAGGTTGATATAATATGTGACTAATTGTGCCAGCAATATGGCTCAGAGGAATTTCTAATATTTTTCCTATGACAAATGGTAAAAAAGTGGTAAATGGCCTGCATTTGTATAGCGCTTTACTCAGTCCCTAAGGACCCCAAAGCGCTTTACGCGACATTCAGTCATTCACCCATTCACACACTGGCAATGGCAAGCTACATTGTAGCCACAGCTGCCCTGGGGCGCACTGACAGAGGCGAGGCTGCCGGACACTGGCGCCACCGGGCCCTCTGACCACCACCAGTAGGCAAACATGGGGTTAGTATCTTGCCCAAGGATATTTGGTATGCAGCCAGGAGGCAGCCTGGGATCGAACCACCGACCTTCTGATTAGTGGCTGACCTGCTCTGCCACCTGAGCTACAGCCACCCATGACAGGAGAAATTTATGCCACAGAGAAATTTTGAATAACCATACAGATATTAGCATTCAGTGTGGCAGTTGTAGGGCATTTTCAGATCTAAAGTTTGCTTACTGTGGTCCGAATCAGTTGATGACTTTGCAAAGTTGTAACTTTTCTCCATGATTTGGTTTCTTTTTACACAGAGGAAAACCCAAGTGAACTTTGAGTGAACCAAAAGACATCGCTACAAACCACGTGAGTATATTCAGTCCGCTTACTGGCCAGATGTGTCTGCTGCGGGAGCAACAAAAGAAAATACAGGAAGAAGGTGCTGTGTTCTGGACTATTTGAGAACATGGAGAATTTACGTTAACTGCACTGCTAGGTGCTAACCGGTACAGGCCTTTGCGCATCTATGGTACCTTATCACTTCCCAGAATACAAAGCATTGATATGGGAATTTATTTGCTCAAAATTGCAACGTACACTTTGTAGTTGGTTTGGATCAAGGTCTGATCTTGTTCATACCATAAACGAACTACACTGGAGAGCCAGACCAATACCACCTCCTTCAAATGGGTCTTTGTGCAGTTTTTTGGCCCACATCCGAGAACCATTACTATGTTCACATCTGCACAAATGAACTGCACCAAGAAAGAAATGAGTTTGATTCAAATGGACTAAACGCTGCAGGTGTGAAAACACCATTACTGAATTTGGTGACAAGCTCCTCAGTTTTTAGTTCTGATCTTTAGTTCTGTGTTCTTTTTCTTTGATCTTCAAAAGATCTATTACGACGACCAAATCACCAAAATAGCGATATTCTACGTTATTACAGCACTAGTGTTGCATATTTTGTTATATTATCAATATTTATTGTAACCCACCAGTTTCTCTGATAATGTCTGCAATTGAAGTAGGCGGCACTCAAATAATGCATTTGACAAAAGTATCAAATTCTGTGTCAAACACCCTTTCTTACATGACCACGCACAAACCCTGAAGCAGCTTAACAAAGAAAGTTGATAACCACCATTGTGATATTGCTAATGTTCATCACGTGTAACCTTTAAACCTAGACTGTACGGACACTGTGGCCCAGTTGCCATTCCTATTATACTTGTTTGATATCAGCTTGAAATTCTCCACCTGGGTAGCTTGGGTAGTTGGTAAATTTTAATGTAAATCATTCTTGAACGACTCAGCACAATCACAAAAAACAGCCAGTCACGCTGATGTCTGCGCAAAGCTTTACGCTAACAATCCAACAACAATCCAGCGCTAACATCCATTAGTGGATCCTAAGCTAGCAGACTCACAGATATGAAAAGTAAAACACGAAGACTTTTTAATCAGTTTATATTTCATATTATATGCAGTGTGTCAGCGTTAATCTCATTAAAATCATGTTAAGGCGGCAAATCTCCGTTAGCGAGTTACCGCGGATCGGCCCGTGCGTTGGGCTGCACGCCGTCAATGCGTTAACGAGCTAACCACGCTAACATGTTGACGCCGTGCAGCCCCACGCACGGGGTGACCCGCGGTCACTCGCTAATGGAGATTTGCCGCGTTAATGCAGTTATGGCGTTAACGTCATTTTAACGAGATTAACGCTGACAGCACTAATGTTTTGTGCTTAGCTAATCAGCTGCTAGCTGGCTCTGTAGCATAACGATAAAATGGTATTAAACTTTACATCTAGCTGTTAGAACTTGAATTTAGTATACTTCACATAAATGTAAAGCTATTTCTTTAAATGACAATTCAGGAACTACATTTAAAAAAGTTTTATTTTTCTGTTTTATTTTCTGCACAGTCTGCACTGAAATCTTCCAGGCATCAGCAGGCCTTGATCAAAAATACAGTTGCACTGACTCACGGTTGAGTCTGACTCAGTCTCACTGAATCATTTGCCAGTTAAAATAAATGTAAAGAAATGTTTTGCCTGGCTAAAATATCTATTGTGGAAGAAAATGAAAACAGCAACAGAGTGAGGTCACAGTCAGCGCAGAAGTCTGCGAGACATTTAATAGAAGTAGACTATACATATCGCCCCACACGTATACACAGTGCAGTCGCCTTTGTATATTCATTCATCATAATCTAAACATGATGGTCACAGCGGTGGAAAGACAGTGTTGCGAGTCCAGCAGGGCTCTGGAACAGTGTAGCAGGGGCAGTCATGTTGAATTTACATTTCAAGCTGATGCTGTGATTCAGAGTGGCCTGGCTGAAGGAGTGTATAAGATTCATGAGCTCGTACCTGTGCCAGCATCAGATGTTTGACACGTCAGTCACGCCTCACACTATAAATACCCCCACTCCCTCACCACCACCAACGCCACCCCGGATCCCCACATGACAAGCCATGGCAGCTGCCTGTGGGATGTTATAAATCGAGCACGTGACTTTGTAATCTTAGACGGATTAGCTGGAATGCCACGTGTTGTATGTTTACACGTTTAATCATTCTAAGATGTTACGTAGCCGCTAAGAAAACAATGGCATGTCTGTTTTTGTGTTAGTTAAGCGTTAAAAGGCATCGAAACCTACCATAATTGCAGCCGTTCAAACACTCAGTTTATATTCAGTCACTCTTCGGTGAGGATACTGCAGACTACTTAAAGTGACTAATGAAGTCATAAACCTTACAAGACAGCATAAAGACTTAAACAATGGGAGAGTAACAAGCATGAGAATAAACATATAACAATAAAACACATTAAGGGAGACAGATCACATTTTTTTGGACTGCATCCTGGAACGCAGATGACATCAAAATGATTGCGATGTTAAAAAAATTGATGCTCACGCATGGGCCATTTGCCTCTTAGGCAGTGGAGCTTTCTAAAGGTTCATGCAGCATTTGAAGGTGAAAAACTGTGTCAGCATATCCAAATCACAAGGCTGGTGGAAGGAGACTGATAATTTAGTCTTGAACCAAGACTCAAGATTTTAATATTGAGGTAATGTATGAAAAACTGTGTTAAATTGTGCTAAAGAAAGAACTTGAGCAGCTGTAATTTTGAATGAAATTGAGACATCATACTTGTTTTTTAGACAATACTGCAAATAATTTGGATACAAGACACTAACCTACCTGTACCTGAGAGAAGGTTGGCTCATTAGCAAGAATACAGCAAGTTTTATTTAATAAAAGAAAAAACATGTAGAAGATGGAGAAAGTTATTTTTAGATTACAAAGATTTTAAGATATGCAAGTGTTTTAATATTGTTCTTTTATCCCAAGAGTTTTACACCTAGAGTTTGTTTACTGTGGTTTGAATCAGTTGGTGAGTTTCTACACTTGTAGTTTTTTTTCCTGTGGTTTGAATTTTCCTAAACCTAAGAAGGAAGGAAGGATAAAACACCCAGGAGGCTGTGTTGGAGGTGGCTGAGCTGAAGCTACGACAGCTCATGTTGAGTCGTTTGGACATGTGCAGAGTAGGGATAGTGGATATACTGGGCAAAAGGTTTTGAAGAAGGAGCTGCCATGCAGGAGGAGAAGAGGAAGATTTCAAAGATGTGGCGAAGGAGTACATGTGAAGGGATGGTGTAAAGGAGATGGTAGCAACAAGGTCAGAAGGAGGCAGATGATCTGCTGCGGCGATCCTTAAAGCAGGCAGATGTAAGAAGCTATTCTGAGAGTACCGTATTTTACACATTATAAGACGCACTTAAAATGCTTGAATTTTCTCAAAAATCGACAGTGCGCCTTATAATCCGGTGCGCCTTATGTATGAATTCTGGTTGTGCTTACTGACCTCGAACCAATTTTATGTGGTACATGGGGCTCAAAAATCTGTCAAAAGATGTTTTAGTACGACTTTGGTAAGCAATGAAGCCGCACCGCTTGATGGATTGTCGGAGATGTTACGGCTACCGCAGTCAGGAACCTTGCATAATCTGGGTCCAAAACTCTGTTTGTTTCAGGTCCCAAAGTCAAACGAACACTGCGGCATCACTGAGAGTTAGAAACTGTCTAAATTCTTTCATCTTTAATAAAATGATCAGCGTTGCTGCTTTGCCAGGTGTAACAATTAAGATTAAAATGAAAACAGAATTTATTAAATTTAACG
Organism: Neolamprologus multifasciatus; assembly: GCF_963576455.1. Lineage (NCBI taxonomy): Eukaryota > Metazoa > Chordata > Actinopteri > Cichliformes > Cichlidae > Neolamprologus > Neolamprologus multifasciatus. Next base: position 33,085,058 of record NC_140455.1, read on the forward strand.
GAGTTAGAAGTTAGCAGGAAGTTAGCTCGCTAGTTTCCAGCTAAACATAATATAGCATGTTCTGACTGATAGATTTCTGAAAAAATTAAAACGTACAGCTCTGCTAGCACTTCACTTCACAACATAAATAATAATTAAAGACAGAAAACTAAGCGGCATTGACTTTTGTAGGGTTACTGAAGTTGGACTAGCTGGTATATAATGATTTGCTACGTGATTGCTAGCGAAACAGTTATGTTAGCATAACATAAACACAGTGAAGCTGGAGGATGAATGCTAACTTTTTTCCACTTGATAAAATTTAACGGGAGGATTCCCAATGGTTAGGGACAAATGCAATCGCATGGCAGGATGCTGTAAACGGACCAAACTTCAGTCAGGAGAACAACTGAGATAATCCATCCACAATATGAGGTTAGTCATTAATATACTACAACAACACGGGAATAGTGCAGCTGCGAGAGAATTCAACATTAATGCATAAATGGTACAGAAGTGGAGGAAGCAAGAAGAATTTGCTGAGTAAAGTTTGACTCATTTGACTGTTAGGTATCGCTTAATGCGCCTTACAATCTGGTGCGCCTTATGTATGAAAACAGACCTGCTCATCGAAAGAAAATTCACATCCTGAGTTTACTATCATTACAATGCTGGCGTGTTTGCATAATTTCAAGTTAAATTGTAACCAGTGTAGCAGTAATATGCATTTGCACAATGTTGCATCTTGGAAAATCCTAACATCACTCTGAAACTGCAAATCACATCACACTCACTTAGCTTTACAAAACCAGGAGAGACAGAGAGTTTGAAACAGATTCATTTGCACACATACACTAACACACGCACATACAGAGGCGAGAAAAACAAGTAGCAAGTCTGTCAAGGACAAGCCCCCAGAGAGGTCTCCGTTCCTGCCAGTTCGGTACCTGATCTGCGAGCCCTGACAACCACACACACACACACACACACACACACAGACATGCACATGCTTTCTAGGCAAAATTTGTAGCATCTACAGTGAGTTATTCCGACACAGCACTGTGTGCATGTGCAAGAGAGAAAGCGGAAGAGCATAAATGCGTGTGTAAATAAGCATGTTGTAGCCCTCATTTACTCAATACCATTAAATAAATGGGCTTTGGGTTCTTTTTCTAGTGTACTCTCGTACGATATTTTTAAATTACCTTCTCTTTTGTTTCTGGGATCAATGAAGCTTATTCCTTAACAGTAGCACTACACGCAAAAATGAACACTAGTGTCTACAGTGCAGTAAATCATGTCATACACCATGTAAAGTAGAGCATTGCAACCCTCCTTTAATTTACCAAACAATGAAAACAAAATAATAAAATGGCAGATTTCAGTATTCAGGCAAACCAAAAAACACACAGCAATTTACCCACTGTACACAGAATCCCCACATATACAGTGTAAACCACCAGTGATAAAACAATTATAGTCCCAAACTAAACCTAAAGCCGGCAGAGATAAACCCTACGTTGCAGGCCTGTATTGCTCCAGTATAAATCCAAAACGATCTCCCAACCGGAAGTTCTTCACTCAACGAGCAAAATATAAATAAATAAACTCAGTACCTTGTGAAACGTGCACTGCCCACCAGATTAATCCAGGCAACAAGTTGTCTTCAGCTCCTTCAGAAACACTCCGCTCTGAATGCAGTAGCACAAAGATGGGGAAGGTCTGTGATCTCCACGTGCTCCACAAGCTACCTGTTTTAGCTTCCCACGTTGCCAGAGGTACTCTGAGTGACGCGGGCACTCAGAGTGACTATCTGGGGTCTGTCCGTCGTTATCCAGTTCGGTAACGATCCTCTGCAGCTTTTTACGTTCCACAACTTTAGCGAAACGGCAGTCTACAGTAGTCCTTATTAGCAAATGGCTGAGTTAGCCTCGCTTTAACTTAATGCGTGCACGGCTGCAGTAAACAAAACACACAGTCCAGCAGCTTCACGCCGAAACTTTACGTGTCATGTCACTAACTTACCGACACTTTGACTTATCTTTCCGAAAAGTCAAAACAGACTTACTACTAGTACATAAAAACAAGCTAACTTCTCCGGCTGCTCCGTGTAACTCACGCACCACCGCCCTCTCTCCTCGCGCTCTCTTTTTTCTCTTTTTCCTTCTCCACCCTGTGTTACCTTCACAGACCACATCCCCGTAGAAAATTACAGTTCTCACAAACAATTCACAAGAAAAGAAAGATAACTTATTTTAAACAATGCAAACATGCTTTTAATCATTTTACATGAACTTTTACCTTTTTAATATACAAGAAAATTTAAATAAATGAACTCTTTGATATTTATATTCTCAGACTTCACTTATCTTTTACTATTTATGCATCTTTTTAACCAGGGTTACAATGTGCCTTTTAACCCAGCATTGTCTTGCATCGCTGCCATCTCCCTCTTATCAAACAGGGGCGTAATTTCCAGGGGGGTTAGGGGGGTTATGACCCCCCCCCCAAATATTCAGACCCAACCAATATAACCCCCCCCAATAAATTTATGAATTATCTTGCCTAAATAGGCTGTTGATTTTCTTTACTCATTTCAGGTATTACCAGAAAAATAGTTGCATGTTTAATCATCTGGGAATTTACCCAGATATAGTTATTTATTTGACCCCCCAAAGTTACACCGATGCTATCAAAGCAATAAAACGATCTTTGTGTGACACATTCACGTGTCTGCAGGGCTCGTGCAGTGCTCCCTCTTATCCTCTTTCTCTTTCACACACCCATAAACACACACACAACTATCCCTCAAGGGTTGGGCAACTCAATGACTCCAGTAAACAATCCTTTCAACCGTCCACGTTAACAGTAAACACACACAGAGCAGCCAAGAAGAACAGAGCAAAACACACCAGTGTAACAAACTAATAATAATATTGACGTAATAACTAATAGTGTGCAGATTTAGGCAGATTAGGCATGCAAGCACTTTTTTTATAGCTTGCATTATGTAAACACTACCCACAGATCTACTGCGCACACACACATTTTATTGACAGTGCTAATTGCTCTTGTTCATACTGTTGAGTGATACAGACCATGGTTTACATATAAATGAATCCCCAGTGATGGACTCAAGGAAGCAGTGATCCCGCCTTCTGCCCACGCTCGAAGCACTTAAAGCTGGTGGTCACTGCACGCCACTCTCTGACTCACTCACTCTCCATATCTTCTGTCAACTCCGGGAATTAATGGTGACTGTTAAACGGGAGCAATCAATTTTTTAATTCTAATGGTTTCTGCTCTGTCCCCGTGCCATTCTGCTCTCCTTTTAAATCCCAAGTGACCTGCACTTAAAGCCCCGCCTCCTTGGATAATTTTGCGATCCTTTTTAGACTTACTGTTCTCCCTTTGACACGAGGACATTTTGAAAAACGAGGCCTTTATTTTGACAAAAGCATCTTCTCATTTTATGAATCATTTTGTAAGCAAAAATGTGATTTCATCAGCTATCATCAACTATATAAGCTGAAAGTACACTCATCTTCAGCTGGCAGTTTAATGTACCCTGCTTTCACTTTTAAACACAATTTTTAAAAACAAGGTCTTAAACATAGACTGTATATAAAAGATGCACACAGCTTCTGTGCTGCTGGACTTAGCATTTTTTCACCTCAACGTTTGTCAAGCGTTTTTGGAACCAGACCTCACCATAGTTACAATAGAAGGTGGAGTGCTATGTTATTAGCTCATGCTAGCAAACTTGATTAGCAAGCTGTGTACAGAGAGATATACCGCTAATCAGTAAAATCATGAAAAAATTGCCTCAGTGGCATGTGAATGCCTACAGCTTATCTTCTCTCTTCTGCCTTTGGTGTACTACATCCAATCTCTAGCCAGATAAATTAAACCTGACTAGGTGGAAAGGCGAAGGGCACATAGTGACATCCACAAACCAACATTTGCTTCTATATATTTTTATAGCTCTTTATTAAAGTTTAAGCGGATACATTCATTTTATTAAACATTAATAATATGTAATGTGTAAAAAAAACAAAAAAAAAACAACTGCATATAATCTGGTGCGTTTGATCTATTTGTATACTTGTTTGCATTTCCTATCAATACCAGTCCAGCACTGTCACCTCACAGTAAGAAGCTCCTGATTTTGGATCCTTTTTGTGTGGAGTCGGTATGCTTCTTCCTGTGGCTGTGTAGGTTCTTTCCTGGTACTATCGCTTCTTAACTGGTTAACTGGTGATATTAAATCAGGCGTAGGTGTGAATGTGAGCATGAACCATTGTCTTTTTGTATAAACCCTTTCCAGAGATCTCTCCAGGGTGGACCCTGTCTCTTAGCCTATCACAGTTGGGACAGGGGTTCATCTACCCACAAAGCCATATGAGGGTTAAACATCTACAAAGAGGTAAACATTTTATCCTAACGTTAACCATTACAAAAGATAACTTTATAATATATTTGACAGTGCTATCTCAGCAATGCTGTATAATGTTACATTAACAACGTTTCTAAATACAAGAGGATGACACAGCTGCCAATGTTAGCCTGGCACGAAATGCTATAAATGTATCCAGAACTGGATTCTACACACAGGGTTAATGTGTAACAGATTATTAGTCTAAATTAGTTTTTTTTTTAAGATTTCAGTAAAAATCTATACAATTCCTGTGTTTAATTTTCATCACACATCCCAAAAAACATGACATTACAGCATATGATATGAGAAATGAGCCCATTTGCCACCAACGACAGCAATGATCAACATTTAGCTGTCTTTGTCTCTCACGTTCCAGCATGTAAATGCACTTGACTGTACACAAGCGTCTTTGTACACAGTTCCCAAGGGACAAGTGGAGCTCTGATAAATATTTTACACCGAGGCAGTCCCCTTCCAAATGTAATGGGCGGCCATCCTTGTCACACCGGGGGGGATGGACTAGCTTGATGCGGCTGTAGCCTGCTGAGACCAGCAGGGAGCTGGGTCAATTTCTCTCTAATGGCTTCTCATCCAGTGGCTCTAATGATAAAAGATGATGCACGGAGACAGCGAGATGATAAACTTCAGGAAGAAAATGGGAGATAAAAGAGAGTGGAGTGGTAGATTTTTTTTTAAAGGAAAAATCTAATTTTGTCATTTATTTATTGATAGCACTTGCTTTAAAATAAAAAAATATATATATATATATATATATATATATATATCAAATTTACTCTGACACATGTCGGGCCTCAATCAACAGGCAAAAAGTAACATTAAAAGCACATTTGAAATCCACTTTATGACTTCCTGCTTCCACTTGAGCTCCGTACACGCCGGCCGGCACGCCGCGCTCCCCGTTTCAGCCACATGTCTTAATATTCCCGTCTTTCCCCGTTTCTGGTCTTCTGTCATAACAAATCAGAAACAGAGCAGTTCTGTTAAAGCCAAATTGCCACAAAGTGAGTGTCGCATGTTATCACGTCAAGCCAGGCAGAAGCACTTGAATTATTTGAGAGCAGGTAGAAGTGAGCTGTTCTGGAGACTCACATGGTATAAGAAAACCATTATTGGGATTGCACTAAAAAAAAAAGGATTAAATTGTGTGTGCATGGCCCTGGCGTACATGTATACATTTTGTATTTAATAGTATTTAATGCATTCTTACCAGTTATCCCACATATGTAGTGTGTGTTTAAGAAGTGTGTACGTGTGTGTGAGTGATTTGAAAACTATGTACGGGCAAAGTGACAAATGGCACTATTAGGAAGGCAGTTAAATGATTGGATCTATCCTTTGCATCCTTGACTGGTTGGTTATGTGTCAGTTAATATTGAGCTTTTTGTTTTTGGGACAGTGAATGTTGTAAAAGCTGCTGCAGAGATCCAACTAGCAATATGTCTCCTTAAGTGTTTTTTTGCTGCTGCCCATCTGTCCCATACATGCACAGAAAACCCATTCTAAATGATGGAACGTATAAAATCTCTGGTATTGCTGCAGGGCAAACACGCTTTGCAAAAACCTTGCACGGAGGCTGCGGCAGCCTCAAAAATGTTAGAAAAATTATGCAAAGCTGCAAGAGAAACAAAGGTCAAAAGAATGAAAAAGTCAATCCTTGCCTCTATTCAAATGCCCTCGAGCAACACAATTTCCTTTCATGTCTGCAACCCGTTCTCTCTCCGGGGCATCAAACAACCCAAGCTCTTACTGTAAATATGAATTTGCTCTTAGTCATCTCAGGCTGTTAAATAAGGCTTTTTTAGGTCTTAGCCATAACATAGTAAATTACCATTATCATGTTGCAAAACATTATCATTACTGCCACAGCTACGGTATGCATGCACTTTGGCAATTATGCCATCAACGTAATGTTCACTGTCTCACCAGATATACGATTAAAAATGTTTGAGTCAGCCGACTAACAGAAAATAAAAGAGACAAATGATTCCGCTCACTCGAGCCGCGGGATTGATTGTATCTTCATACTTGTCCCTTTTTTTTCTCGCTTTCATAAACTGGTTGAGCTGCCGGCGCTTTTCAGCTGATGGTAAATTTACCGTGAAAGGAAAGCAGTCATAAAGGGAAGAAAGCGAGAGGGAAAACGCTCATTCATTTTGCTGGTGGAGGAGACAGAGTTTAGTGTATGCTAATGGCTAATGACACTCCGTGTTTGGGATAAGAGCAGCTTGTTGTCGCAGGAATAACTGAGTCATTAGGGCATCTCGCACTGGCACAAACTACACCCACCACCCACCCTTGCAGACTTTTTTCGAAGGCTTGAAAACAAACACAGAGCCAGCCACAAGCTTATTGACTGGAAATGTTTCCATTTAAGCCTCGAAGATAAAAACAAGTTGGGAAAACTTGGTTGTAAATCCATGTAATGTAATGTAATGTAATGTGTATGCGTTAGTCCTCGTAGGGACATTTCTCCTCTGCATTTAACCCATTCACCCAGTGAAGCAGTGGGCAGCCACCAATGCAGTGCCCGGGGAGCAGTGTGTAGGGACGGTATCTTGCTCAGGGGTACCTCAGGGTAGCTGCTCAGTGGAGTTGAACCCCGACCTTCCGATCATGGGGCAACTACTCTACCTACTGAGCTATCCCTGTCCAGTGACAGCAAGTGGTATCACAGAGCAGTTATCTGGAAGATCAGAAGAGGAAATGCAAAAATATTCAAATTCTGTATAGTACCTGAGATAATGCATACAATATGTACATTTTCTGAAAGGATAGTTATTCAAATGCTAAGCTGGATACTTTAAAAATGACTATTGTACGGCGACTGCTACTCTTGACTCTGAAGTATTTCAAAATATTACTACTTAGGGTGGCACGGTGGTGTAGTGGTTAGCCTTAAAGCAAGAAGATAAGTTTCTTTATGGAGTTGCATGTTGTTCCTGTTCTGGCTCCTTTAGCTTCCTCCCACACTGTAAACACATGTGTGTGGCTAGGTTAATTGGTTAGGTTAATTGGTGTGAATGTGAGCATGAATAATAGTCTGTCTCCTTGTGTTAGCCCTGCAACAGACTGATGAACAGTCTATGGTGTACCCTGCCTCTTGCCCTAAGACAGCTGGGATAGGCTCCAGCAAACCTGAATTGGATAAGTGGACGGAATTAAATTAATACTGTGTACTAATGTTACACAATATATTATAGTTCAGTCAAACTAGGAAAAGTAGCATTGAATTTTTTTCTCATTCAGGCACCAATTGCAAGTAGTTTTCTGGTCAACTGATCAGCTGGAGGTTGAGCGTGCAACACTTCCAGCATGCGTGAATAACCACGCTCAGTCGCAAGGAAATTGCACAGGTCACCAGGTGGGAAGCAACCTGTCTCCAAAAAAGTCTCACTGAATACGGTCACTATCTTGACGTCCACTTGTATCCCATGTTGAAGGTTTCTTCCTGTTAAATCGGGGTGCTTGTTTAGCTCACTGGGATGAACAGGGCCGCTGAGAGTGGCCCAGGTTTGAATCCAACCTGTGGCCCTTTGTCGCATCTCTTCCCCTCAATCTCCTTCTGCTTTCCCATCACTCTTCACCAGTGTTGGTCAAGTTACTTGAAAAAAGTAATCAGTAACTAATTACTGATTACTTCCCCAAAAAAGCAATCCGGGTTACTTTACTGATTACTTATTTTCAAAAGTAATTAATTACTTAGTTACTTTTTAAAAACACGATTTACAACCTGAATAGGTGATAAAGCGATAGATCTTTCAGCCCAATTCTACTTTTTCTGCATCATACAAAATGTAATCAATTGAAAAAGTCTCTTTTTAAAACTTGTTTTATTAGTTTTAATCTTTTAAGTTTATGCATCAAGCAAAAATTAAATTATATGCAACATTCTCTGACTGGAAGAAATTAGTTTAACATTTAAACCTATTTTCTGCACATTCCAGCACATAAAATAAAATATTTTTTGTGTGTTTACACTCAGTCTTTCAAATAGATGCAAGTAAAACACAGCAGAAAATAAATAAAGTCAAAGACTCAGCGGTCCTTTTGCTCTATTTTCACCTGTAAAGCAGGAGTGGGGTAGGCGGAGGTTTACCCTGGTGCAGGTGTGCCGCAGCGGTCAGCGGAAGAATCCGCGAGTTTCTCTGTGAATTTCCCATTACGTCGTAGCTACTCGGTGCTTGCTTGGAAGTTTAGGGGTTTTTTTCGCTGTAAAAAGAAGTTTTCTTGGTGAGTGAGTTAGTCTGAGCCAATAAACACAGCCAATCTGCAAACTGGTCTATGTCATTTTGCAGTTAAAGTATGTAGTTAAATTGCTGTCCTGCAGCAACTATTTATGGAGAAATTCCCGTTTCATAAGGTTTTGTCTAGACTGTGAATGTAAATAGTTCATGTGAATTTCCTTGGACGTGGACAGATCTGCAACAGATGGCAAGTAGATGGTAGATTGCATGTAAATGCCAACCTGACCACCTTCAATCGCAAATGTATTGGAGACTAGTTTTGCAGAGACAGACTATTCACTATTCACTATTCACACCAACACTCATACCTATGGGCAATTTAGAATTACCAAACAACCGAACCCCATGAACTGATTCAGTTCAGTTCAATCTCTATAGTGTCAAATCACAACAGTTGTCTCAAGGAGCTTTTAATAATAATAATTAAACAGCCTGCCTATAAGCAAGCACCTGGTGACAGTAGGAAGGAAGAACTTTGACAGGAAGAAGCCTCCACAGAACCAGATCTGGGCAGGGGCAGCTATCTGTCATGAAAGGTTGGGAGTGGAGCGAGGGTGACAGCACACAAGACAGACTGTGGAAGCGAGCCAGAGATTAATAATGAATTATTAATAACATTCTGCTCCTGCAATTTGGTACAAAAAAACAGTTTTGTAATAAAATAAATGGGGGATTCTGCAGCCCCAAACATTTCTCCAAACTGCCCGATGATTGAAAGTGAAAGTCCTATGACACACAGTTGTGAGAACGTGTCTAATGGAGGCAGTCTCTTGTTGTGCGCTACACGTGAGAAAGGGCAGTCTCGGAAAATACCCTGATATAAATCTTCCACCATTTCCTGGAGTTCATGTGCATGAATGCTTTCTGTAGCACTGCAACCAGATTCAAACTACGAAACCTAAAAAAGCAGAATGCCAAATCTTTCTAAAGGCGTTTCATGGAGTTGCTCTGGAGCCCTCAGCATTGTGCTTGTGATAAGTTGGACTCATAAAAGGGGCCATTCACGTGATACATCACTGACCTATTTGTGCATTCAATTTTGTATTTTTTTTCCTTTTTTTATGTGTAGCTTTGTAACCTCAAACAACATCTCAGCTGAGTATCAGCATATAATCAGCTTTACTGTTCCCCAGAGAAGAGTAAATCCCTATTTAAGGTAGTCTTAAAGTCATAGTGACGTATTGGACCAGTTGACCCTGAACTCGGTGTTACATAAGTCAATGACCCTTTCTTGTTTTTGACTTCCATTTGAAAGGGTAAATAACAACTACCACAACATTTATTGCATAATTTCAAACACCTAGAGCAAAGCCACTGGTAAATCTGATTATGCACAAATGAGAATCATTCGATGCTTATCTTAAGTGTCTCTTGAGTAAAGCACTATAAAGCTACAGGTATCAGTGGAGCCGGATTGTGTTTCCAAAGACATGTCACTCATTTCAAGGGTAATCTTTATCCTCGACACACAAATACTGATAAGAGCCGCTTGTCCTCTACTGCTCCTCCAAAAAAAAGAAGAAGAAAAAAAAAGAGCACGTTTCTAAACAGTTAAGTTGCAGATTCTAACTTTTACTCATTTTACAGGGTTGCTACACAGCAAAATTAAAACATTCTTCAGTCAGTCGGCCAGTCTCACGGTCTGTGTTTTGACAACTGGACAGTGAGACCTTTAGAAAGGTCAGCGGTTGAAGTGAGGTGGCTAAAGATAAAACACACCCTCACACACACACACACACAAGCACACACACACAAACACACACACACACACCCTCATACACACACACACACACACACAAACACACACACACACACACACACACACCGGAGAGCTTAAGGGAGCAGCAGAAATGCTGAGTCACAGAGCAAAGGTACGAAAATGTGGCTGGTGTTATGGTCACATGCTTCACACACACATTTTATTTTCCCCTTTTCCTGTCTGTTGTCCAGACACACACACACACACACACACACACACACACACACACACACACACACACACAGTGTTAGGGATAACTGTTCTCACTGATATGGATTAAGCTGCTGTGTTACGGTAGCGTCAAACCTGAAGTGACCTCTCAACAGTGTCTCTTAAGATGGTACAACATGTACACCTCCAAATACTATCAGACACACACCACTAATCGCTTCTTGGCTTACACGCAGTGGCCTTAAAGTTACAGAAGCTTGTGACTGGGAGGCCAAAGTAGCAGCTGTTCATGATCATGGTGAGCTGGGTTTCCAGATCCGTTTTCGCTTCCAGGGATACCTAAAGGTTGAAATAAAGATTCCTCCTGGTCTCGTGATAGCGGGTGATTGCATGTGGGGGGAGGAGCCCGTCCTCATTCCCAGGGCGTCAAATTGTGTCCAACTGGCATGTGAGAGATTTAGAGACTGTGTCCTTTGAGCTTGAGCCTCATCCTAATGGCATCAGAGATAAATGACTCCATTATTTTTCTCAAGTGATTTTGGTTGATGACATTGACTTCCTCCCAAGGAAAGTTTTGCCTGGTTTTTGTTGGAGTGTTTAGTCTCTTCCATTTTCATAAACACATATGCATCTTAGAGTTGCTGGGCGGGTCCGAGGGGGCCGAGGGGCGATAGGCTACAAGGCAGGTTATAGCTTGGACAGGCTGGCAGTACGGGAGGCCTTTAGTCCTCAGGGAGCAAAAGACCTATCCTTAATTTGAGCACTGGCACAGGGTCCACCTCTGTTTGATTGCAAGGTAAGCAACAGAAGCAGTTTATTTAGCATAGCATTAGTTATACAGAGATAAGGAAAAGTAGAACCAAAAGTAGAACCCCTTTTTTAAAAAAAAATCAACAGAAAACAAGGAAACTGTGCAACTTTCACCTTAAAATTGCAGAAGATTAACATTACTCTCAAAATCAGCAAGAATGGAGCTCGAGCCAGGATTCACCAAGCATAACATAAACACTGCAACAGGTCTACTTTACGTACGTTAAACTGAATGTGATTACAACTCACTCTTCCCATCTTCAAATAAAGGAATTTCATGCAGTGCATTATAGGATGTGGCTTTGTTACTCACCTGTGTAGACTTCAAATAGGTAGGATATTTACATTCTTAAGGTGCTTAGGCGTGTATCGTCTTATCTGGGTTGAGTTGCTTTGCTTAACAGTGGCTAATCCCATTCTCTGTGTTAGCCACGTGCACACGGGAGCGTGCACGTGTGTCTCTGAGTATGTGTTTGTGAGCTCGTGTGTGGTAAGCTCACTCATATGACACAGTTGTGCTAATGCATGCCCATGCGCGCTCACATTCCTGTCATAGTTAGCATTTAACCAGATGATTATCAAAGAATTCGTGGTTTTTTTTGTTGTTGTCAGGAAAAGCATGTGACCTGGAAGTGTGTGTGTGTGTTTGTCTATTTGTGCTTCAAGGACAATTAAGCTCAAATGGCTGCATGGCACAGATGTAAATGAATGGTATTCATTCATGGTGTTTTAAAACAGAAGTCCTTGCATCCAGTATCCTGTATTTACAGACTACAGGCAGTGCTAGAGGGAGCACTCACGGCATTAGCTTTTGTATAACATCATGAGGCCTGCAAACCACTTCCCAAAGTTTTATTTAACATATAAAACTGCTGTGCACTATATAAACTGGAATAAAAAGCTATTCCAATTGGTGTGTGTTCTGTGACTGGTTGTGAATTGGTTGCTGGAAGTTGTTGGTAGTTGCTAGGTGACACTGGTTGCAAAGATGTATATAGCACTTCACCAAAAAGTTTGGATGCTAGAAGGTTGCCACTGTCACCCCCAGCTTGCATCAAAGATGCTGACTTGTCTGGAAACCCTCACCAACTATTGAATGAGTGCAAATGAGAACAAGGAGGAATGAGGAAAAACTGGAAACAGATAGCATTTGCCTTCCAAGTAAAAGTTTTGACCGTTTTGAAATGCATTTATTGCAGAGGCAAGTTTTACTTTGAAGGCGTGCATTCTCAGGTTTCACCACCTCTCAATGAGCAGTGTTGGGAAGGTTACTTTTAAAATGTATTCCATTACAGATTACAGAATACATGCCCCAAAATGTATTCTGTAACGTATTCCGTTACATTACTCAATGAGAGTAATGTATTCTGAATACTTTGGATTACTTAATATATTATCATGCTGTTTACAACTACATGAATGTACTATTGCTGTGATTTATTACTGTTACTGAAAGTCCGCGGCTCCGAACCGTAGTAAAGGGACCTCTGGCTAATACATCGGGTTCTGTGTCGGGCTCGTAGCCGAAAACTAGCTTTACTTTGTTGTCTGGGTCAACTTTGCTAGCGACAGACAGAGAGAGGCGTTGAAAGGCTGCTCCAACGGAACTTATTGTTTTTGGAGGAAAACACGAACACGGTGTACAGTCGAGTCTTAATAGCTTACTTACAGCTGGGCTCGTCAGGCTCTCTTCTTGGCTGCAGTGGTTATTATTATATTTACATGCTTCCAGCTCCCGTTTTTGCTCGATGACAGCTCGTACTTTTCCTTTTTCTCCCTCCCTCGCTCACAGACACATAACGGGTATGGCAGTCCATTCTCCCTGCAGCACGGACTACACTGCCTATGATGCTACATTCTTTAGAGCTATACCGGTAGCATTCTGCCTGTTAGCTTAGCACAACAACAACAAAAATGCGCTCTCTCACCCAGGAAACACGCAGAGAGAGAGCGTCACCCTGTAACCATGGCAACCGCAACGCTGCCGCCTGGAACAGCAGAACGTAGCTGTCAAACAAAACCCAAACAGGCCTGACCTGCGACAATATGAAACAGAGAAGTACCGCCGTGTAATCCATTTATTTCAACAAAGTAACTGTATTCTAAATACCACCTTTTTAAACGGTAACTGTAACGGAATACAGTTACTCATATTTTGTATTTTAAATACGTAACGGCGGTACATGTATTCCGTTACTCCCCAACACTGTCAATGAGTAGCAAAAAAATGCAAACTACAGGCGACATCAGCAACATGCGAGGAACTAAAGCGATCACAAGGAGGTTTTTGACACAGCACCCTCTTTGTTACTGATTTATTCTAGTTACCTCCAGTAACCACACTTTTGGTTGCAAGAGGGTCACCAACTGGTCTCCAAGCCTGTGTGACTGAGGCCTAATTTTCCTATCTATTCACTGTTTTTGAATCTTCTTGAACACCCCCCTTTTATATCTTTCAGAAATAAAGACACTTTCAGAACTAGGGCTGTTCGATATAACGATATATATCGGATGTTGATATAAAAACGTCTATCGTTTCATATTACATTATCATTTGTTTCGTGGTGTCGCAAAATAAAATGTTTACCGTTTTTCAGCGTTTTGATGGTCACTGCAGTATTAATTTCTTAAAGTTCTCTCTTCCTATTTTTTTAAAATAACCACACTACAGACGGACAAGCGACTGTTTTTATGCGTTGTCATTAGCAACAATGAATGTATAACCATCACGTGGCTCCACCGTCCGCTTGTTTATTTTCCACATAAACCTTTAACAATAAAGCTGAAGATCCTGTTGAGATTTTTCAAAATAAACTGAATCACGTGAAAGAGTATGCAGAGTGTTTACGGATGAGAAGCAAAAAAGAGCCGTCAGGTGCAAAAAAATAAACCTTAAAATCAAACATTAGAACAGGCTTTTCCCTGCAGCACGCCATGTAATAAATACTCACAAAGAAAATGTCTAAAAATGTATAATTTAATGCATCGGTCAAAACACTTGATTCCAGGTACACGACCAGCTAAAAAAAAAAAAACTTCACACAAATCGAGTTGCCCGAGATTCAGAGAATTTACAGAAAATGTAACATTTCTGTGATATATATCTTTGTCAGGACGATAAATGTCTTATATCGGGATATGAAATTTTGGTCATATCGCACAGCCCTATTCAGAACTATACTAACCTTGTTTTTACTGAACCACCACTGATCCTCCTTTTAACCTCAAGTGCTATTTCATCGCACAAACAAACAACGTGAACTGTAAAATATTTGCGCTATTTGTGAAGGCCAGCAAAAAATTGTTACATTTGCCCACCTAATTATTAGAAGGCAATCAAGATCCAAAAAGCAATTTAACCTTTAAGTTTGAAGAATCATGTGGCTACTGAGGTTTGCTGAATTTGGCTGGCAAACACTGAACTTTTCTAGACTGCAAATAAAGTCTAGAAACATTTAATGGTCTTTAACCCGACAACTCCCTTGCACAAAGTCCATGTGATAGCCAGTTACACTGATGTAAGAGTAGGTGGTTTGTGAGTGGGTGTCTCACGTGTTTGAATGTGTATTTCCAGAAATGGGAATGCATCTGAAGCAGACTTTGTTAGAGTGGTGCATATGCATGAACTAAATATTATATGCCAGCGATATGTCATCAGGCCCCCTATTGAGAACTGTTCACTCACTCAGTCACCATGTCTTCAATTTGACCCATCCAGAAATATGACCGTTGTCCTCGCAAGCATTTATTGCATGGACATTTTTCATTCTCTAAAGGTATATAAATGGCTTCGCAGCAGAAACTCGACATCACTATAAACAAATGCTTTACTGGCTTGACACAGTAGTAATTTCATGAAGAGTGCTTTGCATTTGTCTCTGTCCTTTGCTTTGATATTCACGTGCCTCGTCCAGCATGACCTGCATTTATTAGCCTGATGAGTGTGAGTGTGTGTTTGGTTTCTGGCTTGGGGGTGGTGTTGAATAATCCTCGTGACGCACAGCATCATAAGACACAAGTGCAATGGCAGGAATGGTTTAGGTGACAGGGGAGAGGGTGTGTGTTTATGGGGAAGGGGATCTGACAGGAGGAGAAGCGAGGCCACAGGTGATCAAGTGGAGGAGATGAAGCATAGAAAAAGGGGTTTGGGGGGGGGGGGGGGGGGAGTCCAGTGAAATATTATTCAGAAAAATAACACTTCAATTTCAGTTTTAACAAACCGACCCATTATCCATGATGTATGTGGCTGCTTCTCTTGAAAAGCAGCTTGGTCTCATGAAAGCAGGGCACATATGAGTTCAGAATGAAGGCTGCAAAGTAATGTGGCAGGCCAAATGAAAATATCCCTCTGAAATATTTCACTATGATGTCACACTGTAAGAATCTGGGGTTTGCCTGTCTTGAATTTGGTCAGGATCCATGATGTTAGAGGGAGTGTGTGCAGGGTTTCTGCTTTCAGAGCCGTCACCTTATACTGTATGTGTTGTTAGCAGGATGATTTATGTGCAGTGGAGACTCACCAAGCTGGGCTTTGATGTCTGACACAGCTGCCTGACTCTGTCAGTATATGTCTCTGTTTTTGTATCCTTTATGATTCTGTCAATGCCTCACTGACTTCTAACTAGGCATCATATCTGAGGGGGGGTTGATAAAAAAAAAGGACATTTTAATATAACATGTGTGTAGTGATTACGGCTTTGAGTGCAAAGTAAGGTAAAGAAGTTAACAAGCTAGCAGATTCAGTAAATCTAAACAGATAAAAATGATAAAATAGTTAAAAGCAGCGGATAGGGAATTGAAATAATTAGCATTACGCAGGCGATAAAGTGGGCAGGAAGGATCCAGAGCAACGTTCTGGAACCTTCAGGTAATGAGCAATTAAATCTGATAGGCAGGTTAATGCATGATACTGTTGAGTGAATTAATTTTTCTTGTGCTGCACTCTGGTGTTGCTTACACCCGACTCCATGTAGAGACTTGCTCACTAATAAGACAATAATCACATCCCACAGTCCCATCCTCCGTGTTCACGGTGTAGATGTCAATAAAGCTGCTGTTGTGGTACTCCAGCATGTAGCTAGAGTTACACAAAGAGGCATAAATGTTTGGCATAATGAATGCCAGGTCTTTTCAAAAGCAACTGTTCAAACAGCTTCACACGTATCACTAAACACAAACTGTTTTTGTGGTGTTACACGATATCCTACTGAAAATGTCAGCAAAGCGTCTTACAAAACAAATAACAGTAATACGCCATGTTGGACTCGATGCACAGCGGGCTGAGGTCTTTGTGTGCAATCTAAGGTTAGATCAAAGGCAGTATCAATCAAATTAAATTCAAGTGAAAGATATGAATTGGAAATACCAAATTCTACCCTGTATATTTAATTTATATTGTTTAAGGGTTTTTTAAAAATCAGCCAAATATTTAATCTGCTTGTATCTTGTTGAATAAATTTGGCTACATCCATAAACAGCACAAAACCTCAATGCAGCAGCAGCACAGGTCAGTTGATCGGGAGCTGCACACAAAGAAAAATCTACTTATTGTGATTTATATTTAAGTGTTTCTTTTAGTATGTCATGTTGAACCCAAAAGGAACCACCAATGATGTTGCAGAGTGACTTTCAGTTAGATGTTTCACGCTTCAGTCTGGCGATTTGAGGCTGGAGCAAGTCCTGTTTAAATGTCCAATAGCAGAAATAAACATGCTTTTACAGCCTGGTACAAAAATGCTGTTTTGTCTTTAGAGCAAACGTGTCTCATTCCTGAAATTACAGATAAGATTCTCGCTGGGAGCAGTGTTGATCAATTTACTTGAAAAAAGTAATTAGTAACCAATTACTTCTCCAAAAAAGTAATCCTGTTACGTTAATAATTACTTATTTTCAAAAGTAATTAGTTACTCAGTTACTTTTTAAAAACATGATACACAACCTGAATATGTAATAAAGCAATAGACCTTTCATCCCAATTCTATTTTTTATGCATAATCCATCATCAGTGTTGGGGAGTAACGGAATACATGTACCGCCGTTACATATCTAAAATACAAAATATGAGTAACTGTATTCCGTTACAGTTACCGCTTAAAAAGGTGGTATTTAGAATACAGTTACTTTGTTGAAATAAATTGATTACACGGCGGTACTTCCCTGTTTCATATTGTGGCGGGTCAGGACTGTTTGGGTTTTGTTTGACAGCTACGTTCTGTTGTTCCAGGCGGCAGCGTTACGGTTGCCATGGTTACAGGGTGACGCTCTCTCTCTGCGTGTTTCCTGGGTGAGAGAGGCCTTTTTGTTGTTGTTGTGCTAAGCTAATAGGCAGAATGCTACTGGTATAGCGCTAAAGAATGTAGCATCATAGGCTGTGTAGTCCGTGCTGCAGGGAGAATGGACTACCATACACGTTATGTGTCTGTGAGCGAGGAGGGAGAAAAAGGAAAAGTACGAGCTGTCATCGAGCAAAAACGGGAGCTGGAAGCATGTAAATATAATAATAACCACTGCAGCCAAGAAGAGTGCCTGACGAGCCCAGTTGTAAGTAAGCTATTAAGACTCAACTGTACACCGTGTTCGTGTTTTCCTCCAAAAACAATAAGTTCTGTTGGAGCAGCCTTTCAACGTCTCTCTCTGTCTCTCGCAAGCAAAGTTGACCCAGACAACAAAGTAAAGCTAGTTTTCGGCTACGAGCCCTACACAGAACCCACCGTATTAGCCAGAGGTCCCTTTACTACGGTTCGGAGCCGCGGACCTTCAGTAACAGTAATAAATCACAGCAATAGTACATTCATGTAGTTGTAAACAGCATGATAATATATTAAGTAATCCAAAGTATTCAGAATACGTTACTCTCATTGAGTAACGTAACGGAATACGTTACAGAATACATTTTGGGGCATGTATTCTGTATTCTGTAATGGGATACATTTTAAAAGTAACCTTCCCAACACTGTCCATCATATAAAATTGAATCAAATGGAAAGCCTCTTTTGAAAAGTTTTATTAGTTTTAATCTTTTAATTTTATGCACATTGCATCAAGCAAAAATGTAATTATATGCAACAGTCTTTGACTTGAAGAAATTCTTTAACATTTAAACCTTTTTTTCCTGCATATTCCAGCATATAAAATAAAAATAATGTTTGTGTTTACACTCACTCCTTCAAATAGATGCAAGTAGAACACAGCAAAAATAAATAAAATCAAAGATTCAGCAGCACTAAGTCCTGTCGCTCTTATTGACACCTGTTTAGCAGGAGTGGGGCGGGTGGAGGTTCTCCCGGTGCTGCAGTGGTCATGTCAGTGGGAGGATCCGGAGTTTCTCTGTGATTTTCACATTCCCGTGGCAGCGTGCTCGGTGCTTGCTGAGATATGAAGTTAAATTTTTCGCTGTAGAAAGACGTTTTCTTCCCACGCAGAGCGTACAGCAGACGCTAATGTTTTTGTCACTTTTTACGAACTAAAACTTAAAGTAATGTAAGTACGTCCACGCTCTAAACGCTGCATGGCCGTACTCTCTCCCGCACTCCATATTATCCACTGTTGATCCACAAACGTCTGTTGCTGCCACGGACGTAGCACGCTTGCATGTCATTGTCGTGAGAAACTCTCACAAACAAAATCACGATGGTTTAGTAATGCAGCGTGCTTACGGGAAAGTAACAGTAATCTAATTACTTCTTTTGCAATAGTAATCCCTTACGTCAGCGGTCTCCAACCTTTTTTGCGCCATGGACCAGTTTATGCCCGACAATATTTTCATGGACCGGCCTTTAAGGTGTCGCGGATAAATACAACAAAATAAAACTAGTACCGGTACTGAAAAAATAGAAGATTTATTCATAACACATGTGAAAAGACCAAGAAAAACAGAGTAAACGATAAAAAACAATAACAAAATAACGCTGGAAACCGATAAAAACCCTGAAAACCATACATTTCACACCTGAGCCTCAACTCTCGTGGCCCGGTACCAAACGACTCACAGACCGGTACCGGTCCGAGGCCCGGGGGTTGGGGACCACTGCCTTACGTTTATTGTTACTTGAAAAAAGTAATCGGATTACAGTAACGCGTTACTGCCCATCTCTGATTGGGAGTGACCAGGAGGGACAGGATTAGAAATGAGTACACTGTCAGAAGGACAGGTTCAGGCAGACGAAGTCAGAGAGGCAAGGCTGAGATGTTTTGGACACGTGCAGAGGACAGATAGAGGATATGTTAGACAAAGGTTGTTGAAGATGGAGGCAGGAAGGAGGAAAAGCGGCACCCAGGTCATGCAGAGGGTAATGAATAGGATGAGATGGAGGCAGATGATCCACAGTGGCATTCCCTAAAGGGAACAGTCGAAAGAAGAAGATACATAAGGTATGATTTTATATAACTCACTCCCATCATCTCGAGTGTTTGCCAAATTAAATTTCCAGTTAATATCACAGCAACGTAAGGATGCACCATCTTCAGCTTCTGACCTCTAACCTCAAAAAGTGGTCACATCTGGAAAAGAAGCAAATGTGACTCTGCAGAACAGTAGCCCACAAACCAAAGGGAGTCATCACAGTGACACACACTACATTAGTGGTAGTCTGCGATGAGTCCATCGCGGCTCCTCTGCACTCATTCACCCAACCAGAGGTTACCAAGATAATCTGGGGTACTCTGAGTTTATCAATCAACAATGGAAGATTACGCACCTCCTGGCCTTCTAGTGAGACGGCCTGTACTAGCTACATCCACTGGAGGGGTTATAATTGATAACAGTCATATAATGGGTAGTTAAGGGGCTGGCAGAGTCCAAAAATGGAGGTAAAAAAAAATATTGGCAACATTACTCACAATAAATGCTCATACGCATTCATGGGATAAAAAGATTAGGAAGCACTGCCTGTTCACCATCTTCCTTTGAGTACCATTAGGGGTAGATGGAGATCCGGGTGAAGAAAGAGAGGAGCGATTGTAAGAGACGGTAATAAGAAAAGGAAGAGAGTGCAACTAAATGTAAAAAATGCAGGGAAGTGAACAGATTGGAGTGTGTCTATGTAATTTTCTCTCTTCCTGTGGCGTGTGGGTGACATTGTGAAGCAGTTTGTACTTTATCCATTAATATATTCACTGCGTAAAATGTCGAATAGTGTGTTCCGCGGCGCTCGCAGCTCTACTGATTCTTAGCCTCGCAGGGGAGGGGAGGGTGATGCAGGAGAGCACAGGAGAGGGGGAGAAGAGGGAAAGGGGACATGATAAGCTGTGAAAAGCAGGGGAGGGAGAAAACTCTCGATGTCAATGATGAAGTGAGAGGAAGGAGAAAGGGAGAGAGAGAGAGAGAGACAGTGGGTGGCAAGTTGGGATGGAGTCAGAGCCGACAGGGTAGCGTGACATTTTCCTGTGAGGACAAATTGTTCCAAAAAAAAAAAAAAAAAATCAACAAAGAGGCAAAAGAGAGGCAGGGTGACACTGCGGCACCAAACTGCAGAAATTCAGCTTTTCTGAATCCGCATCATTTCCTGTCAGTCCCGCCTTTTGATTGGCTCGCTTCGCATCTGTTCTCTGCACACAAACTGAACCTAATCAAGGATTTTCTAATTGGCTCATGAGCTCGTGATCATATGTTGGAGCAAAAACGGCACAATTCATGTGCGCCTCTTCCACGTCGCACCAAAGCCATCATATGCGCTGGATTTGCACACACGCACACGAGATTAAATCATCGCCATCTGTCCTCAGACATATCTCGGTTAATCTCCTATTTTCATTCACTGAGCTCTCGATATGTGAAACTGTGGCTATGTAGGGAGACTGTTATCCAATTTCAACTGGTTTACTAACCTCTTTCTCAGCCACGCCGCACTGCTCATCCTCTCCTTTTATCCACTCACTCTCTCTCTCTCTGTCTTCACTTCCTCTGAGGCTTTTTAAGGACACGGCGTACCCAGTGCCCTCCTGTCTCTGCTCGCCACTCATCCTCCCTCCCTCTCTCCTTCCTCTTCCTCCACTTTCTTCACTTTCTCTTCTCCTCTTCTCACCTGCCTTATTGTTTCAGCTCACCTAACCCTTGTTTTCCTTTCCTTTTCTTTAGCAGTATAGCATAGTAATGCCAAGCTACTCTGCATAGCTGGCATACTGTGGCCAAACATCTGGGCCCCAGACAAAAAAAAGAAAAGAAAAAAGGAGACGAGAGAGAGCTGTTCTTCTTTCTTGTGAATATTACACCCACAGAAAGGGGCGAGGTGGTAAGTGGCAGAAAATAGACCCTTGCACAAATGTGTGAAAAGAGTCGGTCATGTGGAAGTGGCCGTGCACATGCATATTCGAGTGCTCGAGGATTCACGCACACGCCTCACACACGTATGGAATCCTTACTGTGTGTACAATCGCGCATGTACAGCTGCTGGGATAAACCTGCTCTCACACAGGTGTATATTTAGAAAGACGTGCTGGAACTGACTGGTATTTGGCACCTTCCTGACAGAAAATCCAAGACGAGTCAGCTGACACGCACAGAAGAGATGGGGGTAACGGGGAGAATCGAGCAGACAGCCAGAGTGTCACATGGAAGAAAACCCAAAAATGTATCGCTACTAAATCTGAGGGGGTTTTGGGGGATTTATTTTGTTTTACAAAGGACAACCATTTATGACTAAACAAGTAAATAAATCAATAAAAAATTCTGGACAGCTGGAATGTCTTTCCTTCTGCTGAGTAGGGATGGGTTCTTGTTGAGAACCGGTTCCCACTGTTTCAATTCCTTGGAATCGTTTGCCATTTTTGCAAACGATTCCCTTATCGATTCCAGTCGCCCCAAATGACGTCACCACGTTGCGGAGCGTCATTTACCTGGCAGGAAACACGGCGCCTCAAAACTTTGGTTATACTTTACGAGAACGGATGACTACAGGGCAACTTGCAATACTTGCAAAGTAGATATTTCATTTAAGGGAGGAAACACTACGAGTATGCAAAAGCATTTGCTCACAAAACACGCGATGACCTTAAATAAATGTCGTGTTTTTAATTCCGCTCCGGACTCGTGAATCTCGACCCAGCAGCAGCGGTAACGTTTGCACGTCCTCTCCCGTTAATGCGGCAGGTAAATAATCAACTAACAGTGCATATTATGTTAGCGCGATCTGCCTTATTACAAAACCTGCCATTACTGTGCATTTAGGTGACCATGATGAGAGAGACAGACAGAGTCTGGCTCAGATGCTGGCAGTTCTCGCTGCAGTCTACCGGTAGCGTCTCCTTTCAGGCCAGGATAGACTAAGACTAAGTTTGTGGTCAAAGGTTTGCACCCATTTGCCACAGCAGATGCCCCCGATTTTCAGTAAGTGAATGTTTTTAATTGTAGGCAGGGACATTACTGGATATTCTTGTGTAATTGCTACAGAATAATTTATGTTATACTTTGTTATTGCTACAGAAGAATATTTATTTTATTATTTTACATTTACAATTTCTTTCCAGGGGACCCTGTGACACCCCATTGAAGAGCCGTATGCTGTGGATCTCTTAAGATCTCACTGTTGGGTTTGTAAGGCCATGTTACTCCTAAATTTCTATCTTGTTCAAAGAGAAGATATAAAATAAAGTTCTAAGCAATTCGACCTTAGTGTTCTCCTTTTTTAAAAAGAATCAATAAGAGAATCGATAAAGAATCGAATCGTTAAACAGAATCGAAAATGGAATCGGAATCGTGAAAATCTTATCAATACCCATCCCTGAGTGTAAAATGATGTAGAGACATGCTGTAAAAGTCTGAACCATGAAACAGTTGGCAGAAAATTAAAGTTTTTTGAAAATGGAGCATTTATTGAACCATCTGATAAATTTGTTTAAAAAACGTACTTAATTTTAATTTCCATTTGTGACCTAATTTCTATTGTATTTGCTACATTTGGTATTAAAACAAATTTATTTTTTTTTGGGGGGGGGGGGGGGGCACACTGATGATGTAGAAGTGTCAAAAACCCTGCAAAAACTGTATGTATGAAATGTTATACAAGAGGGGAAGACACATTTGACAGCCTTTGAAGCTTTTGTCTTTGACATGAGTGACCTGTTTTCCAGAAGGGAGGGGGTAAAAAGGGAGTGTTCAGGGGTGAGGGGGGTCATTGACTATACCCCTGCTGGAGTCTGCCAGCATACATGTCCCTGATGGGGGTTAGTGAGTTCCTGCTCTCACCACCCACTGCAGGTTTGTTCTGTAAATTTTGTAAATTTGTTGTTGCTCTACTCAAAACAGACACAGGTGGGCGTAACTTGAGCCACACCAACTCAGGGATTGAGATTTAAATGGCCTTTTACAAGCATACGGGCAACGTTTGTGTTGGTGTCATTTTAGTCAGATGATAATGAGACACCACAAGGTTTCATAAGGTGTTGATTGGCAGATATCTGGACCAATAATTTCTCTTCTGGGTGCCAACCTTTCTTATAGCTTTACTAAGTATGTAGATTAAAGAAAAAAAAAGCCTAATAAAAACTGTGATTGCCTTCATCATATTGCCACATGATAGCCAGCGCTTTGAGAAATATTTTCCATTTTGTTCCTCTTTCGCGTTCCACATGCATTATTTATGGAGCCAAAGCCTGTTCAGATGAGACTTAGCACTAATACTTGATCTGCAAAACAGAGAGCTTCTGGCACCAAAAGGTGTGGGCCTTTTAATTACAATTAATCAGTTATTAATAACCTAAATTCAACCTGATGCAAAATGAACTGACTTCACTTGTTGAATGTTTAGTCAGTTTCTATATAGTGCCAACGATAGCTTTTACTCACAGTTAGCAGCACACACAGCTAAATTGTAGCTTTCTCTTTACAGAAACCAAACATAGCAATCACTGTTTGATATTAAAATGGAACCCACCCCCAATGTGAGAAGTTTCCTGACGGTAGCACAGTGTCTGGCAGATGGCTAAATCCACTCAGATTAAAATGGGCATAGCATTCTTTGATTTATTTCTTGTGGATTTATTTGGCTGGCGCTTATGAGCACGGTGTACCCATATTCTGACGGCTGATAGCAAGGTGTACCTAATGAAGTGATGGGTGAGTGTATGTGATCTGTTTTCAACAGCACTGGTC
This sequence comes from Neolamprologus multifasciatus, assembly GCF_963576455.1. Lineage (NCBI taxonomy): Eukaryota > Metazoa > Chordata > Actinopteri > Cichliformes > Cichlidae > Neolamprologus > Neolamprologus multifasciatus. The sequence goes on from NC_140455.1 coordinate 33,109,567, forward strand.
TCTACTGACTTGTTAAAAGCCGGTATTGACCCCTCTACCTTAGATTTACCATTAGTAAATAGTAAAACTACCCTGTCAGGTTTTGCTAATCTCACTTTGACCTGGAGACAAAAATAGCCAGAGGTTTAAGAGGTTGCTGAAAGGATAACAAAGTACACCTCAAGCGTTGGAGTTGACTCCTTTACCTAAACTCACACGTACACAAGCTTTGTTCATTCAGCTTGTTAAATAACCAGCTATTTACCAGTACACCTACTAATCCAGTGGTTCTTAACCTGGGTTCGATCGAACCCTAGGGGTTCGGTGAGTCGGTCTCAGGGGTTCGGCAGAGCCTCCGCCATGACATGCATGGCTCATTTTGTGCACCAGTAAAAAGCATGTCTATGTCTTGAATTTGAAAAAAATCCTATTTTATTTTTCACTAAAGAGGGGTTCAGTGAATGCGTATATGAAACTGGTGGGGTTCGGTACCTCCAACAAGGTTAAGAACCACTGTACTAATCGCATATGCTGGAAGGATTTGATATTCATTTACCGTCAGAATTTCTCCAGCCTGTTGACGCGTGACCTACCTTTCAAATCTGTTAACAAGGTCTAAAGAATGTGTATGGAGAAAAGAAAGCTCGAATGACACAGAGAACAACAGGGGGATAACAAAACAATACGTGACTATCTAAACGTCTCATGGGGATGAACTCTCTATCAAGTTGCATGGAATGCAAACATTTTAAGTAGAACTGCCTAAGTGATTGCTGGAGCATGCATAGAGCGGAGGAAATATCACATTATGAGGCCCTTTGGCTATCTGTATTTGAGTGTGATTTGGATGTGGAAGCACTGAGAGCAAAAAGAGAGAAAATGAGTGGAAGGTAAGGGAGTCGCACAGAAGGAGACAGGTAAAAAGACAAATGGAAAGAAGGAGATGCACTGTGCTGAACAACCTGCAGGGCGTAATGTATTCCTTGGAGAGCCATTTATGTAACACAATCATGCACACACACATGGAGCATGTTATCAATATTGTGTCTCGCAGTGGTAGCTATCATAGCAGTGGGAACCAATTACTCAGCCCGGAGCAGCAAATGTGTGGTCGCAAAAGCAGAGAAAAGCTGCACGGCTCATGAGACTATTGATCAAAACCTGTCGCCCTCACCTTTGTATGTATAGCTTCGGTGTGTTTTCTGTGTGTGCATGTTTTTGCCATTTGCGCTCATGTGTTCATTCGGTGAATGTGTTTGCTCGGGCGAATACGGCACTAGCGAGAGCAGGCGAAGGCGCTGTTTAAAAAATTGGTATCATTTATCTTGGATGTGGTGGAGGGTGTAGGGCGCTGCTGGCGAAGTCTACAAAGCTTCCAGCTGATGGTAGAGTGCGCTGGATTTTTAGGATGCATATCCTCTATGCTTCAGTAGCATAACGACAACCAAGCCTAGAATACATTTTAATAATTCATTAAATTACCTTTTTTAAAGGAAAATGTTAGAATTGAACAAATTTTAAAGACTCTTATTTCCAAATGAAGCTAAACTAAAGTTAAAAAGAAAATTGCCGGTGTTGGGCTAGCAAGCTAGTTAGCTATCTAACAGGAAATAGCTATAAAATCGAACTTTTCCCGCTTAGCTAGTTGTTAGCCTCTGTTAGATGTTTTTAGTCACTGTTAGTTGCTCTTAAGCTGTGTTAGTGAAACTATTGTGAAGTGACTGTAACATTGTTGAACTCGGAGGCTTAGCAAATAAACTCTTATATACCGTATTTCCCGGACTACAAAGCGCACCGAATATTAGCCGCACAAGCTAAAATCAGGGGAAAATCCTGTTTTGTACATACATTAGCCGCACCTGACTAAAAGCCGCAGGTGTTTCAATGTTGACTTATCATATGTAAGAAAATATGCACAAAGGGAATTGTCAGGAAAGAGATGGCTGTTTGGAGACACACCCCTTTTATTAATATTTTGAAAAACAAGTTATGGGTACATATTTGCATAACTTTTTAGGTATATGTACAAGCAGCGGTAATTACAAGTACGAAACATGTACTGTGCTTCATAAATGAGTAACACATGTAGTACATAACAATAACCTACAGCACACCAGAAAAATAGATTCGGACTACCTTTTAAGCTCAGGTGCAGTGACACGGCTTTAACAAGTCAGTCATTCACCACCATCTTTCTCTTCTTCCTGCGCACTAAAACCACCAAAGTCCTCTTCTCCAGTGTCGGATACGAACAGGCTCAGGATGGCTTCGTCATCCACTCTCAGCTTCTTTCCTTCGTTGTCACTTTCAAAACCAAAGAAATCCTCGTTGTCAGTGTCGGAGTCGAACACCCTCTGAAGGGCCGTGGCGGTGTCCTCTCCATCTTGCAGCAGTCCAGCCCTTCGAAATCCGTTGGTGATCATGGATGTTTTCACACTTTTCCACGCTGTCAGAATCCACCGGTGGAGTTGAGCATAACTTGCTTTTCGCAAGTTTATCGCCGCTCGTCATCCACGCCTCCCGCTGAACGCGTAGCGCTACTTTGAAGTTTGTTTTTCGCGCTACTTTGTACGGCACTATGTTGCCTGGCGGATGGACATGTGACCAACATACCACTCTTGAACCCCGATACTGTGTGTCTAATCACATGCCCTTCCGCCAGGCAACGTAGTGCCGTACAACAGCGGAACAAACAAAACAAATCGTCTTACGATATCACAAAAATCATGGACAATCCATAGAAAAGCCGCACCTGACTAAAAGCCGCAGGGTTCAAAGCTTGTGCAAAAAGTAGCGGCTTATAGCCCGACAATTACGGTAATCAAACTGTTTATCAAAAGGAAGTGTGATTTTTACAACATTCTAGCTTAAAGTTACCTGGCATAATGTTTATATGCTTATACCCAGCTGTTGTTGTTGTTTAGCCAGCTGGCTGTAAGCTGCCGGTGCTGTGGCATGTCTAGTCACCTGACCATAAGTAACTGTAACAATATCAGAAATAAATCGCTACATTTATGAATTTTTCCATGTTTTAGACTTAAGTTCAGGAACTGATAACATTTTATCCAGGTGCTAGCGCGTTGTTGCTCTTCTCTACGTTTTTGCATCTTTGGTGACACAAGAAAACATACGTATAAGACTTTATATCATGAGTCTGAAAGAGCAGACACCAATTAAAATTCAGGCCACTCAAAGTCTCCTCCATCTCCACTGCATATGTGGCTGGTCTCTAGCATTAAAAATGGCAGAGGTGCCCAGTCCTACATATTTTCAATGGGTTAATTCTACGTTTACGAGACATTGTTTTGTTGTAAGATGTTATTACACACTAATCAGTGTATATTTATGAGAACAACATTTTTCTATTAAAAAAAACTAAAAAAAAAAACTAACTGTACCTTTAATAGTCCATTACTTGAATTGAAAAAGTCTTGTCACACATTACAATGAAAAAGTACTGTGAATGTGTGCTACATCCAACACTTTGTGACAACCTCTGACAGCAGTGAACGGGGTCAAAAACAGATTTATAGAACTGTCAGTATCCCCAGAGCTTCATGGGTCCAATATTAAACAGGCCAAAAATGTTTTTGTTTGGCTAAGCATCCCTCTGTTACTCTTGTTTAGCCTTTAAGTATTATTCAAGGAAGAAACATCTGGTCTGTCTGCTCACTAAAATACATTTTGGATAAGAACATCAACAAACTGGCAAGCAAATGAGGATCTCTGGGTGAATTTCATATTGTTGCTGGCAATGCTAACGGCAAGCACAAAATGTGTTCATTCAAAGACAGCAACTTGGGCTGTTTTCATTTAAAAAAATGACAAATAATTTGAAAATGCTTTTCCCGTTAGTGCACCAGGGGATTTCGAAACAGAATTTCTACAAAGGATAAAGCAGATTATAAAGAGGACTTAATTGAATGTATAGAGGAGTATACGCTTTAGCCGGAGCACTGGAAACCAAATTCAGTTTCCAACGGGAAACAGATCCGGACCCAGATCGTCCTTTCATTCGTGTTGATGTATGCAATCGGTCATTCACTCCCCGGACCGCATGTAATTTGATAGGTAGTGATCTCGGATGAACGTCGCCTCTGCCTCTAACAATGATTAAAGTGGAGAGCGGCGTTGTAGCTGCAGCACACTCAGATGATTGACAGAACAATGTCATTCAGACAGTGTGTGTTTGTGTGCATTTTGCTGTGTGCGCGCATGAAAAACGGCCGCATGCATGCACGAACATTTGCATGGACACGTTTGCTCTGCAAAGTCGCCGCGTGTAGGAGATTTGTGCATGCATTTGTGCTGGCGTGTTTTTGAAATGTGTGGGGCATTAATGAGTTCAGATGGCTCTGGTCTTGCGTACTCTTTACCATAAGTCTTGCTCTCTTGCTGTCTCTCGCACCAAGCTCTGTCTGACAGCTTTGACAGCTCGTCAGGTCTACTCCACACACACGCCAATCAAGCCCCATCCAAGCAAATAAGCAATTAATCATTAGCATCCACAAGCAGCCGACGCAGAGGGAAGTGAGGAGGAGGAGGAGAAGGAGGAGGAGAAGAAGGGCGAGGCCACAGAGAAGAAAGGGGGTATCAGGGTTCATTTGGGTTCAACTGTGACCACACCCTCTTCACACACACACACACAGACACACATCAGTGCACACAGTTACAATGTGAATTCTGCGGTGGTGACTGTATAACAAGGGGATTATCTTCTTAAAAAGTCAAAGGACAAATTATGGAAATGAACATAGGACGGGGAAAAAACAACTGGGCAGCATCTGTTGACTTACAAAACAAACTATTGTCCCTATTAGGTTTTCCCTTCCACTCACAGTAATGGCGTTTAGATGATTAGTCTGCGGTTGGAATGATTAAAAGGGGCGTACGGGACAGGGTGTGCTTAAATCTGGTGGAAGACAAACCGGCTGTTATTTACTTTGACAAACGAGCCTTTTAACCTCAAAATTTAAAAAAAAAAAAATGTTAATGTAAAAAAATGGGTTGCAGTTACAGTTTTAAACTTGTGATCTTAGTGCTGTTTCTAGTATTATTATTTTACTAATACTTTCAACCTTTTCTTCTGGGTATCAAATTAGTATATTGCAGTCCCGTTCCATTACCTTCTTACAAAATTTAGCCAATTATGGGAAATGGTTGCAATTTAAAGTAGATCTTGACTGGACAATTGACTTGTTACAGCAAAGTCGGCAGCAAGCGGCACTCTGTAAAGTCCCTCCCGGCCTCAGTCGAACACATAACGCCTCTGTTTTTATTTTTTTCAACAGCAGTGGTATCGATCAGCTAATTGAGAGCTTTGAGTTACTGAGCTTTGGAGGTGCTTTGGTAGTTTGCTTGTGAAAGCAGCTGCCTAAGTCTTGCCTATTAGTAAACATCTGCCTTGGGTGTGTCTGGGTTTTACTACCCTCAGCAATTCTGCAGAGTGTTTTATAGCCTGTGTCATTTCCTCTGTCAGTTTACTTACTGCTAGATCGAGATGAGATATTTTAGCGATACTGACTACCCTTTCTGTTTCGTCAAGCCGTCCTGAAGAGCTGATTACCCTACTTGCTTACTACAGACCTTTGTCAGGTAAACCTCCAAGCCCCCTGCAGATAAGGTCACATATCAAATTACATCCAGGATGCCTCCATATAATCCTACCGGGGATTAGATTATGACAGAAGAGGGAAATGATTTTTGCTGTTGTGGCTGGTGGTGGTTAAGTTAATATTGTAGCTTGGAGATGAGGGCTTGTAGCCGTATTACATCCTAGAAGGCTATAGCTGAAAAGTGTTCATCTGCCTTTATGTGAAAATATTAAGGTTTAAATAATTGAGCATGGTCCCAGCCTCAAATCAGACACAATAAAGGCTAAAAAAAAATACACACACACATGAGATATGTAAGAAACCTGCCCCTACAGATAAATATCCACACGGCATGAAATTTTCACTATTACTTTGTTATGTGCACACACACACACACTCACATATATGTATATATAAGCGACCCTATATGACTCTCTACCATCCTGCTGCTCATGAATAAATAAGTGAGCCTGGTGAGTGCACCAATGCACCCTTCAATGTGACAAGTTGTGATAGCTAGGTTGTAACAATGACTCTGTGCTTCCCCCTAACCGCCTAACCACGACCACTTCTTGAGCAATGCCCTTCAGCTAATTCAGCTACCGAGGCTGTATGATAGACACGGAGTGAGATAGAGGGAACAAAACCGAGAGTCTAAAAAAAAATGTTAGGAAAACGTAAAAAAAAGAGAAAGAAGATGCAGTGGACTGAGTGATTTCCTCTTCTCTCCCAGGGTTCCACTTGGGATTTCACAGCCGGAGGGTTAAACGGTTGCGCCGACTCCTTCTCTTCGCGCCATCCACTCTGCACGGATCAGTAGCATCGCCGCATGTCTGCACGTGTGCGCGCAGTCTGCGTTTGCAGCCAAGCAGCAACTGATATACACTGATTGCGTTTCGTTTGTGTTACTTTTCCTCAAACTTAACATGCAGTCTCACCTCAGCCCAATGGCGGGTGTCTCCCGAAGCTGCAGACAGATGATAGCGGGCTCTGCCTTCACTGAACTGTAACAGCTCCAAATTGTTTATATAGGTATATCTACTCCATCACCTGGCTGGTGGAGACACACACACATGCATGAAAAGACAGTGGCATGCAAAGAATGAAGCTATGGCAGACAGAGAGGTGGTCTGGTGTTGATACTGGATGCACCACGATGAAGGTGGCAGATAAGGTTTGACATTTCTGATCTGACATGCAGTATAGCCACATTCCTATCAGACAGCAGTGGTCTATTAGGAACGTTACACAATAAAGATAAGATGCTGTGTGTAAATGATTGACGTGTAATCTAGTTTGTTTTTCAAATTGAAACACATGTCAGACTTCAACAGGAACCCAATTAGTTACTCAATATAGATATTATTTTGTAACTTTATACTTACTTTGTTAATTACTGAGATCTGTGAGCGGTCAGATATTAAGTTTGCTGTTAAAACTCATGTTAATACTGGTGCATGCTAGTAGCAAAGCATTTTATTTAACAGGTATTCTTTGTAATGGCCAACAGGGGGCGCCTCCTCTGGTTGCGATAAGAAGTCTGACTGTATAAAAGTCTAAGGGAAAATGACCCTTTGATCCTATTAAAAATTGTGGTAGCCAAAAATGTCATCAGTGGTTGACATCACAGTAGCTGTGTGGATCGTTTATATACAGATTATCATTCTACATGATCTCAAAGTCAGTTTAAAAAAAAAAAAAAACTCAACATAAAGAGACAAGTTTACTTTTTGAAACCTTTTCATTCATTGTGTTGGAACCATTTGTGGTGCTGAACTTGGCTGTGTAAACTGCAACTGACAGAAGTGAGAAGAAAATTGGAGCTCGGTTCACACTCTAGTTATTTTCACACCTCTGCATGACCAGTCACCACAGAAGTGGCCCTGCTTGTCAAACTGTTGGCTTTGAAAATGTAGGAAAAAGATTGCATGCCTGAGACACTTTGGTAGGCACTGGTGGTAGGAACTTGGATAAGGCAGTGCAGTGGCTCAAAGGTATTTTGGAAATAAGTCAGATATTATTTTGAAGAGAATTACCAAAACACTAAATCATGATAAACTGGTTTAGATGGTTTAATACCAGAACAAAACCATTTTCCTGTAAATTATTATATTAATAATCAGTAACTTGATACAGTCGACTGTATCAAAGCCTGTGTTGATGTCTGATGTTGAAATACACCACAAAGAGCATAGAGGTTTAGCCATTAGATGTAACGTGTTGTAGTTCATCACAGAAAAGCTTTGCACATATAACTGAAACATGCAATGTTGGACTCAAGTTAGATAGTAATACAGACGCAGTCTTATTGTTCAATAGGCATTAACATGATGCAGACTTTTACTCGTATTTTTTGAGTTATTTTGTTTATAGGAGTTCTTTGGGTTGACTTTGACAACTCAGGAAAGGGTCACTGGGATTCAACCCTTAAGTCAGGTCAGGGACAGAGACTCTTAGGGTGAGTGTCTAATGACCATGCCTAGCCTGAAGAAGCTACATGGGTCCACCCTCTTGTGGGTCTACCACATAGTAGGAGTACGGTGTCTTGTGGACCAGGTGGCGATCAGGAGCAAACATCTTGTCACTCCAATCCCTGACTTCCAAATCTTGCTTGTGGTACTTCTGTTGGGTTCATCAGGTAGTAGCACGCAAGTAGCACTGGAGCAGTTCACGGCTAAGTCTGGAGCGCCCTAAGTTGAAGAGTTCACGTATGTTGTTCATGAATGAAGGAAGAGCGGAGCGTGAGATTGACAGATGAATTAGGGCAGCGGTCCCCAACCCCCGGGCCTCAGACCGGTACCGGTCCGTGAGTCGTTTGGTACCGGGCCGCTAGAGTTGAGGCTCAGGTGTGAAATTTATGGTTTTCAGGGTTTTTATCGGTTTTCAGCGTTGTTTTGTTATCGTTTTGATCGTTAACTCGGTTTTCCTGGGTCTTTTCACGTGTGTTATGAATAAATCTTCTTTTTTTCGGTACCGGTACTAGTTTTATTTTGTCGCATTTATCTGCGACACCTTAAAGGCCGGTCCGTGAAAATATTGTCGGGCATAAACCGGTCCGTGGTGCAAAAAAGGTTGGAGACTGCTGAATTAGGGGTACTGATCTGCTTTGGTGGAGAGCTGAGCATAAAAACAAAGCTGTCAGTTTGTCAGTCAGTCTGCATTCACAACCTTGACCCATAGTCATGAGCTCTGGGTAGTGACAGATACAAGCAGAAATGAGTTTGATTTAAAGTTTTCCTTCCAAGGGTGGCTCTCCCTCAAGATAGGGTAAAGAGCTCGGCCATTAAATAGGGGGTTGGAGTAGAATTGGTTCTAGCACCTGACTAGTCTGCCTCCTGGATGAAGTGTTTTGGGCACCTTTCTAGGAAGAGGCCTCCGAGCAGACCCAGGGTTTGCTGGAGAGATTACATCTTTCAGCTGGCTTGCGAATGACTCAGCATCCCTGGACTCTTTGCTTAGACTACTTGGCTTCATGACCGGAAACCAAGATAAACGGTAGAAAATTGATAAACGATTTGTGTTTTAATTTTGGGATTTTGTGGGCTTGATTGAGATGATCTGCTGGCATTTCTCTGAGCTGCTGTCTCTGAGCATGCACCAAAATAATCCTATAACAGGCGCTGGTGAGGTTATCTCAACGGAAATGTGAATTTCAATGTAATATCAAAGGTCAGTTGCCACTTAATCTGTTATCAGAACAAGATAAAATCTCAATTATGTGTTGAGTCAACCTACTCTATGAGGAAACTAGTAATTTGACTTCACATGATACCGCATATTAGACTTTAAAAAAAAGAAAATACATACACATATATATATATATATATATATATATATATATATATATATATATATATATATATATATATATATATATATGTCACCTCACGCTGTACAAAGTTATATTTGCCTGGGTGGCTCCACGTTCCAAAGGCTCAGTGACAACAAAGTTGTCAAATGAAGGTTACGACACCATATCTGAGTTATGCTTGTGTTTTCACTCAGTACTCCAGCGTTAGCCTTCAACTTCCTATCTGCATCTCAGCCATTCAGGAGACGCACTGTCATGATGTGACGCCACAATAAGTGCAAAACTCAGCTCAAACCCCACGTGATAACAAGGGACAAAACAAGAAATACTTATATGTAATGTTTTGGTAAAATTCGGTCTGATCATCCACCTAAAATTTTACAAAATTGTGGCCACCTTCTCGGTCTGCATTTTGTCCCCTTCTCTCCTTACTACAATAATCCTTCCATTTGTTTTTTCTTCTGCCTCCACTCTGTCTGCTTTTTCCTTCAACTCCCCCGAGCAAAGGGGACAGCTGCTTATCCCTGATAAACGCCTGGCATTTGGCACGGCAAGAGAAGGGAGAGAGGGATTGAGGAGGAACGGGGGCAGGGCTGGGTTGGGTTGTCAGGGGGTGGGGGGTGATGGGGGTGGCCACATCGATGGAGATGGCAAGGAGTGAAAAAGGCAGTGAGGATTAAAGAGCAGGGGTTTTTGGCAGCGGCCACTGTAGAAGTGTAGAGGAGGGGAGAAGATGAGGTCTAATCGTGACCTAGATTCCAAGACGCCCAGACATAATAGGCAAGGCCTGATTCAACGTGAACCCCCTCACCCCTTCCGCCCCCTCCTACCCTCCACCTCAGTCAAAACAATAACAGACAGGAGAGGAGCTGCAGGAGGAGAGGGGCCCAGTGTGGGGACGGTTCCAGCCCACTACCCTCACCTCCCAAACCGTGGACAACATGTAGCCTCCTCTATATCTAACACTAGGCAGCTGCATGCAATGTTGGCCCCCAAACCGCTGGAAATTCTTGGAAAGAGAACCAAAGGAATGCCGGGGCAATGTTTGGATAAACTTCTGCTGGGGTCTTTTGAACAGACTCCTTTATTAGCTTGTGGATTGTTTGCTTTTGCCAGAAGAAAGACAAAAGCCTGCAGTTGCAAAGTGGTTTTTCTGTGAGTGTGGGAAGTGTGTGCCTATGTGTGTTTTCAATCAAAATGTGATGAATATGAAATTACTTGACCTTTGGGGAATATATTCTCACACTATGAGCAATCATTATGAAGCATCAACCATTTTAAGGTAGGTATGTCTGAGACGATTTCTTGTCCAGGGCTAGAACTCAGTTACCTTGAGTCTCTGCAGGTTTCTCAATGGTCAAGGCAGAAGGCCCTCCTCCTCCTCCTCGAATGTGGTTTTTCCAGAGGTTTCTTCCCCTTAAAATAGGACCGTTGCCCGGTGTTTGCTCAGCAGAGACTGTTATGATTGTCAGGTTTTTCTCTACAGTGCTTAGAGATGACTATTGTTGCAAATGAAACTGATACAAAAACGTAATATTTGCCACTAGGTCATATTAAACATGGCCAAAAGTTCAAAAAATAATGTGATAGTAATCCCTATGAGCCACAAACGAGCTTTACACTGCTCTAAATCCACAGTTTTTTGGTTTTTTTTACTGCTATATGAGATCAAAAACAGAGGATCTTCTTCTTCTGGCTAGTTCTGTTAGTGATTGTCAAAGTGGATCATCTGCCTCCATCTTACCCTGTGCATGTCATCCTCTTCTCTGCATGCCCTGCTTCACTACATCCCCAAACCTCCTCTGTGGTCTTCCTCTAGTTCTCCTGCCTGGCAGCTCCATCTTCAACATCATTTATCCAAAATATCCTCTATCCCTCCTCTGCACATGTTCAAACAATCTCTAACTTTGTCTTTAATGCAGCCCTCCACTTCTGTCTCCTGTCTTTTTTGGAGCCATAGTCTCCAAACCATCCATCATATCTTCATGGCTTCTGTCAGAAATCACCCCTGATTTCTAATCATCTAAGCCCACTCCACCATGCCTGCACTCTCGTTTTAATTTCTCTGCATTGTTCATTGCTTTGGATGGGTCACCCAAGGTATTTAAACTTAATTGTCACTGCCTTGCCTGTCTCACTAACATTCATGCAGGTTTCATTCCTTAGCTCCTCATCTCTCCATACCACAGGTATGTCATCTGGACCAGCTGTTGTTCCACTCTTCATTTTTCACATTTATGAATGTCAAGGTTTTTGTCTCTACATCAGGTTTATAGTCTAGTTTTGTCTGTATCTGTCTCACTCTGTTTTTCCTCGCTGTCGTTCTTATCCTCAGTCGTTGCATCTCATCTTGTACCTGTTACCTTGGTTGCAGAATCAGACCGAGACAGACGTTGCAATGTGAGATGTCTCAGTGGGCCATGTCACGTGACCCTAGAGTGTTTTCCTTGTTAACTCTTCATTCGTGCAGTTAGATTTAGAGCCTGTGGTGCATGCTAAACTCTAAATAGTACTGGCGATTAATTGAAGAAGACCATCTTGTTTTTTATTTTCTGAATTATGAAAAAACAAATTAAACTAATTACGTTTTTTTGTTTTTGTGAAGCAGGTTGTTTACTGATTGCAGGGATGGCACTTTCAAGTGTCCATGGCTGAAACATCAAACCTGAAGTTGTAAACACATTGCATGGTATCTTTGCCATACAATGTGTTACATAAAGGAAGACTTTGTTTGGATATTTTGGTTTTTTTTAGCATTTATTGAGATAGGACAGCAGAGAAAAAAGGAGGAATGCTGTGAGCAAGGGAAGACACACAAGAAGCAACCTTGGCAGAAATTCAAACTCAGGTCTTGCCAATAGCGTTATGGGATATGGGTTACCTGCTCAGCTGAGTGAGCTATACCAGTGCCCAATAAATCCAGATGTCCCTGCTGAAGGCCACAGGCCAAAACACGTTGGTCAAATAAGAAAGAGATAATTTCGTAACATGTTACAGTAAAAGAGATAAGATAAGATAAACCTTTATTAGTCCCACATGTGGGAAATTTGTTGTGACACGACAGAAAGTGGACAGTGCAAAGTTGCAGCAGCAAAAATGAAGAAAAACAATTGAATAGGATAAGATAAAAAGAATAATATACTATTTACAATAGAATAAAATACTATGTTGCCAGAAAAAAATGTGTTATTGAGTGTTATTGCACATATGTGGATGTGTGTGTTTGGTCAGCTGAGAAAGTCTTTGTTGTGGAATTTGACAGCAGTAGGAAGGAAAGACCTCCGTCCCACATCGTGGGTGCCACCATTCTCCTGTCACTCACCACCTCCACTGGGTCCAGAGGTCATCCTAGAACAGAGCTGGCCCTCCGGATCAGCCTGTTCGGTCTCTTCCTGTTCCCAGCAGAGATGCTGCTGGCCCAGCGTCGGCCCCTCACTCCAAAAGACCTGAGCATCTGCAGCAGGTACAGCCTGCTCTGTCCTTTTCTGTAGAGAGCATCTGAGTTGTGAGTCCAGTCCAGTTTATTGTTGATGAACACCAAGGTATCTGTAGCTATCCACAGCCTCAATGTCCATACCTTGGATGTTTATTGGTTGCAGTGGAGGATGTTTGTGCCTGCGGAAGTCTACCACCAGCTCCTTGGTTTTTCCAGTGTTGATCTGGAGGTAGTTCTGCTGGCACCAGTCCACAGTCATGGGTCAGTTCTCTGTACTCCTTGTCATCCCCATTAGTGATGAGGCCGACTGTTGCAGAGTCATCAGAGAACTTCTGCAGGAAGCACCGTGTGGAGTTGTGGGAAAAGTCTGCAGTGTAGATGGTGAAGAGGAACAGAGCCAGAACCGTTCCCTGTAGGACCCCCGTACTGCAGACGACCCTGTTCGACACACAGCCCTGAGTTCTCACGTACTGTGGTCGGTTGGTGAGGTAGTCCAGCATCCATGTGATGAGGTGATGGTCCACTCCTGAGTTCCCTAGCTTGTTTTTCAGGACTGGAAGAATGATGTTAAAGGCACTGGAAAAATCAAAAAACATGATTCTCACATTGTTCCCAGCGGTCTTCAGGTGAGAGAGGGAACGATGTAGGAGGTGAACGACGGCATTATCCACTCCAGTGCCAGGCTGGTAGCTCACCAGGGACCAAAGCTGAGCCAGGACCAGCCGCTCCAGGGTCTTCATCAGGTGGGATGTCAGAGCCACTGACCTGTAGCTGTTGAGGTCCTTGGGGCGTGGAGTCTGATCACTTGTACCACACAAAAGGTTTTCCAGAGCTGCAAAACTCTCCCCAGCCTTAGTCTCAGGTTGAAGATGTGCTCCATCACCCCACACAGTTGATCTGCACTGGACCTGACAACCCTTGAGCTGATGCCATCTGGATCTGCTGCCTACTTGGCTTTAATCCTCCTCAGTTTCCTCCTAGCTTGGGTGGTTGAGAGAGGCTACATCTACACTAATCCGGATAAATTTGAAAACGGCGTTTTCGTCTAAAAACGCTCCACGTCCACACTATTGTTTTCAGGCGTTTTCATCCGCACTGAAAACGCTTATGTTCCTGTACTGCTCATGCGTGAAACGTAAAACGATTCCGTCTGCTGTTTATTTACTCTCTGGCTCTTTGAAATGTGGTGTCAAAATGTTGAGGAAAAGCGCCGAGTTTTATCTGAAGCATGTACAAACTGATATTAATCTTTAATAGGGCTGTCAAGCAAAACAACTGCTGTACAATGCCGTCCGTTGTCTTAGTTGAATTGGTCACATGACTGCATTGTATGATCAGTGTTGGGAAGGTTACTTTTAAAATGTATCCCATTACAGATTACAGAATACATGCCCCAAAATGTATTCTGTAACGTATTCCGTTACGTTACTCAATGAGAGTAACGTATTCTGAATACTTTGGATTACTTAATATATTATCATGCTGTTTACAACTACATGAATGTACTATTGCTGTGATTTATTACTGTTACTGAAGGTCCGCGGCTCCGAACCGTAGTAAAGGGACCTCTGACTAATACGGGTTCTGTATCGGGCTTGTAGCCGAAAAATAGCTTTACTTTGTTGTCTGGGTCAACTTTGCCAGCGAGAGACAGAGAGAGGCGTTGAAAGGCTGCTCCAACGGGACTTATGGTTTCGAGGAAAACACGAACAAAGCGTACAGTCGAGTCTTAATAGCTTACTTACAACTGGGCTCGTCAGGCACTCTTCTTGGCTGCAGTGGTTATTATTATATTTACATGCTTCCAGCTCCCGTCTTTGCTCGATGACAGCTCGTACTTTTCCTTTTTATCCCACCTCGCGCTCACAGACACATAACGAGTATGGCAGTCCATTCTCCCTGCAGTACGGACTACACTGCCCATGATGCTACATTCTGCCTATTAGCTTAGCACAACAACAACAACAAAAAGGCCTCTCTCACCCAGGAAACACGCAGAGAGAGAGCGTAGCCCTGTAACCATAGCAACCGTAACGCTGCCACCTGGAACAACAGAACGTAGCTGTCAAACAAAACCCAAACAGTCCTGACCCGCGACAATATGAAACAGGGAAGTACCACCGTGTAATCCATTTATTTCAACAAAGTACTGTATTCTAAATACCACCTTTTTAAACGGTAACTGTAACGGAATACAGTTACTCATATTTTGTATTTTAAATACGTAACGGAGGTACATGTATTCCGTTACTCCCCAACACTGTGTATGATGCATCATCGTTTTTGAAAGGCTCTGTTTTTGCAGTCCACACTGCGACGTGAAAAATGTGTTTTCAAATTTATACACTTTGGAGAGCGGTTTCAAAAAGCTCAGTTTTCCTTGACCAAAATCACAATCGCAGTTTGGATGGAAGGCCCAAACGGAGAAAAAAAAACGGTTTTCAAACAAAAACGTATTAGTGTGGACATGACCAGAGACAGGCTGGAGCCGTGTTTGGATGTGTGCTGGATGCTGTGTTTAGGGGTGGGGAGTCGTGAACAAGGTGAACAGAGGAGGTGTTAAGTGGCTGAGGTGTCAGAGGCAGTGGGTTAGCATTTTTAACATGTCAGTTATGTCAGTAATCTTGATTTTACTGTTTCCACTCTGACTACACAAGAAACTTTTCAAAACCCAGCCTTCATGGTGATCTGCTGGATAAGCTATGTGATCTTGGCTTTCTGCAAGGACCAAGCCTCCGCTCAAGGTACAGCAGATTAGCATGCTAACTTCAGTAGATACAGTACCTCTGCAACCAGATACACAGACATCTTTGCCATAGCTGCAAATTCTGCTCATTATACTGAAAATGGTATTTGTTTATTTATTCTAACTTACTTTCCTAAAAAAAACTAATTTTAAGGCAGCGGTAGGCAATTTGCCTAATCTCCACAACCCACTGACATTTCACTCTCATGACTCTGCTTGATTACCTTATTTGGTCAGATGCAGCTCATGGCATCCTGAACCAAAATGTTGGTTATTGGCTAAAAACAGGCGGATCACAGGAATATTTGAAAAAACTAAGGTCAGTGGGTTGGTTTGGGTAAAGCAGAATTTGGTTGTGAGTCAGGGATGGGGAGTTAGTGAGTGCAAGAGTGGGAGGATTGTGGGTTGGCTGCGCAGAGAGAAAGCAGTAGAGAGAGAATGATGGAGGCTCATCCCTTAGCCACCAGCGACAGTGACCAGTCACTGGATTTGCAATCTGCAATCATTCCAAATAGATGCTGTGCATCCATAATAAGCATTTTGCGCTCATGCAGAGTTACAATTTGCACCTAAATACCACCTCTGGACCATGTGGTGGTCTATTTTTGACTTTTGGCTTCATACGGGCTAAATGGTAAAAAAAAAAAAAAAAATCTATGTCTATATAAAAGGGAAGAGATGAACTTCTTTTCAGTCAGTTTTGACAGACACATTTGTGAAATACTGATTTAAAAACAGCAAACCAGTAAAATAAACCAGTGCCTGTTGATTCCCAAACATTCCCAGCAGCAATCGGCAGTTGTACAGTGGTTGCCACAGAGCGCAATATTATGCAACAGGGAGTAAGGCTCTATTGAAAAATACAGGAGAGTAAAAATAAAAAAAGGCAAAAAGGTCCCATGAGGAGAGCTAAGAGAATCTGCCAAGCTGGCTGGTACAAAGAAAACATACAATTACCCGAGCTACTTATGTGTTCACTAAGAGCCAAGTGATTGTAGGTGTTCTCTCAAACAGCAAAATCTTTGACAGTCATCCACTCTAACAGCCTGTGGCTTCAGCTCTAAATCTAGCTGAACGGCGACTGATTTAACCAAAGTGCTAAATATAACACAACTCAGCCAGGATATAAATAATCATAGCGACTAATGTCAGGGGCACTTCCTCTCTTTGTTCCACGTAGTGAGAGGCCTGTGTGTAAAAATAAGAGAGAGTGGGAGAGGGAAAGGAAAAGGGAGGGTGGGATTGCATTGAATAAAGAGGTGAGTGAGAGACAGAGACAGTGTGGGTTGTGATAAAGAAAGAGTGTGAGGTGCACTGTTGATGAGGATTTGGTCCTGCTGTGGACAAGAGGAATGTGCCAACTTGTCCCTGAGATAAAGAGACAAGGAGCTTAGGGCTAACGAGGACAGGAGGATGCTTTAATTACACAAGACCAACAAAAGCCAAGGAAGCTTGGATGGTGGGTTGTGGTGGCGCGTGTTTGCATTGGCAGAGGGAGTAAGAGGAGTCTGCACCTGCACTGTTGGGCTAAAACTGACAATCCGACCCATCATGTTGAGCATGTATTTACTCAGCTGGAAACGAGCATTTGTGAAGCTAAATACCAAATGTAATGGAGAATATATCCAGCACACGGCTAATCCAGCCAAGTTTTATGTCACCGATGGCCAGTCAAAACTGGCAATAACCTGAAGGAATTCAGCTGACAACTTAATCTGATCTGATTTGAAACTGCGCAGCTTTGGTGACAAATATAGCATCACAAAATACCAACCATGTCTAAAAATAGGACTCCACTGACTGCTCAGAATCAAAAGTGCAATCTTTGAAATGACACTTGATAGCGATTTTCTTAAAACTAAACTGGGCCATCATTTGCAGCTAATTAAAGCTCACTCTGTGTGAGAATAAAAAAAGATTTCATTTCTGCAAATGGTGCGTTTTTGTTTTTTTTTCTCAAAGAGTCGACTTTGATCTATTTGGGACACTTGGAAGCGGCTCAGGTCTGTGACATGGCTTGACATGGGGTTAGAGCAGACTCTCTTATTACAGGGCTTGCAGAGGTTGTTATTGGCTAAACACTGGTTGGTGGTGGTACGTTGAATAATGGATGACTGGCCCCATGTTCTTTTTTCGAGGTAAAATGGGCACCTAGCAAATGAGGGGCTGGTCAGCGCTTGTGGCCTCGCTGACATATGATACAACACTGCAGACGTCACTAGCACACACGCACACATTAAAAGGGGGACTGTATTAGAAGCCCACATGCACACACACACACACACGCACAAACAGCCACAGTATAGAGATATCCACACTGGCCTAATTGACGATCACTGGTCGACATACAGCAACAGGTGCAGCTGTTCCAGAGCAAAAACGTGTGCCTGTGTGCGTGTTCATCTGAAATGGAAACCGAGGTTGCTCTTTAACCATAACTACTGCATGCATGAGCCCTTTCCCCCCATCCGTGGATTAGCTTTAAAACGGGAGAGCAGGGGGACTGCTCGGTTAGCATAGAGGGTAAACCTCCACCACATGAAGGGAAGAGAAAATATCCAGTTTCCTCAAAGAGCACAAAGACCAAAATTAACATCTGGCTTCATGAGTGCTTTAAATATTCCATACAGGCATTTGGGGGCATATACACACAGGCTATGATTGTATTTGTCATTTTAGGCATTATACTAACAAATATTCACAAAGCAGTTCATACTCAGAAGCCCTCTGCAAGACGGTTTATTGCTAAAGAACACGTCTGCTGCTGAGATCAAACTGTTGACCTTCTAGGCCTGGGCCGATCTCGGTAACTCTTCTCTAGCCTCGTTTCATCAGCGTTTTGTCAGGTGATAATGACAGGCGGGATCTTGCGTAAGCTGAGAAGCCAAGTTACGGCCAGGCACTTGTGCTGATGTACGTCTTGAAACACAGCCAGTATAACCTGAAACTTTGGGTATGTGAAAGCTCTGCAATCCCGCCAGGACACCCTGTCCAACAGTTTTACAAACCATGGACTCGGAGTGAAGGTTACACTTGGCATGGTGCATTAAAATCAATCTAGGAGCAGCTTACGATTTTGGTGAATGCAAAATATAAAATGAGAACATCAATATCAGTCTTTTCATTTAATAAGCGTAACTAAAACTAGCGTTTTCAGTTGTTTTCACAGAGTTGTGCGTCCACATTGAAACGTCCGAAAACGTTCCAGTACTGGAAGACGATTCAACCTGCCTCATTTCTGTCTGCCGATTATTTACTTTTCGGCTCTTTGAAACGTCGCGGTAAAATGTTGAGGAAAAGCACCAAGTTTTTTAAATGGACTAACAATGAGGTGGAGTTGTTCCTGCGAGTACAAAGTACAAATTTGAAAAGCTATCTGGAGCATGTACAAACTGATATTAGTCTGTTAATATCGGTTTGTACAGGCTGTCAAAATTGAGCGCAAACAAAACAACTCCTGTATAATGCCCTCCGCTATCTTAGTTTAATTGGTCACATGACTGCATCACGTGACTAAAATGTGTCGTAGTTTTCGAAAAGGCTCCGGGTTCGCTGTCCACACTGCGAGGCGAAAACGGCGTTTTCAAATGTATCCGCTTTGGAGAACGTTTTCAAAATGCCGCGTTTTCCTTGAACAAAAACGCCGTCTCAGTGTGGACGGAAGACCAAAACGGAGAGAAAAAGATGCGTTTTCAAACAAAAACGTATTAGTGTGGACACGGCCTAAGGGGATGCCACCAGTTTTACATATCAAAGTCAGGGGTGCTGAAAAGTGTTAAATCCAAATCAGCGGGGCAGTGTACAGGAGAAGTGAAGAAGAGAGTAGGGTTTCCAACTGTGCCGTTTGAGCTGGGACATCCCATATAACCAAAATTGGTTTGTCCCTTATTCTACCTTAAATGTCACGTATATTGACTCTTACCTGCAATTTCACAAACATTACATGTTTACACTATGCTCAGCTGGTTGTGCATTGTGCTTTTGGCACGCTACAGTGTCCCTTATTTGATGGTTAAAAAGATGGCAACCCTAGAAAAGAGTGCAACAGGTTGGAATGGGTGGTTATGAGTGTTAGGGCTGATTGTTGTTGTATTTCTGTCCTGACCTTCTCCATATATATTGACGAACAATTTAGATAATTTGCTTAAATTGGATTCATCACTCGCTCTTGTAACTAATTTTCAGTCCATGTCTTGTGTACTTTAGTATACCTGAGCCTTTCCTTCCTGTATCCCTACCTTAAGAATGATGCTTCTCTCAGGTCCTGTGTAGGGTCTTTGCTTTATTTTTCAGATACTTTTCATATGCTGTAGATGTTTTTTTAAGGTCTACCACATCTTTTGTCCACTACGTGTCCAGTTGCCTCAGATTTTTTAAGGACACGCTGCACACCATGCCAAAATATGCAAATGCAAATAATATTGTTGATACAAAACTATTTTATGTCTGTCAAACGGTGGTATTTTTGTATATTTAACTGAGGACACTAGAATATACTGTATTTTTTGCAATAAACAATTGTTAGAAAAAAGAAAGTCTTACTCTTTGGAACCAGGGGTGACTCAAAACTTTTGTACAGTACTGTATCTTTTTGCAAATGTTACTCACTTGGTTAAAACAAATTTTCAACCCCATAAATAAATCTTTCATCATCCCCTTTAGTTGTCCACTGCAGCGGTCCCCAACCTTTTTTGTGCCACGGACCGGTTTATGTGCAACAATATTTTCACAGACCGGCCTTTAAAGTGTTGCGGATAAGTAGAACAAAATAAAACCAGTACTGGTACTAAAAAAAAATGGTTTTATTCATAACACACGGGAAAAGACCCAGGTAAACTGAGTTAACGATAAAAACAGATTAAAAAAAACCCTGAAAACCATAAATTTCACACCTGAGCCTCATCTCTCGCGGCCTAGTAACAAACGACTTACCAACCGGTACCGCTCCATGGCCCGGGGATTGGGGACCGCTGGTCTACTTTGGTCCTCCGGGCCTTTCAGTGTTGCTGTGCTGGTCAGTTTATTCCTTCTTTATAAGACTGTAGCAGACTGTCGATTTACTCACTGTTTAAAATGTTTTTTCTCTGATAGGTGTCTTGGTTTTTGAACCTAATGCTTCATCAATATCTCATTGGACCTCATGTAAACAGTGCCAGTGAACAGCTACCAAACACAAATTCAACAATCCGCATATTTTGAAAAACATATAAAACTAACTGTGACAGAAAAAAAAGAAAAAACCTATTTTGATCACCTTAAAGCAGCTATTATTGTAAGAAATATTGTCTGTAACAACATTACATGAAGTTATAATAGAGGGAAAACCTCTCAATCAAAACATCTCCCATGAGCAAGCACTCGGTGTCAGTGGTGAGGATAAAAAAAACTATCTTTTAGGAGGAAGAAACTTCTGGAAGGAGCGCTTTCAGGAAGCAGGGCTTCTGCCTTGACTGATTGGGGTGAGAGAAAAAATGAAAGAGAAGGAAGAGCAAAGACAAAACTACAAACAACAAACATAACAAATCCGGAACGTACCGCTCCAGAGCCGGAGATACCTGCAGAAAGATGCAGTTTTGCCATCACGGTGACAATCAGTCATGAGTTTTTATCAGGCATTCTGAAAGGGTCAAACTTATCAAATAACAACATTTCCTCCAGCTTACCTGTACTACGTATTTACACCTAAACAGCGGCACCCTGCCTATTTGCACTGAGACGAACAATGGTTTATGCTCCAAGTCTGTTTTACATTGAAATCAGTAATGGTTCAGGGAAAAGTTCATAAACGGAGCAACAGTGGAAGGAGCAGGAACACTCATTAGAGCAAACTGCAGGTATGAAATTGGCTACACATTTATGGTCATGTGTTGTTCCACTGACCTTGAAATGCCGATGCCATTAACAATTCCCTCAGTAAAGGTTTGCTTATTACTCTGAGCCACTGTTACCAAAAAAGTCTGAATGGCATAATCAGGAGGGCATAATCAGCTCTCCCCTACCTGGGCTAGATGGAAGCAGCCATGCATCTCATGGGTGAGTGATTGATGTTGATTGAAGGTCATTACTTAGCACAGCGCTGAACTCCTGACCCCACCCCGAGGGGCCTAAAAGCCCCTCGACACAAGGTCGAACAGCGACCGGTATATCATCAGACAAATGAATTGTCCCAATGCAGGCGCATATAAACACATATACTCAGGGAGTTTGACACACAAAAAAGTGACACACAGACACACACACACACACACACACACACACACACACACACAATGGCTACATCCCAAAGAGGATTCAATATCATATGCCATAATCGGCCTTTAAGCCTGAACAGAGGGGGTCCCTGCAATAGATGAGCTTAGAGTGCTTCAATCCTATTTTATCTGCTTATATTCCCTGTGCTCATAACTTTTGGGACTTAAAACAACCCTGGGTCAAAGTAAGGTTAACCCCGAGGTGACCCTTGAATGGTGTATATTAAGTCTGTTGTGGCTAATTTAGGAGATACACAACTTCTTTTTTTTAAATTCAGCATCAACTTTCTCCAGAAGACGACTCAGGTCCTGAAAATTTTCATTCATCAGCGTAGAAAATGGAGTGATGTGGATGCAAAAGTCCCCACGTTAACACATACTCACTCAAACATGCTCAGAGATCCAATTACAAAACCTGCGCTACATCATCTCCAGGGAACCCGTTAAAACACGCACAAAACAAAACACAGGTGAGATGAAAAAAGCTGAAAATTGGATCACAAGGTCTCCCTCGATTCTTCTTTTTGCCCCCCCCCCCCCCCCCCCCCCCCCCCCCCCCAGTTTGTCTCTGAGCTTGCTTCACATGTGGCAGTACTTTTGCTGTCTTCTGAGAATTTGGCTAATCCAACCATGGACCCCCACGGGGAGTGGGGTAGTTTGTTTTTTTATGGTCTCTGAGCATCCTTCAGGAATACCTACAATGTATTTAGTGATTCTTCATCCTGCTCAATTTCTTACCAAAAGTAGCAGCAGGCAACTTCTATCCCTCTAAACAGACAAGCCGACTCCCTCCCTCACAAGCAGGCCTCTGCCACTCCTAGTGGCTGCCGGTCAGATACAGTAACAACAGCTCTCCTGAGACTGCTGCCTTTTATGGAGGTGTGAGCAATGCTTTTTGTTCTACATCAACTCAAACAAATTGCTCCCAATATATATTTCTCTACTGCACGAGCTACAAACGAGGCGTGAAGTGCACATAAATAAATCAGAGGTACAACAGCATGAATACCAAAGGACAAGGTTGTTATGAAAAATGTAACCCCCGGCCTATGACACGCAGGTTTGAGAAGAATCCTCTATATGCAAGGGTATGCATGAATTTTCCCTCTCCTTCGAACGGCACTCTATCACTCTGTCTCTCTTTAACTGATGAACAAGAAAGTCCTTAATCCTGACCCAGAAGAACATATGCTGAGAGGTGGGGGTTGGGGTGGAGGAGGAAGAACAGATAGACTGGGAATAAAAAGAAAATGGCAGCTTGGGGTGAAGCTGTGAGACATAGGATAGCAAAAGAAACAAAGAAACTACAAAGAAGAAGGAGAAAAAAAAGATGAAATAAAGAACAAAAATATGACCAGTAAGCAAAAGCCCAAGCTGAAATGAAAACGCCCGGAGAGAGGGAGAGAAAAGAGAGAGAAGAAGGCGGTGAACTCATTAAAGGCTTATCCCGCCGGGATAAGGACGCCCAGCAACCTGGGTGAGACAGGGTTAACTAATCCGAGCCACAGCTCCTCCCTTGGGATCTGGGGCACACACTCTGATCCACACACAGGCTCAAGCTACTGAACCTAACAAGATCACAGGTGATTTCTCTCCACTCCACTGTTTCCCCCAATACATACAAGACAGATCTGATGTTGATGTTCGTAGGGTCAGGCTGAAGGTTTGGTCCACCAGACTTTTGTAGGTCAAAGTGAACATATGCCTCCTATTTACCGTCCGTTCACAGAACGGGACGGTAAATAAGGGACAGGGACAGCTATTCAATCTGGGTGTTGGTTATTAAAAGCTTAATATATATGTCAAGAATCTTTAAAACCTGCCCGTAGGTGGTTTTCAAATTATTTATTTCATATTTAGAGGTGAACAAAATTCCTTTGCTGACTGTTACAGGTGACGTCACATGTGAAACAGAACCACACCGAGAATGTGACAATACATTTGTAGAGGGATGATGAAATGAATATAATATATAATTGGGATTATAATAAAACTTTTATAAGAAAAAAAATGTAAACACAGAAAAATTTAAAATTGCTGTATATGTGAAAATGTTCATGCAAAGTTCTGTTTCGATTGGAGCACTCATTAAGGAGGAGATATGCCATAATCGGCCTTTAAGCCTGAACAGAGGGGGTCCCTGCAATAGATGAGCTTAGAGTGCTTCAATTCTATTTTATCTGCTTATATTCCCTGTGCTCATAACTTTTGGGACTTAAAACAACCCTGGGTCAAAGTAAGGTTAACCCCGAAATGAATATAATATATAATTGGGATTATAATAAAACTTGTGATCCGTGTTGGATTTACTACTCAAATAAAGTAATGTATTACACATATTACACAGAACCCAAACTTCTTAAAAGTAATGCAGCACGTTACTTAATTCTTCCAAGAGAGAAATTCATTTTAAACTATGTTACATTAGTTTTGTGTACACATCCATGTCAGTGGGTGCACGCTATAAACATAAAGACTGTGAACGGGCGCAAAAAGTACTGATAGAAGGCCGGCGTGTCCATCTGTCATGGAGAAATATGTTTGGTACTCATTGTAAGGAGGACAACTGTCCTGGAGGTGTGGTTCACTTCTTGTGGTATTTTTAAGTCAAGGCTGTGTGGTGTCGATAGCTGGGTCCTTGTGTGCATGTTACCGTTTCACTTTCACTTTTGTATGGGTGCTCGTGGGATCAAAGGACTTCCTATAACTTATTATGCAGGAAGATTCAGTTACTTACCAAGTAGCTAGTGGCCAGAGAACTGGACTGTTCAGGTACGTAACACTCAGTGTGTATTCACTGCCATGATATGATGAAAGAAAACAATACTGTTTGCCTCAGCTCCAGCTGTTTGTAGGCATCACATATTTTGGAAACCTCCTGAACGCTTGTGTTCCTTGATGCAAGTCAGCTTGTAATCTTAATAACAAACAATAAAATGCTACCATAACCAGTGTTGGGGAGGTTACTTTTAAAATGTATTCCATTACAGAATACAGAATACATGCCCCAAAATGTATTCTGTAATGTATTCCGTTACGTTACTCAATGAAAGTAACGTATTCTGAATACTTTGGATTACTTAATATATTATCATGCTGTTTACAACTACATGAATGTACTATTGCTGTGATTTATTACTGTTACTGAAGGTCCGCGGCTCCGAACCGTAGTAAAGGGACCTCTGGCTAATACGGTGGGTTCTGTGTCGGGCTCGTAGCCGAAAACTAGCTTTACTTTGTTGTCTGGGTCAACTTTGCTAGCGAGAGACAGAGAGAGGCGTTGAAAGGCTGCTCCAATGGAACTTATTGTTTCGGAGGAAAACACGAACACGGTGTACAGTCGAGTCTTAATAGCTTACTTACAACTGGGCTCGTCAGGCACTCTTCTTGGCTGCAGTGGTTATTATTATATTTACATGCTTCCAGCTCCCGTTTCTGCTCGATGACAGCTCGTACTTTTCCTTTTTCTCCCTCCCTCGCTCACAGACACATAACGGGTATGACAGTCCATTCTCCCTGCAGCACGGACTACACTGCCTATGATGCTACATTCTTTAGAGCTATACCTGTAGCATTCTGCCTATTAGCTTAGCACAACAACAACAAAAAGGCCTCTCTCACCCAGGAAACACGCAGAGCGAGAGCGTCACCCTGTAACCATGGCAACCGTAACGCTGCCACCTGGAACAACAGAACGTAGCTGTCAAACAAAACCCAAACAGGCCTGACCCGCGACAATATGAAACAGGGAAGTACTGCCGTGTAATCCATTTATTTCAACAAAGTAACTGTATTCTAAATACCACCTTTTTAAACTGTAACTGTAACGGAATACAGTTACTCATATTTTGTATTTTAAATACGTAACGGCGGTACATGTATTCCGTTACTCCCCAACACTGACCATAACAAAATAAATGAACAAAAAACATAACAATAAAAGGTCATCTTTCCAGTCGGCTTGGGTTGAATTATAGTAGTTTAGAGAGGTGGCAACAGTCAACAGTTATCTTGAAAACTGTAATCAATACGTCCAAATAATATGAGTAAAGTAATGTTGTTTGCGGATGACACAGCTATTGTGCTGTGAAACAACTTGGAACAACTTCTGCATGGAGTAGAACAGGGGTCCCCAACTCCAGGCCTCGAGGGCCGGTGTCCTGCAGTTTTTAGATGTGTCCGTGATCCAACACAGCTGATTCAAATGGCTAAATTACCTCCTCAACATGTCTTGAACTTCTCCAGAGGCCTGGTAATGAACTAATCATTTGATTCAGGTGTGTTGACCCAGGATGAGCTCTAAAAACTGCAGGACACCGGCCCTCGAGGCCTGAAGTTGGGGACCCCTGGGGTAGAAAATGGTTTGACTGTATAAAAAAAACCAACGCAATTTGATCTAACAAAGTAAAACAAAATTATGATATCTGGTAATTGTACAGATTTTGCCTCTAGGAAACTAACATATAATTTAAAAATATATAATTGGAAATAGTATCGGAAATTACTATCATTATTATTATTGTATCTTTATTTCAGACATATATAACACACCAATATATATATGTACACATACTTGCATTTACACGTACAAATACGAATATATATGTACATACACACACATATGTGCTCAGACAAAAACAAAAAACTTAAATAAACAGAGTCTAAATGACATTATATGACAATTATTATGTCTGAAATGGAGCAGGAAGAAGTATGTACATATTTATTAATCCCTACCCCCGGCTCAGCATTCTATTGAATCACAATATTCATTGTAAATCAGTTCTCTTGGGATGTTAATACATCAGAAACCATCCTGGATATCTCACATATCAGCATCCAGCTAATGTATACCATACATAGAATGAAATAAACTCAAAAATAAATTCTTACTGGAACAAAAAGGCAAAATGTGACTTTACTTTCCAAGAATTTTTCAATGACCCCTTTGGGAATATGTGTGACTGTTGGGTACAAAGAACAATGACGGTGTCGCCACGTCCTTTCGAAGAAATCCTCGAGGCAAAGGAAGCAGAGAAATGTTTCTCCTTCTGTTTAGTCATGTGTTATTCAATGTTGGTTCTTTTTTTACTTTGTCTTCATCATGTGCCTTTTGCAACAGCCCAAATGTCTATTTTGGTATATTTTTTTATAGGTCCTCTTCCATTTGTCAATCTCTGTCTGTCTCTTTTTATATCCCAGCTCCTAATTTTTTCATCTTTCACTGTCTCTTTCTCTCAGCGCTTCCAGACAGTGGGCTGTATGCGCTTTTACTACATGTTGACACTCCTGCTCTAGCCATAATTGGCTGCTTGGCTTCATCCTTGTATATTACATACACACACACACACAAACACACACTCACCTACACATTTACACAAGAGAGGGAGAGAAAGAAAAGGCAGAGCAAAAAAGCGAGACAGGGAGAAAGGAAGGGGAGTGGTAGCTGCCGGCGCCTGGGCCTGGTCAGTGTCTACTGTTGATCTTGGTTGTGGTAATATTTAGTTTAAACACTAATAGCCAACCACATGTAAATGTCACACAGCATCAGGCAAGTGCCCTGCAGCACGAGGGCAAGGACTGAAAGTCGCCATATGAAAGACAGATGCAGGGACAGCGACATGGAAACACAAACCCACAGATTCACTTGTACTGTACATACTGAAGGAGCCTAAAATACCATC
This sequence comes from Neolamprologus multifasciatus, assembly GCF_963576455.1. Taxonomy (NCBI): domain Eukaryota; kingdom Metazoa; phylum Chordata; class Actinopteri; order Cichliformes; family Cichlidae; genus Neolamprologus; species Neolamprologus multifasciatus. Next base: position 33,137,068 of record NC_140455.1, read on the forward strand.
TTACATTAAAAATAATACGTTAAAAACAATGCCCACCCCCTGTGTTTGCTTGTCATAAAGAAAACACTGGCCAAATAACATTACAGACAAGCTTGTAATTGCAGAGGAAATGCAACATGACAGATGGCTAACCCTTTTTACCATCTATGCTAATAAATTCAATTGCACCATAAATGCTTTGTATTGGTACTAAATAGCCATCTAGAGCTTCACAACATGCATTTTCTGCAGTATAATATAGATCCAGCATCAGAGAAATGGCTTCTAAATAGCAATTTTACTCATCTTATTCAAATAAATAACCTAAAACCATTCAACCATTACACTTAAACTCCCCCATTTAACTTGTTTAGCATTATAATGCTTCGTAATTCTCTCAATCTGATTTTTTTTTATCTCCCTCTTGAGTTCCCCTCGTCTATTCAGTGAAGTAGGAGGATTGCTTGGCCTAGATTTATCTGCCCCGGATACTCTAGGGGTGCCTTTAATGGGAAAATAATGATATCAGTGCAGATTTACCTGGGCAGAGTCCTGCAGATAAATGGGTCAAAAGGATGAAAGGATGATGGAGCTACTCAGCACGAACAGGATCTGACAGGTCGGCTGCTGGAGTAGGTCGTGTTAAGGATTTGAAAGAGAAATTTTTAGCAGTTGTTTCCACTATATTCCCATTGGTCTGTTTCCATCCATTTGACCTCTGATCCATCCATCTACCCATTTTCTTCTGCTTTTAACTCAGGGCCAGGGGAGAACTTGTTAAATTAAATATCTGGTTAAGCAGGAACATTACTCCAAACACTCCCCGAAAAGTCATTTCATCTTAAGAATTTCAAGAGATTACAAAAATGATATATTAACCAAGCAAAGTCAATCAATATTAACTGCAGGAGTGATCAATGGCCAACCTTCTTCCTGTACTGTCAAAAAATGCTTAAAAAACTCATTGGTGTGTTCTTATGTGGAAACAAATTTGACAAATGATTTCTGGTGTTGCTAATCGCAGTGACAAATACAGTGACAAATAATAATAATAATAATAATAATAATAATAATGGATTGCATTTATATAGCGCTTTTTGAGACCCTCAAATCGCTTTACAATTCCACAAATGACAAATGACTTATCAAAGCTATCCAACATTAAACCTATGAATGACCACGGCAGACCCGATGGCATGAACATGCTTTGCAGCATACTCTCCCGCTGCCAGCTCAACATACCAACAACATCCACAACATTCACCAAAACTCCCAAACTTTTAAGCCGGCGAGGCGTGATTGCAGATGCCGCGCAGGTGGGTCAATCGCACCTGCAGCAGCATCGCAAACCACGCCCCGCCACAAAACCATAAACAATGAGATTGATATTGATGAGACACAAAATTTCAATATTCTCGACAAGGAATGGATTACAGGAAATGTAAGAACATGCAGCTAACGATGAAAATGATGAAAAGTCAGATGATCTCAGTGCCGACCCATGTAAGCTTGTGGCTCAGGTGACGGATGATCTGATATCGTCGCGTTGGTGTTGTTCCCAGATCATCATGAAAATGTTGTTCCAGGTTCAACATTGCAAGTGACCAATCACATTATTGTGACGTTATTCTTTTGCACACCAACCCATTCGTGCATTTATGAAATTCCAATGTTGCAAGGACAATATCAATTCTGCTTAGCGTTTATTAAAGGGTTAGGGTCCGTTGATCGGCGGACAAAGGCGGTTTCTCGCAGCTTAAGTACAGTTTTTTGTTTTACGCCGGTTTTTCCCAAAGTCGCAAAAGTATGACATCACAACATTCTGATTGGTCACTTGCAATGTTGATCCTGGAACAACCTTTAGTATGATGATCTGGGAACAACACCAACACGAGGATATCAGATCGTGCCTCAGGTGACTGTCTTCAGGTGTGGTATTTAATACCTCAGTATATCTGGCCTAGAAACTAGTTGAGTCTCTGGCAACCTTAATGAAAATGGGCGTTCTGCAAACAGCTGGCCAGTGGTTGCTGGAGGTTAGGTGAGAATGGTCTTAAAAAGGTATATTGCACTGTACCAAAAATCTCCTTGGAACAGCTGTTATCGACAGCAGATTACGTTGCCTATAGTTTACATTGAAGACACAGATTTGGCAACAAGAACTCTCCAACTTCTCTCTCAGTGGTAGATGAAAGGTGTGGCAGATGCAAACCAGAAATCGTTCTTTTTCAAAGTAAAAGTTGCACCTTTTCAGACATCTTGGTTGCAGCACAACTATTACTTTGAAGGCAGAAATTCTCTGTTTTGCATCGCACTTTACCAAGTTTCACGACTGGTTGGTGAGTATTTGCAGACTAGTCATGTTCAAAGTACACGTGACCACAGAAAGCTGCTAGCAACCAAAGCAGGACCTTTTCTAGGTACGTGTAAGTGAGACCTAACCTGTTTAAATGTGGATCTGCAAGCAGCTTTGCAACCCACCTCCACTCCAGCTTCTCGTTCCATGATGTATCTCATTATTTGTGGTATTTGTTGTCACTGATGCTGCTCTCTTCTGTGCTGCTTATCTTCCTTTGACTATAACGGTTCTGACTGAAATGCTATATGACAGCCCCAAAAATCATTCATTTAAGAGACATTTATGAAAAAGGAAGACCATGAATACCGCAACCAATCAATATAAATTTGATTTGATCCGATTTACTACATGTTACGCCAAATGTTCACATCAGCATCAGTCACTCCAGTTTTTTTCTCTTGAAAATTGTAGTCCTGTTTGGTTTGATCTGATTCGATTCAGTTCAGCTCAAATCAATGCCCGCCTTTTATGCCGGGGAACGACGGCACTGTTTACATTGTGAACTCAAGCTGCGGCATACAGGGGTCCTTTATGCAGCACAATCACAGCCTTGGACATGTCCACACGCCTGTGGAGCAGTCGGTCCATCTGTGCTTGGCCTAGTTTTGGTTTTATGTGGTGGCATTCCAAACCTCATTCTCAAAGGGGACAGACAGAGACACACTGTGTGTCTCGCACTGGATAAATATAGCCATGACATTCAAACAGCCTGTAGTTTGGCTAGTCAATTCATTTTGGCAGGCGCAAGATCATCAGACGCCCCAGCAGTGTGTAAACTCACAAAACCAAGCCTAAACAGACAAAGAACTTATTTCAGCTTCATGCACAATAGATATAGACTGACTCAGCCAGGTCAAATGCATGCGTAACGCATGCATATATATTACTCACAAACTCTTACAGGTACGGGCGTGTTTGAAGTCGAGGGAAAACGCACCAGTTGACGTTCTCACCATAAAAACTCTAGCATCCCAAAACTGCAAAGCAGGTTTCACCCATTGCTCCAAGGTGTCAGCTATATAAGGGCGTCAACATTCTTGGCACAAGAAAGGAGGGAACCCTTACATGTGAATTTACTACAAAAGGAGCGGAGAGGAGGAACATTGATGAGCTACGTGTGCGCGGGAGTTTTTGTACAAATAGAAGTGACGTGACAAGAACAGTTTGTGAAAGTTACCTGGAGGCTGAAAAGTTTCAAAAGCCACTGACCATTTAGACCACACAAATCTCTGTATTACAGATTATAAAAGGAAAAAAAGGACTGAGCACTCTTAAATAATGACACTACTTTCATAATCAGCTAATCTGGCACTATTTGACATAAAGCTGGCGACAATCCAGGTTGCCTTCACTTGTTAAGCCATGGGCTGCACCTTGGGGATTGATAAAACAGCTCATAAAGCTAAACAGTCATCCCACCTGTCAGTTTTCTCATATATCTTTGCAATTTTTTTGCGTCTGTCACATTTGCATCTTTATATGTTTGGAAACAGTGACATAGCACTGAAAAAGAATTCAGGTTTGTGTGTTCACCCAGGGGCAGGACATCCTCTGTGTGCCTGACACATGTGCTCGAGTAAGCTCTACTGTGAATGAATGCGTAGCATGTAAGGTGAGTGGTTTGGGCTGGATTGAAGCGGCTGAGAGGGCCATGAATAATGGAAACACAAGGAGTTGAGCTGTGGCTCTAAAATCTACTGTTGTGAGGGCAGGCTCCTTTTAAGGATGGCCTGGCATTTCAAATTGCTTCAAAGCCTTGAAATGTGCGAATTTTTTTATCTTCTTTCAACTGTTCCTTTTGAATTCAACCAGAAAAGGGATTTTATCCTTTTAAATGGCAGCCAAACATCCCATTGACATTTAGACATATCAGTGGTTTGACCTATTCGGTTTATGGATCACTGATCATTTGCATTAGCTCTGCAAAGTATACAGTGGTGTGTCAATGTTGGTAAAGAAACCATAGTTACACTGTATGAGTCATAGTGTAGCTGCTGTGTGTTTACCTAGTCTCGTCCAATACTACACAGGGATATCCCTGGGAAAGAGGACACTCCTTGAGCCAACTTCTACTATGGCTTTAGTATCTTTACTTCATCCTTATTTATCCAAGGAAGATTAACGGAGTGCACCCTGAACACCCACTGTTATCTCACATTTACACCTGGGAGCAGCTAAAGCCTGCCAAGGGTCTATCGGGAGTGAAGGACTTTATTAGAAAAGGCTACGCATTACAGAAAAAGCTGAAGAGATATATATAAAGGCAATTGGGTAATAATTTTTCATGGGGCTAATAATGACCTGGGATTATCCGCTGAAGCTTAAACATGGATGGTGGAGAACACGAGTCTTCATAGTTTTGACCTTTGGAAAAATGTGACCTGGGGAAAGATTTCTGTTGGTTTAATGGAGTGGAAGATAGTAACACCACACCTGTAAGGGTGGTCTTGGACCACCTACAGTTTTAAAACAAAAGGGAGGCAAAAATGTGCTTAATTCTGTTGTACTGGTCTACACAACGAGGCTTATGAAGCATTGGAAATCTTACACTATAAAAAATACTGAATGAAAAAAGAAAATGTCATGGTAATAATATGCCAGACATTATCCTTTTTTTTCTTTTTTGGGGGTGGTTCTTTGTTTTTATGGAGGTCTCCATAAATGGTAAAATAAGTGGTTAAATATTGGAACAATTCTATAAATTCCAAAAGTTTACAGTTCAAAAATGATTTAGAAATGGTTTATTGTACTTTTTTCGGTTTTTACTGTGTAGATTTTAAAAGAAAAACACAACAAAAACATAACATAGTCAAATTAGTTGCAGTGTTTGAATGACTTAATGGCTTATTTCACCCAGGACTAGTTCAGCTGAAATGTTGATAAATTTCTTAGGTTACATAGGGACTATGTGTTTTATGACCACATTTCTTAACTGGCTGACTTCTTAGCAAATTCTTAGCAAATTTTGATGTCACTACACAGACTGCAGTTTCTCCCATGAAATATCCGTGCAAATGATCCAGTCAAGGCAAAAAGAAACTATGTGGAATCCGTTGATAGCACTGTCTTAAATATTTGGATTTAAATTGGTCACTGAACATGCAGCTAGACAGAAGCCAACCAATCAAAGGCTCTCTGAGCCACACTTTCTCCAACATGCAGCATTATCAGTTTAAAACATTCACAAGTTGCTAAAATTACCATCATATTATAATATTACCATAGCTATGGTGTAATGTCAAACATGTCTATGTTGTCATGTCCAATGACCATAGCATGCTAAACCGCCACCTGTTGGTCTCACCATTGTGTGTGACAATGTTTCATTGTAGAGTCCATTCTATCCTCAGTCAAATGTGAAAGCATGGAAACTGTTTTAGAGAAAGCAACTGTTGGAGAGTGAGATTAACCAGTAAGTGGTACTCCTGTTCTTCCACACTGCCTATGATCTCCCCTAAAGACTGAAGGCGTGGTTTCTGCAGCTAGCTGAGTTTGTGCAGTTTTCGTAGCTCTGTGCCAGTAACTGCTGATGGCAAAGAAGAACATCAGTTGTCCCAATTTTAAACCATAAGTACAAGCAGTGCTGTTTAGTCTTTGGTTCTGGTAAGTCATTGCTCAGAATGTCCCTTTAGAATATGAATCTCATTATTTCACATAAAATGTCTTTGTACTTTGGTGTATTATTGATGAATATGTGGAGTGAGGGTCTTTATCAATAGAAAAAGCTGTAAATCCTATGAAAATATAATTAAAAACCTTTGCACTGCTTCACATTTTCTAAAGTTTTCAGTTGGGTCAAATTAGAGTCATTTGCCTGGCCGATTCTGGCCCCCAAGCCTTAAGTTTGACACCCTGATGTAAACCCTATACCAGCTAACAACCCTGTCAAGTTATCGTGCGTTTATTAGTATACCACTGTTGCCATTAAAAACAAATGCAAATGGAATAGCGCCTCACAGAGCTGCCACCACGCCTCTGTTTTTTTAGTCTATTATATTCCACAAAAAGATGCTGCTGTTATCTGATGTTAACTTTCAAACTGGAAGAAGTGAAAAAGATAAAAGCCCTCACTTAGTTGACTTGATTTCCTCCACATTTACCCTTTAAATAAGCTGTCAGCATTAAGAACAGCTGCTGGTGGAGGTGAAGTGCTTCTCTTTCACTTCCCCGCTGTGCGTGGTTGCAGCTTGTCCACAGTTTGTTTTGGCACGCGTCCAGTCCTGCTTGATCTTTAACCTCTCAGCTGCCTGACCGCGACACTGAAGGCAGTCGCTTGATCTTAGGATTGATCGGTAATAACTACTCTGATGTGCTGCTGATTAGCTGAGGAGAACTCCATCTAAGCGATTATAAAGCAAAAACATTACACTGAAATATTTTTTCTTCCTTTCTGTGCGTAATGTTGTCAACAATAACTATTATGGGTCCACTCGGCAGCTCACACGTGACTCTTTTGTCTGCATCAGTTAATGTAACCTACACATACTCCCTGCCGTGTTTGTTGCCATAGCAGAGTGGATTGTGTCATATTGACATTCAACAGAGCTTGTTTTTGACATTTGTCAACAGTGGAAGATTCTTGGGAAGGCAAAGACAAGAACTGGCATAATAAAATGAGACAGTATGGCATAAAACTTGCTGTCTGACCAAAAAGGCGACAGAGTCGAGGTACATTCACCAGCAAACATGTGCCCTGTTCTTGAGGAAGCCCTTTGTGTAATACAGTCTTCCCTCAAAGCTCTCTTGCTATTTTCCTTCTCATCACTTCTCCCGCACTGTAAATCATGTGTATTTTTTCTGGTTCTCTCCCCTTTCACCTCATTCACACCTCTCGCCTTGTGTCTGTCTCTTCTGGGACATTGTGTGCTTCCGCATTTGTTTGAGGGCTCACGAGATAGCACAAGCATGCCACAGCAGCACACTGTCTTCCCTATAGCACAGTTTTACATATTTGGCATTGTTTCATATTAGTTCACAGCTGAGAGACAGTTTGTACTCAGTCTCTCATTATGCTATCTCTGCAGATAGAGACTTCAGGAGGCCAGAGCTGCTGCTTCTTTAATTAGCACTTCTGTGACCACAAAATAAACATTAAAGCTTATGTAGTAGTGGTTTGATGAAATTAACACTGCTTTAAAAAAATAAATAAATCATTTTATCAATGGATGAAATAACTATGTAAAAAGTGTTATCCTGCCCACAGGATAATCATCCCCCACCCTTTCATTCTTAACGGCTATGCTATGATTTTGCAGCCGACATTTTTCAATATGCTATTCCAGTAGAACCATTCTTATCAACATCCAGGTTATTTATTTATTTATTTATTGGGTCAAAAACCTCTTTTAAACTCACAAACATCACACATGCAAAGCTGGAACTGTTAGCTTCTTAAGAGTTACGTGGCTTACTGAAGACCTAGTAGAGATCAAAAGCAGGGCTAAAAGACAAAGATCAGCTGGACAGAAATAGGACCAAATAGTTGCTAATGTTTCTTTATGTCTGCTAGATGTATAAAAGGTCTTCATTTGCCAATGCTACAGTCATGCCAGGCAAAAACAGTGGTTAGAGTGCGAAACACAAGCAGAATTATTGAGACTGTGGGCAATGTTTGTGGTGCATCAAGATGATAAGAAAATAGCAATTAGACAGTCAGTCTGCTATTAATTTGTGATTAAATGAGGTTAAGTTGACAATCTGTAGCCATATTGACAACTTGGGTTCAGAATCCAATCAGAACCTCAAAGATTTAAAACAGAAATTCAGAAATTCGTCCACAAAGAGTGATTTAGCTTAAGGGTTTGCACAATCAACCTCTGGGCAAGCAACTGGTCACCATAACAACTCGCAATCGCTCTCCGATTTAGTTTGAAATTCATTGCAATCACTGGTAAACCTGTCACGATCCTGGGTCTTATGACCCAGTGTTTTGAGTTTAGTTTATTTGGATGTTTATATGATTAAGCTCATGAGTTTTTCTAGTTCTTTGTTATTAGATTCCCCTTGTGTTTTCAACCCCTGTGAAGTCTCCCTTGCCCTTCGTGTGTTTTAGGTTGTCATGTCTGCCTCTCATGTTTCCTGTTTTATTTTGAAGAGATCTTGTGTTTTTATATTATGGATTATGTTTTGAGTCCTTTGTTGTACTGTTTCTTGTTTCCCTAGATTTCAGTTATGGTTATCATAGGTTTAGTTCTTTGTCTTTGTAATATGGCTTCCCTGTGTTCAATGTTGTGTCTACTGTGACCTTTTTATACCATGTTTCTGGTCCCTATGTTCTGTCTTCTCATTTGCTGTTAAGTTTGCATGTTTAGAGTTCAATCAGTGTGTTTCCTGTTTTACTTTGAAGGTCCATGTCTCATGTGAGTGTTTTCAGTTTTGCTTCCCTTGTCTCGTCCAGCCTGATTACTCCCAGCTGTGCTCTCCTTCTGTGTCTCATTCCCTCGTTATCCTCTGTGTATTTAAGCCCTGTGTTTCTCTTTGTCAGTGTCGTAGTCTCCCTCATGGTTGTGTTTCCCTGTGTGTTAGTTATCCATGTCCCAGTTTAGGTTAGTTATATTTTTCGTGCCATTCTGCAATAAAGCAGCTTTTTGAGTTTAATTCCTGTGTGGTGAGTTTTGCGTTTGGGTCCTTCTCCTGCCTGGACACAGCCGAAACATGACAAAACCACTGACTTTTCCTAGCTGCAAGTGGGTTGTTGTCCTATTTTTACTCTAGTGTGACTAAATTATAACACGTTCTTGTATGAATCTACAGTTTTTAGTGGCAAACATTGATATTCCCTACTTAAAAGAAACGTAATCTCTGTTTTCTAGGTTTTTATTCCAATTTCCTTTTTTTTTTTACATCACGGCCGCTTCCCTTGGATTAAGTGTGGGAAGGTTCATGTTGAAGGAACTGTTTGACAAGGAAATGTTTTCTGTTTTCCAAGGAAAAGTTGCACATCTGTTGTGCGAGTTTTCAGTGGAAAACTGAAACCTTGCCAATCATCTGTTGTGCAACATTGTCACAAAAAGGTAATTCTGGAGCACTGCCAGTCTACAAAGAGCAAAGTGCAGCTCGTATGGCTCTAACAGGTTTCTTTTCTTAGCAAATTGTCATCTCTTATTAATCTGTTGAATTCGTTTCAGACAAAATAATAACCAGTAAAATTGTGAGGAATTCAACGTTTATCATGCTCTGTTGAGATCAGTTAGAAATGCAGGCAGCCTGCAGTGAGAAGATAACCTTTACCTAACTTCACAGACACACAGACAATCACATGCAACTCTTTTTGTTTTAAGCATTACATTTTAGATTTGTTTCTATAACTGATAAGCAAAAACAATTAGTGATACTTAGTAACTGGCACTCCTTGTAACCCATGTGCTCGGCATCACATGCAGAAAGGCAGTCCAGGACAATAAAGGCCATCTGATAAAGGCTGCGACGCTTGTACACATGTTTATAATGCACATGTATGCCAGAGGTCACATGTATACACACACTCTGATAAATAAATGTATTAAGAAACTGTCATCCAGTCACGTGCTGGAGTGCTGCACTCGGCGATACGCAGAGCCTCTCGGGATTTTCACACCTTCCGACATGAACTCGCTGTCAACCCAGCCATGACAGCTCCTAAGGACTGACAAGGGACACACTGAGAGACTTCCAGAGATAGACATGATAGGAGTGTGTTTATTGTGTGTGTGAAAGAAGGACAGACAGAGAGAACAGGACAGGCGGAAAAAGGCTTTCTGTCACACGTGTTTGTACCAAGGACAGCAGAGAACGATATGGGTGCAGCAGTGTCAGATTAAAACCTACTGTTCTTGTTGAATAACCGATGTTTATATCATACTCACGTCTCTCTGGCATTGAATCAAGATATTATTAGACATCAAAAATACAGAAATTACATTTATTGCAGAGATGACTCTTCATATCCCTGCGACGCATGAAATTTTTGATATATTCAGTCAATAATTTCATTGAGCAATAACTGAATTGTGGTAATAAATGAAGGTATGGCAGAACATACAAGTAATATTTCAAGAGCTAATTAGGTTTACGGGGAACTATCTAACTCAGGGGTAGGCAACTCCAGGCCTCGAGTGCTGGTGTCCTGCAGGTTTTAGATCGCACCCTGGGTTAACACACCTGAATCAAATGATTAGGTCATTACCAGGCCTCTGGAGAACTTCAAGAAATGCTGAGGAGTCATTTAGCCCTTTAAATCAGCTGTGATGGATCATGGACACGTCTAAAACCTCCAGGACACCGGCACTCGAGGCCTGGAGTTGTCTACCCCTGATCTAACTGGACTTTTCAGTTGCCATTCAACCAAGTCTAATGGTTTCTCCATGCTAATTTGCTTCATTCATAAATGATCAAGTTTATTAGGATTTTTGAGAGCAAAAGAAAAAAAATGTAGTTCTTGTTGATGAAATAAGGGTTCATTTTAAGCCATTTTAGGGTGAGAAGTTCGGCCATCCGGGAGGGGCTCAGAGTAGAGCCGCTGCTGCTCCACATCGAAAGGAGCCAGCTGAGGTGGTTTGGGCATCTGACAAGGATGCCTCCTGGGCGCCTCCTGGGTGAGGTGTTCCAGGCATGTCCCACTGGGAGGAGGCCCCGGGGCAGACCCAGGACACGCTGGAGAGATTATATCTCTCGGCTGGCCTGGGAACGCCTTGGTGTTCCCCCAGACGAGCTGGAGGAGGTGGCTGGGGAGAGGGAGGTCTGGGCCTCTTTGCTTAGGCTGCTGCCCCCGCGACCCGGCCCCGGATAAAGCGGATGAAGATGGATGGATGGATGGATTTAAGCCACTTGTGCTGGCCATACACTGTGTGATTTTTGGCCCATTTTGAGTTTTCAGTCGTGCGACCATTTTCGGGATTGGCCCGAGTTTCGCCTTAATCGTGTGTCGTGCATCGTGCAGTATACGTGGGGTATGAGAAGTGAGAAACACCTCATGACCAGCTCCCGATCATCAATCGTTTGGTCGTAAGAAAATCAAACCTGTTTGAAATCCTGTCGGCCGTCGTGAGTGTGTCACTGCAACCTTTTACACTGCGCACACGCAAACACAGAAATGAAAGTGAAAATACGGAGCAGCACGGCAGTGCAGCGTGTGATCTGGACACAAGCGATGGAGGCACAACTTGTAGAACTTTGATGTGGCCTCACAAAATTATCACGACCGCAACAACCCTGAAAATAGTTGGATGGACATTGCTGCTCATCAGCTGCCTGATCAATGTTTTTCATTAGCAATTTAGCAAAGTTGATGGTGGTGGTGTGTGTCTGTGTGAGTGAAAGACAGAGAGGGAGAGCGAGAGACAGATTATGTGTTATAAGCTCAGTGTTGGGAAGGTTACTTTTAAAATGTATTCCATTACAGAATACATGCCCCAAAATGTATTCTGTAACGTATTCCGTTACGTTACTCAATGAGAGTAACGTATTCTGAATACTTTGGATTACTTAATATATTATCATGCTGTTTACAACTACATGAATGTACTATTGCTGTGATTTATTACTGTTACTGAAGGTCCGCGGCTCCGAACCGTAGTAAAGGGACCTCTGGCTAATACGGTGGATTCTGTGTCGGGCTCGTAGCCGAAAACTAGCTTTACTTTGTTGTCTGGGTCACTTTGCTTGCGAGATCCAAAGAGAGGCGTTGAACGGCTGCTCCAAAAGAACTTACTGTTTTTGGAGGAAAACACGAACACGGTGTACAGTCGAGTCTTAATAGCTTACTTACAACTGGGCTCGTCAGGCACTCTTCTTGGCTGCAGTGGTTATTATTATATTTACATGCTTATATTTAAAAGCTTCATGTTATGGACGCACAGTGTGAGCACTGAGGTCGCATCAGAGCATCGGGCGGTATAGTGTGAGACCCAGCATCATGACCTACGAATGTCTAACCCCTGCGAGTCAATCGTACAGTCTGAGCAGGAGCTGAATGACGCGACTGAAAAATCGCACAGTGTTTGCCCAGCTTTAGATCCTCTCATGTGTAGGGTCACAGGAGTCCAGGGTTCTCATAGATTTCCAGTCACTGGAAGAAGTTTCAGCTTCTGACGCTACTGAACAGCCAATCAGTGGCATGCAGACCAATTTTTTGTACCTCCTCAGATCGTTTGGAGTAGGTACTATTTTAGTATTTGGTACTGGGTAGTATAACCTAATGGAAAACCTTGGCAAACCATGGTGAGTTGGTATGGCGAGTAGGAATTCATTCATTTTCCATTAGGAAACTAATGGAAAAGGGGCTTAAGTATGCATGCACAAGGACATTGCTGTGCAATATTTTACCGTTACTAGGCCAAACATGAACGCTATGTGCAATGCGTTGTGTTTGTTAAAGTTGGATTCAATATAAAAAAAAGAACGTAATGAAGTATTTTGATGGCGCTACAACTAGCAGTTAGTTTTAACAGTTAGCACACTTTTTTCAGTATGTACTAAACAAAAATCCCTTAACGTCAAGCTCCACCTTCCTACCTCCATCGTGATTGCTACACCCATCTATACGAATGAAGCCCAGAAGTCATCAGCTGGTACCGCCAATAAGTTTGACATCTTTCAGCAGACGAACCTACGCAGAATTCTCTGGGTTGTTGTAATGTTGGGTTATATTTCGAGTATAGGTAGACCTCTTTTCCAGACTTCATGCACTTCAAGGTAAATTTCAGCCTAACAGCAAGTGCTAAGACTATAGAAGATGTCATTACTGCTAATAATGTTTACTATGCAGTTTGTCAGGGCTAGCTAGGCTTAGCAGGACTGAAGGCAGGAGTCTTCCAGGCCCTTGCCAGGTTCTCACCCTCCCCATTCCCCCAGTGAAGGGAGGGGTGGCCTGGCCTTTATAGAACTGAATGGATGAAGAACTCAAAACCTCAACAGGCCCCATTGTGCCACAGCATCAAAAGAAGCAGCGGCAGGGCAGGGGCTTTGATCAGGAGGCAAACACAGCAGGGGAAAGGGGCTGGTTTTTGGAGGAAGGGTGGAGGGGACACCCGTGCTCGGGAGCTCATAAAATGACAGTAACACACAGGTGCAAAGACAACGCAGCACAAGTGTGTCGACTTACTGTGCGTGCACAGTTACAGACTCTCATGTACACATTGTCACATAAAGAAAATGCAGTGCTCTTCCCTTTGATGCCCACCTGTGTTTGTACCTGAGGCAAAGTCACACACTTTCTATGTATGCTGGTCCCAGTGTAATATTTCACCGTGAATGCCTCTGATGACTTCATGGGATTTATTAATCCTGAACTTTGGTGGAGTTGGCCTTTGCCTTTGTCTTTACCAAACCGAGCACCACGCCCAGCGGCGCACCTGAGCCGTTTGGATTGTCCTACCACACGTCCTTGTAGATTTGGCGTTTAACCATTAAAGGTTCAACTTTGTTTTTATTGAAATGCCTGTAAGTCGTGATCAGTACGACATGAATTGCTTTAAAACAAGCAAAAAGACATGTGAATAAGGTAGTATGCTGTAGTATTATTGAGGTCAAGCTTTGCAAGGACTCAAAGTTCCCAACACAAAGCATAAAGAGCAGATATTTCAAAGCATGTGGTAAAAGTAAACAGTACTTGTTTGGGATATGATGGTGAGAAAGTGGTTTGTTGTACAATCACCTTAATCCTGCGTTCGTTTAATGGTCAGTGTGGGCGAATCCCATGATAGCAAAAAGCATTTGGCTTGTGTAGAGCGTAACAACAAAGGCATACTGTTAGTGGGGCTAAAAATACAACAAATAAGAAAACTATCACATTTGCTATCTTATTGGGTTTTGAATTAGTGACCTAATCTTTTAAAAGGTTAGTCTGAGAATTTGTAATGGTTCAAGCCAGGAGAATCCAACTGCTGCTTGTGTCAGGTCACATGATCAGAGCTGATTGTGATTATTTTCTCCAGCATGTAACCTTGTTAGATTTTAATTAAAAAACAAAAAAAAGCGTTGCCTGAATAAGTCCGTCCAGCTCTCGCTGACCTTTTATCCTCACTCACGTGTTAATCTGAGCCCAGATATATGCTGTTTATCTAACCCTGCACCATATTACCAGACTAATGCGTCTAACCAGCATAGCAATGTGCATTTCTAGCAGGTTTTATTTATGGCTGTGAGCAAATACTTTGAGCAGATCAAGGTGGGCAGAGCTTTTTTAAGATGGCAACAGTAGTTTTCCACGGGCTCGGAGAAAAACGGCTTCTCAAAAGATGGAGAGAGTAAAGAAAGTCGACAGCTTCCTGAAACTGACTCGGTTAGACAGGATCAAAGGAAATGTCTGTTAATGATTTCACGTCTGAAACAAAGGGCAAAAAACACCCATGAGGCCCATGAAACATTCTACACAGGGGCGGGAATGTGACCTTGTTCAATTTTTTTGCTTCAGTGCTGTCTCTTGAAAACGAAGCTCCCGTACATCGAAGCTATATTCTTAAGAGTATTTCAACATTGTTGGCGATGCATTTAATGCACTTAAATGCAGCATGTTTGTAGCAACCGCAGCTGGGGATAGGCTTCAGCTCCAACTGTGAAGTGGAAAAGTGGTTAAGAAAAATAGATGGCAACTACTTAGCAGCTGTTTTCTTTCGTTCCTACTATTTCAGTCAACAAATCATATATGAGAAGTGCTCGGAAGACTGAGGAAAGCTTGGGATTGAAACCACTCCTAAACCTAGCCTAGTATTTTTGGTGCTTAAATCTTGCCAAACAGAGACCGGAAACAAAAAAAAATTAAAATTAGATCCCCACACAAGATTCGAAATGTCCTGCGCTTGACTTACACTGCTGTCCTCCTTCAAATGTGGAATTTTTCTATCTTTGTACTACTACCTTTCTGAGAAAAGAAAAAAAAGGGTCACGCGGCTGCTACCTTTCGGGAGAAAAGAAACACGTTTCACTTGAAATGCAGTTAAGTTACTCTGCTGCTTCTCTGCTGTTGTTTTACCTTTCCCAAGTCACATGTGGCAAGGTTCCCAGTGGAAAAAGATCAGAGTGGCGAGCTGGATGCTGGTGGTCACATGCAGCAGCGTGGTCAAACAGAGGAAAGTCACAGCCTATCTTAATTTAACCAGGGGTTAATTCTGAGTGCTGATAAGAGATGAAAGAGAGTGGACCTGCAGCACGAGTGCTTTTCAAAACACATTGTATCCCTACCACTTTGTCCAGTAAGGCTAGAACTGATCAAATAAACTTCCATCTCACCCAGACTGAGTCTTTAATTAGAGGCTGAATGAAAGTCGTTGAGCTGGAAAGGGAAGAGAACCTGAAAGACACAATTTACCTATAAGCTTACCTACTGGGAGACGTCAGAAAATGCACATGCTGTCTTTTTAAGTTAAATTTATTTACATAGACCATACAACACCTGCTATTCTCAGACTCTTGTTCTGAAGTGACACCATTCAACTGCAGACATAGTCGTTTCTTATACATCAAAGCTTGGGACCAGACTTGCTGTCTGCGTTCCACTTCTTGGCAGCATCTGGGCAGAAAGATGCAAGCTAGGGCGCCGTTTGCACACCGTTCACGAAAGACAAACACAGCTCGTGAAAGTCAAGGTGTTCAACCCGTCGTGGAAAGTTACGATAACCTTAATCACGGTTTCCTTATCAACTAAGGGAGATAAAAGCCTCGGAAAATAGTTGACCCCGGTCAGCGTGGTCACACATCCCTATCGATTGTTTGTTTGTGTGTGTTTGACTTGAGTTTGTGTGTGTTTGTGCTAGCGTTTGCACGTGAATGTGAATGCGTGCAGGCATGTGTGTGTGCTCTCGGGTCGTGGGCAAACAAAGGCAGGGGTCCCGCTGACGAACCAATTAAAAAGAAGGAAGAACGGGGGAGGACGCGCCGACCCAGCAGGCTTTACCCATCATTTAAATTAGAGATGGCAAGCAGGGCGAAAACAGTCCGGATCTCGTGGAGCTATTTCGTGTTATTCGGTACAGTTAACAAATAGTTCAGGAAAATCATATTCTTATCATAATTATCGGCAATTTATTCATACATGGAAATCTTTTTTTTTATCGAGTATTAATTCACACCCATTCATTCAAGATCTAGTTCCAGAGAACCAAGGATTTAACTTGCAAAACCATTTCCTTTCAATGTGGTTTTGCACCCTGACAAAGTTATTTTTATTGACTGCAACTTAGTAACTATCTCACACAAAAGACAACTGTACAGCATCATCAGAAAGCACCAGTTGTCTGATTTTAAATTACCTGTAAAAGTGATTGATGGATGCAAACATTTTAAAAGAAATATGAAGATTGAATCTCCATGTGTGACTTTGTTATAGCAAATTGTCGACATGCTGTAGACTGCTTCGTGCAGTCTGGGAACCCAGCTGGTGTCCTCGCTTAGCCTTTGAAAAGTCTTTCCACTGTATTTCTCCAAATGTCCCTTTTGCATTCTCATTTGCCTGACTGTTTGCAACATTCATCAATAGCAATATCAATCTGGAGTATTTGGTACCGGAACCCAACCTTTGTACTTTCAATCAAACATTTAAAAAAACTATTAATTTCAAAGATATAAGTAAAAAGTGTTTTTTAAAAACAAACAAACATAAAAACACATAAACATGCAGTCACTGAAAGCCATCATTTTCATGTGGGAAAAAACCAAACCGAAATGTTGACCATTTCCCATTTGAAAAGGATAATGATTATTAATTGAGGTAGATAGCTACCTTATATATCTGTTTCAAATATACAATCTAAAATATACATATGTGCTATTAATAAATATGCCTCTCTAATGCACAGACCCATGTCATATTAAGATAAACATCTTTATACATTAATCTATAATTATTTAATACACTTATCCGAAAGTACTGTTTTTTATAATATGTCTTTATATACAATTATTGATTTTTAAATTACAGTAAAACCTCATCGATATTTATTATCCTACCTCATTCTTTTAGTGCTTTATAAGTGTTTTATATATAACTAACTGCCATGCACATGCATTTTCCTCACTTTATTTATTGATTTATTTTTATTTTATTTTTATATCAGCCTCACCTTAGCTCACAACACTCCTCCCCCATCTGTGAATATTTGTTTTCCTTAATTTCCTGGTAACAGAATATTTCTTGGTATTTACGTTATTTGAATTGAGCTTAAAAAAACATAACAAAACAAATTTTACATTTTTCACTCCACGTCAGGTGCGTTTGTTGTTGTCAGACGATGTGGACGTCACTGTCAGTGTTTGCGTACTATATTATTATTAGCAAACCTATTGCTAATGGCTACATCCTGAGGTTTTGTACATATTAGCTCATTTGTTTGCAGTAAATAGCATGCTGAGAAAACGTGCAGTAAAAGTTAAAAAGTCAACAACACAGTTACCAAACTCTGTCAGGAAGAAGACGTCGTTGAATCTGCCGCTGACTCAACACAGGTTTTGTCGTCGTCATCATCATCATCCAAGGGTTCAGCTTCTTGTGTGTTGGCAACTGACGTGCTTTTCATGCTATAAAGTACAATACAGTGTGTACTGGTCACATGGTCTCACTGTCTTGTTGTTATCTAACCCATATGCATTCTTATATAGAAATTTAGCACTAATTGATTTAGTGGGAATCGGAACTTAGTAGCTCCAAAATAATTTAGCCATTACCCTAAAAAGTACCAAGTTTATTACACAAGAGTACTAAAAACTGAAACCAAAAAGCTTTTGGGATTAATTTTCTTGAGCGGAGTTGGAATGGACCGTTAAACGTGCTTGGTTTGTTTCTGTCTGTAGTCGATGCTGTTCATGGGGGAATTTCCATGTTCATCTCAGGTGATTGCGAATAGGAAATGAAGGGTACTTCCAAAAGAGCAAATGTAAAAGCAGGACTCTTTGGTTTACATCTATACAAACACACACACACATACACACACATGCAAATGCCAAGGTGTTGTTTTTGTAATACAAATATCTTGATCAGAAATGCATCATTACCGCTGCAGGAAAGTTCCCAGGAACCCTAGAGCTTTTTTTTAAGCAGGACAGAAACCTTACCTACATTTCAGAAGCAAGAATGAGGGCCTAAATTTAGTGTCTGGTCTGCTGACCAGTCAAGCACATGCCTTAGTTTTGCCAGACTTGTGTAATAGCGAATCAAAGCAATAGCAATAACTCAATTAGTTAATTAGCAATCACTGATTTAGATTGATACTACAGTAATATTATAGAGAAAAAATATTTGGAATGTGACTGATGTCATGATTCAATATAATTAAATGATGTAATTACTAATGTAATCATTCAACACTGGACTCATGTGGTACTTATTTCCTCATTTTACTTCTTATAAAAGACCCAATATACAAAAAGAAAAGATAAGACACAGAAAGAAGGATTAGGAGAAGGGCTCAGAGGTGAAGAAAGAAGAAGCTCGCTGAAAAGAAGAACCGTTTGTGTGAAACGCAGTATGTAGTAGGAGAAGAAGTACAAGCAAAAGAAAATGAGATGGGGGTGTCTTACAGGTGTTTCTTTTCTTTTTAGAGGGGTTTTCTCTTTTGCCTTTAAGGATGAAAATAATCAACACATTTGCGGTTGCTATGCCAACATAAAGTCTCTTCCTATGCGCTCAGCTGGGAAGCATTCCTGGCCATAATTACCCATAATCCATCTGCATTTCCATCTGAGAAAAAGACTGAGGAGCAAGAAGCAGAAAGGCATTTATTTGCATATTCTGTCTCAGAAGGTGCACAGCTTTGAAAAGTCACGCACAGTCAGCCAGGGGTGTGGCAGATGGTTGCTGGGAGCGCTAGCAGGACATTTCCTAGGACATTTTCCAGATTCCCGCTTACTACTTTTTTTTTTCTTTCAATCAAACCAACTATTTGCTTCTTTTGCTGCTAGACCGCATTTTTGTCTTTTCTTAATACTTGCTGAAAATAATGGGGACTCTTGATATTGATGGGTAAACATCACCAATGCATTCAGTCTTTTTGGGATCAAAAGCAATCCCATACTCAATTTTTTTTCTGGCAATGTTAGCTAACTATAGTCAGTGCGAAAAATAAATATAGTGCCTGAGATCTGGTTTTGAAACCTTAAGAAGTGTTTTCATGCCAGTGACTTGTCACAAGTCAAGAAGTTAATAATTCCCCTTTTCTGAAACCTAGAAAAAACAAACAAGACACTGACATTATCTACAGCTACTCTTAGTACTATTGATACTTTAGAGTCTTTTTCTCTGATTGATCTTTCTGAGTTAACTTCAGTAATTACTTCCTCCAAACCATCAATGTGTCTTTTAGACCCCATTCCTACAAGACTGTTCAAAGAAGTCCTGCCATTAATTAATTCTTCGATCTTAAATATGATCAACCTATCGCTAATAATCGGCTATGTACCACAGGCCTTCAAGCTGGCTGTAGTTAAACCTTTACTCAAAAAGCCATCTCTAGAACCAGCTGTCTTAGCTAATTACAGGCCAATCTCCAACCTTCCTTTCATATCAAAAATCCTTGAAAGAGTAGTTGTCAAACAGCTAACAGATCATCTGCAGAGGAATGGTTTATTTGAAGAGTTTCAATCAGGTTTCAGAGCTCATCACAGCACAGAAACAGCTTTATTGAAGGTTACAAATGATCTTCTTATGGCCTCTGACAGTGGACTCATCTCTGTGCTTGTCCTGCTAGACCTCAGTGCAGTGTTCGATACTGTCGACCATAATATCCTATTAGAGTGATAAGAACATGCTGTAGGTATTACAGGTACTGTGCTGCATCGCCTTCACACACTAAGGTTAATTATGGTGTTCCACAGGGTTCAGTGCTAGGACCAATTCTGTTTACATTATACATGCTTCCCCTAGGCAGCATCATTAGAAGACATAGCATACATTTTCACTGCTATGCAGATGACACCCAGCTCTATCTGTCCATGAAGCCAGATAACACACACCAATTAGTTAAACTGCAGGAATGTCTTACAGACATAAAGACTTGGATGGCCGCTAACTTTCTGCTTCTTAATTCAGATAAAACTGAGGTTATTGTACTCTGCCCTGAAAATCTTAGAAATATGGTATCTAACCAGATTCTTACTCTGGATAGCATTACCTTGGCCTCCAATAACACTGTGAGGAGCTTTGGATTAATTTTTGACCAGGATATGTCCTTCAACACACATATTAAACAAATATGTAAGGCTGCTTTCTTCCATTTGCGCAACATCTCTAAAATTAGAAATATCCTGTCTCAGAGTGACGCTGAAAAACTAGTTCATGCATTTATTACTTCCAGGCTGGACTACTGTAATTCATTATAATCAGGATATCCAAAAAACTCCCTGAAAAATCTTCAGCTAATCCAAAATGCTGCAGCAAGAGTACTGACAGGGGCTAGAAAGAGAGAGCATATTTCTCCTGTTTTGGCTTCCCTTCATTGGCTTCCTGTTAAATCCAGAATTGAATTAAAAATCCTGCTCCTCACATACAAGGTCTTAAATAATCAGGCACCATTATCTTAATGACCTTGTACTACCATATCACCCTATTAGAGCGCTTCGCTCTCACACTGCAGGCTGTTGTTGTTCTTAGAGTATTTAAAAGTAGAATGGGAGGGAGAGCCTTCAGTTTTCAGGCCCCTCTTCTGTGGAACCAGCTTCCAGTTTGGATTCAGGAGACAGACACTATCTCTACTTTGAAGATTAGCCTTAAAACTTTCCTTTTTGCTAAATCATATAGTTAGGGTTGGATCAGGTGTCCCTGAATCCTCCCTTAATTATGCTGCAATAGGTGTAGGCTGCTGGGGGATTCCCATGATCCATTGAGTATTTCTTCTTCAGTCACCTTTCTCACTCACTATGTGTTAATAGATTGTTGGGCTTTTCTCTGTATGTGTTATTGTAAGGTCTACCTTACAATATAAAGCGCCTTGAGACGACTGTTGTGGTGATTTGGCGCTGTATAAATAATATTGAATTGAATGAAATTGAATTGAATTGACTTTCATTTTATTCAGTTTGACCCAAAATAAGTGGCTGAGGAAATGAATGACAGAGTTAGAATCTGCTATACAGTCCAGCAGCATGGTTTGAGAAATAAAATCCCATTCATATTGTCCACAAGGATTTGGGGATTTTCATTATGAGTCATAATACTGTAACTATCCAAAGTAGACTTAGTACAAACTAAGGCGTTATGAAAGAAAGGCACAGGGTCTTTTAGAGACTAATGTGTGTGTGGGTGTATTATCATTAATTTAGAATATCATGAATCATGAAAAACAACGACCCTACATAATACAAAAACTCAACAAGAAAGTGTTTTTAGAGGCTGAGACAGAAAGTCGTTTTCCAGACTTCCTGCCTTGACATCCATAGGACCAAAAATCATTTTGCAAGTACAGCTATTGGTCAGATATAAGGCACTTCTGCATTGGCCTAATTTTTCTAACTGTCCAGGGATTTATTGTTTAACTGGCTATTTGCAACCACACGTATCTCACTCTGGTGGTTATTCAGAAACATGCAAGTTTAAAGCATTTGGCTTCAATTTTCAGACTCAGACTCTTTGTCCATTTTCATATTTTCTATACTAACAACAGCTAACGATCTGCTAATATGGATGAAATGCTAGCTAACCTAGTAAACTGCTTGAGTATGATATTGTCTTGAGTGGATAAGATCAGTTTGCCATTTGGAATTTCTTTTTACAGGGTGATTCTACAGCAGACCTCTTTAATAACTTTTTTAAATTTATTTTTAGTTAATTTATTTTAGTTAATTTAGTTTATTTATTCTCTCTCATCCACGCAGGGTCAAAAGTATACATACAGGCCCAATCTTTTATCTTTTAGTAAGTGGCGCTGAAGTTTGGAGAGTATCCGCTGTAGTATTTTTTCATACTTTCTGAAGATAAAGGTTTTTCTAGGGGTCTACAGTAATGTATCTAATGCCTTTTTGGAGTCAGCAAAAAGGTGTATGCTGAAACAGCCGTTAGATGAGTTGCCAATGAATTCATTTGCATGTATAATTATCAATCAACAAATATACAGTACATTTAGTAATTATTCTTTAAACGTCAAACAGAGACACAATAATGTTCTTACCAATCATGCGGTACAGCAAATATTTGAACACCTACCAGCAGCAGCATCATCGTCATTGCGATCATCATCAGCCTTGCATGGTGATGATATTACACATGCCAAGAGTAACAAGTGAAGCGAAAAGCAGGAAATAACTGGACATGTTTCATATAATTATTTAATAACCACTCTGTGTTATCTGCGACACGCACAGCTTCGGTTGGGGAAGTTGTGACTACAGTGCAAAAAGCTAGCCAATTACAGCCCTGTATTTCAAACTGCTGAGCGTGCAAAGCCTGTTGACATGCAATTAGTCGGACCATCATTAGGAGGCATTTCATCGCTGACTCTTCTCGATTAATTCTCATTACCTCACAATTTATGTGTGTGTGTGTGTGTTTACGCGTGGTTTGGCAAGGATAAGACAAAGTGGAGTGTGACTTTTTAATGCAGAAGGTCATTATGCTAATCAGTATCATTACAGAAGGCCACAGGCCCAAAATTGAGTCTAACCAAAGACCTCCTTCTGTTCTTTGTGAGATTTCAGGTGTGTTTGTTCAGAGACACCTCACCTGTTTTTCAGCTTATTTGTTTAGTAGCACTATTCTGTCAGTAAACACTGAACATCTCCTGTTGTTTGATTGAACTTTGCAAAGGTTGTTGTACTGCAGGAAAATTAGGAAATACAGGATCAGGTGATCTTAGCCCATCAAACAGCCTATAAGAGGTCAAACATTTGACCATTCTATTTTACATGTATTTTAAAACCTTTAGCGGGCCTCTTCTGTTTAGTGTCATTGTTGCGTTACACATGAAGAATTCCTGAAGACTATTCAGTTATCTTTTTGTTCCCTTAAATAACACTACTTTCCTTGTACATTAGTTTTCTTACACCATTGGAGGCTAAATTGCTATCCGTGCCTTAGGACGTATTGAAGGTGATGAACTGCCAGTCATAATCCCACTTTATACCATTTAATCATCCTCATCATGTAAACCTAAATAGAGCCAATATGAGCTTGAAGAACTCATAATGCACACTCACGTCTCAATTCTCCATTCAGCGTTCATTTCAGCGCGAGCACTCAGGTGTGAAGGATTTAAGCATCAGGGGCCAGCTTTTTATTGTGCCGGTGTCATAGGTGTCACGGAGAGGGGGTTTGCAGCTGCTTTGGCTGCTATTGTCATTGCGTCGTAACGTCGGGACCTATGGATTAGAGCTTCTGAGTGTTTAGTTTCTCCACAATGTGACAGAGCTCCGCTGTGACATGTGGCCATTAGCCATGCTTGTGAATAAGTAATGATGTGCCCACAGCAAAGATAAACACACCCTGAGATGTATGGGTGCATATAGCTTGTGTATATGGATGAGTAGCTCAATTATGTGTGTGGGTCTTGCTTATTGGCAGAATTTCTTCTAACTGATATGTGTTTTTGTGAAATGTGTGCTCGTCTGTGTGTGTTTGTGCCTGTGTGTGTGTGTGGGCAGAGACTGCTGACCAGGCAGCATATGCCAGGGCTCGGGCACTCAAAGACACACAGTCAGCACAATGCCTGTCACAGCAGCCAGCCAATCAGAGCCCTTAAAGCATGGGCCAAAGGGCAGGCAGGAACCAATTGTCGTGACAGGGTCTTCTGTGCACCGGTGTAACTGATGGCTCAGTTTGGCTCAATTTGACTCTGGCATTCAACGCCTTGTATTTACGCTAACGGATGTTGCTTCTGTTTCTGAATGACAGTTAATGTGTTGTTTTTTTATTAGATCACAATCATTACTTTGTGCAAATGTGGGCATTTCATACAGCGATGCATACACAATTACTTAAAAGTATCTTCCGTGACTTGTAATATAACCATGTTACACAATATTTAATTATAGTTCCAAATGCAGAGATTGGAAAGCCTTATTACAAAGTACACAATGCTCACTATTCATTTGCTGTGGCAGATCATAGTAATACTACATTCTTCTTTTGCATTGTGGTTCTGCATTGGGCTTGAGTCTGTCAGTGTTAGACATTCATTTTTAGGCTATGTCAAGATATTTTAAACTGCATGTACAAAAGCACCAAACGGAAGTACTCTGCTTTGTTTGTGTCTTAAACCATAAAAAGCTCATCTGTGCATCTTTTTGTTCACTTCCTTTTTTGGGGGACCGGTACATTTGTGATGGCATCAGCCACACAGGGGTAAATTAGTCCATTTTTCACTTTATTAGTTTGCTTTGCAGTTTTCTTCATTAATCATTTGGTTAAACCTAACACTGGTATTATGAGGCGTGCACATAGTAACATTGTGTGGTTTTTCTAAAATGTTTTGTTATATTAATTATGTTTCTCTTTCTTTGAGTTACCTGGGTTTGGGCGGTGGCTGTTTCCTGTCTGGGCAAAAGGCGCGGCTGAGGACTCTGTGAACAAAATGCCTGCTCAGCAGGACCAACCATGGGCTTACCAGGAGCAGGGGTGTTTTAGGTTTAGTTAGGTTATTCTGTGCTTAGTTAATATTAGTGTGTTTTTGTTTCCCCCCCTATTGTGTTCAAATGGTTTGGCCAAATCATTATAAAAGCTACCCTCATGTGTCTTTGTAATTAGGTCAGTTTGTGAGTTAAGTTGTGTCTCACTTTGTTTTGTTTAAGTTTCTGGAAATTCTTTTTTGTAGAGTTATATTTAGTTCACCTCTTTTATGAGCCTGCTAAGTATGTTTTTGAATTTTGTTAATATTGGACTTTTTTTTTTTTTTTTTTTTTGCTTGTTTTCTATTCTTTTTCTCTCAACAGGTGATCCCGGAGATATTTTTTCTTCCCCCTTTTCTCACTGTCCCTCTCCCCTTCTGTTTTTCTTTTCCTTCCTCTTTCTTTCTCCCTTTCCTATCCCTCACTCATGTCTGTCCCGTCTGTAACAACTGAAAATAAAATAAATAATAAAAACAAAGGTCGATCAAATGGACCAATACGGCAATGCCATGATGATCCATTTGGCAAAATAAATCCATTGGGTATCCTTGTTGGTCTTCAGACAACAATTCTGACGGCTAAAGAACCAAATGGGACAGGCGAAAAAAAAAAAAAAAAAAAAAAATTTTGGACTTTTTGAGGGTTAAAATAAAGAAAACCCTTTTTCAAGATATTTTTTGCCTGTGTCCTCTTTGCTTTGGCTGCTTGTTCCCTCACAACATTGTAATACAAGGATAGATAAAAGGAAAGCTCGATTCTTCTCACTGGACTGAATAACTAGACGTGCAGGATACAATCGGAGCTCTGCGGACAAGCTTTTCTGCCTGTTCCTCCTGCGATCATAGGGTTAGGGGATTTAAGGCTTTGGTTTCAGTATCCTCTTAAGATAGCAATGGGCAGTTAGATGGATCAAGTCACTGGAAGGAAGAAGGCGAGGGCGGGGGGTACATATTTAAAAATTTTCATACGTGTACAGCGAGAGGATGGTGCTGTATATGCGTCAGCTCGTGTTTCAGAGAATTAACTACCAGCTGCTTGTGGAAAGGATTTCTGAAACAGTTTAAGCAACAGGCTACGAATGTGATTACTGACCGGTAAATAACAATTGCTTAATAAGGATAAGAGGTGAAAACTCCATTTGGAATGTAAACCATTCATGTCGGCTGTTAAGTAAAACTTGAATGTTGCTTTGATAACCATAATGGTATCCATATGGTCGCCTAAGGAGCCCATTAGAGGGAAAACAGTGAAAACAAGACACCTGCTTTGAATTTTGCCATTAAAATTGTGCTAATCTTTCCTACTGCAAAATGTTTTACTGCCTTTTCTCAGAGTTGGGCAGTGTGCCAGTCTTTTTACATGATGTACTCAAAGGCCAACCCAGACGCAAAACCTGAACTAACGCAATAAAAATGTGTTCCTATCCAAAATGATCAAATGGGATTTGTTTTTATGAAATCTCCTACACAAACCCCGCGGCCGTTCCGTCCCCTCCTGCAGTGTTTATTCAAATGCTCAAACGTGCGCACATTCACGCTGACCATGTGCACACACAGATAAAAAGCCCAGATATGACTGTGGGCTTGCTTTTATGATGAAAGGTGTCAAAATAAAAGAAGTCTGAGAGTAGAAGAGAGTCCTTGAACTGTTTTGCATTACTTTGGTGCACTGTGTGACGGCAACCGCGGAGCAAGCTGAAGTTCAGCAGCTCATTCACAAGTCATTGTTGCATTGAGCGGGCACACGTGCCACGTAGAAAAAGAAATCTCAGGTCAGGTATGTTTGATTTCCTTCAGGCAAAAAAAAAAAAGTATAATTATTGTAAATGCTAAAATACTGAGTGATTCCGACATGTAAAGGAGGAGATGCCATCTAATGCGTAAAGGATTTTCACTCCTCGCTTTATCCTATACTTGCACCCAAACCTGCATGCAAGTATAAGCTTGGGCTGGCAGTGGAGTCTGTTTGGTAAATCCCGACTTGAACATTAACAGATGTGGTTAATTTTGTATCAATTAAAAGGAAAACCCCGGGCGTTCTTATTTTCATGGCGTCAAATACTGCGGTCGTATCAAAGTCACTCTCCAAACTGCACACAATCGACCAGATTTACTGAACGGGCAAAATAATGTGTGAGCACAACCCCCTAAATAGTGCTTATATACACGTGTGGTTAGTTTTATAGGTGATTTACAAAAGTTGTGTTGTTTTTTAAACACATGTGCAGTCAGTTCATTTAAATATCAAGCATAAAAAATAAGACACGCGGGGGAGGGTGGGGTTAAATACTGGCGCAACTGGCAGTAAATTGCATGTCCTAAATGTTAGTAAATCTGGCCCAAGGTGTCCTTTGGAGTCTGCCCTTGATGTAACAAGTTAAGGTACTCCCAGTTCATCTTATACGGATGCTTGTAAAGAATCCCCGGGCACTGCATTTGAAAGAATAAGCATGTGGTTGCATTCTACCGGTTTAATGATGTGAAGTGTATATCTGAATGCAAAAATTGATATTTAGGTCAACCTAAAGTTGTTTTCAGTGGTAAAAAAAATGAAAAAAACAATCTATGAGTAAAAGTAAAAAGTGAGTGAAATTTAAATAAATCAGCAAACATAAAGTAAGTGAAAAAAGCGCAAACAGCTTTCAAAAATAGCAAGCAAATACTGGTTTGTCCTAAATGACAAACTTTTGACTTACTCTGTCATAACCCCTTCAATCTCCAAATGTTGTCTTTGTACGTTGTTAAATCTGCAGAAAAGAGTTTGTTTGCTGCAGTAATAGACATACATTACTTCTGCAGCTGGTGCGCCAATGCTCTGCCAAAGAACAGTTTTGCATAATTCTGAGACATCAGTAGTATCTGACATAGTGATAACTGTAATACGACTGTGGCTCAGGGGGTTGGGAAGCGTATTTGTAACCGGAAGGTCGCCGGTTCGATCCCTGGGCTCTCTGTCCTGGTCGTTGTGTCCTTGGGCAAGACACTTTACCCTACCGTCTACTGGTGTTGGCCAGAGGGGCCCTCGCTTCTGTCAGTCTGCCCCAGCTGTGGTAGCTTGCCTCCACCAGTGTGTGAATGCGAGAGTGAATGAATAGTGGCATTGTAACGCGCTTTGGGTGCCTTGAAAAGCGCTATATAAATCCAATCCACTATTATTATTAAATGATGCTCTGGGATGAAAATGCATAGGATGAAAATGCATAGGAAAAAGGAGCATACTGTATCCAAAGCACAGAAGTGAAGGTGTAAGGGAATGAGTAGAAAGAGCTAATAACAGTTATGCAATGTGGCTGTCGGATTACCAGGCAGACTAGGGACCTGACATTGTTACATAACACAGAGTCCAGACTTTAATCCATATAGCGACCTGACTGGCATGCTCCACGCTAGAAGCCTTAACCTGGCCTAGACAAGGAGAGCTGTCTCTCAGAGGAATATTAGAGAAATGCTAGCATTTTGATATTAAGGCATTCTCTCCATGTATTATATTTGCTACTTTACCCATACTAATAAATAACATTGCTAAATCACAGTGAAGTCCTAAGTTCTTTCAACTTCATCTCACTGCGGAGGTTCGCAGTAGAACATGAATGAAATAATGAGAATAAAAATTAGTCTGAGGTTTTTAACGGGAAAAATGTGGAATGCCCACTCTGGGTCGCGGGAGAGTTGTTGCCCCAAATGGAGGAGTTTAAGTATCTTGAAGTCTTGTTTATGAGTGATGGGAGATTGGAGTGGAAGATTGACGGACAGACTGTTGCACTACTGTCAGCACCAATGGCGACATTGTACAGGTGCACTGTGGTGAAGAGAGAGGTGAGTGTAAAAACAAAGCTGTCAATTTTCTGTGTTCCTGCCCTCGTCTCAACGAGAACTCTCAGTAGAAACCATAAGAGTTTCGACATCTCACTAGGAATCCTCCTGGACGCCTTGTAGGTTAGGTGGCAGGTCCCACCAGGAGCAGACCCAGAACTCACTGGAGAGATTGCATCTCTTATCTGCATTGGGAATGACTTGGTGACTGGAAAGCTGGAGGAGGATGTTAGGGCGAGGATGTCTGGGCTTGTCAGCTTAGGTTGGTAAGTGGCAGAAGATGGATGGATGGATGGATGGATGGATCCACCCCAACCGTTCGCAGCAGATGGCCCCGCCCCTCCCTGAGCCTGGTTCTGCCAGAGGTTTCTTCCTGTTAAAAGGGAGTTTTTCCTTCCCACTGTCGCCAAAGTGTTTGCTCATAGGGGGTCATATGATTGTTGGGTTTTTCTCGGTATCTATGAAGCGCCTTGAGGCTACTTTTGTTGTGATTTGGCGCTATATAAATAAAATTGAATTGAATTGAATTGGATGGATGGATGGATGGATGGATGGATGGATGGATGCAAGCAAGTACC
Source organism: Neolamprologus multifasciatus (assembly GCF_963576455.1). Classification (NCBI taxonomy): domain Eukaryota; kingdom Metazoa; phylum Chordata; class Actinopteri; order Cichliformes; family Cichlidae; genus Neolamprologus; species Neolamprologus multifasciatus. Next base: position 33,166,296 of record NC_140455.1, read on the forward strand.
CATCAGAACGCTAAAAAAATGAATGATTATAACTTAACCATTGGATTGGACAGTAGTTCAGATGTTAATATTTTCCTCAAATGAAAGGGAATTCCTCATATTTCCTTTCCGCATTGGCATTTACAGTATTCCTCTTTATTCACAAACACTATTACATTATAATCTACAGGGTGGGCCCTACAGGGTGGGCCCAGGCAAACCCCTCACATTAGTATATGTGAGGGGTTTGCAAACCCCTCACATTAGTATATGTGAGGGGTTTGCAAACCCCTCACATATACTAATGTGCCGCAAACAGGACTTTAATATCACCATCCATTCCCATTTTATCACGGTGTATCCATATAAATGGCCCACCCTGTACAACTATATTCACAAAAATATTACATGCATTGTGCAGTATTAATGTAAATTACAGCAATTTATTAGAGTAGTCCTCTCTACCACTGTGAGTCGATGGCTTTATGCACTCAAAAAAATGTGTTGTTGGATGAACACAATTTAATCATGGCACCCAATTTGCACACGATTTAACCAAGTACAATAAACCATTTTCAATCATGTCAAACCAACACATTTAGCATTTGGCGGTTTAATGTAATCAGATTACGTTGGATCAACATAGTATACTTACATTGATTTGAAGTGATTTATTTAAGTATGTAGAGTGAAATTTGTTTTAATTCATTCTACACACGTTAAAAAGTTTAGGAAAACACAATTAAATCTTGTTGTTTCAACAACTACTTTGTTAATCAAGGCAACTACTGCAAGTCTTGCTTAATAAACCAATATGGGGGGTTGATGATTTCACTCATTTCAATCGAATTATTTCAATTAGATTTGTTTACATTTGTTACACATTTAGAAACCCACTAGTTTACAAAAAAAAGTCACAATCAGATAATGATAACATTAACTTTATTAACTGGATTTAGTGGACAATATAAAAGCTTACCATTTTTGTACACCTGCAAGCATTATGCCACTTCAAAAGGTATAACGTTAGAATACTTATTTACATTGGTAATATGTTGGAACCAAAGCTTCCACAACTAAAAACAGATGCAAAATTTGCTAAATATTTCAACTGTATTTTAAAAAATTAAACTAAAAGATAAAAATACATCTCCCACTTGGCAAGTTAAAACATGTGACAAAATAGAATTACTATTGTGTGAATTTGGAAAAAAAAAAAAAAAAATTAGAAATAATTTGGGGGCAATACAACAACAACAAAAAATCCATAGGTAAAAAATAATAATAATAATAAAAAAAATATAGGAATTAAAAAAAAATTAGGAAGTAAAACGAAAATAGAAACAGAAGGCTTAACATCAAATTAAATGACAGATGACATTTTTTTTCAAATGCAATTAATTATTTGAAATGAAAATCTATATTTGTTTGGTGTATCTCATTGTAATAATTATTAGTTTGACCAATTTTTATATTTCTGTATTTATTTTTTAATTTTTGTTGCAGTCCTCCACAGCTACCAATATAGTTTTGCTGTGTTTATTAAAACATGCTAGCAAGCAAAATGGACACAATAATACAGTGAACTTAACAGGTGGCAGTGGTCTTAAACTTTACAGGCCCTTGACACAACATAGTAACAGTGCAGCTAAAAACAACAATGAACATTTCTTTGGGAAAACCCCTCAATGCAGTTTCTGTAAAATGGTAACTTTGTTCTACAAAGGAGAAGAAAACAAAAAAAAGAGGGGGGCACTAAAGCACTCCATTGGAGTGCTTTAGCGCCCCCCTCTTTTTTTTTTTCTTCATTCAACACATGACAGCATTATGGTATGTGTCAATTAGTACCTATACTACAAAGTCAAAATTAAATGAAAAATAATTAACAGAACAGTACTTCTGTCAGTACTTCTGATCCATTTTGAGCCATCTATATAAGGACAAACAAAAATCATCTGCAGTGCTGTATAAAAGGTGAATTGCCCAACAGAGAGAATCCAAAAACTTTAAAATATTTTTTAAATAATAGAAAAAAATATAAACAACTCAAATATTAACATTATATATTGGAAATCACCATTGCACCAATGAACCATTCAAGACCTATCAATCATTTTCAAGTGCTCTCACCCCATAAGCTTGTTTTTCAGAAACTGTGCCTTTGAAGAGAGCTTTTGTCCATCAAGATTTAAAAGTATCTTCTGGAGGACTTCAAAGGTGCATTTAAGTTCTGGTGGGTAGCTCAGGTTCAAACAGTATACGAGTCCAAACAACAGAGCCCATGCTTGTGCAATGTTACCCAAATCAGTGTTAGCCTCCACACCCTCAATCAGGACACCAACGTCCTCTGGGTCATCTTTAGGTTCAGCACCCTCCTTCTGGATGACGTACACCCCCATCACAGTTTGCTCCATGCAGCTTTTTGCCTCGCTGTCCGTATCCTACATGAACAAATATAAGACAACAAAGTAAAATTTAAGAGATTGTTTAAACAACTGTTTCTATGCTGTTCATAAAATCCAAGTAGTCAAAGTAATAAACAGAAAATTACACCACTAAAGTAGTTGTTAGTAATTACTCCAATACATAAATTATAAAATACACCTCTCATGTCAAAAGAGGTGGCATAATTGACCTCTCACCAGCCCCTCCCCCAAAAGGGCCATTGTCCAATTACACATTATAGCAACCATTACTGTGTCTGACAAACATTAACCTCAAGCAAGATGGAGAAGCAGTGTGCCCACCGATACCCCGAGAGATTGTGTCTGGAGGAGTTGTGTTCTTTCCATTCACAAAGTCAAAAACAACGTGAATGGATTAAACAGTGTGGATGGCCCCACTCCCAGGTAAATGTACCAAACATTATGAAGCATGTCTGCTCGCACATTTGGGTACCCATTGGTGCGCAGAGGAAACCATTTGTTTGTCGGACATAGCAAGAGTAACTTAGGGGGACAGGACTCGAGAAAAGGCTAACTCAGCTGCTAAAATAAAACAGGTATAGAAGTGTTAGTACTAAACAGCTCAAAGTTCATAGACATTTCTATTTACAAATACTGATGACCATAGCAATGAAAAAACAACAGGACTTGTTTTAATCCAAGTGCAGATTCAAAAGCAATATTGTCTTGATGCATGTTAAATGCATTGTATGTTTGTGTATCAAGTTTAACTACGGTATGCATAAATTTCTTTCCTTCCAATACCAAATTCCATAAATTCTTTATTGCAACGCTTAATACTGTTTGGTATTCAAGACATCCTTTCCCCAATACCAGGTGTCTTGTTGCTAATCTCAAAATTTTAATTTTAACGATTTGCATTTGAGGCAACGTCACAATTTGTATGGTAAATAAAATGGTAAATGGCCTGCATTTATATAGCGCCTTACTAGTCCCTAAGGACCCCAAAGCGCTTTACATATCCAGTCATCCACCCATTCACACACACATTCACACACTGGTGATGGCAAGCTACATTGTAGCCACAGCCGCCCTGGGGCGCACTGACAGAGGCGAGGCTACCGGACACTGGCGCCACCGGGCCCTCTGACCACCACCAGTAGGCAATGGGTGAAGTGTCTTGCCCAAGGACACAACGGCCGAGACTGTCCAAGCCGGGGCTCGAACCGGCAACCTTCCGATTACAAGGCGAACTCCCAACTCTCCATTTGTTAAGCCGAAACAAAATTGACAACTTCATCTCCAAATAAAAGTTATTTTTGCTGCCTATGACAAAATCTACTCAATCCTAATACAAACCTTGGAGATGGCAAGCATGAGACCTCTTATTTTCTTTCCAGGTGTCCCTTCTTTGCTCAGAAAGATTTCCATTAAGCGTGGCGCGTATTGGTCAAGCTCGGCAAAGAAAGTAGATAGCAGAGGCTTTCTGGTGATTCGCAGAAACTCCTTGTCAATCTGCAATAGAAAATAAATACATTGATTAAAAACTCAACTGTATATTTCACTAACTTCACATCTAAGCTGACTAAAGCTGCTTTTAGAAGACCATGCAGACATCAGTGCTGTCTGTGTAGAACATGAATCAGTCTGTGTCAGATCCTGAATTTAAAATTTCCACTGAAGTCACAGGTAAGAGGCAAATGGAACCAAGATCTAGGCCATTTGCTTTTTGAAGTTTGCAAAGACTGCTAAATTGTGCCACATAGTACGCTGGTCTAAACAGATTTTTCAGGTTTATTTTTAGTATGTTATTTGCAATTGGTGTTTGTTCTGGGAAAGATATTGCAGACTGAGCAATAATGCATTTCTAATGGGGGCCTTTCTTAAATGTACTGGTCCCAGTAACAAAGGCGCTTGTCGACTCAGAAATCGAGGGAAAACCAACAACACAACCGGCAGAACATTATGTTATTTACACGGGTGCACATACGTGGTCCGCATGTGCGCATTCGCTGTCAAAATAAAAGACGCGCACCAGATAAGAAGTTGCAACGCGCATTTGCGTCCATATAAAAGGCACTGTTTTTGTCCGCTAGAGTGGGATTTTCACAGCACATTCTGCACCACATCTCTGTGCGTTCATCATTTGTTTGAAGCCAGCTCACCTCCTGCAACCACTTTTCTGAGAATACGCGCTTCTTTTGTGGTTTGGACTCCTGACATTTCTTTGGAGGTGGAGGAACAACAAAGTAATTGCTTAAAGGAGCTTCTTCGACATCTTTAAGAGTTCTAAACAAATGTCTGTCCTCCTCCAGAAAATCTTATGTACGCAAACACGTGTTGCAACTTCTTATCTTGTGCGCGTTTTTTATTTTGACAGTGAATGCGCACCTGCGGACCACTTATGTGCACCCCTGGTTATATAGCTTGTCATATTGCAGCCACAGAAATTCTTTTGTCCATGAAACCATTAAGCTGCACTTTCTTTTTGCCTTATAGTCTGATTTGTAATAATTTTTCCGTTTTGTGGTAAGATTTTCTTTGGCTGTCACTTCTGCACCCTGACCTGTCTTATTTGGCTCAGCAGAACTAAAATATATATCCTGCTGCTTTTACACACACACTCACATAACGCTCAGCGATTCTCTGTGCGATCAACCTCTCACATGTTTAAGCTTGCTGCGGGAGACTTCACTTGTCATGTTTGCATAGTAAGCTAACAATTGATAAGACTATGTCAGAGGAATTGGTGCGCAAATTATCATCACTCACCAATCAGTGCTGTCGCTCTCTATACACAGTTCACGCGATTGCAAAGTGAAAGCAAAAAACAAGCGCAAATTCAAACGCGATTTCAATATGTCACATATTGACAGTGGCTCACCGATGCCAATGACATAATTACCCAGCTACATTTCCGAAAGAATGCAAAAGCATTGACATATATTTTTCCTTCCTATGACAGCCCGACGGGCAGGGCAGAGATAGATTTTGGTGGCCCGACTGGAAAAATCGCTAGCCCCGGGATGTCGGGCTAGCGATTTTGCGAGCCCTGTACAGTGTTTCAATTTTTTTTACCTACTACTCTCCCTGATGGAACAACGCTTGCACTGCCACATACAAGTCACTGAAAGAAAAAAAGAGAAGCAGTTTTAAGGATGGTTTTATTGACCACCTTTTTTTTTACTTTGATTAAATCATAAAACTATCATAAAAATATATGATGGTAAAAACTTACCATGTATTAAAGAGGAGGCACAAACAATCAGAAAAGGGGTCAACTTTCTTTGTGGTGTTACTATGGTAAAGAAAACAGACAAAAAAATTTATAAAAACTCCACAGTGGATTTTTTTTTACTTTGTTGCAAATGTATAAAAAAATACAAATACATATAAATACCTCTTGCAATATAAAATTCACAGATAAATATCCAATCTGTTGCCAAATGTAATAGCAGTGTTTCACACTATGCAATAAAGATGCTGGTAGTTGCGGTAAAGGTCCGACAGGCAATTTTCATAACTATCCGCCATTGCCTTTTCCTCTGACCTCGTGTTTATGCTCTTTTCCCCATGCACTAGCGTTTAAGTCAATTCAAAGGATGCAGTCCCTGAATTTGGACACAGCTAATATTTAGCAACTCGCGCATGCTAGTTTAACTTGCATTACTGCAAGAGGCCGAATGCTTAAAAAAAAGGAGAGAGAATGAAAGAAGAAATGCAAATGATAATAAAAAAAAAAAGTGAAGAAAGACCATGTCTTGCAATAACCGTCATTTAAAACCAAAGTGAATGCTAACAGAGCTAGGTAAAAGTTCAATGAGACAACCATACAACTTTAGCTAACTTCATTTACTTTGAAATTGAATTTCAAACGTGTTAAATATTGAATTAAACACATTAATAACCGCTAAAAACACTATAAGACTAACTGCAAAAACGGGTAACAAAAAAAAGAATGAAATGGAAATGCTAATAATAATATAAATATAGCCGGAGCGGATTAGAAATCAGGTATTAGACGGTACCGATTGGCACCGTCTAATACCCGATTTTCACTGTATTTGCTCCACTCCCGCTGTCTAATGACAAATTACACATTTGGAATTAAAAACATTGTTAAACAATTAACGGACGGAACAACTTTGTTTGACTAAGATAGTTTCAGTTATTTATTACTTACCTGTATTGTGGAAGATCCCGCAGAGAGAAACGGCAGTTCACTGAACACATATAACTTTCTCCGCGTTCCCGCCTCTTCACTTCTGGGAAGTTTGAGCATGCGCACTAGGCATCGGTTTTAGAGTTGTTGATTTTAAATAATTACATTTAATTGAACTGAAGAATGCAAATCTAGTTCATTAAACTTTTTGTTATTTTATGTTAAACCAACAACTGATAATGATTTAAAAACCTAAACTCAATATGTTCATGTTAAATAGACAAATGTATATTGAATAAATCAAACAACTGCCTTAGTTGACTTTTTTGAGTGTGGCTTTCTCCGGTAAATACCCGGGTTATTCAAAATATTTGTATTCACTCTCATCTGATATCTACATGCAAATCGTTCATTTTTAGTACAGCGGCTTATATTGCTCTAGAGGAGGGTTAACTGCAAGATTACATGATGACACTGCTGAAGTCGACATGCTTACAGAGAACATAATACAAGTAGCTTCTATGCACCCATGCAGACATGTTGGGGAATCTAACCCCAGCGGGAGGCTTGACAAATTCAGTCTCTAAGATTTCCCTGGCACGGAGAACCAGCTCAACCAAGCCAGATCGATTTCAATCGGCGGCTTACCAAAATGATGTGGCTGCCAGCGGGCCAGCGTGATGGGCCTAAAAATAGTTTCGACCAACCCCGAGGCTGTGATGTGGCCACGTAAGCTCTGGTGGCGTCTGAGTTTATGTGTCCCTACTGAAACCCATCAAATTACAGATGCAAATGCTTATCAAAACTATTTCCACTTGCTGACACAGTTTACTAAGGCAGCAATTAGAGCAAAGGAAAATGGGAGACATCCCAGGAATGTGGGAAAAAAGGGAGAGATGGGAAAAATGAAGAAATAGGAGAGATGAATAGGGAATGGGTGGACAGTGTCAGCCTTCGGTAGGCCACAAACCAGTCTCTGCTCCCTCCCTCCCTTCTTTTTTTTTTCTCTTTTTTATCCAACATCCACAGATCAAACGACTGGTGAACATAAATAAAAGCCTTGATGATGATTTCCCATGAGAGCTGTGAACAACTGCATAGCATGCATTCGCATCAAGCTACGGCAAAACAGCTGTCCGCGCTTCTGCTGTCAGCACGCCTGGTTGGCCCGCTGCCTGACTGCCTCACTTGCTCCTCAAATGGTTCACATCACCGAGACAGAGGGAGCGAGAAAAGATTATGGTTATGAATACTTCATAACCTAATTGGCCCTTGTTAAGGGATTTATCAATACATAATACTGTGGATAATAAGATAAGGAGATCCATCCTGTGCGTTAAACACATTAGGTTATGTTCCATGGGGGGACTGGTGAGGCGGAAAAGCCTTTTTACATCCAAGGGCTTCACACTTTGCCACACTGCTTCAAACCATCAACCAGTACAATTGTGCTCTAATTAGTCATAGTAGCAGCAGCACAGCAGGTGTTTTGTGTAGTGGCACCTCATTAAGGGACATACAGAGAAAAAGGGGGGGGGGGGTGTTCCCTTTTTATCCAACTGTAATATCTATTTCATGTCCAGGATCATGTGATTTCTGGAGCCTGGCCCAGCAAGCACTAGGTGATAGGCAGTAAACACCCTGGGTACTACATGGATCTATCACCTAATATCATTTCAGCTGCTATGCATATTTGCCCAATTTCCATTGGCTATGAGAGTGGATGAGAGTATTATTTTGGTTGTTGCACTTGATTATCTTGGAAAAAATGGCAAGTACGTGCTAATTCTTGTACTGAGCCTTGAGTGTAAATTTAGGTGGATTGACACTACAGTAGTAAAAATGAAAAGAGACCACACTGGAAAGTATCATAGTGTTAAAAACTCAGCAGTAGCTGGAGGTAATTCAGCCATTCCGGTTCATCTGCGCCGATTTGTTTGGACTGTGGGAGGAGCTTTGTATGAGAGAAACTGCGAGGCAAAAGGACTGCCGAAAAGAAGCTTTAATTCGAAGATCTACAGCATCGTGACAATTACTAATAATAACTGCATGGGTCAGAGCTGTAATACTTCTAAAAATACATATGTGACCACAGAATGATCCTGCAGGAGAGGCGGAGGGTGCTGCTGCAGGGAACGAATTTCCTTTTGAAGCATTATCCATTAAACGATTGAACTCTTTTATGCAAATGTTTTACAAGATAAAAGCATAGGAACCCTTGAGGTTCACCCATATATCTCCACACAATTTCCATGTACATAGTAGCTTATCCTTAAAAAAAATAAAATGCAAATGCCTGAAGCCTTCGTGTGACCTCTTGACACTTTTTCTTTAGGGGATCAATATTTTGGTTCTCTTGTCAGCATCTTGTACATATAAAGTTATGCTACAAAATGCACAAATGCGCTGATAGCATCAACTCCTTAGTCAAATTGTTCATCACATGAAGCAGCGTGTGACATCATTGGTTGAAAAGGTAAAAACACAGCAGGTTAGCCTACAGGCTGTTACTCTGTTCTTAAATGCAACCCGTGTCTGTGTGTGTGTGCACACATTTACATAACTTTGCAGCCAGCAGGTCTATAGTGAGATAACGTTCCCTGGAACTCCGATGGTTCTATTTAGTTAGTAGTCACACACACGAACGCAAAGCCTAAACACACACATACACATACAGAGGATCACAGGTAACATAATATAAAAAGTGGAAACTTCACTGAGAGCCAAGGGCACATTTGATGTGCAAAAGTGGAAAGTCTACATTCAGAAATGGGGCAGCTGGCTCGACTAACTTTGACCAACTGATTATGTTTTTGTGGTCTATTATCTTTATACTAAGCTTGGATTTCATACTCCGGCCTGTGTGCAACATTGTACCTAATTTATTATTAGGCATAGAAAGCAGCCTGTGATATCTGTAGAAACTCCATGCAACACAGTGCAGTGTGATCTGTTCGGGGTGTTCCAGTCTTATCATATTAGTGTAGATCATGTATATATGTGGGCAGCATAGTGACCATGCATGGATCATCCAGTTACATAAACCTGGGAAAAGTCCTGGCCAGCTTTCTTCTTCCTTCACTAGCAACAGAATAGTTCTCATCACATCTATTTGTCACTGAAAATTAAAAGTAACCACCACAGTGAAACGTCAACCTTAAAACATCTAATATTAAATGAAAAATGAATCTGTTGGAAGTTTTTTTTATTTTTTGATGGACATAGTGCTAATTTGATAGACTGGAGCAGGTAGGCACTCCTAGAAAAAAGGTAGCATGTTCACTGTTTGCCTGTGTGGGTTCTCTCTGGTTTACTCCAGCTTCCTCCCACAGTCCAATGGCATGCGTGCTGGGTTAATTAGTGATTCGAAATTGGCTGTAAATGGGATTATGAGACTATGTGTCTGTCTCTCTGTGCTAGGACTGGTTGACCTGTGCAGGATGTCTTCCTCTGGCCTTTTTTTTTTTACTTTTTAAAAAATGATTCAGTGCTTTTTATCATCTTAGGCTTCTAACTCATTCCAGTGCCCCCCCCTCCCCCGCATCACACACATAACCAAACTCTATTGAAAATGTTTTTGCAGCATTAATAACACTTCATTTTTTAAACAGAAATAATAATTTTCTTATCTTGGATATATGACCATGCTCATTTAAAAAAACAAAACAAAAAAACATTAAATTATAGGTCTCAAAAATAATAAATTGCTCATTTTTAAGTGATGGGAATTCTCCTGGGTTGTAAAAACAAAACAAATAACATGGGTGAGTACACACTGCTGCATAACAACGTGTAATCAGCAGGCGGTGAATAACACTTAAGGCTGAACTTTCCCCTCCAGCCATACAAAATATGCGTTTCTGCAGAGGGACGGCAGAGGACCTATCAGAATTACCGCCACGTGAGCTCAAATGCCTGCTTTATTAGAATAACTTTTCCAGGATTGGTCCAAATGCGAAACATGGTATTTATAGATGATATCTAATTGGTCGTTGCCTTTCAACTTCATAGCGAACACAGCGCAAAGCTTCCAGACGATGTTCATGGGCGTCTCGTACTACGAGAAAGTAGTGCGCCGCGAAAATTAATATTGCGAGGATATTTTCGAATAAAAGTATGATACAATTGTGGCGCATGTTAAGTAGCTACATGGGAATGCATACGTGGCAAAAGGTCCCGAAAGTACGCGCGAATTAAACGATAGTGTCTACTTGTGTTGGTGGCGGAGGGATATCGTTTTCCTAGTGCGCGTCAAAATATTGGCTTGGGAAGACCGCGCCAAAGCTCAGACAGCGGCCACTGTTCAGTACAACAGTCCGCCGCAGAGGCCCTTTAAACGTACTCTTCTGTCGGCACGACTACACATCGGAGTGGTCGGCTTCCCTTTCTTCTTCTTCTTTTTTTAATTCTTAAGAGGACTGTTTTTATCGGAGATACCTGAGTCGAGACACAGGAGTCATATTTGATGCTGGTTTTTGGGGAACGGTGTGCGACTTCGCGGTCGTGACACGACTTTGACGGGCGCGGTGCGGCGGAGTTGGCGCACTGCTGGACTGGATTTAACAGTTGCTCGCAGCCAAGACGGTTCGCGCCACCATTTACACTGCGTCTGAACCCACTTCTTTTCTTACTTATATTGTTTCGTCGGACTCCGAGTGATTGAATAGAGGTCGTCTACACGGTCGTTTCAGCTCGAATATGTTGCTGTCAAAGTTTGGTTCATTTTCGCATATTTGCAATCACTCGAGTATGGACCATCTACCAGTGAAAATACAGCTTCAGCCGGGTAGGTTACCGTTACACTTGAGGCGTCTTTTAACTTCATTTATATTGGATTTGTAATGTAATGGCTAATAAATCGGAAGCATATTCTTAATTGAACATAAAGTGTGCTACTACGGTTGCAGCTGACCAGTTCGCACAGCTAACAAGTTTAACCTCGCAATGCGCGGTTGAAATGCTGCATTCACCTTTTTTTTAATAACATTCCCCGTTTTATTTTGTTTTTTTCCCTCCTTGTAGTTAAAGTGGAGAAGGAGCCTTTCGAGAAGGTTTACCAAGTGGGATCCGTACTGGGAAGTGGCGGATTCGGAACTGTGTACGCCGGCAACCGTCTCTCTGACGGCACACCGGTAAGTACGGGATCGAGGCGGGGAGGGGGGGGTCTATGTTTTGGTCTTGCATGTGGCGCCATGAAAGTGGGGTATTTCTCATTTTCGGCAGCTCCCTAGCCCTCTCTGTCAGGAAACACGATGTGTGTCCCCTATAATTAACGCTCACATTGTATTCTTTTCTGTGTGATTTCAGGTTGCCGTGAAGCATGTCGCCAAGGAGCGGGTGACTGAGTGGGGCACAATTGTAAGTAGTCATCCGCCGACGGTTTTGTTTGTTTTGCAAACACCCCCACCCCCCTCCCCGGCTGTTGCTGGGTGGTTTTATATATCTATATTGTATTTTTTCCCCCATTCAAGAATTTTTTTTTTTTTACATGGTTAATAAATGCCTCAATTTGCCCCCCTTACAGAACGGTACTATGGTGCCTTTGGAGATCCTGCTGCTAAAGAAGGTCAGCTCGTCTTTTCGCGGAGTTATCAAATTGCTGGACTATTACGAGCGCGCGGACGGCTGGCTCATCGTCATGGAGAGGCCGGAGCTCGTGAAGGATCTGTTCGACTTCATCACTGAGAAGGGCGCCCTGGACGAGGACACGGCTCGAGGCTTTTTTCGACAGGTTTTGGAGGCGGTCAGACACTGCTACAGCTGCGGCGTGGTACACAGAGACATCAAAGATGAGAACCTGCTGGTGGATCTACGCACCGGGGAGCTCAAGCTTATCGATTTCGGCTCAGGGGCGATTCTCAAGGACACAGTCTACACCGATTTCGATGGTAAGTAAGCGCTCTTTTTTTGTTTTTGTTAACAAAAATGTCGAATTTAATTCATCGCTGATGCGAGAGGCTTCAGTGCTGGACGTGTGTGTTGTTTTGATGAATACGTATCCATGTGGGCTGCGTTGTGTTTGCCCTTGGTGCCCCGCTGTGCTATATTCAGATATGGAGGCGTTCACGAGGCGCTGACGCAGTCGTCTGTTTTTGGTCGAGGGTTTTCTTCTCCCAGAGTCTCTCTGCGTTTTCCTTATCGATGATCTATTAAAGGATGTTGCTAATTTAAAAGTAAATAAAAGATCTCTCATATCGCAGATATGACTCACAGCATAATGATCATATTGGTGGCCATTTTTTAATCTGTGAATCATCCTAGTCTTGTGATAGGGAGACTACTTTTAATGTTTCCGGTTGTTTTGTTTTTTTCCCTTTCAGTAAAGGTTGAGTCACTGTTGTGTTTTGTGGATGCTTGGTCAGTGCCACGTAACATCTGTTTGTTGTGAAACCGGAGACGGTAGTTCACGTGATGGGCTCATGTTGCTTTTTTTTTTTTCCCCATGTTTGGTAACCAAGTTCCTCCTTCCAGGAGGGAAGGGAGGAGGGGAGATGCAGGCAGGTCACTCAGTTTGTGTTTTGTGGCGTAGGAAAAGATGGAAAGCTTTACTACCATGACTCAGCTATTTCAGAAACATTATTCTCAATTTTCTTTTTCTCTCCCGCCTGCTGTTTCGTAACTCACCTCCCTCTTTTCCCCTCTTTGTTCTCTCACAGGTACAAGAGTCTACAGCCCACCAGAGTGGATCCGCTTTCACAGATACCACGGACGCTCTGCGACGGTTTGGTCATTAGGCGTGCTGCTGTACGACATGGTGTGCGGAGACATCCCCTTTGAGCAGGACGAGGAGATCCTAAGAGGGAGACTGTATTTCAGGAGGAGGATCTCAGCTGGTGAGTGTTAACACATGAGTTCACTCTGTTGCCCTCTAGCCATGGTTACTGGTATAGCTCATGAAGTCTGTATTTATAAATCAATTCACATTAGAGTAAGACCTTGTAATCATAATGGATGACCTGCTCAAATGGCTGGTAAACAGATTTATCAGTCATAAATAAAATTGAGGTTTTTTATTTTGGGATATATATATATATATTTTTTTGTCTGTTTCTGATTTCCCTTGGTGCACTCTGTATCAGTCCCACTCACCATAGAGAGCTAACCTTAATAAAAGGGGATGTGTGTTCTGGTGCTGTGATTGTATACATAAGCTGTAGAGATGAATCCAAAATATCAGTTTCTCTCTTTCAGTTTGTTGGCCCTTTTTTTTTTTTTCCTAATTTTTTTTTTCTTGTTTTCTCCTCCAGAGTGCCAGCAGCTGATCAAATGGTGTCTGGCCCTGCGGCCCTCAGACCGGCCCACTCTGGAGCAGATCTGCGACCACCCCTGGATGAGGGCAGTGGCAGAATCTCCCAAGTCACCGGAGGAGCCTGTGGGCAGCGACATCCGCCTCAGGACCATCGACACAGATTCTTCATCAAGCACAAGCTCGAGCAAGGAGAGCCTCTGAGGGAGGCTCTGATAGACTTTTTTTTTTGTTTGGGGGGGGGACAAAAAACAAATAAGACTTTGTGGGGAAAGAAAGGGTGGGGATAGAAGGACTGATCTGCAACCGGACCCTCTGACCCAGCAGGCCCGGCAAGAAAAATATACTTTAATTTTCCTCTTTTGTAGGGAATTTCTAATTTATTACTTATGTGTTCTTTTTATCTTATAGTCCCATCCCCTCTTTTCCTTTCAGTTGATTTTTACTTGTTTCCTAATGGGAAACATTTTGCTGTTTGGGCGGTCTTACCAGCACTATTTATTCCCCCCCTCCCCACTTTTAAATTTTAATTTTACTTGTTTTGTTACTAGGCTGGTATATACAGCTGGCAAGGCCCTCCTATTCAGACATGGCTGCTCTCATAGAGCATGGACATAACCCTTTTATTTAAATGTTTTAATTTTGATTTTGGAGTGCCTTTTTTTGGAAAGCTGCTTTTCGGGGGCGGGGGGACTTTTGTCAGAAACTGTTCTCTTTTCTTTATTTTATTTTTTTTCCTTCTTCCTGGAATAGCCCTCAGCGTGACAGTTAAGTTGTCTCTGCTGTGATGGAAGGGGTGTTTAGGCTCTTTTTTTGTTTTTGTTTTGTTCCCCTTCCTTCTTCTGTCCTCCCTCTCTCCATCACTGTAAGCCAACCAGCACCTAGCTGAGAGGCTAAAGTAGAAATAGTCAGGAGAGAAGGAGGTTGGGGGCATGGGGGCTCTTCCTGGCAATGGAATACTTGAAACACACTCAACTTGACTCTGTGTCGCTCTCTTTAACGCTGCTCACTCACTCTATAGCCTGAACAGGTGTTTGGAAACTGGATCCTGTCTTTTCTGAATGTCTACAAAATGTCAACACACAGCCCACCCTTTTCTCCCGCTCTGCCCTCAAATGCCTGTTCCAGGGTTCATAGCCCTCCTGACTTGTCTGTTCTATATATACGCATACATTTTTATATTTTTTGCCTCCCACCATCTCACTGCTTGACACTACATAGCCCCCACCCCTGGCCTTCCTCAGGGTTTGGGGTGTGAAATGCACAATCAATGCAATATTCATGGACTCAAATGTTTTGTTTTTTTTCTTCAAACAAATATTGTATAGTGTGTACTTTTTTCTTTTTTTTTTCCCTCTCTTGTTTGTGTGTACATTTTCTTTCCTCCCCCCATTTGGATTTAATTTATTCGTAAACATGTAGACATTCCCACACCCTGTGGTTATTTATTTATTTATTGTCTATGCTTAAATCTCCCCCAGTTTTTTTTTTTTTTTTTTTTTTTTTTTTCTGTTTTTGTTTTTGCATATTTTTTTGCATATCCTACTTGGCCTTTGGTTTGCATTCCTTTATAACTTATTTTTACATTTCAACTTTTTTTTTAGATGTGGAAGATGCACTGAAAGCGGTTGTCATTGTAAAAGCAGAATAAAACGTTTACTTAAATTTGAAAAAGAGGATTTTTGAATGTTATTTAAATACTTAAGAAGTCTGTTAATGTCGAATGACTAAGTTTCAGAGAAATCCACCTGGTTTTCTGTGCTGTCGAGATTCATTTGAGTTCTATGGGGAGCTCGTACTCGTCACATAGCCTCATATTCGGAGACCCTTTCAGTTTAGCTGTGTGACTTGTGGCTGTGAAGGATGGATGTCGCTATTTTTTTATACAAAAGTTTCAATAAAAGCTCATTTTTATGTACAGAAAATAACTCTGGTGTCCTGATTCTTTTTGAGCAAAACCATTGCATACAGGCATCTCATTGGTTGCCCCTCACAAACAAAGTTTAAACAGCAGGTGGGTGGGGCTTCTGTGCCGTCAGCCAGAGCTGTGTTTTCCCACTCTGACATCTGCAAAGTCAACAATGCATATGATCACTTTTAGGTACACTGGCCTTATTATTTTAATATTTAGCTATAGTTAATATGAGCGTGCACCAACGTAATAGCTGATTACTCACAGAAAATATTAATAAAAATAAAAATTCTAATAGGTTTCCTTTAGATTACCACCATTTGCAGAACATTGTGAGATTCAGACCCAGTGTTGTTCATCTGCTTGACAGCAATACCCCCCCAAGGAGGCGGGGTGAAGCTAATATACATGTCCAGTATACAGCACGCTTCATTTGCACCATCTATAATGATAATAACAGCGCTGCAGCACGCGGTGGCAGCGGCTGCTGTCTGAGTGGCTGAAGACAAATCTAACAGGAGCCATTAACTGGATGACAACCTGCAGCAACCAGTGGGGCTAATAAGGGATAGATGTGCCTCTAGAGCTTAGGGGAGGAGACAGTGATGGCGGCATGACAGAACAATGTTATGCATCATCACGCACACACAACACATGCATCCTCTTGAATTTAAGTGATTGCTTTTTCATTTTTATTCCCCCTGCTTGTCTGTCTGCTCTGCAAAAACACAACTCATTCCATTACAGGACTCGGAAAGCCCACAGCAGGCTGATGGTGTACAGGGACTAGGAGTGAGAAGCATAAGGTGTGTAGGGTATGCTTTTTTTTTTTCTAGGGAGGTGCTGCCCCCGCTGGCCAATCAGTGTTCTCTCTGTCATTATGCACAACAAATGCATGTCAACAGTGTAAATGCACTTTTGCGAATCTTGTATCAGGATTGTTTGAAGTATATAATGTTGATTTTTCAATTTGAGATATAATTTTATCTCTATGTGGAAATCAGCCAATCACAGGGCCTCACACCAAGAAAGCCATTATCCCTGCAAACGAGAGTCATCTCAAACACTCACCCACACATGTCCAATTTTTACTTGACTGGCTGCTTCCAATTTCACTTGAGTGGAGACATATGGGTACTTCAAGACTGTGCGATACAGCTGGTCCCTAAATTTTCTCAAGGATCTAAGTCATCAAGAAAGACTGATGCTGGGGAAAGAAGGAGAAGGCATTCCTTAAAAAAATCCACTTGAAATATACATGTTGATATGTAGATTTAAAGCAGCCACTCAAGAGTCGTCTGACTATATTTGTTCTTTGCGTCAGTGGGTTTCTAAATGATAACACTACATGTCAAAGCCCTACAGTCTACAGAATAAATCCCATTTAAATAGATGAAATGACCACGATATGACAGCCCAGCTACCGTATTTCCCCAAGTTCCAGCTTTCTTCTCAGCTGGGCTGGCTAAAGCAACATGTTAACCTTTGGCAAAAAAGAAGCAAATAACATCAAACTGTCCCTTTAATATTATTATTTATAAACCAGGATAACATCCAGACACACCGCAGCTGGAGATGCCTCTATTAAATCAGTCTAACAAGCACATCTATATCATGGTGTGATGCAACACAGAGCCAGAAACAGTGGCTGGTGTCAGACTCCATACATTGACATCTGTTTCTCCTAGCTAATCCCTCTATTGTCTTTGTGTCTCTGGGCTTTTTGACATGCAAATACCCTCCAACTTGTCTTCATCAGAATCCCCTCTCTCCTCGGAATGAGGCTCATCCACTCTCACTGTAAAATCCTCATTAAATGTAGCAGGGGCATATGCCACGCTATTGTCTCCTTGAGTGGAAGTCTGATCCCACAGGCTGATTAATATCATCCATCACTGCCACTTAGCTGTGGCAGCGAGGGAGTATTCAAATGTCCAAAATGTATGATTTTTCTTTCTTTTCTTTTTTTTTTTTTGATACTTGATGTGTGTGGGTCTGGTGTGTCAAACTATTAAAAGAGGTCATATCAGTCATTCCCACTTGACACTTTTTGATTTTTGAGTGCATAAAACTGTAAGTCTATGAGGGCTTAGGATTGATTGCATTTATCTTTGTTTTCAATTCAATTTAATTGTGTTTATACAATTTATATAGTGCTGAAAGATGCTTTATATTGTAAGACCCTAGAATAATACAGGTAAAAACCCAAAAGTCAGATGGACCCCTGTGAGAAAGCACTTGGTGACAGTGGGAAGGAAGAACTCCATTCTAACAAGAAGAAACCTCCAGATGAACCGGGCTCAGCAAGGGGCCACGACTGGTTGAGGGTGATGGGAGGAAGATAATCTTATTCATCTTTATCTAAGTTGTATCTACAAAATCACTTGCCTAAAGCACCTGTAATTAGCTCTCTATGCTAAATATGACATTAAGCTAGGATATAGGCAGTGGAAAAGATAGGCGTAACCACTGTGATGTCTCCCACTGCTCAGTGAACTCAAGCCGTTTTCCCAGTTTCAATTTTGGTGTTTTGAAGCCACGTTGGTGTTTTTGACCTACAAATACTAATCAAGTCCATAAAGCCATCATGAAAGGATTTACTGAGGTCACAGTGCAAAGGGGGCTGAGGGCCGTTTCCCTATAGACTTCTATATAACTGAAACCCACCAGGGTTTCCCCTGCTAGCCATTAAAGGCAATGCAGTTTTAAGTCACCTTCATTTCACCATAAATCTTTTTCTAATTTCCTTTTTAGCCTCTTGTTTGCATGCAATCATATTACCAGCATCTAATGTGACGGAGGTGCGAGTCTCTCATTTAAGGCATTTTCATACACTAACTTTAGAATTGGAACCATGTCAGTATATTTACCAGTTTTCCTTTTTTTCTTTGTTCAACTGCTTGTTAATGCACATATCTAGTCAACAAACCACATGGCATCAACTCATTTAGGTATGTAGCCATGGTCATGGTGGCTTGTTTGCGTTCAAACGCTACATCAGAATGGGGAAGGAAGGTGATTTAAGTGACTTTGAACATGGTGCTGTTGTTCGTGCCATCACAACAATCATCTCAAACTGGTTTCTTGATCATAACAGTGACTTCATTGTACTCAAATGGCCTCCATAGTCACCACATCTGTGGTGGAATGGGAAATTCTTATCATGTGTGTTCAACCGACAAATGTGGAGCGTCTACCATGTCAACATGGACCAAAATCTCAGAGGAATGTCTTCCAGCCCATAGTTGAAACTGTGTTCAAGAAAAATTCAGTGCTGCTGTCCTTCAGTCATGACTCAGATACATTTCCCTTGAGTCTTACATGTACTCTCTCAAGAACTGATCAACTCAGGCCACACTAATATGTTTTTGTTTGAAAACGCACCTTTTTTCGGCCTTCCGTCCACACTGAGATGGCGTTTTCGGACAAGGAAAACGGAACGTTTTGACAACGCTCTCCAAAGCGGATACATTTGAAAACGCCGTTTTTTCATGGCAGTCTGGACAGCGAACCCAGAGCCTTTTTGAAAACGATGACACATTTTAGTCATGTGACCAATTAAACTAAGATAGCGGAGGGCATTGCATTGTTTTGTTTGCTCTCAATTTTGACAGCCCTATTAAAGATTAATATCAGTCTGTACATGCTCCAGATAGCTTTTCTTCAAATCCTTTATTCTCAATCACTTTTGCAACTTTGTACTTTTGTGTTACTCACAGCAACAACTCCACCTCATTGTTAGTCCATTTAAAAAACTCGGTGCTTTTCCTCAACATTTTGCAGCGACGCTTTAAGAAAATAAACGGCAGACAGAAATGAGGCAGGTCGAATCGTCTTGCAGTACTGGAACGTAAGCGTTTTTGGCCGTTTCAATGTGGATGAACAACTCTGTGAAAAAGAACAACAACGATAGTGTGGACGCGGAGCTTTTTCAGACGTATACGCCGATGTCAAATCTATCCGGGCTAGTGTGGACGTAGCCTCAGGCACTCCTTCAGCTGTGGAATGTCTCATAAAACTCTTGTAGTACTTTAGATGTATAACTTGAGTCCCAGTAAGTTTCCATTCAGTCCACTTAACAGCACGGCCTTGCCCTACATGCTCTATTCTTCACACGTGATGCAGCTTTCAGCTTTTGACAAGTAGAAGAGCAAAAACAGTAGATCTTTGCTGAGATAGAAGGTGGCTTGAGAATAAAGTTGTCACAAAAAACACATTTATCACAGCACAAGCTCTGTCCAAATGTACACCCATCTGCCTTTCTGTGGCTTGCTACTTAAAACATTATGTATGATTTGATATGTATGACTGCATACACTCAGAGCACGGGTTTCCATGAACCTTGCTTCACCTGTGAGAACAAAGTCACAGTAATACACGTGGACAGTCAGGCAAGCTGTTTCTCTCTAATTCCAATGTTTATGCAGAGCTCAATATGGGAACTTATCGGCTTACATATATGCAGATATATGTTTACAGAGATTATGCAAAGCTAAGCTAATCGCCTGCTGGTTTAGTCTACATATTTGGCGTGTAGACATCAGAGCGATATAAAACCTCCCGTGCTACCAAGAAGCTCTTGAGCTATTCCTTTAACAGCCTCTTGTGCTGCAATTATGCAACCGCTTTTGTCTTCGAAACAAGCATCAGTGGTGCTAGACAGTTATGGCGAGTTGATAAGTTGGACAGGAAAAATACAATTCTGCTGGACACATTTCTTAGCTTGTAACTTTTTCTTTTAACATCTTTAATGCTTTTAAAGCCATTTTGAGGCATTCGAATTGGCAGTTTATCTCTTTTATGAGCCTGAAAATTAATTTAACAATCTATGAATTAAATGGTTGTGTATTTTTGTGAATGTACACAAAGCCTTGAGTTGAAGCTGAGGTCATTGAATTTATAGGCGTTTTGTGTGTGTGTGTGTGTACTCTCAGAATAAACTTGCCGGCGCATTAAGGCTGTCGGTGGTGGCCGTCGTAGGTGACAACTCGACAGACACAGAGGAAGATGCCAGATGGACTCTGGGCCTGAGGGCCCTGATGGGCACAGATGGGTGGGTGGGTGGCGCCCACACAGGAAGGACATGCGGCAGCACCAAGACATGAAAAAAAAAGGGACAGAGAGAGAGGGAAAGTGATAAAGATCACACCAAAACCAGTGATACTACACTTCTCACTCTTTCTCTCTGTATCCATGCCTGAGCATCTGACCTTTTGAATAAGGACATGTGGTCATTTGTATGCACGAGTTTACATAAGTGCATGCTGTTGACTGCAGTGTCCGTGCGTGTATGTGTGCACGCTGTACTTTTTGGATGCCTCCCTGCCCGAGTCTGCTGTGCGCTCACACACCTCTCCCACATAAATATACTGAAGGGAAACAAATATATCCTGTGATTCATCTTTGTGACAAGTGCAGGTTCTTTAGAGCTGCATTTCAGCTCGTCTGAGCTTGTACCGGCCGGTCAGTTAGACCTCGGAAGATGAAATGAATGAAATGAATGTGCAAGCTATAACAGGATATGCACTTACAAATATAGCCAGATCTTTCAGATCTTACCTAATGATGGGGTTATGATGCTTCTGAGGCATGCTTCTTTTCTCACCAGTGTTCCTTCCTGGCATTAAATACTTTATTTATATCGCACGTTTCCAGTCTTACTCACCACACTGCCAACAGCATTCACACATCTACACACTCTTTGTATCTCACATACACGCTGCAGTGGATAAGTTGCTTTAGAGTAGCTTGTGTGATTAGGTTAAGCTCTTCTTGCTTTTTCTAATATTTGTCATTATGTTGAGTTTGTCGAGTCATTTCCTGTTTTATTTTCTTATTGTTGGTCTTGTTGTTCTATCCTTGATAATTGACTACCAATTCTGAAACCGGTTTTGATGGATGTTTAACATCATTGTCCTAATGGAACACCCAGCTGTGTCCAAGAGTGAACCATCTATTCATTCATTCTCTTTCGCTTATCCTTATCAGAGTTGGGTTGGTGGTGAGGCTGGAGTCTATCCCAGCTACGATAGGGCAGGGTACACCCTGGACAGATCACCAGTCTGTCACAGAGAGACAGACAATCATTCACACTCACACCTATGGGCAATAACTAATTAACCTAACCACAGAGAAAGGCCTCAACCAGGTTGATTTAGGTCCTTGTTGGTTGATTTGAGGCAGCTGTCCTAACCACCGCACCACCATGCTACCCTTCATATTTAATATATCCTCAAACACCATTAAACACCATAGAAGCTCCTGCTGAAATAATACAAACTAAAACCTTCTTATGCACATCATGAACACTAATTCAACAGAATAATAACTGCAATCAATCAAATTCTTAATGACAGAGCAATGCATTTTTGCAAATTTCCTTCTTGGCTTCAAATATGCTAAGCTTTAGTAATATAGTAGGTCTATTGTAGGCTCTACCGTCAGCAGTGCTTTTCCTGTTGCACTCATACTGCTGCTTTATCTGCAGCAGCTGTGTGGCTTTCAGTCTCTATGGAGTGTTTAACCTCTTTGAATTTTCTAATATCACAATTTTATCTGTTTTTTTGTAAAATCAATAGCTCTTCTACCAGTAGACCTGTATATGTGTGTGATGTTTCAGATGCTGCCAGTGCCAATACCACATGACTCTGCTTGTAGCTAGATTGTTACTGAATCACTAAGATTTTTATTTTCCACAATAATTTGTTAATACAATAAAAAGACACATCTTTCAGCTTTTCAGATATTTTGAAACTGGGTTTTTTGGAAACTTCTGTTTTCTAAGGAAGCTATAAATAAAACAGATGTGATCAGTCAACGCAAAAAGGTTCAGACAGTTTTCGTAGTGCATGTTTGAGGTATATGTTTTTACTTTCAAAAATGTATTTGACAAAATTCACTGGGCTACATACTGAACTTATGATAGAAAAACAAGTATCGATCTTACCGCACTAGTATTGATCCCATACAAGTACCAGTGTTGGTATTGATACTGTCGATATTTGGATGGATCCACCCACCAGATTATACTAGTATTAATAATTTAATAATACGTTTATTTTAATAAGTTTAAAAACAATACCAACAGCTGTTGCTGTTTTGAACTCTTAAACACAGTAAGTAAATATTATTTAGTAGCGTATGTGTCCTTTGCTTTGAAACATCTTCAAGGACTTGTGTTGTGTGTACAGCTTTGTTTTTAGCTGTCAAGGTTGCTGGATGCCTGGCTGCCTACTCTAGAGGCCTCCTGCTCTGTTACCCAGAGCAGAGCCTCCACGGGGACTTTCCAGTGGTCTGGCTCAGCATTCATTAGAAACTGCGCCGCTGCCAGAGAGGAGAACCTGGCTGCTTGTATGGTGGGAACCTGCTGCCGTCACCGCACACCGTGAAGGAACTCATTGTTCTGGGTCAAGAAGACATGCTGTAAACATAAAGGGTAGAGTGTGTTTTAAGAGACACCGAGAGAACAGGGAGACTCATGCAGAGACTTTAATACAGGCAGGCAAAACACATGCGCAATTGTACCAAGACATGAGACACACACACTCGAGCCCACCAACGGATTCTTGAGATGAAACAGAAACAAGGCTACAATGCTCCAACCATTTCTGTGCACCCTGTTTGTGTTGCCTAGCTTCCAAACAACACCAACAACTGCAGGTGAACTGAGGTGACTGTAGCAGCTTGATGTGTGTGTTTGCAGAGAGAAAGGGTTGATCGGGAAGGCAAGAATGGAAAGGAAAACAAAGGAAAAGTAGAAGGTGAGAGAAAAGGAGGGATGAAAAGGGATGAAAGAAAGAATGCATGTGTGTGCAGAGAGGGAAAGAGAGAGAAAAAAAAGATCTTAATCGTTAAAGTTTTTTTTACAAGCTCGTAATATGATCAAAGGAATCATTGACCTGGTGCTCATTTAGCCCTGGGGCTGTTATCTGTTTCTCCGGCATGAGAACAGTCTTTCTGTTGATGAAACAGGACACTATCTTTGGAAATATTAACCAAAAAAACAACATAGAAAGTTGTTTCAGGATGTACTCTTGCAGGAACGTTCAGTACTTTGTTTATGTGCAAACGCCTCCCAAATCAATGGCATTCAGCCTCACCTGCACTTTGTGTTAAGTGCTTTTTGGCAAGTGGTTGTATTTTAAAATGCCAAACATGGCGAGGGACTAACATTATGTCTGCTAATGTTTCAGTCAGTTCTATTTGTCATTCAGAGTACTCTAGGAGGTTTTCAGTGATTCGAGCATGTGTGACTTTGAGCTTGATTATCTAAAATTGAAATAACTCCCCCCACAAAACTCACTGATAACTAGTTAGAAGCATAAACTGTAAATAAAAGACGAAAGTAGTCATGATGACATCAGTCATTGGTTTATGAAAATTGTAAAAATGAACATTTTGAAATAAATAAGCCTCACCATATTTGGACAAGAGGGTTGAGCATATCAGCTAAGGGCAGTGCTACTATGTCCATGTTATTAATTGAAATGCTAGGTCTGTCTAGATCAGGAGTGGGGAACTCCAGGCCTCAACAGCCTGTGTCCTGCAGGTTTTAGATATCACCCTGGGTCAGCACACCTGAATCAAATGATTAGCTCATTACCAGGCCTCTGGAGGACGTCAAGACATGTTGAGGAGGTAATTTAGCCATTTAAATCAGCTGTGTTGGATCATGGACACGTCTAGGACCTGCAGGCTCTTGAGGCCTGGAGTTCCCCCACCCCTGGTCTAGATAAAATAGGCTTAAAATAAAGTGTATGCAGCAACCAGCTAACTCAACAGCTGATTAGCTCAAGCCCTGCTCAAAATTATTATTTATTTCAATCTAAGTGGGATCATAATTTATGAAATGCACATCATGCTATGGGCAGTGCATTGATGGGGCAGTTATCAAAGTTCTGGGTTCAGAACTCTCCAGAGCTCTTCCTGCACACATGCATATTAGGTTATCTGGTGATTATAGATTGTCTGCAGGAACAATAGTCTCTCTCTTTTTGCTAGGCCTGTGATAGACTGGTGAATTCTTCTTGGTATGCTCCACTTTTGTTCTGTGTTAGCTAGGATAAGCTCAAGCTATGCTAGTAAGAGAAGCAGTTAAAAATGGTTGGAAATCATAGCGTGTTGACGAAGACCACTTGCTACCAAGTAACTGTGGCAGCACGAGGTGAGAATAAAGTAAATACTCTTCACAATTTTTAAAGACAACGCCACTCTGGGAATTTCACCCAGAGAATAATCAGTAACACTAATCACCACGAAGGCAGTTAGGTTTGTTATACTCAGTACAGAGACGAGGTTCAATGTTAAAACAAATTGACAATTTATTAACAATTTTCTAAAACACAGTATAAAAACACAGTCATAAAAATCCATGTACAAATAAGCTTAAAATATATTCAGAGCTGAGGCTTACCAGTGGAGGGGCAGGGATGCCACGCACAAACTCAAAAGAAAACACACCAAGACACAAGTGCAACACAAAAATCACACACTCACACTAATAAATTAAACAAGGCAGGTGTGTACACTCAAGGGATCCCACCACCAAGGCACCCTGGTCTCCTCCACGTCGGCACTCCGCATCTGAATAAAAGAAACAAAGAAAAGTTGAATAGATAACAAAATTAATGTAGCACTGGGGGATAACCCTACTGCAGGACCACACTGGTGATCTGCAGCTATAAAAAGGGCCTCCCACCAGTGGTGTAACAAAAATCCAAACTACAAATCAAAAACAGAAAAACAACAATCGGGATAAAACTTTAAAATCTGGAGCAAACGGGATCGCCGTATTACTCCAACTAGCCGTCTGCCCGACTATAAATTAATCATACGCTCATCAATATGTACGCCAGCTGACTCCCATAACCGGCGTGCATATGGCCGCTGTCCACGCCGACGTCCACGTTAAAAAGCGGACAGCAGCAGGAAAAGAAACTTCACAACGGGAACAGACGGTAAAAGCCAAGCAAAGCAAAGCAGCAGCACCTCAGTTAGTGTGGCGTTGCGTAAAACCAAGGCCCACACTTCCTGCAAAGCACAATAAATAATTACTATAAAACAAACAATAAAAGGCAAGAATCGAGACAAAATTGAATTACGTACCGAATAACCCCGCGTCATGAAACATGAGCAGGGGCTCATAGGAGGCTTCCACAGCTATGCCCTAAAAACCAATATCCGTTTACCATCAAGTAAGGTAATGCACACACTACGATGGGTAAACACCTACCAGCCGCGATGGAGGCTTCAGAATAATCTCTGCCACACCAAGGGGAAGTCAGGTGACCACCAAGGAG
This sequence comes from Neolamprologus multifasciatus, assembly GCF_963576455.1. NCBI lineage: Eukaryota > Metazoa > Chordata > Actinopteri > Cichliformes > Cichlidae > Neolamprologus > Neolamprologus multifasciatus. The sequence goes on from NC_140455.1 coordinate 33,192,298, forward strand.
ATCTCAGGTAAGCGATCCAGGAATGCTCACAGGGCCACTATTTATACTAGCGCCCCCTAATGCGCCAGGCTGAAAGTGGGTGGAACCAAAGAATAACATTCATCCTGCCACATAACAAACCCTAAAAATATAATATTGAAGATATTTACATGTACCTACAATGTCCACACGTACCCGGGTATTTTTGAAAACGCAGATTTTTCTATGCGTTTGCACCTTTTGTCCACACGTAAACGGCATTTTCGGTCACTGAAAACGGAGATTTCTAAAAACGCCTGCCAGGGTGGATATTTTCGAAAACTCAATTTTTGCATTTACGTGTGGACGAGAAAAACGGAGAAAACGCAGAAAATGCAGCGTCAAAGGTGTGCGCCTTTTTTGCCGTCATACTGTGCACCACGTTATTGTTTCGTTGAAATGAATTTCTACAATACTGTTACTGTTAATTGTACTCTCTGCAGCGTTTAAATGCTTACATATACACACACAGTTACTGTCCCTCCACACATACGACTTGGTTCTGCTTCTATGCTCCAGCTTTGTTTACTATTTCCCGCCGAGGCTTCTAGACTTCTGATTGGCCAACATTTCTACACAGTTAGGAATATATCGCCACCTGCTGCTTTGGCATGTTCCTAGCAGCGTTTTCCTTCATTTCTGCGTTTACGTGTGGACGGGATTATTTTTTAAAACGAAAATGGAAAATCTCCGTTTTCAAAAATACCCGTGTACGTGTGGACGTAGCAAACGTCTTCCATCTTTTATACACAGTCTTTGATCAGTGGCTTAGTGACTCTGTGACTAATGCCGTGGCTCTGACCATTCAACTTCTCACTTGATGCTCAGATTTCTGTCAAACCAATTCCAGACAATCGGGTCAGTACAACAGAACTGAGCCCTGTGGTGCATGGCACCCAGGCGTGAGGTCTTCCTTTTTTCCACAATGTATGGGAGGATGACAATGAACAACTCTGCTGTTCAAGATTGCCGCAGGCCTGCATTTAAGTCAGGTTTAGTTTCAAAATAACAGTTCGCAATTGTTTCCTTAAATTCAAGACAAACATGGCCCCTGCAGCTATCAAAAATTCATTGTGAGTACAGATCCTGGATACAGTGTCAGTGTCAGTATAACGTTGAAATAAATATCTACACTCACTTCCTCATTGGATGCCTTTCTAACTTACCGTACATATTTTTAAAGATATTTTGTTATTTATTATCACATTGTTAAGGCAGAGCCTTTTATTTGGTCATTTCACTGCTTTCATCTGTCATTTTTTATCAGATGCCACCTGTCTTCAGCTTAAAAACTGATGAACTCAATGCTGCCAGTCGTCACTATCACAGTCGTATTAATTTCGTCCTGTTTCCGCATTCACTAACTCTCCTGTCATTTCAGATCCTACCACTCCCACTTGCCCTGCAGTAACACCAACTTTTCCCACCATTTAGAGTCACCTGATTCCCTAAACCTGGGTGTTCACTGGACTTTAACTGTGGCCTGTCATTTTTTGGTCCTTTGGCTTTTGATTTCTTCCAGTTAATAACTTCCCTGAACTCAGCTCTTCTCCGTTTTCCTTGTTTGTTTCTTTGTTCGTCTTCAGTAAAGATGAACCTGTTTGAACTCCATGACTATGAGTTGCCTATTTACTCAACCATGAAAAAGCGCCATTTGTCTTCGGTGAAGGGTCCACTATAGTCTACTCGACAATGAAACACAAAACAAATTAACATTAACTATTAATTTTTCTTTGTCATTTTAGCTGTAAGCTTAAGCAAAGGTCACATCTTAGTTGACACATCCATTGCAAATTTCAAATGTTTGGTCGCTGTGAATAATAAGGTTTATGAGATTTACATATCGTTGCTTTCTGTTTCTATTTACGGCTCTATGTTTCTGTCTTTGTCTTCATGCTTTGTTTTGGCAAACGCTTTTCTGTCTATCCTTTGCTTTTACTTCTTTACCGCTTTCCCCTCCCTCCTTTCTGATAGCCTTAACTGACTCAAAATGAAAATGAAAGCAGTGTTTGATAGACATGCGCAAATAAATCCAATATTTTGGAAAAACGGGATTAGAGTCATACCAAAGACGTGACAGTGAAACTTAGAGAGCGAGGTTTGGACCAGAGTGTCTCTTCTTCTCTGGTTAGCAGAAGCAAAGAAGTTCAGCGTATGGACACCTGTATTTAAGAAATTCATTTTTGTTATGACTCATAACTCCTGTATACAACAATCAAGCTAAATGTATCATTTTGCATGATCACTAACCTTCAAGCCCTTTTGTTCTTGTTTGTTTTTCCTTCACTGGAGATTTGAAAGACCCTTAATTTTATATTTTAGATTCTTTAGGATAATTTAAAGACTTATAAAACGTATAAAAACGGGGCTCCGATAACAAACTATGGGAATGACAGGGCATTCATCCTCCCATTCAGGACGGTCACAAAAGCTTGCACTTCTCCTTGATGACTATGATTAAAGGGCACATGTTTGCCACAGGTATGTAACAACCACTTCAAGATGAACTTGGCTCCCCTCACGCTACCAAGAATGTATGGGAGCTGCTTAGAAAGGGGAGAAAACTACCACTGTGTAGAGAAACTACTCCTTCATTTGTGTCCCTCCTACAGGCTTCTCGCTCAACCGCATGCAGCAGGTCCACGATCAGGCTGCATTTTCACCGCTCGTTCAGCCTGAGAATATATGAGCTTGGGAGGACCCTGGGATTGAGAGGGTAGAGGAAAGGGCGCTATTTTGTCTTCTAAGAACTGAATGTGCTGAGAAGTTAAACAGAGAGCTTTTGATGATATCTGCAATGACTAGGCACGGACTTTTTGTAATAGTTTCAAAGAAACATTTTACAATTTTTTAGGTGTATTATCCTTAACACCTGGTGATGATAGTGACCCGCACCTTTTTTCACACCTTAAATCATATAATGACTCCTGTGATGATCAGAAAAAGATCTGTATGACCCCCTCCAAAGGAAACCCCCAACATTAAAAACCCACGACTCCCCGCCATTTTTTTTAAACCGAAGAAGCTTCATGGTCTTTGCAAACCTAAAGATGTCCAGTTGCCTTCTTTTGTCAATTTCTCAAGACTTCGGACAGGTAATTGTTTACGGTATTTACTTTAAAACAAAAGACAAGATGGAGATGACAAATTCACTTATCTAACCCAGTATCAGTGAAACACATACCCAGTTATGAGAAAGTGGGGAACCAGTCCTTGACAACATCCTGAAAAGGATCTGGGTGTGGTTGTTTTGGTCCATACCTGAGTGAGACTGGCCTGATTACATCTGCACAAACAAGGAAAGCATTTCATTGGACTAAACAATAATTCAAGGTAGTAGAGCTGATGGATGGATGGATGGATGGATGGATGGATGGATGGATGGATTTATGCATGGATGTGTTCCCATGATTGCATGTGGCTCATACTGCGTGAATGTGTGAATGGTGTGGTGAGGAACATTAATGAAATGGAGCTGCTGGGCAGAAGGAAACGATGGAGGGTGGGATGGAGGCAGGTGTTGTGACCCAAGTATGACATAAAGTCATCATTTTATCAGACCTATGAAACTGGCAATGTTCCCTGTCCCATGACTGAAAGTAGCTCAAGGGTAACAATCTTCAACATTCAGATCGGAAAGCAAGTATCTGATACAATCTTTTCCTGGAATTCTGAAAAAATAGTGGTGTGAATATCATATGTTTGCCTTTGTTGGTGTCAGAAATTGCAGATGCATATCTCTGTTGCCACAATAGGCCGTTCTTCCTGCTCTGCTCAAGGTGACCCCGTTCACCTGAGCATCAGCGCCTCAGCGCTCAAACAGTGACTCAGCATCATTGTGCGTAAACATCAGCTCGGCTCCCTCTTATGAAAGAAAAAGTGTGTGTGTGTGTGTGTGTGTGTGGGGTGGGGGTGGAGCAGTCCGTCATAGAACTCCAGAACAGTGTGACCCCGATGCAGTGCCAGTGCGTCACAGGTAAAAACCCCTGTGAGTTGGATTAGTGACGCAAGCTGCCACGTTCTCTGGCCTCTGTTTCTCTCCCTCTGTCTTTTACTAGGGTCCATTCATTCATAAAAATAGCGTCAAAACTCTAAGAAACACCTGACAGTTAGTGTTCACTGCAGGAAAATAGCTTGAGACATTTTCGATTCTTCTACTTAAAAGAGGAGCATGTGCGCATTAGCGTATGCTCTCACCCTTGGGTTATTTCGTCAACGCGATCAGTGGTTTTCTTTTTCCTCAGAAGTTTCTCACTCATGCCAGCAGTGGTTTACACAAGAAACTCGCACTAACCTGAGAACATTTCCATTGTAAACAAAATAGGAGTCACCCAACAGGTTTTGGGAGTAGTACTGCATAAACAAAGGTGGTTTTCTTCTTTCCCACAGGGTTTTTTTAAAAATTATTTTTGTTCGTGTGTGTGTGTGTGTGTGTGTGTGTGTGTGTGTGTGTGCGTGCGTGTGCGTGGTGGGGTGGGGGTCAATTTCATTAATCACAAGGGTAAGGTAACCTGTGCTGCTTCCTCTTTTCTGCCCACTTTCACGGTCTCTCGTCTCGTGTTTATCGCTCCATCCTCCTCTTCTCCTCCCTTTTTTTTCCTTTTTCCTTACCTCTACCTGCTTTTCCTCGACTCCCCATCACTCCTCACCCCCCTTCTCCTTGTTTACCGGTAACTCGTAGCTATGGCGATAGCTGCGGTTGTCACGGTGATTGTGTTACAACTAGGACAGCTAGTTCTGAGAAACAGGAAACAAGGGATTCCCAATAATAAGCTGCTATTGTTCCCAAAAGGCTCTCTCAGTGCCACTCTATTCCCACAGTGTGCTCACACACACACACACACACACACAAGACCACACACATGCACCAGGAAAGAGACACCAGATACACACCTGCACAAGAAAGGTGCAAATATGTACACACGAGCACATGCACAAACAAACCAGCCATATCACGTAGAAAGTGTCACGCAATCACAGTTTCACACCTGGCATGCACCGTTAAGAGGTAAAAGGAACAGAATTCCAAGGATCCCTTCAGGCAACTTTAACTTCAAACTGTGGCCCATTTTCATACCTAACGCTAACAGGGCATTCACTTGTTCCGTGTATGGGCTGGTTTGGGAAGTTTTTAAGAAGGCTTGGATGCTTCCAATGAAATGTTTTTATTTTCCAGAGCATACGAACAACAGATTTATAGCTATACAAAATACAAGGTAAGAGCGTTTATTAGTCCCACAGTTGGGAAATTGTGTATATATGACACAAAAGATACAGTTTGATAAGTGAATGATTGTTATTAGCAAGAGGGAGTGAAAAACATTGCACAATCTGATTGAAAGGTATTGCACATTGAGATATATACTGTACCAGTCAAAAGTTTGGACACACCTTCTCATGTAATGGTTTTTCTTTATTTAAATGACCTTTACATTGTAGGTTCTCACTGAAGTCATCAAAACTATAAATGAACACATATGGAATTATGTAGTAAACAAAAAAGTGTCAAATAACTCAAAACATAGTTTTATATTTTAGATTCTTCAAAATAGAATCGAAATGGTTTTCCAACAATTTTGAAGGAGTTCCCAGAGATGCTGAGCACTTGTCGGCCTTTTTGCCTTCAGTCCAATCTCATCCCAAACCGTCCTAAACCATCTCGATTGGGTTTAGGTCAGGTGACTGTGGAGGCCAGGCCATCAGGCGCAGCACTCTATCACTCTCCTTCTTGGTCAAATAGCCCTTACACAGCCTGGAAGTGTGTTTGGGGTCATTTTCCTGTTGAAAATAAAATGATGGTTCAATTAAACACAAGCGGATGGGATGTCGCTGCAGGATGCTGTGGTATCCATGCTGGTTCAGTGTGCCTTCAATTTTGAATAAATCTCCAACAGTGTCGCCAGAAAAGCACCCCCACACCATCACTCCTCCTCCATGCTTCACAGTGGGAACCATACATGCTGAGACCATCCATTCACCTTTTCTCTGTCGCACAAAGACACGGCAGGTGGAACCAAAGATCTCAAATTTGGAATCATCAGACCAAAGCACAGATTTCCACTGGTCTAATGTCCATTCTTTGTGTTTCTTGGCCCAAACAAATCTCTTCTGTTTGTTGCTTTTCCTTAGGCGTGATTCATTAGCAGCTATTTGACCATAAAGGCCTGATTTGCTGAGTCTCCTCTGAACAGCTGATGTAAAGGTGTGTCTGCTACTTGAACTCTGTTGTGGCATTTATCTGGGGTGCTGTTAACTTGCAATTTCTGAGGATGATGACTTGGATGAATGTATCCTCAGCAGCAGAGGTGACTCTTTGTTTTCTTTCCTGTACGGTCCTCATGTGAGCCAGCGTCGTCGTAGCCCTTGATGATTTTTGCGACTACACTTTTGAATACATTTAAAGTTAAAGTAACAGTAGACCACACATTAAAAGATGGCTGATGCCATTGCATTGGCACAAGGTTTTTTGTTAACGTGAAAGTCCACCAGCAGCTGCTTGATTTTCCCAGTGTTGATTTGGAGATGGCTCAACTGGTACCAGTTGACAAAGTCCTTGGTCAGTTCTCTGTACTCCCTGCTGTTCCTGTCAATGATGAGGCCAACAATTGCTGAGTCATTTAAGAACTGTTGCAGGAAGCAGGAGAGATTTCACCACACAGATGTCTGTGGTGTATATGGTGACTAGAAATGCAGTCATGGAACTGTTCCCTGTGGGGAACTTGCGTATTGCATATGATCCAATCAGACACAGTTCTGGATTCTTACACATATATATTGACAGCTAGCACAGGGTGTTTGTGCTAATATGCTGTGTTTAGTTTTCAACAAACGTGGCACTGTATTCTATAGCCAAACTTTGCAAACCCTTGGCTGCTGCCATGTCCGTTTTTTTCTTTAAGATGTAGCGCTTGGCTTTCTTGCACTTCTTCTGAACGTTGCACAGTCCGACCTCAGGGTGAATGTAGCATATCCACTCCTGGGAAGATTGGCAACCACCTTAAATGTTTTGCATTTGTGAATCTTTCTCACTGCCGGTTGATGGACACAGTTTCCATTTGGAAAACTCACACTTGATAAAGATCAGTTGCAAGTCTAGTGCTATCAACTTCATTTGATTAGCATTAGCATTTACTATGTAATATTCATGATTTGTAGGTCTTAGTTTGTTGTACTTTGCCTTGTCTTAGTTTCTTTTAAGACCTGCTAAGATCCAAATTATTTTTATGTCTTGATACCTCAAACCTGAGAATTTAAAGAGGGCATACGTTCTTTCGACCATGACTGCATGCTACCATTGAACAAAACTCAAAACAGTCATTGCATAGACATGTATAGTCTCATTTTATTATTGAATGTGTCTTTTGCTTCTTAGAGCAGGTCAAGATTGCACATTGCTATTACCATGTTTAACTATTTTTGTACTTTCTTCTTGTCATTCTTGGAGACAAGACCTTGAAATCCTTCTATAAACCATGTTTGTTTTAAATAGGCTTCATTTGCTTTGTTTAGGTTTTCATTTCCCCGAATTTGTAAAAAGTTAGTACAGCCCACAGAGCCACAGCAGCCACATTTAGTGCATGGGAAAAATGCTGAGCTGAAATAAACATATGAAGCAAATACAAGGCTACAGAGCTGAGGGTGCTGCTGAGCAGTAGATTTTCACTCACGCTGCTGCGTAAAAGATGCAGCTGCTCCTCGGGCTTCACTGCAGCCTAGTCCCACAGGCTTTTCTCTATAACCCATCCTACCACAGGAAGCTGAGCTGGATCGCAAAGGCTTTTGTTTAATATGAAGTGAGTGAGTGCAATGCAGTATAACCTGCACCAGGGAGCTCAGATGCTGGCCAAGCAGAAGTAGGTCACATCCAGCGTCACAACGGCGAAGTGGAAATATGGTTGAGCAGTGAGGCGACTGATTACGGCCTACTTTCTGTCTCTTTCTGCAATCTTGCTGTTTTCAAAAGTTATATGGCTCGCAGAAGAGGTTTGACACAGAATATATAACCCTCATTTAGAGCAGCCTGCTTTTATGCACAAACAATGGCATTCCAGCTTAGAGACAGCCACTTAAGGACTATAGACCTATATTCCAAGGATGGCATGTACATTTGATTCATTAGATGGCTATTTAAAAAGGGTTCTCTTTTTATATCCAGAGGTAAACAACCAAAAGCACAGAGAGGTCAGCGGATCAATGCAGCCTACTTAAAGATGAGGATAGTTTTCTTTTTCATGGATTTTTTTGTATTCCGTTTGGAGGTCGAGTGAGAGCACATAAACTCAAAATAAATCACCTTGCACTCCTGCTTTCTGCCAAGTATTTGCTAAAAAAATAAATAAAAAACACAGAGGAACACAAAGTGTCAGAGTAATACAGGAAAACTCTGTAAGACAGCCAAAGACAAATACTAATGTGGGCGTTTCCGTGTTCAGGTGGATGGCAAAGGTCCCAGATGACCTTGTTACCTAACAGGCAATGATGCTGCCAGGCCTGTGGACACTTCCAGATCTTTTCTAAGATATTGTTAAGGAAGAGTAGAAAGCTTAAAGGGGATTAGATTAAAAAGAAGAAGAAGATTTAAGTAAGTAAGAGGGGGAAACCAGAATTACAACAGGATCACTGTTTGGAGGGAAATAGTTCAGGTATTGTAGGCTACTCACTGAAGCCTATAATAATTCCAAAGTGAATTTGATTCAGTGATTTTCTATGACTCTGCACTTTGATGTTTCTATGCCCCTTCAGTAATGCCTGTGTTTGAATTCTCTCTGTTTGCTCATCCTGATCTCTGCTGGCTATTCATTGCTGCTTTCTTAACTTGACAGCAGAAAGACTGATGTAACTTCTGCGAACATGAGAGTACCTTAAATCTCTTTTCGTTTAAAAAAAATGGTGACTTTTCTGTTTGCAAGAAGACTTCCTGTTATAAACACGTTTTTTGGAAAATGGCTTCTGGCTCCCTTTCTGACCTCAGTAATACTTTCTTGATGATTTTATGGGCCCAGTTGCAACTGAGGTAAGCTCATTAGCTAACCACTTGTCACAAGTGTTTGGAAGCCACCAACCAATGGGTGATATCATGGTGGCCATGCCCATCTGTCGTATGGTCCAGTTCAGCTAGTTTTCAAGGCTTCTACAGTAAGCTACTTGCAAGTAGGCCTACCCTGCTGCTGCTCATTGACTGTCTAGAGTTAATTACATTGGTTTACAGAGTGCTGCTTTGAAGCCTCTGGTGAAATTGGATGCCTGGAGTAGAGTTGATGAGCTGCCATCTGATGGTAGTGGTGGTCTATTAGCTTACTAGCTATGCACACACAGTGCTGAGAAATTTGACGTTTTTTTCTTCAAAGCTTTTTAAAAATATTTAGTTGCATGTTAATTATATTTGTATTAGTTGTATGTTACTTTGCACTAACTATTATCTGTATGCAGCTTGAAAGTGTTAGGCAATAACTTGGTACTTCACCCTTTCATATTTTCCAAATATGGTCATTTCTGGCTCTAATTAACCAATTAAAATTGTGGTAGCTAAAATGCAAATGTTGAGGCTTCACCATTTAATAGATGTTGTTATGGTAGCTTTTGTCATCTTTTATATACAGCCTATGGATTTTTCCATGTTTAATTTAAACCTACTCTATATATATTGAACTCCTTGTTGACGTATCTGCCTCAATGGCTTACCAACAAAGTGTGTCAGTATAAAAGGTTGTGAGGATCGGGTGTTCTACCTGTTTTGTTTTGGATCTATTTTTGGAGGTTTCCATTGTGCATAAACAATGTATTTAACCTGGACCTACGTAAATCTCTGTTGACAGGGATATGTGGTACATGCAACATTTACATAAAGTACAATGCTATTTCTGTGACATTTAGGCTGCAGGCAGAAGAGCCAGACCTCATTCCGTGGTGTCGTTACAACATGCATTGACTGCAGCTGACTGGGTTTTTCTTTATGGCTGATAGCACTGCAATAAACTTGGAAAAAGACTTGAAGACAGTATTTAATGCAACGTAAATACATTACTCATAACATTAAGTTCCACTTCTGGGTCTACTTATGGACCCATATTTCATTCTTAGGTCAATATTTATATTCTTACGTAAGTACACCTGTAGTCTTACACCATGCAGACAGTCAGTGTTGGGGAGTAACGGAATACATGTACCGCCGTTACGTTTTTAAAATACAAAATATGAGTAACTGTATTCCGTTACAGTTACCGTTTAAAAAGGTGGTATTTAGAATACAGTTACTTTGTTGAAATAAATGGATTACACGGCGGTACTTCCCTGTTTCATATTGTCGCGGGTCAGGCCTGTTTGGGTTTTGTTTGACAGCTACGTTCTGTTGTTCCAGGCGGCAGCGTTACGGTTGCCATGGTTACAGGGTGACGCTGTCTCTCTCTCTCTGTGTTTCCTGGGTGAGAGAGCGCCTGTTGTTGTTGTGCTAAGCTAATAGGCAGAATGCTAAAGAATGTAGCATCATAGGCAGTGTAGTCCGTGCTGCAGGGAGAATGGACTGCCATACCCGTTATGTGTCTGTGAGCGAGGGAGGGAGAAAAAGGAAAAGTACGAGCTGTCATCGAGCAAAAACGGGAGCTGGAAGCATGTAAATATAATAATAACCACTGCAGCCAAGAAGAGTGCCTGACGAGCCCAGTTGTAAGTAAGCTATTAAGACTCGACTGTACACCGTGTTCGTGTTTTCCTGCAAAAACAATAGGTTCTGTTGGAGCAGCCTTTCAACGCCTCTCTCTGTCTCTCGCTAGCAAAGTGACCCAGACAACAAAGTAAAGCTAGTTTTCGGCTACGAGCCCGACACAGAACCCACCGTATTAGCCAGAGGTCCCTTTACTACGGTTCGGAGCCGCGGACCTTCAGTAACAGTAATAAATCACAGAAATAGTACATTCACGTAGTTGTAAACAGCATGATAATATATTAAGTAATCCAAAGTATTCAGAATACGTTATTCTCATTGAGTAACGTAACGGAATACGTTACAGAATACATTTTGGGGCACGTATTCTGTATTCTGTAATGGAATACATTTTAAAAGTAACCTTCCCAACACTGCAGTATATGCCTCTGCAAGAAACCAGTGCCATTCAAATGTTGCAGCTCTTTCTAGAAGGAAAGTGCATCTTGTAGCCAAAAGTTAGATACGCTGGGGCTTAAAATATCCGGATGACATGCTGTCAAAAACTGTGTCATGAGGATTAACATGATGATAAGTTATCATCTCTAACCACTGCTCAGTCCTTTTATTTGCTTAGCAGTGAGTGAGTGAGTGACATCACTGCAGGTCAACCGTTGGTGACTTTGGTATGCAAAGACCCACCTGTCAGCCACGGAGCATACTGATGACATCATGGGGAGGCAAATTTTGCGTGCGTGTATTTCTAAGACACTGGAGTGTGTCAACATCGCCCATTACAATTTTCCTACATTCCCTTGTCGCCCTGAAGCACACACCCACCCTTTTCACCACCCGTGCTATATGCTTGAATGTTATATGCACGCATGTATAAGAACACATACATGCTTTGATATTCCACACAAACTCTTGGAAAAAACATTCTTTGCAGGAATATGATAAGACATGATATGACAGATGGATCGTGCTGGTTACTGAAGCGCAGAGGACAAATATGAGGCATGCTTGAATGGGGAGGGGGGGGATACCCACAGGTCAGCAACTTTCAAACTGAGCTTCTACTCGTTAAGAGGCCTATATATGTAAAAAGCTTATTCTGAAATACCCAGCAGGCTTTTGGGGTTCATTCGTGGGCCAGAGTACAAACGCAAGTCACAAGACGCTTGAAGGGAAAAGAATATCTACTGTGACCATACATGAAAAGTCCCACATGCATGGATATTATCATTATGACAGTGATTTTTAGCCTGTTACGGTTTAATTTATTTCTCTGAACATATAGCATGAAGCTTGAATAAAACCCTGTAACACAGGGCAATATTCCTTTGTGGATAGGAGGGGATGAGAAGCTGCAAAAAAACATGGGAAGTGCTGTAGTTTTTGGTTGGATGATATTACTATTGTTTACAGGAGCATGAGGGCAAGAGTTCAGGCAGCATGCTCTCTTATATTAAAAATTAATTATTTATTCTGTATTTTATTGTATTGCGTAAATGGACTGCTATTTATGTATCACACTCCCTGCTTTGGACTACAGGACTACTTTTACACTACAAGCCTTTTCTTTATAGAATCGCTTGCAGAAAGTAACAAGTCATGGTTAAGACTGGGGCTTGGGTGTTATATTAATGCAAATATTACTGCAAATATACTTAAAAAAAAAAGGTATTGTTATTTGTATCTGTGCAATTCTGCAGTTAAAATCCCTCAGTTCATTCCCAGTGCCCTGTGATGGGGAGTTGAACATCAGAAATAGATTAGCCCACTTACAATGAAAATTTAAAAAAAAAAATCTTTTTTTTCCCCTTATTTTTTGTCCATTTACGCAATATTTTATTGTATTGCGTAAATGGACTGCTATTTATGTATCACACTCCCTGCTTTGGACTACAGGACTACTTTTACACTACAAGCCTTTTCTTTATAGAATCGCTTGCAGAAAGTAACAAGTCATGGTTAAGACTGGGGCTTGGGTGTTATATTAATGCAAATATTACTGCAAATATACTTAAAAAAAAAAGGTATTGTTATTTGTATCTGTGCAATTCTGCAGTTAAAATCCCTCAGTTCATTCCCAGTGCCCTGTGATGGGGAGTTGAACATCAGAAATAGATTAGCCCACTTACAATGAAAATTTAAAAAAAAAAATCTTGTTCATGATGTAGTATGTTAACACTACTGGAAGTAAAAATAACTTGAACTCCAATTTTGAAAACAAAACTTTCTTTTTCTTTTTTTTATAAAGCTGTGACTTGTATTATGAGTATGAGTCTTCCTGTAACTCTCTGTCTGCAAAATACAGTATATAATGACCAATGTTGGACAATTAATTATATAGTTACTTCTTCAAAAAAGTAACTGAGATTTGCAAACAACAGTTTTTTGCAGCTATTTACCTAAAAATGCAGCCAAGGCGTTTTTTTAAAATAAATATTTCAAACTATTTACAGAACAATCAGCTGTTCTGCATCAAAGTTGATGCCACACAAATTATTTGTGCCACTCCAAAAAATAATTTCTGTCCACTATGAGATGAAGGAGAACAACAGCCTGATACCTGCAGGCCTGACAACAGGAGATGTATCACTCCTGTAGCACCTGTAACATTCAGTAGTCGCCTCATTGTTCTGACACACAACAAAACTATTGGCTACACTACACACTAACTACACAAGATTTGCGCTAAACGTTGCAAATCTCTCACGTCTCAAAACACCGCCGTCACTCCTAAAGCTTCCCCCCTTCCTAAACAACTAAATGCCATGTTGCTTTATCATTTTTTGATTTGTCGACATGGTACATTTTTCGACCAATAGGAAAGGGTAGGGTGGGTTTTTTGGTGTTGTTTTTGCTCACAGGCGGAGAGTGATTTCGACCGTTTTCCTTATAAAACACAGTTTGTACCATTTCTTCCCGCAGTAAATATAAACAACGATAGTATTCAGGAAGAAAACCAAACATTGCAGATATTTTTATCATAACTCTGGTTTTACGTGGCCTATCAACACAATTTAAAAACTAGTATAAACTCCACACTTTTTCCATCAGTTGTTCCGTCTGTCCTGCTTACATCTCCAATGGTTGTCCACGTTGTCATTAACGTAGCTTCACTCCACATCAGCCACGCTGCTTTGCTCGCTAAAACACCGGTGTCGGCACATAAGGACGCTGTCATAGCCTGTCAACAACGCTGATTAGCTGCGTATATACGAATGTGAATCGCATCATTGGCTGGACTATGGGATAAGGTGGCATCCCATACGGGAGCAGCCAGTCACTTACTGACTAACACTGCAAAACAGAATTGTTTTGCGGGTGCAGCTTAGAGGGAACATTGCCCATGAGGTTGCTACTTGGCTTTGAAACTCATATGGAAGTAAATTCACACGTACCACCTGCCTAAACATTGTAGAACTCCCAAGAACAATGGTATTCCCTTTAATCGGGTTAATGCATGATACTGACAACACTGTTCAGGATAAAAACAAGGAGATCAAGATGGTAAAATCACCTTCTAATTCATCAGATCTCAAGCAGATTGAACATTTGTGGGGTATGGAACATCCACCTGGCTGCTGCTACAGTAACAGAGGCATGCATATATACAAACTGAGAACAAGCTTAGCTTTCCACGTAGATACTGTATATGCTTGTGCGCTTACTTGCGTGCTTGCAAGAGCTCCGCCTCTCATGTTTTAAGTAGTCATGAACAGTCAGCGTTGCTCAGGATGACTAAAAATAGAATTGTAGTTGTCTGCTCAGTGAACTGCTCAGCACTGCTTAATTATTCAAGATGTGGAAAAGGCTGAGGACTGCCATTTTCTGCCTCTCTTTCGCTTCCTTCCTCCTGCTGGCTGTGTTGTGTTTCCAGTTACATGAAGTGTTAGACGGATGAAAGCCCCTGCGTCACCGCTGAGTGCGTGTCACTGTGTCATTCACTCGCTGCTGGAAGATAATAATATCTTCTAGGCTTTTCCCCTTATCACGCTCTGCGTGCGTATCCGCGTTCACGCTGCTCATGAATAACATCCAACGTCAGAGGAGTAGGCAGTGTGCACTCACATGCTTGTCCCCATTTGGCTTCCCTGATGCCTAAAACTGACTATAACATGCACTATTAAATGCCTGAATCTTCACAACGCATTCATTAAATCATAGTTCTGATTTTATCCAGGCCTTAGTTAGGAAATGAGACCCAAAAGATCTCCTGCTGAGATTGGCAGGATATCTTGTCTCACTTAAAATGGAAATGGGCTGCAATTCCCTTGGTTTTAGTAGTGATGGTGATCTCGCTTCTGGGCACAGATTCATATAAGAGTGTGCCTGACATCCCAGTAAAATCAAGCTAGCATTATCAATAAGTGGAAAGGCGAGAATTTGAGTTAGTCCTTAAAGTACTTCTTACGCAACCAACCAGTATTGCATATTGTACCAGCATTATTCTCTAAAAACAGTTAAGCCTCACACTTTTTATGATTTCAATTTGTGATTTAATTTTTTTCATTACATTATTCCCTCAGTCCAACAGTCAACAGTTTGACCTGATCCAGCTAAAATCTTCAAGAAAACTGAGAAAGGAGAAAAGGAGTCTCGCAGAAAGAGCAATCATACATAACTACTAATGATTGTAAGCCACAGACAGTATAAGTAAGATGGATACAGCTATCGTGAAGTTATCCACTGGTTTGTGAAGTCCCATTTTAAAGCCTTGAGATCCGCATTACAGCTGTTTGCCTCTTGATTTCATAAAAACAGATGCAATGTGTAAGGGTGCATCTGACTGCAAATAATGCTTCTTGGTGTTGGAGCCAATGAGCATTCCACAGATAATTCTCATTTTTTTATACATAGTATGGCCAAAAATAGTAGAAAACAGACATTTATTCTTTTACATTTTTAATTTATTGAGAACATAATATGAACAGGAAAGTAGTTAATGAGGTCAAGAAATCTGTTTCCTCATTCACTTTCTTAGCACTGGAAGTCTTTTCGCTACCATGCTATGGTGGCCTTCAGACAGAATGCGGATTTAAAACACTAACACAGTGGCTTCAACATATGTCCATATCCATATCCATTGAGTGGATATTTACACCAGAGTGTATAAAAAAATATAAGTCTTCACTTTCTGGAGCTAAAAGCAACATTTAGACAAGGGGGAGCGCAAAGTTAGCAAGGAACCTAGCAAGCTTTGCTAGCTAGCTGCATCTTTTAAACTGTATGGATGTTATTTCCAGATGCCTTTTGATTAAGTTCTGCACTATTGTAGTATAGTAAAATGTACTATTAGTATGTGATTAGTTTGTTACAAACTGCTGTTTGCTGGATAATTAATAAACAGTAGCTAGCTTGGTTAGCATCAAAACCTGTTAACAGACTAATTAAATAGTTGAATTTTACTCAGCAAGAGTGGACCACAAACTTCTTGGGTGCACTGTACCTAATGGCAAGCCATATTATTTAGTAGAGAAAAGGCCTAGCAGGCAGTTATCGGCTACATCTACCTGTGGCTGCACAGATCAATCAAAATCACCACAAATCTGACTAAACCCCAACAAAATATCAAACAGGTACCTTGGTATGAAAGGTCACCTACAGAGACCAAAAACACTTGCACTGGGTTAAAAAAAAAAAATTAACATCAGAGTATAGAAATTACCTTGCTTTTGGAGACAACTCCAAGTGGCTGCTTGAAAAACCAGAACTTTCACTCACGCGTTATCTTTCAGACTAGAGATTAATGCTTCATGTTTACTGAGGGGTTTGTCAGAGCATCTCAGACTGACAGCTCATTGGATGTTTAGGTCTTGTCATTTTGTTGATAAAATATACTGTATAACATTAGACAGATTCTTTGGTATTATTGTCAGCTATTTATGTTTTTTTTATGCTATGTCTTCTAAATGTTGCTTCCACGGAGCTAATAATTTTGTTAAACAGCTGATGTTTAATGATAATAAATGGATTCTGATTCTGAGCTCCAGTGTATCAGAATACTAAAGTTGTTGAAGGAAATGGTGTAACAAGCTCCACACAGTCACACAACCTGAATACTAAAGGACCCTCGAATGACGTTGTTTGATGTCACTCGCCCTGTGTGAATGAACCTCCTCGTCATCCATGGAAACCATCAACGAGAGAAGTCACTGTCTGGCGAACAGATTTTGTGCGTGCACACCGTTGCATTATGTCCACCCCCACCATATCACATTTTGTTCTCTAGCTGTCACCTCTTGTAAGGTTAACACGTCTCACCTCTCCATGACTGTTTACTTTCACTTTCTCAGCCTTTTTTTTCTGGATCTCTCCCTTCTGTTGGGTAACGCCCGGTTTCACGTCAGTCTTTGTCATATTAGCTAAGGTTATGAATGAGGAAGAGAATGGGAGTTGCAGAAAAATATATTTCTTTCATTCAAGAAGCATTAGCATATGAGAAACAGGTCTAATAAATGCATATTCCCCCATAATTTATGCTGACAGCCTCTGTCTTCCAGCTGCGCAAATTCATTCACATCACAAGCATCGCGTTTTCTTTGTATATCAGTTCATATACTCAATTAGTACACGTCTTTGTAGTGCACTCGTACTTTGTTGAGTGCTTGCATTTTAGTGCTGTCAGTTCAAACACAGTGAGTTTTTCACTAAGTGGTAATGATGTACTCAATCTGATCTGATCTAAAAATAACAGCGGCAATGGAAGTGATCAAAAGGTGCGTATTCCCCAAGCAGAGAATCTATACTATAAACATGAAAATGTGGCGTTTCCAGATAACTTTAAACTAAACTCTGAACATAACATGCTCCTTGTTCTTTGACCTAATTTTAGCATTAGCTCCAGAATACTCTAATATACAGCAGTGTTCGTGGTCAACTTAATGGCTGCAAGGTTAGCAAAATCTCACCTTTTGCTACTCAGATTCTATGTTTTTTCTGAAATTTTAGGTCCGTTGTGTGAATACAGTATGTCAAAATGACAAACAATGACTGTAAATTCAGACACACGAGGTTGTGCTGAAAAGAATGATACCAAACAAGGCCAGGTTGAGAGTTTTTCAAATGGTGAAATATAAAGGTAAACTCAAAAGTAGTCAAAAAAGGGCTGATTAGACCCCAGACTCCAGAGGGTTAAATAAATAATCACATGGTGTAATATGTCATGTTTTGTAGGCCATCTGAGGTTGTTTTTATCTAATTTTAAGTCCTGATAAGGTCCAGATTATTTTTATTTTTGCTTTAGAATTTAAAGAGCATTCACTTTTATTATTTATTTATTTTTTACCATGACTCCATATTGATTCATGCTGATTGTGAGTATCCACACAGCTATCATTACCATCAGTAGAAGATGCTCTCTTCAATCTGCTCCCTGTTGGCCAGCTACAGGACACTGTAGCTGGCACAAATACAGTAGTTACAACAGGAGGTCAAGAGAAAAGCAGAATTCAGCCAGAGAGTTCACTCAGGCCGTTCACTGGCAGCATCCATCCAGCACGTTTGCCCTCAGTCACACAGACACGCACACAAATGAATGAACCCCCCTGAACCTCTGCCACATAAACAGGCAGGCATGTTTGGAATGCCCACGTGCATTTACAGACATGTTTTTTGTGCCACCGGGAGCATTTGTTTGGTTAATCGGTTAGAGCAGGCAGCAGAGTCTTTTGTTATTAGCTGGGGCACTGGGTGGGGCCTGATGGCTGAAAGAACCTATGAGCATCAGCAACATCCTGCTTTTTTCATCAGGGAGTGCAGGATGCATTCTTGTAGCATGGAAGCGCCTGTCACCTGATGTAATACCAGAGAGAGCGGGGAGCAGAAGAGGGCCCTCATTTTTTTAGCTGTCATGGCTTCTCTTTTCCGTCCAGGCCTCTGTAGTCCATCGGTGAAAAATCCTTTTTCTTGCCCTGATGGAAGTTTAAATTCAGGAGAAAAAAATCTGCCTTACAGAGTCATCAGCCATATAAAAACCAAATACTACAGATTCAATAACTCCAGCTCATCTAGGCATGTAGCCCTGAGTGGACCCTGTGATGTTGCTAGAAGGGAATCCTTTGGGTCCTGTGGGTTGCAGGGTGGGGCCTTCATGTACCTGTCTTCTTCAGGTTCATCCCATAGGTGCTCAATTGGATTGCCACCTGGGGATTTTGAGGCAAAGCCTCTGGATCTTTGTTGTGTTCTCGAGATGCTGGAAACTGCTCCCTCCGGGAAGTGTTGTTGCTATAAGGAAGGTTTTCTTGGTCGGTAATAATGTTTAGGTGCATGTCAAAGGAACAGCTTAATGAGTGTCAGGACCCAAAGGTTTCCAAACAAAACAATCCATTATAACAAGATACTCAAAGTGTGTCTATGAGTATCTGTAAGTGGTTTTAACAATGTGCATCTTTACGATTTCAGCATCAGCTGTCAAATACCATTGCATTCAGGCTAGGTTGTTGGGGAAAAGTAATACAAAAAGCTTTGTTAAAAAGTATTTGTAGCTGCTGTAGGTGGTTGGTGTCTCGCCTGTTAAATCTTCACTGTGAACATCCGAGCAAAAAATGTTTTCAAAATTGTCCGTGGTGACAAACAAAGCAAAGCATTAGCAGCGGACTGAAGCTGTCATCAGAATCAGAAGACTTTATTTATCCCCAAGGTGCAATTACCAAACAACAGAGCAGCATAACGTTGAAGATAAGGACAATGAGAACAGGCAATAAGAGTGAAATAATAAATACACAGTATATACATTTTTAAAATTACACAGTTTTGAAGGTTTGTGCATGTGTTAGCTGATTAGCATCAGCTGTTTCATTCACAGTTCACAATGACTGGCTCATTCACAGCTGTCAGTCGAAGTCACGTTCGTGCAGGCGTACAGCAAAGTGACTCTTCTCACTTTTGCTCCTTTTGCTGATAAACATTAACCAGTCTGCTGCCTCAGTATCTGCACCAATCAAACTTGAGTACACATACAAGCAACTGGGCACCTGTTACTTCTAGGCAATGCTGGCAATAGCAATATATAGATATAGAGACATGTACAATAGAACAAAACAGTAGATACACTTTACAGTATTGTCATATACAGCATACTAGAGTACTTCATCAGAGTGATGGGCTGTAGAAAGAAGCTATGCATATGTCGCTTGTTTTCACGTCCTTTCTTTCATGTTTTTACCACCTTCTTTTTTGTCCTCTGCTTGTCCAGTTTCCTCAAAATTTTTAAGGTTGCATATAACAAGGTTGCTTATTATTGTGGGATAGCACTGCTAGGGGGTGTTGCCCTACTATTGTAGTAGTTGAGGGGGGTCTCCTAGTGTGTGTGAATATAGTGGCAGCCATTACATGCTGCTCGTGTGTCTGTTCAGAGAGACGTTACCGTTGTAACGGACTGGCGCCCGCAACTACACATCCCCAGCCGTGGAGACCTGGCCTGATGTTGCTAACATCAAATAAAAGTACTAATAAATACTAATACTAATGTAATGAATATTAAGCTGTCTTATGTTGAAATTTATTAATTGTTAAGTTGTTTTTAAATGTAGACACTAGGGATGGGTATTGTTTAGGTTTTATCTGATACCGGTGCCAAACCGGTACTTTTGAAACGGTGACGGTGCTTAAACGGTGCTCAAACCGGTGCTTAAAGAATGGAGAACACAAAATTGGTCCAAAAACCTCTCATGTCCAGCTGTTTTTTTTGTAAAAAAGATAACAATGTTAGCCTTTTCTGCAGCTATGGGGCATATATGGTATCATTCTTGGCTGGAAGCAGTGCTTAAACAATGGAAAAAACACAAAATTGGTCCAAAAACCTCTCATGTTCAGCTGTTTTTTTTGTAAAAAAGATAACAATGTTAGCCTTTTCTGCAACTATAGGGCATATATGTTATCATTCTTGGCTGGAAGCAGTGCTTAAACAATGGAAAAAACTCAAACTTTGTCCAAAAACCTCTCATGTTTAACTGTTTTCCACTTTTTCTTTGGTCATTTTAGCCTTTTTGGCCAGGGTGAAGGGAGTATCTGCCATCAAACAAGAAGACAGCCGCATGTAGCTATGATGATGTTTGCTAGTTCACCTTACGTGCATTAATGTAATAACGTGGTTAGCCTACTCAACGTAAATTACACACGAACAACATTAAGCTACTCACGCAGAGAAGAACGGCTGCTGCTGCCGTCATCATCCGTCATCATTTCTGCTACACTGGCAGGGCTAGGGGCCAGGACTCCCCTCTTTGGGTTTTTGGGGGATGTTGCTAACTCCGGGTCCGATAACAGGCACCACACCGGCAGTAGATGTGCTCGGTGTGACGTACCTGGACCCGCCTACTATCCTCGGAAACGTAAAATGATTGGCTAGAATCTAAAGTGTATCACAGCTCAGGAAAGAAAAAAAAAAGCACCGAAATAAAGCACCGAAATGTGCGCTGCTTTTCGGTCTGGTTACTACCGTTTATGACAGAACCGGTGCCATCATGGCACCGGATACCGGTACCCATCCCTAGTAGACACAACACTGGTTCATCCCTTGAGTAAGGTGCTGTTTTTTATGCTTAAATAAGTCATAGGTCAGTGTTAAGTGACTTATCAAAAACATGAAATAAAGATTTTCTGAAAATATTCAGCTGCAAGCTGTGGACTGTAACTACATGAAGCACCAGCTGATGTCCAAAGAAAACCTTTGATAGACCTACAGAAAGCCTTGAGAACTATTGCTTAAGATGATGTTAAGAAAATTACAAAACAGAGAAATTAGCCATTTAATTTGTGCTGCAACTTCTGCACAAATTAAATGGCTTAATCACTTAATGATACAAATCCCCTTTTGACCTTACTTCACTTCATTTGATGTCTTCACTTAGGATTAGCGTACATTTAATTGAAATCAATGAGGAGTATCAGCAGGTCCAGCACAACTAGACTTGAAGTATGGCTCTTATTTTTCACTTATCTGAGAGGTTTCCTCTGCTGACTGCAACACAATCTCAGGCATTTTAACCTCTATGCACTGCCAAAGCTTTGATGTCACATGAGAGCAACTGAGGTCAGATGGCACTCATGTGAGATTCATCAGAGTGGCAAAATGTCTTTAAGGCCAAACCAACATTTCAAAAGCACAAGCAGGATGCATTTCATTTAGTACCAAAAGACCAAATATGATCCCCATGATCTGCATACGGCTGTAGTAAATGACAGGTTTCATAAAAGAACAACTGTTCAGATTATAGTTTGCATTAGGCTTGAATAACAGCCAGAAACCTTGCATTTCCCTCCAGAGTGAGTTAACAACAAGGTTATTGTCTTACTCTTTATGTAACATATCCCAGGAAAGAGAAGGAAGAGACAGGGAGGGAAAATTCCCCATCAAACAACACCTTCCAGTGTTACGCCCTTGACAGCATGGACATTGTTCAACAGGTGCTTGAGTGAAGGTGTGTTACAGTGGAGATGCCAAAAAAGGATAAAGCAGAAATATCATCTAAATTTCGCCTGCACCTCCCCAAGATTTATTCTTTGGTTCTCTTTCACATAAAGTCAGCTGTATGTCCAGTGGAGGAGGAAGGTGACACTTGATGTCACCAGGAAAGAAATGTGGGAAGGCTCAGAATTTAAAAAACAAACAAAAATGGAAACAGATGCAGATGATATTGATATAATGCTGTGAGGAAATGTGAGCGAGAGTGAGCAGTAGTGATGGGTCGTTCGCGAACGAAATGGCTCTTAGAGCCGGCTCTTTGACGTGAACGACGCGAGCCGGCTCCTTATCGCGAGCCGTCACGTGGGTTTTTTTTTCTTTCTCTCACCCTCTCTCTCTCTCTCGCACTTTTTTCCCGCTTCACAATGCACGCGAGCCTTGTGCTTTATGCTGGGCAGAGGGGGGAGGGGCGGTAGTTACACTCAGTAGCACAGGAGAGAAAGAAAGAGAAAGAGAGCCAGGGACAACAACATCACATTAGAAAGGTATAGTAATCATCCACAACTATTTTCGGTTGCAGATGATAAAGGATTCAGAAAGTTTATTCATGCAGGTCCATATGACAGAGAATATGCATCTTCTTTTTGTTTTCATATTTTAATTTATATTTAATTGTGTTGTGGTTTGCAGTGTTTTGTGTTGTTTCACTTTAAATTTGTAAAAGGAAAAAGCTGAAAATTTAAATAGTTAAAATTTGAAATGTGAATAGTTGATTTTTGTATTATATGATTTACTTATTACATTTTATGTGGAGTGAATAAATAAAAGCATATTTACGGTGGCCCCTACAGACAAAGCACATACAAACTTCAAATCACGTACAAACTCAAAAACACGTACAAACTCCGAAGCACGTAAAAACACATACAAACTCCGAAGCACGTACAAATTCCGAAGCACGTACAAACTCCGAAGCATGTAAAAACTCAAAAGCATATAAAAACTCAAAACACGTACAAAAGACAACAGAAGTGCTCCAGGATGCTGGGCGCAGTGTTGAGCTTTTGTTACCTAGTGGCTACACAAGCCAGCAAGTACCAACGACCGGATTTGGTGTGTGGTAGTAACAGGTAAATCTTTTTTTTTTTTAATTATTTGAATATATATGAGTGCCTGTGTATAAATACACAAACAATACACACATGCTTTCATGCTTTCAATTGTGTAATTTAAGTGATCTAGTAGCTCTGTTTTGGAAGTTCAGTTAATGCTAGAAATGTGTTTTGGAGTTTGTACGTGTTTTGTCTCTAGGAGCCACCGCATATATTTATATATAAACATATATAAATAAAACCACTTTTTTTTACGTTAGTAATTCCTTTTGTGCATAATTTTATATTATTGTTAATAATAAATTAATTAAAGCAACAAAACAACCTGAAGAGCCGGCTCTTTTTAGTGAGCCGAACCGAAAGAGCCGGATCTCTAAAAAGAGCCGGAAATCCCATCACTAGTGAGCAGGATTCAAAGGTCTGAGCATTCTTGTATGTGTGTGTGTGTTTGTGTGAGGCTTAAGCTACCTCTGTCCTCAGTCACCCTTTTCCTCAATATCTTAAATTGCACTGTGTGGGACAAAGGCCTTGCTGCTTGGGGTGAGATGTGGTAAGATGCGTCTAATTTGGAGGGAAATCTTGATTTCTAACAACTGCTAGTTATGTAACCAAATCGTCGCTAGGGTGATAGCTCGAAAGTGGTGCAAATGCTTTGCTATTACCAGTTTCTGTTTGTTATGCAGCATCCTTACAACCATACATATATTATTTGAATGCTAAAAAATAGTTATGCAGTGAGTTTTGGGCAAGCAGTGTAGGAAGCATCTTTTTTGATACATGATCTATAAGTGGGTTTATGTATATTTTGGTAGTTGACATCACAGATACTTATATCCAAAGAACAAGGGACAAGCTGTATGTGCTGTATGTGTACGTGATGTGATTAAAAAGGTTCTGATAACAGGCCTATAAAAATCCAAAAACATACCTAAATTAAAATTGGTCACCATTTTGGTCATGTCCAGATAAGATGTCAAAGTCAAACATTAAGTTCTCAGAGAGCTGGGCCCCCAGCTATTACCCACTGCCACCTGCAAGTGCCTAATGTGCTGAAAGGCTATGTCGGGGCTGGGTTAAATTCCATCCCAGGACTTTAACACTGTTGGGTTTTTTTTCCATTTGCTTTCAAAAAAGGCTAAAAGCCCAAAATTAGAAATCCAGGCATGCATATCGTTTCTTATGATGTTTTGCACAGGCATTGTGTACCTGTGTAAGACTTTTATTTGGTGAATACTGCAAACTGCAGCACTGTTGACTGTGTACTTCTTTGCTACTGCTCCTGGCAGACTGTAGGTAACCCTTTTGGAGGCACAAATCACCTTAATTCAATGAAAAGTAGGCCAAACTAGCCAGATAAATTGTTTCCACCCAGTTTGAGAGCCAGACGGATTATCTGTTGTTATACGCCTCTGCCAACCACTCAAGTTGCAGGTTTCGCCACTGATCGTCTAGACTCATATAATATCCAGTATGTAGTAGAAGACTTAGAGGGAGTTAGCTGAGATTAATGAAACAAAACAAATATGGTCACAATGTTCCCTTCTGTTCCCGAGTTCAATAACGGCCAGAGAAACGTTTTCGAACATCGAGATGTCACGTGGAAATTGACTGCATGGTTGCACAACTTCATGATGTTATCTGTTTATTGTGTTAGTATTTTTATTGGTGAACTTTTTTTCTCTAGTGTATGATTTGGTATGTTACAGCCAAACCCTTGTTTTGTGAGACTGCAAATTTAAATCAATTCATCTTTGTAGCTGGACAGACCGTGCAAAGGCATTTTACCTCCAACCATCATCATCATCATCACCATCACCATCATTAAATGCAATTGCATTTTGCCTAATGCATTTCCATATGGACTGTTTACCTCCATCCAATCAAAGTTGGCTAAAATAAATAAGTCACTGCTCCTTGAACTACAAATAGTGTACATTTCTCAGGTGCTCAGTGTAAGCTGCTAATGATAAATGTTTCTTCACGTGGAAGAAAATGTTCTTACTGCTTCTCGCTGTTTAAGTTTAAAGTTTGCCGTTTGAAACAGGCTCTTGTTATGTAATCCCTGCTCTGGTAGTAGTCCATCTGGGACTATTGTATTGGCACGTACAAACATGTGCAAGAGTGTGTCAGTGTGTGGGCGACAGCAAGATGGAAAGAGTCAAGTGAGTGAATGTGTGTGTTTTTAGAGTGCTTCTGTGTATGTGTGCGCGCACCAGCTCCCTTCTGCTTCGAGTCCAATCGATTAAATCAGATTCACTTCAGAATCGAATTTAGTTAATTCTAATTTTCCACCTGACGATTTGAATGGCCGCGCATCAGCGTCATCCTTGTTGCCGGCATGCTAATACTCCATCGTACGCGTGCATGCATTTTTTGTGTGTGCGCTTCTGTGTGCGGGGGCAGCAGCAGGCTGGTGAGTGGGCTGTTCACTGCCTTCCATTCTCTCCACAATCACTTCCACTGCGTTTTCTACCAAAGCCATTCACAGCTATCGCTAAAGAGCCTCAGAAACAGGATGTAGGCCAAACAGGACCTGCTATTGGCCGCAGGAGCCAGGATAGATTCTAGCATTACGTAAACCTGCCAGCTAAAGCTTTGTAGTCACACACCTAATTTAATCGTTTTTTCTTTGTTTATTTTTTTAATCAGTGAACTTCCTTCTTGAAGTACTTCCTCTAGGCAGTACCACACTCCATCTTTGCAGTATATCTGGGCAGGTATTTAGAAGCTCCCATCTAAAATTTTCTAAACTTTAGTTGTCAAAAGTGCACATATAGTATCACCAATCAAACCTAATGAAAAAAAGCTTTCTTTTTCACAAGGTATAATTCAATTGCACATGCTCAGTTCATCTTACAGCTTCATTAACAGCTCAATCCAGTGGTGACAAACTCATCTCACAAGAGACCAGTTGAACTCTCCTTGAAACCACCAGTTGCCAGGAACAAACTGTGTATTCCTTGAAGTGGTTGCTGGCATTCGCTGTGAAATTGACTGTTAAGGCCCTAATCGTGTTGGTCTAGAGACCAGTTAATGCCACCAAACACAGGTTGCTAGGGAAAAATGTGTATTCTCCAGCTAAATGGCAAGTGGTTGTCGGAGGTTGCTTGCCTATTGTTGGCTGAAATTGCTTGCAAAGAGGTATACAGTGCAGCATTGAACCGCCTGGTGACCATTGCTTTGGTAGTCAGGAGGTTTTTATGGAAGATGCTGACTTCTCTGCAAACATTCGCCAACTCCTTGCTACGAATCACACAAAAAACAGAAGCAGATATCGTTCCCCCTCAAAGTAAAAGCCACACTTTTTGCAACATGCTAGTAAGGTGGAGCTTTGACTTTGAAAATAAACATTCTCCATTTCAGTCGTGATAAGGCAAGTGTTTGCAGAAATGGTTTGCAGCAATCTTCTAGTGACCTTGGAAATCACAAGGAGTGTTTTGATGCAGCACCCACTTTCTGACTGATGTCATCTAGCAACAGCCAGCAATCACTAACCAACTGGTTGCAGAATACACATTTTTCCTCTGTTACCAGATAACACTGAAGACCTTTCACCCAAAGCGGCACCTCGTATGCACAACGTTTTATGCAAGGATCCAGTCATTGCTTCAGTTAGGCCACATCAGACTCCTTACTCTTTAAACGAGCACAAAGTCAAGGCTTATCCAACTCGAGATCATTACCCCAAGGGCATGTTCTAACACAAGAGAACAAAACAGGAAGTCATGGTGTTCTTGGTGTCCTTTACCAGCGTGTTGTAAACTGAAAAAATTCAGGTCCTCAGGCAAAGAAGCTCATGCAGGCAGCAACACAGAGCAGTAAAGCCGGACGATTTCTGTCTACAGCTGTGTCCAGCCTTTGAATTGCACATGTGTCCAGATGTTCCCAGCTATTAACTCTGGGCCACAGTGGGACAGCGGACAGTCTGCGTCTTCCAAAAAGGTTGCCCCCTAGTGGTCAGCTCACAAAGACGGGGGTATTCGGAAAACACCCTGAGGAAAATCTGCCATTCTCCATTAAAGCAGCGCTCCCCTGATTTTGCACATAAATTGCACTACATTACACTTGGAACATTTAAAGCTGCTGTGGCTTAGGTGGAAGAGCAGCTTTCCCAGAAATCATCAGGGGTTTGGTCCAAATGTACAATATCAACAATCAAGAGATAAAAATGAGGCAGTTAACATACCTACCATGGGAATTGGACACACTTTGTTAGATTTTATAAGTAATTGCATAATTTCAATATTTTTTCTGTAATATTTTTTAAAAGAAATAATGAAAAAGAAACAAATAATTCATTTAAGTGAAGTAGGTGTCTTGTCTTCTTCTCTAGTCAGTACCCAATTAGCATCGTTCTATGTCCAATAAGTAACATTGCCCTCCATAATAAAGAAAAACTGTAGAGATAGCAGAGTTATCATCAGAGCGATGCGGGAAGTAAGAGTCTTTAGCAGAGCAGGCCTAAGTGGGGAATGAGTGGCATGTCGCTGGACCTGCGGCTCTATGTGGCAGATATATGTCTAAAAGTGCTGAGCTGACAGAGAGGTGACAGCCAGCGCTTAGCTGACCCAGCAGTGCTGCCCCGTCTCCGCCTCACTCTGTCTGACTGCAGACTCATCAAGCATAGCCCTCAATACAGAATGCACAAAAGTTCGGTTTCCTGCAAACTGTCTGAGCAACACTTCATAATAAAAAAAAAAGACTGAGTGTGATTAGTATTAATAAACCATCAAACCTTCAGCCTAAAGCAGGCACCGTTTCCTTCACAAGAGCTGCAGTCACAAAGCGAGGATTTTTGCTTTTACCCTGAGGTTGTTGACCTGAACGTGAATCACCCATTGCGCTGACCGAAAGTAGCCCTGCTGGTTGCATAACTGCCATCAGTGGGGTGGTCAGCGTGGCTAAGCTGCCTAGCCCTCCTGTGATCGCTGCTCTCTCTTTTCTAGGGTTCCCATCCAGAAAAAACAAAGCCATATGAACCGATAACAGCCAGGAAATGAGTTTCATACAGAACGACACAGAAGCCGGGCCTGTTTCATATCCAGGCGATTATAATAAGGGGAAAATGGAATTGATGGCTGTTGCAAAAGGCTGCTGCTTGCTTTCATGTGGCCACGTGGCTTTGAAGATTCATAAGAGACTCTTGTCCTCTCTTATTATGTCGCAATGAGACAAATCCACTAAACTGACCAATAAAACATGGATCAACTTGAGTCACGTTTAGGAAGCTGGATGAAGATGTGACAATGATTTGGGGACCAACCAGCAGCAGAAGGCCATATTTTGACTCTGCAGCTTTCTGGGGAATTGAGTCCATTTCTAACATTTAAAAAAAACTCCACTAATTAGACTTATAAGTAAAGTTATATATACATATGATCATTCAGCAACCTATTTATCAGCCAAAAAGCCTGCCTCCAGATCAACATGCAAGTCCATCACAGTTTGCAACAAGGAGCAAAGGGTGTTTTCTCACCCTTATCTGATTTCTTTAAATGACGCAAATGTCAAAGCTGCATGTATCTAAATATTTTTGAGTAAATCGATCAAACAGCTGCATATGCTGTGAGAGGGGTTGCTCATTGGTGGAGGTTCTGGGTCAGTCACACTGGTCCCATCCTCCTTGTTCCCAGCTTCCTGCCAACTGTCTCTTCACTTCCCTTGTTCTTCCTCCTTGAGTCGTGCTGGCCTGGCAGTGCGTGCCTAAGGTCCTACTGCCTGGTCCCTGTAGGTTGAGTGTGTCCTTTCTGCTTTATCGGGAGCTGGGTGGATGCCCTGTGGTGCCACCAGGTTGTGCCAGCTGGTGTCCTTCCTGGGTTCTGGTGCTGTGGGATCCGTTTCCTGGTTGTCTGTGCTGCCAGTATGGGTCCAGGATGAGCTGTCTCGCCTCTGCTAGATCTTGGTAGGTATGTGTTTGGCTCTTGGGGAGGCTTTTCTGCATGATTTCTGGTTCTAGATGATGGTCTCCATTGCAACTAGATCTCGATCTTCACTGTAGGTTAAAGCTGCTTGGGGTCTTTGGGTTCATCTGATGTTTGTTTGTTTTCTTTTTTTTAGATGTCATTGTGGTATATTCTTCCTTTGTAGATAATAGATGGTTGCAGATGTATTTGGTGATGTTGGGATTGGAATAATGGTGAAGCACACTCTTCCACGTCCAAATGACAGACATGTTAATGTCACCTTTTCAGTCACGTGTTTCCAAAACCTCAACAGGGGTCTATCTCCTTAGTATTGTAGTATAATGGGGTGTGCCCACTGGATTTATGACCTTAGTTATGGTCTCAAACTCATTTAGCAAAACATGATGTTCAAGCAAAAAATCGTTGATAAAGCTGTTAGTTGTTATCATATGGTTTATTAGTCAGACTCACAACTTGATTGTGATACACAGTAGCCAATACACACAAGTGAATGGTTCAAAAAGTAAAGCATTTAGCTTAAAATGCAACATAACTCTCTATGGAAATGGTGGAGATAACATATGTTAGTTGTTTTATCGAGCCACGTTTTTACCCAAAAGTACCAAGACATTTTTGTAAAAAGGACTTTTTGCAAGGATCTAAAAGACCCACGAAACTGTCATCATGCAACTATACAACAGATTGCTCCAGTTTAATAAGTCCACATGGCGGAGATTCAAGCCATGCTGTTGCTGATCCTGATTTAATGATCCGCAAATGTGGACATTTAAGTCAATGCTGGAAAAGGAACCAGCAGAAATGGCCCAGTTGAGTAATTTTATGAGCTGAATATTGTGTTTAATGCTTGGTGTACTAAATAAAAGCTGGAACTGGTGACTAAGATGATTCGTCTATACCCTCATCAGCAAAATGTTTATAGAGGTCATAACTCAATTTTGAAACCAGAGGTGTTGCTCTCTGTTGGTCATTAGAAAGAAAATAAGGTATTTCAATGATGGCCATCTTTTGTATTCATGCTCACCGATTATTAAAGTACAGAAGTATTCACTGTGCACGCTGTTAGAGTTTAACCATAAATCAGTTACATAAGAAAAAAATGCTTGAAGATAAACACAGAATCAAACCTGTGACCTTCCAGCCTCGCCCTTCCACCTTAGCGCCCAGACTGTATCGTCTTTTTGACGCTCCCTTACAAACCACCACCTTGTTCCTTCTCCTCCCTGTTTACACCCTCCAGTGTCAACACCGGCTCAGCACCATGGCAACACACACCAGTGTGAGGAGAAAGGAACACCAGCCTCCGCCGGTTAAAAAAAAAAGAAAAAAAGAAACAACTTTGAAGTCGGGTCCAACAGCAAGAGAGAAAAATGCCTTTGATGTGGCTTGCTAGCTCGTGTTTTATGTTACTGCAGGTGTTAAAATAGGTTAACAGTGCAAAATTCTGCCCACTCATAGCAAAAAGTTTTACAACCTCAGTGTGAAGCAGGTCGCGCTATCGCTGGTGAGTGACATGCCTATTGTCAGGCTTAGGTTTTACCTTTAAACTGATCATTTTGATCAACCAACGGGGAAAGAGCATTCAAATGGTATGCAGCTCCCAGCAATAAGCACATGCCTCACTGTGGAGTCCTGCGTTTATCTAACCAACCAGGTGCTGAACATCTGCTTGGAACTGTCAGCTGTGTTTACTTATGTGAGCTTTTTGTTAGGCTCTGGAGATATCCAAGCACGAGTCATCTTTTCAGCATCGAAATCTGTTCGATTAGTTATGAAGTGATATGGTGGACTTCAACAGAGGGGCCACATGCCTCAGCAAATGCACGATGTCGTTACATTTTAATTTGCTATATTTGCATGCTATGTGTTTAATTTTTAAAATAACAGATCTAAACACAGCATTGTAACATTATATTCTTCACCGCGGTCTTCCACCTTATTGATGTGTGCATTGTAGGTCTGTAAACTGGGACTGTAACGTTTTGGTGCCCAATATTTCCACCTCTGATGGGTCAAGGTATCATGTGGCATGTAACAAAATAACAGTATTTAATCAGATAAGAAATGCTGGACAATCCTGATAGGCAATCTAAAATGGATGCAGCAAGACCCGTGGTTATCTGTGATAACCAATGAATGCTTCAAACAGGACATGTTTATCTTTTAGCCATTCATTTTAATTAAGTGAAAGTACATATTTGAACGAAAACTGTGAGTTCCCTCTTAAACCTAGCCATCACATAACCTAATCCCATGCACATCTTTGAAGTGAGGAAGACAACAATGGTCACACCTGGATTTGAACCCAGACTCTTCTGGGCATGAGGTTATCGTGCTAACTACTGCACCACTGTGTTTCTATTGCTATAGCCTACATGCATAATTGAACGTCCCTAGTGCCCATACCTAACCAAAGGGGGGGGAATGAGTGACAAGTGGAAGTGCAAAGAAAACATTGGTACATGATAGGAATTGAGTGTTTTAAGGCTTTGTTTTGCCTGCTCCTCAAAAACATAATATTAAGTGACACTTTAAAACGAAACAAAGCAGCAGTTTCAGACCAAGCATCAGAATGTGGCAAGGTGGGAGCGAGAATGTGTCGCACGTGCACATCTGGCCAGCCACTAATCTGAATGTTTGATTTGAGTCAGTGTGAGAAAACGAGACAACACACTGCAGGGAGGAGATTTATTCAAGTGCTCGTTCTCTCTTGACTTCTCCGTCTCAGCGATCTCTTTAAAACGAGATCAAAGTCGCCCTTCTGTCTCCTCTCATTCCTGACGGGCGCGAGAGATCAGAGGCCAGACGACCAAGTCGCACGGTGGTGCTGCGCACATACGCACACGAGCCAAATCTCATCATACTGCTATATGCAGGCGCAGAATACACACAGATACCTGCATGCGCACAAAGACACAAACAGACATGGGCGCTGGCTTTAAGATCAAACAAAGGTGGGTAGTGTCAGTCTGTTCAACCTGTCTGTGAAATCTCTGCACGGCACAGAGTGTTCCTGCTACTGCAGCTCCACTCCCTGTCTTCTCCCACCCTCCCCTCCTCCTCATCCTCCTCCTGCTCGGCTGATAAACGCAGCTCTGAGATGTAGTGAGAAAATGATGAGTCCTAAACTCGTGCTATCATTGTGCTTTTAATAAAAGAAAACAGCAAAACACCTAGTGTCACTTTCACTGCTCATACTCTATATCAGCAGGTAAAAAAGAAGCCGGGGTTACATTTAAAAAAAGAAAAATACAAAAGTGACCATTTTCTCACTGACTTCCTGTCAGCACAGCCAAATAACATGCTGAATAATTAAAAATGTTTGGATTTCTCTTATTGAACCAAGCAGTCCCAGGTAGAGTATCGTTTTTACACATGAAAGGAAAAGTGCAGTGTTATTGAATGCTTGGCTAATGCATCAGATACCGGCGCATATTGTGGGGGAAAGGAAAAAAACAGTCATCAACCTAAATAATTCAGATTTACATCTTGTTTCCCTGTTTGTTTTCATCCGAAGTGAACTGAATCTGCTAAAGAAAAACATGTTCATCAGTCCAAAAACACAGAAGTCAGCAGACTGTGCAGCTGTGCTTGATTCCAGATGTTTTACATATTAACTTTTAGCATCAGCAGCTGAATATTCTAAGCAAAACTAACCTTTGTTCGCTTATGTTTTCATTTGATTCATATAAAAAACTGAAATACTAACAGTATTTCTAACAGTCCTCATTTTAGTTTTAACAGCATTATAGTCAGGGGTGCACATAAGTGGTCTGCAGGTGCGCATTCGCTGTCAAACTAAAAGACATATAAAAGGCACTGTTTTTGTCAGCTAGAGTGGGCTTTTCACGGCATATTCTGCACCACATCTCTGTGCGTTCATCATTTGTTTGAAGCCAGATCACCTCCTGCAACCACTTTTCCGAGAATACGCGCTTCTTTTCCTTCTGACATTTCTTTGGAGGAGGAGAAACACCAAAGTAATTGCTTAAAGAGCTTGCTTCTTCGACATCTTTAAGAGTTCTAAACAAATGTCTGTCCTCCTCCAGAAAATCCTATGTACGCAAACGCGCATTGCAACTTCTTATCTTGTGCACGTCTTTTATTTTGACAGCAAATGCGCACCTGCGGACCACTTATGTGAACCCCTGATTATAGTAGATAAAGGTGAATGGCTTGGACATAAATTGAGCCGCAGTTTGGGGAAGGCCTTGAAGGGGACTGGCGGAAGTTCTTGGGCCTGGCAGATCCCACCTACTAAACAGACGTAAAGAAGTTAAAGAATTGAAAAGGGGAGGGACGGTGGGGCATGTAAATGAAAGCGAACAGCTTGTAGAACTGGGGGAACATATATAGATGAGAACCGAAAGGAGCTTGTTTGGAGGCGTGGTCCCACTCCTGAAATTCAGATACTTCATCTCCAATTACTTTGTCATTCTTTGTTTGCTTAGGTTTAAGAAGTAAAACTACATGGCTTGGGTTAGAAAACGACAGCGTTTTAGATTAAAAAATGAGAGTTGCTACTTATTGCATGTTTTCTTGGTTGCCAGGACAGCAAGGCCCCAGTAATGCAGAAGTCCCATTGGTTGACCGCTCACCGTCTGTTACTGTCTTCAGACCAACTTTTGTTTGTCTTTTAGGCATTTTATTGCAGAAAACAGAGAAAGAATGGAATCAGTCTAGAAGAGCATGGGGTCAAAATGACAGTTATATGTAATCTGTGATAATAAACCAATTAACTGTGATAAATCAGTGAAAATCGCAAATCTGTTGCCGTCTGCTGCAAATCTGCTGTCAGCTACATTCGAAGAAATTCATTTTAACTACTTACATTTGGAAACCAGACAGAACCTGATAGATTTGAAAGAGAAATTCTGAAATTCCTTCACAAATATTGACTTGGTTGATATTCAACTGCAGAAAGATTCACATGCTCTTCAACCTTGGTTTTATACTATTTTAACTAGAAGAAACTTGGGTGGCAACCAACTGAGTTGCAAGGAGGTACGCACCCATTGGTCCAGACTGACTCATATTGATTGTAACATGTTGGAAATCTGTCTGCGTTTATAAATTAGGTTTCTAAATATGAAAAATTGCAATGCATTCAAAGTCAAACACTAATTTTTCCTCATTACAGGACATTTTCATACCAGTGTGACGGTGCTATAAGGAGTCTGAAGAACATCCATCACCACACGAATGTGAAACATCCTGCCAATTGAAACATTCACTTCAAAGCTGAGCTGTCTGTTAAAATAAAAACAAAAAACAAAAACTGATGATTCGTGATGGTAGGGATGATTCATTCATGGCCGTGCCCTGCAGCAGATTGGCGATCTGTCCAGAGGGTACCATGCCTCTCGCTGTACGACAGCTGGGATAGGCTCCAGCCCCAGAATTGGATAAGTGGGAAAAAAATGGATGTACAGATGGATGCGATGATTCATGTCCATGCACACGTATAAACCCTACAAGAAACAGATAACCTGTCCAGGGTTGACCCCTTTTTCCCTATGGCAGCTGGGACACGCCCTGAATTGGAAAAGCAGGAAATGAAAGGATGGCTTTTTGGTACACGAACAAAAGTAATTTGGGGGTGACATTTCAACATTCATCTTCAGACTGGGCTGCAAACGTACCACTAAAATAAATTTAGTGGTAATTTCCCACTTTTTCTCCCTGATATAAACAGATTTTACATTTTTATCATCAGCGTTTTAGCGTCTTCCAGTTTAGTGTTTTTGTGTAACGACACAACTTTACACTTCCACACAGGCTCCTCTTAACAGGCAGTTGTAGTAGATGCTACGGATGGCATAGGATGTGCAGTTACAAAGCCCACTGAGCATTTGCACTGGTGCATCTAAGATGAATCTCACTGGAACTCATCCATTCTCAAAACGGTGGGTGTTTTAATTGCATTTTGAGGATTAAGACGAGGTTGTTTCTTACCTGATGCACCACATTCATGTTCGGATGCTTTGAATTCTTTACCAAAATTGCTCCCATGAGCAGTGCGATTAGTGTGACACAGAAGCTGAGGCTAGAGTCTAACTGATTTATCGGCACACTCATGCTATGGACAGACGTCAACTATTTACTGATGTACTGATATCAGCATTTCTAACAGTTGATAAATGAAAATTTTAAAGAGTAAAGAAGAAACACGCTTCAGCCATGTTACAAGTGTTGATGTTGTCTAGTTCTTCCCTGATGACAACACAAACACACCAAGCAGCTGATCAGAGCACAGTCACACAGTGTACATGAGTCAATAAAACAAAGGTTAGGTAAATATTTTTACAGTTCATATGTCTAGAAATAAAAATTGGCCAATATATTGGAACATTGGAAAATAACCAATAAAGGGTGTTGGTCTTACAAACCATATATTCATCAGGCTCTAGTTTAGGCACACAGTGAAAATCCAATCATCAAGGTGCACAAAAAAGGCAAATTAACCAAAGTATATGAAACAAACATATTCAAATGGGAGCTGTTTAAACTGACTGCTAAATATCACTGTGTGCTGGATTGGTATTGTTGTGGAATATGATAGTCTGCTCCCTACAAATAAGTACATATGAGTGAAAACTAAGTTAAGTTCAGATTTATATATTTCATATCAGATGAGCTATCCCAGGAGTCTTTCACATTGCAATCTAGATCACCAATATACTTTAAACCATCTGGCTTCTCATCTAAAGCCTTTATTTGGTTACAAAAGTGCACACACTTCCCTGTTTGGAGCCTCAGATACAGACTTTATAATAAAGTGCCAAACTGGATTTTTGGTCATTTGTGTTTCAAGGGTCATACAGACTGCAAGTCAGTACGTTATTTCTCTGTTTCACACAGACCAAATTTCTTCACCTGAAGCAAACAGCTATAGCTAGGCCCCAGCTGCTTCTCTGTAATCTATCCGATGCTTTCACTTCTCTCCAAAGCCTACATTTTATGAAGCATACTAAAGCAGGAGCGCTGGTTTCTTTAACTCAGGCTCATTGCACATCTTTTGAAGGGTCCTCAAAGTGACCAACCAAGCGGCACCTTGAGGAGTCCTGCATCCAGTTTGGGTCAGCCCTGCAGAGTTTCCACTTTGTCAGACTTAATTGTTGGCGGCTGAGCATCCAGCTGGGTAAAAGGAAGGCAAACCCAACCGCATCAGAGAGGGAACCAAGTTTAAGGAGTGCCTCACATCAGAGGCGGCGCAGACCACTAACAGACAACAAAAACACATGGTGCCACATCTGGCTTCTAGTTAAGCATGCAGTTTCCCTCAGTGTACCTCAGGACTGTGATTATCGCTGTCCCACTGCCTTACAATGGAACAATGAAGATTGTTGTCTAAGGATAGCTTTTAGAAACAGCAGCCCTGCGATCTAACCGCTGATGAATGAGCAGGAGGAGGAGAATCAGAGATGCCAGGAAATAGAGGGCACAGTGTCCTGGCAGGCTAAAACAAAAAAAGAAAAAGAAAAGGCATTTCTGAGAAGATCCTGGTGCCATCAGCTTACTGTCAGTGTATTTTCCTGCTCTGCTTGATGCTAGGCTTTCTCGGTAACCCCGTCAGCGTCCTAGCAGTCACCCCGCTACAGCCGGACCATGTGTTTCACAGCTGAGTTTACTGGCAGGAGAAAAAACCACCACAAAGTCGAGAGAAAATTGAGCAGGGTGCCCCTCCAACCGCAGAGGATTGGTCCACATGCATGAGTAGACACATAAACACATCTTGATGCACGTTTTAGTTCTTTTTTTTCTTGCGTGTGTGTGTGGAGACTGACCAGGGATTCACTACACTGCACGAAAATGAAGGCCAGCATCAGGAATAAACAATACCCTGTAAGTGGGCGAGTCCTGTGATCAGAAGGCCTGTATCTGAAAGATCACAAGTGCAAAACACTGAAATTTTGCTCCAATCAAAAAGTGTTTGGAACAGGTGCTCGTGCCACCAGGTACCAGGTAAAAGTTGAGTGTGAGATTATGCACACTTCTTAATGTCTGACTTAGTCAGCTGAGACTGAAGAAGTCACTTGGATGAGTGACGAAACGTTTCTCCCACTGAAAAAGATATAGATTTACTTACCTGGATGATTGAGCATGCATCAAGACCTAAAGTGTTATGTATTATCAGAGGCAGGATCACCTTTATTCTTCAACACAGTCTGAACTCTCTTTTTGCATTTCTTTAAGTAGTCGTGAGCAGGCTTCTTGAAGGACATTCAAAGTTCTTTTTGATGTTGTCTGACTTTTGTTCTGTTCTCCATCACACACTGATTCAATAATGTTGACTTCAGGGCTCTGGGGAGGCCAATCCATGACTGATAGTGGTTCATTTTATGGTTTTCTATGCTTTTACCACATTGGCAGTGTGTTTGACAGCATTGTCACGCTGAAAAATGCAGCCACTGCCAATCAGGTGTTTTCCAGGTATTATTTTTCTGTGTTTAGAATTCCATCAATTTTGACAAACCCCAACACCACAGGCTGAACTGCAGTACCAAACTATCACAAGCCTTCACTGTGCTTTACAGATGGCCATAGACACTGTTCTACATCACTTTGGACCTCCTCATACATACTGGTGACAATTTGGCAGTGACACTGAGGCAGTGTTCCTCAGTGTTTTCTTCCCTTTCACCGAAACTATTTCTGACGAGGCTTCGGTGAACAGTAGATTTATCAACTGAACTAATGTTCTATTACTGTAGTAGTGTACAAACCTTTTCATAGATTCAACTAAAGAAGTGACAAGAAAACAATGATTTTTTGTAACAGGTTGCTAGTAATAAAGTGCCTAGAGACACTTCTTTTAGCTGCTCCCTTTAGGGGTCGCCATAGCGATATATCTGCCTCACCTTATCCCCAATATCCTCCTGTATCATGCCAATCCCCCCTCACTACATCAAACGACCTGATATCGTCGTGTTGTCATCATACTAAATGGTGTTCCAGGATCAACATTGCAAGTGACCAATCAGAATGTTGTGATGTCGGACTTTTGCAACTTCGAGAAAAAACACCGTAAAACAAAAAAACTGTACTTAAGCTGCGAGAAACCGCCTCTGTTCGCCGATCAACGGACCCTAACCCTTTAATAAACGGTAAGCAGAATTGATATTGTCCTTGCAACATTGGAATTTCATAAATGCACGAATAGCTTGGCGCGCAAAAGAATAACGTCACAACAATGTGATTGGTCACTTGCAATGTTGAACCTGGAACAACATTTTCATGATGATCTGGGAACAACACCAACACAATGATATCAGATCATCCCACTACATCCATTAACTTTCTCTGTGGTCTTCCCTTTGCCTGGCATCTCCATCTTCAGCATCCTTTGTCCAACATATCCACTATCTCATCCTTGTATCTGCAACTTTGTCTCCAAATTGCTCGACCTGAGCTGACCCACTCATTTCTCCTCCTGTCTGTCATGCCCACTCCTAACTAAAACCATAACATCTTCAATTCTGCCACCTCAGTCTTTCAATCTGACCAACATCTCAAAACCATGCATCATAGCAGCTCTCGCTACCGTCTTTGTAAATCTGCTATCCTTCAAGCAGTCACCACCCTCCTGGCACTCTCTCACAAAGCCGATCCCTGATACAGTCCCACCCCCAACTCGAATCCATCCATCACTCCTACTGCACACCTT
Source organism: Neolamprologus multifasciatus (assembly GCF_963576455.1). Classification (NCBI taxonomy): domain Eukaryota; kingdom Metazoa; phylum Chordata; class Actinopteri; order Cichliformes; family Cichlidae; genus Neolamprologus; species Neolamprologus multifasciatus. The sequence continues at coordinate 33,231,071 of NC_140455.1, forward strand.
ACCACTGTCCTCAAAAATGCCCTGCACTACAGTACTACAGATCCAGAAAGGCACAGTGCAACTCGTCACCTCTCTTCTTAACCTGGAAAACTCTTTCCCATGTCTTCATGGTACAGCTCATCAAAACCTTCTGTAGTCACTACAGCTTTTCAAATCACTCTTGTTCCTGAGACAAGAATGATGCTCACGCACCAGTACACTTCTTCTCCATTCCTCAGGTGTCAGACCCTCAACCTAATGTCACTCACTTCAATTTCCAAAGCCCTAAAAGCGCAAAGTTCCTGAACATGAGTAAAAAACTAACCAATGGACAAAGAAAACTTTGAAAGACCTTCAGACACCTTTGGAGAGCTATTGCTCAAAGCCACTTTAAAGAAGACAAGAAGGTCTGGCTCTTTGGAAACAAAATATTTTAAGAAATGATAGGCGGGTTGAGACTTTTGCACAGTATTTAACATGACGTGTAAAACCTACTGCAGGAAAGTGCACTAAGAATCTGAAATAGTCTACAGATGTAATACAAGATAGCCTCAGACCTGTGAAACTTGCTTCTCTGACTTTCTTGAGACACAGATGATTACCGTCCAGGGGAAGTAAAGTGAGCATAAACCCCAGAACATTCACAAACTGTGACAACGAGAACCACATCGATAATCGCAGAAAATTATCTCCCATTTTGGCATTCAGCTTCAAGAAACACCCCCGACTCCAGAAAGTCAGCGGTCCAAACAGAGTGACTGTGCATCTTAGATAAGTGAAATGAATCCCACTTTGTGCCGCGGCCCGATAAGACGGGCGCTGTGAGTGAATCACAAAATCTCTGCTGCGCCACTGCCTCGGAGTGCAATAAATAAGAAAAGCCCTGTGCGTCAGAGAAAAAAAAACAGGTGAATTTACAGTGATTACTCATGGTGCCTGGTCACTCTGCATCAGCTCGCCGCCACATGATGATCCCCGCTTGAGCTGGTCTGCGGCTGAGGCGGCAGCGGAAGCATCATAACAAATACAGTGTACATCTCATAACAGCTAAACTCACCTAGATGGGTGTTGTAGCATCAATAATAGGTACACTGACTCATGCATTAGTCAGTACGCTGACTCATACTAGTGCTCTCCTAAAGAAAAAACACTGCTAGAGCTAAGTCATAAATTTTAAAGAAGGACAAGTTTGCTCATTTTTTTTCCTTCTACTAATTTTCTACTTTGGCAATTATATATCTATATCTATCTATCTATCTCTATATATATAGTCCATATTCCTATGCCTCCAGAAAACCCCTTTCCATATGGTGGAGTTAACAGTAGGCAGAGAGGTGGGCTCTCTGCTGCCTCACTGCTAGATTAGACAGGCCTTTACTTGCCCTTTCTTATGTCTTCGAGGGCCTTGCAGTCAAAACAGCTGACATCATCACAGAGGAAGCTGGGAAGATTTACCGCAAGGTGAGACTTAGGTTAGAAAAATGTGTTTTGATCCACACAGGGCCAGAGGAAGGGCCTTTCCAAAAAGCATGCCAATCAAGGGTAGGTGATGGTTCGGGTTTGCAAGACCAAGCAGACGTCATGTAGAATCAGGCCGTGTGGTATAAGTGGGGGTTAATGTTGGTGGAAATAAGAATGATGTTGATATTGAATATAATGGACAATACGCAGCTGTAATGTGGCCTAGCTTCAAAATATTTATGAGATATCAGGGCAAGAGAAGCACCGTCTAGTCCTGTCCAGATGGTTTCAAGCTGGAGCGTCTTTATTTCATAAGACTATACTGCCATCCTGTGGTAATGCATGATTGCTGCAACATACACAAAAACTTCCCAAAGCTGAAAGCATCTACATTCCGATGACGTCGGTCAGTTTTTGATAAACTTCACATAATGAATCTTTATTGAAACATTGTTGCTTTTTAAAACCATATAAGACAAAGACAACGAGTCTGAGCACACTGGAGAAAAGCAACACCCAGCATGGCGAGAGCGTAAAAGGTCTGTGTTTTTTTCCTCTGTTCATCATCCTCTGCTGGAAACCGACGTCCTCTCGGCTCTCGTCGCTTCGTTAAGTGCATGTGGTTGACAGTTTTATGAAGGAGGGGCTTCGAATGTGCAGCAATGTCAACAGTTTGTTCTTCCTGGTCCCCGTTTGTGACATCAAAGCTCTCCGTGTGGACTCGCGGTTGCCTCAGATGCTTCCGACTCCTCGGCTGTATCTAACATAGGAAAACTTATAGAATTAATCACGCTGCAGTCAGTGAAGCACACAAAGTAAACATGTTGCTTAAATAACATCCTCACATCCTACATTAATACTGAAAACTTGTTAGAATGGGCATTGTGCTACCTCATCTACACTCATTCTCACCTGGCTGTTGTGTTTGCACACACTCCCCATCTCGCTCCTCGTAGCCTTCAGAGCAGATGCACGTGTAGCTGCCTTGATTGTTGACACACTCCTGGTGCTCTTTTGTGCACACTGGCTCTGACTGCGAACACTCATCCACATCTGGCAAAGATTTAAATAAATACATTTAAAAAGTAATCTAATATATAGCTAAAATGTATAGAGAAGTTTTTCATGGGTGCAACCCAAAAAATAAATATATATTTATATATATACTTTAAATATAAAGTGATCTAAAGTTAAGCCTGCATCCAACTGTGATGAGAGACCCATGCTTACAGTATGCACATTAATGACATGTCATAGGGCGAGAGGCAGGGTCCACCCTGGACAGGTCGCCAGCAGTGTTGGTCAAGTTACTTGAAAAAAGTAATCAGTAACTAATTACTGATTACTTCCCCCAAAAGTAATCCCGTTACTTTACTGATTACTTATTTTCAAAAGTAATTAATTACTTAGTTACTTTTTAAAAACACGATTTACACCCTGAATAGGTGATAAAGCGATAGATCTTTCAGCTCAGTTCTACTTTTTCTGCATCATCCATCATACAAAATGTAATCAAATGGAAAAGTCTCTTTTTAAAACTTGTTTTATTAGTTTTAATTTTGTTACCTTTATGCATCAAGCAAAGATTTAATTATATGCAACATTCTCTGACTGGAAGAAATTTGTTTAACATTTAAACCTATTTTCTGCACATTCCAGCACATAAAATAAAATATTTTTTGTGTGTTTACACTCAGTCTTTCAAATAGATACAAGTAAAACACAGCAGAAAATAAATAAAGTCAAAGACTAGCGGTCCTGTTGCTCTATTTTCACCTGTAAAGCAGGAGTGGGGTAGGCGGAGGGTTACCCTGGTGCAGGTGTGCTGCAGCGGTCAGTGGAAGAATCCGCGAGTTTCTCTGTGAGTTTCTCATTACGTCGTAGCTACTCGGTGCTTGCTTGGAAGTTTAGGGGTTTTTTTCGCTGTAAAAAGAAGTTTTCTTCCCACGCACAACGGACACTAATGTTTTTGTCACTTTTTATGGAATCAAACTCAAAGTAAGGTCAGTACTTCCACGCTTTAAACGCTGCACGCTCATACTCTCTCCGTACTCGATATATGATCCATTGTTGATCTGCACACAGCTGTTGTCAGGAACGTCGCACTCGCTTACGTCACTGTCATGAGACATTCTCGCAAAAAAAAAAAAATCACGGTTTTAGTAACGCAGTAACGCAGCGTTCCTACGGGAAAGTAACGGTAATCTAATTACCGTTTTTGCAATAGTAATCCCTTACTTTACTCGTTACTTGAAAAAAGTAATCGGATTACAGTAATGCGTTACAAGTAATGCGTTACAAGTAATGCGTTACAAGTAATGCGTTACAAGTAATGCGTTACTGCCCATCTCTGGTCGCCAGCTTGGAAGCGATAAGAATTTACTTCCAAGGACTGCGTCTTTTGGCTTCATTTGTATTAAACTCAAAGTGGAGACTGACACTTTAACGTAGTGTCAGAAATCTTTCAAATAGTGAATAATACCTGTGCAGGTTCCCTCTGTGTCTTCGTACCCGCTGGCACAAGCCTGGCAGTTATCGGGACCGGCTCCAGTGCAGCCGGAGCACACTTTATCACAGGCTTTGAGGAACAAACATACCGAATAAAGTTAGATAGGTCTCACAAAACTGTTAGTAAATGGATAACAATCAGACATTGTAATATGAAACATCTAACAGCGATAAGTTCGCTGGAAGCAAATTTCCACACCGCTCCAAAAGCTACTGTTTGGCATATGACCTCTTACCCTTGCAAGAGTAGGAACCTTCCGTGTTGAGGCAGTACTGATCTTCTTTGCATGGAACAGGGTCTTTGGAACACTCATTTACATCTGCAACACATCAGACAGAGCCATCAAACAGGCTGGCAACCACACAGCGCCATCTGCTGATCATTCTTTGTGCTTTACCACAGAGTGAAAACACAAAAATGTGAGTGTCTGCAGAGTTACTGAATAAAGATCTCAGGGGCAAAACTGGATGTTAATGGTGGAGGTCAGAGGAGAATGACCAGAGGGAAAATTAAATTAAAACCTTGGCTGGAGATAAGTATCAACTTTCCCTGTTAAGCCAGGCGTTTTGATTCAGGGTCTGTGTGTACATATGCTATACTGTATTCCCAAGAATATAGGAAATTAATTTTGAGTGAATGCAAAATGAATCATACTATATAACTATTTAAAAATCTATGGCAGTTTATAAAACTGTCACGTATGTTTTCATTTTGACCGACCTGAGTTTCGTTTATAGGAAATGCTTCCTATATAACACTTAGAGGGACGAAACTAGCATTAAATCCACCTATTAATAATGATGAACTGATGCTCATCACAGTCAATAGGTAATGTTAAGTCTTCAGTAGTCACCACATGGGTGTGTTTGGGGCAGCCCATCAGTGCAAATATGAAATTGCAATCATATTCAGTATCAGTATTTTCCAAGGTTTTCTGAACATTGTGGATTCTGAGGACTTATCATGTTACGACACCAAGTTACGACCCCGACATCTGAATGTTGCAGCAGAAATCGAGACTCGTCAGACCAGGAAACATCTTTCCAAACTCCTAGTTTCCAACTTCTGGTGAGCCGGTGAGAACTCCAATTCCTGTTCTTAGGTCAGAGGGGTAGCACACGGTGTGGTCTTCTGCTGCTGTAGCCCATCTGCTTCAAACTTCAATGTGTCGTGCGTTCAGAAATGCTCTTATGCATATCTTGGTTATAACAAGCGGTTATTTGAGTTACTGTTGCCTTTCTACTCGCTCAAAGCACTCTGGCCATTCTCTTCGGAACTTTCGGCATTTTCATCAAGAGAACTGCAGCTCACTGTACATCTTCAGACCGTTCTCTGTAAACCTCAGAGAGTTTGTGGGATTAATCTTATATGCATCATTTATATGATATAGATCATTATATTTTAATTGTGTTCAAAAACATTTTTCTTCTGGCTTTATCTATTGTGGGTGCAGAATGAGGGTGAAAGCAAAAATTTTTGACTATTACACTGCCTCAAGATTCACCTGTGACCATTCAAAGAGCAGTTGGTGCCCGTCTCCAGGGGAACCTGATCAAATGGACATCAGTCATTCCCGTTTTGGTGGAGGCTTTTCTTATAGAAGGCAACTTTGTTTTGTAACCAAATGCCACAACACAACGTGTGACTATCAAATACAGCAAGAACCACCATGAAACTTTGTAAACAGGTAAAATGTGACATTTCCATCCTGGAGAAGTTGAAACGCTTGGATCCAGACACTTCCAATGTTGTAAAGTGGGACGGCTTTTTCCTTTGACATTGAGCAATGTATATTCTTAAATTATGAACTCCTGGAATAAAACCTGTTTGACCTATCCCACTTGAGTTCTATGAGAATCATATGTGCTGCCTGCAAACCTGATAACATAATGGTTGTGGACCACTATCAGTGTCCCATCAAAGTCAAAGTTATGGACTTTGGCCTATCATGTCATGTGTCCGCAGTAGTTCCTCGTGTCTGTGCACAGGCTCTTTGGTACAGGCCACCAGAGGATATGCTTCAGATTCCCTTTAATTATTGAAACGTGGTCTCTGGGCTAAATAGCTTTGGAGCGTGCTACGAGGCTGCTGCTTTACCCGGGTAATCCGGTTCATCTTACACACTCAGGGCCAGCCACCAGGCTATCCTTGAGAAAAAGAAGAAAGCTGCAGTGTTCACTGCTGAATATATTTAAAACAAAAGAATAATTTGAATATCAGACAGGACTCACCCACAAGAAACCTGAGACTTAAAGCTTAAGTGTCTTGTTGACCTGAAAGAATGAATGAAAATGAGAACAGGATGCCACAGTGATCAGCATTTGTTGGTGAGCCTGATTAAACAAATGCTGGACTTGGATGCTAACCGGTGGATCGAACCCTTGGATGTTCTTGGGCATGCCTTCTTTGACCCCAGCCAAAAGGTCAACATTCATTTTCACACCACACGTAGCAGCGGTTCCAAACCTTTTTTGCACCGGTTTATGTCCAACAATATTTTTATATAAGGTGTCGCAGATAAATACACCAAATTAAAACCAGCACCTGTACCAAAAAATAAATAAATAAATAAAATTTTAAAAAAAGAACATTTATTCATAACACACGGGAAAAGATCCAGGGAGACCGAGTTAACAATAAAAAAAATAATGATTAAAAATTCTGAACATCATAAATTTCACACCCTGTCCTCTCGTGACCCGCTACAGGTCCGTGGGATGGGGACTGCTGACGTATAGGATCTGGTTAAGGCAACTTAACACACACACACACACACACATCTCATTTGATTGTAATTACACTAGTGTAGCATTTTAACGAAGTATTGATTATGAAGTTTCTCAAATATAATTTGTGTTTTTTTCCCTTTCATTCCATTTCTGTGGTATTTATTCGCTTCTGTCATCCTGTATTTAATGTATATAAGATTTAGATGATTCTGATCATAATTAAACCAATGAATCAAGGCTTTACTCGCCACGTGCAGGTTGCCCTGCAGTGAAATGGTTGCCCAGAAATGTATATCAGTGTATATGTATGTGTGTGCGTGTCCAGAGTTCAGCTGAGACAGTGTCCTTCGCCCTGCTAGGCTAAATAAACAGTCTTCCAGCCAACCCAGGTGGCCTTGCGTGGAATGGGAAGGAACAGTCTAAACACAGTCGTTATCAGGGTGTTTTTGTTCGGGTATCCGCATGAAGTGATGGTGCTTTTTTCTTTAGTGCGAACAGCTCATATGAATTTCAAAACAGTTCTAACAGTCCAACACTGGTCTCTCAATCTCCCGTTGGAGAGCCGTTAGCTTCTCCATGATGTTATCAAACTTGCGCTCTGTGATGGTGTCATTCTTGTGCTCAACCAAACCTACTTGTTATGGCGTACGCCCCCATAATTTGTGTACACAGCCAAAAGAGTGTGTGTGAGACACTGGAAAATGTACATAAAGGAAGGAATCAAGCAGGGGTTGGCAGAGGTACGGGTGAAGGAGTGTCAGCCTGCTTTAAAGTAGACATGAAACACCACGTTTTAGTTTTAGTCTCATTTTTCCACTGAGTTATGATTTTAAACTCTTAATTCTTAAATCCAGCCTAATAGACAGCGTTAAACCTATGACAGTTCTTTAAAGTAGGACTCCATGGTGTATAAATTGGCCTTTATACATGTAGCCTTTTAGTCCACTTTAAGCTTGACATGGCCATTAATCTCACTTCATAATACACCCCTCAGACTGCTTCAAGCCTTCAAGAATGCAAGATTAACTCAAACAACCAAGGTATGCAGAAGAGCATCTCTAAATAAACAGCAGATCAACCCTCAGAGAAGCAGAAGACCACACCAGGTATCAGCCAAGAACAGAACTGAGGCTAAATTGGACGAACCTGTGCTAGCATTCTGACTTGTGCTACTAGCATCAAGTTTTAAAATGAACATAAATGTACTTAAAAATAACATTTTCAAGAATTTACGCGGTCTGCTACTGTTCCGAGTTTAAAATCTAACTAACTGGTCCATTATTGGTTGATTTTGCAACAATTTGTGTAGTCAATAAATTGTTATAAAACAGCAAAAAGATCTGAGATTTGCAGGTTTATCCAACCAGTGGTATAATAATCAAAGTTGGAACAATGATGGAACCCAAACAGCAAGAACAATAGCTCAGATGACCTCTTTATCCGAGTACTTTTGTTAAGAGAATGTCATGTAGCATGGAGAGCTAGTACAAGTTGTCTTACCTACACAGGTTTCCTGGTCGTCTTCCTCCCAGCCTTCCTTGCACTCGTCACAGTCCTGATTGGTTGCTCCAGTGCAGGTCTTACAAGAGGAGTGACATTCTGCAGAAGTGAAGACCAAATTTCCATCAGTATGTTCATGTTGGTGATGAGTTTCTGGTGCAACAGCAGGTAACTTATTTAGTAGGGGTGGGGGGAAAAAAATCGATACTGTGTAGTATCGTGATATTTTGTTTGCTAATAATGTATCGATACAGGGACAGCAGAAATCGATATTTTGTTACAAAAAAAGTTTTTGTGGACTGGAACATGCTCTGACTTCAGAGCAAGAATCCTGACATTCCTTCACTGTCCAAATGTGTTTAACTTTTTTTATGGCAGCAATAAACATGACAGTTTACTTATTTTAATTTAAGACACGTTTTATTTTAATTAAGTTTAAAACTTTTTTATTTAATGTAAAATTATATTTTGTTTTAATTTACTTTCAAATTCTTCAGTTGCTGAAGGGGCTGCATAGTTTTCATAAATTGCATAGTTCAGAATAGCTATAATTGTACCAGATGGTTGCGTTCAGTTAAGTTGGACTAGACTGTAATACAAACCATTCAGTTTGTCAACAATAAAACTGAAATGAGAGAAAGACTGAGTGTGAGACTTTGTTATTAGATAAAATGAATATTGATAAAGTTTACCTTTATGTACAGAATCTGAATATCGCAAAATATTTTTAAAAAATTGCAATAATATCGTATCGTGCATTAAGTATTGTGATAATATCGTATCGTGGGATGTATGGTGATCCCCACCTCTATTATTTAGGTAAACTGAGTTTTTTATTATTTATTTTTTTACCTGTGCACAGAGAAAAGCTGTCGTTCCTCACTTCGTTGAAGTAGCTGTCGATGCAGTCTAGGCAGAACTCGCCCGTATAACCGTGGTGGCAGCTGCACTTCCCGTTTCCCCCACGGGACCCGTCTCCATTGCACGCACCGTTCCCGTGACAGGGTCGCTCAGAACCCCCCACACAGGCTTAAAAATGAAGACAGACAAATTATTTTTGTGCTTTTAAACCAAAATTTACAACTCGCTCTTAGGATCTCTCTTTTTCTGTGCACGGTAGCTTCTGTAAGCTTTTTTTCTTTTTCTTTTTTTTTTTAAACACTCAATGCCATTGTTTTTCTATACATAGTAATATAGAGACCAGTGATGTTTGAACACTATGGTTCAGTAATGGTAATGTTTATGTCAAAAACTCTTACTAAATATAAAAGCATCTTTCTTTAAAGGTCCTGTGGCACAACCAAGAGAAGATCAGTAATGTGTGAAATCATAAATTTGTATTACATCCTTTTTCCTCATGTGTTGCACTTCTGTAGGTGGTTGCCAAGTAGTCGTTGTCCATGTTAATTTGGTTTGAAAGGAGGCTCAAATACGGCTGATAAGTTGCAAATATGGCCCCCCACTCTATACTGTCCCTGACACCTCATCTCACATCTTAGTGAGCCTCATTTTAAAGCGATGTGAGTATAATAAAATGTGTGCCACAGATGCATCGTAAACAGTTTTGTTAAACTGCCTTTAAGATGTCAGGTGTAACATTGCTGATTACATAGCTCATGTTTAGGGCCACTTACACACACACCGACATTTATTTCTGAGTGACAGTTGGGAGAACAGACGAGGCGCAAATTAGAAATGGGCTGTTTGCAAGTAGATGTTTTATAGATCTGAAGACTTGGGACAGGATTGGAAAAATGCAAAACTTGTATGACACAAGCGACCTGTTTTCATAATAACATTGGAAGCCCTGAAATTAAGATGAAACGGGGTGGGGAACTGGAGCACTGGTGGGTGTATCTGTAAATTCTCACCATTGCAGTCGGGTCCAAATGTTCCCTTTGGACAGCACACTTTGATGGTCTCTATGCAGAACCACTTGTGCAGATCAGGATGTTTCGTTTTCCTGTGTTGCAACAGGAAAACAAGGCAGGAAGAGACGAGGTTTAACACCAGGTTACCAAATCAAACAAGCCTTTAAAAACGCAAACAACCCTGATCAGCATCTGCCAGCCTGCCTGACCATGTGTCCATCACTCAATAGGTCCACCTTTAAAATCCAACCACGTCATTTGCATCGACCCACCTCTTGAACCACCAAGTCTCGAAATGCTCCTCGTGCTCCTCAACCATGTGGTTGCACTCAAAGCTGCTGCTGTCGCACAGCCCCTCCACGATCTCCATCAGCCGAATCTCGCTGGGGTGGAAGGAAAGCAGCAGACGAGACAAGTGCACAAGTTAGTTTGAGATTGTAAACATACATCTCAAAATGTACAAGAAGATTTATATTTGCATGAAAAGAAAAGAAAACAACTTCATTTGATGGAAAGCACAGAAGCTCAAAAGCCTGCAGGTCTGGCGAAAAGTAAACAAGTAAACAGCTCAGATCACAGGACCTGTGGCAGGGTGACCTGTAGGCTGGGCTCTTGGCTGTCTCACCTCGTCTCATATTTAGACAATTTCCTCTCCTCCCAGGCTGTGTTTCCTCCTCCAAAGTTCTGGTTTGCTGTTCTCTCGAAGCCCTGACATACAACGCAGACATTTTAATTTTTGCCCAGAATTAGGAAGGACCCTGCACTGAGTAAAGGGCACCCAGGCATCTTACATTAGACTGACGTATGTTCACATCAGCACAATAAAAATTAACACAAAGGAAGAAGGTCTGCAAACGCTCACTGACCTTGTTGAAGTTCTCGGTGATTTGCCGGCAGGTGTTGCAGGCGCTTTTTAAATCCTTCTTGGCGTCAGTAACTTGACAAAGTAAGACAAGAGTTAAGCAAGACAAAAGGCGCAGCAGCCGCAGCTCTGGACCGGTGGACAGCATCTCCGCAGATCAATTCACACAATTTCATATCAGGAGACGAGCGCTCCAGCCACTAGCATGCACGCTTTCCACTGATGTTAAAGTGCTGCAGTGGTCGGACACATCTATGCGAGGTGTTCCTAACATTAGATGAAAGATAGCGTTATCTATGCAAAGTGTGACAAAATGGTATTTACATGCCGGTTACATGAAAAAAAAACAACCCCTGAATCGGTTCTAGTTTTCCGCATCAGCGTCTTAATCGAATTGTGGCTTGTGGTGATTGGCTGTAACCGCCTGTCAATAAAATGGGAAACCAATCGTGAGTCGCCACGCGCGGGACAATAGAAAAAAACAAAAGAAAAACCATCCCCACGTGGAAAATTCAGGAAGCTTGCAAGTAAATTCAAAAAATTTTTTTTTCATTTTTTTTAAAATTAGGTTTCAATAATATTTCTCAAAAGCCCTACTAATAAAAAAAACCCTCAACGCCTTAGCCAAAGTAAAAGTTGCATCGTTCACTTCCTGTGCCTGCCGGAAGTGAAAACTAGCCTTTTCTCTTTTTTTTTCAGCTGTCATGGCTGAAAAGAGGACTGTTTTGGGGCTACCACTGTTGTTTTTATTAGCTTCCGTGGCTCTCTTGCATCTATTTATTTGCCCGTTCACTAAAGTTGAGGAGAGCTTCAACTTACAGGCGGCACACGACCTTCTGTATCACAGACTTGACTTTGACAAGGTAAGCATGCAGCCATTTGATGTGTTAATAAGCTAAGTGACACAGAAAGCACCCGTGGATGTAAATAAAACATTCGTAATATTAAATTTCCCTTTTTGTCATTTAAAAAAAAATAGAATACCATTCTTACGGCCCTAAAGATGTTAAATATAAGGTACATTATGAAAAAAAAGTGACAGCTGCGGGTACAGTTTAAATCCTACTTTTGATGTAGTGCTACGTCCCAAACATTCTGCTTGCTATTGATGCTTGCTATAAAATCATACACACCAGTAGTTTGACAGCTATACTGTGGCGTGGACTGTTCCATCGTAAACCTATAGCTACAAGAAAAAAATAAATGTGGTCTAATCCTCACCCATTCACGTCACAATATTAGAAAAATACATTAATTCACAATAAAACAAGAGAACATAACAGGAGCTCTGTTGAAAAATGGGAAAAAATGTGACCAAAACTGAGGGACAGGGTGGCTGAACATAGGTATACTGTTCCTATTTAACCTGATTTATTTTAAGGCAAAACACACTACACATAAGCACATCATGGGAGTAACTCGACCCTACTGGGAACTACGAGCTTTGATGCCAGAGTTGGGGATAAAATCAAAGCCTCAATCAAAGAGAGACCTATTGAATTTATGCCATGGGGGCCACCAATAACTGTGGTCCTAATGAGGACTAATATTAGGGTCACTAAATTTTGTAACTGACTAGACTTGACCTACAGTGTTGGCTTTCAGCATTAACATTGCTTTGCAGTTCTTTTCTGCCTTCATTGTAGTGCTCTGATATATCACTATCAAGATTTATAAGAAATTTAAAATTTAAAAAATCCAAAGAAGAGACTGGAGAATCACCTTTCGGAGTATTGATGTTGCATTGCATGTACACCAGAGGGCACTCTGAAGCTACCCTGGTAAAACCTGTTTGAAATGCCACAAACTCAACAACCAGCTGATCTTGTTATGACAATAAAACATTTTTAAACAGAAATGTCTTATTACCTTCGTAAAGACTCATAAATAACTACACATAAACAGATTTCCCTGACATTTATTATGTTTTGTGTGTAAGAAAAACAATAAGTTGATATATCGGAATTTTTAAATTACTCAATATCAGTATCTATTGGGCTTTATTCTGTTCTGTTGTGGCATCATTGCTTTTGTTCTATATTACAATGTTGCTTATCACAATATATTACAACTTGATAACATGCAGGACTGTTGTGTTCCCTGTGATGAGGGTGTCCGGAAAAATAATAAGTCAAGAGCACAGTAAGCAGTCCAGAAACTTAGAGACACCCCCCCAAAAAGGAAAAACAAAAAAGAACCCAATAGACAGCAAAAATATTTGCAGCAGTCTTTACAGCTTGTAACATTTTAAATTAGGTGTTCACTACAAGATGAACTACACTACATGGCACAGAGCTGTCAGTAGTATCCTTCCACAGATGACGGAGTAACTGTGAGAATGACTTAAAAATACATTGCAACACATCTCAAATTTGCATGAGAATGCCTGAATGTTGCTCAATTTTACTAGACAAATCTTCTCTGGGAAGATTAGACAAAGGTTTACCTTTATAAGAAGCATGCACTGTACATTGTAGGGGGTGAAACAATGCTGTGAAGACATTGTAAAGCACGGTGGAGGGAGGATCATGGTTTGGCTTTTTATTTTTGTTTTTTTATGGTCTGGATATCTGGACATGCAGAGAGTAATAAATTCCAAATTCAGTCAAAAACATTTACAGCAAAAAACCGGGGCATCACTCCATGATTCGAAGCTTAGAAGAGTCAAGACAATGAAAAACCAACTACAGGATGATTAGAAAGAAGAAATCCATATTTTAGAACAGCCAAGAGAGTCCTGACTTTAACTTAACAGAGATGCTTTAGACAGTTTACTTGTTTGTTCTGATAAAAAGAGAGAAAAAAATCCATGACATCTGGGTAAATTCCAGGTCTTGCTTAGGGTCATGTGATGTGATTGAAAGCGAGAGATTAGATTGTTTTATCTACTCTTGTTTTTGAGCTCCTTAAAATCCCTGCATGGTAGTGTGGCTATATAAGTCTTACAAAGTACCTTGTTTTTCTTTTCAGTATGACCATCACGAGTTCCCCGGTGTGGTGCCGCGGACTTTCCTTGGCCCCCTCTTCCTCTCCACGCTCTCCTCCCCTGTTGTTTTTCTGTCTTCCCTGCTGGATGCACCAAAGTTCTACACACAGCTTATAGGTAGCAAACCATCTCACGTTTTGTTGTTTAGTATCCAAACCACTGAGATGTAAAGGTAATTAAAAGCTCTTAAGAGATGTTTAATGTGCTGTTCTTTCTGCACAGTCCGAGCTTCCCTGGGTGTGTGCGTCATCGGTGCACTGTGGCACATGCAGAAAGAAGCAAGGAGGCAGTTTGGCTCCACAGTTGCAGACCTTTTCTGCCTTATATGTGCATCTCAGTTTCATTTAATGTTCTACAGCACAAGGACACTGCCCAATGTATTCGCCCTGCCATTAGGTAACCCATCAGCTCTCATTTGAGTTCTAGTTTCTTTCTTTGTCATTTTTGGAACTTAAATAATCGAGCATTATAATGACGAGTAAAACTCTCGGCCCAGTTCTTATAGCATTCACATCGTGGATGGCTCAGAGATATGGCCGGTTCATCTCCCTGTCTGCTTTGGTCATCATTGTGTTCCGGTCAGAGTTGTGCATCTTTATGGGCCTCATGTTACTGATGTCGCTCCTGAGCAGGAAGCTCGGGCTGCTGCGGCTGCTGAAATATACTGTTCCTGCTGGGATATTGTCATTAGGTTAGTGGTTCATCTATAATAAATACAGTGTATGTCTAACAATATTAAAAACATGCTGATCACTGTTTGTGTTTGCTTTCCTTTGTCTCCTGCAGCTCTGACAGTGGCTGTTGATACCTTCTTCTGGAGGAAGCTCCTGTGGCCTGAAGGCCAGGTTTTGTGGTACAACACCATTCTCAACAAAAGTTCCAACTGGGGAATATCCTTTGATTTATTCCAGCACATCCTGTTTGCTTAGCTGTTTTATAGTTGGGAAACTATGGGGGGGAAATGACAACCACAAGAAAAACACAGAAATGTATTAGAAAATGTTACATTTCACTTTATGGAAGTAGTAGGAGAGGATAACTGGGATAACTGGGACTTTGTTGACTGTGAAAAAATGACTTTCCTTGTTGGACTGAATATTTCAGTCATTTTATTTGTATTGCACAATTTCACAGCAACAGATTTCTTAGTTTATAATTGTTAATTTAATAAATGTTTTAGTTTCATGGTATCTTAAAAGCGTGTTGATGAACAGCATGTTGATGCCCTTTGTTAAAATATTCCTGTATGAGTCCAGTCTCCTTTAGCGTTCTAGCTCAGTTAAAACTCAGGTAAGGATGTTGCTGAATTCAATTTTGTGGCATTGTTGTTGGTTTATTGTTGGTTGGTTATAGCAGTCCTTGACTGTTCTCCCCAGTAAACCTCACCATTTCTCTGGTACTTCTACTCTGCTGTACCTCGTGCCCTGGGCTGCACGCTGTTCTTTGTCCCCCTTGGCCTCCTTGACAGGCGAATGAGAGCACTGCTGCTGCCCACAGTGGGCTTCATTCTGCTCTACTCACTGTTGCCCCATAAAGAGCTGCGTTTCATCATATACACTTTTCCCGTGCTCAGTTTGGTGGCTGCGCGTGGTTGCTCTTTCATGTAAGCTGAAACGTACGGCACCTGTCCTTGTATTGAAAGAAGAGTGAATGATCCTAAAAAGTTTCCTTTCTCTTAAAATTGGCATTGACATTTGGAGAGCTGAAGCTGTTTGTCATGCTTTTTACTGTTTTTTTTTCCTCCCTCCATGTGATTTAGTTTGTGCAACTACCAGAAATCCTGGATATACAAACTGGGTTCTGCATTTGTGGTTGGCCAGCTGTTGGCAAACACGGCATACTCTGGTATTTGCCTCTATGTTTCTCACCACAACTACCCTGGAGGCAGAGGAATGCAGGAACTACACCGGCTGTTGCCAGCCTCAGCAGGTTGGAATCACATCAAGCTTTTTTTTTTTCTTTCTTGAAGGGAGCGCTCACACAGTTACATATTTCAGGAGATAAAGATTTGTGGTTTTCTAGTGAATTCTCATTGTTGCGGTCTTTCCTCAGATGTATTTGTTCACATTGACACCTACACTGCTGAGACTGGAGTTTCACGCTTCCTACAACTAAACAAAAACTGGAGGTTGGTGTTTTATTTTGATCTGAAATCTGTCCACCAATCTTCTTTTTTTTTTTTAAATATATATACAGTTTTAAATTTTCTATTTTTTTGTGGGTGTTTTGAGTTAAGCTTAGTATTCAGAAAAAAAAAATTGGCCTCACTTCAGTTTTCAGTATCTGTATTGTAAGTTTTCGTTTTTTTTCAAATATTATAACATGGGTAACATTTGGAAATGGGGAATTTGTTACAATCTCAGAATAGGTACTGCAGCACAAGTACTTTGGAAAGGCAGGTCAGACATGCTGGACCTCAATAAACATGTTTGTGAAAGCCTTATGAAGCAGGTTACATTATCAAATGTGACCAAAGTGACAAAAATAAATACAGCTTTATTTATTTTTTTATTTTAGCTTTTTAAGTAAACTTAAAATATTATTTTAAACATTTTTAACACTTTACTTCCCATTTTCAACAGATATGACAAACGTGAGGACTTGAGCCCCACGAGCCCAGCTATGCAGATGTACTCGCACCTATTGATGGAGGCTAATGCGACCAAGATACAATTACTCCAGGACACCCATCAGCCTCTGACCTTCATAGAAGGTTACCGCAACATTGCCTTCAGTGTGTTTCACTTCCCTCCTGTCAGAGTGCACTTGGAGAGAAAAACTGTGCTGATGGAGAGAAAGGCCACCAAAACAGTGACTTAAACAAGTGTTGGATTTTTTTTTCTTTAAATTTGCTGACCACTACTGTGAAACCAGTGCTTTTACAGAATAATAAAAAGTATCTCTCCAGGTATTTCCACTACAAAACATGATCAGTGTTGCATTAACATAGTCATGAATCTGTAAATCTTATCTGCTCTCATGCAAGGAAACAAGCTACTAACAAGCTAAACAAGCTATTTTGTCTTCTGAATAAATCTTTGTATTATTTTTTTTTTTAAGCTCAGAGGATAACAAAAAAATAAATAAAGTTCACTGAACACTGGAGATGCTTAAAATGAAGGGAAAACATTGAATTCTTGTACTCGTGTGCCTTAAGGCTCCACACTAAACACCAGCTTTTCAGTCTCATTGATAAGAACAAGACTCTACGATATTGTGTAAGGAAAACCTTTATTTACAAATGACCAAAATTTGCATGTTTCCAGTCTCAATGCTAAAACATTTATGAAATTAGGTTCAGAAGTCATTTAATATAAAAATGTACAGTACATTGTTTTACTCAATAATAAACCCATAATTTAAACCCCTGGACATAAACTTAAATTGTGCTTGAGAGACAAATTGTATATTCCAAACAAACCCCATTATTCAGAAAATACAGCAATATTATACATGATCTCATTAAAAACATATCAGCAAGTTAAAAAAAAAAATCTAATTCTAAATGACAGTACCATGAGCCACAAATTCACAATGGAAATTAAATAATATAAACTTAAAATATCTTTCAGTCACAGCATTTATTTATTTTTTGGGGGCCATGTTTTCATTCAGAAAACAACTCTTATCTTTAATCATAATATTCAAAAAAAGCGTCCTGACGTGATCTGCGCAATTTCAACAATATTTACAGCGTTTTTGACCTGAAGTAGTTTTGGATAAGGCACAAGGAGAGAGTAGACAAAGGAAAAACATTGATTTAGAAGCAAACACATTATCACCAACCCCTACAGCTAGAAAAACCCTCCCTCCCTGATACACTTCTGAGACTTTTCATCACAACAGCTCCAAAGTGTTTTAACAGTAGTACAGAGAATACAATAAAGCCTCGATCTGGCCTTTGCATTGAAAATCAGTGTATTCAATGATATTTTACATTTTGCCCGACAGAACCCCACCCCCCATTTCACAGCTATGCAACTTGGTCCTTAAATAAAGGGTTTTCAAGTTAATGCTCAACAAAATAATTATGATCAGTACTGAAAATAAATGAAGGGGAGGTTGACCTTGAGGAACAGCAGACCCTCCATGTTTTCTAGCAAAGGCCTGGGCTGATTCAGGGCACAGTTGACACTAGCTGTGCTGAACAGTGTCTCTGCTGGGACGATGCTCGGAGGGCAACCCACGTAGCGGGCGGCTACTTTGGCAAGATCAGGCCATAGGAACTTTTTCAGGTTCCAGTAGTCAAGGGGGTCACAGCTTTGATCGAGTATGTCTTCCTCAAGATACTCCAGCACTGCCAGCTCTGAGGACTTTGGCTTCTCCTCGTTTTTTATCTTTTGCCTGATGTCAGCCATCAAGGACCAGAGGTTGTCCTTGTTTGAATTTGCGGTGCTGGATGAAACGTTGGCCTCATTGCAGCCGTTGTGCAGCAGAGGCTTGACTGCAACTGAGGTAGAACAGGACATGTCCAGCTCCCGGATCAGGTCTTGTTTACATCTTTCAGCTTCTTCCTCTGTGAACAATGACGTTTTGTATCGTGGGTCCAGCATGGTTGCCCAGATGTATTGAGGGTCGTGAAGAGTTGCAGACATCCTGCTCACCATCGCTTCCTTTAGAGACTTGAGCATGTTGTCTATTCCCACGGTCTCGTCAAACAGCAAGTCTATTTTTCTGTTGAGAATATGAATGAGTGGTATCACTTGTCCCAGAGTGGCAGTGCGGTTGCTCATCTCCCTGCAGGCGACTTCGAAAGGTTTCAGTGCATTGCAGACTGACAACATTACTTCCCACTGATCGCAGCTGATCATTTCCCTGAAATTGCACTCGATCGACATCTCGTCGATGGCTTTCTTTTGCTCAACCAGTCGCTCCAGCATGAAAAAGGAGGTCATCCATTTGGAAGGGACGTCCTGAATGAGCTGGTTCTCTGGCAGCTGATGGACCCTCTGGAGCTCAGCCAGCTTCTCCTTGGCCTTTGCTGAGCGGTGCACACGCTCACAGATCTTTCGTGCAATACTCAGAAGGTTCTGAACCATTCGCTGGCTCTTTATGGCTTCACTAACAATGAGGTCGATGGTGTGTCCAAAACACTGCATGGTGACGTGACCGTGGTCCTCCAAAGTGTTTTTGATGGTGGTGTTGTCTGTTACAGTGAACCCCTTTTTCAGCCCTGATGAGTTGATCCAAGAATCCCACAGATACTCGAGCTGCTTTGGGATGTCATGCATATCGTGATCAGAGTCTATTTGTGAGACACTTAGGAGAGCAGAACAGTGAAAGTCTTGACCTTGGGGTCTGACACTTGACTCGTACGTCGCCCAGTGGGCGGTAAGGGTTAGGTATTCCCTTGTCTGGCTACTGACCCAAATACTAGTTGTGAAGTGGACAACACCACCTTCAGCTTCTTTCAGGTGGGTCAACACAACCTCCTTCACCCTTTCGTACATATCTGGTATGGCAGTGCTGGTAAAGTAAGAAGAGGGTGGTAGAGAATACTGAGGCTGGAGGTACTCTAGCAGTCGATTCAGTCCAGCATTCTCCACCATAGCTGATGGCTGAAGATCCAGTGCGAGCATTTCTGCAATAAGTTTGGTGATTTTTTTGGCAACCGGGTGGTGTTCATCAAATCTCTCACGATTCTGTTCCGTTTCATAAACAGACGTGTCCATGAGCTCTTGTTTAACATGAATTTCAGCAGACGGCACATCACCTGAGATAGTATTGTTACTTTCAAGAACATGTCCGTGAAACCTCTGCATGTGCCTGAAAAGGCAGCTTGTGCCGAGGTTTGTAGTCTTTTTGCCTCTGCTAATTGTGCGGCTACAGTGCAAACAAACCACCTTTGTAGGGTCAGCAGGCGAAATGGAAAAATGATTCCACAGTTTTGACGTCTTTTTACTGAAAACGGGCAGGGTTTGTGTTTTTTTCTCACTAAGGGGACTCTCAGTTTCTTTGGCTGAAACTGGATCTGTTGCAGCAAGATTGGTGTAGGGATGAGGGGAAGATTCCTTATCATCTGTGCTTTTTTGGTTTTTGAGGACATCTGGGTGACGTCTCATTAGATGTCTCATTAAGCAGCTTGTACCAAAATCGCCCCGTTTCCCCCGGCTGATGACACACGGACAGTAACGGCACAGTGCTTTTAACTGGTCAACAGGTGACACTATGAAATGGTGCCACACTTCTGATTTAACCCGTTTCATGATCTTTTTGTTTTGCTGAAAAACTGAATGATCCTGATTGAGGCTGGGGCCTTCAGAGAGGTCACATGGTGATGAAGTCAGGGGTGTGTCCTCCCCATGAGTTTTGAAGGAGAGGTTGAGTGTGGTCTCCTGCCCTGAGAGATGCATCACCTCATCAGATTCTTCCTTTATATCCATGCTTTCCTCCATGCTTTGGGGTAGTTCATCTGATATGGTTTCTGGTGATGATGGAAGAAGGGGTGATTCTTTTTTGAGTTCCAGTGGATCCTGTAGTTGAGTGCGGGACAGCAGCGAGGGCGGGTTAGTATAGGGTGGCGGAATGTGATTTCCCTGTCCATTCTCCTCAATTACAACCTCTTTGTGGGCTCTCCACATATGCCGGATAAGACAGCTTGTCCCCAGATCCTTTCCATTTTTACCCCTACTGAATTCATTCATGCAATGAATGCATACTGCTTTGGAATTATCAGCAGGCGACAGGTAGAAATGTTTCCATACAGCTGACCTGCGACGGGAGCTAGAGCTTTTTGGGGTCCCTGGAAGGCGCTCAGGCCCTCCGTCTGACATGTCTTCGGCATTGTTTTCATTGGAATGTGAGGATGGGAGGGTGCTGCAAACAGCGTCGGCATTGGCATACGGTTCTAGTTTTGGTTCGACTTTGGGTAACACTTCTTTGGATGACAGGTCTGAATTTTCAGCTGAGGAGGTGGACGGTGAAGTGTTTTTTGAGGCAGAGCTAACAATGCTATTTGTCAAGTCTCCGTTTTTTGGTGAGTTTGGGGAGGGAGGTATCAAAGATGAGGCAAGAGGGCTAGTCAGATTATTTGAGGATGCGTCAGCGCCGTCTTGCAAAAGCACAGTGGGGTGAGCCCTTCGTACGTGCCTCATTAAACAACTCGTGCTGAGGTCTTTTTCGTTCTTACCCCGACTGAACTCTTTCATGCAGTATAAACAGATTGCTTTGGTACTGTCTCGTGGTGATATGCAGAAATGATTCCATGCTGGAGATTTTTTCCGTGGGTTGGTCTGACTCCTCATAGATGACAAAAGACTCTGAGTGACAGCGTCCATGGCGACATCATAAAGGGTGCTTGTGTATCCACTTAGTAAATTGCTATAGTCATCGCCATCTTTAGTTACAAAAGGGCCAACTGAGCTGCCAAAGGGTAGTCTGTCATCATCCTGGGTTTCTTCTTCCATTCCATTAGCATCCTGGATCTCCCCTTTGCCATGTTCACTCAATTCGCTGCCATTTTCATACTTTTCACTCTCTCCATTTCCCTCGGTGTCAATGTTTAGGCATTTGTCTGAAAGAGTGGGAGAAGCTGCAGCACTCTTATTTGCCGTGTCTGTCTCAAACAGTCCGTCAGCCTGAGAAGAAAAGTTGAAACAAGGAAGAGAGTCTTTATCCAGTGTTATTGAGGAGCAAGCAGGTGACTTTGCATCAGCAGTTTCACGGGGGCTAATGCTGTAGGATTTGAACACATAGCCATCCTGCCCTTCAATTTTCAGGCAGGTCCCTTTTGCCTCTCTTTTTCTGCGTTCTATGGAGCCATTAGGTTCACTGACCATTTCCTCGCCCATATGTGAGACCTCTTCCTCCCCATCCATGGCAGCAGCCCAAGCGTTTCTGTAGAATAGTCAGGTCTGCGGTGTCAAATGCAATCGCTTTTTTCAACTGTGGTCATCGATACAGCAGCTCTCAAGCAGGTGTTGGGATGTGGGTGTTGCCGTCCAGGACACAGAGCGCGTGCTCGTCCCTCTCCATTTATGACTGGAGTAGCTCCACTCCTCCCTACAAGACCTAGAGAAAGATAGGGAGTGAGAGAAAATAGATCAGATAAGGGTATTCTAAAAATAAACACGACTCCAAAAACCAGTAACACAACATGTTGTGCCATAAACAACAGATTGTACTTTCATTTAGCCACACACAGCCACAAGAAAGTATAGAGATTAAAAAACAAAACCACTTATGTAAAATCAGGTTTCATTAAACGTACAATTTACAAGAAGGACTGCTAATTGATTTGACTCTGCAAGCACAGTTGTAGTAAACATAGAAATTTTGATTTTGTAAGGGGTAAACCATTCTGTCGGAATAGACACAGACGGGTTGAGGCTTAGTCTTGCAGTATTCAGGTGCAGCTTGCACTTTTAAGGATCATTGTGATGCTCAAGTATTGCGTCATAGCTTTTAAATGCACTCGGCTACCAAGGAAATTCATGAGCAGAGCACTGCTCAAAGTGTATTCCGTTGAATTGCTGCTTCATGCGATCATTGTTCCAAGTTGCAAAATCCTGTACTTCCACAGCGCAAGTATCTGGCTTATACGGGGCGGTCGTGGCTCAAGAGTTGGCAGTTCATCTTGTAATCGGAAGGTTGCCGGTTTGAGCCCCGGCTCGGACGGTCTCAGTCGATGTGTCCTTGAGCAAGACACTTCACCCGTTGCCTACTGGTGGTGGTCAGAGGGCCCGGTGGCGCCAGTGTCCGGCAGCCTCACCTCTGTCAGTGGCTACAATGTAGCTTGCCATCACCAGTGTGTAAATGTGTGTGAATGGGTGAATAAATGTAGTGTAAAGCGCTTTGGGGTCCTTAGGGACTAAGTAAAGCGCTATACAAATATAGGCCATTTACCATTTGTCTGATTGTATTAAGTAACATATCACATTTATGTACCACTAAAAATATTCTGCACAACAGCCAAGCTGTTTAAAACTTTACTCAAGTACATTCTTGAGTATGTAGATTGAATTGTATTGAAATCCTTGAGCAGTTTATGAGCAAAAACAAACCTGTACAACTGCAAGCAAAACACTTTTGAGAGTACTAACCTACAATGTAATAACCTTTTTTGGTATAAAAGTATGATAATCTGATATAATACAATTTTATATACCCAGGTGCAACAAGCAAGTTAAATTAAAGGAAAAACATAACAAAAATTCGTATTATTGTCTTGTCCAATATGTGCAGCCATTTGGTGTTTTCATAACGGTAGCTTTCTATCACATCAGCACAAAATCTCCCTCGAGTGTTATATTCAGTTACTAGGAAAGCCATAGCATAGGATTCATTCATACTTTCAATATTAAAATCATTCCTGTGAGCCCCTCGAGCCTTATTGGTGGAGGCGTTTTCATTCTGAAAGGTGTTAAAAAAAATATAATTCAACCTAACTGCAGACACATAATAGGCCATGGGGTCAGGTCTAATGCGGTCCATTAGGAATGACAAATTAATGTTATGCCTCTGTTCCATTACCTCGGTAAAATTTGGCAGTAATATTTACTGCCAAATTTATAATAACATATAATAACATAGTGCCTCTATGTGCCAGCTAACTGAGAGAATGCTGTGTAAATCAAATAAAAGAAACTAGGGTCAGTGCTGAAGCAATTTTTCCTTAACTACAAAACTCACTCAGTGTTAACACCCAAATGTGTGCAACTAAAATAATACATCAGCTCTGAGAACATTAGCTTAAGTACTCGCTCAAATGTAAATCTGGTTATTTTAAATATGAGCTTTCTAATACAAAGTAAAACAAACAAAAAAAAGAGAAAAATATATCTAAAATTCACATTTAGATTAGATATAAATCACACATTAAAATGTGTCCAAAAACAACCAACTTTAAAACGAAATACTAGTACGAGATGGGGCTTTTAAATGTAACAAAATCTAACAAATGTAACCAAGTAATTATCTACGTGAGCAGTGGCAAACCAGTTTTCCGGGTTTGGCTAAAGCGCTAGTCAGGAAGATGCGAGAGGACAGCAGAAATAGCCAACGCTAACTAGCCTGCATCTTCTCTTAGCAGAGAACTTGTGAATAGGTATTTACACACCGGCTTTCGACTCGACCCCTAACGAACAAAAAGTCACACTTACCATTAAACTTGCACCACCAATATATGCCAATACGTTCTATAATAAACATTACTGGCAGTTAAGCTACATCATCAGTAAACACCACGGTGGCTATCCTGGTGCTAACTGTCTTAGCCGCAAGGCTAATAACAGACAAAAAACCACGCAGACACAACACTTGTGTGGCGTGGATTTGTATCACAAAAAATAACAGCATTTACAACTATCTTATTAGCCTTGCATTACCCCGAGGAACACGTTCAGCACATTTCGGACCACACCATGACTGCTAGCTGGTTAGCTGCCAGCTAGGCCACACACAGGACACACTAGCTAACCTGGCGAGGCAGAACCCAGCCGTGGCGACACACGAACCACACGGGATCCGAATCAGACCTAGACTCACCGCGACGTCCTCACCACATTCAGCCCCTTTCACACACGCATGCGAGTTCGGTATACTTACTGTTGAGTACAGCGACTTGTTCACTGGGTTTCGGTTCCTAAACGGTTAAATATGACACATTTGATTGATCCGGAGGGGGGTTCACTTTTGTTGCTTTTGTCTCCTGGTTTGCTAGCAGTTCGCGTTCGGCCGAAGCAGCTCCACACAGCGACGGACGGAAGGAACAGGTTTTAATGATGTCACCGGGCACTGGGTCTCCAGTATGGCGAAGGGGGTAATAAATTTTAGTATTAAGTTACACAACACGGTGTTTTACTTTGACTTTTCACTAATTATAAACAGAAATGTTTAACTAGTCCGTTCTAATGATAGATTCAATTACTTCATTTGCATATTCAGTCAACTTGTCGACCCGTTTACACCACCTAATAACCTATTTTCACAGAAATTAAAATAATTAGATTTTTTTTTTTTAGAAATCTACGCATGCTGCAGGTGTAACAGGACAAAAAACTAACACATCCATTTGTTATTGCGAAATAATAAATCAGTTAATTAATAACTTTTCGCGTGTGTTGCGTTCACGGTCTGGAGTGCCACGTTGGGGTCCAAAAGAAAAAGTAAATGCAAAATATTTTAATCAATGCAAATTATAACTGCGCTAAACCGAGGGCGGGTTCTTGCCCTTAAAAAAGACGTTTGGGTCCAGCGGACCGGTCACTGGGGTGTGGCATGTTGTTCTGCTTGTGTCCTCCAACCTGTCCTCTATTACTACAAGAGCAAATAATAACCCCAGAGCATGACAGACAGGCATGACACTCTGAAAGTCTTCTTATCCGCTGCTCTTATGACTTGATAGCCAAGGCCCCCCAGAGTCAAAACAGACATGTCTCAGCTTTCCTTACACAGCGCTACTGTCCGTATTCGCGTTTTGTTAGGTTTGCAGCTTTGTCTTTGCAATGCTAGTATGGTTATTACAAAAGGCAACGCACTGATTGTGTGACAGATGGGCTTTTGTGTGAAATCTACGACTCACCACAGACATGACCTCCAGCGTCACACGTAGACCGGTGCGTACGGGTGGGAGTTGTCTGCTGAAACGCATTGTTGTGTTGGGGGATGATCCGTTCGTGCGGCTGCTGCTCTTACTGCTATTTGCCTCTGCTCGACTGTGGCTAACGAGTGACTCTAGCCTGTGAATGGCCCACACAGCAAATACTTGTGTGCTTTGTGTAGAGTTTAATATCGAAACTTCAAGGTACAAAGCGGCCTCTTCCTCTTTTATTAGCAACTGAAAAGAGCCCCGTATCGCCCGTTGGATGAGAACATTGTGCCCGGAATTAGCGCCACTTAGTAGGCCGTATTGCCATTGCTTTGTAGGAGTGCTGGCTAGCAAAACTGCTCGTGAATTTGAGGTATGTGCTGGGTTTTATTTGCTATGCTGTGGTCGGTGCGTTGGCGAAAAGGGGGCATGTTGTGCAAATGCAAAAAGAAAAAACATGTATAGGCTTAACTAGCTATAGTGCGGCCTTTTAAGGGCTACTGTTTTTTTTTGCTTTTGTTTTTTACGCGATTCGCTCCGTTCAGCGGACGGTTAGCTCCGTCTGCTAGTTAGCTGGCTAGCTAATGTTATTGTTAGCACATTGGCCACTTTGGCTGCGAGTCCTTGCTGAAAAGGCGTTACACCTCTGCAGCAAATGGGCAAGTGCTAACTCCTGCGCTCTCATATTGCCCAGTGTAACCGCCTCCCTCCCCCATTTAAATGCATGGGCTCATTGACGAAATTGTAACGTAAAAACTGGCTGCTATGTTCTGATTTACAACAGCTAATCTGTGTTTTGGGGGGGCAGGGGCATCGGTGAAAGCTGTAAGTTTCTTTTGCCCTCTTAGTCACCAAAACTCTGTTACTTTCTAATACATTTAACCCACAAAGTGTTGATCTCCCCCTCCCCCCCGTTCTCATTTAAAAGACATAACTTGGAATAAGAAATAAGAAGATGTTGCTTGTCAGTTAAACAGGTACACTTATTTTTACCAGACGTCTTATTTGCGTGTTTACACTTTATAAAAGAAGCTGTATCAGAGAATTAAGTCTGTCTTTAAGTTTGCAGTGAAATTATTGTATTTTACTGTGATTAGGTAAATAACCTAATTTTCTAATGTAACTGTTATTACCTTTATTTGAAAATTAAACTGGGATGCTTCCAGGCATCCCATACACATGTCTAACCGCTATCCCTGTCGTGTATCTCCACAGCAACACGGAGCGTCAAGATGAAGAAGAAGGCTCGGCAGCACCGGGTTGCGGTGCAGAGGCCGCCGTCTCCTATCAAGCCCTCGCCCAACAAGCAGATCTTGACCTATGCCCAGGCGCAGCGCATGGTAGAGTTCGAACTCGATGGCCGCATCCACCGGCTCAGCATATATGACAAGCTGGACGTGATCTCGGATGATGACCCCATGGTGCAAGAGATAATGGAATGCACCAGCAATAAGGAGAATGCGGAAAAATCGAAGCAGCAGGTCCTCCTGAGGTCAGTGAGACTGAAAAACAAGGAGAAGAAGAATGCCGCACTTGCCATCGCAGGCCTTGTAGAGGGAGGTGGACACCACGCTGGTAGCCACGCTAGCCCAAAACTTCCAGAGCCTAAATTCCGAACTGTAGAATATAATCTTCCAGCTGTTCCTAAACGCCCATCTGCCTTTTATAAATATATAGATAAGACGGAGGAAGAACTAGATGAGGAAACAGAGTATGACATGGATGAAGAAGATTACGCCTGGCTGGATTTGGTCAATGAAAAACGACGAAGCGAAGGGGTTAGTCAAGTGTCTCACAATGTTTTTGAGTTCCTTATTGATCGCTTTGAGAAAGAATTGTACCTGGAAAGTCTGGACAAAGGGAGCGAAAGGCAAGCTCCTATCGATGATGATGCTGTCTGCTGCATCTGCATGGACGGAGAGTGTCACAACAGCAACGCGATCCTGTTTTGTGACATGTGCAACGTGGCCGTACACCAAGAGTGTTACGGAGTGCCCTACATTCCCGAGGGTCAGTGGCACTGCAGACACTGCCTTCAGTTGCCGACTCAGCCAGCAGAGTGCATCCTTTGCCCTAATAAGGGCGGAGCAGTAAAAAAGACTGATGATGACCGCTGGGGCCATGTAGTCTGTGCCCTCTGGGTCCCAGAGGTGGGCTTCTCCAATACCACCTTCATTGAGCCCATCGACGGCATCAGCCACATTCCTCCAGCACGCTGGAAGCTCACGTGCTACCTCTGCAAGGAGAAAGGGGTCGGCGCTTGCATCCAGTGCCACAAAGCCAACTGTTACACTGCCTTCCATGTCAGCTGTGCCCAAAAGGCTGGTCTATTCATGAAGATGGAGCCGATCAAAGAGGTGACAGAAACAGGAGAGCCCACCTTCTCTGTGAAAAAGACGGCCTACTGTGGCGCCCACACACCTAACGGGTGTGTGAGGAGACCTCTTGCCATGTATGATGAAGCCAAACTCAGAAATGGACTTTGTAAGATAGGGGACAAGGGCAAAGGGCAGTCCAAAGGAAAACAGAAACGGAAGAGTAAGAGCAAGAAGCCCGAGCCTGATGTGGAAAGTGAAGCTGTACCGCCTGCTACTGTGCCTACTTTTCCTGCTCACAGGTATATTTTTTTTACAACCTTCTACTTAAGTGGGAAATGGCTTTGGTTTTCTAAAATCCCTCATTTTCATCCCTCTAGGTTACAAACCATTCTGAATCAAGTATCAATACAGAAGAAGAAAGTCTTTGTAGAGCTGGTCCTCAGTTACTGGAGACTGAAAAGGCAGTCCAGGAATGGGTTGCCCCTCATCAGACGCCTTCAGACAAGACTGCAGTCACAGAAGAATGTGCAACCGGTTTGTTCCTCTGTCAGTTAAGCGCACAAGACTTGTAGCCTTCATTTATCTTTTTCCCAAGGTTTTCAAATATGTTGTCTCATTATTTGCACAGTCATAAATGATGCTTTTGTTACAATTTAATGTTTCCGTTCAACACTTTATTGCTTGTGTTAATGAGATTTTTGACCATGCTGTGTGAATCAATAGCAGTTTGCTGTGAAATGGGCATCTTATGTGCCAAATGAAAGAAGTTGGTGTTGCATTTGTTTGTTGAGAATTTGTGCAAGTTGATAATTTTCTGGTGTTCAGTTCTTTTATGTGTCTTATATTTTTTTTAAAATTTCCATGCGTTCCCCAGAGGCAGAGTGAAGAGGAAAGCAGGGCTCTTAAGGAACAGCTGAAGGAATGGCACCGCCTCCGACATGACCTAGAGAGAACCAGACTGCTGCTGGAACTAATTCGCAAGAGGGAGAAGCTCAAGCGGGAAGAGGTAAGGACAGGGGAGTGATGCATGGTTGGGCAGAGTTGTGCTTGTCTTAATATCTTAAGAAAAAGTTCAAACAAAACAGAAATGTGATGATGCTCAGTGTTATCTTTTGTGTTTTCTTGTAGATTAAACTGCAGGAGACGCTTCTAGAGATGCAGTTAACACCCTTTAGCATTTTGCTCAGAGCCCTCTTGGACCAGCTCCAGGCAAAAGATCAGGCCAGGATCTTCACCCAGCCTGTCGATGTCACTGAGGTGATCTGCAGCAGATATTCAAACACTTTCCATCTATTCTATCAATGATTGTACTTTGATTCACACTGTAGTACTGTTAATTATTCTGTGCAGAAGTTTAAAACTGTAGGCTTCTTTCTGGCTCTGCCTTGTTTCTGCCAAGTTCCTTGCTATGTTTTCACTAATGACACATACAATTCAAACACTGAATAACACATGGGATGTGCCATGTATCATTATATCAGCTCCTTGAAGAAGAATAGTGGATAAGAAAAAGTGCTGACATGCTTGTAGGAACAACTGTAATATCTGGCAACACCCTGACAGATAGATAGTTAAGGTGTGTGCTGGTTGAGATTTATATAGCACGAAATCACAAAAACTGCTGCCTCAAGGCATTTTGTATTGTAGGATAAAGATCCAACAATGTCAGAGGGAAACCACAACAATCTGACAACTCCCTATGAGCAAGCACTTGGTGACAGTGGGGAGGAAAAACTCCTTTTTAAAAGGAAGAAACCTCTGACTGAACCAGGCTCAGGGAGGGGCAGCCATCTGCTGCAACTTGTTGAAGCTGAAGGGGGAAAAAAGAGAACAGAGGGAGTTAAGATGCCAGAAGACTATTGGTCTAAAGAACTGTAAAAATTGGCTATAAAGAGGGCTTATTGTTACAGTTGTGGCAGCTCATATTAGACTTGTGTGAGAAAGTGAGACAGTTACTCAGGCTTCAGACTGCTTAAAACTGACAATTTTAGACATTTTTCTCCCCCTGGAACGTTAATAATATCATGGATAGGGCATATATTAAATCCCAGGCACATCAATCAGGGTGTGAGCACAGCAGCCCCATCAGCCTGCCATCTAGACATTTTGTCTGTGAGGGGCAGCCAATAACAAGAAAACTGGCTTTAAGGGAGGGAGCAGGGAGCTAGAACCTAGCAGCTGCACCAAGATCTAGTGTAATGATAAATATTGGTTGTTCTTAACTGTTAATCTAGTTGAGCTGAAGAATAATGCCATGGATTTAAAAGCGATCATAATGGGTCCATTAAAGAAAAATAAAAAATTTAAATGTGCAAACTTTTCTTATTGGTTCAGAGTTCTACACTTTCCCTTGTATTTTGCCTTTAGTTCCTTTTCCTGACTGTCAGATGAGTGTACCAGAAATGGTACATTGACATAAATTATTTGTGGAAGTCAATTAGATCACTTTTGTACTCTGGTAAAGTACATTTTATGTCTGTGAACATCTTGACTATAAATCATCGGCACACAAAATAAGACTTTTTAAAATTACTAAAGAATTTTCTGTTCTGCATTTTCTCAAACATTTGTTAGAAGCTTCACGCAAGCAACCAGCGCTCAACTGCTTGCTCCAGTCACATGTTCTGATCTCTGTGACTCATGTTAGACATTACTCCACCCCACCCCCCATTCTGTAAAAGTGTTAAGCAATGTGACTTCCTGTTAGGGTGAATGTGTAACAAGAGCTTGTGGTCTGCTGCATGGTCGGGAGGCCTTGGAGGTGAAGGGTGCTCTTCCTCATAAGCCCGGCTAGCTCAGTCGGTAGAGCATGAGACTCTTAATCTCAGGGTCGTGGGTTCGAGCCCCACGTTGGGCGCAGCTTTTGATCTTGATTCTGTTTGAGTAGGTTCCTGATTCTTGGAATAGACTGTTATTGGGTGGGTGGAATTTCTACATGGTTGAATTGCTGTCAAGAATCTTTAATTTAAAAAGCCGTTCAAACATTGCTTAATTTTTTTTAAACATTATTAAAAGTAATTTACAAAATATTCATATTTCTGATGCTTTCTCATAGGTGCCTGATTATCTCGACCACATCAAACACCCGATGGACTTTTCCACCATGCGGAAACGCATCGATGCCCAAGGCTACAACAACTTTGATACATTTGAGGATGACTTTAACCTCATTATTGAAAATTGTATGAAATATAACTCAAAGGACACCTACTTCTATCGGGCTGCTGTGCGACTCCGAGACCAGGGTGGGGCCTTGCTCAGAAAGGCCCGTCGAGATGCAGAGAAAATCGGCTTTGACACGGAGAGCGGCATGCATTTTGCAGATGCTCCGGAAGTCAAAGCACCACAATCGTTTTCTTGGGAGGATGGTAAGGGAAGAGCACGCCTCTCTGAATAACTAGTTAGATTAACCATAACTACTTTATATCTTCTAATGATTCCTTGTTTGTTTTTTGTTTTAATTCTCTTCATAGTGGACCGTTTACTAGTGCCAGCTAATCGGGAGCAGCTGCCTCTGGACAAGCAGCTGCAGCAGCTACTTGAGAAGTTTGATCTCACCTGTGCCATGAAGTCCAGCCCCTCCCGCAGCAAGCGGCTCAAGTTGCTGAAAAAGACCATCAATGATGTGCGCAACGAAATGAGCCTGAAGAGAGTTCTACCCTCTCACCACCACTGTTCTTCCTCGTCATCTCCAACAACTTCAGCATCGTCTTCAACAGCTCTCTCCCTCCCAGAGCTGGTTACAGCTAAGGACGAGAGACTGAAGCCCAATGGGCATTTCTCCGAGGATGACGGTATGTGTGACTGCTTTATTTTGAAGTTGGTTTTCTGCTTGACTCACTGGTCGTCACAGTCTCTGCGATTGCAAAGAGAATCACGAGTACAGGTCAAAGGTCAGAGTCTTAACCTAGCCTAACCACAACCAGAAAGTCCCATGATGATCTGTCTATAAAGCATGTCGGGAGGACGGGAAAATCACAATATCACAGTTTAGTTTTAAGTATGATTATGAAACCTGCTCTGTTTATATGGAAGTGAGCATTTCTTTCAGATATGGTGATGTTTGTAAATTGTATACTATGTTGATGAGGTGAAAACTCTTAGAGCATTTTGATTATTATATTATTTTCTAACAATTAGCTACTTTATATTAATGTTTAACACAAGTATAGAGTAAAATTTGGTAATTTTTCCACCCAGGAAGCTTTTTCAAATTCATAAATGGACAGATAAATATATATATTTCTAGTAGAGAGGTTACAACACAGGAGTGTAGTAATCAGTGTCAAAATGAGTAGTAATTACTCGTGTTAAATCACTGACATGTTGGTGACAGACTGTTTAATTAATATTGGATGTGATGCAACCACAAAGGTAAAACGTGCATTCCCTGACTGATTGGTGGGTTCCTGGAGGATGCTGACTGCTGCTGGGTAGAATGTTTACACATCCCCAAACATACAGTCATCCTCCATGTGGTTGCTTTGTTCCAGTCACCTGTAGGAAGATGTGCCTTTGTCTGCAAACATTCTCTAACTACTAGCTGAGAGATACTAAAAAATGTCACACAAACCAGAAAGGAAGAACACTCAGTTACAAAGTAAAAGTTGCACGTGTTGGCTGCAGCCCTGAGACATAGCTTTTACTTTGAAGTCAAACTTTCTCAAGCGTTCTCAGACAAGTCTGCATATTTCCTGCTAGTGGCAGGTAAATGCAGATATCTGTAAGTGAGCAAAACAATCCCAAGGAGGCTTTCTCCCATTTGGTCAGAGAGTACATGTTTTTCCTAGCGACCAGTGGCTGCCAGATGGTCATGCACCAGACTACTCTGTGTAACAGACACTTTATTCTCTGTCACTACACTGTCACACTCATCGAAATGGCAGACAATTGAACATCACATGGCTCACGGTCACGTGGCTGCAAAGAACCCAACAAAAACTATTGTTAGGCATTGTAAACATTCTAGCCTATGGAACAAAGCAGATTTCACAATAACAAACAAAATGGACAACAAGAAAAATATTTTCATACCCGACTCTTACTGTCTTTCTTATCAGCAAATTGGAGTGGAGCTATTGTGGTATCTACACTATTTGTGGGTGCCCCCCTCCCTCTTAATTTTGTGAGGCTAGGTTAGACTTCTTAAATTTTTCAAACTTGGATTGGTTCCTTCCTTATTTGCTCACTAATTGTAAAATAATAGTTTGACTAACATATCTGAAACATGTGATTAGGATTTTGTTACTATGCTAAACGTCATTGAACATAAGCAGCAATCTCGAAGAAACCCATACAAGCTATTAAAGTCCAGGGTTCTGGAACATGTGACCAAAAAGACTGCAGCAGAAAAGCCACAAATTTGTGCATAAAAATTGACCTGAATGTAAGGAGAGAAAAAAGATGCTCAGACATTTGCACCCTCTCCCCTCTAATTTCAGTCACAGAAATGTTCCTTGCTTTAAGCACACCACGAGTGTATGTTTTGATAAATAAATAATATGAAATAAAACACTAAATAGTTACTGCAGACTCCCACGAGTCTGACTGTAGAAACAAAATGTATCAAAATACAGTATTGTTTCATTTTTATTCAGCAAGAGTTTCACAGGTGGTTAAAAAAACTGTAGATGTGTGGAAAACAAAACTCACTAGCTTTGATCTATACTCTGTAAAGGATGGCTAAACTTTAAAACTAGAATTGTTCAAAGAGCTTTCTGATACACAAAGCGATTTGCGAAGTCTTTATTCCGACTCGCTGAACCAAATCGGAACAACTCGAGGTTTACTTGTCAGTGGTGGTTGTGCTTTAGCATCAGATAAAAGGTGTTATTGCTAAATCCCGAAAACACTCGTGTGTTCCCTCTTGGAACACATCTCTGAATGGGTCTGAGGAAGCGGCATTGTCCACATCTATGGAAAAATAACCTTCCAGCATCTTTTGACACGATTACAGACACACACACACACACACACAGTGGCTTCCTCAAGCTTAAAGCCACTTATTGAAATTAAGAGTTTGCAATTCAAAGACATCCTTTGCTAGTGCAAAGGAAAAATTCATTGTTCATTTTTCTTATAAAGATCACCCTGTTTATGCTAAACACTGCTTGTTTTACTTGTATGATAAACAAAAGGTCATATAATAATGTACAACATCAGCATTTGTGCAAACACAAGGAGAAAGTGTGGGCACTGCAGCAAATTATTGTTAGTGAAAGGTCTCTGTCAGGGACGCTTTAGGATTACATTTTGTTTTTTATAAGATGGTATGGACTTCAAACAGTATTTATACACGTGGGACTGTAAGTTGAACTCATTGTGTCGGTGGTTAGTAATTTAACATTCCTTTACATTAAATACAATGTATAAAACTTAGATGTTTAAAATCATTTTTCCACAAGGAATACCGTTAGACCCGTCTGCTGCTGCAGCACTGGGAAGCGCTAGTGGTTCATATATAGTTTAATTTTGTATTTGACTCATGTGCAGCTCTCCATCACTGTAATGCTAATTGGTAATTGTGCAGTGCCTCAGCCAGAACAGTCCTGCACCCAGGAGGAGAGACCTATACAGTAGCTAACTAAATAGTAGTTGCTTTGGTCTTTAAAAAATATCCACTGTGCTTAGTGGTTCACTTAAGCCTGGCAGGCGACTGAGCTACCACTACCTTGTTAGAACCCTGTGTGATGATAAAGCTCACCACTGTTTATTGTTTCATTGTTCGCTGCCCCACAGGAGATAAGTCTCTTCCTCCAAAACTGGAGCCATCGGATACCATTCCTCCCCTCATCCACTCAGACACAGATCCCGAACCCCCCACCCTAAAACCAATAGATGCCGCCCCTGACTGTGAAGACAAGGTTCATGGCAAGCGAGCCAAGCTGGATGGGGAAATACCAGACCTGCTCTCCTCTCCCGCATGCCTCAATGGCCACGCACACAACAGCCTCCAGGACCCTTTGTTAGAAGGTGACGTGAGCGTGGTGGCAACGTCGACCCTCGCAGAGCCCACAGGCGCGGTTAACCGCAGAACCGCCGTTCTCTTCCGCAAGTCGAAGGCAGCCAGCCCGCAGAAGCTACCCAGGAGCGGAGACGAAGAGTCCGACAGGACTGACGGAAAAGAGGGCGAGGAGGAGCAAGATGAAGATGACGCACAGCTAGGTTCCAAGTCCTTCCTGTCAGTGGTCATACCCAGGCTGGAGACTCTGCTTCATGGCAAGAAGAGGAAGCACAGCGGCAGCAGGGATGCAGAGGAGGAGGGAGGAGAGGAAGAGCGTGAAGAGTCGGGCGAGTCTCCAGTTAAACGACTCGACACTGGTGAGAAGTTTACTGAGGAAGTCCTCTGAAAACACAAGATTTTAAATAAACATTGATTGATTCTGCATGTGGTCTCTTGTTTTAACGTTCTTACATGGGGTAAATTCTGCTTTTGTGTTCTGGTATTTAAGAAATAGAAAGGTTCTGATTAAATTACTACATTAATATTGAGCTATACCTCCAACCTCTTAATCTATCATCACAAACAATGCAGAGAGTTGTCATAAAAGTCGTCTCAGTCAGTCCTAATTAACTTCCCTTGTTTACTCCTTTTGGCTTTAATCAGAAAATGGCTTAACAATATGTAGCTTGATCATCGTCATTTGACAGGAGTTGCTGGTTTTAAGATTGTGGCCTTTAGATCTCAGTCTAATATTTTTGGAATTTGCTGCTCTGCTTCTTTTAGGCCTGCCAAGTGGTGCTCTTCAGGTCGAGGAGCAGAAAAAAGTAGAAGAAACCAGCAGAACTAGTAGACCTGTGGAGCCTCGAAGACGCTGCGCCTCTGAGTCATCCATATCCTCATGTAGCAGTCTGCAGGGAAACACCAGGTAAAAATTTTTGTTCCCCTCCCCATCGATAATCTGCAGCTGAATACAAATGAAGAAGCAGCAGATAATGTAACACAGGCCTGCTGCAGGCAGTTTGCCTGTTTAGGCAGCTGTGTATCTGATCTATATTATCAAAGCATGCGTGCCACCAGATATTTTTGAAAGTTGACTTCGTGTTGTGTTTTTGCTTGTGTTTTGCTTTTAGCACCATTCTCAGTCTTCCAAAATGTGGGAAGGGAAAACCCGCCTTAGTCCGGAGAAACACTGTGGATGACAAGAGCGAATTAATCGCCTGCATCGAAACTGGGAATTTTGCAAAAGCTGCACGAATCGCTGCTGGTAACGTGACCAGATTGTCAAAAGAATTTAAATGCATGTCTGGGGAGTGGGTAGACATCTTTCAAAAAAATACAAATATTAACTATTTAAAATTGTAATATACTTTATTAACTTACTCAGTCCTGCAAACTAAATCGATTAAAACCATAGTGAAACTGGGTTTTTGAAGTAAATGCAAGGTTAACAACAGAGAGGAAACTTTTTTTTTAAAACAACTTTAGGGTGTAAACAGATTTTACGAGTAGTCTTTAAACTTGGTTATTATCAGTCTTTTCAGTTCTGTTCAGTTTTATTTATATATCCAAAATCACAGCAATAGTCACCTCAAGGTGCTTTATTGTAAGATAAATATCCTCTAAGTCAGGGGTGGGGAACTCCAGTCCTCAGGGGCCGGTGTCCTGCAGGTTTTAGATATCACCCGGGGTCAACACACCTGAATCACATGATTAGTTCATTAGCAGGCCTCTGGAGAACTTCAAGACATGTTGGTCGTGTCCAAATTCATGGGCTGCATCCTCCTGAGGACCCGGCCTTCGCGGTCTACGTGGGCCGGGTCCTCAGGAGGTCGGGTAGGCCGGAAGTAAACGGCTATGGAATTGGACGGTCTAGCCTTCTCGATCTACTCCCGCCCTTAATTCAGAGTATTTCCGGTTGTCAGCGCCACGGCACGAAAATCGAAAATGGACCCCGAAATCTTTCTCCGTTTTTTGTGTTCATTTTTAATTATCAACGAGCTAACCCACATTCTCGCCTGAAAATATGTTTAAAGTTTATTTTGTGGCCCAGAAAGATTAATAAGAGTAATTTTAAAACTTAGTAGCGGCCGCCATTGCCGGAAACTGGAGCTTGGCTGGACCGCGCTATGAATTCTGGGATATGGTGGGCCAAGAAGGACACACCCTACCCATCCTTCAAATTCAGGGAAAAGGAGGACGCATTTGTCGGCTGCATTCGGAGGAGTCTACGAATTTGGACAGCCTTCGGCGCGTCGCTGTGACGTAATCGGTCTACAAATGCGGCCTCAGGAGGATGCAGCCCATGAATTTGGACACGACCGTTGAGGAGGTAATGTAGGCATTTAAATCAGCTGTGTTGGATCAAGGACACATCTTAAACCTGCAGGACAATGGTCCTTGAGGCCTGGATTTCCCCAACTTCTGCTCTAAGTTATACAAAGAAGCTCCAAGAATCAGACTGCCCCCTGTGAGCAAAGCACTTGGTGACAGTGGGAAGGAAAAAAACTTGTTTTTAACAGGAAGAAACCTCTGGCAGGTCCAGGCTGCTGTGAACGGTTGGTGGTGAGGGGAGGGAGACGGGGAAAAAGAGCCAAAGATTAATAATGTTGTAAACAATGCCGAGCAGGTCATTTACCTTGAAAGCAGAACTAAGATCCCTTTAGAGAAGTTTATTTTTGACGAAGCTGGTGTTTGGGGATCCTAGTATTCATTTCAAATATTAAAGACAGCTTTTATTGTTAAACTGCAACCAGATGGGATTAAAGCAAAAAAAACTAATTGGATGAGAATCAGCATGGTTTTGAAAAAGTGGCGATAAAATTCCTGTTTTTATTAGATTAAAACATTACCCTTAACTAAACATATGACAGACAATGGCAGGTTAACTGACAGCCTACATTTAGGGAGTTTCTTTTATTTGCTCTTGTCAGCCATGCCTCCTGGCTATTAACTGTTTCTTAATAAGGCAAGTGCAAAAAAAAAAAAATACTGAATAACAATAGTTTTTTTTCTTTTTCAAAAGGCATTCAAAATGAGTCGTTGACATGGTTGATTATATGTGAACGTGTGAATTTGCAGCCTTCTCAGGAAAAAAAATTAAAACTCCTGCATAAAATATGATTAACTTAGTATTAAAGGGTTAAAAGGCTCCAATTTCTTCTTGACCAAAATATACAGAGTGTATCGTGAAAATCCAGTGTAAATATGTGAAAATGGGATTATATTAACAACATTAACAACATATGTATTGTAGTCTGTTTGAATTGGTACGACTAGTAAGTAACATCGTTATGTATACTCCCAGTTGTCTGCTGGTCCCGTACGTTTCAAAACGTCTCTGAAATGAAATAATGTGGCTGAACTGTGTTTTTGTGCTACTGTGTGTCAAAGCGCTCTCAGAGGTTTAACTTGATTTAACCAGCAGACACCTGGTATTCATACATACATATAAAATCAGGGTTGGAAATTAACTGCAGCTACCAGCCAAGTTCTTGTGAATTTTGGCACTGACTGGCTAGTCTTTATACGCTGCTGCCACCGTGGCATCTAACCAGTCAGCATCTGGAGACTCGGCCCTCATCTGCAATTCCCTTTTGGTTAATTAACAGCTGAGGGTGGCTGGTAAATTTTAATATCTGTCTCTCTCTGGCTCCCAAAGTTAATTTCCCACCCTGATTTGGTGCCCCTGCACTTGCAGCATGGCTTTATTTTTTTGAAATGTGTTTCTGTGTGCGTTTAAACTCTCACACATAACTTGTCTGGTGTTGTTCCCACTTCCATAGAGGTTGGCAACAGCAATATTTGGATGCCTGCTAGTGCTGCAACTGTTGCATTGGAACCCCTAAAGCTAGTTTGGGCCAAATGTAGTGGATACCCTTCCTACCCTGCCTTGGTGAGTGCTTGTGGGAGAGAAAGCATGACAGTCGCTGACTGTAATCTTTTTATTCTGACGTTTTCTTGCCTCCTTCCCAGTCTGAGGACACACTGATAGCAAATTTATGACACTTTTATCCACAGGACGAAGCAATCCTTTCAGTACAGCTGTTGTTTTCAGCAGCAACGTGGCTAGATTGCTGCTTGTAAAAATATTCAGTTTTTGCTCTAGGTGGCAGCATTTCTCTGTAAACCAGCAATTTGAGCTTTGCATGAAGAGACAAATGAGGAAGCAAAATTGTAGTGGCACAAGCTGGTAGTGGAGGTGCATGTGTGTGTAAATTGCAAACGTCTCTCTGCTATATCTTTGCATTTGTTTTATAAGTGTGTGTGTTTGTAACGTCCGCTTTTACCTCCCCTACTGCAAATAGATCATCGACCCCCACATGCCACGTGTGGGCTGCCAGCACAATGGGGTCTCCATCCCCATGCCTCCCCTGGACGTGCTGCGCATTGGAGAACAGATGCAGTACAAAGCAGAAGAGAAACTCTACCTCGTCCTCTTCTTCGACAACAAGCGCAGTTGGTGAGTGCCGGTGTCTGTATTTATCAGTCGGTAAAGTGGGTAGTTGGATCATTTAAATAGTGCACAAAAAAACCTGCAAAACCTCACACCTTCCTAAACACACATTTATTTTGGCATGACTCCCGTTACCGTGCAGAAAACCTTTTAGCTTTCCTGTATGTACACTTGGGATGCACTGATTGCAACATTTATTTTTTTGTGCTTTCTTACAAGAACATTTCTATATTAGACAGAACTGACCTGTGTTAGTCTTTCAGCTCTTCATCACATCTTTTTCTTTCTTTTTTTTTTTTTTAAACCAAGCACAAAGTTGATATGATGCTGGTAAATACCAAGATATTTGCTGATATGTCGCAGGGCCAGTGTAGACATTAACATTTCTAATAATGATAAAACGGTCATAATTAAAGCTGTTTGTGAAGGGGAAAATGATTATAGATGCTTATTGTATTCCATAAATATTAACCTTTTTTTAAAGAGTTTTTTTGTGGTCAGTTACTTTAAAATAAATAAACAAAACCAAGAATATATATGGTTGTTGTCATGTTAAGGTTGTGTTTTTAGCTTTTCTCCTGCTTTTTCCTGTGAGCAGGGTGCTATTTTCCTGTCAAGAATCATAGAAAACAATGACCTCTAGCTGCTTTTCCAATGATGTGACATTAGTGTTGCTTTCCCCTTCAGGCAATGGCTTCCTAGATCCAAGATGGTTCCTCTGGGGATAGACAAGACCATAGACAAGATTAAAATGATGGAAGGACGCACATCCAGCATCCGTAAGGCTGTCCAGATCGCCTTCAGCCGCGCCATGAACCACCTGAGCATAGTGCAGGACGAGCCAGTCAGCGACCTCAGCGACGTAGACTGACTCTGACTCTCTGCCACACACACAGATTTGTACCTCTCCTGTACCAAATAGCTTGTGACTACCCTCACCCTCGCACCCATCCCGGACCTGTCTCTGCAGGAGACTGAAATGTTTACTGGGCACCTGCTGTAACAGGTGGTGTCTCTTCCTTATCCATTCCTGTCTGTACACACTCCTACCACGTCCCGACGGGATACGGCTGCTGCTGAAATGAATGTGTCGATCTCTCCTCACCACCTCCATGCTTAGAGACTGCTATTTTTGTCATCCCACCTTGCCACCCTCACTCTAGTCACCCATGACTGTCGATTTATCATTTCAAGGCAAAAAAAAAAGTGTCAGTGATTAATTTCATACGTTTTTAGTAGCCTTTTACCAAATCAGTCTGTGGTGTCAAGACTCGGAGTAAAATGAAAACTGTCACACTGACTTAAACTTTAAACCGTTAATTTGGCAGCCACAGTCGTCCTCACGCTAAAAGTGGGCCGCAAAACTTCTCAAGTGGTCGAGATCGTACATTTCATGCTTTCACAGAGGCTTTTCACTGGCATCAAATTTGTGGCCAAAGCCTGTGTTGATGTTATGGTTATCTTTACATTCTCAAGTCAGCTCCATTTGTATTGTAAATGTAAATACTGTGTACAGTTGGCTGACATTAACTTATTTTGTAGGTTTGACAGGAATCAGTACTGTACAGGTGTTTTCTTAGTATTTATACTTGACGCATTCTTGGCACTAGGGGGAGTGCTGTTTTGCCAGTGCTGTGTGAACAAGAATTTAAAAAGTAAAACAAACGCAAAAGCCTTTGTATTAACGAGATTAGGGCTAAATTGTCATGTTTCTGAAAAGTATCAACCTATTCATTTTTTTAAGTTATTGAAGTTTCTATCGTAAGCTTCCATTTGGCATTAAATCATTTTGTATTACAAATAGTTTTAGTATATTTTTGTTCATATATATACACACACATATATATATATATATATATATATAAATACATATTATATATTTATATGATTTGAATACATAGTATACAGTTTGTAAGCCTCTGAAACTCATGCAGGCAGTGTGTGATGTTGTGGACACAACATATGTTCTCAAGAAACCAAAAGAAGAGAAGAAAAACAAGAAAATAACATAAAACAAAAACATTGCTACCCAGAAGTCTTAGATTGATTTCTCTGTGTGATGTGTTGAAACTGTTGCCAAAAACAAAAAAGGAGAAAAAAAAGTGTATTTCCATGTGATACATTAGACTGTTACTTGGTTTTGCTGTAGTCATAGGGAGATGCGCCTGCGTTAACTTATTGTAAAGTATTTGCATTACTTTATATTCGAGGAGAGATGTGCGAGCTGATTGTGGTAAAGTGGCACATTTTGTGGTGGATACTTGCCTTCTTTTTAAGTAACGTTTTTCTAACTTTTTTTTTGTAGTTGTAGACTTCCAGATATTTTATTTTATACTCGTGCCTGTTTCTTTTTCTTTCTTTCTGGGTAGCATTGGGTAGTTTTGGTATATTTCATTTTGTATTTAACTGTAGTAGTTTTTGTGTTTGTTTTTGTTTTTTTTAATCAGATGATGCAAAAATATTGCTGGGACTGTTCTTTTTGTTTTTGTTTTTTGTAGTAAAGCAAAAAATAAAACATACAAATAATAACTCATTTAGCCTTTTTTTCTTTTTTTAGGTATACTGTCAAGCTAGTGCACATTTATTTATTTTTTTAAAGCCTCATTCAGTTTTTTCTAATTAATCTGCAACTGAAAAAAATTCTGTTGCTGTACAAAATTGCATTCAAGAAGTTTTATCAATTTAATTTTTATGCAGCTTCTGGATGTATATTAGTACATACTGTACAGTCATATAGGTAATAAACCTGTTTAATAATCTAACGCTACTTGAACAAGCCTTTTATTATGCTCTCTCTAGTAAAATTAATTATTTGTTACACTTAAAGTGCTTGTGAAAAATGTTGCCCATCGTGCATATGGTTATTAGATTATTGCTAATACATCAGTGTGTAAGTGGTGTTTTACTGCTGGTCCACATGACACTCTCAGCTCTCTTGGAGTGCATTTATACTGTTAGATCCATAATTTGCTGAATAAAGACACAATCTTTGTAGTTTTGCCTCTGTGAATCACCGTAGTAGATTTTAAATCAAAGATTGATGTGCAGACTTTGAAGACTTGAATTCAAGTGATTAACAATAATTTGTATTGACTGTCAACTAATTACAACCTTTTAATACATCGGAGGCTTAGACTAGCATAATTTCATAATGGCTGTTTTTAATTGTTGAATGAAATCCTTTTGCATTTTCCGATCTTGAACATCACCAAATGTTGCGTTTCTTCCTTTGAATTCTTCTTTAAGGCCTTTACTGTGTCAGGTGGATTGAAATTGTGGCTTAACTTGGACATTGAAAAATATCCCATTTCTTTGCCATGAGAAACTGGGACTACTTCTGCAGTATGAGGCAGTACAATTCATCCTGCTGCTTCCACCAGCAGTCAAATCATTAATAAACACTAGTGACCCGATTTCACTGGCAGACATACATGCCCATGCCATAATAATGCCCCACACAGTGTTAGCTGTTGTGTTTTTATGATGTGGAAATTAGAAATAATTTCCACATCAATAATTGCCATGTGTGGCTCACTTTAATGTTAAGTGGGGTGGACTGGAAGCTGCCTCATCTGCCAGTGTAAAGAACTTTAACTAATGTATTATCCCTGAGATGTCTTAATATAAGAAACAGAAGATTGTGCAGACTGTCCTGTATTTATAAAGCAAAAGATTTTCATTAATCCACAACAAAGGTCCTTTTTTGGAAGCTTTCTGTCATTTAATTGTTTACTTTGGTGTACTACAAACGGCCACAAATGAAACCTACAAAAAATACAGGTGAAATTTCAAAATCCATTTTCCACATGCCCTCAGATTTGGCAAACCTGTCCAGTAGGCCAGCTTGGAATCGATTCGGGGGCCAGGGGCCAATTGGGCCTTATGTTTGATATACCTGTCCTAAGCAGTTAATTTAAATATACAAATTAAAGCTTAAAGTCTGCACTTCACTCACGCTTTAACTGATTTAAAAAAACATTGTGGTGATATACAAAGGAAAAAAACTACAAAAACTGCGCCTTCTAACAAATTATGGCCCCAACAGTTAAAAAACACGTGTCACAATTCTCTATCCTAAGCTACCTGTTTTAGCTTCTGTCTCTTCTAAAGTACCACACTGTATCTCCTCTCCTTGGTGGAGTTACACATGGGACTTAAAAATAACATAAAAGTAACGCTCAAGATAAATAAATGTAATAAAAGTTATGTAATTACCTATGAAACGTACTAAAGTACTATTTTAAAAAAAGTTAAATTACAGTCGGAGTCCCTAGCAGTTAAGCTAACTAGTGGATACAAGTTTTGCATCAGTTCTGATTAAGGCAGCCACTTTCCACAGGGAGGCGCTGTTGCTCCACACACACACATCCGAACACCCCCTCCGCCGTGACAACACCCGGCGTAGCCGAGTGTCCACCTGCTTTGCTCAGCCCCGGTCGTTTCTCCTCTCGGGTAGGCATCTGTATTCAGCATACAAACAGTTTTTTATTACTGTGTTCAAATGGTGAATGCGGCCGATTAGAAGACTGTCAATTAACGCTAAATCACTTCGAAGACATGGGTTTGGCTCTTCTCTCCAACAGCTCAGATAAAAAGTCTGCTAATGCCAATCCTTGTCCATCTCTACCCTTAACTCCATTCTTTTTTTTCCACAGCGAGTGGGCAGACAATTTCTATCTTAAATGTTTTATTTGTTCATATGCTAATAGTGCGATGAAGCTAGCTCACAGAGAGAGAGGGGGGGCATGTAAACTGCTTCGTGTGGGCTGGAGTTGAACCTGCACCGTCACGCTTGTGGAGTTTTGCTCTGTGGGTTCTTTTTTCCTAAGTGCATCTTAAAAGGCCAAAGCGAGGCACGTCTTCGATGCAAATTTAGCAGAAAAACTGTTGAAATATGCATTTTACTTAAGCCAATACAGTTTCTGATATTTCAGGCTCCTGACATTCAGTGAGGTAAAGCAGTTTTATGGGGATTAAATGAGCTAGTAATGGCCCTGTGATATAGAAGGCCACCTTCAAGCCGCTGTTGAAAGACATCTCCCATCTTCATAAACAATTGGAGCTAATGCAGTCGCACAGCAGAGTCTGACTCCATCCCTCGCTCCTCTCTTTTGTCTGTCTGTCTTCACCAGATACTAATTGCGCGGGGAGGTAAACATGGCAGTCAAGTGGAGAGGACGGCGAGTCAAGCGTGAATATCAATCTCCCCACATCAGTGTCATCAGATGACTTTGACTGAGTTGAAGGCAGGCCTCATTAGAGATGTGGTTCAGGCAGCGGTGCTGCGGGTGGCAATAACATCCAGGCGTAGGGCTCTGATTTTTCTGGAAGTCTGCAGAGCTCACCAGGTAACAGGCCTGCGGATGTATAATCCAAGCTCCCCTCCCCAAACCCGGCCCTCACAGAAGTGTCAACAGAGTTCAGGGAGGAAATGTCACATTCCCCACATAGGCGTGCTCCTCTGCATGAAGGCGTGAGGAACAGCACAAGTTCGTAGGTGTAAATGTGCATCCCGTAGTCATGCAGCCGATTGTTATGAGTCTGTGCCACCAGCTTTATTTTTTTTTTCTTTTGCCCTT
Organism: Neolamprologus multifasciatus; assembly: GCF_963576455.1. NCBI lineage: Eukaryota > Metazoa > Chordata > Actinopteri > Cichliformes > Cichlidae > Neolamprologus > Neolamprologus multifasciatus. The sequence goes on from NC_140455.1 coordinate 33,275,788, forward strand.
TTTTCCTGGCTCCATGTCAGCAAGTGACAGCAAGAATTGCCTGCGTTGCACACAGGTGTCAGACCCGGCAACTAACTTTTCCCACCTTGCCGCCAAGATTTTTTTGGGGGAGGGGGGATAGAATATGGCGCCTGGCATTTTTGACTTCTTTCACCAGATCAAGAAGGAAGAATGTCAAGCAGATGCATCTTGTATCTGAGCTGGTGTCGCACGCTCTCTGTCAGCAAACCCACAGCAGAGATGTTGTTATTTGGCATTTGCCTTTTTATGGCTTTGAAGATATTTTTATTGTTTTTTGTTCATGAAGTTAAGGTAATGCAAGCAGAGGAAAAAGAAAAAAACAATAGCTAATTGATAATTGGCGAATCATATCAGATTTTACCCCTTGGCTGTAAAGCTTTAAGTCTGCACTTCACTCACACTTTAATTGTTTTAAAAAAAGCCGATGAGGCATTGTGATCGCCCAGGTGTGCGGCGCGGATACAAAGAGTAGTGAACATGGTAACTGGAGAAAGAGGCAACGTAGGATTTTCAAATTCATTCATTCATTCATTAGGGCGACCATGGCTCAGGGGGTTGGGAAGCGTATCTGTAACCGGAAGGTCGCCGGTTCGACCCCCGGGCTCTCTGTCCTGGTCGTTGTCCTTGTCCTTGGGCAAGACACTTCACCTACTGCCTACTGGTGTTGGCCAGAGGGGCCGATGGCGCGATATGGCAGCCTCGCTTCTGTCAGTCTGCCAACCGTACAACCGTAGCTTGCCTCCACCAGTGTGTGAATGCGAGAGTGAATGAATAGTGGCATTGTAAAGCGCTTTGGGTGCCTTGAAAAGCGCTATATAAATCCAATCCATTATACCATAGGCCCATCTGCAAAAAACTTTGGATGACTTAAAATCCCGGTGACCGTGACCTCAAGGTTAAGGTCAAAGGTCAAGCTTTCTGAAAATCTTGTGAACATGATAACTTGGGAAAGATGTTACCTGGGATTTTCAGATTGGTATCTACTAAAAACCTCTGACGAGTTCAAACCTCAGTGACCTTGACCTCAAAGTCCTAGGTGATTTTCAGAAAACTTGACCTGTGACCTCAAGAACAAGGTGACAAGAAGGAAGTCACCAAGGACTTACAAATTAGCTGCATCTGCTAGAATGCTGAGGGGTATCACTGGCGGCCATGAGTATTTTTATAACAGTAAAGAACATAACACAGAGGCCCCTGATCAACTTGATCTGTTAGAAGTTGTTGTTTGTTTGTTGTTTATATTTTATATTCTAAATGATGGGAGAAATGGTGAATGTTTGCCTATAAAGTAAAAGCTGCTGAAACCAACATAGTTCATTTGGCACCACTGGCACAAGCACAATGGAATGATCTAGTTTAGCAAAGGTGAGGCACTGCAGACACATAGAAGCTACAGCTGCTAATGTTAGGACACCGGCCAATCAGTGCAGCCATGCCTTCCATGCCAGAATCCAGGTGTTGAGGTATTAAAAAAGAATTCAACTTACTCAGAGTTGTTATGGAAAAGTAAACAATAGATGCCCATACTGTTTTTGCCCCAGGATATAAACATACTTTTCAGTTATGTGAATTCAAGACATAACATGGGAGTCTATGGAGATTGAGTCTGTACTTTATCATTAATTCTTCTTCAAAGAAAGTTCACTATAATGAAAACCAAAACAATCCTGCATTATCATGAGCTCTGTGGGAAATTTGAACCACTGGGACAGGGCGGCAGTACTCACTGCTAACTACCAGATGTGGCGTGTTAAAGCATGTGTGATGAGGTTAGATGCTACTTAGTAAAAGGAGAAGCAAAGCCATGACTACTGTGGCTCCTCTAAAAACTGAGCAAAGATGAGGTCCAGTGTAAATTCTACTAGTTAAGCTTTTTTGAAATGGATATTTGGTGACTTAAAAATCCCTTTTCCTTTCATACAAATGAAACATTAAAAAAACCTCTAACATTTGTTATGTGTATGTACAGTCAGCTGGTTGTTGTTTGGGACGTTTCAAACGTGTTGCAGTCGCAGATGTTCCCCCTAGTGCAATGTCAACACTCATAACATTGTGTAGGGTGTTTTGCCCATTTCTTATTTGCTTTTCAGGTTTTCATTTAACAGCAGTTATGAATGCTGATACAAATGGCTAATATTAGGCAATACCATCAGTCTGCCAATAAATTGGTTAGGTTCCAGCTAGCATGCTCCATGTCACACAGTTCTTTGAGTGCAGTTTTTGAAGAGTAGTTGATTAATTTCCAGCAAAAGTAGTAATAATTGTATTTCGAGTTTAATAGCTTTTGTTCATTTTCATCACATTTGTGTAGTTGTGAAACTAAGCAGGAGTGACTTTCTTTTGAGATGTTCTCATGTCACTCTGACCGCTTCCTAAAATGTTATAGCGTTTATGCGCTGCCCAACATAGTGCTCCCATCACAAGCTGATTTCCAATCCTCTGCTGGGATTTTAGTTTCCAGATCTTCATCCCATGCGTATTTACCCTTTAAAGGAATCTTTGATAAGATTCCTTTTCTTAAACGGCGCTTTGTGATTGTTCTTTCAAACAGAAGATGTTTAATAAGTGCTCTGGTCTGCTCTTAAATACCTGCCAAAATGGATATGTCAGCACGGGCATGCTTCAAAATGACATTAGATTCAAAAGTCACGTTTTAAAGTTCTTTTGAATCACATTACCAGACATGCCGGAGAGGTTAAAAATCTTGGGTTTTACTGTGAATTTGTGGCAAAAATATTTCTCCAACTAGCACAAAAGCCTCAAAAATGCAGATGAGAATCATCTTGTTTGCGACTGAAAGTTCAGAGGTGTGTGAGGTGACTCGTAAAGGAAACACTATGAACTGTGCCCCGATCCTCCTGCATTAAACATTGCACAAACTATCCACTTTCCATTTTGGAACACACACACACACACACACACAAATATTATCCTCCACCGCTCCCTCCCTGCTTCTTTCCTTCTCTCTCTCTCGGTCTCTCTCAGCAGGTCCCTGATAGGCCCAGTCTCCAGTGGCTATGTTCAAAACACTGGGCCAGAATAGCATGGGCCCTAGGTAGATAAATATTTATGGGGTGCGTTTACTTCTTACCACAGAGGAGAAGTAGAAATAGTGTTTCCAAGGTGAGCAAAACAAACAACTTCAAAGGAATTTAAATGCAGTTCATGTAAATTTTCTCCCACAGTCACATGTTTCTGCAAAGATTATCGTTATATTGTTAATGAAGGATTTTGCGCCTGATGCCAGATGACCTGATTATTGTCTGTTTGCTGGAGCTGGAGCCCAGAGGCACTGGCGAAGATGAAGCTAATGAAAGCATGCGCACACAAACATGCGCCGTACATTCCTAGCCATAAGGTTATGCCATTAAGTCGTGGCTTCTGGGCAGCAGTCAAACCAGCAGCTGCATTATTCATCGATCAGAGTGGACCGTGATCAGAAACAGCAGTGCTAATGGATGAGATGAAAGAGATGCTCAGCACGGAATAAACCAAAGAGAATAAAAAAAAGAAAAGAAGAAAAAAATCAACGATCCTCTGGGATGTCATTTATTTACTGCTAATCTGTAAAATGCTATGCAGGCTTTTCACTGAGGCTGCAGCTTAACACCTAAGATCTAATAGCTACGGTTAAATCTGGGGGATAATATCTCTCTGGAATCCCGTTCAATAATTCAGCTCGCAGACGGCTGCTCGTCACATGTGCCCCCATCAAACGCAGTCAGGCGATCGTCTAATTATCTGCTAATGTCATGATTCAGCTGGCTCCGGAAACGTGCCGATGATGGCGCGCGTCTGGGGCGGGCTGGCTGGTTGGTGAGTTGCGGGGGAGGGAAGGTGGGAGGTGGGGGATCAGCAGGCCTCGGAGCACAGCCCTTTGATGTGAAAGATAATTACTTGTGTAGTTAAGATAATTAGCACAAGTCCAGAATAAAAGTAAATAGGCTAACTGTCGCTTCCACTCTAGCCTGAATGAACTCAAGCTGCGAGCCAAACAGCGTGTGATTTTCCTCACAGCTGAAAGTGAAATAAGATTCGGAACGAGCACTCGGACTTTGTGCGGTGTGTATTGTGTGCGTTTGCATTTTGGATGCGTGCTTTGAATCTGCATAAAAGTTTTAGAAGGTGATGTTATTTAGAGTCACCTCAGCTGGGGCAGAATCTGTAAATTCAACAAAATGATTGTTGGCCATTATTGGCACATCTGGTGGTTATATGGGGAGTAGGGTTGCAGGGTGGGTCATGTATTATCCGTGTTTTAACATTTGAGGGATAAACAACAAAAAAAGAAGACGCCATGTCAGGATTAGGATCGAGAACAGTTTTCAGATCATCCAATCCTTTGAAATTCTACGCCCTCCAGGCTCCTGAGCTACTTTATCGATGCTGTTACTCCATTATGACACTTGCTCATCGCAAAGCAGCTTTTCCCTAATCTATCAGTGGAGCTTTTGCACCCAGGATTCATGTGCATATGTTTTTTCAACCGTATTCCTACCCTGTGTGCGAACTTTGAGATGATTAAAAAAAAAAGGTGCCTTTTTTTCTCTTCTGCTCCCAAACAGAAAAATTGATTGGGAATCAACAAGGGAATCGACTATGAATCTGACCTTTAAGCCGACTCGATAATCTCACTGGTATCAATACACGAGCTGCATCACAGGCTCTGCTCTTTTTGGGTGTTGTTTCTTAGCTTTCCATCCTATGCAAAGTATGGACAGCAACGCTGAGTTTTTGTGTGTGAAATTTTCATCCATTTTTAGGGAGTAAAAGAAAAGCGGTATTGATTTATGGGCCAATATTCACACGACCTTCTCGGCTGCGATTTTGTGCCTGCTGCATATGAAGCAGTACGTGCTGAAGGTATTGTAAAATTCAGAGTCGAAGCCTGCTGCTGGACGAGCTACGTGCTGTAGCCATTTGTAAATTACCAGCAGGCAGGATTACACTGTTAGTGTCACTGCTCATGCTGTGGATGAGGTAAAGCCTGTTATACTTTCCTGCTGTCAAAACATTACTTTCTGCTAAAATTAGGCTGCTACCTACTCAGCTCTATTGATGCTTTTAAAGGAGCCAGTTGACTATTGTAGCCACTGTATTAAGAGTCTAAATAGAGCATTTGGTTTTCTTTATCCATCAGAAGAAATGTTAAGGTCACAAGCGTTGTTTCACAGAGTGTTACAAACCCTTTAGAAACAAGAACCCTTACAAGGTGATGCAGGATCTTGGATGTGCCTGCACACATTTAAGCAGGTTCATCCTGGCTCTTATGGAAAACAGAGCCCCCCACTGCTGGGATCCCCATCCTGCCACATTCCAAGGACACTGTTGTGATAGACAGGGCTTAATGTGTATCTTGCCAGAATTGGATTTGATCCTGGAGACTCTGTCACGAGGCCCCCCTATGTTAGATTTACTCCCCACCCCCACCCCCAACACACTTCTATCTCCCCCCTCTCTTTTTTCCGTGTCAAACAAACAGAAGCAGAATTGCCTCTTCTGGAGCTCCCGCCTGTTCGATTGCTGCATTGTGACAAGATCATGTACGGATCTGTGTCGCAGAGTGCTTTGTGTGTTTTTCCCAACAATGGAGGAGAAGGGGAGGATTTGTGTGTGGAAACAGGCAAGCAAGAAAACAAAGAGCAGGTGTGACTCTGTGAGCTTGTTTTGACGCCTGCGTATATATTTTATGTACAGGTGTGTGTTGTAGAATTTGTGCCTCCCTGTACTCGTTTGCATGCCTGTTTACGCTTGGGGACAAGAGTGGGGGAAATTGTAGATGCACCTGCTGCCACAAAGCTGTAATTTCCCTCGCAGAATTTAGCCAAATAATCGTGCTTCAAAGCACCGATGAAACTAAAAGAAATGGCAATTTGGGGCGTGATTGTCGGAAACGCCACACCTTCCCACTCTATCTAGGGTGAGTTGGCATGGCAACTGGTTGCATAACCAGCCAAAAACTTTTCCCTACTCTTTATACCTAAAGGCCTAATCATATCCATAAAAGGCAGCATGTATGTAAAATAAAGCCATGCTTGAGTCTGAGGCATCTGAATTGTCTCCACATTCACATTAGCTGTCAGCATATGTGTAAATAATCTACGTTTCATACCAAGCTATCATTAATCCAGAAGACAGCGAGAATAAAGATACCTCAGGCTTGTTGTCACTGTGATACCGCTTAGATACACAATAGTAGCATCAGTTCATGAGTCTCCGTGTTGTGAAGCTGTGAGCAAACCAGCGGGGCCCCATTCTCCCCGGCTTTTAGATAGCTGACTCTTGTCTCCCGCAGATCTGTGGTGGTAACATCCTTATCTGCAGCAAAAAGCCTGCCATCCAGGTTTATCCATTTGGCTGAAGACTGACATTACTGCAATAGTGTCCCTTCTTATCTGTTTCTGAGGCTGAGGAAGCAAATGCAGAACAAGACAGACTACTATTTCATCTGGGGAAAAAAAAGAAACAAACAATGGTTTCATGTGGAGGCACTGCTGAAGCGACATCTTTTATCCATTCTCATGTATGAAGGCACAGTGTGATGAGCTGTTTTTAATCTGTGTTTGTGTCCTAGCATAGCAAACACACACACACATACATACATACATACATACATTGATTGGTCTTTTGGAATTTCCATGTAAACAATGTAACTAGAAAGTTCTAGGAGCCTGGAGTGTTTTTTAAATACCTGCAATTTGGCACAAAAAAAGGTCAAACTAGGTATAGCCCCACATTTCTCTGCATTAGCCTAAAGCTCATATTAAGGGAGGCAAAATCCAATCACCACCTCCTCGCGGTGCCTCCTGGATAACCAACCAATGGTGATGGTCTTCGATGTCAGGCGGTGTGACAAGTTGATCAAAGCTTCAAATTGTCGCATCAAATGGCAATGGAATGTCAAAATTCGGGAAATGCTAGGGCGTCCCCCACAGGCGACACGTGCTGTTCTCGCCCAAACGACATGGGAAATCAGCGAGGGCTACCCACTCATTGACGGAGCGGGCTAAAGAGACGAGTCCATCTTCGTTTTGGAACAATCAATATCAGAATCATGACTGGAAGAAGTCGTGAATTGACTGCTGACCTGAAGACCCGCCGCATCGACATCGCCTGTGTCCAAGAGACAAAATGGAGCAGAGCAAAAGCCAAGGAAATTGGCGAAGGGTACAAGCTTTATTGCAATGGAGAAACAAAAACCCAAAATGGTGTGGGTATCGCGATTGCTGCAAAACTCAGAGGCAGCGTCGTGACCATCAACCTGTGTGATCATCTCATGTCTCATTGAAATAGACTCTGGAAAGACAACTCTGCGAGTGGTCTGCTGCTAAGCCCCACAAGTGCGGTGCTCAGATGAGTCCAAAGATGAATTTTGGGTACAACTTGAAGATCATCTTTGCTCAGTCCGCCCAGAAGAATGCTTGGTCATAGGCGGTGACCTGAATGGTCATGTGGGGGCCAGAAGAGATGGCTATGAACAACACCATGGTGGACAAGGACACGGTATGCGAAACGAAGAAGGCTACAGAATCCTGGATTTTGCCAAAGCCCACAACCTCATCGTAGCGAACACCTACTTCAAAAAGCACCTGTCTCATCTGATATCTTAAGCCAATGGAGGACGGTTCACACAGGTTGATTACTGGCTCACTCGCTGAAGCAGTATAAACCTTATCTCAAACGCAAAGGTCATTCCATCTGACAATGTTGCCCCGCAACACCAGCTGCTAGTGCTAGATATGCACCTAGATATTGGACAGCATCGGCGCCCTTCAACAACCGGATCAGCCCGCACCAAATGGTGGAAGCTGTCCAAGAACAAAGACCAATTCAAGATGGGACTCAACCAGCTGACGACCGACCCCGGCCAAGCAGCGAGTGCACTATGGGATAGTGTCACCGAACAGATCCAAAGGACTGCCAACGACGTGCTGGGAGAGACCAAACCAGGGACACACCTTATTGAGAAACAGACCGGGTGGTGGGATGAAGAAGTGCAGAAGATTGTCAAGCAAAGGAAGGCCACTTTTAAGAAATGGCGTCAAACACTGGCAGACTCCGATTACCAGCAGTAAAAAACTAGCAAATTGGCAGCAAAGAGAGCAGTAGCAAAAGCGAGATCAGCCCACTACGACCAACTGTACGCCGACCTGAATACACCAGAAGATCTACCACCTCGCAAAGGCATGCCACCGCTCAGCGCAAGATATTGGTCAAGTCAAATGCATCAAGGACAATAACTATCAGGTCCTCCGAGATCCGCCCACCATACTAAGGCATTGGAGCAACTACTTCTCGGAGATCAGTAACAAAGAATTCCCCCACCCTCCAATTATAAGCGCCGACCCAGTACCCAGACCAGTCCCGCCTATTACACCCGCTGAAGTGGAAACAGCCGTCAAGAAGATGAAAAATGGAAAAAATACTGGACCTGACGATATCCCAACCGAAGTCTGGAAGCTTCTCGGGCGACCGGGAACAGCCATCCTAACAGAATTGTTTAACAACATTGTTAAACAGCACAGGGGAAGTCCCGAAGGCAGAACAACGGACGCCATACACGCCGCCCACCTCCTGCTGGAGAAGCATAGGGAAAAGAACAAGATGGTACATATGGCCTTCCTAGACCTTGAAAAGGCTTCCGACAAGGTAACCCATGACCTCATATGGCACTCCCTAAGATCGCATGGTGTCCCTGAGACATATGTCAAATGGATACAGCTCCTCTACGACAACGCCACCAGTTCAGTCCGATGCGCCGCTGGACTCTCACCCTCCTCTTCATTCTATGTATGGATACCATCACGGCCGACGTCCAGTTACCTCATCTGTGGTCTCTTCTCTTTGCTGATGACGTATTCCTCGCCAGCAAAGACAGAGAAGAGACCCAAACGATGACTCAACTCTGGAAGACCCAGTTCGATGAATATGGTATGCAGCTCAATACTAAAAAGACAGAATACCTGGAAGGAGGCCCCCAAACTGATGGCACCATCATAATTGACAACGAAGAGTTGAAGAAGACAGAAGAGTTCCGCTACTTGGGCTCAGTCATCAGCTACGATGGAAATATCACCTCTGATGTCTGCGACAGAAGAATGCCAGATCAACTCAAGGGAAAAATCTACAAAACGGTGGTCTACCCAGTAGCCCTGTATGGCTCCGAACTATAGGCCTATTTCCAAGCTGCCTTTAGTCTCCAAGGTTTTAGAGAAAATTGTTTTTAGTCAACTGAAAGATTTTATAGATGATAATGGCATCTTTGAGGTTTTTCAATCAGGTTTTAAAACCCTTCACAGCACAGAATCTGCATTATTAAGGGTTTTTAATGACATCCTTCTGGCATGTGATTCTGGTAACCATGTTGTTCTTGTCTTGCTTGACCTAACTGCTGCCTTTGACACCGTAGACCACAATATTCTAATTTCTCGATTACATGATGTAGTGGGTATTGGTGGAACTGCACTTAATTGGTTTAGGTCTTATTTGTCAGATAGAACTTTCTCTGTCAGCCTTCTCGGTTACGAATCGTCTTCTGCTCCTCTGTCATGCGGCGTCCCACAGGGCTCAATTTTAGGGCCACTGCTCTTTTCACTGTATCTATTGCCTCTGGGTTCTATCCTTAGAAGGCATGGGATCTCATTTCATTGTTATGCCGATGACTGCCAAATTTATTTGCCACTAAAACACAAGGATGGCATCTCCATAAAACCTCTCTTGACATGTCTAGATGAAATTAAAGCTTGGTTGGCTCTAAACTTTTTAAATTTTAATGAAAAGAAAACAGAAGTGTTGGTGTTTGGACCCAGTGGTCCCTGTGAGTCCTCCTCTGTTGTTTTAGGATCCCTGGAAGTCTATTTTAAACCTGTTGTTACTGACCTTGGTTTTAAGTTGGACAGTGATTTTAAATTGGACAACCAAATCAGAGCAGTGGTGAAGTCCAGTTTTTATCATTTAAGGCGACTGGCAAGAGTAAAATCTTTTCTTTCGAGGCAGCATCTTGAAACAGTGATCCATGCTTTTATTTCTTCCCGCCTGGACTACTGTAACTCACTTTATGTGGGGGTCAGTCAGTCATTGCTCTCACGTCTGCAGCTGGTTCAAAATGCGGCTGCACGACTCCTAACAGGAACTCGAAAAAGAGAGCATATAACCCCCGTGCTCGCCTCTCTGCACTGGCTGCCTGTGTCTTTTAGAGTTAATTTTAAACTTCTTATGTTTGTTTTTAAATGCCTTCATAGTCTTGCCCCGCCTTACCTCTCTGAGCTTCTTCATCCCCACACACCCTGTCGGTCTCTCAGGTCAGCTGACCAGCTGCTCCTGGAGGTACCGAGATCCAGGAGGAAGCTCAGAGGGGACAGGGCCTTCTCTATTGTGGCTCCAAAATTATGGAATAATTTGCCCATGCACGTTAGAGAGGCCCCTTCACTGTCCACTTTTAAATCACGTCTTAAAACCCACTTTTATTCCTTGGCTTTTAACCTCAGCGAGACTTAGTTTCTTTTTTAATTGAAGTAGTTATTTAATGATTTCACTCTTATTTTATTTGGTTTTTACTTATATCTTATGTAATTTTATTTTACAGTTCAAATGTACAGCACTTTGTGTCAGCTGTGGTTGTTTTTAAAGTGCTTTATAAATAAAGTTGATGATGATGATGATGTTGGCATGTTGACCACACATGAACAGGCCGTAAACACCATGGAGATGCGCATGCTCAGATGGAGCCTGGGAATCACAAGACGGGACCGTGTTACGATCGAAGACATACAGAAGCGACTAGGTGTAGCTCCAATTAAGGAAAATATGCTCGAGTCCCGCCTGAGGTGGTATGGACACGTGATTCGAAGCGAAAAACGGCTATGATGATCGACCCAGAAGGATGCCAGCCTCGAGGCAGACCGCAGAAACGGTGGATGGACAAAATTAAGGAAGACATTAAGACCGTCAACGATATGATATAAAATGATATAAAAATTTTGAACAGTATTATCACTTTTCGTATTATGATTTGTAATGCAACGGGCCTAGTTAATGGCTACTAAGAACTTTGCCCCAAAAGCATTATTGAGACAATCTAACAGTAGACAGAAAAAATTTGGTTTTCTTTTTTAAGAAAAGCTACTGCAGGACTTGGGCCATGAAAATCAGAAAACGACTCTGCATTCTACATGGAAGGCATTTAGGGCTACGCTGTGAGGTTTTATACTTTGGATAGGCTATAAGTTGAATGTCCACTGGTTTTCAATCCTCAGGGTGCCGCTTCAGGGGAATGCAGTGCTCAGGTCAGAGATTGTTAAAAAATAAAGGATGGTCTGTCGGACGAGTTAGAGAAGGAACAGCGATGTGCTTTCTTTCATGCTCTGCTTGTTGTTTTTTATCACTGGATCTGGCACCGTTCTCCTGTCAAATAAACGCACTAAATTATCTTGCTAGATGGCAACAATAAAGCCACTGCGGTTTCTTTTCTCACAGATTGCTGGATTAAGTCAAAGTGATTCATTCTCTTTTTGTAGCCCTCTTCAGCTCTTTTATTGTACCCCTCCTCCAGCCAATCCTTTTGCAGAGTGTACTACCTGTTTTTCCTGTGGGGACCTGTTAACGCCACTAGATATTTCCCCGTTGCACCTGACTCCTTAAGTGTTTGTGTACTACTGTGTTTTAACACTCCCAGCGGCCCACACTCATACTGTTAAATGATTAATGCTTAATATAAGGACCTACCAACTTTCTCGCTCAACACGTTCCCCGCCTCTTCCTCCCTGTCCACGTTCCTTGCTTGCCACCCTCCTTCGTGGCTATTGATTGTAGAACAAAGGGGAGGGACTTGGGCTGACCACCACATTACAAGTGTGCAGAGTATAATTACCTGCAGTGCTTTGTCCTCACTCTTTACTCACATCCTTTCACCAGCCCTCTCTCCACAAGCCAAACAGATGATGACGATGGGGGGGGGGGGGGGGGTCTGGGTTAAATGAAACATGCCAGTTTTTTAATGGGGTTTATTTACTTTGTTGTGTTTACATATTAATATCAGTTATGATTCAATCTGCATACTGGGCTGATGTGTCTGTGCATCTGTGGTGGAGGCTTAAGTTGTTGGGGCATAAGATTTTGTCTTTAAAAAAACCCCCCAAAATAATAAAGGCTCATTAAACTGTTGCAAGTAATTTACACAGAAAGGAATAAAAGAACTTTTGGCTTAGAGGTATCTTTGCCTGAGCATTTAAAGCATTTTGTGTTGTATGATTTGGCTTGGAAGGTTTTTAAGGTAGCGTGGAGGAGGATGCTATTGGGCTTAACATCAATGTCCAGTTGCTTAGCTGAAGGAAGGCCGTCTCACTGAGGTAATAAGAATATATGATCACAGCCTGCAATTTCAGATTGATTTACCAAAGCGTCAAAATGGATTTTGTGTACTTTCAGACATTTGTGATTTGCACTACATGATTTTTCTTTTTCATGGAGCACATAATTGCAATTTGTCCGCTCTGATGTCTGATTCAGATTCTCCGAAGGGAAACTTTTGATTCGATATTACAGTCATTCGCAGCAACTCGCTCTACAGGGGGTGGCTCTTTAGTTGTTAGAGGGTGCTTGGAAACATTGCAGAACTGCCCTGCAATAGAGGATTTAGAATTTCATTCAGCAAATCCAAATATTTGCGTTCAGGAGAAAACTAAACTCAAATAGAACATTCCAAATATATGTGTTGTAGACAGTGCTGAGAGTACTGATAACAAAAGACAAACTCTGTAACGGCAGCGTTTTAGGTTCTTAAGAAAAGATATTGACATGACAAAGCTTCATCCTGGACTCTTCCACTGATGATTCCCCAATTAAGTGGCATGTTTACCATGGTAATCCCTCCTCACCACCTACTTGGTGAGGAGGCTGTTGGAGAGAGAATAAGTGGGCATTTGCATCCACACTGATCATTAGTTTATGGAAATGTTAAAATACAGGCTTAGCAAATGACTTGAGCTTAATTATTACTCTTGGTGTTTGTTTCGCTCAATTACTCTGTGCTGCGTATTAAATGTATTTCAAAATTGGAACTATCCGAATCTCTGCGGTGGTATCACACATTCACACCAGGAAGCACTGACAGTATGAAAAGGTCTGTCAGCAGATCCCAGATGTTCATTTCTGCTACACGCTTTTCCACTACTAACACGGACGCTACCGCAGATTTTACACGGGAAAATCCAAAGTCTGAACATTTTGTTCTATGCCAGCTCTCAGGGCAGAGGTCATTTGGGTGATGTGTACTATGACAAGCCACTGTTCGTGCAGGTCAAACATTCCAGGCTCAGAGGCTGTACAGATATTTAATAATGAAAATACAAGACCGTATTTGGAGATACATTCAGATTTGTCCTGTATACAAAAAAAAGAGTTTAAGTCAATAGAAGCAGTACATGTTTAACGAGACACTGAACCGGAGAGTTAAAGGCACACGATTGGACCTGCATGTACGTCATTGCTTACAAGACTACGCAAAGGACTTCAGTGTTTCACAGTAAGTTTGTTCTTCATCACTCTATCTATTAACTTATATCTTATGTACATTATTGTACTGCTTAGGCAAGCTTGATTAATTAGGTAAGTGATGAACAGCTATTGCAAGGGCAAAAAACTGAATTTTTAGCTGCATCAGTAGTTGGTAGATTCATTAATTCGCCAGACACTTTAATTAGTCTACCAGCTAAATTGCATTTTAAGAGAGTCTGGTTGTTTACCTGCCAAAGTGTGAAAATAGAGTATATAAACAGCCCTGGAGAAGCTTAACAGCGTATGTCTGGTAATGGCTCCCACACTATAGCTATCAAAAGCTGCAATTCTTGTTTCCTTATACAAGTTGATCATGTTGCTTTATGTGTGTGATGGAATTCATTTAAGTCTAACATTAATTTGAGGTAGAATGTCAGAGCTGAGATGTGTTGACTGTATGACTAATGTCTGAATCTTTTTTTAATACCAGGAGTGTCTGCAGTTACTTGACCTCAGAAATATGAGTTTAGTCTCAAACGACAGACCCAGTGTTAGCTGGAAGTTTTTTGAGTTGCAGGAACATGCAGAGGCGTTCAGAGGTGCTCAGCTGTATGTGTGCTCGAGAGCTGTGGGCTGCATGTGCTCCACATAGCTGGAGAAAGTGCTCAAAGCGTTGCGTACAATCTTCCTTAATACCCCTGCTAGTGGACAAGATTTTGTGCACTTTCTTGCAATTTTTGATTCTTCAACTACTTTTTGAGAATAACTGAATAGAAAACGTGGCCCTTATCAGTAAGGAAGTAGACATGCTTTTGCCTGCCACGGCGATGTACAGTGCAAGAGTCTTGACCACTTTTATCTTTCAGCAAAGCCTAAAGTCTCTTGTGCAAGTTTTCTTATCATTTCTTTAAATATTGTTCTCAAAGGTTGTTCAAAGCTTCTCTTTGGATTTTGGCTTCCTTTTATTTTTTTCTCTGATCCCACACTGCTTTAGTGATGTTCAGGTCCAAGCTCTAGGGAGGTCAATCCCAGACTGTTAGCGTTCCACTGTGTGTTTTTAATGATTTGCCAGTGTACTTAGGGTCATTGTCATGCTGAAAATATCCCAGAGAACTATTGCACAACTTAAAAAAAGTACAAGAAAGTCTTGCACCTTGGAAGCAAAATATTCAGAAGCAAACGAGGGTTGGCTGAAGACTTTTACACAGTGCTGTACAAATCCTAGAACATCATATTGCTTGAAGAGGCATGAGATGACCCTCTTCTTTATGGCGTCTCCAGGACAGATGAGCCTGTAATGATATTCATCAGTAAAGACCTGTCTCTGCTCAGGAAGGTAATGAATAACTCACCATGGATATAAAGTACATTTCCATTTCAATAACTGTCAACGGTGATTTCGGGGGAAATATCCAACTGCAGTTTTTTTCAGACAGATAATGCAAAGTCACAGTTCGGTAATCACAGCGAAGTTGATTTAAAATGTGATGAAACATTGCAACATGAGAAACCATTATAATATTAATAGATTTACATTCAAATGTAGATAATCAAGCTGGACAAAAATGAGTAAAAGCCAAATGTTCACCTGAAATATTGAAAATCCTTAAAGGGATTGTGGAGAAAGATCGCACAATGGCTTGTGTACAGAAAGCCCAAGCTTTTTTTTCTTGTGTTTGAGTTTAGAAGAGACTGTGTGGACTGTTTCGCTAACATCGTCCAGAAAATGCAAGACAAGCACCATGAGCACACCATTGTCAGGCAGATGGCATGTTTGGACCCAGAAAACATGTCCTCAGACCCAGACTTGTGCCAGGAAAGAATGAAATGACTTGTTGAGCTCTCTGCAATCTGTCAGGAGGTGTCTCTGCTGGTACTCATGTTTTCAGAAGTCTCGCCGAGAATGTACATTGCACTTACCTGAAGGTTATTCAGTGTCACACACAATACAGCAGTGACAAGATTCTCATCTCAGTAAATGCTTTCATTACATTTGATGGATTGTCTCAGTAGAAAAAAGCTGAATCATTTTCTTTTTTTTCCCCATTGATTTGGACAGCATGGGCTTTCTGCAGGAATCTTCTGCTCCCATCCGGCAGCCAAGCAAAGGTTTGCGAACGGACGTGGAGATTTATGCATATGCATCGGGACACAGCTGTAGCTCTGTGTTTGATGTGTCTGTGGAAGAGCTCTCAAAGTAACTTGACAAAGGAGCCTATAGCAGCTCCATCTTCAGAAAGTCCTCCGTCTGTTCTACAACTGCATCAGGAAAAAAAGACAGAGCAATGCACAGAAAAAGAAGAGAGAAGGGTGACCTGAAAACACAAAACCGGAAGAGGTGGCTGAATGTAAATCACACCCTTATGGCCCTGCTAATCAACAGGCCAAGCAGATGGGAGATGTTACAGTCATATCCAGGGGTGGCTTTGTTAGCCTTTTGTTAGCTTTGAGTGTTCATCTCTTTCTGGCTTTGTCTGACGATCTACTGTTGGTTAGCTCTTCTAAAATATCTGTCTAAAAAGTTTGGACCTCATCTTCCAAACAAACTGATTTGTGATACAAGCCATCAGGCCCAGAGTCTGGTGGTTAGTATCGTATGACTGTTTATGTAAATATGTGAGTTAAATTTAGTGGGAACTATGTGTAGTAAATCTTTTTACTGGGATTGTTTTCAGAGGTTGAAGCTCCAGCAACAATTAGAGTATATAGAACAGATTTATCATATGACCAGCATGTCTCGGTCTTCATCAGGTTCATTGAGAATTAGATTGCATTATATACAGGACTTTCATTAACATAAAGGGAAAAAAAATCCTAATAGGAAAGATTTGAATAAACCCATCATGTGTGTGCAGTTTACCTGTCCACCAATCCACCCAGTCTGATTCCACAGTTGTCTACTAGGGGTGCAACGATACTCGTATCGATATTGAACCGTTCGATACAGTGCTTTCGGTTCGGTACGCATATGTATCGAACAATACAAAATTTTTAATTTATTTTATCAACTTTCCTTCTGACAATGCTGTCTGTGTTGAGCGCTCAGTGGATCTGCGCTCGACAGTGCAGCCTAGGCGGAGTAGTCGAACGCAGATTCACTGAGCGCAGGGCAAGCTAGCGAGACAGAAGCTAAGCTCATTGCAACATGGCAAATTGAACCTCCCCCACCCTCATTCAGATCTGGCGTTTGGACTATTTTGGTTTTCATGTGACGTATGACCCTGAAGGTAAGCGTGTCATGGACAAAAGTAAAACAGTATGTTGGATGTGCCACGCAATGCTCAATTACATGGTGGGAACTACTGCGTTAGCGCAGTTAGCTCGTTGCAATCCGCTGTAGCTCGTTAACGGAGATTTGCAGTGTTGTGGCGTTAATGTCATTTTAACGAGATTAACGCTGACAGCACTAGTGGGAACACAACGAATATGACTGCACACTTACTCCGACATCATCCTAGTGCAAAGACAAGTGGAAGCAGACAAAAACAACAAGCACGCATGCTACAAACTTTACCCGAGTCATTTAGACAGCCGTTAGCACATGATTCTCCTTATGGGGACCTGATATGTTTAATATGCTGCTGAGAATATAGCCCAGAAGAAGCGTATATTATAGCTTTTATTTTGGAAAGAGCCATTTCTCTGTAATAAACTCTCTTTTCCAAAGATGAGTGATTTCTCGATCATATAGATTATTTTTTAATTATTTTGTTGTTTCAGCAACATTAAATGTAAAAACTGTACTTTTGAGTTAAAATATATATTTATAATTTTAATAAATGACAAATTAAAAAAGCATGAACATTTTTTGTATCGAAAAAATATCGAACCGTGACACCAAAGTATCGAACCGAACCGAACCGTGAATTTTGTGTATTGTTGCACCCCTATTGTCTACATCCAGTAAATTTACCAATGGACCAATGTAACACCAGCAAGGATTGGCTGGGCATGTCGTCATCTGATACAAGGCCTACTAGGGAGTGTCTAATGGTAACCCTAAGTAAGTTAGGCACCTAAACAAGAAGAGTATACAATTTATTTTTTTCTCCTCCCATTATACAGACATCCACTATAAAGGACAACGAACTGCTTAATGAAGAATTTGTCAAACAAATAAATTTGTCGTAAATTATTGAAAACTGGTTTAAAACCATAAAAGGAGGAAACAGGCAAAATATATACTATAAAAAGTAGCCATGTTTCTGTTCCTGGCTAGTCTAAAAGTAAGAAACACTCAGATATTAAGTTAAATTTGAGAACCGTTTAATGAAAAATGTCAAAAACTAATAACAAAGGCTTTTTAAACCATTTATCACATTGTTCAGTAAATCATAGTAAACCGTGGCACTTCACTCTGTGGCACCTCACATCTTGTGTATCAAAATTTGTTGTTATGCTCTAGACAGACGAAGACGGAAAACACTTCAAAAAATACATGATGTTACGTATGATAGGAAAACCCGCTACTACAAAGATGTTCAGGTATTACTTCACAAATTAACATCAGAAAAACTTGCGACTGAAAAGTGTGGTGCTGTTCGCAAATTCACGACAACCATTTCAGTAGAAGTTAAAACCTAAAATAACAAAACAATAAATTATCCATCCGTTTTCTTCCGCTTAACTGAAGTTGGGCAGCAGCAGCAGGGAAACCTAGACCTGCCGCTCGTCACCTCCTTCAGCTTATCTGGGGAATCATCGAGCCTTTTCCTGTCCACCCGACAGATGTAATCTGTCCCAGTCTACCCGGTAAGACATACATGGCCGGAAAACCTTGCCCAGGAGATGAAAGCCTGAACCATCTCCTTTCGGAGGAGTGGCGGCTCTAGTCTGAGCCCCTCCCGAAGGACTGAACTCCTCACCCTGTCGCTAAGAGAGAGCCCATCTGCTTTTGGAGAAAGTTCCTTTGAGCCTGCAGTGTCTGTGATCTCATCTAATAATAACAAAAAGATGGGGCCTACATTAAAGGCGTTTCTCAACAATGATGCACCACCCACCACCTGGTGGCAGATGACTCCATAACATGTAGGACACAATAATTTGCCAACATTGGGCTTAATTTAAAATTTTAATAGTGACAACAGCGACGATTTGTTGGCTAGTGGGCTAGTCGCACACATCCCTAATAAAAATGCATGGATTTAGAAGTCTTCCTTCATGCCCCTTTCAACTGCTTTAAAACCTAATGCTTCTCTATGCACCTTGGAAGTTGATAAAGTTATCCCAGAAAACTGTTTGTCAGCAGTTTTTTTTGTTTGTTTGTTTGTTTTTAGCTTTGGTTAATCCCGAAGTCGATCCAAGTCCATGTATGGATACATTTCCCTGCTTTATTAATTTGGATGAGTCAGTTGGAAATACCACTATGACAATGCGATGAAGAAATATGTAAATAAAGCTGACAAACCTACACCTGCCTACAGTATATTTCCATTAAACCTTGTCTTTGCAGTGAAATGAACAGAAAGTGGCTCAAAAGGTAAGATTGAGGCCTTTACAGTAAAATAACACAATTAAACTTTTACTTCCATCATATGATGCTTGTTTTTTCTAGCTTCAAGATTCTTAACAAAACTGTTGCAAACTGTTGGCAGTCGGCTTTGATATCCAGTCCAACAAACGCGTCTGCCGTGTCACACACTTTTGAAAAGCCACCGCTCGCCATGTTTTGAAACTCTGCAAACCCGTGAAACTCATCACAGCCAGGGACAGTTTTATTGTTCAGTGTGCAATTCTATAACTGCCACTTACCAAAAAAAAAATGAGGAAAAACACCAAAAATTCATTTAGCGGGCTCTCCAAAGCAATCACAATTACAGAATTGTTTTCCTTCCCTTATCAGCGCTTCTCACAAACAACAGCATGGGATTTAGCACAGTGGTTAGTACTACATAATGCCATACACGTCACCGGTGATGAAATATATTTGGAAATATAATTAGACCCGTGTGATATTAAGACCACAGTCCTGTTATTGAGCCGCGTCACCCAATTTTGACAAATTATGTCTCGGTTGTCTCGGAGCCTGAAACCTTTGTTCCTTCTCCCTCCTGCTTCATACTTCATGTTAGTGTGTGTATTTAGTGGAAACACCAGGAGGCTCCAACAGTTTGTACTCTCTTTTTTCCACATTGATTATTGTTTTGCAATCAAATGAAAGCAACAATTTGAATGCTCATGAGCATCTCAAGATTGCAGCCTGAAATTACTTATTTTTCAATTCATTAACACCTATTCATGGCTTATTAATTAATACAGGGCACTAAGTATTCCCCACCACAGCAGAGGGGCACATTTTTTCCCTTGGAGTGATTTTAATCTTATGATATTAGCATCTCACTTTACTCATGGGCCTGTTTGCCCCACTTAGCCTCGCTGCTGCTCCCAAATAGGCCAGTCCAGTCCAGTCGAGACCAGGGCAGGAACCCTGTGTGTGTGTGTGTGCAGGTGCAGCTGGTGAATCCATCCAGCTGCTATTTGTCACGCACTGGCTCACTCCCAACCCTTTTAGCACCAACCACCAACATATATGCCTTGTCGAGATGCCGTTGCATGTCTGTGTGTGGCAAGGGCGCAGGCCCAAGTGTAATGGGTTGATAAATCACCCACTAGCTGCAAATTAATGAACAGCATATGAGAGCGAGTGCAAATACACGGCCAAAACGAAACAGTCACACCAGATTGCTTTATCTATGGAATAACCCCCACCCCCCAACCAAGGAAAATGAAAAAAATCAATTAAAGCACCGATATATACCTCATGCTGCTACAGTGCTCGTGTCGCTAAGGAGAACTGAACAAAGCATGTAGTTTGTGTTTATTTGCATTAGAAGAAGGGGAGTGTCTGCTGAAGGTCAGCGTAAATGGAGAAAAGGATGGGGGGGAAAAAAACTTTGTGTTTGCCTAGAAAACAACTTAGATCAACAAGCTGGAGTGGATAGAAATTGGATAAAACTTTCAGGGCTGCCCCTCAAGAGTATGAATTCCATATTCATTATGCTTGAATGTTGTAATTTCAAGCCCTTACCACCTTTAAAAACAGAAAAAAAGGAGAGAAGTTAGAGTGGTGCTGTTTCTTATTTTTCAGCAGAGGACACCTTCAGTGTGACAGCAGTGCGTATGTGTTGAGATGGGAAGGGACAGGCGAGCGGAGGAGGGACGGCCAAGAATAAAGTGAAAAGAGTTAGGTGGTCAAGTCGCCACCTGTGATCCGCAGTAAAACTAAACCCTCTCATTCCCCATCCTCTCCTCCTTCGCCTCATCCCTTTGTTTTTTCTGTTTTTTTTTTTTTTAAAGGTCCTCAGAGGATATTGCCGCCATATTCTTTCAGTGGTAAAACGTCCCCAGGCACAAAGCTATTTCAGATGCTTTACCGGCGGGCCTGCGGTGATAGAAAAGGCGTAATTTGTTTTGACTTTGCCTCTCACACAAACCAATCTCCCAGTGTTATTTAAGTCCCGGCTCTTCTCTCGCTCTCAGCAGCATGTGACGGCAAACAACAAATCTCAGGTTGCCATGGATCTCTGCTATTTATAGATTGTTTTGCGTGTCTTTGTGTGGGTTTGTTTCTTGTAAGCGTGTGCGCGTGTGTTTAATTGTTGGAAGTTGTGTACGTGTTTGCGTACACCCTTTTTTTTTCGGTTCCCCCCTCTCTTGTTTGTTTCCGTCGCGCAGTCGAAATACTGTCAAAGCCAAACTATCGCAGTGCGGATTCAGTCGCAATGCATTGTCGCCAGACAGGAAAAAAAAAATCTCTCTAACTTTGAATTAGAGTTTAACAAAAAAAGAGTATTCATGCTGTATTCCCAGTGCAGTCATATCTGGGCTGGTGTTATCCGAGGATACAGAGAAGAGGAAAGTGAGCCTAGATGTAGCGACAAGAAGCCTAAAAAAAAAAAAAAGGAAAAACACCTGATATTCCTGAAATAGAGCGCTTCATTATGCCGGAGCAGAGAAGGATCCAGCCCCTGCCTGTTGATAATCAATTCCCTCTGGTGACTTCTGAACTGCACTCTAAAGCCACGATGCAGGAAAACAGAGGATAAAAGTACATCCTCAAACTTTCCGGAGTGAGCTGCAGTCACAGCTCGCTTTGCATAAACAGATGTCAGATTTTTAGTTTGGTTGTTTTTTGTTGCCTCCCTTCTTCTCCTTTAACTGTACTTGACGGCCTCGACTAGAAGAGCCTTTTCCTGTCGAGAAGTAATTCCGTATCCACCCTAAAACAAACAGCCAAAAAAGATATTTGATTTGATGCCACTTCCCACATTACCGCATCCCTGTCACACTCGCTTTTTTCCCTGCCACCAAGAACAACTTTCATCAGTTTCCCCCGCATCATGTAAAACAGTGGTTCCTATTTTTTGTATTTAACATATCCCTATAGCGGCATCAGATGCACTTGGGTGCCCACACATCCATCACCTACCACACTTGTATGTTAAAAATACATTTTCAAAAATGTTAAAACAATTGTAATCTTTTATCAAGAACTTTTAGAACACATTCCATATTAGGCATGTCACCAGAACCGTCCATCCATCCATTCATCCATCCATCCATCTTCATCCGCTTTATCTGGGGCCGGGTCGCGGGGGCAGCAGCCTAAGCAGAGAGGCCCAGACCTCCCTCTCCCCAGCCACCTCCTCCAGCTCATCCGTGGTAACACCAAGGCGTTCCCAGGCCAGCCGAGAGATATAATCTCTCCAGCGTGTCCTGGGTCTGCCCCGGGGCCTCCTCCCGGTGGGACATGCCTGGAACACCTCACCCAGGAGGCGCCCAGGGGGCATCCTTTTCAGATGCCCAAACCACCTCAACTGGCTCCTTTCGATGTGGAGCAGCAGCGGCTCTGCTCTGAGCCCCTCCCGGATGGCCGAACTTCTCACCCTATCTCTAAGGGAGAGGCCAGCCACCCTTCGGAGGAAGCTCATTTCCGCCTCTTGTATCCGCGATCTCGTCCTTTCGGTCACTACCCACAGCTCGTGGCCATAGGTGAGGGTAGGGACGTAGATCGACCGGTAAATTGAGAGCTTCGCTTTTACACTCAGCTCCCTCTTCACCACGACGGACCGGTGCAGCGTCTGCATTACTGCAGCCGCAGCCCCAATCCGTCTGTCGATCTCCGGCTCCCTTCTCCCATCACTCGCGAACAAGACCCCGAGATACTTGAACTCCTCCACTTGGGGCAGGAACTCATCCCCTCACCAGAACCGATACTTACATTTTCTTAAACTACCGCAGGTGTTGCAAGCAATGCATGGAGACTTCATAAAACTTAAAGCACGCAGCCAGGACAGCACCTCAAGGCACAGAAGCCAGGAGGGGATCAGTCAAAATGACTTTGACAGGGGCTTCTCCACTATATCAGCAGATGACTGCCCCTCCCTATACCTGCTTCTGTCAGAGGTTTCTTCCTGTTAAAAGTGAGTTTGTTCTCTGTGTTACTGTGGAGTCTTTAGCTTCCAAAGTACCTTCAGGTGACTGCTGTTGTGAAAAATTGAATTGATTTATATGTTTAAGTCTTGGTTCTATTTTCTGAACCAAAACCTAGTTTTTTTTATGCAGTATATATATTTTACTTGGCCATTTTCGACTCCATTGATTAAAATAAACACCTTTTCTGAAAAGTTTTGATGATGTAGGGGCATGCTGGGAAATATATTACTTATACTTTCTGACCTGGCTCCTTCTTTCTTGCAAGGTTCAATCTGTTCTGGGCTTGTGGGGCCTAGCTTAAGAAGATGGCATGAATTTGTAGCATAGGCTTAGACAAATGTGTCCATGCTCCCAGTCTCAGACTGCAGTTGCTGTCCATGGTGCTGATCAAAAGCTGGATACTTTTGATATTACTGATTTCTGCTGTGTGCTATTTTTGCATTTAAAGTGTTTGTTTGTGTGTGTGTGTGTGTGTGAGAGAGAGAGATGCCGCTGGTACACCGTGGCAATAACGGCCCAAAGAGTTGTCTGCCCCGGAGCCTATCACAGAGTTGTTGCGCCTGTGCTTCCTAATGAGGCTTCTTCAAAACAGATCATCGCAGCGAGCGCGTCATCGCACTGATGCCAAAGAACACCTTTTGTGTGATGCCTGCAGCTTCTGTCAACATGCCAGTATTTGATGTCCTAATCAGAGAGTGCGCTGAAAAAAACATGAAGTAAAACAAATTCATCAGTTTGCGATTGTAGCTTTGGTTTGAAATCGCACGCATTTGCAAATTTGTGATTCGCCGCCCCGTCTCAGCGTGTATTCTGGGATATGAGATGCCACAGAGAAAAAAGGGAGGCGTTGATGTACACAGAACCCATCATATATCCAGGGCTCTAATTACGTCCATGCCCCTCCCCCTGTGTCTTAGATGGAGGAAGTGGAGGATCAGCACTTTCCATCCCTCCTACCTGCTCTATGTTCTTTTTCTCCTTTGTCACAGCAGGGCTCGTGTTATTAACCTTCTGTCTGCTCAAGCAAATAGGACGCTATGGTCCTTTCTCTCTTGCTGGAAGCTCATTTTAGACAGTTGAGCTTCCTTTTGAAAATTTCCATGTCTCTCCTGCAGCATTCTTGCCAGGATCCAGATCAGGAGATGAGGCAAATGGAAGAGGAGCACACCAAAAGAGACAGATTGACTGGACAGTGTGAAAAGGTTCTTGTTACATTCAAGTGGATTGTAAAGAAGAAATATGAAGAGAAGAGGAAGATGAAGTGTTGAGAGGACAGATTGAGGAAAAATAAAATGGCCTTTTTGATGAAGAGCAAGTTCGACATTGAGTGCTTGCACGTCCATGCATGTATGCACGTTTGACTGAAAGCCTGCTGCACAACACCAAGGGGCCGGGGGTCTACTTAGATTTGATGGCTAGAGTCCTTCACTCCCACGGCCTGCTCTCTGTCCTCTTATTGCGGCACTCTGTCAGCCTCGTCGTTAGAGCCGCTAAGCACCTCTCAAGGTGGTTATTGTACCTCTCATTAGCGCAGTGTGCCGACTACGCAGCGACTGTGGACGAGAGCCAGGCAGAGACGGGAATACTCATTAGATGTGAATCATGCGTGAACACAGAGGACCCTCCCTGCTGATAAACTGACAGCTTCCCCTATATGACAGGCTCAGATACCACCCCTGTGATGACCAGCAACTGGAACTCATGGTGTTGCACATATAAAAGCTGAATTCATGCTCTATTCTTTAAGGGCATGTGAAAATGATTGCTGCATTTTAAAGTGTTGCTGTGTAGCTTTTAATTGCAGCCACAATGAGATACGCAGTAGTTAAATACTTCTAATCTGGCAGTTATGAGAATAGGAATGCCACATAAGTGGATTGTTAATGTGTGTGCTGATTCTCTGACCAAATGTCAATTTTTCTGTCTGCAAACCTTCTCTGCATTTCCTGTCAATAGTTTGGTATTTCAGTCTGTTAGCAGTGCAGCCTCTCTGTTGGTCACTGTATTGGCCTTCTGCTTGTAATCTTTGGATACTTCTAATCTTAAATGACCACACTGGTGAGTTTGCATGTTTTATCCAGATTTGAAACATGTGTTTTCTTTACAGTCGCAGTATTAAATGTGAATACGTTTGTTCTGCTGTTGGTTTTGTGATTTTCATGCTGAGGACTAGGCTTTGTGCTCCATGTGGCTCCAGTATTTTTCTGTTTCCACATTAACCCATAGAGTGGTACGGTGGTTAGCGCCTCAAAACAAGACCTGGGTTTGAATCCAAGATGGGGCTTATCTGAGCGGGCTCTCTCCAGGTACTCTGGCTTGCTGCATACAGATGATAAAATTATTTACACTAAACATGCCAGCTTTCTTTAGAAAATTTGTCTAAATACTAGTTTTGTGTGGTCATTTTGTTTCCGTGTGCAAAGTAAATAACGCAAACATCCAAAATAAAATTAGGATGTTTAGAAAACTTTTTTTTTTTTTAAATTCCTCATTCTGTTTAACCCTTTAAAACCGGTCAGAGCGGGCACGCTCTGTTTTGCGTAACTATTTTTAAATCCAGGTAGCTCTGCAACCACGTGAGCTAGCGCAATAATTTTTTTTGCATATGAAACCTGAGGAGTTGTACTTACATCTTATGCCATCAGCTTGTCCTCGGTCACAGTTTCCTTCCACATATAGCTTTGCAAAAACTGCATAAAAAGTGCTTGCAGCAACAAAAACATAATATTCCAGAAACACGCTTTGCCAATCCGATCAGCTGTTCATAACACTTCCTACATTGGAATAGACGTCAGCGCGAACTATCGCATGTCCGCCATGTCCTGCCTGAAACCGGAAGTGACGTCATTTTCGCGGAAATGTAGTTTTTTACCGTCCGGGCCTCAATGAGCCTATACTGGTGTTTTTAAAAGTTATCTTTGACTTTATGACTTTCTGTGTCGTTTCTGGGATGCTTAGGACTCAAATTGCACTGCTGGAAATAGTTTATTTTGATGCATATGCTGCTTTTTTGCAAATTTGCATTATAATATTTATTTTTGTTTTTCCTGCAGTATATAAAAATTGGTGTATTTCAAAAATAAAACTATGAAGACACTTAAAATAAATTTCCTGTGGTGGGAAACTATTTTGTGCAACTTTTTTGTATTTACAGTTTTGAGGGATAAGCCTCTTAAATGTCTCTAACTAGAAATATATGTTAAAAAAAACAAAAACGATTTTCAATTTTTTGGTAGTTTATTGCACTTTTTTTGCAATTTATGTAATTACTATGCACTTAATTCATACATATTATTAAAATTTAGGCTGTAATGGTTGTATTGATGTATAGCAACTTGAAATGCTCCCAAAAATGGCACTACAACATGTAAAAATATAATATAAGCTCTGGCGGACTTGGTTCTATGGTAGGTCTTAAAGGGTTAACAGCGATTTAATAAATGCTTAAATGAAATGTTCATGGGGGGCTAATAATTTTACTTTTATCTGTATATGTTATATTATAAATTGATTGGAAGTTCTTTGTCTCTATGTGTGCCGTAGCTCCCACTTCATGACAGCTGTGATAGGCTCCTGCTTCTCTTGCTGGGATGGGCAAAATTAATAAATATGATAATAATAATAATATTTATTATTATTCATAAATACAAATTGATGGGTATTAACACCTTATTACAAAGCTTCACATTCTGTTTCCACTTGGGGTCTGAAGCCGACCCAATCATTCCTGGCTGAAAACAGAGTACTTTCTTTATGCGTGTTTGGTTTAGCGCGAGGTAAATGGAAGTCACGGTTGTACTTGTGTAGTTAGAACATTGTGCATTGTGAGAACGCAGCAAAGAAAATGAAAGTGGCAACATGACACAGCTGTAATAAGATGTTTTCTTCAAAACCTTCCGCCATTGTTGCGTCGATTCAAAACTGCTCACTCTCTCTGTTCACCTCATCGATGTGTTAATTGCTTGTTTTGGGGACGTGACAATGATTTCATGCGATCCTGGGCTCCCAGGGAACATTGCAACATTGTTAAAAGTGTATTAGAAGCCTTACTTTATTTTACGGCAATGTAAACCCATTACCTCTTGGTTCGGACTATTTTCAGTCGAGAAATTTCAAGACGTCGCTTTAGTCTTTGATGCTTCTAAATGACGGTGATCTGTTAAAAGAAAAAAGGAATTTCTCAGTTCAAACATTAAAAAATGATCCACATGCACATATTTCATGTCTGTGGGGATGCGACTTCCTCATCCACAGGACACTTTTGGCTGGTTTGATGAAGATGTAAACAAAACACATTCAGTGCAGCAGTTATCTTTCTCACCAGACCTCCACTCATTTGAACACGAGTTGCTTTATTAGTGTTTTTGTATGATCAACAAAGCAAAATCCTTTCTTCCTTTCATACACACTCCTTCTCCAAATCTCTCTCTCTCTCTCTCTCTCTCTCTCTCTCTCTCTCACACACACACACACACACACAGTGAGCCATTTTTACAGGAAACAACAGAATGCATCACATGTTCCATGAATTTGCCCTTGACTAAGACGCTTAAATCTCACTTCCTCCTGCGCTCTTATTAGTCTGGATGGGAATGTTGGTGAAAAACAAGACGCTAAAGAGTTGATTTTTAGAGAGTGCTACAGTATCATAGCCTTTCAAATGCAAGTTGACACATCTGTTTCTGTACTAAGCAATGCTGAAATAGCTGGTGTGATCCGGAACTCCATTAGGGAAATCTGCCCTGTTAATTTACGGTCTTGCCTTTTTCAGTGAGCTGATTAAGCCCAGATACTTATGTCAGACCTAAAAGATTTAAATTAGTGTTTCATATTTGTGAAAATTAGAAGTTTTCTGTGTCAAACTTGATGTGCTTTTTTTCATAATTCTGTGGTGAAAAATATAGAAGATTTGAACATTGGTAATTGTGCGTTGAATTTTGGGATGATATTGGAGAATGAGCTGCTTGCCCTCAAACTGCTGATAAAAAAACCCATCTTGGACACAAAGGCGGTCAGTCAAAAAAGGTGGAACTGAAAGGTCTAGTCGTGAGGACACGGGAGATATTCGTTTCATAACCCAGTTCAAAAGAGTTCAACAAAAATTTCAACTGTGTATCTACTTGAAAACGATACAAAAACCTCAAATTCTGAAACTGAGAAATAATACAGTTTCCCAATAGAAGGATTAAAGTATCCATTGCAGTTTCTCTGGACATCCCAGAAAATTCATCTTATAGTGGATTTTCTGGGATTTCAACTTCTGGGAGAGTTTGGCATTGTGTTAACACACTCCTAGTTTAAGGAAGTTTTTTAAAAAAAACACCATCTCCGCAGATGGGCAGCTTGGACACATCATCAGTGAAGATCCCAGGGTTATCGGGTGTTTTAGGTCTTTGATCTTCAGACACCCTCACCTGGGTGACCCAGCCAGAGTCGATCAGGTCCCGACTTGAGTCCAAGCACCGTTCTACACCATGGTTCCCCTCTCTTTTGATCCACAGCTACCTGGAAGCTCTCTCTGCAGCTTTGATGTTTTTGGCTTTCATGCAACCCTCTGGTACCAAGTGTGCAGTGTAGAAACTGCCCGGGAACACCCTGCAGCCTAACTCAGTGGGTTCACAGTGGGCCGTCCACTTATTCCCCCTGCAGACCTCAACAAGCTCCTGATATTTTGCCTTCTTTCTCATTCATGGGCTTCCTGAAACCGTGTCTTCCCAGAGCATTGTGAGTCCCAAAAGCAACACTTGCTTGGGAGAGACAGATGATAAAAACAAGACGGATCTAAGTGTTGTTGTGGTGATATACTCCAAAAACCTTTGTTGGTTCCCCAGGTCCACTTGTAGCTTCCAATCACCAGCCAAGGCTAGTAAGCCTGTTCAGCACTTGAGCTGGTATGGAGGTTTGGACCCTGCCTCGATAAAGGCATCACCCAGCTGTGATCTCATCTGGTGCTTGGCCTGTTGGATCCCTGTGCAGATGACGTTAGCTACTGCATTCAAGACCTGGTTGTAGGGACATGTAGCCGTGTCTACTGTGGTAGATTAGGGCTGCAGCTCCAAGGAACGTCTTGTCTGTAATAATGGACATGCTAGGGTTTCTGCAAGACCTACAAACTGCAGATACCTCTCCTTTTCTAGAGGTGCTCACTAGGGATGGGTATTGATAAGATTTTCACGATTCCGATTCCATTTTCAATTCTGTTTAACAATTCGATTCTTTATCGATTCTCTTATTGATTCTTTTTTAAAAAGGAGAACACTAAGGTCGAATAGCTTAGAACTTTGTTTTATATCTTCTCTTTGAACAAGATAGAAATTTAGGAGTAACATGGCCTTACAAACCCAACAGTGACATCTTAAGAGATCCACAGCCTACGGCTCTTCAATGGGGTGTCACAGGGTCCCCCAGGAAAAAAAATTGTAAATGTAAAATAATAAAATAAATATTCTTCTGTAGCAATAACAAAGTATAACATAAATTATTCAGTAGCAATTACACAAGAGTGTAAGTATAATCAAACTTTTGAGCGTTTGAGCCGCTTAGGCGCCATGTTTCCTGCCAGGTAAATGACGCTCCGCAATGTGGTGACGTCATTCGGGGCGACTGGAATCGATAAGGGAATCGTTTGCAAAAATGGCAAACAATTCCAAGGAATTGAAATAGTGGGAACCGGTTCTCAACAAGAACTGGTTTTCGATACCCATCCCTAGTGCTCACACCTCCTGTTGATCAGTTAATCAAGTGCATTTGATTAGCACTATATTTCTGCTACTTCTTAATTCCTATGGCAACAGTAAGGGTGAACTTCCTGTAGAAACTTTCTTTTTCACGTATGGCATGGCTTCATCTGTTTTAGGTAAGAAAAACATGATTTTTGTGACCACATGACATGTTAAGGTGAATAAGTGTAGTTTGTTTTTTATCTTCACTTCAAAGTAGAAGTTATGTGCCGGATGGCTTTCAAGATCTGTTTTTGTTTTGTACCACAGAAACCTGGACAGCCTGAAGCTACCCAAACATGAAATACAAAATGAAATTGAACTCCTTTTGTGTGCTGTTTCTTTCTTTTTTTAAGCTCTGACTTAGCAGTCCTGTAATCACACTTCTATTGTTTACCCTGTTTTTTTTGTTTTGTTTCCCCCCCCCCCCCCCCCGGAAAACACCACTTAGAGGCATTTCTCTGCACATGTACAGGGAGACAGCAGAGTTTCGGTAGGTTTGAACATTTTCATGCAGATAATAAGTGTGGTTTTGTTTCCCTCGTTGCTTAAGCATTGTTGCTATGGTTTCAGCCCTGACTTGTGTTTTAAGATATATGGCAGCGAGCATTGCAGCAAAGCTTGCGATTAGCCAACAGATCTTGCTTGTAGCTGGCAGTAGCTCGCACAAAGTGGATGTTCTTTTTGCTCGTTGTTTGGTGCTTATTTTCTTATTATGTTTACTTGTTTTTGGGAAAATAATCAAAATCAGGACATTGCAAATGTGAGTGCACATCCAGAGGCGAGCGGGCATGTGGGCAGCAGACACACATAGTGGATTATAGCTGTCCCCAGGGGCTGAGTAAGGAGATGAATACACACAACTGGAGCAAAGGATACTGAGCTCTCCCTTTGTCCCATACCAGTGAAGAGTACAGTAGACAAAGGTTCACTATAGAATCTTATACACCCCGAGGTGCTGTCAGCTCCCAATGGGCAGATTGATGGGTTGTCATAGGAACATACTCTGTTGAATGTATGTGTGTGTAAATTGCTACGGGAGAAAAAGAGAGGCAGAAAGAGAGAATGTTAACCACTCGATAGAGTAAGTGAGCCCTTCATGGTTAAATACAACTTTTTTTTTCTTCTCGCCTTTCAAAGCGATCAATATCCCATTTGTGGGTTTTAGGGCCTGTGTGTTCCCCAGGCTTTGGGCTCCTCGGCCCCACACTCCATCAATAAATTACATTTGGTTTCTGTGTCCAATTGCTCTCATAGCTTTAGCAACCATAACAGAGGATTTCTCTATTTCTTGTACTCCAAAGGCATTGATGCCAACTCAATAGCATCCTCTTGTTGAGATTTAATTCAAACAACGCGTTATTTCATCAGCTGTAAAAGTAAAGAAAATATCTCCATGTATAGTGATGCATCAGTATACCAGAAACCACTGTAAGGCAAAAAGAAACCAATGCATGAATCCAGAATTATGACAGATTGATAATTCAACAAAAGATTTAACATTGTTAGTACACTTTGCTATCAGACAGGGCAGCTGGATGTTTTACTAAAACTGAAGCATTTCAGACCAGAAACACGCTAGCATACCAGTCAAACCAACTCATATTCAGATACACTGTGTATGTGTCCTCACATACACAGTATAACAGTTCTTGGGAACCTTAGTGCTCTTACAGGGTTGCTTTCACCTTTTGTCCACTTCATCTGTGTGCATCTTTATCTCCATGATTCATTCATTGCAGAGCAGTAGAGGTGTGGTGCAATAGAGAGCAGAGGCAAATAGGCAAAAACTTTCAAATTGAACTGAAATGAACCAAAAGCAGATAAAATTCATTTTAAAAAATTCTTATATTTTTAACACTTTAGATTTTATGGGCAACTGGTTAAAAAACTTTATAGGTCTTCTTTTCACTACATAAATACAGGGAGGGTTAACAGTGATACTTGAATTATGCTTCAGTGGTAAACTGACATCATAACTTATGACGTAAGAATTAACTCCTTTTAACACTATGCGTAACCTTTCACGTGCATCTCACGAGAAATGTAACTACACGTCAGGTCAATGCAGCCCACAGTGACTTGATTGGTGTGGAAGGTCGCAGTGTAGAGTTAAGAGGGGTTTCCAGGTGCGTCATAAGTTAGGTGGTAGAGTTCCTGTAGACGTGTAAATCAAGGTTAACTAATGCACACAGAGAGAAGTGGTCACTAAGGGAAAATGTGTATTATGGTTGGCGAGTTGTTGCTAGAGAAACCTCCCTGTGATTGGTTAGTTTAACAGCCAATTGCAAACACTTTCCAACTATTGCCTGAGCAGTAGAGGAACTTGAAATAGTGCAATGCTCACAGAAACTGTAAAAATAAAAGTTGCACCTTTGGAAACATATGGGACAACCTTTACTGTGAAGGCAAATAGCTTCTGTTTCCCGTCTGCATCATGCTTTTCACAGTTCGCTCAGTGAGTAGTTGGCAAGAGATTTCAGAGAAGTCAGCACTTTCAATGCAAACTTTCACCTAGCGACTGCAAGCAACCTTCAGAATCCACTTGCCACTCAGTCACAGAATATACATATTTCTAGGGATGCACCGATACCGATACTGGTATCGGGTATCGGGGCCGATACTGTAAAATGTATGTGTACTCATACTCGTAAAAGTTAACCGATACCATGAACCGATACCAACTTATTTCATTAATCAGAGGGTGGCTTGTCATTTTTGTTGTAGTTTTTTTAGATTGGCCACTAGGGGGACATCCTGCGCTAAACAGGTACAGGGTTAGACGAGTGAGACTGGTGGCTCCAGATAAAAAAGAGAAACTGGAGGCTGCTGTAGCTAGACTAAACAAAATGTCAGCAGTGTGGACCGGAACAGCCAACTTTAACTCAGGTTTTGGAAAAGCGATGAAAAATGTCAAGAGAAAATCCACGGGCAGTTAAAATAACAGAGGCTCTGACTCATTTTATCACTCTGGATGACCAGCCAATGCCAGTCGTGGAAAACATAGGATTGTCTTCTCAGCATACTCGAGCTGCGATATGAAATTCCCAGCTGCCCACACATCAGGGAGATAATGGTGCCAAAACTTTCTAAACAGGTAAAGACAAGCAGTGTGTGCGCGATGTCAGTCCTCGGTTTAACGGCACAGTGGACTGATGATCCACGGGCAGATGGGGAGTTCGTTTGTCAATGCCAAATACTTTCGTTATTTTGTTTGTTTGTTTATAATATGGACACTCTGCAACAATTTAAAAGTTTATTTTATTCTCAAACCTAATTTGTATTCATTTTATTCCAAACAGAAGTGTTTATTTATTATTCTGAAAGATCGAGACAGTGCCAATAGTTCAGTGATATTTTGTTAAATTGCAATGTGGAGACTCTGCAATAATTTAACAGAAGTGCTTATTTTTCACTTGAAATTTTTTTGTGGTCATTTTTATTAAGATTTTATTTATTATCGGCAGAGAATAAATAAAACCTGTCTTCCAATTCATTGTATTTGTGTGTGTGTGTGTATGTGTGTGTGTGTGTGTGTGTGCGGTAGAAGTATCGTTTTTTGTACTCTGTATCGGCAAGTACTCAGATCCAAGTATCGGTATCGTATCGGTTTGAAAAAATTGGTATCGTTGCATCCCTACATATTTCCCTAGTAATTGGAGGTTGCCAATGGAATCTCTAGGTTTGCGTGACCGGGGGTTTAACAGTTGACTCCACTGGCCAACTGGTTGGGTAATACCCATTTTTCCCTTGTCATGGTGATATCGACCGGTTTCTAGGCCTCTATGGGTGGGATGTTGTGTAACAGCCCGTTCTCACTCCCGGGGTGTAACATGCCGACGTTTTGTCACGTCCCGCGGCGTTCCTGAGGAACGTGAAAGGAGACCTTCGGCATTGTTATAGTACGCGGCGGGTTATGGCTGAAATCCAGTGCAATGACGGTCCCGCGGTAATAGACGTTCCAGCCCTGTATTCCAGCCGTAACCATAACCTTATTCCTGACCTTAACCAGGACTTTAATGAGGTTGAATAGCGTGTTTGTAAGCAATTGGAAGAAAAAGAGCGAACATGTGTAGATTGAGTCCAGACGGTTCTCATATGTCGTCATTTTTCCAAGGTCGTCATTTAGGAACGTGGTGGGTAGCCGAAAACGTAATATGTTGACGATTTGTCACCTAGCGTAAAACGTTACGCTTTGGGAGTGAGAACGTGTGGTGTGTAACTGATGGCACCACTAAAGCTGCAGCAGTGAATAGACCTGCTTTTACAGTTTGCATGCTGATGCTGGTGCATGACTTTCCAAGGGGTAAATAATATCCCTCTTCGAAGTACATAAAAGCACATGTAAGCAGATGATAACTGGTGTTGAGTGAACCAAAGAAGAATAATTGCCATATCATGCAGCAAATGTGAGATGGTTCACCCAGCGGTAAACTGAGTGGGCAAGAAATAAACAGTTTTCCCTGTTCATGGGGAAGTGCGTGTGATTGGTGGTTTATAGCAGTGGTGATGCAGAGGGGCTAATGGACTGCAGCCAGCTAGTTTCTGTCTTGAACTTTCACGGATCATCACAGATGTGTACAACTATGTTATGATTACCAGTGGCAGTGACATTACCAGCAGTGCTACACAGACTTCTTACTCTGCATCGCTTGATTCATCAGTAAGAAGCTTTAGCACGTAAGGCAGATGTGTTCTATAAACATTTTCAGTGTCTTAAAGATTATATATCTGAAAAGAAATATATGTTCTTGTGCACTTGTTCTTCTCTGACCTAACACAGGCACACATGTTGTAATTCTGTAACACTCTCAGCTTCAGCAGCAGCAGTCAAGATGTATCAGATATCATTTGGATCAGACGGTGCATCCATTTCTACCATGGCCATTGAGAACAAACAGCTCGCCTCCTTGACAAACACTGGTCCTCCCTGACACATGCACCCCTACTCTTGATTACCAGGAAGATGCAGCGTAGAGCCAGGCCTATTATTTCCAATTTCTCCTGGAGAAAGTTAATCTAATGAGCATTATCGGCAGCTAATGGGAATTATAATTAGTCAGATGCAGCAGATTATCTGCGCATAATTAGCTGTGTCTGTCAGCTCCAATTAGCATGACAGGAATTAGGAGACTTTGGAGTTCGTAGCAGGAAGGGAGGAGAGGGGGAGAGTGAAGGAGGAGGGCAAGGAGACGGAGAGATAGTAGAGGTGGGGAAGGAGAGAGGGAGACGAGAACAGCAGGGGGAGGGGAGGGGAGGTGTGGGTCTTTTTGGGAGAGGCAGGTTTTTGGCTCTGAACTCAGCCATGTGTTAACTAGAAGAAATCTGTACAGAAAGTAGGATGAAAAAATAATAATTTTTGCGTGCATGAAGGAATGGTGTTGATGGGTTTCAGACAGAGAGGGGACTGCAGCAAAGACAAGGAAGACATGGACATACGGAAGGGCGTTGAGGTAGTTAAAAGCGATCCCGTTAGGCAGTACGTATCCATCAGCCGCCATGGGTGTTGTCAGATTGCCCTTGAGCATCACATTGAACCTCAATCAATAAAAATCTTTCAGGATGACCATGACAGTTAATGAAAATTAAAAATAGTGCAAACTAAATGAATCACTACATGTATAGAGGTTACTTCAGAAAACTGCTCTGCAGGACCACTACCACTTAGGGTTAAAGCCGTATCATCACAATCAAATGTTTATTAAATAAAAACACCAAATCCATAACAGCTATGAGCAATATGTTCAAAACAGAATAGCTTTTCATTGACTTTAGCTGATTAAATCACACGCTGTTGTTAATGAAAATATTACAAGGCAGTGATGAGGCAGCTTTATTATGCATTAGTCCAGCAGTATTCATATGCCCTATGGGACTAAACAGTGATCTTTTTCTAATGTAGGTCCAGTGTAAGAGATGACGGACAGGCCTAATATCCCAAGTCAGTTGTATGTATTTAAAAATTCCTTTTAAATCCAGAGTTCCTCTTCATTTTTCATTTGGAAGAGAGAAAACACTACTACCAGGCCTATATGCTATTTCTGTGACAAGGATACGTAAGGTAGTCTTTCTATGTTACATATTAACCAATTATAATCTTTACTATATCCTCCATTGTACCTGGCAAGGGTTCCTTCATGGCCAGCATTGGAAACAGGGACAGCTACTATGTCTTTCAACCTGCACATTGCATGTAAGAGTGAAATACAAATTTGTCCTCTTGAAAGTGCATCCGTTGATTTGTGGAGACCCATGAGCAATTAAACAAGCTGTAAAGCTGCTCTATAGCACTGAACACCTTTTAAAGCGGTGCTTTTACAGCTAATGTGTTACCAGACAGCCATCTACTGAAGTGCATGGGCATTTTATCATTTATTTGTCATTGTGGTCCAGGTGGTTTGATAAATATGTCTAAAACCATTACTCTTTTTACTCTGGTTTGGTCTCACCTAATCCGTAGGAAAATTATCTGGCACTTTAGGAGCTAAATGCTTCACTGTGTTCATCGTCTACTTGCTGACTTACTTATTGGTATTATTAGACCTGCTGAGAGCCCGTCTGCAACACTGTGTAACTTTAAGACCAGTTTGAATGCCTGCTTTCTGCTTTCTTTAGTAGGCAGCTTTTCTGTGACTTGTCATATTTTATATTTTCCACATTCAGTTGCAGTTTCGTTAGGTTCATCTTGCTAGTACCAGATTGAACCCCCCCCCTTCTTTGGTTTCAGAACTGCATGAATACTTTGTGGCATAGATTCCAAAAGCTGCTGGAAACATTCCTCAGAGATTTTGGTCTGTATTGACATGACAACACATCCCAAAGGTTCAAGACACCAGTTTGAGATGACTGGAGTTTTGTGACATCATTCTGTGTTCATAAAAGGATGGGCATCGTCAGCAACAATACTCAGGTAGGCTGTGGTGTTTCAACATTGCTCAGTTGGTACTAAAAGGCCTAAAATGTGACTAGAAATTACACCACGTGCAACAACCTAAGCTAAGAAAGCAGTCTGGATTCATGCTTTTTATGTTGTTTATGCCAAGTGATGAATATGAAATCTACCATGTGAATGTCCCCAGCAGAAATTAAACTCCAGATCAGCCGCTGTTTTTCCGGTCTTCTATTGTCCAATTTTAGCGAGGCAATGTGAACTATATATATAAGGCAGCACGGTGGTTAGCACTGTTGCCGCACAGCAAGAAGGTCCTGAGTTCAATTCCACCATCAGGCCGGGGTCTTTCTGTGTGGAGTTTGCATGTTCTCCCCATGTTTGCGTGGGTTCCCTCCGGGTACTCCGGCTTCCTCCCACCGTCCAAAGACATGCAGCTTGTGGGGATAGGTTAATTGGATAATCCAAATTGCCACTAGGTGTGAATGTGCGAGTCCTTGTGTGTTAGCCCTGCGACAGACTGGCGACCTGTCCAGGGTGTACCCCGCCTCTCGCCCTATGACAGCTGGGATAGGCTCCAGCGCCCCCCGCGACCCTGAAAAGGATAAGCGGAAGCGAATGGATGGATGGATGTGAACTATAGCCTCAGCTTCCTGCTCATAGGTGATAGGAGTGGCACCAGTGTGGTCTTCTGCTGCTGTAGCCCATCTGCTACAAGGTTTGATGTGTTCATCATTCAGAAATTCTCTTACTGTGTGCATACCTTAGTTGTAACGAGTGGTTTACTATTAGGTTCTTAAAAGCAGGAAGCTCATCTGATCTCTGAACACCAACAATGTATTTTCACCCAGAGAGATGGTTGTGTGGGGAAATCCCTTAAGATCAGCAGTTTCTGAAATACTTTTTTACACATTCAGTTTTAACTTCAGCAGGTTGGTTGATTAAATATTTGCGTTAATGAGAAACAAACATAATAAGGTGACTGATAAGTGTTTTCGACAGTTAACAAGGTGTTTCTATAAAAGAGCAGGTATGCAAAGCAAACCTGCTGGTTAAAATGGGCTGCAAAGCTGTCAAATTATCTATGAATTTGCCACTTTAAGCAACACTTTTTGCCTTACACAAAGTCTCCCATACAGAACTGTTGACTGCAGCATCAATTTGACTGTTTTACTCTGCCTACCTGGGATCCTTTTTGCTTTTGCAGGTACACATTCTGTGACTCACAACAACAAAATGAAAAAAAAAAACCACAGCTTGTGACATTAAAAGAACACCAATTTGTCTGGCGTTCCTGCAACTAAACAAACCAATTTGTAATGTTTTTAATCAGCCTCATATTACCAAACCAGCTTCACTGGAAGTCCTCTGGGAACTGTTCTCAATGAACACGTACAGGAAGATACACAGGCAGCTAAATAGCTTTTGATTGAGAAAAGACTGCGTTACATTTGCACAGATTATCTCCATCTATTTGACCAGGCTGTATGTGTCAGTAAAGTGCAGTCTGTAAATAGATGTATTCAACGGCAGGGAGCGGGCGAAAGCCTGAAACGCACACAGCCTCACCCAACCCGTGTTAAACAACGTAAACAACGGCGCACACAAACACAGTTAAGCTAACACGCCTCGCCTGTAAGCAAACACGCCTGCACACATCCTCACACAGACATGTTTGCGGACATAAAACATGCGAG
Source organism: Neolamprologus multifasciatus (assembly GCF_963576455.1). Taxonomy (NCBI): domain Eukaryota; kingdom Metazoa; phylum Chordata; class Actinopteri; order Cichliformes; family Cichlidae; genus Neolamprologus; species Neolamprologus multifasciatus. The sequence continues at coordinate 33,314,043 of NC_140455.1, forward strand.
CAGGCACACCGGAACACAAGGGAGGCACAGGATTTCAACTGGTCAAAGTTAATAAAGTAAAGCCTTAAGCTTTTCTTCGGTTGAGGTTATTGATCAGACACGGCTCATATTTACTGATGGATACACAACACTGTGAACTGTAGGTGATATATGTGCTCGCACAGATAAATACCCCCTACAGCCAGTCCGGCACAACTAAAACCACATCAATGCATGCACACGCGCTCCTTTAATACACAAACACACACGCTTCTCCAATCGTCGCTCAAGGCTACTTCCCTCCCCATTGACGCATACTGTGTCAGTGTGTTTCCTGTCGTCCCCGTCTGGCTGTGTTGATGTCTTGCTTCTTTGACAGGCGCACTGAAACTGACAGCATGATTTGTACTCCAGCACAAACATGCCTGGCAACATCAATTCCCGTGGTATGACTGGGAAGCGCCTGGGATTGCCCGTGACTGTGTGTTTTACATTTTTAGGTTAAACTGTAGCACAATGCGCAGCTGGTGAGCCGCTGCGAGTTCAACGCCTCACTCAAGTGCACTTTGTTTAGTGCTGATTATGACTGTCATCCATTCCCCTGTGTATTATATAAGTTCCTGGTACTTTAATGTGGTTTGGGTTTGCCTAGGTAACCACAAATCAAAGTCTTTGCAAAAGTTTTCTCTAATTTTCAGTCCAGAGGTTCTATCTGACCATTTTCAATGAAATGTTTGTGTTGTTTTTCTAAGCGAATTAGCACTAACCTTTGTATCATTAAAGCATTAAAAAGGAATCTAACTCACGGGATAAATCAGTGTTGTATCTAACATAAGAGAGAACTTAGCAAAAAAGCTGTTTAAAGTTGTATCTTAAGGCAGCGGTCCCCAACCTTTTTTGCGCCACGGACCGGTTTATACCCGACATTATTTTCACGGACCGGCCTTTAAGGTGTCGCGGATTAATACAAGAAAATAAAACTAGTACCGGTACCGAAAAAAAAGAAGATTTATTCATAACACACGTGAAAAGACCCAGGAAAACTGAGTTAACGATAAAAACGATAACAAAATAACGCTGAAAACCGATAAAAACCCTGAAAACTATACATTTCACACCTGAGCCTCAACTCTCGCGGCCCGGTACCAAACGACTCACGGACCGGTACCAGTCCGAGGCCCGGGGGTTGGGGACCGCTGTCTTAAGGGATTGAGAGTAAAAATGAATCGCTTAATTTGTTACCATTCTATAGAAAATGCGAACTTCCACACAGTTTGGCATAAAATTGTATTTTTACAACTGAAAGGGGATTTCCAGAGAGCTATCTCGGAACGGTGTGCAGTGTGTACTTAAAAAAATTTGAGGAAACTGGACAAGTGGAAGGCCAAAGAAGTGACAGGTCTAAAAAACTATCTATAGCAGATAAATGATATTTGAAAGTGATATGCTTAAGAAATAGGAAAGAAATCAGCAAAGACATGGCACAGGAACTAAGAGATGAATCTGACCCTTCAGCTGATCCATCTACTGTTCACTGACGCCTAATCAGAAATGGACTCATTGGTCACTGTCAAGAAGCCATTCTTAAGGAAGGGAAACTGTGTCGTTTCTGGGATGCTTAGGACTCAAATTGCACTGCTGGAAATAGTTTATTTCGGTGCATATGCTGTTTTTTGTTTTTTTTTTGCAAATTTGCATTATAATATTTATTTTCGTTTTTCCTGCAGTATATAAAAATTGGTGCATTTCAAAAATAAAAATATGAAGACACTCAAAATTAATTTCCTGTGGTGGGAAACTATTTTGTGCAACTTTTTTGTATTTACAGTTTTGAGGGATAAGCCTCTTAAATTTCTCTAATTAGAAATATATGTTAAAAAAAACAAAAGATTTTCAATTTTTTGGTAGTTTATTGCACTTTTTTGCAATTTATGTAATTACTATACACTTAATGCATACATATTATTAAAATTTGGGCTATAATGGTTGTATTGATGTATATCAACTTGAAATGCTCCCAAAAATGGCTCTACAACATGTAAAAATATAATATAAGCTCTGGCGGACTTGGTTCTATGGTAGGTCTTAAAGGGTTAATACCACCTCTAAAAGTGTCTGATTGAAACATCAATTTTTTTAGCATGACAATGATCACACATACCTTCCCAGTGCTTGATAGAAAAATACACAGTGGAACACTATCAGTCTATCAGAGCCGGGACCTTATCATTATTGAAGCAGTGTGGGATCATCTTGACAGAAAATGCAACAAAAGGCAGCCAACATCCAAATAAGAGCTTTCAATGTCTTTGCAGAAGCCTGGAGAACTATTGTTTCATACGAAAAATGTACTTTTACCCTTGTTAGAACTGAACAAACTCTGTTTTGACTTATACACTGTATTTCCATGTTTCAATAAATTGCTGCACCTCTCTCCCATTTTTTCAGCAAAGTAAGTAAAGAAATCACTCGAGACTTTTGGGCAGTTCTGTATTCTTGTTTAAATTGGTTTTGCGCATCATTGTTGTACAGTAAGCAGTACTCTACTACTGGTTTTGTCTGGCATGCCTGTGTAAGCAGAGATTAGCTCTAGCACTGGACATCAGTACAATGCAATTTCAGTTGATTTTTAACATAAATTGCATCTAATCTCACAAAGATGGATATTTGTACAAAGAATTATGTTGTGTGATTGAGATTGGAAGTAGAATAAACTGGAAAAACTTTTGATAAATCTGAATGAAAAGAGCATAACAAAGGCTGCGTGCAGGCAGTAAATTCTAAAGAAAAATTAAAGCCCCAATTTTAGTGGCCCAAACAGGGAAAGTAAACTGGGAGTGGTGAAAGACAGTGTGACAGACAACAAGGAGAAAGACTAAATGTATGCAACGAATTAATCAAAAACAGCAAGGAGAGGTGAATCAAATCAAGCTAAATGATAAATGAAATAGGAAACAACACAAGAGATAACTGAAAGTTAACTTAAAAATATTTACTGAAAATATTTGAGGATGCTCATTTTGTATTAATTAACATTAAAAGATGTATGTATGTGGTTTTTGCACAGTCTGCAATAATATATTTGAATGTTACATAAGGACTTCAAAGTCTTTTAGCCTTTGTAACAGATTTTCTAAATGAGCCTCCAGACACCATAAGGGGGGAATTTACATCTCCAGTCACAATGTTTGGTCATTTTGATTGGAAGGCAGGAGAAGCCTCGCCACAAATCGATTCGTGCCTGCGAGGGTGGGCATGGTTCAAGCTGCACTGAGCCTCCCAGAGTTGAGTGTGTGTCTTCTGGGCAAAATCTGTGGATTAAGGGAGGCCTGAACTTGAAACAGGAAAGGACAGAGCAGTCAATAACACACTGATTAATGATAATGGCATTCAAGCCAGGGGGATAATCTTTCTAAGCTCTTTTTATCTAAAGACCGATTGACTGAAAACATGGAGGACAGAAAGAAAATGCACCAATTCCCAAGCAAACGAGGGGCTTCCAAAGAGGGTAAATGTTTGTTTGTGTCTTCAGTTTTTATAAGAGGGATTAAAAATGCATCAGCTGTCATTGCATGCCACAGTTATGAGTTGGCTGAAAACGATGTGGATTTTGTGCTCAAGTTATTTGCGTGCCTTAGATTTTTTTTAGCTTGGATGTTTTTTTCTCTTTGGGGAATATTTAAACAAAAACAATCATTGTATTGCCTTTTTTTGCCAGCACAAATTCTTGGAACTTTCCGGATGTGAATATATGCATGATGCCTTCACACAGCGCTTCGGGATACCATTTATTTTGATAAGCGCCAATATTTTCTTCCACCGAGTGTCTGTATTACCCCGCAAATGCATCATCTATCTGTGCATCCATCAGTGCAATCTTCTGTCACCTTGCTACAAGATATGATCATAAAAGCCTCACTCATTATAATAACAAATACCCTCCTCCTGTTCTACCCCCTTTATCAAATGCTTATTGACAGGGATGAAATGGAAATGATTGCTTATCCTGGTATTTAGTGTCAATCTGGCATATCTGAGCCTTGGAGGCTCAGAAATTTGTGGTCCTCGTGGTCAGGCCTTTTCCACTCACCTATGGATTTTGCCACAAGTGGTGCCTAATTTATGCAGCGCCATGAATGCAATTATTCTGTATGTCCACAGCTCTGAAGAGCCTCGAGGACGCTGACAGTCACAAGAAGGATTGGTTGCCACTCGTAGTGTTTATCTGAGGAGCTTGTCATCAGTGTGTGGATTGGAGATGGATGTTCTGCTTTCAATTTGGTGGAAGAGGACTGCTGAGCTTTCTGAACTTAGGGGCCCTGTGGGTTGGGATGCTGCCTTCCATCCGTTTATCCGTTATCCTATACTTCTTCAATTTCCACCCTTTTTGGTGCCATTTCTCTGATCTCAGAAGGGAGGCAGTTCACCCCTTCATCCTTGTCTCTTCACCTCTCCTGCCCTCCGCTTCATCTCTCTATCCCCACCTTCATTTCTTCCTCTCACCTTCCTCTCAGCCTCTCATTCAAGGGGCCAAGCACCGACTCTCTTGGCCCCTTGCTTCCCGTTCGATTGGCCCAATAGTTTATTCACTTCACCCAGACACAAAAGACATCAAGCTGACTGATCAGCGGGCAGGAGCCAGGGCACGACTGATCAATGAGGCCTTGGGCAGAGACGAGGAGGAGGAGTTAGGAGGATGGATGGAGGAGAGAGGCCAGCGGGGGAGAAGGTGGGAGGGGGGAGTGGACAGGTAGGCTGACAGACGCACAATCAGCGGGCCAATCGATGGGAACTTTTGCTGAGCTCAGATAAGAGTGTGCTGCTCGTTCAGGACATACAAACAGATCCTCACTGACAGGAGCTTTTGTTTCCTCATTCTCATGAGCTTTATGCTTCTCTAGGTGACACAAGTACAAAACCCACGCAAAACTGAAGGAAAATTTTGGTGCAGTACATAAAACAGAAAGATAGCATCTGATAGATTTGTTTATTTAAGCCCCGTCTCTTCCAAATCCTGTACTCTGTTCTACAGATGTACAAAAAAACATAACAGAAAATGTGCTAATGTGGTGTGATGAATGCCCTCTCCATAATCAAATTGTGTGTGTGTGTGTGTGTAAGTGTATTTGGGAGGGAGCATTGATTGGACTCCATTCATGCCTTTGTTTGTCTGTCCATCACAGTAATAGTGCAGGCATTGATTTAATATATAGGAAAACAGTGCAAACACCTGAGTGTTTGCAATTGTCTTTTTTTTCTCCTAACAAATGCAAATGCATTTGTTAGGAGAATTTTTCAAGTAACTGTGCCTTGAAATAAACCTTGTAATTTCATTTGCATTACAGATGGGTATTGCAGCGAGGCACCTTTTGCTGCTGGAATGAAATCAAAGACAAAGCAGTGGTAGTAAAAACCTAAGCACCGAAAATCAACAGTGAAACTGTTCCTTATAGTATCACTAAAATCAAATAAAGTTAAACCTTTTGATATTAGCAGTGACATAAAGTGTTTGTGTAACGTGAGGAGAGCTGCTAAAATTTCACTGAATTGTTAAACACCTAATTACAATCTGGTGACTCAAATTCTGTGTCCTAAACCCATTTATTGTGTCAGTGAACCGAAGTCTTACATTCGTTTATTTAGTAGGAAAAACTAATGTTATGTCATGAATATAAACATACAAAGTCTTTATGGATTCTCAAGAACTTATTCTGTTAAAATATATATAGAAAAAATGCACCTGTTTGTGAAAGCCAATGGGGCGCCACCATCTTGAATAGAGTAGCTGAGTTGAACACTTCCACCTAATTGCATTTATTTGTATGGGGCTAAAGACCATCCACATACATAGTTTACATACATACAAACTATATATTACAATTCATCATTTGTATATGCATATTTTCTCCTTTCAGTTTTCAGTTTTATTTGTCATATGCAAGTTAGCACAGGGTCAACATTGCAATGAAATGTGTTTGACGAGCAGCAGTCACTCAGCAGCATGATACAGTAGAAGAAAATATAATAAAATAAAATAAAATAAAATAAAAAATAGAAAAATAGTAAGGAGCAAAATATTAGAGAGACATGGTAAAAGAGAAAAGATGACTAAATATATATGTATCTATAAATATAAATATATGTACACTAGTGATTAAATAAGAAAATCTTGAAAAGAAATATGACGGGAGGGCAGATGGGATTCATCTCGATTCATCTCTATTCATCTCTTACCATTGCCTTCTATCTCTTCTCTCATCCTCATCTTCATCCTCCTCACCTCAACCTCCCAAATTAAAGTCAGAGCATTAACACACAAAAACATCCTTAAACATGCATATTTATTCCTGAGTTTTCCTTATTCCTTGTTGTCAGCATATTAGACATGTGACCCTCCGATCATGAGTTGGCTAAATAGCAACAAAAGCCAAAAATTCCACTTGATTATATTCTCACATCATGTGAGCGTTTATTTACTACGTAATGTTTGATCCACTTAAAGAAAGTTTCACTAACAGCAGCTAACAGAGACTAACAGCAGCTAAGAGCGACAAAAACAGCAACGCTTATCAACAGAAAAGTTCAGCACATACTCAACAGCTCTCCTGACTCGGCTGTCTACCAACAGAAGACGTGGATGCCAGCTGAGGTAGGCAGTGGACTGACAGTCTACACTCACAACAGACGAACGGCAGCCAGTGTTTTTTGTCCTACAGCAGCTACCGTAGCTAGGATTACGCACTTGATTTGGGATGGGTAAGAAACAGTCAGTACAGTTGAATGTAATCTGCAATCCAATAAGTGATAAGATTTTACACACTTTACCTTTAAGCAAGCATTTCCTCATTTTCAGAATGTTTTAAAATTATAATCAAATAAAAGTTTGAGTGCAGAACAAAAACTTTTAAGCAACTGTGACCATTACAGCCACGGCCTATTTAGAAATCAAATATTGAAAAAATCTGAATTTAATAAATGTTTACATTTTATTTACAAGGCTTAAAAAAACCTTTATATCTCATAAACTGTTTTTTTGGCTTTTACTTATATAACATGCGTGTTTAATTTCTAGTTAATTATTTATAACTCTTTTGCTTGAGAAAATGAAAACAGAGTCTCATGAGACTTGCACCTACCACATAACAACTTACAACAAGTTCTTTTTCAACCATCAGGGATCTCCAAACTTTAGTGTTAGAGCTTCATTTGGCTCTTTTGACCAACTCTTTAACCATTAACACTTTCATTTTTTTTTTTATCAATGCTTTAAGTCAGCGGTCCCCAACCTTTTTTGCGCCACGGACCGGTTTATGCCCGACAATATTTTCATGGACCGGCCTTTAAGGTGTCGCGGATAAATACAACAAAATAAAACTAGTAGTGGTACCGAAAAAAAAGAAGATTTATTCATAACACATGTGAAAAGACCCAGGAAAACCGAGTTAATGATAAAACCGATAACAGAATAATGCTGAAAACCGATAAAAACCCTGAAAACCATACATTTCACACCTGAGCCTCAACTTTCGCGGCCCGGTACCAAACGACTCACGGACTGGTACCGGTCATATTCATTCAGCCTTTATTAATAACCTGGTTCCCTGGAACCCTGATGGAAAATGCTCCAGTTCCACAGCCCAAAAACAGGGCACCTAAGTGTGAAGCTGCTGAGGAAATGTAGAATTTAACTGTATGCAGGCAGATTTGTTTGCCTCAAACACTAATACCTCATTCGTGAGCTCGACCTGCAGCTGGTCTTTAGCCAAAATTACAGCAAATGCTTTTTTCTTCTACTAGTTTTAAAGCTGTTAGATGTTACCTGGAAAATAGATTCATTTATGCAAACTGATCTGTTGACAGCAGATTCATTTGCAAAAAAAAAAAAAAAAAAGTAGACTATTGAAACTCAGATGTTCTCCAGCTGATGTAGATTGGAGCTGTGATACCGTCATAGTGGCCTGGATACCTTCGTAGCTATTCAGTTTTAAAGTAGTCCTACACATGCAAATATTTTTTGGTAAATGTTGCCTTTTTAGTGTATATAAATGTCGCGGGGTGCTCTCCTAAACTTCTCCCGAACAAATGCAGGCGTAGTCAGGAAGCATTCAGTGTGGATAATTTATTCTGTCGGCCTCCCAGGTGCACAAAAGATTATTTACAAAGAAAATAGGAAACTAACTTAAGTCAACACAAAACAAACATCTATATACAAACCACAGTCTGCATGTTACCCTCTCTGTAACATCTCACTGAAAGAACCCAGGTAGGCCCTGGCAGCCTTCTTTTGAGGACCGTTCTCACTCCCGAGGCGTAACATGCCGACGTTTTGTCACGTCCCGCGGCGTTCCTGATGAACGCAAAAGGAGACCTTCGGCGTTGTTATGGTACGCGGTGGGTTATGGCTGAAATCCAGTGTAATGACGCTCCCGCGGTAATAGACGTTCCAGGCCTGTATTCCAGCCCTAAACCTAACCTTATCCCTAGCCCTAACCATAACCTTTTTCCTGATCTTAACCATGACTTTAATGATGTTAAATATCGTGTTTCTAAGCGATTTGAAGGAAAAGAGCTTGAGTCCATACGGTTCTCATATTTCCTCATTTTTCCGAGGTCGTCATTTAGGAACGTGGTGGGTAGCCGAAAACGTAATATGTTGACGATTTGTCACCTAGCGTAAAATGTTATGCTTTGGGAGCAGTGTTGCCAACTCCTCAGTAAGGAAAATCGCTATTGGTTGTCCTAAAAGTCGCTAGAAGTCGCTAAATGACGTCATCACCTAATTTGCATAATTGGTCATGCTAATGTAATTGTAACCTACGCTGCTGGAGAGAGAAATAACATCGTGGACGAGACATAAAGTGAGCAAAAAACGTCCTAAATGCATTTAGAATTTATTTAGAACTACAAATTAAATTTCTTTTAGCAATTATTGTTTTTTGTAATGTCTTTCACGTCTTTTTTTAGCGACTTTTTTTTTTTAGAAAAAAAGTCGCTAGGGGGTCTGAAAACTCGCTAAATATAGCGACAAAGTCGCTAAGTTGGCAACACTGTTTGGGAGTGAGAACGTGTTGTTCTTTTATACCCCATGGCCCCTCCCACTAGGCATAATAGTCATCTCTTTATTATTTCTTTTCCCAAACACTCTTTCCCCCTCAGCTTATCTCCAGCTGTATTCCTACAATACATATATGTAAATACAGACATTTATGGCCAATTCCAGGCAGCCTACAGTGTTTCACAATAACAAAAAAACAAACAAAAAAATAATGCAGTTCACGTGACCTTTCAAGCGCGCGCGAACCCACTATTTGAACCCCGGAACACCATACCATCGGCTTGCATAACCCCCGTATAATCGGCGATCACAGCGAGTCTACGCGACCGGCTTTATTAAAGGTAAGTGGGAAAATATGTTGACCACCCTCTGCGCCGCTCAAAATATACCTCTCACCCCTTTTTGTTTCTCTGCCCGGTCAACGAAAAGACGCGCAGCCACGGTAATTGTAGAAACTAATGGTGGTGGTGCGTGTCAGGGCTGGACTGGGACAAAAAATCGGCCCGGGCATTTTGACTAGAGACCGGCCCACCAAAAATGTGACGTCATTCAGGGGTAAAACTTCTTTCTGGGAACTTGTGGCAAGCGGTACTAGCGCATGCAGGCTTTCAATTGAACTCAGTTACACAGCAATAAAAAGAAACACAAAAAATGGCAAGAAACTGTTGTATTATTAACTGCAATAGCCGGTGTTGTGCCAAAAAGTGATTGTCTGCCAAAAACTGATCTCCGGTATTTGCCAAAAACTGATTGCTCTTATTTAAATTGCTATAAGTAACTTGTTGGGCTATAATATGTGAAACATATGTCAAATGCATCTCTCATGGATGACATAAAGTCATATTGAGCTACAAACAACATTAGTGTAACAAGGTAGAAGCCGCAATCAGTCTTTGGCAGTGACTTTTATATAACCTTTATTTATGCCGTTAAAAAAAAGTCTAATTAGCATTAAAAATGTCTTTTGTAAGAAGTAGTTGGACAGCAGAAATGGCTCAAATATTACAATAGTTCTGTAAAAATATTTAAAGTGGGGATAAAGGACCGGATTGGTTATAATGTAAGTACAATAACACAGAGTTGTAAAGATACTTGAAAAAACAGATAATTTTTTAATTCCATATATAGCCCCTTTGTAAACGCTGTTCACCGAAGTCTATTTACCAACATAGATATTACACATAAAAAATACACGCAAACATTGGAAATCAGGTTTTGGCAGGCAATCACTTTTTGGCACAACACCTGTTGCATGACAGCCACGGGAAGCCGACGGGTAAAGAGATCGGTTGTTATCGGATTACGTCGTGGAAATTGTTTAAGACATGTTTCCAAAGTAACAAAGAGCCGATGGATGGCCTATAAGATTGCTAAACAAGGGGGAGGGTGCATCCGACCTCCTCGGCTGTAATTGGTCCAGCCCAGAGTTGATCATGACCAATTGGCCAATCCAACACCTTTCATTATTTATACCCTTCCAAAAAAAAAAAAAAAATAATCGATCGGCCCATAAAAACAAAAAATCGCCAGCGGCCCACCGGGCAAATGCCCGGTATGCCCGATGGCCAGTCCAGCTATGGTGCGTGTATGCGCCCAGATCAGCTGTCTGCGGCGCGGGATGGTGTAACTCCGTCACAATAAACTAATTTAAAAATTAAAGTATAATCATACAATATAATCTTACCAAAAACATGTATCAGTGTAATAAAAAATTGCATAATCATATACAGGACACTGCAGGGATTTGCTTGTTAAAAGATTCAATATAGGGTCAAGTATGTTTTGTTGCTTCCATTGTGATAAGAAATGCCTTTTTGACAGTAAAGGCTGCTGGGAATGAGGCACATGGGACACACAACAATGTGAGCATGCCTCAGACGAGCTGGGTTACAAATGTTGCAGTAAATCTTTGGCCATATACAGACGCCAGGCTGTGAAAAATAACTTCTATCAGTCACTGTTTTTAATTTTGTAGATTTACAAGTTGACTGTTTTCTTTTTGATGCAGTGTGTGTAATGAATCCCCAGCAGTGTTGTCACTTGTACCACTTGCGTGTTTGGCCTGAAAATGTTGTTTGGTTTTGATGAAGCTGGTTTGATGTGATTGTTTGATTTTGCCAGGAGAGACTGAGGTTGTGCGAATGCAGTTTGGAAAGTGGTTTATGGTTTTGAGAAATGAAAACAAAAAAGCACAAACAAACCCTGATGAACCACAGAGAATTATCACCAGACTCTGCAGCCCAAGCTTTATAATCCTCATAATTTCATATTGTCTGGTTTGTTTTGGTTTTACTGTTTTGGTTCACGCGGCTCTCTCATCAGCCCCGTTTTCATTCAGTGCAAAGATGCTGATAAACTCATTTTACACTTTTTACCCAGTGCTAAATGTCAGATAGACAGAATTAGTGGCTGGTGAGGAAAGATTTGTGTTTTTTTGAGGCTGGCACGTCAGGTATTTCTGCAGATTTGGTGGAGATTGAAGCCTGAAGTAGATTGAAAACTGAACTAGAGTTTGTCAGCTGTCCAGAAACACTTGAAACTCCAGATTATTGCTCATGTTGCTGTGTGTGATCAGTAAATGTTGCTGGCTAACATAGTTCCTGTTTATAACACCACGGTATGCACTTTCTGTGGCGTTCACAGCTTGTGGCAAAGCAAAAAGATGGCCAGAAATGTAACTGATGCTGAGTTCTATAGAAAGTTGTTTATCAACAGTGAATAATCTCTCTGCTGCTGGGTAATGGACTGTGTAGATAGAGAAAGGCAGCAGATTAAAGAGAGATATCTCCAGCACTGTCATATTTTTGTTTTTGATCACTAGGACTTTAACCCTCCCTCCCTCTTATACATCACTCATGGGCTCGGAGTCGCATATACACAGTCATTTTGGGAGCTGATCAGTAATTGTGCTGAACAGTTATGATGAAATGCTCAGTTATTTTAACTATGAGAAATGGCTCCTCAGATGCAAATAATAAAAAGCACGTGCTGCCCTGCATATATTTACTCACTGAATACTCTAAATAAAGAAGCATCCTCACATCACGCAGCGTGTTCAACCTTGAGTAACCTTGTTATTATTCCAGGAAAAGCACATCTGGGATTATTTTTAAAGAGCTGATTTCTTTTTTTTTTTTGTCTGCATATTATTTTATTGGTAAAATGATTGCTTGCTCTGCCCAACTTTCACTATAAAGGCAGGTTGAAATGGATAAAAGCAACGTGAGAGCTTCTCCATGTTATCCTGGCATAACCTGGACAGTTGTTGGGCGAGCTTGCCTGTTCACCTTCACTGTGTGGTGAAATTCACCCACAAGTTGGATAGAAAGTGGCTTCGAGCCCAGTCAGTGAAAGGCACAGTGCGTCAAGGGGCCTGCGAGCTGATCGATACCGAGCTAATTGGAAAATAGCGGCAGGAAATGTGATAATGTGGCTGTTCACTCTGCTCTTACTCTAACTGCCCTCGCCATCCTCTCTCGCCATCTTTTCCCGCTCTCCAGGGTCAGGTCTGGGTTCTTCAATCTAGTGGGCTTCTAATAAGGCTGGAGCCACTGGTCGGCCGAACCGTGATGTCTGTGGATGTAGGAGGGCCGCCGCATGCTTACGAGTATTTTCACGTCCATGCACGAGATGAGAACGCAGCAAGAGAACTGAGTAAGTTCATGCTCAACGTGTCAGCGCCTGCTGTTTAACGTATCACTGACTATATTTATTTTCTCTTAATTTAACTGGGACTGCCTTGTTTATTTTATAGTTAACTTTCTTTTTTCGATGTGAAGATAATGAGAAAATGGTGCAATGATAAGCACAGTTTAATGCAAGCTGTCAAAAATGCATAAAAGTTTATTAGTCCTACTGATCTGCACAATCTGCATGTTTTCCTCCCTTACAACACAGATGATCCTCCTCTTCCTTTGCGTGTCGCAGTTCTTTGTATTTTTTGGTTCCTGCTAGTCCGTCACTTTATTGTCTCCCCAAGAAAGGTTGTGTGATTCTAGTTGTGTCCAAATTCATGGGCTGCATCCTCCTGAGGCCGCATTTGTAGACCAATTACGTCACAGCGAAGCGCCGAAGGCTGTCCAAATTCGTAGACTCCTCCGAGTGCGGCCGACAAATACGTCCTCCTTTTCCCCGAATTTGAAGGATGGGTCGGGTGTGTCCTTCGTGGCCTACCATATCCCAGAATTCATAGCGCGGCCCAGCCAAACTCCAGTTTCCAACAATGGCGGCCGCTACTAAGTTTTAAAATTACTCTTATTAATCTTTCTGGGTCACAAAATAAACTTTTAACATATTTTCAGGCGAGAAAGTAGCTGTGTAAACATCAAATATCTGCTCGGTTTATCAAGATATCGCATATTTGCAAAAGTCCTTCGACGTTTTCGGAGACTTCTGCTACCCACCAGCTGTGTGATTTTTTTTTTTTTTTTTTTTAACTTCTGTTTTTTTCTGCTTTTGGAGCCTTTTTCTATGATATTGTTTTCTTAAGTTTGACCTCTCCCGGCCACCGTACAATAACCACTGAGTTGAGAGCTCATCTTATTTCAGAAACCATTACGTAGTTACAATACAAAAAACAGTCAGGTTTTACTTTAGACTGTTAAATGTAATTTCATCATATACTCCTTGTTATATAATAAGAACTTTTGTTGTATTGAGTTTTTTGATTCCTGGTAGATCAACTGACAACAGTTGAACCCAGTACCAGCCCATATTACTATATACATCCAGTTAGGAAATCTCATACAGCCATGCTGTTTAAGGAGTTTTAGCCTACCTACATTTGCACCTGCAAGCTACCTTGCAACCCACCTCTACCCCGGGTCCTCCCGGTTGAGCTATTGTCTGACTCAATCGATTTGCCACTGATGCCTGTGCTATTCAGTAGTGGGGGTCTTGCTGTGGCTCTTCCTGCTTCAGGCTTCCCAGGACATCCTAGACATGCTGCCAAATGAAGCCTATACGTAAGCTCAATAAAAAAGATCTGTAATCACTCATCTGCCTGCTTCCTGGGTGTTCAGGCGCTAGTCTGTTCTTCACATCACTTACATTTTCCGATGCTGTCAAACTCAGTCCTGACATAATTTCTCTCGTCTAGTCATTTTCTTGCCAGACTTCATTTGATCTTTCACACTTTCAATCGTGCAACCCTCATCCTCCCCATCTCCTCCTCACCCTGGTCACTCAGAGCCTCATCCAAGCCTCTGTCTTCATCTTCATTAACACTAGCATCTAGACTTCAGGGCGTCCCGTCCTAACCCTGTTGAAATTCTGTTCTGCTATGTTGGGTCATTGAAATCTAATCACCGAGCAGCTTGAAATGAATTCTGCATATCCATAAATCATGTGCAGTTTTTCCAAATGATCTCTCCCCATTGAAATATAAGGTGCAGCTCCAGATGGAAATAATAATCTTCTTTTGACTAAAGTGGTCCTGACTAAAACTAAACTTTGAACAGAAATTCCCAATTTGTAGTAAGTGCACCTAAAAACTTTTAGTGCACCTAAGAACTAAAGCTGAGTCAAAGAGGTTCTGCCTAACGGTGCTGGTATTGTAAGTGTTGAAGTGAGCAGGTGCATGAGAAAAAGGGGTTAAATCAAGTTGAATATACGTAGGAGAGGAATGCGAGATGGAGGACTTAGAAAAGGATGAGGGTGACTGGAAGTATTGTGAAGGAAGGGGAAGAAAAGAAAGGGTCTCTTGTCCATTTCAGACTCAGGGGAACTGTGTATGTCACCAGAATGCGTTGTACTGCCAGACATGAGTGACAGTGATGGGCACGGTGGGCCTGGTATCCCGCGTCTACCACTCCTCCCAATTCCCCCAGCCAGGCCTTTCTATCCCCGAGACAAGATGAGGAGACGTCGTGTCAGCTCAAGTGCGACAGTCTTACTCTCACTCATTCACTCACTCGTTCTTTCCTTCTTAAGCCAACCTTTTTGCTCAAGTTTTATGTATCTTTCTTCCCATTTTTACACCTTATTTCCCTCTCCTCTCTTTCTTTTCCCCCATCGCTCTTGTCTTTTTGCTTACTGATTTGCTCTTTGTCGCCTCTCCTCTGTTTCATCCCCCCCCCCTTCCTGTCCTCCTTTCATACGGTGCTCTTTCTTCAGTCCTTGGAATGGCAGCTCTGAAGTGGCTGGCACAAAAATAGAGCAGGTGGTCAACACCTGCCTGGTTTCCCAGATTATGGACCATCTCTTTGATAAGCCACCATTTGTCTGCATCAAAGACACCGTTTTAGGACATGCTTCAGAAAGGCAGAGGACACCCCGCGGAGCACTGCTGTCACCTTTCCTTTTCACTGTCTACACCTTGGATTTCAGCATTAACTCTGGGTCATGACAGCTCTAGAGGTTCTCAGGTGGCACCTTTTTGTTGAATCTATGTGTAAAGGGAAAAATGAAGGGGTTTTAGGCTTGGTGGTGAGTAGGTTGGGTGATATGATAAATAATTCCAACAACTGGTCACTTAATAAGATATTTACAACAAGGAAAACACAGATAAAGAAACTAAGTAACATTTTTTCTTGTTCCTGGGTAATATTTGCCTTTTCCTGACAGCCAAGTCTTCAAAGGTAGAGATAATTCATATTATTATTTTCAAACTTTGCTTTTGTGACCGTTAAGTTAATTTTTTCCGATAATCTTATTCCCAAACATTCATCTTAAGTGATATATTAATTGGAAAAAAAATACTGTTTCTACCTTTGTTATTAAAAAAAATAAAGTTAGAAGCATTCTCTAACAAATTAATAGGCATTTTATTAGGGGAAATATCTATTAGATCCCTTTGATTTGGTGTTATGTGGAGTAGCTGTTGTCAGATGTTTTGTACAGTCGATCGCCAGGTTTTGACATATCTCAGAAGGGAATTTCAAGTCATCTCCAAATTAAAGGTTCCACGAATGTTACTTGGATACACAACATTTCAGCTATTTTTTTTACTAGTTTTCTGTTGGATTAGGGTGAGCTCAATCCCTGATCTCAATGCGCTTTTTTTGAGCCGCTCCTTTGCACTTGGTCATTGTTTTCATTGCCAGGAGACTCGCCCACAGTACACTTTCAATGCTATGGTTGTATGAAGGAGGCTCTCATCCAAGATTTTTCTATCTGTATCTTTCCCCAAAGGCATTGCAGCCAAACCAGAAAAAAACATCCATCTGGTGGTAAAGGGTGGCATGTCGACTCTAAGTCTGGAACAATTGCTGCCCTAAGTGGAGGAGTTTAAGTATCTCAGGGTCTTGTTCACAAACAAGGGGAGTGTGAGATTGAGGACAAACAGATTGGGGTTGTGTCCGTAGTGATGTGGACGCTATACTGGCCTGTTCTGGCAAAGAGAGAGCATAAAACCGCCGATTTATCTACATTCCTACTGTAATCTATGGGCATGATCTCTGCGTAGTGACCGAAAGAATGAGGCAGAGGATACAAGCAAAGGAAATTTGTGACTGGGCTCTACCTCAGAGATGAGTGAGTACCTTTGTTATTTGAGAGGGACTCAGAGTAGAGCTGTTGATGGTCTGCACTGAAAACAGCCACTTGAGGTGGTTCAGGCATCTGACTAGGATACTTACTGGATGGCTCCTAGGCAGAGTGTTTTGGGCATGTTGTACTAGGAGGAGGCTCCAGGGCAGCCCCAGGAGTTGCTGGATTGTATTAATTGATTTGGGAATGACTCAGTGTTTCCCCGATGAGCTTAAAGAAGTGGCCGTGTGAGTCTGGCATCTCTGCTTAGACTCACACCCTTCTGACCCAGCAAACATAATTCTTCCACCAGCATTCTTTCACACTCTACATACGAAGAGCGGCCTGAGTTCAGTTTAGTTTCAGGTTCATGTAATCACATTAAATACTCTCATCCGAATCGTGCAGATGTTCACTGCCAAACTTCAGAAAGGCCTGAACAAGGACCTTCCTGAAGCATTGCAAGCACTAGAAGATTTCAAACCTTTATGATGCAACATATAGCCCATGGCTTTCTTGGTGACTGTATTCCCGGCAGCTCCTCCCATTTATTTTTGTGAGTTACTCTCACTAATGTTGCACAAAACAACAAAAACAGTTTTGCACAGCATCCCAGACTGAGCATGACTGGCAGTGATTTTTGTCTTTCTTCCAGTAATCACACCAACACTGATTATTTTCCTCAACATTTTCTCACCAAGCTGCTTACTGATGTTCTCTTAGCCAATTCCAGCCATGTGCAGGGCAGCTTTCTTGTCCCCGATGTCCTGGGACAAATATTTGGTCTTTCAAATGGTGGTGAGGTTGGAGATACAGACAGCTTAGGTGATCGGGCATACCATTCGTTAAAGTGGTATGCATTTCTGAAGCATGTCCTAAAACAGCCCGTTCTCACTCCAGAGGCGTAACATGCCGACGTTTTGTCACTTCCCGCGGCGTTCCTGAGGAACGCGAAAGGAGACCTTCGGCGTTCTTATGGTACGTGGCGGGTTATGGCTGAAATCCAGTGCAATGACGCTCCCGCGGTAATAGACGTTCCAGCCCTGTATTCCAGCCCTAAACCTAACCTTATTCCTAGCCCTAACCATAACCTTTTTCCTGACCTTAACCATGACTTTAATTATGTTAAATATCGTGTTTCTAAGCGATTTGAAGGAAAAGAGCGAACATGTGTAGGTTGAGTCCATACGGTTCTCATATTTCCTCATTTTTCCGAGGTCGTCATTTAGGAACGTGGTGGGTAGCCGAAAACGTAATATGTTGACGATTTGTCACCTAGCGTAAAATGTTACGCTTTGGGAGTGAGAACGTGTTGCCTAAAAAGATGTCTTTGTGGTTGCTAGCTTGTTTACATGTTAATCTGTAAGTTGCTGCCAATTAAACTATTGTTGCATAGCATAACTGATGCAAATTCTTGCTGGTCTGTAGGGACTTAATTACTTTTTACACTCATTAAAAAGACTGTTATTTTGTGACTTTTACAGAATGCTTTTTAAGCTCAAATTGCCATTGAATGGGTTTTTGTCATTTTTGTGGTTCACCAGAGGAAGCTAATAATATTTCAGTGGGGGCGGTACCACCCTTAGCCCTGCCGTCAGGATAAGCCCCTCGTTTAGTCAATACATTGCTCACATTCTTCTGCAAAGGCTCGCCAAAGTATATCTTTAATCACCTGGAACAATTGTAAAAAAAAAAAAAAAAAAAAAAAGATGTTAGATGCTTGTCTAAAACAAAGGACTGGGCTCTTTGTCGGTCATCTTTACTGTTGCAGTATTAGAAGGCGGGGCAAAAAGCGTGCTGCTGTAAGCCTTGTCTTCACAGCACATAAGCAGAGCAGCAGCAGCAGCTCTGATACTCTGCGTGTGTCCACAGAGAAGGATTTCAGACAGAGCTGCAGGTCATCCATGACTTGGAAGTACAAATAAATTGCTTTTTGTGTTGACAGGCCATAATCCTTTTCCTGCCTAAAACACCTTGCCCACCTGGTCTTTCTTCAGGAGTCCGCTGCGTTTTGCTTACCTTGTAGATCATACCATGTATTGCAGTCAAACCAGTGGGGCGGGGGGATCTTTTGTGAAAGATCCAAAACTGATGGAAATAGTTGAGTAAGTTTCAAAATCTGTTTTACACTTTGGCTTTCTATTTGGGGGATTTAAAGAATTGGGAACGAACATCTTTTACCAGGACAGTAATGGCAAGGAGAGGTTTTTTGGACCTATAGTTCAAGTGACAAGCACTTTGTTTTAAGTACAGACATTAAAGCAGGAGAAGATTGCAGAATAGTCTAGGGGCAGGGCATCAGAAAAATAACTGAGTGATTAATAAAATGAAGAAACTCATATAAACTCATATCCTGTGTCTGGTAGTGAAGAAGGGGCATTTGCGGTTAACAGATGGCTTATTTTTCTTTTTCTGCACAACACACTTTCTCCATCTGGGTATCAACGTTTGTTGACATGTTTAATTACCAAGAATACACACTTAAGAAAGTTCTTGACAGTTTTCCATCAGGGAGAACTGCATTGAGCTTCACGTTTCCCTTTTTTAATCACGGCGGAGCTCTTATCAAGTGGGCCGCGCTTTAAAGCAGTCTCTCCTTTTCTCCTTTAACTATCTTAGCTTCAGCAACACCATTTATTTTGCCGTGAAGACAAGCCAATCTTGTTTTGTGTGTGTGTTCTCTTCCTCAAAAGCTGCCTGGCTTACCTGTATCTCCAGCTTCATCTACCTCCTGATGAAACCCATACTGGCCCTTCTGCTGATAAGGTAAGCCAGGCAACGAGATATATCCATCATTCACCTACTTAACACGCGCACACACGAGTGCACACATGCTTACCTATGACAGTGTGTGTGTGTGTGTGTGTGGGGGGGGGGTTATAACAAGATTAGGATTAGAAATGTGAATGAAATCACCCCCTCTGCTGCCATACAAGTAATCAAATGGCCTCAAACAAAAGAGCAGTTCATTTAGTGCCACTTATTCTTGCTTGGTGGCTTCACAGAATAGCAGTCTCATTATTCTATTAACCACTCAACCTCCCCCCACCACACCCACACACATACACAAACACACAGACACAGAAATGCACAAAAGCTCATAAATTGTGTTGTGGGACTGCTGCCAAAGCGGAGCCCGGGTTCAGCTTGGTAGTTAATCATCTCCTATAGCATGTAATTCGTGTAAACAATGTTTGTTTGTGCACCAAGAGAGCCCCCCCCCCCTCCCCTAGGCTCTAGTTAGCTATGATGTGGCGCTGTACCTGGGAATAGTACTTTGTGTGCAAAAGGGTCAAAGGTCACAAGGTGTTGGTAATTGAGTCCCTGTGCCAAACAGAAATGAGCATGGAAACTAACTCGCTGGCCTGGAAGCGCTTGTGATCACGGCGCTCCTTGGGGGTGAAGTGATGCCGAGAGTGAATGTTAACAGGAATTAGAAGGGGAGGGCTGAGTACTGTGTTGGCAAGTGTTTATGTAGTCTGTTGCTCATTTGTATGTGGGCAGCATTGGTCCGTCTCGGCTAACAAAATGTGTAAAGAAGCAGACCTTTTGACCGATGGGCTTCTTGTCAACACTGCCACGATAAACCTTCCGAGACCTCTGAATGATGCGTTTCCCTTCTGCGTCCCCTGCTTGGTTACCACGGTCACTGTGTACACAAGGTCATTCAGTGTGTGATCAATAGTTTGTATTGAGCTTACGCTCACCACAACAACCCCCCCTCCCCCTTCCGTTTCTGAAATGGCCGTTAAATCGATGGGAACAAATGAAATTAAGCTCCTGGGCGGCCCGGAGGAGCAAATGATCTTCCTGTGATTAATAACACACTGTAAACGCATCTGTGCCGGGCATATTACATCAGAGAGTGTTTCGTTGCCTCGGCCCGTTTCCTCAGGGTAAGACTAAGAGAATAAAGCTGTGGTAATGGTGTTTACATGGAGGAAGCACCGTTGAATAGAACACTGAAACAAGAACAAATGGTTTTTGTTTGTACAGATGTACCCATGCTACTTCTAGAAATTGTGATTCTGAAGTTTAGTTTAGAAGTACCAGAAATCCTGTAATATCACAAAAAGTTGGGGTGTTGGCTACTTTATTTATTTTTGTTTGTTATTGCTTTTAAGAATAACTTTTTGTCATCTTAATTAACTGAAGACATTAAGTGAAGACACCACAAGAGTATGAACTTTGAGGTTTGTCCAGTTGTGTTTTAGCTTCATACAAGGTAGGATTAGAAAATGAAGTTACAAATAAAGTTTAACTGATCCTGATCTATGAAGCAAGTATACCTACTCTAGTTTGATATAACAGATATAAAGGTACAATACAGTGTAAATTGAAGTACAGCGGGAAATATCCCAACCAACATACAATCTCTCACACTTAATGGCTCCCATTTCTCTTACACTGTACTTTCTACAATTTTAGCAAAAACACTTCCTTAGAATCAATGATGAACCGATTAGATTTTGGTGGTGAAAGGTCACTACTGCCTGACATTTATCTCATTCTTGTGAACAATATATAAGAGAAAAGCCTTTGAGGAACTTTGATACATCTAACTTAAATGTCAAGCATGGCTATGCTATATCACACCATCCACAATGGTACCGGAATATTTTTTTTAATAATATTGATTTTATGTTATTTCATAATACTGTGATATATAGTGATGCCATGCATTTATGTTCCCTAGAGTGCATAGCAATGAAACAAGCCCAAATATGTCTGAGAGTGAGAGCAGTGTGTTGGGCCAGACCTCCAACAAAGCATTATACTGTGTAAAATGTGGAAGAACACTGTTCCTGCTGATGGCTCAGTCAAATAGAATAAAAGTCGGTTACCAGCATCCTTGTGACTAGGAAAAAATGGTGGTTGTCTGGAAGTTGCATTTAATTTTTTTTGGTGAAGGACATGCCAAATGTGAAAATCAGTAAAAACTCTATATTACCCTGATTTTTTTATGGCCTAGTATATTGTCTTCACAACAGTATACTAGGCCTTAGAGGGACATGAGTACCTGTGCTGGCTAAGCATTTCACCTTGACCTTCATTGTTAGCGCCGAAAGTCAAAGTTGACCTTGAAATTTTTTTAAGAAACTTTATTGAGTAATATATCATATGAAAAGGCATGGAGAGAGCTGTACAACACATATTACAACTTTACTATGACTCCAAAACATTTTACAAAATCACACACTGCATGAATACATCTTAAAATCTCAAGTTTTTACAGCTACATGCCACAGACAGCCAATTTTGCTCCAGTCAAATGGGTGTAGAAAATAACATACACCAGTTTACCGTGTAATGCTTCAAGTTCACAGGTCAAAAGTCAGACATCAGCATGTTGTAATAAAAACATCCTATAGAATTAAAGTTTTTAGTATAGCCCCTACCCTTAAGTACTGTTGTTGCTAATTTATTACAGTTCATCATCACATTATGGCAAACAATGTATGTAATTGAGAAGTTGACCCCGTTTAATCACAAACTGATAGCAGACCGACTCCATCTTGATGCACCAAAGTCGCTTTGAAGACAGCCAATGACTTATGAGTTGTCACTGACTTTGACATCGCTGGAGCACTTGCAAGCTTCCCTCCATACGACAAGGGAGACCAAACAGTGGACAGAAATTACTGATGCAGTAACACAGAGGAAACAGACGGATTTACGCTACCAATTAAAAAGCTCAAAGCAAGATACAGCATCCCAGATAGAAAATATTTTAAGTTCAGTTTTATTAGACAACAATATTGTGCAGACTCCTAAATGTTAAGTGACTTTAGTTCTTGTTATTGAAATGAACACTGTAAGTTTGGCTGAGCATCATCAATGACAGTAGCACACTGGAAAAGAAGGACAGGAAATGCTCTTTATTGTGGTACAGGCAGCAGTATTTATTAGAGCAATCAGCTCCAATAAAAGGTTCTTTTATTACTGCATATTTTTAAGTCACTGCCTTGATTTACCCACGGTAAATCATCCATATCCAAGTCCGGATTGTCATGGATCTAAATTGCAACGAGCAAAGTAATATTTACATCTAATATTTTAGATATAACTAAAATACTCGTTGAATCTGTTTGAACGCAGCAAAAAAACAAATTAAGGATTACCAGCCTTATCATTAGGCTAACTCTAGTGTACAACTCTGCTGCTACTGATAATACTTTCATCAGTCTCGCTTGTTATTCTTCACACAACTTCCCCAGGTCCAGCACTTGCTGTGTCCTCAGCAGTTGGCGTGCAATGATAATATATCTTTGATGCTGAGGCATATTTGTGCCAACCGTGAGAATTTCCTGCCAAGGCTGAATCAGGCAAAGTCTAGTCGAGCTTAATTTTTAGAGCTTTTTGGGAAATATGCCTGGTGTGAGATTTGTGGCTTTAAGTTTTCCATCATAAATCTTGCTTTTCTATGCTTTTTTTAAAATATAGTGCTTACAAAACAAGAACTGGACAGAGTATTAGCTGTCCTGTCTTTGGAGAAGGACTTGAGGTATTCGAACATGAAGCCAACTCGTGTTCCTACAGCGAAGATTTCAAAGATACTGGTTTCAAGAAGTATGTGAGGCGCAAGCAAAGTTTGATGTGGAGCACAGCAGCAAACCTAATACAGCATGTGAATATCGACTGATGAATGCATACTTTTACATTACAGGATATGACATGAAGATCATTGCACTACCATCTTGAAACCCATGTGCTAAAGGTGTTACAGCAGATTGCAGTGCTTATAGAAGACACATATAAGTCCATTTAGGGTACCCGCGTGGGAAAAAAAGCTGAAAATCCTCCTAAAAATGTGCAACAAATACTATACATGAAACATAAAATTCAGTTTCTTCTCTATATGGTTAAATGGAGATGCCTTGTCACTGATTCTGCCTTCAATGAACCATAAAAATTCACTGATCAATCTGCTCGGCTCATCCACTGAATGTCCAGTCAGGAAGATGTTTTTCATGTGTTTTCACAATCAAATCGATTCTGACACCGGCTGCAGAGAGATAGAAAAGGCAGGTTCTCATGGTTTGGTCATCCCATATGGACGCGGGGCCACAGCAGTGCATTGGCTGTACCCGCTACCCCATGTGTAGTTTGTTTTGCTTTTCTTTCAGACACACTGTTGAACCTCTCTCTTTCTGCAGCTTGCACAGATGGGGTGTGCTCTTTTATTCATAAGGGCTACACTAACTTTGATCTGGCTTTGCATTTGCAGCATGTGTCAGAACGAGATGGCGGGAGGGGAAGAGAGCGGGGCGGCTGAAGAGCAGAGGTAGCTTGTCCTACTGGCCACACATCCTAACTGCTCCCTGTGCCTCTTTTCTATGCTCCTCAATTCCTCTGGGCCAGTGTGCTTTCTATTATGCATGCGTGTCAAAACCAGTACATCTATGTGCTGGCAACAGATACAGAGTGGACACAAACCTCACCAAAGCAGTGTGTGTCTGTGTGTGTTTGAGGGGGTTGTTCATGAATGAAAAGCAAACACATAGGATTGACTGGGCTTATTTTAACAGTAGGGACAAAAGCCAACTTGAAGCAACAGGATTTTGAATTCCTGAATGTTCATAATCACCACACTAAACCATGGCCCCCCCCCTGTGTTACAGTTGTCCTGGTCATTTGGCATTGTGGTGCGCCTTTCAAGATGACAGTGGCAGTTACATCAAAGAAATCCATGGTGACTTTTTGTATTTCTTTCATTTAAGACAACAGGCAGAGCAGTGCTTCTCATTTCCAGTCAGCTGCCGTTGCTTTTACAGACTCAAATAACAGCCTTGAGAGAGAACTGTGAGCTTACACTTCTACATTTTTAGCTTACTTCTATTTTACTTTTTCTTTTATGTCGTCATCTGATTCATGAAAGACGAGATATCTTAAAGTGATTTGATGACTACTCAAAGCATAGCCAGGGTTGCGCATTTCTGAAATTTAACTGCTGCTTGGTGTCATATAGCTTTAAGTGCTGAAGGAAAACTGGAATAACACAGACTGTATGTCAAAGGTGGACATGAGGGCTGGACTGGGACAAAAAATCGGCCCGGGCATTTTGACTAGAGACTGGCCCACCAGGTATTATAGGAAAAACCATAAAGCCTTTGAATGAAAACAAACGCTGTTGTCACAGTGATGTACACTGTCATGTTGGTATATATGTATCAGTCTAATAAACTTAGACCTACACCATCCTCCCTATTCTGGTATTCTAAACAGTCCCCGAAAGTAGACTGCTTGGTCGAGTTAACCTCCTGAACTATCTACAACACATGGTGAAAACCTGAAATTAAGACAGAGGAGACTAGAGGTGAGACATGATCATTACTGATGACAGATTTAGATATATTTTCATAAACCATTCATTTGCCACATCAATATATAGGAAGGCAGGGCAAAATATTTTTTCTAACATGGCAACCTTTAAAAAGTGAAAGGCGATAGAAAGACAGGTGAGAAAGAATAAAACTTGACTTTTTGATGGCATTTTACACACAGTACTGGTACAGTATCTAGAAAATGTGGGAAAATACTGGCATCATATACAGTACTTGGCTACTTCTGAAGAAATTATGATGGGACCCTAAAAAAATTACTATGTACAATAATGGATTTCTATACATTTTACATCAGATGAAAATGTTTGTTGTAAGATTCAGATAATTATTTGTTAAAAGCGAGACATTTTAAATGAGAATAAGAAAGAAAAGTATTTCTTTGTGCCCCCCTTTCCCTGTTAATGCCCTACCTGGCCCCCTGGCAAAACTTTGCTAGATCTGCCCCTGCACAGTTACCAGCTGGCAGCTACTTAGAAAAGGATCCTGGTGTTATTTGTCTCTCAGAAACAGTTCATAACTTCCCTTCAACTCATTCATGTCACCTCAAAGGTAAACCTGTTTCTCCATCACCTGTTCAGCTCTGATGATTCAGTAAGGACATCTCCTGGTTTCATCTTCATGTTTCCCTCTCACCAGATAACCAAACCGACATCATGACCAGCAGCTTTACAGCTGTGGCTCCAGCAAACATCAGCTGATACTAGAAATTAATATTAAATGAATTCTAACAGCTGATCAAGCTTAAGGGATAGAAGATGCATGTAAAAAGAAAAATAATCTATATAAGAGATTCATAAAACAGAGGACAAAAGATGCTGAAATAAAGTACAAGTTATATAAAAATAGATTAGTAAAATAAGAACAAGTAAGAAAGAATATTACCACAAATTATTGGAGCAAAGTAGAAGTAACACACAAGAAACATGGAGGATATTAAATAGTATAATCAAAAAGGGCTCAAAAAATAAGAATTATCCAGATTATTTAAAAAAAGATAAAGATATTGTGCTTGATAAAACTAAAGACATTGCAAATGAATTTAATGATTTCTTTGTAAATGTTGGCTTTAATTTAGCAAAAGAAATTCCAGAGTCAAGAAATAATAACGACCTAAATAAACATATTACTCAGAATGTGTCCTCCATGTTTATTGGTGCTGTAACTCATAGAGAAATAATTAACATTGTGAAGACATTTAAAAATAAAAAGTCCACTGACTGTTTTGGTATTGACATGATATTAGTTAAAAGTATTATAGAATATATAGTGCAACCTTTCGCATACATTTGTAATCTGTCCTTTCAAACTGGTGTATTTCCCTCACAAATGAAAATAGCAAAAGTTATTCCAATCCATAAAAACGGAGAGAGAAGTCAGTTTACCAATTATAGGCCAATATCACTGCTCCCACAGTTCTCAAAAATTTTAGAAAAGTTATTTGTTAATAGACTTGATAAATATATTGAGAAGCATAATCTCCTAAGTGATAACCAATATGGCTTTAGAGTGAAAAGGTCCACTTCGATGGCAGTGATGGAACTTGTAGAAGGGATATCTAATGCTATAGATAATAAGGAATATACTGTTGGTGTTTTTATAGACTTAAAAAAGGCGTTTGATACGATTGATCATTCTATATTAATGAATAAACTAGAGAGATATGGCATAAGAGGGTTAGCATACAAGTGGATGAAAAGTTACCTGGATGACAGATATCAATATGTCGAATTCAATAATGTAAAATCTAAGCAGTTGAAGGTAACTTGTGGTGTTCCTCAGGGCTCTGTGCTGGGCCCTAAATTATTTATATTATACATAAATGACATATGTAGCATTTCCAAACTGTTAAAATGTGTATTGTTTGCTGATGACACCACTCTGTATTGCTCAGGTAAAAACCTAGAACAGCTTCTGACTACAGTGGAAAAGGAGTTAAATATATTAAAAAACTGGTTTGATGTAAATAAGTTATCATTAAATATAAAGGAAACAAAATTGATTATTTTTGGCACTAGACAAATGAAAAATGTATCTAAAATCAGGGTTAATGGAATTGAAATTGAAAGAGTGTACGAAAATAAATTTCTTGGAGTGATAATTGATGATAAGCTGAGTTGGAAGTCTCATATAAACCATGTGAAAACAAAAATGTCAAAAACCATTGCTATTCTCTATAAAACAAAGCATGTCCTGAACAAAAAATCATTATACACACTCTATTGTACTCTGTTGCTTCCATATATGACTTACTGTCTGGAGATATGGGGTAATGCATATAAAACGAACACTCTTCCTATTTTCAAGTTGCAAAAAAGAGCTATAAGAATTATAAACCAATCAAACTATATAGAACCAACTAACATTTTGTTTATTAATCTGAATACCCTGAAATTTTATGATTTAGTTGAATATAAAATGGCACAGATAATGTATAAAGCACAAAATAACTTGCTTTGCCCCAGTACTCAGAAGCTGTTCAAAGTCAGAGAGAGTCAATATGACTTAAGGGGAACAGATTTCTTTAAAAAAAACAAGATAAGGACAAATATAAAGCAGAGATGTGTTTCTGTTAGAGGAGTTAACCTGTGGAATAGTTATGACAGTGATTTAAAAAGGTGTAGTTCATTTTCCTTGTTTAAAAATATGTTTAAAAATAGAGTATTAGAAAAATATATATATCAAGAATGAAAAGAGCAAAAAAAAACAAAAACAAAAAACAGAAAACCTCTTGATTCTTTTGCTTTGATGTAGTTACTTACTAAGGTGGAAAGTTTTTTGTTTTTTTTGTTTTTTCTTGTTTGTTTGTTTTGTTTTTGCTTTGTTTGCCTTCTCTCACCCCAACTGGTCGCAGCAGATGGCCGCCCCTCCCTGAGCCGGGTTCTGCCGGAGGTTTCTTCCTGTTAAAAGGGAGTTTTTCCTTCCCACTGTCGCCAAAGTGCTTGCTCATAGGGGGTCATATGATTGTTGGGCTTTTCTCTCTGTATCTATGAAGCGCCTTGAGGCGACATTTGTTGTGATTTGGCGCTATATAAATGAAATTGAATTGAATTGAATTTTATTATTTGCTTCGAGCCCTGTGTACAGGAGCTGCATGCTAAAAGATCTTTTGTTAAAAGGGTTGGCGTAATAAGCAAATGCTTCAGCCAATACCTTTTGATTAGCCTTGTCTCATGCTTTCTTGCTTTGTGGTAAATCTTTGTTCTGTCTTCACTGAGATATTTGAATGCTAATCAATAAACACATCAATAAACATATCAATCAATAAACGTGCTGCTGTTGTTTAGCGCAACATCAGCTGGTTTCGTCTTTCTGGTGCAAAGTGGACGATAAACAAACAAGTGAGACGATCAGCTAATCATTGATCAGTTTTATGATTGAAGTAGCAACAGGAGAGGGAGGGGGAGAGAATGAGAGAAGAGGCAGCTGCAGCGTAACGACAAATTAACTCCAGCTTTGTGTCTTTTTCATTGTAGCTGAAGTCCGGGACAAACTGTTCCTTTTCAGCTCAATACGAAAAGCGAAATATTTTCTCTGAACACGAGACGATTCTGTTTTTTACAGGACGGTTGGAAACTCTACTAACTAACCTTTATAAATAAAATAAGATAAAACAAGTTCAACATCAATAACATCATAGCACCCGCCCAGCAGTATATAAACTCCGTCATGCTAGCTAGTACGCAGTACGAGTTATTGTAACTGACTGTAAAAAGTGAGCATAACGAAAATAAACTCCACCTAAACTTGGTTTATATCTGACCCAGATAGACTGCAGGTCATAGCTTCTTACCTGAAGTTCAGTTCACCGCCTCGGGTCTCTGCTCCTCCTGCTTTTCCATCATCCACCTGCCAGCGTGTTGCATCTGCTGGCCTCCACCACTTGCTAATGTTACTGAATCTGTGGAAGCTCCGCAATAGCCACCACCAAATAATTGTGTTATTTTCACACATCTCCCAGCATCTGGCCAATCCACCACCTTTCAGTGTTTATACCGTTACGGAAAACAACGAAGGAAAAAAACCCCCATCGGCCCATAAAAACGAAAAATCACCATCGGCCCACCGGGCAAATACCTGGTATGCCCGATGGCCAGTCCAGCTATGGTGGACATAATGTTGAGCTCTGGAAGGTGAGATGAATCTCTTTTAATGGCCAGCAGGTGGCATCTCTTCTGGTTACAATGAGACTGCTGAAAACAAAAAGAAACCAACTGCTCCATACATCAGAAAACATTCTCAGAGTAATTTTATGATCCCAGTTGCTAATTCACATCTACTTCGATAGAGCATGATGCTCATTAATGTAAATTATGGTCCCTTTTCTAATAAAATAACTAATAAATCAAAGTATGCTTCAGGGTCTGGCTACACTGTGATGGGCAAGTCCTTGGTTTTTCAGTCAGATTCACCCCTCATCTGGTTATGAAATAAAATGGCGATGGGCAACTAATGCCAAACTGGAGGCTTTAAAACAAATCAGTGCATGACATCACAGGATAGTGAATAGATGGTGGGTAGTGAACACAGGCTACATGGATTATCTCTATTTCAGGACAGAGACAGTTATTCCTAATATTAGAATATCATTCTAAGATATTCTACATTTATTCTCTGTTGTTTTTACATTGAATCCATATGTATCCATGTTACTTGAGAAATGATGTGAATCTCATGTTTCAGCACATCCCAAAGTTGCTCTATTGGCTTGAGCTCTGGGGACTGTGGAAGCCATTTAAGTAGAGTGAACTCATTGCCGTGTCCGAAGAACCAGATTGAGATTATCTGACCTTTGTGATATTGTGTGTTATTCTGCCTGAAGCAGCCATCAGAAGATGGGTACTCTGTGGTCATAAAGGGATGGACATACAATAACATGGTCAGCAACGATAACTAGGTAGTCTGTGGTGTATAAACAATACTCCAGATTCTGACCCTATGTTCTGAAGGATGATTCAGAAAGATTTATCTGAGTTTTTCAAATCTTTTGTTGTTCAATTCTAGTGCGGTTTTGTGAATTGTAGCCTCAGGGTCCTGTTCCTAGATCACAGAAATAGGACATGGTTTGGTCTTTTGCTGCTGTATCCAGTCTGCTTCAGCATTCAATGTGTTGAGTATTGAAAAATGCTCTTCTGCATATGTTGGTTAAAACAACTGGTTATTTGAGTCATTGTTGCCTTTCTATCATCTTAACCCTTTAAAGCCGGTCGGAGCAGGCACCCTCTGTTTTGCGTAACTATTTTTAAATCCCGGTAGCTCTGCAACCACGTAAGCTAGCGCAATAATTTTTTTTGCCATCAGCTTGTCCTCGGTCACAGTTTCCTTCCACATATAGCTTTGCAAAAATTGCATAAAAAGCGCTTGCAGCAACAAAAACATAATATTCCAGAAACACGCTTTGCCGATCCGATCAGCTGTTTGTAACACTTCCTACATTGGAATAGACGTCAGCGCGAACTTTTGCATGTCCGCCATTACCTGCCCGAAACCGGAAGTGACGTCATTTTCGCGGAAATGTAGTTTTTTGTTTTTTACCATCAGGGCCTCATGAGCCTATACTGGTGTTTTTAAAAGTTATTTTTGACTTTGACTTTCTGTGTCGTTTCTGGGATGCTTTGGACTCATATTGCACTGCTGGAAATAGTTCATTTTGATGCATATGCTGCTTTTTTGCAATTTTGCATTATAATATTTATTTTCATTTTTCCTGCAGTATATAAAAATTGGTGTATTCCAAAAATAAAACTATGAAGACACTCAAAATAAATTTCCTGTGGTAGGAAACTATTTTGTGCAACTTTTTTGTATTTACAGTTTTGAGGGATAAGCCTCTTAAATTTCTCTAACTAGAAATATATGTTAAAAAAAGCAAAAACGATTTTCAATTTTTTTGTAGTTTATTGCACTTTTTTGCAATTTATGTAATTACTATGCACTTAATGCATACATATTATTAAAATCTGGGCTATAATGGTTGTATTGATGTATATCAACTTGAAATGCTCCCAAAAATGGCTCCACAGCATGTAAAAATATAATATAAGCTCTGGCGGACTTGGTTCTATGGTAGGTCTTAAAGGGTTAAAGCAGTCTGGCTATTCTCCTCTTAAATTTGGCATTAACGAGGCATTTTCACCCAGTGAACTGCTGCTCACAAGCTATTTTCTATTTATTTATTTTTTACCATTCTTTGTGAACTCTAGAGATGGCTATATGGGAAAATCCCAGTAGATCAGCAGATTCTGAAATACTCAGACCAACTCATCTGCCACCAATAAACATGCCATATTTAGAATCACTCAGGATCTCCTTCCTAATTCTAATTCCGAGTTTGAACCTACATGTTTAAGTGCATTAAGTTGTTGCCATGGGCGATGGGCTGATAGATATTTGTGTCAATAACCAATTAAACAAGTGTACCTAATGAAGCTGTCATTGAGTGTAATATAGCATACAGGACCAATGCTAAGGTAATCAAATTCTAACGTGGTGGATTTTTCAATACTAAATATTTTTTTCTTATAACTTGTAGGCAGCTCACATTTGTCAGAGAAACCATTTTTTGCTCCTTTGCTCACAAAGTTTTTGGTTTTTGGAAAGGTGAACACTGTCGTGGTCCTGGGTCATTTGACCCAGGGTTTAGAGTTTTCTTGTGTTTTTCTCATTTTGTATTATGATTTATGTTTAAGTCCACTTTGTTAGTCTTGAGTTTATTCTATAGTGCTGTTTAGCTTTTGTTTATTAGATTCCCTCTCGTGTGTTTGCCCTCTGTGTCTCTTTCTGTGTGTCTGTGTTTGTATTTGTGAGTTTTGTGTCTTGCTTCCCTCTTCATGTTTCATTCTGTTCCCCCCTGCCTGTCATGTTTAGCCATGTTTCCCCAGTCATGTCTCGGCGTGTCTGTCTGCATTTCTGTGTTCCGGTTACTTCCTGTTTTACTTTGGTAGTCTCCTGTCTGTGTGCACCATGTTTTGTTTTCCTTCTCTTACTTTGAAGGTACCTCGTCTCATGTGTTATGTTTAGCTTTCCGTCCTCTATCTCGTTGAGTGTAATTTGCCCCAGCTGTGTTCCCCATGTGTTTCCTGTTCCCTCGTCATTCCCTGTGTATTTAAGCCCTCTGTTTTCTTCTGTCCAGCGCTGTGATCTCCCTCATACCTGGCTGTGTGTTCTGGTCCTAGTTTAGTTTCTGTATTGACTTGTGCCAGCAATAAAGCTGAGTTTCTTGAGTGCACGTGTTGCCTCTGAAAGTTTGCATTTGGGTCCATTCTGCCTGCTCCACACACAGTTACATGACAAACACTCCAGATTCTTTGGGCGATGAGTGGTAGAACATCTTCGGCCGCAATTTTTTGAGTTGACTGAAAGGAAAGGCGTGACCTGAAAGAGAGGAACTCCACCACCAGTTATGGCTTTCTCCGCAAAATCACCTAGCAACCCAGGTACACCATGCACCTGCATATGTTGGCAACAGTGTTAGCCACTCTTGTTGTAGACGCCACATAGATTTAATGCAGAGGGCTAAATTAAGCTTTGTTCACTTTATTTTCAGTTCTATTTCAGGTGAATATGCCCTCAAAGTGTGAAAATTGGATTATGTGTTTAAAAGTACCAATTATTTCTGCAATTATTTACAATACCCTCTGTGTGTCTGCCTACCTGTGGTAGGGCCTTGAGAGAAAAATGGTTTTCTTCTCCGCTCTGAGCACAAGCCCATTTATTAAGGTGTGTTTATCATTCATTGTGACCCGGGTTAAGTGTCCTGAGAATTATATTTAAGGCTGTGGGTCCCAGTTGGCAATTAAGTACAATTCATTACAGCAGACACACAGCCCTACAGGGGAAAAGGTAAGAGCCATAGCAAAACACTACGGCATGCACAGGAGAGAGAAATAGACGAGAAAGGAGGTGTGTGTGGGGGGAGGGTGAGATTGATTTTGTTTTTTTTTTTAAGCAAAGAAAAACAGGAGGGTCATGTGTCGGAGGGAGTGAATGTGAGAAAAAAAGTGAAGATTGTTTGTGTGGAAAAGGTGTGTATCCTGGAGAGGGAACAGAATTAAAATAACGAAGAACAAGATTCTTGGCAGAAAGACTGTGATCGCCAGGAGAAGCAGAGCTGTATTTACCAGACAGCTTGGCTGCACCCTCACCTGATGGTGTGGTCTGTGAGGGTTGGGACTCCTCTCACAGAGAATTTCATGCCTTTCATTTGTTGCATTTTGATGTGGAGGGTGTAAGATGTTCTGGTGTTTTCTTGCCCTGCAGAGTGGCGCCCCAGTGCTGGCAGTCTTTTGAAGATAAGGCTCCCAGCTGTGAAGGGTGGACTCTTCAAAAAGTTTTTTTTTTTTTTTTTGTTTATATATCAAGTGCACCGAAAGCTCTTGAACTAATTCGATTACTCATTTATGCTGTCACTTATGGCAAACCAAATACAGAGGAAGTTGGCTCTAATCTGGGCGCTTGTATTGTTTGCCATTTGGTACTATAGATTCATTCATTCGACAGTTTTTAATTTTGGCCTTTGTCTTCAAGGTAACCCTCTGATCTGCCCCTGCCATTGATTTATAACGCTGCTGTTAAAAATCTACAATTGCTTGACGTAAGCTCACAGAGCCAGATTTACTGAGCATTTAGAATATAATGTGACAGGCTTTCTGACTCTGGCACTGTGCACGTTATTTGTTATGGCTGCATGGAAGCACACTTCCTGTCATTTAAGATGCATTTTGCACATTTAGTAGATTATCCAGCGTGCCGTGCTGATTGCAGGAAGTGCACTGATAGCTATTGTGTTAGAAGTGATCAGTTCATTTGAATTGAGCCAACATTGCACAATTACATTGTACGATTTATTGAAATGTACAATCATACATAAAACCACAGTATAAAAGGCAAAAACAGAGTTTGTACAGTCTTAA
This sequence comes from Neolamprologus multifasciatus, assembly GCF_963576455.1. NCBI lineage: Eukaryota > Metazoa > Chordata > Actinopteri > Cichliformes > Cichlidae > Neolamprologus > Neolamprologus multifasciatus. Next base: position 33,347,798 of record NC_140455.1, read on the forward strand.
CAAGCTTGAAAGCAAAGACCTGGGGTGACCAACTTTATTCTTTAATAAGCCGTGAACTCTTTTAGTCAACCTTTATTGTCATTTCTTTAAGTAGTCTTCAGGAATAGTCCTCCAGGCTTCTTGAAACTCATTTAAAGCTCTTCTTTAAATATTCGCTGCCTTTTGTTCCACTTGCTCTCTGCTTGAATAATGTTGAAATTTGGGCTCCTGGGAGAACGATCCATGTTTTTTTTTTTTCTATTCAGGTATGCCTTTACTGTTTGGGATCATTGTTCTGAAAAATGAAGATGCTGCCAATCAGATGCTTCACATGTCGTATTGCTTGGTGGGTAAAAATCTGAAGGTACTTTTCTGTGTTCATAATTCTATCGACTTTGACAAGATCTCCACTGCCACTGGCTGAAAGTCTCCTACTTTACAAATGGCTGTAGATGTAGACACTCGCTGTTGCGCCTCTCTCTCTACCTCATCTGTACATATTGATTTCAACCAAATTTCAAATTTAGATTCATAAGACCTGTTGCCACTCAATTTGTGAGCGTGTTTTGCATTCAGGTGGCATACCTCAGCCTTTTCTCTCAGTTTACCTTCTTTAAAATAGGCTTTTTAACAGCCACTGAGACCATTTATGCTGCACATCATGCCTTTTAAACTAATAGCACTTTGAGAATCTTGCTGGAGTAACAATATTAATGTATTTATGCAAACTGTGTCTTACTTGGATTAAACTGAAGAACAAAATGATATGCTTTTGCTAACTTGTGTGTTACATGTAGACACAATACTGATTTATCCCTGGAGTTAAGTGTTTTTTATATGCCTGCGTGATTCATAGGTCAGTGTTAAGAGACTTAACAAAGACTGGACTGCAACTGAGTGAACAAACAGCCAAGAAACACTTTGAAAGACCTTCTGTGAGCCTAGACAACACATCAAGTCTGGCCTAGTTGGAAGCAAAATATTAAGAAATAAGGGGTTTTGCACATGACTGTATATTTTTCCCAAGCTTGTAATTACAGAGCCAAGTCTGAACATTTCCTGTTGGAATGTGCACTCATTGTTTTTCACCTGTTGAGATAACTTTGATTGACAGCTCAGCTCTGAAGTTTTCATAAGGGAGATCATTTTATGGTCGGGGAAAAAAAGCTAATTTTATAAAATCAGTGAAAACATCTGATCAAAATGAAAAAAGTAATAAAGTCTGCAAAACAAGGTGTAGAAGTTATATACCAAAGACTTGCTTCTTATGACTTGTATCCAATGGCAGCTGAATTGGATAGTCACAGCTGCTGCTGAAGGGGAGTTATTATGCTCTTTCCCAGCTCATTATTTTTATTCTTAGACTCTACTCGTGTGGCTCTTTGCAGTTCAAAACAATCTTGTACAGAGCCTTTGTGCAACCCTTCAGTTCATCCATTATCTGAGACAAGCCACTTTAGTGCCCTTCCCCCTCCTGTTAAGCCAACGTTCTTCTAATTGGCTGGTCCCAGTAAACAGAAGGTTTAAAAAGCAGGTGGGCGGGGCTAGCCATGTTTAATGTGAGCACTGACCACTGTCACAGTACACATATGACAGAAAAAATGTACTATGCTCTTATGTACTATGCCCACATTCACTTTTGGAATCCACATAACATGAATGCCACCATGTGTTTGGGGTGCTCTTCATTTTGCTCACAGTAAAATCAATATAATTGAGCTCCCTGCGGAATCTGAATTGCACTGTAACTCAAGGATTTCACTGCAGCATTTCTGCCCAAAAGTAAACAAAGCATTAAAATGAAGAAAAATCTTAATTCAATATGAGCCTTGTTCATCTATTTATTTCACAAACTTTTAGTCAATCATTTGAACGCTCCATTGACCTCACTGTAAACTGACTTCAGCGTGTTCATTCTTTGTCATAAAGAGAGGGTTGTTTTTTTTCCCACTCACAACTGCTGTTCTTGTAAAACGTATTTACTGAGCTTCCCTCTTCAGATTTTTCAAAAGCTCTTTTGAGTAAATGTGAAAGGGAAATGTTTCGATAGCTGCATGCATCATACAGTTCACAAATGCTCTGTTGTTTGCACTTTAAATACCAATTTTGCACCCCTACCACCCCTTCAACCTCCCCCTTTCTCCCTCCATTATTCTCTTCACCTTCCTTCAGGCCCTCTTTGCCATAATTATTCATTCATTCAGCTTTCTCATTGCATGTACGTTGGCTAAGAGGTGCAGTAATCTTTTTTTTTTTTTTTTCCTAGGATTTTTCTGTAATCCAAAAGAGCACATACCAGGTCTGACTGTGGGTCTTTTCATATTGAGGCTTTAGAGGCTGTGCTTCAGGAGGCTTAGTAGTCTTATTGTGAATGGCTTTTTGCATTTGCTCATTTTCTGCTGTTGCCATAAATGCTGCACACATGCTTAACAAAAAGCTGACAGTGTTCAAATAGCATTCCTGTTTTTTTTTTATTACAGGTTAATGGTGAAAAGTGGTTTTCGGCTTAAAGTGCGCTCCTGATATTACAGCGTAATAATTGATTTTTACTTTTGTTGTTTAGCTGGTATTAGTATTCAGTTGATAAGATTAGGAACAACAGCGCTAACAGCTCAGTGAGCACTTAAAAACAGAGGCGCTCTGAGCTAAAGGCTAGGTACTGTATACTGTTTATCACATCCCGCGCTGTATTTTAGTGGGATTGCATGCCAGCATCGATATTTAGCATTAAACACAAAGTACAAGTGAGGACAAGCTCCCACCCCGCTTACAAGATCTATGTCAGTGATGCTGGAGATCTCCTGCCTTCCTGACTTTTATGCTTGCAGGTTGTTTATCTGCTGCTGCTCTGACTCTGGGGCAAACACTTTTTTCTGCCTCCTTCTGCTCTGACTCAGCTAGCCTCTCCAGCACAGCCCCATAAAGGCTGGCTCTTTCCCTTTTTGTCTCCCCTTTTAGAAACAGCTAGTTCAATGCCTCTTCTTGCTTTCCTTACCTCCCCTCTCTCGAAGTGGGTAAGGTGAGTAAGTAGAGAGAAAAAATTGTTTTCACTATATAAAGAGAAAGAGAACAGAAAGCTGTATATTTAAAAAGCATTTACTGTCAGTCACATACTGTAAAAGAGACAAAAAATAAGTGTATATATATATATATATACTTTAAAAAAAAAAAACCTAACATTAGGTTTATTAGTGCTATTATATAATGTAAGTAATAAATGTAATGCAATGCATATTGCATTATTTCACTTAAAACTGTGCAGGCCAAATGGATTTACATGTCATAAACTTATAATGAAAAACTGGAACCTCCTACAAGAAATGCAAGTAGATTTTGAATTGTAAAATATTTCATGGATTCAATTCAACTTTTGCTTTTGTTTCCTGAAGATCCTCATGGAAACGCTCTGCTAAAAGAAAAAAGCTGCTGCATACCATAGTCAGTCTATTGCTGAGTGTCACTGATGGCATTAATGTTTGGGCAGAAACTGTCAAATCACTGTTGTACTCACTGTATTCCCAGTCATGTACTTGCCTGCAAAAGGCTCACGTGGCAGAGAAAACGTGGATAACCTGCGTGGTTTTTCTGCCTTTTAAATAGAAACAGAGTAGTTAGTGCAGCTTTAACAGTGTCTCCAGTTGTCAGATATGTCTTAAGTTTGTTGTTTACCTCTGTGCAAAGTGAGAATGGCTATTATTAGTCAGTGTTGTTGATTCTGCAGTTCTGTATTCACCTCTCCAGGCTCCGCTTGCTGCTCCCGCAGCTGCCACACATCACTTCAGGAGTCTGATGAACTGTACCAACCTCAGATTAACCTCCAGCCCTGTCTTTCTTTTTCTGCAATCCCAGACCGTCACTGGAGGTGAGTCATTCACTCACACGCTTGGCACATGGGAACTAATGCGCACACACCACCTATGCCTACACAACCTCACACACGCATGCACATGCGCACACACAAGGAAAGTGAAGTTCCTTCATTGACAGGGTTATAGAGAGGTTTTAAATCCACCTGCCCTCCACTGTCAGACAGGCCCTGCTAAGTCTGGAGTTTAATAGACTCAGGCAGACAGCTCTTGGAATGGAAGAGAATATCTTTTAAGATATTCAAGTGCAAGTTTTGGTAATTCTCTCAAATATAAATAGAATTTGAAGACTCTTATTGTGGAAGACATTTGACAGTAAAGAAAATACCAGACAAATAAAAAAAAAATACAAGTCTAGATTTGGGTTAAACAAGAGATCTTTTGAATAGGTGATGGCAGATGGTCAACAAAGTCAGTTTGAGGGCAGCAACTGACAGCGAGCGGCTGCAGACCTGGTTTCTGTCTTCAAAGCAATTGTGTCAAAAACAAAGCATAATTGTGGCAACATCTCATGTGCAATGCCACTCCCGTTCAAACCACTATCCATCCAGCTTTTGTCAATGCTAGGCTGGTTTACATTTCTTCTTCTGCTCAGGTTGCGTGTGTAACCCGTTCATGTGTTATGCCCGTCTTTGCGTTGTGTTCTGGCGTGAAAGTAAGAGGCAGGAGACAGTACTGGGTCTTTGGCTCTTTACTGCACATCTGCAACACAGAAATAAGCGTCTGTTCTGTGTGTGTCACCGACTGCCAGTACACCTCTCCTCCGGCCATGCTGAAAGGAGCTGTGCCCGCAGCTTCATTAACACTACAATAATATAATAAATCAAATACAACAAATTGTTTTAAAACATTAACTTAAGCTCTCAAAAACAAAAAGCACAAAATAAATTGTCACTGAAAAATCATTAAAAACAACTTATAAGAACAATAAACAAAATAATTCAAAAACAATTAAACAGTCAGATAAATACAATTCAATCACCAGGACCCAATATTCTAGTGCTTATAGTTCAAATATTATACTTCAGTACAATTATATTAATAACCGCCATCCAACAGGCAATACAACACTGTACTTCTAAAAACATTGAATGAAAGACTGCATCTCCAAAACATAAGAACATCTCCATACCTGCAACACAGAAATAAGCGTCTGTTCTGTGTGTGTCACGCGACTGCCAGTACACCTCTCCTGACGAAGGAAAAAAAGAGTGCACGCTGTTAAAAAAAAACTGCAGCGAATACGCTCACAAGCCGCTAGCGATCAGGCTAACTTAGCATGCTAGCATTTCAGCTGCGTTCTCGGCTAAAACTCATCAAAAGCGTATATTAGCGAACTCCGCCCTACACAAATCTTATCCCGAATGAGTCTCTTAATGACAAACAAAAACGCGGCGGTTCGGCTGTATTCACATTGCAGCTTGGGCTCTGAACAAACTTTAATTAGCAGAGAGCAACGTGGCAGTGACTTACCTCCGGCCATGCTGAAAGGAGCTGTGACCGGGCACACATGCACGCGCCTACGTCACCACGCAGCGCACACACACACGAACGCACACAGACTCAGATCACACAGGTAGGAGATTGAGATGCAAAATGACATATTTAATTAAAAAAAAAAGAAGAAGTGTTTTGGGTGAAATTCAAAAGTATTTAACACATATGTTACACCTGTTTTTGTTGTTTTTAGGATTTATTTATTTATTTATTTTTTATAATGTCCAAAAATGTCCTGATGCATTTTATTATAAGTGTTTTCACATTAAAACTGAACTGTAGGCTTTACACTGAATGCATTTGTTTAGCAATGCAAACCATTGTGTATATATTTCTGCACAAACGTGAATGAGAATATTGTTGTTAAAGCTTTCAGTCCCATCATTTGTTTCTAATCACGATCTCCTGCGAGTGTGACGATGAGAAGTTTCCTGTCTCATGCAATCTTATAGCCTTAGTTTAAGATATCTGTAGCTTATGTGTCTCTTCAACTGTGTTGAAATATAAGAAGCATGGCTTCTACAGAGGCTCAAGCAGCTTTAGTGTTGAACTTTAAGCTTTTGAACAATAAGTTATCTTCAGATATCCCATTATAAAGACACATATCCATTTTTGAGATATAGAAAAGTAGTGAAAGTTGTTTCATGTCAAGTCTGATGCAATTTGCTGAATGAGATTTGATTATCAACTCAAGACTTTTACTTGACTTGTCTTCTTAATCCCAAAATGTGAACTCTACTCTTTACAGCTGGCAGATACATACTTCAAACAGGCAATTGTGGGTAACACTGGAGGAGTCTGATACTGCTTGTGAACTGCAGGCATTACTATTACTTTTCTGCTGCATTTATAGTATCACAGCACCGAGCATTTAACCTTTTATGAATGTAAAGAAATAGTATGAATATAAAGAAATAGCATGGTACTTTAGAAAATCTGCTTTTCCATAAAATCGTATAATATTAAACATGAAGCTGCAGGTGGTGTGTGGTTAGAATTGCTTGGATAGCTCTAGAGATGGGAAAAGCAGAAAATACCCTGGCTATACCCAGTGGTAAAAAAATCCACTTGTTAAACAGCACAAATGACCACATTATAGCTGGTCTGTTTGAGCCATACATAATCTGAAATGTAACAAAAGCAATTACTCTTAAAGCTGGGTGTCCTATGCCAGGCACTGTAATGTCTTTGTGTTAACGTGGCTGCTGGCTGAAGCTTCAGATTGAACCTAGAAGCAGGAGAATTTACTCTTCTAAACAGCAGCCAGTATTAAAACTTTAAACTCCAAAAATAAAAGCGACTAAAACTAAATTATCAATATTAAAAAGCCACATTTATGCTGAAATACTATTTACCAAAAAAAAAAGAAGCAATGCACCTCAATGCCCCTTTTCACAAGTTTCATTAACTCCCTGTAAATGGTATACCAAACACGATACTGAAACTACATGATTGGTATTGCAGCTGACAGTGCCTCGTATCATGTTACGTCTTTGTGTTAAATCTAATGGAAAAACTATTGAGCCACAACCAAATGTTTATAGAACTTCGTGCCTTCTCGCTGTAACTCTTTTAAACCTCACAAATGAACTGTAAGAAGGCAACTCTTTGATAGCTTTGCATGAAATATTCTCTTTATGCACTTTAGTTTTCAAAGTTCACCTTTGCTGTTTTTTTTTTATCTGAACCTTAAATCTGCTCCTTTGTAGCAGTTCAGCATAACAACCTGCATAATAGGACAGGACTTTTTTTTGTTGTTTTTTTTCGTGCAGGAAAAAAAGCCTACTCTACGCTTTGAGATTGAGTAGATAACCTTCACTCAATGAAGGTGATTTGGAATTGTCTAAGCTTCAAAGGTGTGTGCTGAGTATTTGGTTTCAAACATGTAGCAGGTGTTTTTTGGGTCAAAAGGAAAGCATGTGACTTTATTTTGTCAATACTGGGGTTTTAGTTTCTGGAGAATTCCTGAAGTAGATGCTCAAAGCCTTCCTCAAGGACGCCTAGCATTTGCTAAATCTAGCAGTCATGCATCTAGGAAAGACACGAAATGGGATTAGATCAACGTCATAATTGTCCCCCACAATGAAATCAGGAGAGACGCTACGGATCGACCCTGGTCTTTTCACCCAAATGTCACCCACAATAACTTGGATGCCAGTGATTAGATTTTAATAAAATTTGTGTAGCTTAGAGGGGCTGATGGCTGTCATTGCTTTGTTGTGGCATTTTACAAATTACGCTGGCTAACAGAGGAGAGGAGCAGAACAAAAACGACATGATGTTCATCTCATGCTCAGAATCTTCAGCGGCAGTGAATTACATTGTCTTTTACTGACAATTACATTATCATTACATCATTTGTTTATAACCATTACCTTTATAACCATTATAATAGTTTATATATCAAATAATATATCCGATTATTCATAAGCAACAAACTGTATCTGCAATATGTTAAATATTAACAGTGTATGCAAACAATGCATACATTGTGCAAATACTCTCAAGGGCCACTTTATTAGGTATACTTGTTTAACTGCTATGTTCACTCAATTGGGGCATCAACTCAATGCGTTAAGGCCATGTAGAGATGTCAAGATCAATTCAATTCAATTCAATTTTATTTATATAGTGCCAAATCACAACAAAAGTCGCCTCAAGGCGCTTCATAGATACAGAGAAAAACCCAACAATCATATGACCCCCTATGAGCAAGCACTTTGGAGGAAAAACTCCCTTTTAACAGGAAGAAACCTCCGGCAGAACCAGGCTCAGGGAGGGGCGGCCATCTGCTGCGACCGGTTGGGGTGAGAGAAGGAAGACAGGATAAAGACATGCTGTGGAAGAGAGACAGAGGTTAATAACAGATATGAAGAAGAAGAAGATGATCATGTGCTGAAGTTCAAATTAAGCATCAAAATGGGAAAGAAAGGTGATTTAAGTCACTTTGAATGTAGTAGGGGTCACCACAAACTAGTGATCTAGTATGATTCTCCCACACAGATATTTCTAGGGTTTACAGAGAATGATCAAAAATGAGAAAATATCAAGTGAGAATGCTACAAGCTCAAGGGAAAACAACAATAACTGAAATAATCACTTTGTTATAACTGAGGTATGCAGAAGGGCTTCTCAGAATGCACAACAGGTCAAATCTTGAAGCAGATGGGCTACAGCTGCAGAAGACCACACTGAGTACCACTCAGAACAGGAAACTGAGGCTACAATTCTCATGGCCTCAACAAAATTGGACAAGAGAAGGCAGGAAAACTGTAGCCTGGTCTGATGAGTCTCACTATCAACTTTCGCATCAAATCAAATCACTTTTATTGTCACATCACATGTGCAGGTACACTGGTACAGTACATGTGAGTGAAATTCTTGTGTGCGAGCTTCACGAGCAACAGAGTTGTGCAAAAATACAATAACGTAAAACAAGCAAAATATAAGAATGGCTAAATCTGAGACTAATAGTGTGAGAGAGATTTCATTGGCACACTTTAATCTCCTCAGTACAAAACAAGCATAAGTTAAACTCCACAGCCTACCTGAGTATTGCTGCTAACCATGTCACTTCATGGCCACAGTGTACCCATCCAACGATGGCATCATCTTTAACTGGCTTCTTCAACATGACAAAAAGTTTGCAGTACTCAAATGGCCTCAACAGACACCAGATCTCACTCCATTAGAGCATATCTGGGACATCTCCCATTCTGCCACATGGAACAGATTCAGTTGTAGTGATTGTAAAGGCCACTGAAATCTGCTTCATTGTCATGAAACCCTTCGAGATGTGTGACACGGTGTGTTGTCGAACTGGAAGTAGCCATCTGGAGATAACAGCTTGTGAAACCCAAATGGTGCCAAGAAACCATTCCCAACACCTTCACACCATCACCACCACCACCGTCTGAGTTCCTGTAGTCTTTCTGACCTCTTATCAGCAAGGTGGCTTCTGACTGTGGTGCTTGAAAATTCCAGCAGTTTCAGAAATACTCACATAGGCCCATCTGGCACCAACACAATACACATTCTTCCCCCGTTCTGGTGCTTGACGTGAACGTTAACTCAACTGAACCCAAGTTCGGCTCCACGCTGGGCTCAAAGATTCTGCCAGCAGAACTGAAGCTCCTGCGGGATGTGGTTCTGAGCGAGAGATGACCAAGCTAATTGTTTTCAACTGGCCTTTTGAGCAGCGATGACCAGCTCACAGGAAGGGGTTGTGACCTCTCGCCGGTGTCCAGGCATGTGTTAAAAGCCTTCCCACAGTGCAACATGCCCTGGACTAATTTCACACCCTTTCTATTGTGAAGGAGCCCAGCTGCGCTTGTGTACATTTAAGTTTGGGATATTTCTGTGTGATTGAGTTTGTAGACGCTCACTCTTTTTTTTTTTCTCTCTCTCCCCGTATCTGTTTGCCTTTTTCCTTTCCTGGAGAGGCCACATGTCCCCATGTATTCCTTTTTGTATATGAATTTGTGTCTGGGTTTAGTTTTGTCATCCTCGCACGGTGGCCCACAATAAAAGCAGCTATGCCTTTCAGCATGATTTGTGTCGCACAGACGATTCGTCTTAGTGAGGAGCGTTTTCCACATGCCTGCTTCTCTCTCCACACTCGGTGGGAGAACGTCTCACTAATCCAATTTAGAACTAGGAAAACAGATTTCTGTCATGCAGTGCCACTGAAGAAACACGGTCTTTCTATAGTGTGTCTTTTATAATCATAAAGTGGGCTTTGCAGCTCAGAGGGTAGTTTTGTATCATTAAAAAGGGAATATATCCACATATATAAGCACAGTGTCTCAGTTACGCTGTTCAATGTTATCACTAGTCCAAAAAAAGAGAATCTGATGGCGTCACATATCTCTGATACATAATCTATCATTTATCTCAAAGTGAAACAGGATGTTTTTGCTGCGGTTTGGTTTGGTTTATTTATTGGCTTTTTTCATGTTTGAAGATACTTTTACACTATTTTTGTTCCCAGTCATTTACTCCACATTCAGTAGTATGGGCAAGTCCAAAGGGCAGAGGATGGCTAACCCTGAAAAATGATTGGCTCCAGTGGTGCCCCATGACCAATAGCATTGGACAGTAATACTGTTAAGCTTACAATGTTCAACAACACTGAATGAGGGCATGGATTTGTTGCCTTCCAGCAGGAAAGCAACTTAGTATATTTACTAGTGCTGTGCAACATTAGAAATTTGGGTATAGATTCAACACAAAGTAAATACAGGGCCAGTGTTGCTAATATCAATGCAGATATCAATATTTTAACTGGTAAAGGCAGCATATGTAGCAGAGGGCAGTGTGATGTGATTTGTAGGAATCATCATCAATTTGCCAAATTTAGAATAACACGAAATCACTGAGCATTTCACTTTCCATAATAATTAGTTAATACATCAATTCACATCTTTCAGGTTTTCATGTATTTGGAGATTGGGATTTTTGGAGACCAGGAATGTAAATGTGCCTGCCTCTAAAGCACTGTGGAGCAAATTGTTTAAATCTGACTTACGGTTATAAAAATATGAGATAGTCTTCAATTTAATTTGTCACATACACAGTACAACGTGTAGTGAAATGCTTGTGTCTGAACTGCAGATGTAGCCACGCCATTCCAGGGCTTGGGTTTTAGCATGGGGTGTCTAGCCAGGAGTTGAACTTGCAACTCCAGCTCCAGAGGTGTGTAGTCTTACCACTACACTATCCAGCTACACAATAAGGTCATTTTTTTAATAGTGCATGTTATAAGTATATTTTGTTATTTACAAAAAACTATTTATGTATAACATAATTTAATGGGCTACATACTGAACCAGTGTTAGTTAATAGTATCAATACTTTAATCAGTTTGCCCACCTCTAACATTTATCCAAGTACTTTACTGAAGTACAGACTAATATATCAAAAATAGGTATTTTAGATTTATAAATACATATAAATATATATATTTATATGTATTTAAGTCACTTTGTGTTAGATTACTTTCAGCTTATACTCTATTATATTATTATTTGGATGCAAATTCTGACATTTTGCTCATCATTTAGTTACTCATCATTTTATTGGTAAATTGCAGTATTCTAGCTCAAGCTACTCCTAAATCATTAACAGCTGCAACATATACAGATTAATGAATCTGTTATTATGATCCAGTAATATCATTTATACAATAATGAAAACTGTCATTCTACATAATGAATACGGTTACTTCAGGTACTTTAAATATATATTGATTATACAACCCATGCACTATTAATACTTGAGCAGAATTGCAACTTTTACTTACATACAGTCGAAATACTTTTTTCCCCAATTTTCCGTAGTTACCAAACTCAATATTACACTATATTATGCTATGCAGCAATGCCTGTTTGAAAATTGTGCCCAAATATTTTCTACTCCAATTTTCTGCACTCATTTTATTTCTGATGACATATTGTGATTCCCTCTCTGTGCCACCTATTTAAAAAATCGTGGAAACACCACTGGTTGCCAGCAGAGCCGTGAATGCAGCAAGTTCTTCAAATCCTCAGTTTGAGCCATTAACATGATGCATGAGGCTGTTGCTGCGTGAAACTGGTTGCAAAAAGGTTGCTGCATCACAAACCTGCTTGTGATTGCTTCGGTTGCTATCAGGTTGGCATGATCACCTCTAGTTTGCATGGAAGATCCAGATTTGTGTCTAAACACCATCAAACTAACCACCGAGAGGCAGTGACACTTGTAAAAAAAGAAAAAAAGAAATTAAGTGAGATGCCAAATGGAAACAGAAAACGATCAACTTTGAAGTAAAAGTCGTGCTTTTTCTAGCATGTCTGTTTCAGTGGTGATGTACAGTTTTTACTTTAAAGTTGAACAATCTCCAGTTCAGATTTGTGTCATGCTTTTTGCAGTTTCGCTACTGCTTGGTGAGTAGTTTGCTAATGTTTGCAGACAAGTTGGCATCTTCCATGCAAACTATGGGAGACTGCTGCAACTTGCTAACGACCAAACAGCTATTTTTGTTTGTTTGTTTTTTGCACCACCATATACCTCCTTTTGACCCGTTGCATGTCCTGCAACAACCAACAGCCACTCACCAAAAATACATAATTTTTTACCTAACAACAACTGGATACTTCATGCTGGTACTCGGGTTATTGCACAATATTTATTGTATTATTTTATTACTTGTCATTCAATTTTTTAAAACTATTTATTTATTACTTTTTAAAATTCTGTTTCTTTATTCTTTTTCTTTTCGACCATGTGTATGTAATTTCATTCCACCTCATGTAAACATGTGATGTGAATGACAATAAATCCTTGAATCCTTATCAGGGGGCGACTGACTGGTCTTTAACTTCACAGTGACTTCCAGCAACAACTTCCCCAATAATGACCCTTGGGGAAAAACAAATATTCCCTAGTGGCCAGCGGTAGCCATGACTGGGGCCTAAGAAAGCTCCTTGGACCACATTAATTTTGATTAATTTTAATAAACCTCTTTGGGTGAATTCTGCTTTTAAAGTTACCTTGGGAAGTTTTCAACCACTTGCGGTACTATGGAGCAAAGTTTTTGACATTCATTCCTTCTTTACTTTCACACAAACATGATGAAGTGATTTGTCCAAAACAAATTAATTACAGCGGGCGGCTGAGATTACATATTCGTTTTAGAATTTCATGCACATGCTGAATAAATGGTTCAGATATTTACAAATCAATAAAAACATGCACGTGCGCGAGACATTAACTGCTGCCGTGTACACAAAGTAATGGATGTGCATTCAGTTTGTCAAATTACACTCATTTTTCTTCTGTGTCAAGTTTGTATTATTTGACATTTAATAAAATTGACTTGAAAAAGACCATGCCCTGTTATTCATGTATTGTTGTTTCTATTTGAGTTTGGCTAAAGGATTGTGTAACCCAGACACTTTTGTCTGGGTTACAGTTTTGTAACATAATCACAGTCATTTAGAAGGAAGTAAATCTAAAATAGTAGAAGGTTGTCCTTGAGTCGTGTTGTGAGATAACATGAATTTACACTATGATAAAATTCTCAGTGGTATAAGATAGCAGTGATAACATAATGGCATGATAGCTTTACTTTTATACCAGCATTGCCGATTTTGAAGTCCCATAGTCTTCCTTTAATAGTACATATCAAAAGAAACTGGCTTGTGATTTCTGAGTCCGAGACACTTATCTGTTGATCATTTAAGCTCATTAGAAATAGTGCAATAGTGAAACATTTTAAAAAGCCAATCTTTATTCATTCAAATAGAGGTCACCCACATATTGTCTTTCTTTTGTAGATTATAAATTGCACCTTTCTTTCTCAGCCTCTTCTCCACCCACCATCTCTCAGCGTTTGAGAAAGTCGACTGAATTTAAATGGGATAAATCATAAATCTGATTAGGTGAATATTCTCTGTGATCTGCAGGGCAATATGGAAGAAAGGTGATGAATTGAAAATGATGAGGAGACTTCTTTCATTTTCATTTTTTTTCCCTCTGTCTGTCTTCCGATCCACCCCCCGTTAGGAATTTAGTTGAATAATTTACTAGCAGGGCCATAATGTGAGGTACTTCATTAGATTGAAAAGCTCTCTGGTGTCAACTGAGATGTCTCCTAATTGAGAAGCCTTTGATGAATCTCGATCAGAACTATGACAATTTCAACAGTCTTGAGACATATTACAGTAACCTATAATTTTAAAAAAAAGTTGCCACAGAGGTTTTAATATGTCTCTGCAAATGGTCCTTAATTAACTATGGCTCAGAATGGACTGAAGCACACTTCCCCAGCCTTAATCAAGAACTTGATCTTAGCTTAAAAACCAAATAGCAGGCTGATGAGTGGTGCTTCTCTTTGAGGACTTGGAATTTAACATCTTTTTCTTTTTGTGGCTTTTTTTTTTTAAAGTTTGTTTATCAAATGGAGATTCTTAAAATTAAAAGGAAAAAAGTGTGCATTTTTTGTGCTCAGCTAACACTGAAAAATTAATGTACTGATAAAAGTAATGGACAAACCTGTCTTTGTGTCATTTCAATTTCACTTACATAGCATCAAATTAGTAAGTTCAAAAGTGATCAGAATCTGACATTGTGTCAACATTAACAGTGTTTGAAAATTTGACGTTGAATCAATGTCAGCGTTCAACATGGATTCAACGTCAAAACCTGACCTTGTTTCAATATTAAAAAAGGGTGCAAAAGTGATGTTGGGTAACGTCAGATTTCAACGTTGATTCAATAGAAGCACCTGATATTGAAACAATGTTTAGTCAATGTTTCCTTGCTATCTGGGTAGGGCTGTGCGATATGACCAAAATCTCATATCCCGATATAAGAATTCTATCGTCCGATAACGATATAAATCACAAAAATGTAACATTTTCTGTAAATTCGGTGAATCTCGGGCAGCTCAACTTGCGGGAAGTGTTTCCAGCTGCGCGTCATGTAGCTGGAGTCCAGTGTTTTAACCGATGCATGAAACGATACATTTTTAGACATACGTTGTAACAGCCGCCGTTTTCTTTGTGAGTATTTATTACACGGCGTGCTGCAGGGGAAAGCCTGTTCTGACGTTTGAGTCTAAGGTTTATTTTTTAGCACCTGGCGGCTCTTTTTTACTTGTCATCCGTAAATAATCTGCTCTTTAACATGATTCTGTTTATTTTGAAAAGTCTCAACAGGATCTTGAGCTTTATTGTGAAAGGTTTATGTGGTACATAAACAACCGGATACGCGATGGTGTTACCATCGTTGTTGCTAACGACAATGAAAAACAGGCGCTTGTCCGTCCGTAGTGTGGTTATATAAAATATAAGAGAAAGAGAGAAGTAATATAGCCACTACAGTGACCATCAAAACGGTGAAAAAATATTGCCGTAAACAGTTCGTTTTGCGACACCACGAAACAAACGATAGTGTAAAATGAAACGATAGACGTTTTTATATCGTCATCCGATATATATCGTTATATCGAACAGCCCTACATCAAATCACAACAAAAATGACCTCAAGGCAAAAACTAAATACACACAAGTCCACCCTAACTGCTTCCACAGGAATGAGATGGTAAGTAGCAGCCAGGTGCTGCTAATTAAGTGCACATAATTAAGTGATCAACAGCATGTCTGAGCACCTCTATAAAAGCAGAGGCTTTGGCAGTTGGTCTGGAAGACTCAGGTGTATGTTAAGATAATGCTACAGTCAGAAAGGTCAGGTTGTGCAATTCTAAGAGAAACTGTAAAAAACCCAGGAGCTACGCCTGAGACTCTACAGACCTCAGTTAGCATGTTAAATGTTAAAGTTCATCACAGTACAATTCCAAAAAGGCTGAACAAGTATGGCTTGTTCAAAGGAGTTACCAGGAGAAAGCCTCTTCTAAAAAGAACATGACAGCATGGCTTAGGTTTGCAATGTCGCATCTCAACAAACACCAAGGCTTCTTAACAATGAGCCTGTTTTACTAATATGCGCTCGGAAATGTTTTCCTCCTGAACAAAAAAAGAGTTTGCCCACAAAATCATGTCAGATTTACAATTTTGTTCTTATTGGCGAGCATATGTTAGTAAATCTGACTCAGTGTAAATCAAGAGGTTTGTGTCTGCTGTCTGCAAACTACAAACTATCTGCATATAGAAATAGCCCCATTTTTTTTTCTACATAAGGAAATACTTTTGCCTGGAGTTGAAGTGCAGAGATCTGTGACAATGTTGTAAGAGAGAAGCCTGTAAATTAAGCCTGTAAGGCAAAAAAGCAGAGTCCAAATGGAGAAACTTGATTAAGAGTCTCTGAGGTCCAAGGAGGAAGCCAGAACATGGTGACAATTGGGGCTAAAATAGCAGGGATGCTGAATATTTTGAAATGTAAATCAAAGTTGATATGAAGAAAGACTTGAAAGCTGGCAAACTCAGTGAAGTCCTGGTGGTTCCAAACTTTTTCCATTTACTGATGAGACTGCTGTGCTAATTGGGACCTTCCACGGATCTCTGCCTTGATACACTCTTGTCTCAGAGGTCTACAATTCCTTGGATTTAGAGGCTTTGTTTGTGCTCTGACATGCACTGTCAACTGTGGGATCTTTTATAGACGGGTTTGTGCCTTTCCAAATCACGTCTAACCAACTTCACCACAGGTGGGGTCCAATCAAGTTGTAAAACATCTCTCAGATGTTTGGTGGAGACAGGATGTACCCGAGTCATGGAAAAGGCTGCGGATATTTACTTACATTTTATGTTGTTTTTCATTTTTAATAATATTGCAATAAGTTTAAGCAAACATTTTTCACTTCGCGATTTTCTATAAGTTTTGTTTTCAAATTGACAAGTTAGATGCTTTGGGGAAATAAACAACACATCAAAAACAGATGCAACACCATCTCATGTTGATAAACTAAAGAGTCCTAGATATGTCTGACACATCTGGCAGCACCTGTGGCCCAATAGGACCAGTACCTTTTCTTTCCTTTCTCCCCAATAATAAAGAATACATCGCAGCTGAACTTCCCAATGCAGTTTTATTTTCATAAAACTGCATTGGGTAGTAATCCTTTTCACATTAGGCTGAAGATGCATTTTATTACACGTTCTAAGGTCAGGAAGCAGCATCGACTTCTCAGCCAGAGGACTTCACATTATTCACTCCAAGATCATTAGCTGCAAACATTATCAGCTCAAAGTTTTAGAGCTTTATCAGAGTTTGAGGTTAATGAAAAGGAATTACATGAAGTTATTACATAAAATAGGTTCTTTGCCTGCTCTGCAGTTCAAGATATTCTAGAAAACACCTTTTAGGATTGTGAAGAAACACGAAAAGGTTAGACAAAGTGACAAATGAGCATGTTCCTGTATAAAATAAAGACTATTGTTTTCTGGTCAGGTACATTTGTTCTTACAAACTATATATAGCCTCTGAAAATAATGGATAGAAATGGCTGCAATTTATAAAAGGTTTATGTCAAAACTTTTTTTTAAAAAAACCCTTTAATACGAGCTGAAAGTCTGCACATACTTTCTCATTTAAAATATAAATGGTATTTTGTACATGATGTTACAACCCTGAGTACTACGTAAACCTACCTGCCCTGCTGCCTCCTAACCCTAGTTTTTTTTTTGTTTGTTTGTTTTTTTCTTCTTCTTTTCTTTTCTCTTCTTTCTCTGTCTTCTTTATTTTTCAATTATAAGTTAAAATGTGACAGCAAAGAAAGTGTAAAAAGGCAAACTACTGTTATGTTCAACAGCTGTCCCAATAAAAGAGATAATAATAAAAAAAAAATATATATATATAGATAGAGATATAGATAGATATAGAGATATAGAGATAGATAGATGGATATAAATATAAATGGTGTACAGAGGAAAAAACCATATATACATACATATGTGTACATATACCTATGTACCCCCTCAGACTGTATAAGTAATGGAAAGAGGGAGGGTGAGGATTAGTGCGTCTCAGAGCCATGATCCAGGATGAAACAAGGAGCATCCACAGATACATTAGGAAGATGGCTCCCTGAGATGAACTGCTGCAATAGTGCCTCAGGCAGCAGAAGACAGACTGTGATGAGGAAGAGGAAGAAAAAAAAAAGTTGTGGAAGACCATGCCCCTACATGGAATGTATCACCAACAGATACAAGAAGTAGATGTCATCAAGAAATCTGACCACTGGCTAAAGAAGACCTGCCTGAGGGACAGCACAGAGGTGAATCTAAGCATCAGATTCACAGAGGCAGAAATCTACCACAGCAAAAAAATACCCAAGTTGCGGTAAAAATGCTCCGGAGAAAATTCAGCAAATTGTAACAGGATGTAAAATGCAAGCCGGGACAGTATTCACTGAAAGCCATAGCCAAGGTATGGATTAAAACTCCCCAAGTCCTCATGTGAGACACCTCCATAAGGGGTTGGGAAAAGTACAGCTAGGCTCCTGTGGGACTTTAAGTTCCAGACAGATAAGCAGCTGCTGGCCAACCAACCATTCATGGTGGTGGTTGACAAGGAGCAGAAGGCAGCAGTTATGATAGGTGTGACAATCCCAGCTGACAGTCACATCAGAAAGAAGGAGAATGAGAAAACTGTGAAGTACCAGGGGCTGAGGGAACAACTGGAGCAGATGAGGAAAGTGAAGTCCAAAGTGGTCCCAGGAGGGATCAGGTAAGATACTGTGCAGAGCCTGTAAAACCCCAGCTGAGGATCTAAGGTTGAGGAGAAAAAATACACCTACCCCATTTTCCCCTCTTCATAAATACATGAATTAGATGTCAGTCTTCTGTATCACTCTTGCATTTGTACGTTCTTGAACCCTGAATTTGTTGATTGAGAATTTAAAAAACAACAACAAATGGAAACACGTTTGTTTGTTATTTAAACTTGGTGACCTTCTTAGCCAGGCACATTAGATGTAGCTCAGACTCGGAGCGCATACAGAGAGAGGGCTGTTTTATCATGCCGGAGACACTGGCAAAGGAAAAGCCATTGATCTGTGAAACCACAATGTGAAACTTCTGCTCTGCCTTTTGAGCAGTTGACTGCAAGTCTGAAAGGAAACGGAAACTTTTTCATCCTAAAGGTTTGAATAACTTATACACTTATAACTTGCACTTTCTTTCTATATGCCCTGCTATGAACAAAAAGGACTGTGCAAACCCTCCTGTTTGCATGCACCCAGTGTGGTTTTTTTTATTTTTTTTCACCCTGTCACCCTTGTGCCAGCGCGTGGAGCTTGATGAAATGTAAAAAGGCCCATAGTGTTAGTTCTCAGTCCCTATTAATCTGTGTTTCTAAAATAACCATGGTTTTCACCGGCTTTTCCACTCTCTCCAGGCCTGTTTTGGATTTTTGTGGGCATGACCTGGAGAATATTTGGCTTGGGGATAGCTTCTTTATTTACTACTCATGTTTTCAGACCAGCCTGTAGCTTTCAAAGTACACTTAAAAGCCACAGTTGCAAATGTATTTCTTTTTTTTTTCCGCCTGTCCCATTTGGTTCTTTAGCCGTCAGAATTGTTGTCTGAAGACCAACAAGGATACCCAATGGATTTATTTTGCCAAATGGATCATCATGGCATTGCCGTATTGGTCCATTTGATCGACCTTTGTTTTTATTATTTATTTTATTTTATTTTCAGTTGTTACAGACGGGACAGACATGAGTGAGGGATAGGAAAGGGAGAAAGAAAGAGGAAGGAAAAGAAAAACACAAGGGGAGAGGGACAGTGAGAAAGGGGAAAAAAATATCTCCGGGATCACCTGTTGAGAGAAAAAGAATAGAAAACAAGCAAAAAAAACCCCAAAACAAAGCAACATACTATACACAACACCATCGCATTAATCTAGCTAAGTGTAAACAGCAGTAAATACTAAATATTGAATGTTGTTGTGCAGCACGCAGGACAGACAGCGCACAATGTGCTTTGAAGTAGCAGCCAAGAAAGGTGTGATTTAAGTCTACAAACAGTGAACACCTGTGTGCACACCTGTGTGGATCGGCGCGCTTGTATTCAAATGGTTTCCCCATGTAATGGTCTGCAAGAGGATGTAGAGAGCCATAGCCCTGTCAAATGTATTTCTACACAGCAAATCCAGCATGTCCAAATTAACACTGTCAGATTTGATTTCAACACTATTAAAGTGTCTATATGGGTCCACACCAGAGAGTGTTAATTTAACTCTTTTTGGAGAGTTGGTACGTTAACTCTGATTTAGTGTTAAACACCAAATCTCTCTGGAGTTGATAATTTAACACTTGGTGTTAAGAGTTTATATATTAACTCTCAAAGAGTATTTTAGTTTAACTACGTAAGAGTTATCTTCTAATTAATTCTAAAAAGCGGGAATTTTACTGTTCTGAACTTCTAGAAATTTCTTTTGGAAATAAACATTTACTAAAAAGACGCAATGGTCTTTGAAAAACATTTATTCTGAACTGTGCACCACAATTTCAAAACATTTTCTGAAAGATGTAACAGTGTACATGTTCTCACTTTCATTAGAACTTTGTTTATCAAAAGGTCTGACATAGGTGAGCTGGTAAATGCAAATAACAGCATTCTCATCACTTATTTCAATAAATACAAAATACAATATGTATGTCCTTCATTCATCACTTTGTGGAACTTCAACGCACTTCTGCTCTCCCCCATATTCCATCTTCACAAGCATATCCTATGTGGAGATTGAATAAAAATTAGTTGACACTAATTAATGGCACAAATCAATTGCAGCACAGTAAAAAAAAAAAAAAAAAGGAATCCTTTTTGAGACATTACTTGTGTAAAGTTGTATTAATACTGAACAGGTAATACTGAACTAAATGTAAAACCTCAACCTTTTTCATTTTTACCTAAAATTGTGCACAAAACTCTGGAGGGAACCCAGTCAGGACACCTGCTACTGCTCGTTTTTTATGGGAGATCGTTTTCAGGCTTCAAGTAGCACCATTATACCAACATTTCACATTCTAGACATTGTTTTAGGTGTATTTGACCAAAAAATTTAACTGCAAGCTTTTTTTCAAGGCTGTGGTATTTGCCGCAAACAATACCTTTCAGCTAGCTAAAACAGAATATTATGCTATCACCGAGCAACATGGCTAATGCCTTTCACACAGCTTTGTCTCAACTCCAAAGAGCCACAGAAGTAAAAGCTAATAACAATAATTGAAACAATCTTTGAAAACATGACTTACCAAGCATGGCAAACAACTCAAATATGTAGAGCAAAATGTTCTGAAACGGCTTCACTTCAGCTTCGATTGGAGCCGTGCTGGGGGCGGAGTCTGTGAATTTACTCTATTAGTGTCGTAGCCCCTGTAGGAGTTCAGAGTTAAGAGGTCAAGAGTTAATGTTTCCATTGTAACACCTCCAGATTTGAAATAGAAACACTAATTTTTAACACTCGATTATAACTACTATCATTTTACACCTCAGAGTTACATTAAAAGAATGTGACTCTACTTAGAGTAAAATTAACTCTAAGACTACTAACACCAAAACATTTAACACTTTTGAATTTGCTGTGTACAAATATAAAGGAAAGTTAGTTATGTGAGGGAAAGGTTTGTTCTATCTAGCCGTCAAATAAGGAAAGGCTGGGAGGGAAAGAGACTGAAAGCAGTAGCAACAGGGCCTAACAAAAATGAGTGAGCGTCTTTTCAGTTGTTATCAATTGCATTGCCGGTAGGTCACCTTCTGCACTTACCAGCAAGCCCAAAAGACCATTATCATTCATTGTACTTAGTGATACAACAGCATTAATCCAGATTATGTAGTGGCCATGTGAAAAATCTCCAGTGGCAAATGTTCTAAGTTAGCAAACAGAGCTTTCCAAGTTTTTTATGATGTGAAAGCATAACCAAGAGATTTTGGTGCATAATCGTAACAATGTAGCGTGTGAAAACGAGAGTAAACAGTGAGTAAAAGCAGTAGAGACTAAAGTCCAAAAGATGGGTTTCAAACTCATGTCACAGTTGAAAATAGGATGGCCTGTGTCTCTGCAAGCCATCCAATCTCCTAATGCGGACTTTTGTGGCTGTTCTAAACTCTGTAATCTTGTGTTCGGCGGGGCAGAACGACCACGGCTAAATGAGGTGATCACTGCCTACTGCAGTGTTTCTGAAAACGTGGGATGCTGAACAACTGAAGGTGGGGTGTGGATATCAAGGTGACAAAATATAAAGTGAAACTACTTGACTGATTTTCATTTACACATAATTCATCCTGGATTTTTCTAACTGATTAAAAATAAATGTAAACATTGTCTAAGGAAGTGCAAGCTGTTTTTGACTTCTGAAGTGAATCATGTCACGAAAAGGTTTGAGAACCACTGAGATATTGGTATGTAGTGGAAATGCCACTTAACACCCTTTCAGTGGGCTGGTAGCATAAGAGCACAGTTTAAGTTCCCTGCAACGACAAGAGGTCTGTTTGTTGTAGCTGTCCGTTGTTACCTTTGAGCAGTCTCAAGAATTTATAACATGAACTTCCATTGTTCCCATTGGACCTGTTGTTGTCCTTTAGTTTAGTCCCAGCAGTGGAGGAGACAGAAGTAATCAAACACAGAGACTTTGTATAGAGTTGAAAGAGACTGGTAAAAACAAAGCTGTCCACCGTACGCATCGTCTGGGCCCTTTTCTTGAACTGCTTCCTCTTTGTTGTGAACTCTACTCTCGATGCTCTATCCCTGTTCTTGACAAACTTTAAGCCAATTCAATGCATGCATAGTGTCACTATCTCTGGCCATGACTGTTGAGCTTTGGCAAACCCTGACTCTGGCTGCAGTCCACAGAGATATTAGGAGAAAAAGCAACATTGCCATCAAATTTTGCTGCCATGAAAAAGCACTAAAAATGCAATGCTTCCCATGGTGATCTTCCTGCTGTGTGCCAAGTGGGACTTAAACTTATTTTACAACACTGAATACAGAGCTACAGGACACAACTGAGTCTTAGCAGTGAGGATGCTTTTTGCTCACCTCACAGTTTGGACCAAAAAAGGGATCAATTAAAACAGTAATGTGTTCTTATTTCTTGGTATTTTGATAGAAAAATGGGAAGTACATGTAGTGATTTATTAACTCTGCCAATGAAGTTGTTTTTAGAGTCTAGACTCTAGAGTCTAGAGTGAGTCATGTTGACAATTCATTAAACTTTGGTTTACATCCATAAAGGTCTTAAAGGTCAACTTAATGATTTATTGGTTGCTTCTAAGCTTCTAATTTGTTGTCAACTTATAGAAAGTACCATAAGGGTTTGAAATATCATGTCACAGTTGATCTCTGTTCTCACCTTCAATATCAACTGATTCAGCTTAAAGGCCAAGGTGACAATAATTATGTTCTTGTTAGTATGCTATTCCTTCTAATATTGACAACATATAGGCATACAGGGAATAATATTTAGGAATTCTAAATAGCACAGTATTTTATTATGACATTGTTATTGACATTGTATTACAATGTTGATTAAGTATACTTAATCCTGATTAAGTATAATTTTTAACCAAAATAAACTTGTTATCAAAAACTTTTTTCACTTCATATTTATCTCTAAACGTTCAAATGAATTTACTAAACAAATCTTTGTAGTCGAATTTGTGTTAAGTATATTACAAGTGGTTTCAACAGGGCGAACAACAAAAGCCTGCAATTTGCACCTATATTTACTGCATCACAAAGTCAAAATCAATAGTTCTCAATCAACAGCTTTTGCATGACAATCTTTATTCTTTATTCAATCTTTGCTCTTCAACACAGCCTGAACTCTCATAGTCAATGCCACAATTAGTCTTCAGGAATAGTTCTTCTGGCTTCGTGAAGGACAAGCAAAGCTCTTCTTTGGATGCTGGCTGCCTTTTGTTCTGGTTTCTGTTAAGATGATCCCATACTTTTTCAATAATGTTGATGTCTGGGCTCTGGGGAGGCCAGTCCATAACTTATAGAGTCCTTGTGTGTGTGTGTGTGTGTTTTAAATCCAGGTATGTTTTTCTGCATTGGTAGTATAATTTTCTGCATTCATAATTCCATCAATTTTGTGACGACCCCCAATACCAGAGGTTGAAAGGCAGACACAAACCATGACAGCCTCCACCGTGTATTACACTTTTGTACCTTCCGCCTGACCTCACCCATTTATATTGACATTAACATTCCTCAGCCTTTTCCCCCTGTTTCCCTTTCTTAAGAATAGCTTCTTGCTAGCAACGCTACCACTGAGGCCATTTCTGGTGCAGCTTCAAAAACACAAGATGGAATAAAGGGCAGCAAGTTTTGTGTCAGGGTATGCTGGCTTACTTCTTATAGGACATGGCTTTCAGCTGCTATAGACATTTTCAGACTTGTTACTTATTCTTTAGCCTTCCACTTGTCCAGTTTTCTCAATTTCTTCTAAGGACACACTGCAAACTCTGCCAGGATGTTCAAAGTTTGTTTTTTTTCGCCTGTCCTGTTTGGTTCTTTTGCCATCAGAATTATTGTATAAAGGCAAAGAAAGATACCCATCGGATTTACTTTACCAAATGGACCATCCCAGCCTTGCCATATTGGTCTATTTGATTTTTGCTTTTATTGTTTATTTTATTTTATTTTCACTTGCTAAACACGGGACAGACATGACTGGGGGAAAGAAAGAGGGAAAGAAAAACAGCGGGGAAGAGGAACGGTGATAAAGGGTGAAAAACAAAAAACGACAACAAAACAAACAGACAAAAAAATACATCTATCAATCACCTGGATCACCTGTTGAGAAAGAAAAAAGAGAAAACAAGCAAAAAAAAGAGCAACATAATAAACAACATCATCGCGATGACCTATGTGAATATAACAGTAAATACTAAATATTGAATATTATTGTGCAGCACGTAAGATCGACAGCGCACGGTGTGCTTTGAGGTAGGAGCCAAAAAGGGTGTCGTTTGTGTGTGTGAGCACCCATGTGTACACCAGTGAGCGTGAGCGTGCTTGTATTTAAGTTCAAAGTTTTTCACTAATAGTGATGAGAAAGTTTGGATCCTTGGAACCAAAATATCAGGGGTTTCTTTAGGGGGAGTACCTGGTGTGTGAGTTGGTGGTGGTGGGTGAACACAGTTGGTGGAAGTTGCCCTGCATAGACTGAATAGTACCAGCAGCCAGCAAATGGAGGTGTAAAAACATTGACCGTTTCCCATCCATTTCTCCCATATGTTATCCATAATGTCTACAACAAAAACAAAAAAACCTCTTGATTCTTTTGCTTTGATGTAGTTACTTACTAAGGTGGAAAGTTTTTTGTTTTTTTGTTTTTTTTCTTGTTTGTTTGTTTGTTTTGTTTTTGCTTTGTTTGCCTTCTCTCACCCCAACCGGTCGCAGCAGATGGCCGCCCCTCCCTGAGCCTGGTTCTGCCGGAGGTTTCTTCCTGTTAAAAGGGAGTTTTTCCTTCCCACTGTCGCCAAAGTGCTTGCTCATAGGGGGTCATATGATTGTTGGGCTTTTCTCTGTATCTATGAAGCGCCTTGAGGCGACATTTGTTGTGATTTGGAGCTATATAAATGAAATTGAATTGAATTGAATTTTATTATTTGCTTCGAGCCCTGTGTACAGGAGCTGCATGCTAAAAGATCTTTTGTTAAAAGGGTTGGCGTAATAAGCAAATGCTTCAGCCAATACCTTTTGATTAGCCTTGTCTCATGCTTTCTTGCTTTGTGGTAAATCTTTGTTCTGTCTTCACTGAGATATTTGAATGCTAATCAATAAAAAACATATCACACAAGCTAGCAGCACATGAGCACACATTCCCCAATCCAAACCCCTCCAGCAGAGACACGCAGCCTCCGAATCTGTCGCAGATATAGTATCATGTAGACTGTTACATCTGAGCTGCAAACACCTCCATTTTTCCATCGCTCGCTCTGGTATCCCTCCATCACAAGCTGAGCGGGCCATCAGAATGCTATCACACCTCAGGCAATCAGAGATACAGTCATATGTCACAAATCGGTGTCAGCTCTTATTATAGTGGGGAGGGGGCTGAAGGCAAGTGAAAACTCACTTATCAGAAAGGACATAGCTGTGACCCCCCCGCCCCCACACCCCCATCCATTTCTCCATTTGCCCGACCCATACTGGATATCACCTTTTTCCTTCACAGGCCAGCAATATTTGACCAATAATACAAATGTAATACCTCTCCCCTCTGCTGTCCGCCACAATCTCAGCTGATTTAATGGACCTGTAAGCTGCCAGTATAGTTTATTCAAAGCTTTTTAAAGGATGCGAAGTGAACCTGCAGGTGTGGGAAGGACACGCAGGGCTTCATCGCCTCTTTCATACAGTAACATTGACTATTATCAAATTATTTGTTGGCAATTGCTGTGATTTATTGCTTGGTGTTAGTTTTGGCCCAGTTTAGCAAAGGAGGTATGGGAAAAGTTTTCATAACTCTTATCGCCTTTTTGTATTTATTGCATTTACTGTCGCCTTGGGGTGTTTTCTGTTCAGAGTGTTTCTAAAACAGATTTTTTTAGGGTCACGTTTACACAGGTCGTTGTAAAATTGAAACTAATATAGAGGTTGGTAACAGGAGGTTGTTTGTTTTCACTGAACATATCAAATGCAGAAATACCATAATGATATTTACAATACTGATCTGTGTTTTAACAATGAAGTATCAGCCTAATGTGAAAACAGTTGGGACACTGTGTAGTTGGGGCATTTGATTCCCAACGGAACATTTAAAAACTCGAAGCAAAAGAGGCAACAAAAGGCTGTAAAAGTAACAAACTACAAAGAAACAGCTGAAGGAACATCTAATTAGGTTCACTGGCAACAGGTCAGCAGCACAACTGAGTATAAAAAGAGCTTCTTAGAGAGGCAGAGTTTCTCAGAAATAAAGATGCACAGAGGTCAGTGATATATGTGGTATATATATATATATATATATATATATATATATATATATATATATGTGTGGAACAATTCCAGAATTATGTTAGTCAGTGTAATATTGTGAAGACTTTGAATTTCTCATCGTCTCCAGTACATAACACCTTCAAAAGAGTCAAAAGATTACAGTAATCAGGGCTGAATGTGAACACGGTTTGCTGTGCCATTTAAAACTGCAGCCATATGTGAACATGATGCTGTCTTCCCTGGGCAAAAGCTCATTTAAAATGAACCGAGGCAAAATGGTTCATTTTAAATCAAAACGTGAAATTCTTTATGGAAAACATGCACGTTGCATCCTCTGGACTAAACAGTAGAGAGGCCATGCAGCTTAACTGCAAATCATTGCATTTTACTGTTATTCCCATTTCATCATAACTTCTTTTTTTCTAAAAGGGCACTTTGTGCTTTATCTTTTTCATTAATTAATGTTTTCTGAACTAATGAAATGAATTGACAGATTCACTCAAGTGGCAAAATCACTGAACTCACTACAAACATCAAATGACCTGACATTACTGGAGAGAGTGGGATCTATATCTAGTGCTTGTGCTAGAGATGCATTTTATTTAAAAAGTATTTAAAAAAATATTTAAAAGTACACACTTGCTTAAAGAAAAAATAAATCAAAGAACTTGATGGTTTATGATCCGTTGACTTTGCTGATCCACACTGTAGCCTTTGTAGCCTGAGGTTATGGTAATGTTTGATGATAAACATATTGCACTGCATTTGAAGCTCTCACAAGAGCTATCCATATTTAAATACTGACTTTATGTAGCATTATGCACCATGGGCATTTTTCATTGCAGAAACAATTACATTAAAGTTCTTATATCCAGATATCCACTAAAGTACTGAGGAAGTCTCTTGGATGAGAGGTGAAATGTCTTAAAAACTTAAATAAGTGCAGTTGCCTTTGTTTTTCATGGTCTTAAGACTATTCTTTAAATCCCACAACCTATCTGTGTGTAAGCTTTGTTGCTGACCATGGACACCCCTTTATTATCACAGTGCACCCATTGACTTCCGGCAGGGTAACGCATCATGTCACAAAGCTCGGATCATCTCAAACTGGTTTCTTGAACGTGACGAGGAGTTCACAGTCACCAGATCTGAATCCAGTAGAGCTCCTTTGGGATGGAGTAGAGTAGATCTTCTTGTTTTGGTTAAAACTTCTCTGAAAATAACATCTGTATGTAATTTAACAACACTAACTAACATTTTGGAGGTATAGAAGACACTTATGGACACTAGACAGACAGTGGTAAACACATTAATCCAGTCAAATTTGCCCCTTGGCAATAGAAGCAGTTATCAGCGGGGACACTGACAGTATTGGTCATTGTGTTTTGCGGTCGGCAGGACAAGCTGTTAGGGTGAATTGTTAAATGTTTGTCATTTTTATTTGTACATTGTTTTAACTCTGATGAAAGAAATTCCACTGTCCTTCCCCCCAGGTTCTCGAGGTTCTAGGTGGGGGGCTGTAGTCTTTTGTCACAGACACATCCTTGTGCTTTTGATGTAAGCTTCCTGCGTTTACGACCCTTTGGTCAGCAGGAGGTCTGACACACACATTCTCACATAACACACACACACACACATTCTTACTTAAATACAGAAGTTCACACATATACATACATTGCTTGTTTTGGAACCAAGGGGGCGTGGCTTTGTTCTGACGTGTTTTGTGTGAGCTGTCTCTCAATAAAAGGCAGCAGGAGGAGGTCAGATCTGGAGGTCATTTTCGTGGTGGACACAGACGAGGCCTCCCTTGCGCGAGTGATTGATCGATCGACTGTCTTGTTTTCTTCATGATGAATAAGTCTCTAGAATTAGCGGGGCTTGTGGAAACACAGACCCAACACAAGCTTCCTCTCACTGACAGGAGGCTAGTTCTCCACCTTGCCATCTTACACTTTCCACAGAAAATAAGAATGACGAAGCTCAAATGTTGTTGTTTTCCTTAAATGTTAAAAATGTTCAAACTATCAGTGTTGCAAAACATATTTTGTAATGAAGAAAAAAAAAAGAGGAAGAACTAGGGATGCAACGATACCAATTTTTACAAACCGATACCGATACTTGGATCTGAGTACTTGCCGATACAGAGTACAAAAACCGATACTTCTACCACACACACACACACACACACACACACACACACACAAATGCAATAAATTGGAAGACAGGTTTTATTTTATTCTCTGCCGATAAAAAATAAAATCTTAATAAAAATGACCACAAAAAAATTTCAAGTGAAAAATAAGCACTTCTGTTAAATTATTGCAGAGTCTCCACATTGTAATTTAACAAAATATCACTGAACTATTGGCACTGTCTCGAGCTTTCAGAATAATAAATAAACACTTCTGTTTGGAATAAAATAAATACAAATTAGGTTTGAGAATAAAATAAACTTTTAAATTATTGCAGAGTGTCCATAATGTAAACAAACAAACAAAATAACAAAAGTATTTGGCATTGACGAACTCCTCATCTGCCCGTGGATCATCAGTCCACTGTGCCGTTAAACCAAGGACTGACATCGCGCACACACTGCTTGTCTTTACCTCTTCAGAAAGTTTTGGCACCATTATCTCCCTGATGTGTGGGCGGTTGGGAATGTCATATCGCGGCTCGAGTATGCTGAGAAGACAGTGCAATCCTATGTTTTCCATGGCCGGCATTGGCTGGTCATCCAGAGCGATAAAATGAGTCAGAGCCTCTGTTATTTTAACTGCCCGTGGATTTTCTCTTGACATTTTTCTTCGCTTTTCCAAAACCTGAGTTAAAGTTGGCTGTTCCGGTCCACACTGCTGACATTTTGTTTAGTCTAGCTACAGCAGCCTCCAGTTTCTCTTTTTTATCTGGAGCGGCCAGTCTCACTCATCTAACCCTGTGCCTGCTTAGGCACTAGGGATGTCCCCCTAGTGACCAATCTAAAAAACTACAACAAAAATGACAAGCCACCCTCTGATTAATGAAAAAAGTTAGTATCGGTTCATGGTATCAGTTAACTTTTACAAGTATGAGTACACACACATTTTACAGTATCGGCCCCGATACCAGTATTGGTATCGGTGCATCCCTAGGAAGAACCTTCTTATATACAGCTGTTTAAAGCACAGCATTGTTATGTACACCGGTCAGCAGCGCACCACAAAATTGCATTTCCTGACAATGATCAAACTTATTTTCATCCTTTAGTTTTCTTGTTTTGAATCTATGATTCAATTCATAGATTAGTGAAAGTCTACAATGAGTGTGTTTAAAACATTTAAGCACAAATGATCTTTTATACTGATTTCCAAATCCATATTTTTATTCTTGGACCACCAGTATCGTAGCATGATTCCTGTTTCAGAATAACACTGTTTTTCCTTACAGCACGACTTGGTGCAACTCCTCAAGTCCAGCTCTGTTTGAAAGAAGCTGCTTTATTTTCTTTAGGACCATCCTCTCTTTGATCCAACTTCTTGGGATCAGCTGGGTGGAAGCTGCAGTGTTTAGAGCCAGAACTGTGAGCCAGAGAGGACCACGAGGATATCCACTCTCTTTCTTTTATCTTTTTTTTTGTACTCAGTCATAAAATGCATGACACATTGGTTACCTGTGGTAGCTGGGATAGGCTCCAATCTGCCACAGGGCTCATACACTTTAAAGTACACTTTATGTTATGACAAACAACCATTCTCACTCACATTCAAACCTATGGGCAATTTAGATTCACCCATTAACCTAACCCTACTAACTGCATGTCTTTGGATTATGGGAAGAAACAAATTCATGAAATTCGTTTCACTTCTTAAACTTCTCTGTACCTAACTGCAGAGATGGGTAACGTGTTACTGCCCCATTTCAAGTAACGAGTAAAGTAAGGGATTACTATTGCAAAAACGGTAATTAGATTACCGTTACTTTCCCATAGGAACGCTGCGTTACTGTGTTACTAAAACCGTGATTTGTTTTGCGAGAATGTCTCATGACAGTGACGTAAGCGAGTGCGACGTTCGTGAAAACAGCTGTGTGCAGATCAACAATGGATAATATATCGAGTGCGGGAGAGAGTATGAGCGTGCAGCGTTTAAAGCGTGGAAGTACTGACCTTACTTTGAGTTTGATTCCATAAAAAGTGACAAAAACATTAGTGTCCGTTGTGCGTGGGAAGAAAACTTCTTTTTAC
The DNA here is from genome assembly GCF_963576455.1 of Neolamprologus multifasciatus. NCBI lineage: Eukaryota > Metazoa > Chordata > Actinopteri > Cichliformes > Cichlidae > Neolamprologus > Neolamprologus multifasciatus. The sequence continues at coordinate 33,378,752 of NC_140455.1, forward strand.
AGCGAAAAAAAACCCCTAAACTTCCAAGCAAACACCGAGTGCGCTATGACGTAATGGGAAATTCACAGAGAAACTCGCGGATTCTTCCACTGACCGCTGCGGCACACCTGCACCAGGGTAAACCTCCGCCTACCCCACTCCTGCTTTACAGGTGAAAATAGAGCAACAGGACCGCTGAGTCTTTGACTTTATTTATTTTCTGCTGTGTTTTACTTGCATCTATTTGAAAGAGTGAGTGTAAACACACACAAAAAAATATATTTTATGTGCTGGAATGTGCAGAAAATAGGTTTAAATATTAAACAAATTTCTTCCAGTCAGAGAATGTTGCATATAATTAAATTTTTGCTTGATGCATAAAGTTAAAAGATTAAAACTAATAAAACAAGTTTTAAAAAAGAGACTTTTCCATTTGATTACATTTTTGTATGATGGATGATGCAGAAAAAGTAGAATTGGGCTGAAAGATCTATTGTATTGTTGTAAGTTGTGTTTTTAAAAAGTAACTAAGTAATTAATTACTTTTGAAAATAAGTAATCAGCAAAGTAACGGGATTACTTTTTGGGGGAAGTAATCAGTAATTAGTTACTGATTACTTTTATCAAGTAACTTGACCAACACTGCCTAACTGTAACAGTTACATTGTTCCCTTTTAAGATTCTATTAACACAAAATGTTGTGTTACCTTGCAGTACATTCTTAACCAATTAGCTCGCTTCAAACATCAATCACTCTGCTGTAGACCAGCACCTCCCATGTTCAGTGAGGTACTGTAAGATTCACATATCTGACATACAGTCTGATTGCTTTGTGACCAGATTGTGACAACCATGGCCAAATATGGAATTGTAACATAGTGTACATAAACACGGGGCTAAAGTATACTTTCAAAATACTGCTGGAGCATTGATGCGTTTGTGTGTCTGCATGCTGCAGGAGAGTCAGCTGACTTGGAGCTACTGTAGAGGGAGAGTTTCTCTCATCACTCCACACTCTAGCACAAAGGATAGTGTGGTGAGAGAAAATCAAAAACTGGCACAGCAATTACAGAATAAATAATGTGTCTTTACTATTTAATGTGACATTAACCTATAACAGTACAAACAGTAATGCCTCATCTCATATCTCATTTCTTGGAAACAACAGAGTGCCCAGTTTTACTAGTGTGAATTCAAGTGAGAGTTTGAATACTGAAACACCCTCGAGGACCCTGGGAGTGCCCAAAAGTCAAAAAGGTATAAACTCATCAAATGTATCCACACAAAAGTTGGCCACAATTTTAGGACCATCCATTTTCTCCATGAAATAGTCCAGGGTGAACCAAGATGAAAGCAATATTCTTGTATTAAGGTAGACATATCATAGGGAAGAGGACTTAGACAGATTTTCTCATAACTCAGACGTACCCAGCAAATGTGGCTGAAACACCAAAGTCTAGAATAGAGGTCACTTTAGTCTCTTATAAAGTCAGAAATAAAGATCAAATTATTGCTTTTACAGAACAGCATCCGCTATTAGCATGTAGTTGTAAACAGATGATCACAGAGCTTCTCCATGTTTACAGAGGAGTATGACCCAACTTAAAAAAAAGAAATAAACTATGTATGGTTTTGTACATTTCAATTCTATTGCATTTATGGCACGGCTAAAGTAAAGCATCTATTACAATTTTACCCCTTTGCTATACATACATGGCTCAGAAATGGACTTTTCTTTCACATCTAGCTCAGTATGATAAGTGGGAATTTTCAAAAGAAAAGGTCGAAAAGCCAAGAAACCTGAGGTCTATACATGTGATCTATACTCATTCAGGTTTATACTTTTATGCCACTGGCATGTAGAACCCTAACTATTGTAGATATGTAGAACTATGCTAACTATTGCTTTTCCAGCTTTTTTTGTTTTTGCTGGTGTTTTCTTAAATTATAATTGACCTTTCAGGGCCGCCGTAGCTAACACTTTGCCTGATGCCATACACGTAGTTGGCAAATCACTTTTATTGTGAAACAGTCACAGGAAATGCAATGTGCAGCATTTGCCACTGCAGTTAGTGCTAGTTTATCAAAACAATAAAAAAAAAAACCCAACAACATTTGCATTATTTAGTGGATTAATTTCTGACTAATGAAAGAAGAAGAAGCAGACACTGAGAAGTTTCTGATGGAAGAGCTGCTTCACACCAAGGGAATTCTTTGTGTGGTAAACTCCACAATCTGCATATAACATGGCGTGCTCGACTAACCAAAGAGAATTTGACTGGCTGTGCTGTAAACACGGTCCGGTGGCTCATCTGTTGTGGAAACAAAGGTAATGTCTGTATCCGCAGGCGCTTATTTTTAGGAGTGAAATCGCAACATTTCTCCTCAAAGACTTTGGCTTTGACTGCATTTTTTTTAGTTTTGAATGTGTGAGAAAAATACACCCAAGCAGGACAGAAGAGCAGCAGAGCCGCGGCGGTATTAAGGCTCTATCATCTAAATATTATTCCATGGGGAGTCTTTTATGGATGCTTTAAATTGGGTGATTTTATGACTGCAGCAGTCCATGTAATATAATCACATTAAACCTCCTAACAGAACCTCCTAAATTCCCCTTATGCTCACCTGATTACCACAGATCTGAAGTGGGAATGAAAAGAACTCGATGCAGACTACCCCACGTCCTACTAAACAACGGTTATCTAGTGACCCCTCTTTTGTCACCGCAGCCTTTTGTGATGCTGCCTGTCCTCTAGCAACATGTACACTGTAGCTTTATATCCTGCCAGCCTATCTGGCTGCCTGAGGGCACTTAAGGTGTCTACTACTAATTCCACCTGAGCCCTTAATTACCTCATTAATTTAGACTGACAGGGTAGGTTAAAACCCCTCTGTGATCCCCAGGCTCTATACATGGACATTAGCCACCGAATGGGAGGCCATAACCTCCGTCTCCCTCCTTCAGACCCCTAAGTGTTTAACAAGGTTTATACCTAATCCACAATTTTATCTTTATGGATCTTGAATCGGTTTCTGTCGAACGAGTTGAAAAGCAGCATAATTATTGATTGGCTTACAGTTAAACCAACATCATCTGGGCTACAGAGAAAGTCTTGTTTGAAAAATGGGTTTAGGGACATTAGGCATGAAGTGGCAGCTAAGCTACGATAGCATTTCTCTCCCTTATGAAACCATCAGTTGAGGATTTCTACTGTGACTTTAGCTAAGCCACTTCCTATCCGGATCCTTTTTATAAAGACGGTCATCGAAGGACAGAGAGCGAGAGACGTACAATGGCTTGAAGCCTCCTGGAGATCATATCTAGACAGAAGAGTAATAAGGAGAGGGCTAAGAGGAGGGTTATTGGTCTGGCTGGATGACACCCAGGAGGAAGAAGGGCCATCACACATGTCCAGCCTTGACTGCTTGGTATTAAAGGGAGGAGGGGGGGAGATGGACAGACAAAGATAGAGAGCAGACACTGAGGAGGTGATAGTGAAGAAATGGCAGAGAGGAAGATTGATGGTTGACTTGCCTCGGCAAAGTGATTTTTTTTTTTTTACCCCCACACGGACAGCATGCAGGAACCTCCACCCCTCAACAGATGGTGATGGAGGAGAAGATGAGGACAAAATAAAGATGGAATAAGAAATGGTGAAATGATTTGAGATAATGGTGATTGTGGGAGGGGAGGGAAATTGTTGAACAGACGAGGGGAAAAGAGATTTTTATTAATGAGAACTAAAAGTTGAAAAAATATTGGTTTGAATTTGGAGGTCCGAGTCTGGGCGTGTTTATAGAAGAGCGGAGGGTGGGCTTTGTTTCATGTGGATAATGGGTCATCAAACAAATTATAAATGGCATAATTCCAAATATAATCATGTGGAGTTAAGCAATTAGCTAATAGATATGTTTTATTTTGTAATACTTGTGGTGTCTAAGTATAAATCAGTTAAATGCACTCAAGCTTCAAGAACCAAACAATTAATCTGACAGTTTTATTGGTACCATTATAGTTAGTGAGGGTTTTAACAAAGGTTGGGCAATGGACGCTGTGATCTACTCTATTCTGCAGTCACTTTAAATATAAGTGTGGCTAATCTTTAAAGAACTGCTGCTGTTTTTAACACATTTTGACTCAGTTATCAGCAAAAATGAAAACGAGAACAACTAGATTGGATTAAATCTCAATTTTTGTGAGGACAGTGTGCAAGGGCATTTGTATTAACACACAAATCACGTGTTGGTGTGTTTGTATTGAAGATATGTAACATTGGAAAGCAACTGACAAAAATTAAAAGGTGTCATAGACACATACATTGATCAATAACACTCACCTACGCATATATGCTCACACACTGGCTCGTATCACGCAGCGTCACTGGATCCCGTCCGGCTTGGGTGGCTAAATCGGAATGTGATGGACATTGGTGTGCATCGGTACGGACGCGATTTTGCCAAATTGCCACAGCACACTTGTCAAGCTTTGGTGGTAAAGGCATTACAAACATGCTGCTTGAAATGAATTGCATCTTAATTATTTCGTTTCAAATCTAATGACACGCCGTGCAGAGCCAAAAGTATGAAAAGTGTGACACTGTCAGAATATTTCCAGGCCTACGTATAAAATATCTCCCATTAATTTAACATGATCATTGCACACAACACTGAACTGAACATGTCACACCAGCTTATGTTGCATATTGCGTAAAAATACGGAGACATGAATTTGGTTTATAATGCCAAGCCCAGGAATGGATTGAAACGATGAAAATAATAATTAGATTAACCGATGTAAGTGTTTTTTTATGTATTTAGCTTTTTCTTAAACCTTTAACTTACTGAGGGGGGCAGGGGAGGATGGACACATGGTGCCAGTGTTGCCAACTTAGCAACTTTGTCGCTATATTTAGCGAGTTTTCAGACCCCCTAGCGACTTTTTTTAGAAAAAAAGTAGCTAAAAAAAGACGTGAAAGCACGTATCGCTTTTACTCTCAACAAGCAGCGGGTGCTGTAACGCAGTCAGTTCTTCTTTTACTCTTTTACTCTTATGCTGTTTTGTGGATCACAAGGTTTAAAACTACTTATAAACACACACACACAAAGTAACTCCACCAGAGTGCCTATTTCGGGTCACTTTTGCCGGTCCAAGCCCGGGTAAAGGAGCAGGGTTGGAATTGTGACATTAAAAAAAACAATAATTGCTAAAAGAAATTTAATTTGTAGTTCTAAATAAACTCTAAATGCATTTAGGACATTTTTTACTCACTTTATGTCTCTTCCACGATGTTATTTCTCTCTCCAACAACATAGGTTACAATTACATTAGCATGACCAATTATGCAAATTAGGTGATGACGTCATTTAGCGACTTCTAGGACAACCAATAGCAATTTTCCTTACTGAGGAGTTGGCAACACTGCATGGTGCCAGTCCCAATTATCACATAAGTAATACATTTTTAAATATCTCAACTCTCATCTGTACCATACAAAGATTATTTATGACTGGAACTCATAAATACTGAGTTTTCGATATATAGCCTAAAATATTTGTTGGTCTTTAAGCAAAAACTCACTAATATTAACATTAATCTTAGCATGTAGTGTAATATTGAGATGTTCTAAGCATGTGCTGGCAACTCATAGAACAGTAATCTTGCTGAGAGGACCTTCAGAGTTCATGATTATTACCATCTTGTCCAATTGTTTGATATTTGAGAGAAGAGCTCTTCTATACAAGCCATACTTGTTTTGTGAGTAAAAAAGCCAAAACGCTGGATGATACTAAGCAACACAACTGATGATGTGTCCTGAATATCTGCTGGTGACTCACAGGACAGTGGGATGGAGACCTTGGCATCACCAAAATGACTGCAACCATCTGCAATCATCATGGGATCTCGTTGCCTTTCAAATAGTTGCCTCAAAGACAAGTCAGTCAGTCAGCAGCCACTCACAGTCTGTTGCCATCTTCAAAAGCAACTTTGATGCATCAAGACACCAATGAAATGGCAGTAAAATAGAGTCAGTCTGTTATCAGTTGCAAGTGTATGGAGTCATGTTGGCATTTACGTGCAATTTGTTTGTGATAATATGACCGTTAACTGAAAACCGCCAATCGATGATGCCATGTTATGTGCACACAAATTTGCATTAAGCAGAAATTCACTTTAAGTACTTACATTCACAGATTATTGACTAGCAATTTCTCCAGAAATAGCGACATAGATGCAATTAAACTAAAAAATGACAAAGGGCTCGGCAACCTTGCTTTTATATAGTAGCAGAAGCAGAATACAACCAGCTAGCAAGTCCCCTACTGCAAAGAGATACATCGCAGACAAATTGCAGTCATCAGCACAGACTGACTCCTATTGATTGCAACATATTGGCAATCTGTCTGCTTTTATAAGTTAGACGGCAATTAATTGCAAACCTTTGTCAATCTAGCAGAGTGAGTGCAGTTAGACAGTAATTGTAACCTCGGGTAAACTTGTGCAATCGCCTTGTGATTTGGGGTGTTGCACCCACAACCTTTAGACAACTAGCTGGCTGCTGCAACTACTTGCAATTAGCCTCTGACAGCAAAAAAATAAATGAAAAATAAAAAACTAAAGCAGTTATTAGGTAATCGCCCATCCAAGTTGCAAGGAAGTTGCTGTCCTACCCCAGTGTTACTAAGCTATTAAGCAAATACATTTAAAAAATCCCCTCACACAATCACTTTCACCGAAAATGAGAATAAGCAGACACACTGTGTTTTTACCGGTGTTTTTGACTTTTGACCATATTTGGATCTTCCTCTTTTCTTCTGTCATTTTAAGTGTTAGTGGTGGAGTAGTGGGCAGACGTTTCATGCTTTGCGGTGTTTGCACAAGTATGATCAGCATGGTGGTGAGAGCAGGAGACTCATGCTTATTAAGGGCTCTAGCAACTCAACCCTGCTTGTCATAACCAGTGTTGGGAAGGTTACTTTTAAAATGTATTCCATTACAGAATACAGAATACATGCCCCGAAATGTATTCTGTAACGTATTCCGTTACGTTACTCAATGGGAGTAACGTATTCTCAATACTTTGGATTACTTAATATATTATCATGCTGTTTACAACTACATGAATGTACTATTGCTGTGATTTATTACTGTTACTGAAGGTCCGCGGCTCCGAACCGTAGTAAAGGGACCTCTGACTAATATGTCGGGTTCGTGTCGGGCTCGTAGCCGAAAACTAGCTTTACTTTGTTGTCTGGGTCAACTTTGCTTGCAAGAGACAGAGAGAGGCGTTGAAAGGCTGCTCCAACGGAACTTATTGTTTTTGGAGGAAAACACGAACACGGTGTACAGTCGAGTCTTAATAGCTTACTTACAACTGGGCTCGTCAGGCTCTCTTCTTGGCTGCAGTGGTTATTATTATATTTACATGCTTCCAGCTCCCGTTTTAGCTCGATGACAGCTCGTACTTTTCCTTTTTCTCCCTCCCTCGCTCACAGACACATAACGTGTATGGCAGTCCATTCTCCCTGCAGCACGGACTACACTGCCTATGATGCTACATTCTTTAGAGCTATACCGGTAGCATTCTGCCTATTAGCTTAGCACAACAACAACAAAAAGGCCTCTCTCACCCAGGAAATATGCAGAGAGAGAGCGTCACCCTGTAACCATGGCAACCGTAACGCTGCCGCCTGGAACAACAGAACGTAGCTGTCAAACAAAACCCAAACAGTCCTGACCGCCACAATATGAAACAGGGAAGTACCACCGTGTAATCCATTTATTTCAACAAAGTAACTGTATTCTAAATACCACCTTTTTAAACGGTAACTGTAACGGAATACAGTTACTCATATTTTGTATTTTAAATACGTAACGGCGGTACATGTATTCCGTTACTCCCCAACACTGGTCATTACCATATCATCTTTTTTCAAGGTGATTGTTCATAGTGTCCAAGCTTCTGAGAAACAGACCAGTGGTCCCAACAGGCAATCCGCCACCAACCCAGTCCTAGTCAATAATAGTTGTTATACGGGTTTATTAGAATGCCAATGATCACTGCTCAAGTAGACGAGAAGTTGGGGGGAAAAAAGTTTAAGGGGACAAAACTTCATCAAAGCAAACCAGTGTTGTGGCGGGTCCAGGCCCGAGACCGATACAGACAATTTTACAGATAGCAACAGAGCAAAGTTGAGAAGTGCACTGACTCCACATTAGTGTCTGAGTTAAAGACACAGGTGGGTTTTTAACCTGTCGTTTTTCTAATTCGAAAGGCGACAGGCAGTCCCAAGTCGTTTTCTCAGGCAAACAGCCTTATTACATTCACAGTGATCATTTTCTGTCCATCGGGCAGAGGTAATTAGGTTCCCCACTCACACTGTCTCGTTCAGTGTCGATGATATCTCATCAAAGAGAGCGCACTATATAGACAGTATAATGAGGGATTATTATAGAAAATATAGCCTGTGGGTGTTCCTGCCAATGACAGCCACCAGCCATGCATTCATGTGTGTTCATGAATGTGTCCTCTGAGACGCACCCGAATGCACTTGGAAACAGATATACAGAAAAATGACATTATTACTTCACGTTCAAACCATATACAATTTAACTCTCTTGTGCTGTAAATCAAATTCAAGGATTTGGCGAAACAACTTGTTTCTAAAAGGAAGGTTAGGAGGTCACACAATAAAATGTGTTTTGTCTTCAGAGCATCTTAAAAAGACAAAATTGCACTTGTGAATGCAGAAATCGTGGGGTACAAAAACAGTGTGAGGCACTGCACTTGCATATGATGTAGACGAGCCCTGTTGTTTAGGTCGCGCTTGCGTTGATGTGATCGTCCTTACAGTGTGTCCTCTGATGTCAGTCAATACTTTGGTACCTGCGGATGTGACTCCTCTCCTCTAACACACGACGAGGGACCCGCCGTGTACTCTGTAGGACCGGCTCCATTCCCTTCTTCGCTCGCCTCCCTCTCTGCACCCTTTTCTTGTCCGGGGTTTATCCGCATATGACACCTGCCAGGGCGGCACCGTAATAAGAATCTGGCATTTCATTCTCACCTGCAGATGCGACCTCTTCTCCTTTCTCACCTTCACACTTTAACCTTGAGTGTTTACACTCATTTGGGACCTCTGAGTACCTGCAGTGTACCCCTGAAAACACAATTCAAATGTCAAAGTGAGCCATGAAACTAGGCGAGAGCAAGAGAGAGACCACCAAGCAGAGGCTCATTTTTTTATTGGTTTACTGTGAGATACTGACAACAGGCTTAAAAGCACTTTTTGTCATCCTGACTTGTCCGCGTTCCAGAAATGTCCGGGATCGGGCCACAGGGCATAGGTGATTTTGTTGTAACTGACATTTTTCTGCAGTAGCCTTCTTCTTCTTCTCGTTCCTCCTCTTCTTCTTTTTTCAGGCTCAGTGAACTGAGAGAAAATGACATTTAATTACAGGAGAGCAGTCACGCAGTTCAGCTAATTACGATCCCGGGAGTTCAGTCATCATATCTAATTAACTTTCACTTTCATGAAAGCTTAATGCAGCACCATAGCTAGGCGCCGCATGTGCCACACTTCAGGAGTATTGACAACTCTTTGGAAATTAATTTTAAAGAATTTTCTTCTCCTCATTTTCCCATTTTCTTAAACACAAGAAAACAGTGGAGGCATTTTTAAAAAGTAGTTTGCTTGCTTGTTTTACCTCTGAGGTCACAGAAGAAATTCAAAATTGACCTAACCTTGCATTATGCTTAAATAGAAATGAATATAATCAATCACTTGGATGGTGGTGGCAATTCATACTGATATTGATTGTTAAACGCACTCTGCATAGTCTGATTCACATTCATTATGACACTCTCAGAGGACAATCAATTCATTATTATGCTTGCCCTTGACCATGTTGTTCATGTGCTTACTGGGGCATAATCCTCAAAGTGCATGTTTGAATTTTTTGTATTGTCATTTTTCTCTAACATCAACTTGGAAACTTACTTCCTGTTGGTTTTGTGCAGTTCTTTGTTACTAGCTTTACACCATAGTGAAGCATATTTTTTTCCCCAGTCATGTTAAAAAGAAACTTTTTGTGCAGCCCTGTGAAGAAAACTAACTGCACTTTTACCGCTTCCAAAGGAGTTAAGATGGTAGGTAAAAAATTATTATTTTTTAATCAAAAAACATCCAAAGCTACATCTCAGAGTGTACTGTCTCAGCTAGTGTTTTAAACCTCAAGTTCATGACAGTACAATTAGAAAAAACAAATATCAAGTATGGCTTTTTATGAAGTGTTTCCCTATAAATAAAACATGGGTGCACAGCTTAGATCCATGCAAACTTGTGAACAAACTACAAGACCTCTAGAACAATGTGCTTTGAACACATAAAGCCAAAGTGGAGATGTTTGGCAATAATGCACCACAGCACCACATTTAGCAAAAACTAAACACAGCATATTAGCACAAACACCTACGCACTGTCAAGCATGGTGGCGGCGTGGTGGTGATTTGGGCTTATTTTGCAGCTGGGCACCTTACAGTCATTGAGTTAGTTATTAACTTCTCTGTGTATTTTAGAGTCAAACGTGTGGCTGTGAGCTAAAGCTTGGCCCAAACGGTGTCATGCAACAGAACAATTATTAGTTACTAACAATATGTGCATGGAAACATTCTTACCCCGCGGAAGAAATAAGTGCGTACACAAACTACTGTCGGATTGATGAAACGTGCACGCTAGCACATATTTTGTTCCTACCAGTGTGCGTTACTAAATCAGAATTATCCTGAACTTGCACAATCTGCATACGGTTTTTATGCTGCAAAAGCCCCATTACTCTACATGAGGAAACACATTTACCTCCAGGTTAGGAAAGCAAGAGAGAAACAAAATCATAGCTCTAGCTCTGACTGACTTTCGGAATATCGTTTCCTCTGAGACACTCAAGGGGGAAAAAAAAAGTTTGGACATCAAAGTTGGGATGAAAAAGACAAACAGACTCTGAGAAAAAGAAGACGACAGGTGAAGGGTGAGGAGCAGCTGAACTATCAGCCTGAGATGAGAAACTCAGTATAATAAAAAAAAAATCCAGATTCTCCAGCATCTGTGGGATGAGATTACACCGTAATGTAAGTAATGACCGCCAGCCCTGATAGAATCACATTTAATGAAAGATAAGGAATACTGGCATATATTTAAAATAGAAGGTTGACAATTAGTATTTTTTTCTTTACACGCATTTTATTTTAACATTTTTATTCATTTAATTGTAATTCTGAAGATGCTGGACAGAGAAATTATTCACCAAATTATTAATAAATTATAAAGGTGTAGGCTTCAACCTTTTATTTTAAACATATGCCAGTTTCTGTATTTACAGTATACATGTTACATACAGTGTGTTATGCTGGACTAATTTCGGTGACAAAAAATAAATAAATAATTACAATTTTAAAAGAAATTAAAATAAACTCCTTTAAATTGCTGATTAAGATAAATTTGTTTTCTTCATATAAGCTCCAAGTTTGGAAAAGTCTGCCTGACCACCTGGTTTGTTTCAAGTCCTTACACTGAACAATAGCGCTGTGAGCCTAAGGTGTTGGATGCGGCATGAACTAAAATACCTGCTGACAAGATGACAAGAAATATTCCAACGTGATTGTGAACCAAAGCATACTGTCAAAATTACACAAGAGCTACTAAAGAAAAAAAAAGGGGGGGACTTGACCTGGATATGGACAACAAGCCTGGTGTGACTCGTGTCAGGGAGGATTTAGTCTGTCATCAAACATATTAGGTGGAAAGAGGAAAGATTAAAGCAAAAGACTCTCAATAATGAATTGTGTACTGGCTTTTGCTACATTGAGTCTCTCTTGTATTTTCAAATTACTTAAACTGTAAGTTTTTTATTTTATATACATAATAATACCTTATTGTCCAACTTAGAAGTAATGCAATTATTGGAAGCTGGTACTGTTGAATGACATTGAAGTGATATTGCACAAGGGTACACTCGCTTATGTTGTCTGCTGTATGTATTGGTACATTGCCACACAGTTTAATGCAATGTGACATCTACCTGAATATCCCCTTTTGAATCCATTTGTTTTCTGCCCGAGTCGAAAGTGTACGTGTCCTCCGCTTTATATGCTGATGCTGTTGATGGAATGTGTGTCTCTCTCCGAGACCCGAGATCGCACTAGAGCAGAAACGAGAGTGCTAATTGGTGGCTTGAAATCCCCTCAGTGTAGCCTGAGCTCTCTAAAGGTCATCTCCACTCTTAAAATGGAGTGCTCACTTGTTTTTTTATTAACCGGCCTGACAGACTTGGCCCAGAAAATCAAATAAAAAAACTGTACAAAGGTATTGTTGCCTGTGGCGCTGTTTAAGTCACAAAGGTTAGCTTTTAGTTACTGTCCTTTTCTCTCGCTGCTTTAATGACAGTCAACAGTGCCTGTTTGTTTCCCTAAGTGGATAAAAATAACTCTTTTTAGAAACACACTGGATGTTAGTCAGACATTTAGAGGAATATGTCAGCAGCATTTTAGGAAATAAACTTACTTACTAAAAAAAAAAAAAAAAAAGGAAATAAACTTACTCTTATTTTAAAAAAGCAATAAAAAATTATAGAAAACATCATTAATGAACGATAAATTGATAATTAATTCAAAAACTGCAGAACAATTAGATGATTATGTTTCCTTCTCATTTGTAAAGCGATAATATATCACTTTTCATTAGTTTGTGAAGTAAAAATATGAATTATGCATTGTATTATGTAAAGTATCAGCTAATGCACAGTGATAGCTGTGCATTAGCAATTATGTCATTGTTGATAATATTGAGCAATATATTGTAATGTCAGATATTAATATTTGTCTTAATACATTCTGTACTGTACAGGAGACATGGCACGAGATTGATTGACAATGGTGTACAGCCAATCAGGACGCAGAACAGAATGCGCTGTTTAAAAACAAACAAACAAACAAAGCATGTAAAATTGCACCAAAAAAATCTGCGAAGCAGCTGGGCCGAAAAGGTGAACCGTGTTATAGCGAGGGACCACTGTATATTTATGAAATGTTTTTACAGCATATTTTTACACAAACAAATTTTATATACAGCTCATGGCTGTAGAAACTTGTCTGGTTGTATAGAAATCTATAGGAAAATGACCACCAGCTTCCCTTGACCTAAGAAAACACTTCCCCAGTAAGTTTAGAAATGACAACAAAGCTGGACAGTCTTACACTTGTTCTTAAAATCGCTACCTTATCAGTTTTCCTCACTTACTCATTCATTATGTCCAGTCATAATAAGAAGACTGGCTACAGCTATCTTTTATATACAGTCTTTGGTTCTAAGGATTAAATTTTACTTATGTATAATTTTCACCAACATTTCACTAACGTTTAGCGGTCCTAGCAAGCTCATGTTTTCCACATCAGAAGTCCTAGTCAGTATAGCGTTATCTTCAATTCCAGTCATTTTGGTAACATAACCTCACAGTCTCCTGCATATAGCTTCACATGTATCAGGTTCGAACACACACCCACTACCTAAGAGCTACAGTATAATAATGATAATGACACAACATGCCAGGCACATAGTGATTTAGCATTACACTTACTCGTGGCCCTTTAATTTAAGTCCCCCTCCCACTCACCCCATACACACACATTGTGGAGATGTGAAAAATGTTAGTGGCCTGCCATAATGCTGCAAACATCAGCGAACCCCACAAGGAGGATTAATGCCTCGTCTGGCTTTTATTATGCTGTCCTGCCGTCCTTCGCGTGCTGCCCATTCATCCTTGTAAGGTGTCCATATCTGCTCACAGTCAGGGCGCGGATACGTGCGGTCATGTGTGCGCGTTTGCTGGAGTGTGTCGCTGTGTGCGTTTGCCTGTGCTGTGTATGCATAAAAAAAAGTGCTCGACTGATGCGTGTGTGTGATCTCAAAAGCTTATCCCAGAGGGGGTTAAATCACTTGTCCAGTCACGGGCTTCCCAGGGCCGTGTCTAGCTTGTCTTATCAATCTATCGACGTGGCACCTACGCTGCCAGTTGCGCTAGCAGGCCGATGCTGTGGACGGCCGTGGCCCCACCACAGAGGAATACTAATGGGGATGCAGATAGCTTTTGGTTTGGCCACCTCAGCAGACATTGATCCTCCTGCAGACTTCTATGGTGGTGACAGATGGACTGTCACCTCTGAATGAGAGAAGACTTGGACACCTCCTCTCACATCTCCCCCAGTGGGGTTCAGTCAGTGCCTCTGTTCTGTTCGGCTTTGTGCGCGTCGCTTCGTTTGTCCTTTCTTACTGCTTTTATGTCCTCACCTTATTTCATCTCTTCTTTTCTCATTTCTACAGGCGTAACAACCAAAAGGTTGCAGGTTAAAGCTCTACAGCTGCCAGCTGTCATTAAAAAAACCTAAATCCTCCAAGCTTATTCCAGATTCCTATAAAGATCACATTTTCAAAAGTAATTTGCAGGGAACATTTTCAGATAAAGATAACTCGTCTGGTTCTCCTCATTTAGTTAAAGAAGTAAAGGAGGCCAACTTCATTTGTACTGTTGACACACTAAGTCCTCCCTCTGCCACCTGAGAAACAAAGAGAGTGACAAAGAGGTTCAGAGCGTGAGGTAGTTCGTGATGAAGGCATTTATAATGCAGTTTTCAGTGTGACTGAATGCAACCCAGTTTCACAGCAAGGAGAAAAATATTTTGGGTTCTCCTTATTTTCATGCTTATTTTCTCCATCACACGAATGTCTAGTTCCTTTCTACTTGTGTATTTTAGACAAAGACAGAAAGTTTTGCCCCATGGCTCCGGCACACGAGTGAAAATACAACAGCGACCTCTTTGTGACTAGAAAAGTTGGTAGTAGCCTGTTGACCGTGTTGAATTTTTTCCAATTCCAAGCAGTTGGTCACCCAGATCTTTTGATCGCAGGGCAAGTGCACAGGTTGCCTCCCAAGGTAACTTGTACTGACTGCAGGCACTCTCAGACTGGCAAAGATTTGCAAATAAATGCTGTCTAATATGTGAACGCAGACAGATTGCCAACATGTTAATTAGTCTGCACTCATCTGTGACTCCACTTTCCTTGCTGCCAGCACATTTTATTTTGGTTATATTATAAAAGCAAGGTTACAGAGCGCCTATGTTGCAGTTAGATTGGCGTTCTGCAGCGAACACATCACTATGAATGTCTGCTTCAGATCTGAGGTTCAGTTAAAATTAATTTCTGTTTAATGTGACTTTCTGCAACAAATTTGTCAGTTTTGCTGATTTATCTCAGTTGATCGCCATATTGTCACCTGTAGTCTCTGACCACTGTTTTGCTTAGCTCGACAGCGGTGGCATTAGTGAAATGCTGGAATTTCATCTAGTAGACTGAGGTTTATCTCCCATGTGATACCACAGTGCAGTTTGATTGCATATTGTGAAGTATGGTGGCATTATTGAAAGGATCTTCAAAAGCCTATGGCTTTTATCTGGCACAGGATTAATATTTGAAGATTGTCTTTTCTATTACTTTTACCTGTAAGTTTGATTTTCACTGTTTACTTTCATTTTAAGAACATTTTTAGACTTATTTAAAATCCAAGTTTCTTGGCTGACTTGTCTTTTTGGATGGCAGTCTGTAAAAATGCATGGTGCAGGTACAAAACATGCTTCATATTTTAACATAATAGTTGACTATCATAAAAAAACTGACAGAGTAATTGAAATTTTGAGCACAGAATAAATTGTTTTGGAGGTTAGGGGTTTACATGGTCCATGGACCTTTCTCACTTTATGGCCCACAGTATACAGCTATAACTGGTGTAGTCGTAGAAATTATTGGCCTCACAAATAGGAAAATAAATAAGTAATAAAAATTGTTTGGGTCTTATTTGAACTTTCAAGGTTGGGGAAACGTACAAGGTCTCAACACAAAGTCTCATTATATTGGTAAATAATTAAACAAATGAATAAATAGATTCACTTGAAAATCCTGTGACTGTGTAGAGCATCATTTGTCTCCAGCTATGACTTTACTGCACACTGTTATATGCAGTGGAAACCATAAAGCCCAGCTCAGTAATAAAAATAAAAAGGATCTTAAGCATTTTTCAATCACCTGTTGAACACTTTTGGCTCTAACCCCAGCAACTCTCTTCGTCTCTCGCTGCCAAATCCCACTTATCAGCCAGTGCCGCCTGAGCTGTATTGAGAGGAGCTATGCAAATGACTGGGAGGGAAAGGGCAGATCTAATCTTAAGGTTTATTCTAATTAAAAGTGATTTACTTTCCCCACCGTTCCCTAAGAGGGAAGCTTAATGTCCTGTTCTCAAAAGAGATGGCACCCTCTAACTCAATTATGTAGAAAAAGATGCACTTTGGAGAAGTTTTACTGTGGATAGGAGTGCTTCACATGCAACCTTTTGGATTTTTACCTGGGAAGGAGAGAGAAAGGTCAAGGTTAAGGACAACTCAGTCTGTTCCACCTGGTGTTTGCACAAGATCCTTCGTAACATTCTCAAAGTTGAACTTAAAGAGTTCCTGCTCATGGGAAAATATAACATCAGACTTTAGTTTAAATTTTCACACTAAGTCTTTCTAAATCATTGCAATCCCCCAAGTTTTCATCCAATTTTCATTAATATTTCTATTTTTTCTAAAAGAGATTTGTTGGCAGAAAAGTTGTCTCAGTCAACTTTTTTTATTTTCATAATAAGAAGTAAAAGTTTAAAACTTGCAAGGTATTTATGCTCGCAAAGTACTAATATTACATTTGGAAACCAAAGTCTTGCAACTGCCACCCTAATAGGGATAAGAAGAAGAAGAGGATGGGTGGATGGATCGATGGATGGATGGATTTGTTCCATGGTCATTACATTTGGCTTAGATTTTTATCTTTAATTAAAACGGCATGGTTTAGGAGAGGAGCCAAGTGAGTTTAACTGTCTTAAATATTTAGATTACATTAACAGATCTAATCTAAATGCAGTACTAACCCTTTAAAACCGGTCAGAGCAGGCACGCTCGGTTTTGCGCAACTACTTTTAAATCCCAGTAGCACTGCAACCACGTAAGCTAGCGCAATAATTTTTTTGCATATGAAACCGGAGGAGTTGTACTTACATCTTATGCCATCAGCTTGTCCTCGGTCACAGTTTCCTTCCACATATAGCTTTGCAAAAACTGCATAAAAAGCACTTGCAGCAACAAAAACATAATATTCCAGAAACACGCTTTGCCGATCCGATCAGCTGTTCATAACACTTCCTACCCTGGAATAGACGTCGCGAACTATCTCATGTAGGCCATGTCCTGCCCGAAACCGGAAGTGACATCATTTTCGCAGAAATGTAGTTTTTTACCATCAGGGCCTCATGAGCCTATAGTTGTGTTTTTAAAAGTTATGTTTGACTTTATGACTTTCTGTGTCGTTTCTGGGATGCTTAGAACTCAAATTGCACTGCTGGAAATAGTTTATTTTGATGCATATGCTGCTTTTTTTTGCAAATTTGCATTATAATATTTATTTTCGTTTTTCCTGCAGTATATAAAAATTGGTGTATTTCAAAAATAAAACTATGAAGACACTCAAAATAAATTTCCTATGGTGGGAAACTATTTTGTGCAACTTTTTTGTATTTACAGTTTTGAGGGATAAGCCTCTTAAATTTCTCTAACTAGAAATATATGTTAAAAAAACAAAAACAATTTTTTTGTAGTTTATTGCACTTTTTTGCAATTTATGTAATTACTATGCACTTAATGCAGACATATTATTAAAATTTAGGCTGTAATGGTTATATTGATGTATAGCAACTTGAAATGCTCCCAAAAATGGCACTACAACATGTAAAAATATAATATAAGCTCTAGCGGACTTGGTTCTATGGTAGGTCTTAAAGGGTTAAAACAGTAAATAATGAAATGCATTACATTTTAAGTATTAAGACAGATTTCCTTTGGTGTTATTTGTCTGTATATGGTGCTGTTTTTGTGGATGTTGACTTATGATCTTATACAGTTACTTAATCCCCACAAACTGTGGAATCTGTAGCATTTTTGATAGATTTAGCTAAAGAAATGGGAACAAATTATGTGTTTAATGACAGCCAAAATTCCAGAAGAAACTGTTGGTCCAACCCCTTAGATGCCTTTTTTATGCTTGAGTGATTCATACGTGAGTGTTAGGTGGCAAAGGAAACAAAAAAAAAGCAGTCAATGTCCAAAGAAAAACTTTGAAAGACCTTCAGAAAAGCCTGGGAGACTATTCCTCAAGATCACTTTAAATTGCAAAATATAAAGAAATGAAACTCAAGACATTTGCATAGTCACGTATACTTCAGTACCACACTGGTTATATAATTCTTAGATTTTATTGTCTTGAAGCAACCATCCAAATAATTATGTAGTCTAACACCTCCGTGTTCCTCCATCAAACACCTCCACTGCAGCTGTCCATCTTCTACCAAGCAAGAACACAGAGATGATTTTTTTCAGTTCTGTTTTTGTATTAAATTAAATCCACAAGCCACAACAGACATGATCTTTCTTACAGTCTGAAGAGAAGCTAATCCAGGTCAAGAGTTCCTGGTAGACAGAAAAATAACCCAGCAAAGCCTGAAACCAAATGTTCAGTTTTATATCTTTCCAAATCAAATGTCAAAAATGTCTCCAAATCGACTTCTGAAATGTCAAACTGCACTGAATTAAGTCAAACCAACAGGAACCAAAAATGCATGAACACACTATTGATCTATGTTTGAGCGTGTGTGTCTGTGGCACATGTTGTGATAGCTTACGTTACACTCAGCAGCAAGCAAACAGTCACGTCAGTCATGGTCACGAGATGGTAAAATGACATCACATCATGTCGGATGAGTGAGCACGCTCAGTGTAATGGCAATCAAAACTGGCATATACTTGGAATTTGAGTGATGGGGGATTGTTATTGTCAACTGCAGCGGTTAATAAATACTTGATATTTTTGATGGTCATAAATATACATGGTGTACAAACTAAATGTTCTAAAGTGCAATTATATTACTACTTTTAAGTTCCTGCAGTCATACTGGTCCTGATAATTGGTTCCACATCAGGTTAGTCATTTCTTTTTGACGCTTCTTGATTGCTGAGACTTCTGAGGACAAATTTCAAAAGTCAAAAACCTTTGAATGAAGTTCTTTGAGATTGTGCTTCTTGTGCATGTGGCATCACTGCAGCCAGGATCCAATCTGTGAAAAACACATGGGGGGGTGTTTTATTTCCCCCCTGCACTAGAGTGGCCCTCCATACTACGGTATTATTAATCTTGTCATTGTAAACTTTATAGAATAATTATGAACTTCAACAAGTACAGAACTTATGCAACGGTGCACAATGTTGTCAAAAGAAACCAAACAAACAGTCTCTACACATCGCGCTTAGAAAATCTGCTGCCCGTCACCCCTTTGACCCACATCTGTAAAGCTCCAGAGAGTGAGTCCGGGAGCAACAGCAGACTTTCAGAGTTTAAGAGTCAATAAATATATGAAAATGACTCTGCTCTGTCCCCAACCTTTTTTTCATGGACCGGCCTTTAAGGTGTCGCGGATAAATGCAACAAAATAAAACTAGTACCGGTACCGAAAAAAAGAAAATTTATTCATAACACACGTGAAAAGACCCAGGAAAACCGAGTTAATGATAAAAACGATAACAAAATAACGCTGAAAACCGATAAAAACCCTGAAAACTATACATTTCACACCTGAGCCTCAACTCTCGCAGCCCGGTACCAAACGACTCACGGACCGGTACCGGTCCGAGGCCCGGGGGTTGGGGACCGCTGCTCTACAGCACATTGGACCACAGGTTCTAGGTTATGAATGATGCAGTGAATGATGGTCAGATTAGGACTGATCTGTTCATCCAGGACTCTGGCTGCTCCTCGCTATCAGCCCATCACAGCAGCTGCACCATTACTTCCAAAGCCAACAAACCATGCGTGTAATTTCTTCAGAGACCCCTTCGTAACCGCAGGATGTGGCAGACAGCTGCCCCAGTGCATAGCTGCAATTTAACAAGTTAAAAGAAGAGCCAGCGTAACTCACCTTTGTATGGAACTATTATGCCAGTGAACAGGCAAACGGTTGACAAACAACAGGAATAGTTAAATAGTGATTGCACTCTCCAAATCTAGGTTATTTATTTAATCATCTAGTAGGTCTTACACTGAAACAGAATGCATTTTGGCTTAATGAAGAGTTAGATTAGAACGAGCCTGGGTCATTTCCATATGCAGTGGCATCTCTGCTGTCATGGAAACAAGCGCTGAAAGTGAAAGTTCTGATTTGAGTTTTGTTTATGCTCCAAACTGTTTCAAAAATGTAGTGCTAAAAGGTAGAAGAGGGTGGGGATAAAAATACTTGAGCAAAGGCAGGGATATAAATATATATAAATATACAACATGTCTGTTGATTAACACATCTATGTAGAGTTATAGAAACTATACTTTATTTACACATTTAAATGTCATTCTAGTGTCATTTTCCCTCATTGCATTAAAATGTATTAAGCCACAATTTAACAGCGTTATTTGTTACATAAAGACTACATATGTGTGAAATTAGTTTTAAAATCAGAACCGTTTTGAATATTCTTTTTTTGTACAAAAAACGTCTTTTTTTAAATTTCAGGTTTATTTTTTGTTACAGGATTTTAATTTTACTTTGCACGAGAGGTTAATTTAGATTCATATTTCATGTATTTAAAAATGACCTGAAAATATGATAATTAACAGGAAAAAAAAGTTAAATTATAGATTTATTTTCACCTGGGAAATCCAATCCTGACTGCTGCATACATATTCTGCTAGCCCAGTTTGTCAGTTAAACAGCCCTTGAAGATCAAACCAAACCAAACATACAAAGAGCAAGTTATGCATACAGTTATAGAGCTGTTGTTAATGGCAAAATAAACTGAAATGACCTGATATTATTATTATTATTACACAAAGACTGGTGACTTTTCAGGTTGAAGAAAGAAATTTGTGCAATAATATCCCCTGGTTTCCTTGCAATAAACTATCAAAACACTCAGCTCAAGGCTTCACAACCAGTTGGTGATGTCTCACTACATCTTTTGTATACGGTATATTCTTAGAGTTATAAAAGACAAGGCAAACTCATTGCTTCTTTCTTTGTTCCCAAATTAGGTAAAATATTAGATTTTGTTTCCCATTATGTTACAAATTCTTCATGCCTAGAGCACTTTTTATGTGCCAAGCATTACTGATACCATTAAATTCTGATCTTTAAAATGGAGCTTGCTTTAAAAAAGAGGCAAAATTTGCTCACAATACAACGTTTTCAGAATAGTTCTTAAAACACAAATTGCTCTCTAGCAGTCAGAGAAATCCAGGCTCTGGTATTATTCATCACATCAGCAAAACTCAAGCTGATAACGAGCTGTTGTGATTAAAGATTTTGGGACGGTAGCCGATATTTTGCCAACACATCATTTCCAGCTTCCCTTCTCCTGATGTGATTTTGAAGAAATGGCTTCACACATGGTTTTATACTAATTTATAACTAATTTGACTTTGTCGTCATCTTCTTTTATCTCTTCCATAAAATGTCATAAACACACGACAATACAAGACAGAGAAATAATTACAAAATTCTTAAAGAGACTTTAAATGTTATCTTGTACGCGGTTCTTGATTATATTTCCATCATTGTGAAGGCTTATAGACAGAGGGAAATGTGCATTTCCTGTTAAGGTTCCTCATTGACATAGGCACCATTTACTGCTGTCAGACTCACCCCCCCGCCACCCCCCACGCACCTCACCACCACCACTACTTAGTGAATAAAGGTCAGGCAATCAGGCATCTGGAAGGACAGCTAATTTGTCATCCCTTGACAAACGTGTCAGCGTCCGATCTTGTCCGCAGGGCTTGATACTGCAACAAGCCGTAAAGGTTAAGAGATTCAAAGAACACCCCGCCCCCTCCCCTTCCCTGCTCGCCCTGTCTCCATCTCAACAAGCAACATGCGACAGAGCAGAAAATTCAATTTTGGATTTGATACTGTGAGGGTTATGTGGTTTCATGGCTGTAACTCTTCAGAGTCTTTAGGCATGTCGTCTGCCTTACTCTGTTAAACTCTGGAGAAGCCCTGTAGATCGAGACGTTCTCTTCTACATCCTCTTTGGTTGTGCAGTATCTCACTAAACTGACCTAAACTGCCTTTTTCCCCTAAACAATCATGTGTGTGATCAGTTGGAAGTAAGAAGCATCTCACTTTTAGTTAGAGTTGAATGTGATTTATGCAGACAGTAAATGTGAAAAATGGCCTCTATCAGGCTAGCTGTTGTTGGAGGTTTATCTTCAAATCAACATTTATTTATTACATTTTTAATTTAAAAATTACCTCAGCGTTTTTATTTGGGTTCGAATGCAATGCAGAGGTAGTCGTTCGACGCAATCTGTCCATCTAAGCACGGCCTTTGTGATTATAGAGGCATTACAAGTCGTTTCTGTCATCCCTGAATGCATCCTAATAGCCTGTTTAGTGAGGACATCTACTGCTGCAGGTGTGTGTCCCCTTTGGATTCCCAGGAGTGTAAGTGACAGAGGGTAGGAGAGAGTGAGTGAGACATGAATGAGTGACTTTGATCAGGTGGGTTCACCAGACTGTGTGTGTGTGTGTAATGTTCAGTGTAGGATAATGGAGAGCCAGGCAGGCAGCAGCATGCCAGATGCACCTAATGTACATCACTGCCAAGGCTAGTTTTAGACCTAACTGCACATTAAGTAGTGTATCAAACTTTTTGGGGGCCTTTGCTTGCACTGCTGTAGCTACTCTTTTCAGATTCTTACAGGACCCTTCACTTCTGTTTGATGACAGAAGAAGTAAAAGGCTTGCTAGGCTAGACTATGACATT
The DNA here is from genome assembly GCF_963576455.1 of Neolamprologus multifasciatus. NCBI lineage: Eukaryota > Metazoa > Chordata > Actinopteri > Cichliformes > Cichlidae > Neolamprologus > Neolamprologus multifasciatus. Next base: position 33,401,668 of record NC_140455.1, read on the forward strand.
GTATCATCTTTAAGACTGAGGTTTTGCAGACATGTGACCACTACCTATGTGACATTAACTTGCTCGCCATTTTGGACATGTGACAATCAGGGTAACAATGTAAGCTCAAATGCACAATGCCCCAGTTATGCATGGTTAAAAGATGGGTCCGTGACCATCTGGCAACCTCTGGTCATGAGGGAAAAATGAGTATTGCCTGACTGGTTGTGAGTGGTTGATGGCAGTCACAGGTAAAATGATTGCTTCCAACTTTGTTACAAGCAATCAAGTTGCAACCAATTTCATGCAGCCAGAGCCAGAAACCTCCAGGAACTATTGCAAACCATTTGAGGAGCATACATTTCCCATTTAGCTTGTTTAGCAGGGTGCATCCAATGGAAATACATACAAACTTGCTAATAAGCACGAAATGGCAGATGAATAAAATATTATAACTTCCCTCACCAAAACTGAAGGACAAACCTCTAGAGCAAGCTGACCTCACAGCAAACCACATCATTTATCAGCTCATTTCATTACAAAATCTCCAAAAAGCACCAACACCAGGCCTAGCAGTCAGCTACTGGATACAGCTGCCTGTTTTGGTAAACCTGACAATCACAGCAGCCTTAATGAAATCCAAATGGATTAAAAAAAATATGAAAATTCAGTGACCGTAGCAACTTACAATAGTCACGAAGGAGGGAAATATCCATAGAGACCAAGCTGTTCTTGTATGCGGTTGTGAACATGCTTTCTAATGCTTTTATTTTGGGGGATTTTAACAGATGAGTCTATGGGGATCAGTGTTGGTCAAGTTACTTGAAAAAAGTAATCAGTAACTAATTACTGATTACTTCCCCAAAAAGTAATCCCATTACTTTACTGATTACTTATTTTCAAAAGTAATTAATTACCTAGTTACTTTTTAAAAACACGATTTACAACCTGAATAGGTGATAAAGCGATAGATCTTTCAGCCCAATTCTACTTTTTCCGCATAATCCATCATACAAAATGTAATCAAATGGAAAAGTCTCTTTTTTTAACTTGTTTTATCAGTTTTAATCTTTTAACTTTATGCATCAAGTAAAAATTAAATTATATGCACCATTCTCTGACTTGAAGAAATTAGTTTAACATTTAAACCTCTTTTCTGCACATTCCAGCACATAAAATAAAATATTTTTTGTTTACACTCAGTCTTTCAAATAGATGCAAGTAAAACACAGCAGAAAATAAATAAAGTCAAAGACTAGCGGTCCTGTTGCTCTATTTTCACCTGTAAAGCAGGAGTGGGGTAGGCGGAGGTGTGCTCTGGTGCAGGTGTGCCGCAGCGGTCAGTGGAAGAATCCGCGAGTTTCTCTGTGAATTTCCCATTACGTCGTTGCGCACTCGGTGCTTGTTTAGGGGTTAGTTTTCTTCCCAGGCACAACGGACACTAATGTTTTTGTCACTTTTTACGGAATCAAACTCAAAGTAAGGTCAGTACTTCCACGCTTTAAACGCTGCACGCTCATACTCTCTCCCGTACTCGATATATTATCCATTGTTGATCTGCACACAGCTGTTGTCACGAACGTCGCACTCGCTTACGTCACTGTCATGAGACATTCTCGCAAAAAAAATCACGGTTTTAGTAACGCAGTAACGCAGCGTTCCTACAGGAAAGTAACAGTAATCTAATTAGCGTTTTTGCAATAGTAATCCCTTACTTTACGCATTACTTTAAAAAAGTAATCAGATTACATGGGGATAGCCTCGAAGGACCTCTCCAAAAACTGCACTTGCACACACTTGCACCGATGGTGCTTTTTAATGCTCACTTTATATACTTTACTTTGAGGGGAAGTATACACTGGTACACTGGAGATCTTAGGGTTCCTCCACTTGTGAATTCCCACTTGTTATATGCAAATGACATCTTAACGCATTAGCCTCTCACACCCTCTCAAGCATCTTAAAAACATAGTGTAATTAAAAACTACCATTCTTACTCATTGTAATTTGTTCCCTGCTATCAGTAGATGGAGGTTTATTGGATTCAACAATATTACAACGCCAGACTGGTATAATATGTAGTGCCATTCATCAGTGTTGACTGGAAACATTTACACCTTGCTTTCATCAGTGTGTGCGTCTTCATTTCTCCACTAAATGTTTTGTTTTTCCAGTTTCTCTTTAACTGCTCAATTATAACTCGTCTCATAACTGCCTCATACTCTGCTTCTGCTTTATCGCTTTCTTGCACTTCTCTCTCAGTCTTTCCCAATTTGTAGCCCGTTAACTATAAAAACTTGCATCAAGGAATCCAAAGAAAGTCACGCTATGATTTGCCCAACTGTTGTTATGCACACATGTCAAATGTTTATTTAGCAAGGGGATGTGCAAAAAATACACCCATGCCTCCGTCTAAGAAGCTGAGACAAACAGATGGAGCTTGTGTATCTGCTAAAATCTATACATGGCTGATGTACCACAGGGGTATCTCTGTTGCAAGTCATTGCTATGCGCTAATGTGATGCCCGGCTTTCCTGTGCACCAAAGGAGGCAGGGAGAGGCGAGTCGGATGGAGTGCGAAAAGATGGGAAAAAGAGAGTGGGAGAGTTGAGAAAGCAAGTGAAGGTGGATGTCATGCTGAGAAAGCATCACACTCATGTGTGAAGCCTAATCAGGCGCAATCTGCTTCACTGTGACGCAATATACCGACTGACTGTGTATTTTCTATTTATCTAAAATTAAAGCTGTTACATGCTCATTGCTGCATTCCATTAAGCAGCGCATTGAAGGCATCCAGTGGAGTTGATGAAAAGCTCATACAAGTGGCTCCTGGAAAGTTATGAGTCACGTGTGCTTCAAATGTGCACACAAGCACAAACTTCAGCACAAACTGCTGCAAAGGAATGACTGCAATGCTCATATATATGCCTGCTTTTCTTTTATGTTGACCGGGACTTAAAGTTAAATATACAGAACATATTGTCAGAATGATGCAACTGAGTAATCTACGGACACAGAAAAGGAATATTGCGAACATTTTGCCTGGCACAAAAATTCCCTTTAGTGGACATGCACAATAGTTTTGTCTTTGAGAATATGGATATAATACAAGTTATGTGCCGACATAACAAAAGATTGAATATTTGGCTAACACTAACCTGAAACTAAAGCCTTGTCCATATAATTGTCCAAGGATTTGTTTGTGTAGGTAATCTTTTAATAAATTACCACAGCCTGTATGAAATATGGACACAGCTACATTGCTACCCTCCTGTTTCTGAAGACTTGAAGTCTTTTTACCATTGCCCTCTTGGTCTTTTGAAAGCAGATGTGACAAGAGAGGGGGACTAAAACCACATGCTTATTGGCTAATGACTTGCCAATCATTATTCCTAAGCCAGTAAACAGACCCTGGATGATTCTACCTTCATACTATCCTCATAATTTACAAAACAGACTTTTGTATTAACCCCTGGTGGCTACTATATATAGAATCCAGGTTTGATGGACTTCATTTTTCCATCCTTTATTATCTACAACAGGTAATCAAAGGAGCTTGCAAAGAAAAGCGTCTGGACTTCTTTAAGTTACTTGAAGACGTTTCACCTCTCATCCGAGAAGCTTCTTCAGTTCTAAGGTCAAATGGTGGAGAGTCCCAGATATAAACCTAGTGGGAGTGTCCCCCCACAGAGGGACAAAAGGACCCCCTGATGATCCTCTAATCGCCTGAGCTAAGGTGTGGAACTGGGTGTGGGTCCCAATCAGCCAGAGTTTCGGGTGAGTTCATTGTGAAACCTGGCCCCACCTTATCATGCGAATTCCTGAGGTCAGATGGCCCAGGGTGTGAGTGGGCGTTAAGGCGTCTGGGAAGGGATCTCAAAACTGGATTATAGATGGCAGAGAGTTGGTGTCGTAAACCACCGCCTCTGTTCAAAGATGGTCGCTCACAGTGGACATAGATGGCTTCTTTCACTCCTCTTTCGAACCATCTGTCCTCTCTGTCCAAAATGTGAACGTTGGCATCCTCGAAAGAGTGACCTTTATCCTTAAGATGCAGATGGACAGCTGAGTCTTGTCCTGTGGAGGTGGCTCTTCTGTGTTGTGCCATGCGCTTGTGAAGTGGCTGTTTGGTCTCTCCATTGTAGAGGTCTGGGCATTCCTCGCTGCACTGTACAACAGGTAATAGCTTTAGTCACTTACATAAAGGTTTACTCTTTAAGTTAGGAATAACTCATGGTTTCCTGGGCTTCTACTGTTACGATTTTGCTTGTTTTAAGTGTTCAGGCTGCATATAAGTTATGTTTCTCTATAATGTGTTTTGGAAAAAAAAAGGAAAACCAAAAATAAATACTGAAAACGTTGCCAACATTGTTCTATAAAACACAGAATCTCTGTCTGTGTGTTTGTTTATTTGTCCGCAAACACTCCATAGACCATCAGTTGCTGAGCAACCAAACTTAGCACACAGTATATCACCGGCCCCTGTAGGTTCTCATATATAAAAGACTGTCTAGCAGCCGCCTAGCAATGCGCTAAAGTGACCAATTTTTAGCATTTTTCTAGGTTTTGTGTCCGAAACATCTAATTTATACCTGACAACTGGCAAAAACGATTCATTTTGGCATGAAAACATCATCTTGTGTGTTTTTTATTGGTCTCAATGTGATTAAGTATATCAGCACGAACAGGCCAAACAATACCACAGGATGTGCATTTACTAGCAGGTAAAAACAACACTTGTTTTTTGCCATAAATGATAAAAGCAACTTGTTGGAATGTAAAAGTTTAAAGTAAAAGCCAACCAGTGAGTTATACCTGAAAGCTTTCAATCTTTAGCAACACAGGCAACACAATTACTGTGCATTACATGGACTATTAGCAGGTCCCTGACCACAAGCGGAGGTATATTTGTATGTGGGTCTCTCTACTAAAAGCAGTTTCAACTTTTGGTTTGCAAAAAAACACAAAGAGGCTTTCATGAAAATTACTTCACTAACAGTCATTGCAGTTTTTGTAATCTCATCCCAACTGTCTTTGCTTGCCTACTGATATCTAACTCCAGCACAATGATATAATCAACAGCATGTATTTTAATACCAGTGCCAATAATGGACAAAATGTTCAGCAATCATTTTCTCCAAGTCAGAAAAACAAGTAACTTTCAATCAGCTTCTCTGTTTCTTGGCAGTTTGGACTTAATTAGTTTTAGGCTGTCGTCCCAAAACAGAGATCTCCCCTCTGCGTGACCAACCTTTCAGAAAACAGCCTTGTTTAGGAGCTGAGCAAGTGAGTACAGTTGTTGGAAGGGAGCTTTAGTGACTGTGAAATGGTGACTAATTTGGGGTAAAGAAGCATGGCCTTTGATCTTTGCTTTGAATAAAGCTGACTGTGCCTGCCTCGGCGCCCCTTAGGCCTCATTGTCATCCTGCCAGAACGTCATCTTTCTCCCATCACTGAATATAAAGCTGTGGAATACATCATGCAAATAATCAGGCTGGAAACAAACACAAGCAGTGCTTTCCCCCAAAGGAAGAGGCAGCCGTCTCTAATGAGCAGGGTAAAATCGGAATATTCATACCTCTTTCTCTCCGCAGAAACGACTGAGTGATTCCCTCCTCTCCCTGTCGCTGTACCCGACTTCTTTCTACTTCTTTGAGGCTTCTCCCTCTCTCCTCTCATTCACCGTTCTGTCTGTCCTTCCCTCTCACCTCCATCTGTGTTCCCACTACTTCTTCTTCTCCTTTGCTCTCTGTCTTCCTGGAACATAGCGATAAACAGTAACATGAATAGGCAGCCAGTGATGTTGACAAAGCCGTTCGCAGATTACGCCCCTGGATCACAGACACAAATCTGCCAGAGAGGAGACATTTGTTTGTGGGAGAATCACTAATGAATGCAAGGGGGAAAAAGATTATTAGGAAGGAGTAAGAAATACTCCCCCCCCACCACCAAATTACTTAAAAAAACAAGCTTGAAATATCTCCAAATTTAGACTAAAGATGTACAGGCCTTCCCCCACATATTGGATTTAGTTGTCAGAAGTGTTGACAGAGGCTTGTCACATGGCTCTGGGTCTCATCCCACTCAGACAATAGGAGGTCTAGCGACTGATATTCCAAAAGGGCCCACTCGCAAGTAGTTCTAGTTTATTTAGCATTAGCATCACAACAGAGACGAGCTAGAAAATGAGGAAGAAAACAAAACAAACAGCAGAACGTATTTCTCATTTACTGCCAAAACTTATCAAAGAGGTAATGAAAACATTTCTGGGTCTGTTACTGCCCACAGATTGAACGTTTGCACTGCAGACAGGTGAACGCCTGTAGATGAAATGAAGAAAAATGTGAGGTAGTGGAGGAAGATGAACAGCACAATGTACCTAAGGCCAGGGATGGATGATGTAGGAGGAGAGGGATTTTATTTCTCTCCTGACCACCTTTTGAGAATGACCTAGAATAAGAGAAAAATTATATCCCATAGTAAGAATGTTCTACTTCTCCATGCTAAAACAGCTTTTTCCTCGCATTACAAAAATATAACTGAAAGTCTGGAGCTAAAATAGTTGTTTGATTGGCAGAAAGGAAATGGAAAAGAAAGTATGTGAATGCTTCGTGGTTTGTGGTTTCCTCCGCCTTGGAATATCGTTCTTCCCTTAATCTTCTCCAATGACTCAAGTAACAAAACAAAAAATCAAACAGCGCTAATTTTTTTAGCTTATTTTATGTTATTCAATAATTATAATAATGCTGGGAAACTACTATGAAATTAAAGTATCAGCTAAAACTGCAGGTGGAGCTTTGATGAGTCCATCTACAAGAATATCGGAGCAAATACAGGTGCTCATCATGCCAGAATTATCTGCCTATGCTGCAAACAGTGAGTGCTTTTAAGTAAATTAACCTTGTCTTGTGAAAGCAATCACTTAGACTTACTGATAGTTATGATCAATTTTTGCCTACTTACACCAGAAGGAACCTTAAAAATTACACACTGAAACACAGTAACCTTATTTGGGGTTGTGTTGTAATTTTGATACAAACTATATACATTTTAACTAAGCACTCATATGTGCTACAATGAAGGAAGAACTCCCGTAAGCTGGAAAACCCCCCCAAAAAACCTGTCTATGTGAATATAGCAGGTAACGCTAGAATTTTTTGGTAAATAAAATTTGTGTTTACATTCTTTCTTAACACTTAACTCTGTCTCTCACTCTCTCTAACACACACACACTGTAAGTTAATATAGCAATGATCTATAATATCAACAGCATTATTCCAGCTTCTGATCAGCATCATAGGAATGGACACGTTAATCTAAACCTGCGCTACACATTCTTCAAATAGGCTACCACCAACCCAAAGCAGATTTAGCCTTGCTACAGTAACATAAAGACAATTACTAATATCTGTAATCATGGAGCAAATGAGAGAAGCTTATTAAACACAGGTCCTCACAGACTGACTGGACAGCTTCGCTCTACCAAACAAGCACGCTCATTACCAGAATTTCTCACTCAACAATCATTTGTAATGGACCAGCTTCTAGATGTCACATATGCACATATTGCAGTATGAGTGCATATTTTCAACATATGAGTGGTAACAATGAACAGTGAACCAAAAGAGCTTCTGGATGAGAGGTGAAATGTCTTCACGAAACCTAGGTTTGTGTCACAGTGTCTTAGTAAGGTTCAAGTGAAATGACTAACATGACTGAGAAGGGATGTGTGTTAACATGTGAAATACTGCATTCTTCTCAGGATCTGAATTAAAAGGTTTTTAAACACAAAGGTGGGCTAAAAGTGTTACTTGGTACAAAGTTGTGTTTGTGTGAAGCACTTTTCTATGATGGTTTAGAAAAGGATTCTTAATATAAGAAGGTTATTTTCTCCATTAAAATCATCAAAGTGAAGTAAAGGGTGTAGCGTAATTCAGTTAGCAGCGGTCAAAATGAGGACATAACTAATGCTGCACTGCTAGCCAATATTATGCTCATTAATGAGTTTGACTTTTGTCACACCTGTTGTAAGTGTTCCCTTAATAAAGGCCAGGGGTAAACCAAACCGATTCCTCAACAGGATAAGAAGACGTATGTGTGAATAATAAGCTGCATTCATTTTTTTCAATTCCAGCCTTGGTGATGTAGTCATATTTGCTGGGTATAAGGAGGCATGGTTAGAACTATATCAGCAGTCAAACTATTATAAAGCCTAGTGAAAGTGCAATTTTCGGAGCTCTGCAGGTGTTTTTCTCCAAAGTCCCTTTCTTTTCCTTAGAGTTTTTTTAACTTCATGTTTTCCATCAATCCATCCATCCATCCATCCATCCATCCATAACTCTAACCCAAACCTAACTGTCATAGGGCTATTGTCAGGGTATTCTAGCAGAAAACCACACCAAATGCCATTGCTGTCAGCTAAGAAATGGAAACTGAAACTACAATTCACACAGGCTCACCAAAATTGGACAGCAGAAGATTGCAAAACATGCTGCCTGGTCTGGTTTCTGCCCCAGCAGTTGGATTGCAGCGCCAAAATTGGTGGAAACAACGTGAAAGCATGGATCAGTGCCACGGACTGGTGGTGGTAGAATAATGGTGTGGGGGAAAACTTCTTGCCATACTGTGGACTCTTTAGTACCAAACGAGCATAATTTCAATACCACAGCTGGTTGGCAGGTTCAAAATCAGGAACCTGTGCTAACCACCAGACCATCAGTTCACCCTCTATCAAGACGCATTCACTTTTAACTTGTTTAAAATGAATCATAAAATCAAATTAGAGTATAAAATATTCTAAAAAATGTTGTTTTTTAAAAATGTAACTTCCAGATTGATCAATATCCCTTCTACTTCATTTACTCCAATAGTGTCCTTCTTCATTCACACCCTTTGGACATCTGCTTATATTACCTAAAAGACCCTTTAGAACGACCAATTTGTGGTCACATGAATTTTGTAGGTGCCAACCCACACACACGTCACAACTGATTGGTTGCTATTTCAGCGATTTAAACGTCCTATTTTATATATTACTGTCCGTAAATCAGTCTGGGCAAAAGAATAAGTTAAGTTACTTATGAGAATGAACCTGTAGAGTTGAAGTGCTGTTGCAATGTTATGCAAGGTGGATATTTGAAGACAGGTACTGTTATAATAAAAAAAGAAGAGGAAATGAAATGAAATGGAGAGAAGCCATTTGGAAAAGGCAAGCTGGCTGTGATAATAAGGGAACAGCAAGAAACAAGAATGGTGTTTGATGCAGGTCAAGTACTCTGCAGGCAGGGGATTAAGGAACTTGTAATCCTCAGCCTTTTAACCAACATATGTGCAAAGTAAATGACATCCAAGGTTTTATTTTTTAAGATATCATTATTTTGTATCTTTTGAGGGGCATTTGCATATATCAGGTGCAGGTTCGAGTATCTGAAGTTATCGGTTGACTCATTGATTATCTTCTATAAAATTTGTTTTTGACCAAAACAATTAAAAACTAGAAACTATTAAACAAATTCTGTAAATAAATTCATATATATATGGTTTGTGGTTTTTTTTTATGCAGCTTACAGCTCCATATTGACCACTGCCATATTTTTGAGCTATGGTTTCGGAGGAGTATTCATCTCAGTAATAGCTAGCTTAACAGTGGCCACAGTAATTAGCAGCAAACAGCTAACCTTAACTTTGCCTAGGTGTACCTGCTAGCTTGTTAATTCAGTCGTCATTTCTGGGTTCGAACACTTCTTCACTTCCCAAAATCAAACAATCTCCAAGCATTACTGATAGTAAAAAATGATCTGATTTTTTTCAGCACCACATTTAACATCCAGAGATCCACAAAAATAAATAAATAAATAAAACAAATCTACAAGTGAATAGTTTGCAGAAAGTTAGAAAGCTAGGTTCCATCTAATCATGATATATCATGCTCTGACAAAAGTATTTTTCAAAAACAAAAACCAACAAATTGCTATAATTTTGGACTTACAGAAAAAATAAAAACAAAGTAGCAATGATGTTTCGAAGGTTTATGAATCTGGCCTAGCTGATGGCTAGCTACAGAGCTATGGTTGGGCTAATATAAACACATTAGGACAAGGAAGGTGTAGGATGAGAGTTGTTCTCAATAACAGTTCATAATATTATAGGAAGAAGATGCAGAAAATGGGCTAATCATTAATATCATTATGTATGGATGGGATTACGTGCAATATAAAAGAAGATACAAAGCACTGCAGCTCGTTAATTACAGCAAAAGATACTTGGACCTGAAAACAGAGGGGATGAATCGTCACTTAACAAGTACGTTACACTGAAAGTCCAGTCCTACAAGTGAAAGCTATAGATTTTAGATAACTTCTAAATTTAAAAACCTCTGTGCAGTTTCTGAATGTAGTCTTACAGTTACCGTGTATTTCTCATCTTTTGGTGGAAGCAAACCACACGTTGACATGAACCATCACTGGTAATGAATCAAATATAATAACATCGCCACAAATACTCCCACTACTGTCACTGTCTAACACGTTATATTACTATGATACTAATATAACACATACTTGATGCTAATAATACCTAGCAATTAAATGCATTTTTTAAATTCCACCTATCCAGCCATTTTCTTCCATGTTAAATTCCTCTTAGCCTTTTTACAGGATACCCTTTCCTGTTGATTGAAATATGATTCCAGCTTTTTAAAAATCTCTATTTTAATATTTTAATTAGATATTTACTGAGAGAATCTGACGAAACTGGATTGTTAGAAAATGTTAGAAAAGCAGGGTCACCCTGACCCATCTTGACTCGAAAAACATGATGGGAAATAAGCATAATCTTTTCAAGTGATATAATAGGAAGGGAAATGTGACAGCAGCCGCTCATTATAACCTTAAAGTCTTTGAGTTGTAGGGGCTGTGCCTCGGGTCTCATCTTTGGATTGGCAAGTAATATATTTAATAACATCCATGGGGGATCTTATTATCTCTTTGGGGTTCTAGATTGTAGATTTGAATTGCAAAAGGTAATTTAAATAACAATTCCACTGTAAAACGTAATGAGGCATGTTAAGTTGTGTGATTTAGCCAGATCTAGGGTAAATGACACACCTTGGTGGTTTAAAAAAACATGATAGAAGACTGTCATTCAACTTAAAGATGATGGATTCTTCAGATTTTGTAACTCTTCATTAGTTCCCCATTTTTCAACTAAGATAACTTTTGAAGGCTACCTTCTGTTTAATGTGTTTTCAGCATGAATGCTGAACAATATAATGATGCTTTATCAGTCCAAGTGTAATCATGGTTAAATCATTTTTCTTGCCTCCCGTTCTGCAATGAGCATGACATCTGCGATCTTTTTCAGTTAGAACAATAGATTTTAAGGATGGACATCGTTAGCACACTGCAAAGTTGGGTGTGGATGAAAAGAATGACACACAGACAGTCTTCTTAAGTGTGATCAAATATTTGCTTGCTTCCTCTTGCGACACTGTTTCTTTTGTATCATTGCCCGGAGGTTACTTGTGATCAGATTTGTTTTGCATAAATGTGTAACAACAACGTTGCATCCTTGATTTCTCAGTATGAATGCTGCCTCCGTCTCCACTAATAACGGCGTGCCTCTTATAAACACTCACTAATATTTTAAATATGTAAAACAGCTCCTGTCTTATTTATTGGCTGTCTCTGTAAAGCATGTTTTCATCTCATATCACGGGTGATATTAATGTGCAAAATAACATCGATTAACATTGATTTTGATTAAAGACAGTTGGCACGCATGCACACACACACACACACACACACTCAAGTATGATTAGGACTTGATTACAAATAAGAAAAAAACTTATAAAGCCATGTACGTCATAAAGTTAGAAGTGGATGCAAATGTTAATACCCTTAGATTGAACAGGGCGGATTTAAGGCTCCATAAACCTGTATGGTCCTTTTGTGGCTGCTGTGGTTTATTGGATAATACTACATGTCAAAGCAACATGGAGCTGATGGAGCAACACCTCTGTGATGGGCTCTCCAAAATGCTGCAGCAAGAGTACTGACAGGGACTAGAAGGAGAGAGCATATTTCTCCTGTTTTGGCTTCCCTTCATTGGCTTCCTGTTAAATCCAGAATTGAATTCAAAATCCTGCTCCTCACATACAAGGTCTTAAATAATCAGGCCCCATCTTATCTTAATGACCTTGTAGTACCATATCACCCTATTAGAGCACTTCGCTCCCGCTCTGCAGGCCTACTTGTTGTTCCTAGAGTATTTAAAAGTAGAATGGGAGGGAGAGCCTTCAGTTTTCAGGCCCCTCTTCTGTGGAACCAGCTTCCAGTTTGGATTCAGGAGACAGACACTATCTCTACTTTTAAGATTAGGCTTAAAACCTTCCTTTTTGCTAAAGCATATAGTTAGGGCTGGACCAGGTGACCCTGAATCCTCCCTTAGTTATGCTGCAATAGATGTAGGCTGCCGGGGGATTCCCATGATGCATTGAGTTTTTCCTTTCCAGTCACCTTTCTCACTCACTATGTATTAACAGACCTCTCTGTATTGAATCGTATCTGTTATTAATCTCTGTCTCTCTTCCACAGCATGTCTTTATCCTGTCTTCCTTCTCTCACCCCAACCGGTCGCAGCAGATGACCGCCCCTCCCTGAGCCTGGTTCTGCCGGAGGTTTCTTCCTGTTAAAAGGGAGTTTTTCCTTCCCACTGTCGCCAAAGTGCTTGCTCATAGGGGGTCATATGATTGTTGGGCTTTTCTCTGTATCTATGAAGCGCCTTGAGGCGACATTTGTTGTGATTTGGCGCTATATAAATAAAATTGAATTGAATTGAATTGAATAGAAAAAATTGCATTTAATATGTAGCATTTAGCTACAGTAGTAAGACTCAGTAAGACATGTCTGGGCCTGTGCTAGTTCCTCATTGTGTGGTGGCACAATGTTAATAATTTACATATGAAATCTAACATCCACTGTTAGTCTTTGGTCCAAATTCTTTTTTTTTTTCTTTTTTTTTTCCATCACCCCCCCTTTTTTTATACTTATTTAGGTGTGAAAGGATAATAAAAAATAGAGCTGATAAACTACTCCAAATCTTTTTAGCCACACTGGGTTGCAAGCTGGATCTATTATTCCCTCTGTTATCAGTTAGGATGTTAATTTTGGCTAATGCATAACAGACCCAAACAAAAAATATTTATACCTGGATGCTAAGGAAGCCGGGGTACATCCAATGTCCGGTGTAACATGTGACAAAGTAATGCATGGCTGTAATCACATTGTATTTAAAATTACTAATTACATTAAAGTTACAACTCGCATTCATTGAACACCAGGGCTTTGAATATGATACTGATTCAAATAAACAAATAAAACAACAGATTTTTTTTTTCATTGGTGATCATTATTTCTGAATGGTCCGATTGATCATGAGACACCTAATGCAAAAATTTGACCTAAAAGAATTTTATCTAATGATGATTTGACATTTTGGGAACACATTTGCTTTTTTTTATTGCATTATTAGGTTTTTATGTTTGTTTGTTTTTACCTTTATTTATGCAGATTTGTTCTCCTCTGACTAGTAACTACATTATGGAAGCTGTAAAAAATAAAAAACAAATAAACACAGGTAAAGACTTTTTTTTCTCCAACCTTAGACATGTTTTTGTCATAATATGAAGCTATTAGGAAATTATAAAGGGATTCATTTTATCTTTAGACAGCTAAACCAACAGGTTCACCGCCGGCCTGAATCAAGGAGAAGTTATTAATCATTTTACGAGTTTTATAATAATAACCATGGTTATTATTATAAAACTAAGGCAAAGATCAAAACCTCTTATGGTGTAAACAGCAATAACAGAAAAGTGGTTTAAAACAAAAAAACCTAAACTTACCAACTGGAGAAACAAACCTGAACCTATTTATGAATCTTTCCTGGTGGGTCATTCACATGATCAAAAAAACAGTTTGTGCGTATTTATTTTTATATTAAATATTTATGGCTTTTACATATTCAAAGTAACCATGGTGCTTTAAATGCATCGCAGTAAATCACGGCAAGTGTAGCTGAAACCCTATCAAAGAAATATGTTTTCATAGAAGAGGCAGATGTTATCATGTTTATGTGCTTTCAAAAAGCAGTAGGCTTCAGTAGGTGTGCGATATAAAAAGCTTATGCCAGCTCTCTCAAAGTCGGACTCGGTGTTGAAAGTCAAAAATCCCACCCACAATGTATGTTGCTGCATGCAGGCAGGCACTTTAGCAGCAGACTGACTCCAAGGGCAGGACAAGATGGAAAACATTTCTCAGATTATTAAAGAGATGCTGTTTCATATTTTCCTTAAACGCTGTTGGCGTCTGTAAAGCCAACATATATTTAAACAGCTATGTTGAAATATAAATAAAAACCAAATTAATAGCCGAGTTGTGCGGGAAAAATGATATTCTGTTATTGGAAAGTCTTTTATTTACAGGCCTTTATTTAAGGAATGTTGGCTCAAAGTACCAAAGCTTCCTTTTCTATAGACAGGTCAGACTTTATCAAAGATTTTTTATACTCAAAGTATTTTATTCAAGGCTCATAGGGCCTTATTTAGTTGTATTTTTTTCTGGCATGCTCGAAATAAATTGTGCAGTAAAGGTTGTAAATTGTTGCCGGGCATACCGTGGAGATAATATATGAGCTACTAATTTCAATTCTTGTAATTTACTAATGATCGTTGATAAAAAATAATTTTTTATTATCATTGTTTATTCCCCAGTACTCTAAGTTTTTAATATTCATATTTTTTTATTTTATTTTTGGCTTTCTGACTCTATTGCATAAATAGTTTTCTGCCATCCCATGCAATTGGGTCAAAGAGCAATGAAGTAACATAAAAGCAAAAACAACGTGGAATGAAAAGCAACCAACAAACAAAACCTTCTCCATTATAAAAAAATGTTACGTGTAGTTTCACAAAAATGATGAAAAATGTGCAAAGAGATTAAAATTGCACATTGTTAAGAAGTTATTCTTTTCTACCACACCTTAATTTCAGATTGCATTAAAAGAAATGGTGTGAAATACCACATTAGAAGACATTTTTGAGTGTAAGTGCATAAAGAAATTTCATGTACGGAAACTCAAAATATAAGGTGTGACTCGCAGCTTTTCACTCCTTTTTCTATGTAAGGTGTATGTTGGAGAAAAAAAGGCTAAAGTGGGCGCAGTAACTGTCTTGTATGCACGTGGGTGTACTGCATATCATTGCAGTAAGTGTTTTATTAAACACCTTTAAGCTTCTCCAAAATAAGTCTGTGCAGGAAAGTAAATTACTGTTACTAATTACTTTTTACGGTAACTTTCCCCAGCGGTGGTAAGCATGCAGTTCCAGCAGTAATTATTTCATCTGCATATGTCAGGGTTCAGCTGATGTACCGTACCTGGTAAGGATTCCATGGTGGTTATTATTGCCGGATTAATTTCGTGTCCTTTGGTGTAAAGCAGATCCATTAACACTGATTTAGAAAAGGGCTATCACGCATGTACTCACCAGTGCTCTTGGCAACTATAAGACAGTCACTACTAACTTAAAGGCACATGTAAGAGGGGCGGTGAGTGCAAGGCTGTATGTGTGGAAGGTGAAAAAGGTCAAGACACTGCGATGCTGTAACTCTTATAAGATGTGGGGGTCAGCGGCAAAGATCAGCCGGGTCAAACGTGTAATGGGAGACATTTTTCACAAGTCGCATTTCTCATCCCGATCTCAGAGGAAACGGCGAGGATGAAGAAGTGAACTGCGGGAAATGACATTTCCATGTGTGTAACCTCTTGCCTCGCCACGTCCCCTCTTGACAGGGAACGGCAGACCCTTCTCATCTCTCTTAGGCTGTCTCGTATATCACTCACAGCTCGCCGTCCCAAGAGGTGGAAGAAAGAGTGAGAGGAAGTGTGCAGGTGATGCTGGTGGACTGCTCTTCAATCTAGAAGCTACTCAACAATCAGAAACACATCTATCACGAGCCTTAAAAGTCATTTTGAGCCACCTGACACACATACACTTGTATCCCTGGTTTGTAATGTGGATGTACTGTAGATGTCTGCCACTGAGCTGTCTTGAACATTTTGTTTTAGAAAAAAATTATATTTTTTAGCCTTTATGGTGAATCAGTCCAGGACATAGACCAAGCCGACCGAGGAGAAAAGGACAGAGAGGAGACTGCAGTATTGTTATAGTCCTGAAGCCCTGACAATCGGACCACTTGGTGGCACTAGCAGCCAAAATCACAGAGAAAAACAGGAGGCAGTGTGTCTGGGTATAACAGATAGACTTGTATAAATGTTCTTTTTCCATAACATAGCTTCAGCCGTGAATATGAATATTCTTAACAGCAGGCCTAAGACTATCAAAATAAATCAGCTGCTGTAAACATCTCATTAAAGATGAATATTTCAGTTTTTGGAGCTGCTGTGAGAGCAGTAAAGTCTGCCAGAAACACTGTGGGCAGCTTCATGTGAGGTGGGTAGTGTGGATGGGGAGCATGTGCACAACAGCATGCGCGTAAACATGCAGCAAACACACTCTTGGCATCTGATAAAGTGCCCTCGGTGTACCAGTGCTCCTTTCGCTCTCAGGCTCCTGTTCATGCTTAGGTGGCAATTACAAGTAAAAACACTTCTGAGGGCAGAGGGGGAGGCTAGTTTCGATTCAGGTCGCGCGCGAGCCTAAATGTCATTGGCCGGAGAGCAGCAGGTTAATTGAAGCCATTTTGTCGTCATGACCTGCTTAACTGAGTCCTGAAATCTGATTCGACTGACCAGTGCACACCCACTCACCCAACCACCCACAACTTCTGTATCCGTTTTCACCTTCCCGTTGTGCTGTTTAGTAATGATACAAGCGTATGCATTCACTCTTATCGAGGCTGTTATATAGGCGTTGTTGTTTATGATGCAATGTTTTTACTTTACATGCAGATTAGTAGCTGGATGAATAAAGCAAGCAGCCTAAAATTAATGAGTTAATCATTCAAAGCCCCCACACACTTAACATGTCTCTTTATCTTTTGTTCTTTTACTTCACTTGACCTTCACCGTGCAGAATGATGCATGTAAACTAACCGCACTGCACTTATAAAATGACTCCATTTGTATAGTGTGGTTCTAGAAATAGAAAAAAACGTATGCTAAACATTTATAAGTGTCGTATGTCTTATACCACCTATAGTCCTCCAACCATGATTAACTTATGAAAGTGCAATTTTTCTCATAAAACATGTATGTTATAAAATATGTAGAGTTTGTATCTGTTTAATTTTACACCGTATGAAAAAGATATGGTACCTATGGCACAGGGGCGCCATGCGAGGGGGTTGGAAAGACTACGCTATTATCACAAAAATTCTAATAAACGTGAGCACAAAAGAGAGAAAGAGAGACCCTACAATGAGTTAAAACATTAACTTGTTATTTCTTCCTCCTTAAAACAGACTATTATGGATTTCAAAATCTTATTTGTTTTCCATATGTACATATTTTCAGTGATATCAACTTTAATAGCAGGAAATTAACTTGGCACATAATTCTTTTCCTTCTCTCTTTTTTGCCATGTTTTTCAAGTAACCCAGATTTGACAACAACAACCTGGTTTGCCATCCCAATATTTTTAATGGCCTCCATATGGCCACCCCATGAAAAAATTCTGGAGGTGCCCCTGCTATGGTATAAGACAGCGGTCCCCAACCCTCGAGCCACCGACCAGTACCGGTTGGTGAGTTGTTTGGTACCAGGCCACGAAACTTGAGGCTCGGATGTGAAATTTATGGTTTTCAGGATTTTTATTGGTTTTTTAATCATTATTTCTTATTGTTTTTATATGAACTCATTTTCCCTGGGTCTTTTCCTGTGTATTATGGATGATTTTTATTTTATTTTTTTAACCGGTACTGGTTTTATTTTGTTGTGTTTATCCGCGACACCTTAAAGGCTGAAAACATTGTCAGACATAAACCAGTCCGAGGCGCAAAAAAGGTTGGGGACCACTGGTATAAGGCACATGTAAGGCTTATAAAAATTCCCCATACCTATTCTGAGTTTATGTTTTTAATTATTCTATTCCTCTTCTATATGAGTATTGATCCTTAAAAGCACTTCCCACTACAGGCGACACTGTCTAATTCATACAGTGCTTTTATTACATGCACACAGCGCTCTCACTATTTGAGTATCACACTTGAGGACACTTTTGATGTTCAGTCAGTTTTGCCCAAGGACATTTTGATGCTTGGAAGGGAAGAACTGGGAACAAACCCCTATCTGATTAGTCTACGGTATAACCTGCTCTATGTAAATCACAGCTGCTTCAATCTGAAGATGTTTATCTGTCATCAGAAATGGCTCAGAAGCAGCTGTAGACATGATGTGGAAACATGATGGACTTCAGTAAGTAAAAGGGTCCATAGACTGAACATAAAGGATGGATGTAGGTACTGGGACATCAGACTCCACATCATGAATTAGCAGTAATGAGCTATTGTTAAGTATGTCATTTTTTGCAGAAATGATTGAAACTTAAGTTAAAAGCTAAAGCTAGCTAAGTTTTTTGGCACGCTGCATTGATAAACTGTATCTCACACACAAACAGGTACATCCTAATTATGGTAAATGGCCTGTATTTGTTTATATGTGATGTGCTTTACTAGTCCCTAAGGACCCCAAAGTGCTTTACACATCCAGTCATCCACCCATTCACACACAAATTCACACACTGGTGATGGCAAGCTACATTGTAGCCACAGCCACCCTGGGGCGCACTGACAGAGGCTGCCGGACACTGGCGCCACCGGGCCCTCTAATTAGTGCCAAGAAAAAATAAATCATAAAATACTAGACTTTCCCTCCTCGTATAGTTCCATTAAAAATGCATCAAAAGGTACCAACACCACAAACACATTCAGGACACACTGTTTAGTGACTACAATTAGTGAGGTCCAGCAGACTTTATACCCAAAGTTGGGCTTCTTAACACATGCATTTGGAAGCATGCACCAGTGGCCCCTTGAAGAAATGCAGATTGCTTTGCACATAGCTTCTTTTTTCAGTTAACGAAGTTGGCAGGTAATTATTATTATTATTGTTATATTTTTGACATGAGGAGCAGGTTTGCAACTGTCTGCAATCAATTGCAACTTTGGTGCGTCAAGATGGTGATAAAATGGCAACGAGACGAGAGTCAGCCTGCTATCAGTTTGTGACTGAATGTGAAGTTGGCAATTACATGGAAAGTGTTTGTGACAATACAACAATTCGGTGTGATAAATCAGTAAAAACTGCATATCTGCTGCTTTCTGTTCCAAAATCTGTTGCAGTCTACTCTGAATACTTTAGAAATTCATAATAGGCAGAAAGTCCCATTAACTACTTTGACGTGTTGGCAAACTGTCTGCCTTCTTCAATTTGTCTAATTTATGGAAGTCAATCACTTTCTCAAAGTAACTGAAGTCAGTCTGAGCCTGCGTAACTGACGGTGTTGCATCCTCAGTTGGTTGTTAGTCACAGGAAAGTTGTTGTATTTTACTCTACTGTGGCTATGCCATTAGTTAATCACTATTTGCATTTACTGAAGCCGTTTGTGTTTTACTTCAGCTGCAAAACCTGACAACATTGTGACCATGCCTGCTTTGAGAAATTAAACATCATTTGATGATGTAGATAGGCTCTTTTTTTTTTAATATATTAGCTTTGTAAAACAGTTTTTATGCCCTCCAAGTTAGTATAAGATGTAGCTCACTTTGTTCTGGTGATTAATCTAAAGCTGTTCCTCTTTATAAATATTAATTTTTTCATCTTTCTTTGCCAAAGCCTGAGGCACCAAGCACAGGTGTTTTGTGAATAACACGGAGGACAAGCAGCTAACTGCAGCTGAAACAGGAAGTTACGGTAATAACTGCTGTCCCTAGTGCACCCTGGGTAATAATCAGCCCTCGTTTGTCATAATAGCAGGTAAATACTCAAGCACAGTCGCAGTAGTCCTCTCAGTAGGACACTGGCAGCAGCAGTGGTCCACAACAATATTTCACTTATTTTTATTAAGTGAACAGGCATTCGGGTCGTTCTCCGAGGCCTGTTAGTGTTTACAGACACAACAGCAGAAATGAAAAGGGCAAGCCGTGGCAGCATAGCAAAACCCAGATTCAAACTCAGGTCGAAGTACAAAGGCAGTTACTCGAGCGTAGTCAAGCAGCAGGGGTCTGCATTAATTATTCAAAGGGATTTTACAGTGCTGTTTACGACCTTGCTTTTGCCGATTGCATGTTGATGAAAATAAAAATCAATGTGGACATGTTTAGTGCATCATAATTTAATAACAGAGGAAGATATTACTATGAAGAGAAATTTCTCTGCCTGTTCTCTTGTTGGCTGGTTATGAAATGTACAAAGCCAAAGCCCGAGGCAAAGTTTCTCTGTTGTGCTTTCCATCTCAGTGAAGAAACTCTGAGATAAGACAAATGGTTCAAATGACCTTTGAAAAGATCACCATCTCTCGGTTCGCCTGAAAGAGAAGGGAAAGCAAGAGGGCGAGAGGTAAGCGAGGGGGGCCTATTTCTACACGGCCAGAAATAAAAGTGGATTCCCAAACCGTGTGAGTGTGTGCCCTATTCGTCTACCCGTCTCAATGCTTTCTGCTCCATTTATAGAAGTAAGTTTATTTGTCTCGGCCGAGGGCTTAACTGAAGCAGCAAAAGCAGGAGGGGAAGGTGGGCTAAAGCTCACGTTTGTTACTCATTAACTAACAATCATGATTTATTTTTCTCCTTTCTCCATTTTAATGAAATGCTCATAAATTGCCATGTGTTGCAGAGGGTCTCTACCCTGCACAGCTAGCTCTGCTGTCCACAATGGCCTTTCATGGTGCTCATTACGATCCTGTCCGGGGAGACTGTGCATAGCTAGCTAGCTCCCACGTGTACACCTACTCCCAGCAGTCTTTCGTCTGTGTTTGACATTTCTTTAGTTATTTTCTTACAAAAGTATCATGATACCCTGACGTATGTTGAAAGTCTTGAAAGGATAAAATATCAAATAAAAACAAACGTAAAAGTTGAAGTATCTTTTTGATTATATGACTTGTATATATTTGAGCAATTTTGGCTTGTTCCTTTCTTTAGTTCACGTCATCATTATTTCAATTGCATCTTTACAAAACAGCCTCTTTAGGTAATGCCAAAGCATTTCAGTCAGGTTGAGGTCATGTCATGAATTTTGCTCTGTTTTAGTAATTTTGTTGTTGATTTACTTGTAAACTTTGGGTCATTGTCTCCCCTGAGCTTAGGCAATGACTTGCTGCCCTAAATGTCATCTATAAGAGTTCTCTGTACAATTTTGAATTTATTATTCCTCCAGTTAACAGCCTGACACCATGATGCTCCCTCCACCATGCTTCACGGGAGCTTCAAGTCTTTTCCCCCCACCAAAGCATTGCGCACTTTTCGACTTGGTTTTATTTGTAAAAGGAACATTTTGTGTGTTGTCAAATACACAAGTGGTCTTTTGTAACAATTAAATAGAGATTTCTACAAGTGTTTTGTTATCTTGGTGGGATCTTTGCAAGGAGCACAGCAGTAAAAGGTTCCTCAGTTTTAATTTCAGCAGTTTGCTTTATTAGGAATTGCTGATGCGTGCGGAAATGCCCTTTTCCAGAATTTCTGCATGTTCATAATGTTTCTGCTAAGGTTCTAGTAGTGGTGAAGGTAGTCATGGTTGGGAAGAATAGACATTGCTGTAAAGGTTTTGTTACTTTGTACCTCCAAGGTTATTATAGCCAACCGAAGCTTAACTAAAAACTGAAACTAGATATGGAAAAAAAAAACATCCATCCATCCATCCATCCATCCATTCGCTTCCGCTTATCCTTTTCAGGGTCGCGGGGGGCGCTGGAGCCTATCCCAGCTGTCATAGGGCGAGAGGCAGGGTACACCCTGGACAGGTCGCCAGTCTGTCGCAGGGCCAACACACAGGGACAGACAACCATTCACACTCACATCCATTCGCACATTCACACCTAGTGACAATTTGGATTTTCCAATTAACCTATGCCCACAAGCTGCATGTCTTTGGACGGTGGGAGGAAGCCGGAGTACCCGGAGGGAACCCACGCAAACACGGGGAGAACATGCAAACTCCACACAGAAAGACCCCGGCCTGATGTTGGAATTGAACTCAGGACCTTCTTGCTGTGCGGCAACAGTGCTAATGGTGGCACGGTGGTGCTAACCACCGTGCCACCAAAAAAATAAATAAATAAATTAAAAAAAATAAAATAAAATAAAATAAAATTTGAGTTAAAATAAAACTATTAATGAGACTTTATAAAAAGGTAAAAAATTAACTACAAAAGTATAGAAGAGAATAGAATAGCCCTTTATTGTCATTGTACATGTACAACGAAATTGTGGAATTGCTTATGAAGCCTGATTGGTAGATAAGCTCAAATGTATTGTAATGTTTTTGTTTTTTTAATTTACCACTTAAAATGTACCACATTGTAATAATAATACACTCGGCTAATGCTGAAATTAACATCAAAATTAAAACCAAACATTTTCAAATACTAAAAACTAACTAAATAGCCTACATTAATTTGTTTCTCAAAACAACACAGTAAAAAAAATTGCTTGACATTTTCGGTAACAACAGTTATTCACTTAGATTAGAAGATCAATAACAATCTAGAAAATATGAAGCTACAGCCTGCGTTTATCTGAGCGTAGCAGGGTGAGACCTGATAATCACAGCGACTGTCAAACTGACAGAAGGTAACAAAATCTACCGGCACCTTTAAAGCGCACTAATTAACATGTAGTATCTTGTTTGCAGGGGGCATGGTTTAGGGTCCAAGAATATTTCCAGCAGTTGCTTGGCAACACAACTCGAGGAAGTTTTGGCTGCTGGTTTCTCCAAATGTCAAAACTGTCCTATAATGAGTGGCAGTAAGTGCTTCAATAACGGCTTGCCGATCGTTTTATGCCCTGGGTCGTGCCTGCTAGGCTAAACACAGTCAGTCCTTCATTATTATGGTCCAACATTATCTAATATAACAAATCAGAGTTTAAGTATTATTAATGCACAGATTAGCCACATGTTTTTGTCACTGTTAATTAAATATATATTTGAAACTAATTCCATAAACTTGAAAAGAAGAAGAAATAGTTGCTTAAAATAGCGATAAACTGTAGAAATGATTCTACTGATGCTCACACTGCTGGGCAACTGCATTAGCTAAATGCTTATTTCCACTAAATGTGGTGCCACAACAGGGTGTTTCTTGGCTCACAAAATTAAGATGTAAAATGGCTTGTGCCTTCACATGATGTAACCTATTAAATTAGTTGCCGTGCTTGTGTGTGTGTGAATGTGTGTGCGGGGAATACAAAGAGGAGACGTAGCCTGGACAGCAGCATCACTTGTGTCCCAATTAGCAATGCAGGGCTTTGAATGGGTCTTTAACCTTAGCAGAGCTTAATCATGTAATTAACGAGAACGGTGAAACCGACTGCCTAATGCTACCCTCCTGCTCGAAATTTTCTCTGCAAAACATCGTCTAGACTCCGTGTTTTCAGAGACAAAGACATCATTTGTGACCTTTAAGACAAGGAGAGGGTTCGCTTCCTTGGGCATTTGTCTTTTATTTACTCGGGCGCCGTTCTAAAATAACATCTGATTGTCATTCGGTGCATGTGAGCGTACGTGTGCATGCATACGCGGCCGCGTGTGTATTTGTGCATCCGTTAACTTCCACGATGTGTGTCAGGGTGTGTATTTGCATATCATCCGCTGTCACAATTGCCCATCTAGGGTCTGTCCTAATGGCTGATTACCTACTGCTGGCATTTAAGCAGTGGCTGGAGGTGCACCTTCCCTCCTGCTTGGACACGCCGCACATCAAACTGGATGAGGAGTTGTTTACAACAGCCTCGCTTTAATTGCTCATCATATTATTGACTTAACGATAAGACATGGGAGATTGAAAGGGACATATGGATTCGGACAGTAGCCATCAAATGCTGCTCACCACGTTGTGATTTTGTATCCACGGTGACTATTAGCCAAACAAGCTGAGGCCTATTTAGCGGTAATCAGCAGAAGCACTGAGGAAGATAAAAATCAACCATGGGCATTATTTTCACTCCAGCCTTCAAGAGTGACAGGTCTATTATACAGTGCATGGAATTTATGAGATGATCATCTTTGATGGCCTGGATGTCCGCCGTTCGCTGTAATGTTTTCTATGGTAATGATGCTTCCCCTCTGCCTTGGACCACAAAACCGCCATCCGCCTTGTGACTCCATCTCTCTGCTGAAAGTGATTGTTGACGGCTCCATTAAGAGGGGGAAAATATTTTCTTCTCCCTCCACTCCACCTCCCACCCACTCAGAAGCTTTATATTCGCTCGTCAGGCGAGCTTATTTATGTCGTCTTCTTCAGCGCGGGGATGCATCAGGTTTGAACTTGTCGCTTTGATGGGGATGGGGGTGATTTGAAACGACCTTGATACAACTTCTGCACACGGGGAATGTAATGCCGCTGTGGGATCGTACAGGGAATCAAAAGCTGTGGCCTGGAACAGCGCACATTGAGTGTTGGTCATTACAGCCGCCTGATTCCAAAGCCACAAATCTCACATCCGTCAGGGCTCTAAAGCTGTCTCGTCTGTCTTACATAAAACTGTCATGTTGTGCATTCGATGTGTAGTCTTGCGGCAGCTGTATATAATGCATATTCAAATGGACTTGTTTAAAGTTGCATACAAACGGCAATCATCAATTACAACACTGGAAGTGAAGGAAAATCCTGCGTGATTGAAGCTCAATATTAGCAGCAAGAAGATTTCCTGAACTTACGATGGAATTAATCTCCTCGCCACATTACAGCTTTATTTGATTTTACATTTAGCCCTGACACCAACTAGTGCTCCATGTAACTGAGGTATATGATCATTTTTGTCTGAAGAAGAAACTGAAAAGCTGATTTGCGGGTTACTTTGGGGAGAGGCGGGGCCAGGGTTTTAATAGTTTTGCAATTTTCATTAGTTTTTATTTTTATTTAGTTTTGACTTCAGATTTTCAATTTTATATCAGTTTTAATTAGTTTTTACCAATTGTTTGCTAGTTTAGTTTAGTTTTTATTTTTTTGAAAATCCTTAGTTTCAGTTTAGTTTTGATTAGTTTCAGTTATAGTTTTAGTTGTGTTTGCAATAATTAAGTGTAACAAAATCCCAGTTTCATCATATCAGTCATTCTCTTCTGCTTATCCTTGGGTATGTTGCTATTCCAGCTACCATACTGCACCCTGGACAGGTCGCCTGTCTGTCGCAGGGCTAACATGCAGAGACAGACAACTCACATTCCCACCTATGGGTTCTCTAGATAAATAAATAAATAAATAAAGGCAGATGAACAACCATTGACACCAGGCAACTATAAAATGTATATCTTGGCCCCAATGAGACTATTAACTCTCGCAGCACTGGGTGTTCGTAATTTTGGTTCAAGTGAATTGATAAACTTTTTGAAGGTAATTGACTCACACAGTTGTGTAGATATCCCCGTCCTGTTGTCTCGGGATGCATCACGCTGCCTTGCCTGGGGTTAGCTTCTGTTTTCTGGGGATGAGGGTTGAGTGTGCTCCCTTACCTTCTCAAGGTAAGCTAGGTTAGCCTTCTTGTGTGAGCTTT
The DNA here is from genome assembly GCF_963576455.1 of Neolamprologus multifasciatus. Lineage (NCBI taxonomy): Eukaryota > Metazoa > Chordata > Actinopteri > Cichliformes > Cichlidae > Neolamprologus > Neolamprologus multifasciatus. Next base: position 33,427,371 of record NC_140455.1, read on the forward strand.
TCAAGTGCACTTTAAGGTTTGTGGGATTTTTTTCCCTTTAGAAATGTCCCTCATAATTTGTCTGTTTCCACTACAAGACACTTGCTTTATCCAAAACACAGTCATATTCAAAGTAATCCCAAATTGGACTCTGGCGCTTTCTTCCGACTTTTCCTGACATGATTCTGCGCGTGGACGGAGCAGCAACACAGACGACTCGACTAACGTGGTGCCACCTGCTGGCATAATGAGACACAGCAAGAAAAAAAATCTGGAAACTAAACTTCATTTTCACCCTTGACTACTGTATGACACGCACACATCAATGAAAACTAAACACATTTTTGCTATAAATTCAGTTAACTTTAGTTAGTTTAGTGAACACTCATTATAGTTTTAGTTAGTTTTCCTTTTTTTTTTTTTTTTTTATTTCCGTTAACGAAAATGTTTTTTCACTTCTAGTTTTCGTTATTTCGTTAGTTTTCGTTAACGATAATAACCTTGGGCGGGGCAAATGAAACCATTAGACTCTGCCGTGGATCTGGATCACTTACCTAAAAGTGGAGTTGGCTTTGGTCGAAAAGGCTTTTCTTAAGTATATTAATAATTCTAATAAGCATAAAAAACAAACGTACAGATGTTTACAAGTTTATGTCAAATTAATAAAAAGTTGTTCAGAGTGATCATATTTATCCAGTGGTAATGGTGTGGTCTCTTCCAGGCCATCTGTAATTGTTTGATGAGTATAAGAACGATGTGACTCATATTTCATGGCCTTCACAGTCACCAGATACCTCTCTGTGAGATTTTGGACCAGCAGCACTCTCTCCCGCCATCATCAAAGTAAATGAGGTAATTGTCAGAACCAATAAAGGGAACTTTTTCAAATGACTCTGAAGCAGGAGCCAGACCGCAGCGCTCAGTTTTTTTAAAAAGGTTTATTTTGCAGGAGTTCAGAGAGAGTCAGGAGCTGGAAGAATCTCAGGTGAGTGTCAATTCATTGAACAGGAACGGTCTTTTGAGTCTTTTTCCTGAACAGGCGGAGGAGTGAGCTTCAGCCGACTCCGAGAATTACTGAGGGGTAAAGAGCGAAATGACGTTAGCAACGAGGCTTCACTAGGATTTGAAACTAGCGTCAGAGAGCATGTTTACCAGGACCAGTGCAAGGAAAATCTGGTGAGGAGTGTAGGCTTGAGCTCATCTTTAAAAGTACAGGAAGGAAATGAGCAGGTGTGTTGCCAGAAGATTGGGAAAACCAGCAGGTGGAGTCTAAGGTGGAGTCCAAACCAAACTCCACATGAAAGCTGACGAAAGGAAAGAGGCAAGACAGAGAGAGAAAGAGAAGAAAAACCCTGAGCAGCCTTGGACCGTGTCAGTAATAGTTTCTGCCCTATGAGTTTCAGACACTTGACTCTAGTTAGCCAGTGCCAAAGCACACCAGAGCTGTTCTAGAAGGACACGCGAGCCCTTAAAAGTACACTTCATGCTGTTTTTAGCTCATCCAGTCCAAGGAAGTGTCTGTCCATCCATCCATCTATCCCAATTTACAAAATTGGTCAGAATTTAATCAAACTTTAACACAATCACCACCAAATAGGTCTTCACCCAAATTATCCTCAAGGTTGAAGTAATCTTTTTGGTCATTTTAATGAGCTGGAAGCCATGAAATGCGATAGACTGCGAGCCAGATGAACTACTGCGTCAAAGACTCTTGGTTTCAATGATGAAACGCAATATACGATGAATAAAAGACACATGTATGTTATCCATTCATGGTATGTTTTTAGATACATGATGATTTAAGGGTTTGCATTAAAGGAGCATTTATTTGTTTCTTTTTAAAAGCACAAATTTTGTTGTGGGAGATCCATATTTTCGATGAGGTGGTGAACTGGCTAAACCAAACTCGAAAACCATCTTCCTCATCAAGAACATATACTTATTTAAAACCTGCTTCATTTCGAACTCAAGCAACAGAATAGTAAATCTGACCTCTGAAGCTCGGATCTTTTGACACCTGTTTTTCATCGTGGGAATCAGAGCAGTAATTGCTTTTGAGGGGTCCCTGATCCATTTACACTGCACTCTGCTTTCCAAAGCCGGGAACATGATTTGTATTTGACACATGTCCTCGTTTCATCTCCTTTCATGTCTGCACAGTCTTTGTGATGTGATGCTGTTTATTTGGGGTAGATGTTGCTTTTCAGTTTGGATCCTAAGGGAGGGGCGGTGGGTGATTTAAAAGACAGCATTATTTTTCATGTGATGCTTTCATCCGTGATCTACACTCTTAAACAAATACATTTTTTAAAAGTTTGCCTTCTAATATTTTCAAAAATGTATGAAACAAAAATTAAGTCAGTAAAGTAAACTTTCAAAGACACTCCACCTTAAGAGAATAATAACAGTACAAATCAATTCTGTTTCTTCCTTTGGAGGTATGGCACCCTGTTGTTTTCCAGGGTACACAAACCCTTTGTAATCATACCAAACAGTGAACCATACAGACTCACAAGAACCAGACACTATAAACACTTGAATTGCAATCCAATATCCTGTCTGTTTTTCTCCCCTTTGGATCTTGAATATGGAGGTGTGCATTCCAATTATCCTCCGCTGAAACATGAATGCAAAAGACCGAAAACAACATTTAGGGAAAAAAAAAAAGAAAGAGAATTTGTCTTTAGCTGCAGGGCATTCATTTAAACTACATTTGAGGGAAGAATTGGATAGCAAAGGGAGGAAGGAGACTCATCAAACGTGCCTGCTGTCATGCGGTGAAGGCAGGAGGGTGGCTGTCTGTGTGGCACCAGGTCACTTGCATTCACACAGCTGGGCCCTGAAATTTAGCAAACATCTTATTTTCTCATTTATTTGTGTTTGAGGTTTTTAATAAAGCCAGGAATCAGCAGTATATCTACCCTCTTCCTTTCCCAGTTTTTCAGTACTTTTTCCTGCCTCACGCTCCAGCATGATGCTGAAAATGATGCCAAACCCACGATCGTGTCCTCGGGTAAAGTGCTTTTACTTCATTTCTGAAAAGAACAAACTCCAGAACACGAATACAGAGATCGTGTGTTTACAGTTCGAAAAACATCGAACACGTGTTTCAGTCATTTTAAATCGTTATTCCATGCTCCTCGTGCGTTCTGTTATTTTTCCATAAAGGACATACAAACACACCACTATCACCCTCTTTAATACAGGTTGATTTATCCTTTCAGAGCACAAGGACGATAGCCTCCTCAGGCTGGGAATCATTTTTTCCAGCTGACGCTAATCACCAGCTAATTAATAGTTGATGTGCCAGCTTAAAAAAACACTGCTGCTATTAACCTGTACATGCTATTGATTTAGCCTTGCTTTAGGTGCTGTAGGTACTTCTGGGAAAGAGAACACCAGACCAAGCAGATGTTCTGATACTCCGGGAGATCAAACGTATGAGCATTTAGTAACAGTGAGATGAAGATGAGCACACCAGCACCATGAAGTTCACCACATGATTATACTCAGTTTACCATCTGTAATCCTCCTAATGGCTCAGTCACACCACAATAAAAAAAAATAGGACAGCAACCTCCTTGCAACTAGGAACAATTGGGTGACCAATTGACCGTGGAGGCTTCCTGTCTCCAAACAGTTGAGGTATGACTCACACTAACTGCAATCACTCTCAGACAGGTTGGTGAAGCTCTGCAAATAATTGATGTGTAATTTATAAACACAGATCGCCAACATGCTGCAATCAATAATAGTAAGTCTGCACCAATTAGCACAACCTCTTATGTTTACAATCGTGGACTTGATTCAGCTGGTTGTTTTCTGGTTGTAATCTTATATAAAAGCAAGATAGCATAGTGCCCATATCATTTTTGTAGTTCAATCACCATCCTGCAGCAAATGAGTTGCTATTTGTGGAGTTTGAGTTTCTGAATTTCTGCTCCAGATCTATGAGTTTCTGGTTGTACTCTGAATAAAAGTAGTTAATGTGACTTCCTGTTTATGTAGATGGCAAGAGAATTGCAGATTTTACCAGGTTACCAGGGATTTTGACAATGTATGGATAGCTGCTAAAGTGATCCCATTCAATCACAAACTGATGGTTTTATCGCAGTCTTTGCAAGTTGATCCCTCAAGATTTTATTAATTTTCGCCAGGTCCAATCTCGTGACTGTGGCGATCACATAGAAACGATGAAAACAATGCAGGGTTTTAATAGTTTTGCAATTTTCATTAGTTTTTATTTTTATTTAGTTTTGACTTCAGATTTTCAATTTTATATCAGTTTTAATTAGTTTTTACCAATTGTTTGCTAGTTTAGTTTAGTTTTTATTTTTTTGAAAATCCTTAGTTTCAGTTTAGTTTTGATTAGTTTCAGTTATAGTTTTAGTTGTGTTTGCAATAATTAAGTGTAACAAAATCCCAGTTTCATCATATCAGTCATTCTCTTCTGCTCATCCTTGGGTATGTTGCTATTCCAGCTACCATACTGCACCCTGGACAGGTCGCCTGTCTGTCGCAGGGCTAACACGCAGAGACAGACAACTCACATTCCCACCTATGGGTTCTCTAGATAAATAAATAAATAAAGGCAGATGAACAACCATTGATACCAGGCAACTGTAAAATGTATATCTTGGCCCCAATGAGACTATTAACTCTCGCAGCACTGGGTGTTCGTAATTTTGGTTCAAGTGAATTGATAAACTTTTTGAAGGTAATTGACTCACACAGTTGTGTAGATATCCCCGTCCTGTTGTCTCGGGATGCATCACGCTGCCTTGCCTGGGGTTAGCTTCTGTTTTCTGGGGATGAGGGTTGAGTGTGCTCCCTTACCTTCTCAAGGTAAGCTAGGTTAGCCTTCTTGTGTGAGCTTTTCAAGTGCACTTTAAGGTTTGTGGGATTTTTTTCCCTTTAGAAATGTCCCTCATAATTTGTCTCTTTCCACTACAAGACACTTGCTTTATCCAAAACACAGTCATATTCAAAGTAATCCCAAATTGGACTCTGGCGCTTTCTTCCGACCTTTCCTGACATGATTCTGCGCGTGGACGGAGCAGCAACACAGACGACTCGACTAACGTACTGCCACCTGCTGGCATAATGAGACACAGCAAGAAAAAAATCTGGAAACTAAACTTCATTTTCACCCTTGACTCTTGTATGACACGCACACATCAATGAAAACTAAACACATTTTTGCTATAAATTCAGTTAATTTTAGTTAGTTTTGTGAACACTCATTATAGTTTTAGTTAGTTTTCCTTTTTTTGTTTTTGTTTTTATTTTTATTTCCGTTAACAAAAATGTTTTTTCACTTCTAGTTTTCGTTATTTTGTTAGTTTTCGTTAACGATAATAACCTTGAAACAATGTCATGTTGGCAGCATATAATGTGTTACATGCACAGGGCGGGATTATAGGAAGGAAAACATCATGTTTTAAAAAGGAAACGATAACTGTGGGATGGGCAGTATGCTGATGCGGGGGTTAGTACTGTTGCCTCACAGTAAGAAGACCCAAATCCAGGTTTGGACCGGTCTATGTGGAGTTGGATGTTTTCTGAGTAATACAGCTTCCTCCCACAGTCAAAAAACATGAATATGCAGTAGGAAAATTGATGATTCTAAGAAGTGGTTGTAGGTGTGAATGTGAGTCTTATTCTCTTGTAAGCCCTATAACAGAATGATGACCTGTCTGGGATGAACTCTGCTTCTGGCCCATGGATACCTCTACCCTCACCTTGAAGTTACGCTGGAGGAAAATGGATGGAAGAAAACTGCAATAGTAGAAAAACATAAAGAGGCCAACCATATAATAAAGGGTAAACTCAACACAGCTGCAGCCTACACAGGTGTGTGAGTTTGATAGAAAAAATGCTGCACAATATGTAAGGTATATCATGACATTAAAAACAACTGTATGTGTCTATTTAAGGCCTGGAAAGAAAACTGACCAAAATACCAAGAGTGTAATTTAACAGACTTATCATTATTACTGCTCTGTTATTAAGACATGGGAAGATCTGGCTCTAATTACAGTTTTGTATGCTATTAAATTAAATTGTTGCATCGTGGTTTTCTTATGCTGTGCAACACATGCAATCTGTTTTCCTTCAGCTTCAGTCTCCTAGCAAGTAAGGAACAGCAACAACAAGAAAAAAGAATAATCATATAAGATAAACAAGTACAATACAGAAGTCTCAGGTGTCCTATTTTAATATTATATGGCTGTATTAGGATTGTAACAATGAAACTGCTTCCAGATAGAAGTAAAAAGCACAAGAAATAAAGTTGCACCTGGAGTTCTTATCTTTTTGATGCTCGAAGAGTCAAAGACTTTAGGCTTTGAATTAAAACCATCCTATTTGCATACTGAGAACGGTGACCCTAATTTTCAGAGAATTGATTGGTCAAAAGATTTATACTTGCTGAACAAAATGTGCTCCACAACAGCTTTTACAGCTGAACGCATCTTTAGCGGGCTATTATGAAGTGACATTCTTTGTCACGTCTCTTTTAAAAAGGCTAGGTAACTATGGTAACTTCTAAAATCTGTTCTGTTTTGTTCAGAGTTTAGGTTTGAAATTGGCAGCAAGTGGCACTTGCCCCAATTAAATTTACAGATATGGTTTAGGAGCAAAATATATTTTCGGCCAAGGAGATACATTTTATATTTCCAAACCTGCTAAACCAAATGTTAATGTGACTAAACGAAGCAGTGCAGTCAAGTTGCAGTAAATGTCTGTGTCTGTTGCCAGAAGGATTCAGTGGGTGAATGTCCATAATTCTGTTTAAATTCTTGATCGTGATTTGCAGCCAAGTCCATTTTATACTGCTAATAAACTACAGAAAAATGGTTACTCTACTGACTACAACTTTATTTTTAAGAAGGAGCTCTTGCTGGAAAACATTTGCACTTTAGGTGCTCTTTGGTAGGGGTACGTACAATCTAAAATATCAAAAAAGTTCAAGGTACTCTCTTTTCATATAAAATTTAAATGCCTTTATTTTCATAGCACAGTTATATTTAACATTTACAGGCAGGCCTTGGTTTTCTCCTTGATGAAGGCAGAAATATATTGGAATTATAGCTATAAAGAACAGAGAATAATTGTATATGAAAAGAGAGTGCCCGGAGGTTTTAACTAATGTTTTACCTCATTGTGGGACAGTGCTGTCTGCTGTTTCTGACTCTGGTGTTTCTCAAACCAGCCAATGCTACAGTCACACTAAGACAAACAGCAATTTTAGAGCAAAGCTATGGTGACTATTTTTAATAAGCTACTGAGTTTGTTTCCTTTAAGACGGTTGCTTTGAAGACAGGGACCAGGTCTGCAATGACTCACAGTCAGTTGCTGCCTTCAAAGCAACTTTGGTGTGTCGAGATGGTGAGCGAACGGCAATAACAGTCGATCAGTTTCCCACTGAAAGAGGTCGAATTTGTTATCTACATACGCAGACACTCATATCTGAAAAGATCTTCATATTATATACATACACTCAGAGTGTGGCCAAAACCTCTCTACAAATAATTTCTCCACAAATAGTAACGTAGTTTAATTAAAAAAGGACGCTGGTGTTCAGCAAATTTGTTTATAAAGATATGACTGCTAGGTGGAGGCCAGTTGAGTCAACTCATCCTAAGAGACACGTCACGGATGAGTTGAGCTGACATGGGCAGACTGAATCCGACTAATTGCAATCTATTTGGAGACCGTTGCCTCCCATTAGGTGACCTGTGTCTTACGATCAAAAATGGTCAATCAGACGTTGAGGGTGTTGCACACGCAACTACTGTATTTGTAATCGGTCTCCAGCCAAAAATGAAATTCTGTGCAACAACTGATTTTTCACAGTCGCAAGGCATTTCCTGTTCTATTTTTACTTTAGTCTGACAACCAGAATATAAATAAAGCCCGGCCAAGCCAAACTAGTTTCGACACCCCTCAGATGAATGTTTCATATACAGATTCCCTTCGTTCTGTATTGACCAATGAATGCACTGTTGAGCACTTCCTGTACCACCATGCATCACACAGTTAAGTATTAAAGTAAGATGAATTTATTTCCTGGTGTGGAGTAAGTTTGGATGGATTTTTATACCAAGGCCAACTTTGGTTAATATGGATAAGAATGTGCTCTGTTGTCATGAATTGTTGAACTTTTAGCTCTGTCACGAGACAGGAAATTGTCACGGTCTGCGGAGACAGGTCGTGTGGTGGTGTGTGTGATGGACCCAGGTGCGTACACAAGTGAGTAGACGGGAGTGAACTTAACAGAAAGCGAGCCTTTATTATGGCTGAAGACAAAGTGTACAAACACAGCAGGGACAGCATGACTAAACTAGACTATAACTAAACTGGGAAAACTAACTAAAAACTGCAAAGACTGACCGTAAAAACATGGAGGTGGGAACACAGACGACGCGACACAGACTGCATGAAACACAGAGACTAAATACACATGAGGGATGATCAGGGGAAGTGGCCACACATGGGAGCACAGCTGACACACATGAACCTAAAGACAAGACAGGAGAAGTGAAACTAAATACACTGACATTGAATACAGACTTTCAAAGTAAAACAGGAAACATGGAGATTAGACATGACATGAACTAAACATAACCATGCAGACATGACTCATGACAGGTAGACGCACGAACCAGGGAGACTGAGTACAGGGGAAGATGACAGAAATGACAACATAAGACACACAGACATAAACACATGAAGGGCAAGGGAGACTTAACACAAGGGTAATATAATTACAAATGAGCTGGAATAACTTAATCAACCTAAACAAACAATAAACATCTAAATAGACTAAAACTCAAAACACTGGGTCGCACGACCCAGGACCATGACAGGAAATGATTGGTAATTGTCACATAGCAACCAAGAAGAAAAACAAAAAAAACCCCACTAGTCATCTTAAAGTAGAACCAGTAAAGTTGGGGTTCAATTTGAAAATTAATTTTCTGATGCACACTCATAGAATTGAGTTTAAATGATAAAATAATATGCTGTGTACAAAACTAAGATTACTATAAATACTTGTTTTCAAATGTCTTCATATATAACGCAATAATGTAGAAACAAGGTTTTTAATTGGGAGGTTTTTCACACTGCATTGGGTCTGTAATTGGTAATCTGGCTGCTAATCTAGTTTTGTTTTAACACCTAAATGTTTTTAAATGTCGTCCTTATCCAGTTTATTTAACAGCAATTCTAAAGACAGTTGTTAATTCTCTAAGGGATAAATACGGCGTTTAGCTTGAACAACCATAATATCACATAAATCAGCGGTGGAGGTTTTTGACAACCTAATCTAGAGCTTTTTACCAAGAGGCCTGGGTTTTTTTTGTTTTGTTTCTTGGTCGCTACTTTTTTATTCCGCCTTCATCTGCTCAGTTACATTAATAAATGAGATTTCAGAGACAGCACATCTGCGGTTAAAGTGCAAAAAAAAAAAAAAAAAAAAAAAAGACAGGAAAAAAAAAAAGAGTTGAAATAAAACCATCTCCCTGACGACGCATGTTTTACAGCTCATGGAGAGGCCGCTGAATTAAGCTTGATGCAAACACGGCAAATTGAATCAATTTGCCTCCTCTAAATAGATGTGATGCGTGAAGCCCGAGCGCTCAAATGAATAAGAACGATTTTCTGCGTTTAATGATGTTGTTTTTTTTGTTTGTGCATTTCTTTTGCCTCTGCTTGATGAAGGTTCTAGATGATCGGGCGCATAAAGGAAGAAAGATATCAGATAACAAGGCAGTGTGGAGGCGCGGTGCATGGTGTCTCCTCGCTATGCGATGCAGCCACCGAGAACGAAATGACAGGCCGTGGTGGAGCACGGGGACAGAATCAAGGGGTGAGCGGAGCATATTAAACTGATAAGCGGCCATGCGGAAAATAGTGAGGGCTACAATGGGCACAAAAAACCAAAAGGAAACATGACAGGAGGTGGATGTGTGTGCACACGCACATGTGACCATTGGTGGTGTGCAATACCTCAAGTTTTCATTTCGATCGGATCCCAAGTAAATACAGGGCCGGTATTGCCGATACTGATACATCAATAAAATAGACTTTTCAGCTTTTCAGGTATTTTAAAACTGGAATTTTTTGAGACCTGGATGTAAATGTGCCTGTCTCTAAAGCACTTTGGATCAATTTCTTCTATTGTTTAACTTTTAATTTAAATTAAATTTAAATTGTCTATAAATAAAACTGATGGTCGACACAAAAAAGTTCAAAAGGTTTGCATGTATGAGGGTTTTTTTTCATTTCCCCCCAAAATATTTAACACAGTTAAGTAGTGTGGGGATTAGAGAAATATTTTGCTGCTATTGTTAATAATCATCATCATTACCATTGCGTTAATAATTAATATTGATATTGCATTCAGATGTTTAAACATATTGGTACCCAATTAGCCTTTATTACAGGTGCAGTTATAACCACTTTAAACTGTTGAGTTAAATCAATAATCTTGAATGCGTTTGAATGCTTGTTATAATCTTAAATCAAGGGGGGACGAGTCGGACTACAGAGATGAGGTTAACAGATTGACTGAGTGGTGTTCAGTTAACAACCTCCAACTGAACACCATGAAAACTAAAGAACTTATTTTGGACTTCAGGAAGGGCAGAGCAGACCCGGCCCCACTCTACATTCACGGGAACTGTGTGGAGAGGGTACACTCCATGAGGTTTCTGGGCGTGCAGATCTCTGATGATCTCTCCTGGACTGCAAATACCACGGCGGTGGTAAAAAAGGCCCAGCAGCGTCTCCATTTTTTGAGAGTGCTCAGGAGGAACAACCTGGAGGCGAGGCTGCTGGTGACATTCTATAGAGCCACCATAGAGAGCATCCTAACGTACGGCATAACAACATGGTATGCAGGGTGCTCAGTTGCAGACAGGAAAGGACTGCAGAGGGTCATCAACACAGCCCAGAAGATCACTGGCTGCTCTCTGCCCAGTCTGGAGGCCATTGCGAACTCCCGATACCTCAGCAGAGCCGGCAATATCATTAAGGACTACTCTCACCCCAGTAATCAACTGTTTGAACTGTTACCGTCAGGCCGACGGTACAGGTCACATAAAACCAGGACAAACAGATTCAGGGATAGCTTCTTTCCCAGAGCTATCACCGTAGTAAATAAGCACAAAACAATTAAACCTGCTTAACTATACTTGCCATTGTCACTATATTATGCTGCTATTCATACTATCATTATATTATGCTGCTATCCTGTATATATTGTACTTATTATTGTCTGAGTACTACAGTTTGTTTTATTGTACTTTTTATATTTTACATTTATATTTATTTTGCATTTTGAACCAAGGGAGTGGCACTCCAATTTCGTTGTACTTTGTACAATGACAATAAAGGCTATTCTATTCTTCTATTCTAAATGTGTATGTGCTGATTCTGTTGCATTATAAAAGAAAGGCCTAACTCTGAGTACACTCTGTGCCAAAGTAGACAGGAAGTGCAGGCTTTTGCAGAGCGTGCTTGTGAAAGTGAAAGTTACTTTGAGGAGCTGTCTGGATGAGGTTATTTGAATAACCAGGTTATTCATTATTGTCTTTTATTCATTTATATCTTTTGATTAAGCTTTTAGTAGAGGTTCTTGATTAAAACATTTATTCAACATATTACAGATATAGTTTCAGTTAGGTTATTATGCACATGAGAATTGGCCTCTCTTCTCATAAGATCGTTCGTGTGAGGTCGAGCCACACACACACACACACCTGCACACACTGTAGGTAGGCTTATGTTCTAGGTGAGAGTTCAGATATATTTGCTTGCAACTGCATTTTTGTGCGTGCAGAATTGCTAGTTTGTTGCAGAGCATGGCCCGAAGTTTTGGAGAAGCGAGAGTCAGAAGATGGACAGGAAGCACCTGCCGTGGAGACGGAGACAATGTTCTTTTCAAACTGTGTTAAAAGTCATTGTGGTTTTGATTTGACGTATGCATGTATTGTATCTGATGACGCATGAGGGGGCGTTAACCCTGATGAATCAAGAGCAATCTGAAGTGTCTTTTTGGGCAGAGATCTACAGCTGATGTTTTGCAGTGTACATCTCCCCACGCTGCGTGTGGTCATTAAAATCAATTGTTTGACCAAGCTCTTCTGGACCAGGGTTGTTTTTACTCTCCTCCTCAATATTGAACCCTTAACAGTAGGCTACATACTAGACTTAGAGGATAGAAAGTGTTGATCATATCATGCTATCAATCTGATACAAATACAGGCCATGGTATTATGATACTATTGTTATTTGGATCAATCGATCCACCTCTAGTGACCAGTGGTGGATTTAGAGCTTTTGAATGATGGGCCTACCACTGCCTGTTGCTCAAAAATGGGCAAATACAGAAGTGAAACGAATGCATAAAGTTGAATGTCTCGCATGCGTAGATGGAGCTAAACACCGGGGACATTTTTCATTGACAAGCCTGTCATCGCCGTTGACATATTGATCAAGAGTAGCCTTGCTTTTGTGCACACAGTCTGCAACACTTAACGATCAACACGGAGCACAAAGCTTCCGGAGGTGCGGACACATTGACAGCCTCTGATTAAATCAGTAACAGTGGCAGCATTGTTGACGACAATGATGATAACACTGAGGGCACTTATCAACGGGGAGGGTTGTCGTAGCTTTAACACCGCCGCACACGATCTCCAGCAGATGTTCATAGATGCTGACGGAGGAAAATAATTTGAGCTTAAAAAAACAAGAAAAAAGAAAAGAAACATTTCTCATCAAACTGAGTGGTCACCTAATACAGAGCACCACAGAACTCATGAATAATTGCTTCCAAGCGTTATGGTTTGCCTGTCAGTCAGGAGTCCGTTACGTTGGCTGTGATAGATCTGAATTAGGCGCCCGGTGGCACTCTGTCACGTACGCCCCGTCGTAAGCCGTTAAATACATAAATCGGGTTTAAATGAACACACACACCACTTGTCTTGCCTGGTTTGCAGGGTAATTCATCTTCCAACTCAATGATTCTGTTATGCAGTCAAATTGACAAGTAATCCATTGCTGGTGTCCTTGTTGTCAACATTAAGGTCATTTCTGATTGTTGCATTGAATGAGCAGACTTGCAGTTTTGCAACACTTTGCTGAGGGTGAAATATGCCAGGTGAACGCATCAGCGTACAGTATGCAGTATGAGTGTTCTGGAGCTGTAACATGATGGTGCAAATACACGCCTGGAAACACTGGCCTGCAAATACAGGCTGTCATGTGATCTGAAAAGTCTGAGAAAGCGAGAAATTTAAGAGTTTTTAATCTAGAAATGAGAACCAAATGCATTACACATAATGGTGTAGCAGCAATCATCGAAATCTCTTTTCATTTAATTGTCCCAGGGTGAACTTCTAACTGTGATTTGCATGTGTAAACACACACACACACTTTGTATAGGACTAGCACAAAGAGTAGTGAGATAATTTTGTTAATCTGCAATAATCTTAGTTATTGCAGATTTTGATAAGTTTGCAATGAAATGCATTGTGTTCATTTACATTTTGGAAAACAACAAAATAAAATAACAATTAAAAAATGCAGTCCTTTTTCGATCCTTGCATCAGTTTTTTTCATCTTTTTCCCCATGTCACATTCTACTTGTTCGCATCTTAAATCACTTTTCTATAGTGATTGAAAGTCACAAGCCTGCGTAATACCTGTCGGGGGACTACGCGGGTAGCGTCGTACATATTTTCGAGCAAGTGTGCTCAGGCTTTAAATGGATTACAGCTCATTATCCCAAATTACTTTTCAGAATAAGCCAGGAAATAGAGAGAAAAGCCTCACATGGTGGTTTGTAAGACTTGCTTTCAGGAAATCTTCTTCAGAGGTGCTTGATAGAGTTATAAAAAGATTAATTCATTTATTTTGGGGTCTTAATTAATACACTTGAGAGGGCTTTTCTTTGAGGAAGCTGTTCATATTCCAAGGTCAGGCTAAATTATTGAGGTTACTTTGTAAATAAACACTAGAATAACATCAGAAATCAGCAACTAATAACAGCTTTTGCTGTTATTATAGTAGTTTAAGATATATAGCAACGTGTGTTTATCTATTTTCTGTTTTTTTTCAGTACCTTTATATGTTTCACATCAAATCTTAATATTTGTTTTAATAACTTGTACTGCAAATGAAGGGATTTTTATCTCAGTGACAGCAAAGAATTTGCATTCAGATCCAAACTGCAAACCTGCCAAATCTGTTACGTTCTACACAAAAAGTCTGTGAGTATACAAGTTTGTATTCTCTAATGCACACCAGCAGTAACATCTTGTGTGAGGTGTTGCTGGTGAACCTAAAAATATTGCTTCTGTTTTGCTTGGTTGTCAAAAAGATAAGATGCTATGACAGCTTAGTTGGCTTAGAAGCCCTGCAGCAAATGTAATGTTTTGTCCACACTGCTGGAAAAAATCAGCGGCACCATCCCGAGAGCTGTGTTTTCAGGATGTATTTGAACTCACCGGCTGTTAAACAACAAAAGACCATGAAACTCACAGCAACCCTACACTAACACAGGGCATGTACCAAGTAATCTGTGTATTTAAGTGTTCTTTTTCCCATATTCTACGGATAAGATCAAGATGGCAAGTCAGTGCAAAAGAAAGACAAGCAGAAGCTCAGCATCCTTAAATTATCTATAGATAGCAGGAAGGCAAGTGTCAGAGGGTAGGTCCACTTAGTGTGCTGCAAAGCACCACAAGATAGACAGAATGAGGCTGAAGAGGTTTATAAAACAGAAGCTGTAAAGGAGAAATCCAAAGAACAGGTTAAGCCAGACTTGTCCAAACAGCAAAAGCTCACCAGATAGTTGATGAAAACCTAGAGCCTGGTCTTAAGAGCTTGAAAAAAGAGAAGGAAACTGGACTTCTTTAAGTTTGTGAAGATGTTTTATCTCTCGCAGAAGAGGCGTCTTCAGTTATATATGCAAGAGGGGAGAAGGCCTGGAAAAGCGCTTGGAAAAGGATGTCAGGACTGCATTTTAGGTGCCAATAACCTCTTTTTAATGATGATCTTTCACCATGGACAGAATGTAAACATTAGCATCTTTAAATCTGAGCTGAGATGACAAATGATTTAAAAGAGGAATCTGGGAGGTCGTGTATGTCCACAGAGAACTACTAGCAACCTCCTCCAAAAGGAACAAACCTCTACTAGGGGTTAAAAACTTTGCACGCTCCACATTTTGTTTTTAGAGCTGAAGAAAGCTCATGGGTGAGAGGCGAAATGTTTTCACAAGCTCAAAGCAGTCCAGTTGTGCAAACTTGTCAAGATGACCTACTGTTAATTGTAGCATAGTTATTGATGGCAGATTGACTGGTCTGAATATTTCAGAAACTGCTTGTCTGCTGGGATTTTCCTGCACAACCACATCTAGAGATACGAATATAATATCCAGTGAGCGGCAGTTCTCTGGACAAAAAAGCCTTGAGTTAATAGGAAGGTAGCAGTAACTCAATAGTCACTTGTTACAATGAAGTTTTGCAGAAGAGCATCTCTGATAGTCTTGAAGCAGAAAGGCTACGGCAGCAGAAGAGCACACTGGGTGTTACTGCTGACAGATAAGAACAGAAAAAGAGCTACAGTTTGCATAGGGTCAACAGAATTGGACAAAGGAAGATTGGAAAAACATAGCTTGGTCTGAAAAGTCTTGATTTCTGTTGTGATATTCAGATGGTAGGACAAACGTCATAAGGTAATAGATGCATCCTATCATGTGTCAGTGATTCGGGCTGGTGGTGTTGTAATGGTATGATGGATGTTTTCTAGACACGCATCGAGTCTTTTGATACCATCGTTCACAGTGTTTGCCACAAATGCTACAGTCTACCTCAAATCCTCCACGTCCCAGCGTAGTCCGTTTTTGACCACAAATTTCACTTTAAACTCTTCCTAATTGTCTTTCACATGTCCTAAGTATATTGTGAAACATTTAATTGAGGACAGAGCGGGGCCGCACCTGACAGCCCTCAGCTTGATTGCAGCACCACAGCTGCAGCCAATTGAGAGTTAATTATCAAATAAAAAGAATGCCAAGGTTGGTGCTACTTTCTTGCCAACTTGTCTCTAAGTGGAAAAAAAAAGCCAAGTCCTCACATCTTTAAGCTGTTTGACAGTGCATGGCCAGCAAAGGATTATTCTGATAAAATCTCCTAGGGCTGCATATCAAACTCGAGCTATTAGACATATTGGACTTACAGATACACATGCTAGGCAACGCATTCTGACCGGCTGCGAAAAGAGGCCGGTTATGAGAAAAACCTAGACAGCCCCGATACCCAACGGCAACCCCTTGAGACAGTCTCCATCCCCCTCTCAGCCTACAGGCTGGCTCTGCACTGTCGAAACCCCGTCTGACTAAAACGTAACCAGTGATTCACCCAAACATAGTTATTTTCCACAACCTCACTGCCTTTGAATTTGCATCTTCCCTGCTCTGGATTAGGTAAAAGCAAAACATCCATGTCAAGCAGAAATGCTCAAATGCATATTGTCACAGCAAATCACTGCACGGTTCGTTTTTATACACTGAAGTGTTTCCTCTTGGTTTTCTGTCGCCGTACCATCTTTACTGATTTGTATTACAAACAGATGAAAAGCAGCGTGGGACAGACAGAAATGTTTTAATTCTCTTACTGAGAAGATAACAGAAATAGCACCTTTTTCTTTTTAATTAAAAAATCTGCTAAAAATTTGGCAAACGTTTAATACTCATCCTTTAAAAAAAGAAAGAAAAAAACCCACATCTGCTCTACTGTTATCATCCATCTGCCTTTGCCACTTCTCCCTGCTTGCTTTTAAGGATTTCTCCTCTTAACCCGCTGCATGTAATAACTGTCATCTGCCACGCCAATGAGCCATGTAGTAAAAGTGCCGTTCTTTATATTTATCTAGGCTAATCTCAAGCCGTCACGGCAGTCATTGCGAAGGGAGACGGTGCTTTATTTGCCGTGGAGGAGGGCCGCGAGAACTAGTGGGAGGGCACTCATAAGGATGTCATTTGGAAAACCTCTCACCTTTGTGATATACAGTCATCGAAGCGTGCGTGGTGGCTAGTTGCTGGTGACACGGTGTAATAAATAAGGATAAGGCTCTAGATATTAGCGTTAAACCCCTGTTCTGCTCTAAAGATGGCAAGAGTCTCGCTTACATGTCATGCTAAATTCCAGTTGAAAAGGCCTCGAGCTATTTTCATCATTCCGAGTTTACTGTAGCACTTTCCTGCTCTGCTTGTCTTGTTGCGGTCTGGCTGTCAGGCTGCCCGGCTGACAGCTGATGGCTATGGCACGAGCCGGGGAAACCCATGGGAGACGAGGAGATGTCCTATAAAATATGATGTGCTGCTTAGCCACGGAGTCACTCTCATATCCTGCTGTGCCACTTCAGAGGCTTCACTGAGCTGTTTCCAGTGGATCCGGCATGTTCTACAACCTCCGTGTGAAATGTTCAGTGAGCTTGCATATATTTACACCGTTTCTTTGTTGTAATGCCATGGTGGGAATAATGAGCAATCGGCGTATGCATATGTCCACCACAGCCTCTGCACAGTAACAAAATGCAGTGGCTAACATTTTCACTGATTAATCTCAAGGGTTCTGAGTGAGTGTTTCTATAAAGACTTAAAACTTACAAAGTTTTTTTTTTTAAGTTGTAAAAGTCAGGAAGTATCTGTATTTGTTGTTATCTCATTAATACAAAGAGACAGTCCAATAGTACAAAGCTATTGATGAGAACAATTGATTACACTGCGAGAAGTGACTTAAGAGTGAAATTCAACATCCCTTAGATGATCTTAGTGCTGTCTGCTCAGAGTTAACACCGCACGCCTCATCCCTAGCTGTGAGTCCCCCTCTCCAAACACTAATATTTACCCCTCTAATAAAAATCATTGTTGTGCGGCTCGCACTAAATCAGAGGCCCGTTTCTGTCTGCAGTGACAGAGTAAAATATAAAGCATCTCTCACCGTGATGGAGAGCTCCTGAGGCTTTTATTAGCTAGACGGAAAAGACAGCTCTCGTCAGGTCGGGGTGTGTGAATCCAACTATGCGTGAAGATACACTGCAATCTGTTTCTGCCACTCTTTACTGTTGAGGCAATTAACTTTAGCAAGCAATTATTAACACTGATTGCTATTTTAGATGGATGATGATTTCATTTGCTGTTTTGCATGTTTTAAAGGTGGCAGTGGCTTTGAATGTTACGTTCCAGTCGAACAGAATATGTAGAAAATCGGTCACCTAAGACCTCAGTCACACTGGCCTACTGATACGTGACAAATACCTGGAAATCATTGGTTTGAAAAATGCACATTTCCCAACCGGTTGGCAAGTGGTTGACACTCGGTGCCAACCGGTGTCAGCGTGGAAGAGATGCAGACGTGTCTGTACACTCACCAAACCCTCGCCAAGTAGTCATGACAACAAACAGTTTGTCTTCATTAAAAACTGCATCTTTTTAAATGTGTTAGTTTGTAGAAATGTGAAAAACCTTTACTTTGACGGCAAATGTCTTCTGTTTTGCATCACATTTATAAAATTTCACTGCCTCAGAGAGTAAATGGCAAGTTTTTACAGACAAGTTGGCATCTTCCATGCAAACTACAGGCAATCACTGCAATCAGCTAGTACCCAAAAGAGGCTTTGGGTGCGGCACCCTGTTTGAAACTAATTTCACCTGAAGACAGCCAGCAACCAGGAAAAAATGTGGGTTTCACACTGGAAGGTTGCTAGTTTGTAGCTGACTGGTCTCTAAGGCCGTGTGGTAGTTATCAAAGTAGAGGTCTTGTTCTATGTTCCTAGTGACCTTATGTCTCACTTGCTAGTTTGACATCTAACTAAACAGAACATGACATTAATTGTGTAGATTCTTTATGGCTGCTGCTGGTGTTTCTCAGGTATTGTGGGTTTCTTAGTCAGATCCACCGCCTGCTTGTCACATCCAACCAGGATGGCAGGAGTCAAAAACGATCAACTCGAAGCTCGAAGATGGGACTTCATGGTGACATCATAGTGGTCACAGTACTCTTATGCACAGTGTATGATTATAGTCTAAGGACAAAGTTCTGCTGGGAACACCTTCAATTTCAGTCATCTGTGAATAAAGTTAATTCTTTATTAAATCATGCTTTATTCTAAAAGACAATCCTGCCTCCACTTAACCACTAATCAGAATTACAGATCCATAAAGTGTGAAATTTAGGTGTGCATATTTAGGCTTTTGCATGTGTGATATTTTACAGGAAGAGATTTCAGTTCACATATGCACATCTGTGTGTGTGTGTTTGTGTGTGTGTGAAATGAAATTTTCAACATATATAAATGACGTAATGAAAGATGAACATTTAACCCAGCGAGAAAGGAACTGTTGGAAACAGGAATTCATATTTCATTTCTTACTCTTTAAAAATGAAAGGCTGCACGCAAGTAACAACACTTTCATGTTAAACCATCACCGTGTTGCAGTTTCTCGGCTTAAGCTTGCATAGCTTGACATGTTGTTGGTTGCAAATGCGCGTGCGTGTAAACTCTCAGGTTGATTTGCAAAGTGTCTGAAAAGGGAAAAAACGGATGCAGTTTGCCATACTGTACATCTGGATGCAAAAGAAGACTGAGACGGAGGTCAGGGGGTTAAACAGTGAAAATCGTGTGGAGTGCGAAAATGCGGAGTAATCTTTTACGCCCTGTGCTAATACGGGAGAGCGAGAGAGAAGACAGAGAGAGATGTACAGTAGCCAGCAGTGAAGAGTATCTGCTGCCAAATGCACCGAGGGCTAGATGAAGACGAGCTCCTGCCATCTGGGCAGCTTGAGGCAAGGTTGAAAACAACTCCCGCTCCATCACTGGCTTTCCGCCTCACATTGAAACATCGTTTTTTTTAAATATATATATATATATATTAGGGGTGCAACGATACTCGTATCGATATCGAACCGTTCGATACAGTGCTTTCGGTTCGGTACGCATATGTATCGAACGATACAACATTTTTAATTTATTTTATCAACTTTCCTTCTGATGATGCTGTCTGTGTTGAGCGCTCAGTGGATCTGCGCTCGACAGTGCAGCCTAGGCGGAGTAGTCGAACACAGATTCACTGAGCGCAGGGCAAGCTAGCGAGACAGAAGCTAGGCTAGTTGCAACATGGCAAATTGAACCTCCCCCACCCTCATTCAGATCTGGCGTTTGGAACTATTTTGGTTTTCATGTGATGTATGACCCTGAAGGTAAGCCTGTCATGGACAAAAGTAAAACAGTATGTTGGATGTGCCAGCAATGCTCAATTGGTGGGAACTAGTGTGTTAGCGCAGTTAGCTCGTTAATGTGTTGACGTCTTCCAGCCCCACTCATGAGGTGATCCGCGGTAGCTCGTTAACGGAGATTTGCCGTGTTGTGACGTTAATGTCATTTCAGATTTACGCTGACAGCACTAGTGGGAACACAACCAATATGACTGCACATTTACTCCGACATCATCCTAGTGCAAAGACAAGTGGAAGCAGAGAAAAACAACAAGCAGCATGCTACAAACTTTACCCGAGTCATTTAGACAGCCGTTAGCACACGATTCTCCTTATGGGGACCTGATATGTTTAATATGCTGCTGAGAATATAGCCCAGAAGAAGCGTATAGTATAGCTTTTATTTTGGAAAGAGACATTTCTCCATAATAAACTCTCTTTTCCAAAGATGAGTGATTCCTCAATCAGATACAGGGCTCGCAAAATCGCTAGCCCGACGGGGCTTTTTTCCAGTCGGGCTACCAAAATCTATCTCTGCCCTGCCCGTCGGCCTATCCTAGGAAGGAAAAATATATGTCAATGCTTTTGCATTCTTTTGGAAATGTAGCTGGGTAATTATGTCATTGGCATCGGCCACTGTCAATATGTGACATACTGAAATCGCGTTTGAATTTGCGCTTGTTTTTTGCTTTCACTTTGCAATCGCGTGAACTGTGTATAGAGAGCGACAGTACTGATTGGTGAGTGGTGATAATTTGCGCACCAATTCCTCTGACATCGTCTTATCAATCGTTAGCTTACTATGCAAACATGACAAGTGAAATCTCCCGCAGCTTAAACATGTGAGAGGTTGATCGCGCAGAGAATCGCTGAGCGTTATGTGAGTGCGTGTGTAAAAGCAGCAGGATATATATTTTAGTTCTGCTGAGCCAAATAAGACAGGTCAGCGTGAAGAAGTGACAGCCAAAGAAAAGCTTACCACAAAACGGAAAGGTTATGACAAATCAGACTATAAGGAAAAAAGAAAGTGCAGCTTTATGGTTTCATGGACAAAAGAATTTCTGTGGCTGCAATATGACGAGCTAAATAACCAGGGCTGCACATAAGTGGTCCGCAGGTGCGCATTCGCTGTCAAAATAAAAACCCGCACAAGATAAGAAGTTGCAACGCGTGTTTGCGTACATAAGATTTTCAGGAGGACAGACATTTGTTTAGAACTCTTAAAGATGTCGAAGAAGCTCCTTTAAGCAGTTACTGTGATGTTCCTCCACCTCCAAAGAAATGTCAGAAGGAGTCCGAACCACAAAAGAAGCGCGTATTCTCTGAAAAGTGGTTGCAGGAGGTGAGCTGGCTTCAAACAAATGATGAACGCACAGAGATGTGGTGCAGAATGTGCCGTGAAAATTTAATAAATGACAAATTAATAAAAAGGCATGAACATTTTTTTTGTATCGAAAAAATATCGAACCGTGACACCAAAGTATCGAACCGAACCGAACCGTGAATTTTGTGTATCGTTGCACCCCTAATATATATATATATATATATATATATATATTTTTTTTTTTACCCTGCATTTTTAGCCTCTCATCCCATTAAACCGTCCCATCTTCACCTCACCGTGTCGTTCTCAAGCTGTCTTTGCTTTTAGATTCTGCCCTCCCTTCTCTCTTTCTCCTCTCAAGGATTTATCAGTCTTAATTATCTTAACTATCCCGCTTCATACTCAGCTTGTATCTAGCATATTTAATCTAGGATTCAGCAGGGCTATTAGTTACACTCAACACGCAGGGGCTAATTGATTCAAGGAAGCAGGATTTGCTCGTTGGTGCCGACGGCTTTAACCGAAAGCTAATATAAGAGGCCGTAAAGAGACGCTCGCGCAACTGTTCGTGCTGCAAAGGAGAGTTTCTTCCTTTCTTTCTTTGTAAACTTTAAATTTCTCTCACATCCCTTTGATGCCCAAATCAGTTTGTTTCGACTCCGAGCTCAGGGAGATGCAGCACGCGGCTCGGAAATAGGGATTCAGGACTTTTTTTTCTTTTAATGACTTGCAGTCTTTTCTCGTAGTTCTCGAGTGGGAATTTGTTCCGTTCCCTGATTTACATGGGATAACTGGGGTAAGGATAAATATTTTTGGTTGGTGGGGAAGCGGAACAGCGAAACAGATGTCTGTTTAAATGTCATGTTTGTCACCGAGGCTGTGCTGACATTTTAGACCCAGACTTTCACCTCTCGGATTCGTTTGCTGCGAGTCGTTACCAGAATCAGGTTGAGTCAGAGCTGCTGTTGTGAATAAATATGATCTAACTGATAGCTGACCTCTGGCATTAACGAGCAAATGGGACTAAAACCACCGCACGCCAGTAAGACTTAACTATGTTTGTGCATCCGAGTCACCGCGTCCCGTCTTTTTTCGCTTCCTTTCTGCACAGGCCCGTGTGACTCCTACTACATATGCAGTTAGGGTGGCTGGTGGCCACGGATATTGATAATGGCACTGGGGACACTCAGCTTCTTGTCTTATTAATCAAACTAGGCTGAGCGGTGACCTTTCTCAGAGCCTGGTGCTTTGGACTGAGCCAGATCCCCTGCCTCTGCTGCCCCCCCGGGAGCCGCAGCCTGACATCATTCACCCTGTGTCCGCTAATGTCAGCCCCAGGTCTGGCCACAGCCGCTCACCGGCCATGCCTGGCGCCCCGGACACAGCCTTGGATGACAGAGACATTGATCACTCAGGAAGCTAGGGTTTTTCTTGGGGGCGAGGGCAGGGGCTGGTGCTGGTGGTGTCGGCGGATTTGCGTGTATGTGTGTGTGTGTGTTTTGATACTGCACCAATTGAAACTGGTGAGCCTAATTAGACTTCACATCTGGGCCTAATGAGCAAATCAAGACCCATCATTGATCAAGCATCAACTGGCCTTGAGCTGTTCTCTGATTGGTTAAGAGTTGCACAAGAGCCGAAAATGGCCGGGTTAAGTATTTGCGACACAACTAATTGTTTTTGCAGAAGACCTGGCATCAATCTTTCCCTTATTATTATCTACAGCAGAGTAAAATCAATATGATTTTCCATCCAAAAAGAAAAAGACTGTAGCAGACATGTAGACGAGTAGTGTAACATAAAAACACAGGGACGTTATCAGCCTATTCCCGTCTTTACCCTTTCTTCCAGACATAGTGTGGGCTCAGTCACGTGTCTGATCAGACCAAAATAACCTGGTCTAAGTCACTGCCAAGGTTATTATCGTTAACGAAAACTAACAAAATAACGAAAACTAGAAGTGAAAAAACATTTTCGTTAACGGAAATAAAAATAAAAACAAAAAAAGGAAAACTAACTAAAACTGGAATGAGTGTTCACAAAACTAACTAAAATTAACTGAATTTATAGCAAAAATGTGTTTAGTTTTCATTGATTCAACACACACACACGCGTGTCATACAATAGTCAAGGGTGAAAATGAAGATTAGTTTACAGATTTTTTTCTTGCTGTGTCTCATTATGCCAGCAGGTGGCAGTACGTTAGTCGAGTCGTCTGTGTTGCTGCTCCATCCGCGCAGAATCATGTCAGGAAAAGTCGGAAGAAAGCGCCAGAGTCCAATTTGGGATTACTTTGAATATGACTGTGCAAGTGTCTTGTAGTGGAAACAGACAAATTATGAGGGACATTTCTAAAGGGAAAAAATCCCACAAACCTTAAAGTGCACTTGAAAAGCTCACACAAGAAGGCTAACCTAGCTTAGCTTGAGAAGGTAAGGGAGCACACTCAACCCTCATCCCCAGAAAACAGAAGCTAACCCCAGGCAAGGCAGCGTGATGCATCCCGAGACAACAGGACGGGGATATCTACATAACTGTGTGAGTCAATTACCTTCAAAAAGTTTATCAATTAACTTGAACCAAAATTACGAACACCCGGTGCTGCGAGAGTTAATAGTCTCATTGGGACCAAGATATACCTTTTATAGTTGCCTGGTATCAATGGTTGTTCATCTGCCTTTATTTATTTATTTAATGGACCCATAGTTGGGAATGTGAGTTGTAGTGATGGGATTTCCGGCTCTTTTTAGAGATCCGGCTCTTTCGGTTCGGCTCACTACAAAGAGCCGGCTCTTTCGGCTCCGAACCGGCTCTTCAGGTTGTTTTGTTGCTTTAATTAATTTATTATTAACAATAATATAAAATTATGCACAAAAGGAATTACTAACGTAAAACAAAGTGGGTTTATTTATATATGTTTATAATAAATATATGCGGTGGCCCCTAGAGACAAAGCACTACAAACTCCAAAACACATTTCTAGCATGAACTGAACTTCCAAAGCAGAGCTACTAGATCACTTAAATTACACAATTGAAAGCATGTGTGTATTGTTTGTGTATTTATACACAGGCACTCATATATATTCAAATAATTTAAAACAAATGTTCATTTACCTGTTATTACCACACACCAAATCTGGTCGTTGGTACTTGCTGGCTTATGTAGCCACTAGGTAACAAAAGCTCAACACTATCCTGGAGCACTTCTGTTGTCTTTTGTACGTGTTTTGAATTTTTACGTGCTTTTGAGTTTTTACGTGATTTGGAGTTTTTACGTGTTTTTACGTGCTTCGGAGTTTGTACGTGATTTGAAGTTTGTATGTGCTTTGTCTGTAGGGGCCACCGTAAATATACTTTTATTTATTCACTCCACATAAAATGTAATAAATAAATCATATAATACAAAAACCAACTATTCACATTTCAACTTTTAACTATTTAAATTTTCAGCTTTTTCCTTTTAAACAAATTTAAAATGAAACAACACAAAACACAGCAAACCACAACACAATTAAATATAAATTAAAATATGAAAACAAAAAGAAGATGCATATTCTCTGTCATATGGGCCTGCATGAATAAACTTTCTACATCCTTTATCATCTGCAACCGAAAATAGTTGTGGATGATTACTTTACCTTTCTAATGTGACGTTGTTGTCCCTGGCTCTCTTTCTCTCTCTCTCCCTCCCGCTCTGTTCCTGTGCTACTGAGTAACTACCGCCCCTCCCCCCTCTGCCCAGCGTAAAGCACAAGGCTCGCGTGCGGAGTGAAGCGAAAAAAAGTGAGAGAGAGAGAGAGAGAAAAAACCCACGTGACGGCTCGCGATAAGGAGCCGGCTCCCGTCGTTCACTTCAAAGAGTCGGCTCTAAGAGCCATTTCGTTCGCGAACGACCCATCACTAGTGAGTTGTCTGTCTCTGCGTGTTAGCCCTGCGACAGACAGGCGACCTGTCCAGGGTGCAGTATGGTAGCTGGAATAGCAACACACCCAAGGATGAGCAGAAGAGAATGACTGATATGATGAAACTGGGATTTTGTTACACTTAATTATTGCAAACACAACTAAAACTATAACTGAAACTAATCAAAACTAAACTGAAACTAAGGATTTTCAAAAAATAAAAACTAAACTAAACTAGCAAACAATTGGTAAAAACTAATTAAAACTGATATAAAATTGAAAATCTGAAGTCAAAACTAAATAAAAATAAAAACTAATGAAAATTGCAAAACTATTAAAACCCTGGTCACTGCTGTTACTGTCCACCATCAGCAGTGGCTGTCACACAAAAGCTCATAGCAGCAAATTAAGGTACTTCAAAGCCCTTAATGGCCAATTACTGCACTTTGTGTTAAATTCATGCTCTTCACAGACAGATCTGAACACATGGGAAATGATACACATCCTGTTTTTTAGAATGAAGTGTAACTATCTGAGCAAATCATCATCTCTGACTATTTTATTAATGTTCTTTAAAACAAATGCTTTTTGAAAGTCCTATCAGAGTTTTATAATGTTGTATACATTTGCAAGTTTACTCAGTGTTGTTGCAATCCAGCCGTGTTGGCCGTGCATTAGTTTAAAACAGGAAAAAATAACGAATTCAGCAGACTTATTAATAGTTTGCCAAAATTGTGTTGGATCGGAATAAGGATAAGAACTTAAGAAGTGCTAATGTTGGTTTTTTTTTGAGCCTTGTCATTTTAACCGTTGCTTAGTTTAGGAGTCAAAAATAATAAATGACAGCCAGCCTGGAAGGTTGTCATTTATTATTACCTCCGCCAAGGAGCTTCTATTTTTAGCAGAGCTTGTATGCATGTCTGCATGTTCGTCATCCTGTCTGTAAACACGACAGCTTGAAAAGTTTCGAATGAATTCTGATAAAACTTTTTTTTACTAAAAAATAGAAATAAATAGAAAAAACTAATATATAGAAAATACAATATTATTCCCTTAAAAGTAAATACTACCTAGAGGCAGAATACGGCACTTTTCATAATCATCAACAGAATTTCTGCTATCTTAAAATAATAATAATTAACGACTGTCTGTGTGTTGGCTATCCAAGTTGAATTCATGTTGCATTAATTTCTAACAGATTTATTGATTTTACAAGATATTTACAGGGTCCCAAATCAACCTTAGCATAAATACACACAGCAAAATGTCCAGTGTTAAATTAACACTAGAGAGTGTCTATATGTGTCCACTCTTTTGAGTGTTAAATGAACACTTTTGACAGTGTTGTATTTTTAAAAGTAACCTAGTCAGTTTTTAAGATTTACAATGACTAACACTGAGCAGTGCTGATTTTCTAACACTGGAATATTTCTAACATTTTGAGTTATTTTCCAGTGTTAGAAAATCAGCACTGCTCAGTGTTAGTCATTGTAAATCTTAAAAACCGACTAGGTTACTTTTAAAAATACAACACTGTCAAAAGTGTTCATTTAACACTCAACAGTGTTATATTTGACACTCAAAGGAGTGGACACATATAGACACTCTCTAGTGTTAATTTAACACTGGAGATTTTGCTGTGCAGACATCATCCTACCTGTTTACAGACTCCACCTAAATTCCTTGGCATTGTTGTCTTTTTTTAATTTATTTTTATCGACAAACACAACAGAATCTTGCGTGTTGCTGTCTGGTCAATATATTCTTTGTAAGACTGCTTGTTGGCAGCTGTACCAGGCAGCAGGAGAGCGATGCCTAAGGGATTCCCAGATCATCCAGGAACATCCTTTCTGGCTGATGCAGCACCTGTTGTCAAAATGGCAAAGGGATATGCGCAAGCACGAGCCACAGTGAATGGGGGCGGATGTTGACTGCAGGATCTACTATATGAATTGCGATGGGCTTCCATCTCAGCACATTTCAAGTGATGTCTTGGCACCCTGTGTACCAGTGCACTCTGTTCCCACTGTCTCATTTGAAGAGCTCTTAGAAACTGTAAAAGCCATGTCATGTTCAGGTACATTTAGCTTGTGAAATCACACTTAATTGTATGTGATGCTGAATTTGTGGCATGCATATACAGACATTTAAAAAAGAAATCCTGGGATTTCCACTCAGATTGCAGTGTGCCTGAAAAAAAATGCACATGAGGATAAATTCATAGATTTGTTTTTACTTTAGAGTCAAGAGTGAAACTCTTCAATGGGCAGAACAGAAACAAGCCAGAGAACCTACACACAACATTAAAGGCGACATCAAAGTGTACGTAGATGAGGATGCTGTAGCGCAGGGGCACCGGCATTAGGCGAAATAAACTTCATTCAAATTATTCAAGGATAAAAAGGGTAAGAAGATTGCAAATCAGCACTTATATTTGTGGAGCTTGCTGTACTTTGGGGTTTCTTTGCACAACTTTCAATAAACATATTTCATAACAGCCGCGGTTGGCACCTTATTCTGGTCCGTTAATGAGGACGATCTTTTATTGTTGATTCGGTCTCAGGAGAAGAAATGAATTCTACTTTGTAATACTGATTACCGAGGCTTCACCCTGATGACTTTGCCTTGTTTTGCTAATAAACTTTTCTGCTGCGAATTTATGGCCAACGTCAGCAAACGGTAAGCCGCGGACAAAGCTTGTCATGGGAGAGCGGCTTGTAATCAGCTGATAAAGGATTCATTACTAAAACAAACGCTTCTTTAAAGCGATAATGGACGCGGCCCATCACGTATGTGCTAAGAACTAAAAATGGGTATTAAATGGTATTATTCAATTTTTTGACCTTTTGTTTACGGTTTCCTTCCAGCCACGAAATGTCTTTAAACCTTCATAATACGTTTTTTTTTTCTTCTTCTGCTTGTTTGATCGTGCGCTACTGAAAGCTCGTGTCCACACACACACAAAAGGACAAACACCCCAACTGGGGCATGTGCGCGTCCATGTCTGCGTTCCTTATGTGGTCTGTTGTCTACTGGTGAATGTTTAGAGAACAGATTTCTTTGACGTTGACGGCGCCAAAGCAATACAGATTTGGCAATTAACCTTGATGTCACTGTAATTACCAAGTCACTTTAGTAAAATGAATTAATTTCCCAAAAGGACTCAGAAACAAAATTACCTTCTCTCTTCCTGAAGAGAGCCAATATGGCGTCTGATAATTAGGGAAGAAAAAGTGAGCCGCTGCCATATTCCTGTCTCTCATTGTGTGTATTCTGTGTAATCTGCCACAGGGGGAAAGCTGCTGATCTGCCTGCCGCTCCCATAACTTCCTCTGGGTTCACGCTGTTGTGACTCTGGCTTGTTCATTTTTCAGCTCGCCACGTGTTCAACCACTCGCTTTTTCTCCCCCTCCGACCTCTTATATTTTCTGTCCTCGTCGGCTGGTTTTACAGACGACAGCCATGTCGCCCTGTGTGTTCCGAGAGTTTTCTTTCATTCGTTGCTGATACGACAGTAGGTGGTAACCACTCTTGCTGTTCGCGTTGAATGATGCTGTGCACACATGGGAGTGAAGACGAGCACAATTTTCCACAGCTCGCTTGATGCGCTTCCTAACATCCAAGCCACCTATATTGGCTGAGGTGTCTGTCAATCCGTTTATGCTGCTTTAATTAATATGTAAATTTATTAATTGCGTGTTTTTAGCTTGGTGGGATCTCTCAGGTGGGGCCAAATAAGCAACGGTTGCCTTTGCCCGTCTCCACATATGCAGGCAGTGGATCGAGATATAAATAAAGTAATTGAAAACACTCGGCTTCGAGTCCCTCAAGTGGGTGTCGTCATGCCACATCTCTACAGACCATAATCATAATAGACCATAATCATGCCAATCATAATAGACAGTAATTATACGTATATCCTCATTAGGCTTTATAATTGTGTAACGTTTTAGATAATTAATGAATTATTACTTACTCATTATTAATTCTTTCTTTTTTTTAGCCCCATGATGCTGGCTGAGGAAGAGTTTGCTGAAGGTTGAATGGATAAAACTCAATCACTTGCCCTCATGAACTAGTAGAATAATATTATATTAAATAATATTAAATATATTTTGTATTTAAAAGTGTATCTAATAAACAGAACAACCAATGTGCCTTATTTCAGATACACTGTTTCTACATTTACTTCTAGTTGCTGCATTATAACTTGTTTAGTGTTATTTTAAATCAAACACTGTGATTTGTGGAAGTAAAAACTCGCTTTAACAGCAAGAAAACTTCCAGCAAAACCAGGCACATGGAGGGGAAGCCATGTGTGGGGAAGAGGAAGAAAAAAGAATTGTTACATCTTATTCCATATATCATTTTTTTAATGCTTATAATTTTTTTGCAGTTATTCATCATTTCTATTCCTGTTGTCCTGTTGTTGAGCTGTATTTCATGCTTACAAGAGATGCCATTATCCCCTTTATTCATGTATCATGTGACTGAATAGTCACAGCTGTTTGGCTACCAGCTTTCTTGAAATGTCCAGTCACATACACAGGTACAGGTCATTCCATGATTGGTTATACTAGGATACCGTTTGGTGGTTTTACCTCTGTACACGTCCACAGTGGATTTTATATCAAACATTTCATATGTACGGTGGCCCTGAGAGGCCAAACGGACTGCAACTTAAGAAAACACCAGCAATAATAAAAACGCTGCAAAAGCACTCAAAACAGAACAGAAATAGGAAAAATGACAACGGAAATAGGAAAAGACATAAGGGAAGTGTTTCTGGGGAGACAAAGTCAAGTCATTTTTCCCCAAGATAGATGATACCTTGGCGATCATACATACAATACACAAACATCACATTGGGGAGACAGGTCAGGCTAGGTAGCACTGGCCGGGTGACCACACGAGCAGCGACCCGAACCAAAACAATAGAAAATGCACAACAAGAGGAAAAAAAAAAAAAAAAAGAACTTCCCCCAGACTGAGCTCCAACAGGGAGATCAATTTGAGAACAGAGAAAAAAACACCTCAGCACACAGCACATGAATCATCACATCTCACAACACAGAAGACAGAAGCTTCGAAGGCGTTTGGGGGGGTGGGGGGTGAGTGTAGGTCAATAACCCGACGGACCAGTTGCAGGAACTCAAAACATGGTAGGCGTGTTTTATCATGATTCATATAATACTGATGATGGATTTTTAGGCTAATAGTTAGGCTAACACACTTACCTTATCTTTTCTTTCCTCACAAAACCGATAGATCCTCCACTTCTCCCAGCGCAATTCCTAGCATATTTTGGTTCCTGCAACTGGTCCGTCAGGTCATTATCTCCCCAGAAACACTTCCCTTGTGCTTTTGGAATCAGTTTTTTCCTATTTCTGTTTTCTTTTTTCCTATTTCCGTTGTCATTTTTCCTATTTTTGTTGTGTTTTGTGTGCATTTTTCTTATTGCTGGTGCTGGTTGCAGTCCGTTTGGCCTCTCAGGGCCACCATACATATGTAATTGTAACATATGTAACATATTGCTTTTAATACTTGTCAGTGACACCCTGAAATCTAGACCATCACCAAATGCTGTGTTTCCTCCCACTGTCAGGCCTTCACTGCAGGCACCGTCAGTTGCTGCTCGTTTGTGGGTCTTTATGCCTTCATTTTTGTATTTAACTATTAAAAAGTAGCATCTGTTGGGTTAAGATCTGGCGGTAATGTAAAAAAATCCCAATTCTTTGCTTTGAAAAACTCAATTTGTTCTTCATTCATCTTTAAGCATGTAACAAAATGTTGATTTGGACACCCCGGAAGTAGTTTTGTTTTTGTTTTTTTGACCGCTTCCCCTACTTGCTGTAACATCTCTATGGTGGGGTGTGGTCTGCTGTAGAGGAGGGGTGGTGCAGTTGGTTCAGGGGCAGTGCCAGGGAGGCTGGCAGGGCAGCTGGGACCAATCGCCTTCATCTGGAAGGAAATAACAAGGAAAAAAAAACTTACTTGGTCATGAAGCATGTGAGTCAATTGTCCAATTAGTTTGGAACTTTTGAAAAGGAGGGAATGTAAATACAAATCCTTTAATTTGTAAACATTTAATCTAAAGTATCTGTAAAACTCTGTGAATTAAAACGGAAAGTCAGTACTTCAATTGCATATTAATTGTTGGATTTAAAATCTATTGTGGTGGTAGGAAAAACTACCCAAATTATGGACCTAACTGCCCATATTAACACATTGTGTTTCTTAATGCTAATGCTATTTAGCATAGCAAAAAAAATAAAAAAATAAATAAATAAAAAAATAATAATAAAATGCTATTTGCTTCTGTAGGTCTTTCTAATGCACTGATCTCCAGGTTATATAGAACTTTCAATAATTTTCCTAAAATGTAAAGCTCACATGTGAAGTCCGTTTTCATATGTTCTATCAGAGCTGCTTCATTAAAGCACAGCCTTTGTCAGCCAAATATAACTATGTAACTAGTCACTATAAATGGCTGCTTCCTTGGCATCAATGTCATTGACTGAGCAGGTGAAACAGTGCCGCACTCCTACATCTTGCTGCAGGCTTTAAGTACATGTCATTAAGTTAATTAGAACCAGTCTTAGTTACATTTTAAACGAATTCTCCAGAAATGTGGTGGAGGGTTTGCTGTCATATGTCTGCGATGCTGTAATGATGTACCGGCCCTCTGTCTGCTGGTGTCGACATTGACTACCAACTGTTAAAGTTAATAGGAAAATCAAGGTATTTCAAACTAGTTATTAATGGAATCTGTAGGTTTCACCGAAACGACATTTTCTTTTTGTTCTCTTAGGCCTGGGTTTATGCATATATGGAAGATTTTTCTGTTTTGCAAACTGGTTATTTACACTTTAATGAGCAAAGGCCTGATTGTATGCTAAGGGTAAAACAAAATGTTTGATTTTGCTCTATGTATGTTATGCATAATATGACAGTAGACAGAACATAGCCAGAAGGAACAGTTGAGTCAATTAGGCGTGAATACAAACCTTCAGCCTGTGTTTAAATGAAAGGAAAGAGAGAGTGTGTTAAGTTAGTTGGACCAAAGTCATGAGCGATCGTTCCCCCAGCTCCACATCATTAGGTGACAGCCTTTCTCCTCTGCTTCTGAGCCACACTCTGATACGCTTCCTAACCCTAGTGACATGGACAAAGTAATTGCTCTTGAAATTGTCTGGAGAAGATGAATAGTATGTATGTGCATACATGAGATATGCGTGCGCTTATAGCAGCGCATGTGGCTGTGCAGTAGTTCCTAACGACTGTAGGAAGCTATTCCTGAATGTCCAGTCATTTCTAATAAGTTCAGTTTGCAGCTAGCTAAATGGTTTGTGTGTGTCTATGTGTGCACATGGCCACAGAGTTCAGAGCGTGGGGAGAGGTCAAAACAGAGACAGATGTGGGAACAGGCTCTGTGACAAGAACCCCCATCATAGCCCTCTGATGTCAGCGCTGCCTTCCCTGTGTGACTCGGGTCACTTCACAGCGTGGGAGTTTGTTCGTGTACCTTAAGGTCCGTGTCGTCTGTGTGCAGTGTCAGTCAGAGGCTACGGAGAGTTCAGGGGACGTCAGGTCTTGTGCTGAACAGAAAAAAGAGAGGGACGATGAAACAGTAGAATCAGCAGCCGTGTGGGAGTGTTTGAGTGCTTGTTTCCACGTGTATCTGTGGGCACGGAAGAATGAGGAGTTTTTGTTGTCCAAGAAAAGTCAGCTAAATCTGAAAGATGATCTGAAATTAGGAGCACAATGAAAGCAGTTGGCAGGCTGATGCTGGTGAGGCCGGTGGTCATTACAAACATGGATTTACTATCTGACTCAAAACAACTGGAACAAAGACTACAGTAGCTTGTGTTTGCAGTAAGCACAATGATACAGGCCTATATCTAGCCCCATATGCTGCAGCTAGAAGCTCCAGAACTGACCTCTAGTCCGTTATAAATCAGATATCTTTGGCTAGAGTTGCCATAATTTCCGTAGTTACCAACTACACTATTCAATTCAATTCATTTTTATTTATATAGCGCCAAATCACAATAAAAGTCGCCTCAAGGCGCTTCATAGATACAGAGAAAAACCCAACAATCATATGACTCCCTATGAGCAAGCACTTTGGCGACAGTGGGAAGGAAAAACTCCCTTTTAACAGGAAGAAACCTCCAGCAGAACCAGGCTCAGGGAGGGGCGGGGCCATCTGCTGCGACCGGTTGGGGTGAGAGAAGGAAGACAGGATAAAGACATGCTGTGGAAGAGAGACAGAGATTAATAACAGATATGATTCAATGCAGAGAAGTCTATTAATACATAGTGAGTGAGAAAGGTGCATCATGGGAATCCCCCGGCAGCCTACGTCTATTGCAGCATAACTAAGGGAGGATTCAGGGTCACCTGGTCCAGCCCTAACTATATGCTTTAGCAAAAAGGAAAGTTTTAAGCCTAATCTTAAAAGTAGAGATAGTGTCTGTCTCCCGAATCCAAACTGGAAGCTGGTTCCACAGAAGAGGGGCCTTAAAACTGAAGGCTCTGCCTCCCACTATTGATTTATTTTGCTGATTAAAATAATGAGTATATTTAACAGTAATGTAGCTTTTATTACACAGTCTGACATACTGTAAATTGTTCTCGTTTTCTAGGCGAATTATTGGATTCTTTATGTTAACTTTAAAAATATATATTACATAATACTCTGCGGCACAGCCTGTGAAACAAAAATAGGCGATGTCTCTGTTTGAATATTTCCTCTAATTATCCTTTTTTCCCCCCTTAGTCCTACTACTTTATCTTGTTGCAACGCTACTATACATATTGAATGTACAGTTTCACAGTTCAGCAGTGACCTCCTGGTAAAGGACTAATGGGTCTATTTAGTCCCCCCAACCACCACCTCACTCCTCATCCCAGACAATCCTGGCTCAAACCCAAGACCCCTTAGATGAAGATAGTTTCAGTCATGTGAAAATTGCTATCGAGACGGCTCGTGAGCGAGATGCCATCAAAACCCATTTCCCTGCTCATCACGATGTTCATTATTAATGAAACTCGATGTTAATGAATGTAATTTTTTTCTTGATTGTGCTCCCTCTATTGAAGAACAAAAGCAGAATCAGTTACGCAGAGCACATTATCTTCATCACGAGCGGCGGTAGAGCGTGTGCAATCACCCAGTCATTGCAGTCATTAGAAGCGTCTCTCCGTTTTGTTTTGTTTTTCATCTTGTCACTTAAAGAACACACAGCACATACTGTGTACAATTACTTACATCACTTACCTTTACATGCTGTGTTTAAAACAAAGTCAGCTTCAACTACAGTTGAACAATGGCACGTTTAATTCCCCCGCGATACAGATACAAAGTGCAAAATGCAAAGAATCCCAGCAGCAGTCATTAGAATGAAGAATCGCATGCATTGTGCTGTGAAATACTGGCCGAGTCTGCAATGTATTTTACAGCGTTTTATGAACAAGAGGGCTGAGCTGTTGACACAGAAGTCCAATTAAAGTGATACATGTAATATTCTCTGAAAACTGAGCCATAAAAACATGAAAATTAGGTACGGCCTAACTGAAGTATGCCTTTACTGTTTTACTGCTCTGTTTGCTGTTCCAGTATTTGTGGTTCATACGCAAGAAATCAGTAGGTGGACTTTTGCTTCACTTTAAGAATTAACTAAATGCTCCTTTTTTCCTCCTTCTGTTGATCGACTTGGATTTTATCTTTTGATTGGACTTACCTTTTAGTTGAGATGTACAACTAATAAACGGTGATTCAAGGAAAACAATGTCAATGTCCAAAGAAAAGCCTTTTAGAAAAACTAGAACTTTTGCTCAAGACCACTTCACTTTGGGAACAGCACCAAGCACGGCAGACGAGTGGTGCGCTCGGCCGAACGCATCATTCAATCAGAGCTCCCTGACCTGCTGTCCGTCTACACCAAGCGGTGCAAGTCCAAAGCTAGGAAGATTATGATGGACCTCTCCCATCCCAACAATGGAGTCTTCTCACTGTTGAGGTCTGGGAAGCGCTTCCGCTCCCTTAAGGCCAAAACAGAGAGAATGAAGAGGAGCTTCTTCCCCCAGGCTATTCGGGCCCTGAACCAGGTGTAGGACTGGACTCTCCCACACATCACATCACCACATGCACCACACATTTCCTATAATTTATAATCTTTATAATCTCTTTTTGCTATTTGCACATTTTTTACTGTAAATTTGATTGCTAGCAGCACAGCTATGTTAGCATAATATAAACAGTGAAGCTGGAGGATGAATGATAATGCTTGTTTCGCTTAATGCGCCTTATAATCTGATGAACTAATCTGATAAACCTTTCTGCTATTTGCACATTTTTTACTGTAAATTTCTAAGTTAATTTGTAAATTTTGTAGTAACCTGTAAATTGTAAATACTGTAAAACTTTTTTCTGTCATTTAATGGTCAGGCATTGTACAGCTACAAGCGTTTCACCCCCATATCATACTGTGTATGGTTGTGTGTGTGTGTGACAAATAAAATTTGAATTTGAATTTGAATTCACTAAAAAGTCTGGGTTGGCTCAAGACTTTTGCACAAACTGTATACATACTGTGTATGGGTACAGTGTGGACACAAAGGGCTGGACTTTAGTAACTATACTCAGCTAGACTGTGGTGTTTAAAAAAATGCTCAATTTGTTACTAAGATGCCAAAGTGTGTCAAGAAAATTTCCCCCCACATCATTATACCAGCAGCATCGGCCTGAACTGTTGTAAGGATGGATTCATGTTTGCAGTGTGGTCTTCTGCTGCAAGGTTTGACATGTTGTGGATTAAGAGATGCTCTTCTGTATACCTCAGTAATAACAATGGATATTTTAGTTACTATTGCTTTTCACTATTTTATTGAAAATTGTTTCACCAACTTCACAATCATTCTGAAAACAGAAAAATAGTCCTGCAAATTGTATCTAATACACATAATAGCCCCCCTCACACACGAAGCACAGTGCTGCTGTCGTGATTAGAGGTATTTTTTAAATCAGTACCCTGTGGGTTTAGTTTGATTAGATGAGAGTGAAGATGACCAAACAAGCCCAACAGATGTTATCAGAGTTTGATTCAAATAAATATTGTTTATTGTTGGATGCAAAACAGAATTTCACATCATCTTTTTCTGACTGAGCCACGCTTCCAGAAATCAGACAGAAAACCAAAAAGAATCATGGCCGGATTTGGATTCTTTGTTTTTTTCCCACATGAACAGAGATAACACAGCTCCACCTCGATTCTGAAACACAGTTTGTCTGACAACGTTAACGCTCACTAAAAAAGCAAATGATCCACAGTTTTCTGCAGCTCCGTCACTACCCACTGAACACCGTCAACAGCAAAATTGCAAAATTCAAAGTAGATCTAACCTGTTATCGAGATTTATTTTTGATATAGGTCTGCATATTTACTGTAACACTAGTTAAAGAGACTGGACAAAACACCACTGATTTTCTCAGACGTTAAATAGCAACAACAACAAAGAGACTGTGTGCGTTCCCTCACACTATGCCAGTTAAAAAGAACAGCGAGCCTGCAAAGACTCGCATCACTCTGATTAACAAGGACAAATAGCGGATTTAAACAGTTCCCATGTGAACAAACATGGACAGAATGCGTTGTTTCAAAGAGAAAGGGCCCATGCATAATTAATTACTGTAAATAAAGGCTGTGACTTTAATTATTTTTACTAAGAGATAGATCAAATAGAAAATTAATTTTGTCAACCTGTCACATTTTGGTTTAAAAATAGAAAAAGCAAGTGTAATAGATGAATGCAGGTATATGAAGCAAAGCTTTTCATCAAATAAAGGGCTGTGTGTGTGTGTGTGTGTGTGTGTGTGTGTGTGTGTGTGTGTGTGTGTGTGTGTGTGTGTGTGTGTGTGAGATGCTCTTGTGGGAGGCAGATGGGACAGACCTCCACCAACCCACTCTACTTTCTCTCTGCATGACTTGTCACCACATTCGGTGGGTTGTTTTATTTCCAGAGCAACACACACACACGGAGAGAGAGAGAGGCACACTCGCACACACTCATGTGACAACTACTGTTTCATTAATCATCTGTATGTGTAAATTAGGCATGAAAAAAGAGTATTTGGAGCATAAAACCTTGGACATACTGTCCTTTGCTGTGTACTGTGGTGATAAATTGGATGATAGAGTGTATCCTTTTGATCACACCAATATCACTGAAATTTGAATAGCCATACACACACACACACACACACACACACACACACATATATATATATATATATATATATATATATATATATATATATATATATGTATGTATATATATATATATATATATATATATATATGTATATATGTATATATATATATGTATATATATATATTTAAATATATATGTATGTATGTATATGTATATATTTAAATATATATATATGTGTGTTCACCTTCATGTTTAGCTGGTACTAACCAGTAAGTCTAACTCACACTTATTCTTTCTGCTTTCTAGTTCCATAAGTTGCTTTCAGATGTAATTCTCACAATTATTTATCCATGTTTGCAGTATTAAAAGACGTTTTGAATGCCGTGTCTTGCCCCAAAGATTAACAATTCACCAAGCAGCTGATTAGAGCAATTCATCAAATCAGCGGGCAGTGCTGATTAAATCAACTTGGTAATAAATGGAATGATCTAAAGCCTTCTGATGCCCAGAGTCCTCACAGCCCACCTGCCCGATTAGGAGGCAATTTATCCCATAGCTTTCCACAGAGTCTCTCCCTTTAATTGGGGGAAAAATGTGAATGTCCTTCTGTTTTGCCTGATGGCAAAAACTGCAGGTTCTTGATCTTGATCTCATAGTGACACTTTGGCCCCGTGATGAGAAAACACCTTCTTGTAGCCCTCTGGCATTGCCGGGCCTATTTCAGGTCGCTTAATGCTACAAGAATTTACGGTACATACCTAAATAATTGATTTTCACTCTTCTTGCAGATTTATAATTTAAGGGTATGATATAGACTCCAAATTCCATTCCCGAAATTCCCGCATGTGTTGAGAAGCAGCGGGTACAGCATGTAGGAGTATTTCTATGCACACCAAAGGAATGTGGGAGTAGCTAGGTTTTTTCTTTTTGTTCACCATGTGTATGGTGCTGGATTGTGCCTGATAAAGAAGATAATCAAAAACATCTCAGGACTGAGAAATGACAGATACTGATTGTTGTATCAGCTGTACCCACACAAAATAGTTTGAAATCAATTATGCCATGTCATGTTACAGTAGAAAAAATACCAAGTACAGTATTTTCCGCACTATAACGCACACTTAAAATCCTTTAATTTTCTCAAAAATCGACAGAGCACCTTATAATCCGGTGCGCCTTATGTATGAATTCTGTGGTGCTTACTGACCTCGAACCGATTTTATATGAAACACAGTGCTCAAAAATCTGTCAAAAAATGTTATTTTACGACTTTGGTAAGCTACGAAGCCGCACCGCTTGATGGATTGTCGGAGCATTACGGCTACTGTAGTGAGGAGCCTCGCAGAGTAATCTGGGTCCAAAACTCCATATGTTTCAGGTCCCAAAGTCAAACGAACACTGCGACATCACTGAGAGTTAAAAACTGTCTAAATTCCATCATCTTTAATAAAATGATCAGCGTTGCTGCTTTACCGGGTGTAACAATTAAGTTTAACATCCAGGTATCCATGAAAACAGAATTTATTAAATTTAACAGAGTTAGAAGTTAGCAGGAATTTAGCTCGCTAGTTTCCACCTAAACATGTTCTGACTGAGAGATTTCTGAAAAAATTCAAACGTACAGCTCTGCTATCACTTCCAACATAAATGAAGACAGAAAATTAAACAGCAGTGACGTTTGTAGGGTTACTGAAGTTGGGCTAGCTCGTATATAATGATATGCTATGTGATTGCTAGCAGCACAGCTATGTTAGCATAATATAAACAGTGAAGCTGGAGGATGAATGCTAATGCTTGTTTCGCTTAATGCGCCTTATGGCCCGAAAAATACAGTATACCAACTCAAACAACTGCCAAACCGCTTCAGACATATATTTACATGTGCCGATGTGATATTTTGCTTCTTCTGTAGCCTGTCATACATTTTTATATATCGTGTCTGATGGCTGCGCCTCCCTGAGCCAGGTTCTGGTGGAAGTTTCCTGCTTAAAGGGAGTTTTTCTTCCCCACTGTCAGCAACTGCTTGCTCATAGCAGATTGTCTCCTGAATGCTATAAGGTCTTTACGTTGCAGCATACAGCACTTTGAGGAAAAAGCAAAGGAAAAAAACAAACGTTTCTTTTAGCTTATAATATGAAGTTAATCATACATACGCAAAACTTCACAAACAGTGGGAAAAATACACAAGAAAATTCTTCTTAGGATTTGTAGCAGTACCTGAACAATGCAACTGGCCTGTATGAATTTTCATAAGGCCATTGCCAGTATATTGCTAATTACACAGTATTTGCAGTGAGTTCATTGTTCTTGGTCATTTTTAGGGTTATAAATAACTTATTTTCTTCAGTGCAAAATGCACAAATCTTTACAGAAGCATTACCTTCGACTTCTGCAGGTTTTGTGAGCGTACTTTGAGTATTTGAAGGTCACAAAATCTGTGCTTTGTATGTTTGCCATACACATGTGCTGGATTTAATTTCACCTCATCACAGCTCTAAACAGGCTGAATCAGTAGCTAGCTTCAGTATGAATGTAGATGAGCTGCCCTATAGGGGAATGCTCATTCTAATACAGCTCGACGTGTCTGTTTCTGTGTTTCTACTTGTGTGTACAATCATGCATTTGTGCATACTCCCCGTGAATGTGCTTGCTTTGTGTGCCTGGGTATCTGTATTCAGGGAGGTAAAAGTGGAGAATGTTGGCGAAAGCAACTCTCGGCAAGCATCAGATGGCTTGTGATGAATAGTCAATTAACTATAAACTTGTTCCAGGATGACCAGTGAACGAGGGAGGAGAGGATAGCTGAAAAAAAGGCATCCATTATCTAGCAGCTAATTATCTAGCCACTGCCATTTCCATCCTCGAGATAGCTATGTGATTAAAGGGTTTGGTCAATCAAATAGATAACAGGGATTAGAACTGGGAGGACGGGAGAAAAGGAGAATGAGGGAAAGCAACGAAATGAGCCAGAGAGAAGGCTGCCGGAGGCTCATTTTATCTTGTGCGCTATAAAAGCAAAGCAAGGACCATCGCAATTATAAAAAAAAAAAAAAAAATCCCATCACTGTACTATTACTTCTTGGATCAGGCTATCTATATTGATTGCATCATCAAGTATGTGGCTGCTCAGTGAGTGGACACGAACAGATTCTTATTGAAGTCTGTTGACATGCTCTTGACATGTAGTAGTCGTGGTGTCAATATGTGCGCTAATGATTATTTAATGGAAATAACGGGGAAAATTTTTTATTTTTTCAGTGCTTTTTTTTTCATGTGTCGCCTACAAATTTTTATTTTTGGAGTATTTACAATTATATTTGCTGACTGTTCACAACAACATCAAGGCACTGACATAAGGGCCCTCCTTTTTCTTGTGTTCAGAGCACTAAAAACTAAAACTCTTCTGAAAAATTACTTCACTCCACTAGAAATTGCTGCCCTGGTAAATAAAATGTTTAATGCAGTCTCAATTTACTGTATAAATGTTTGCTGATTTAGATTAGGGGACATCTGCAGAAATCAGCTTCTATATAATCTAGCTACCATCTAATATAACACATTTCAACAAAAATTTAAATGAACTAATGTGAGTTGAATCAACATATTAAAAGAAGTAAATGGGTGGCATTAGGACAGATTAAAACAGTGACTGTCTCTCCGAACGACTGTCAAATTATGATGGTAATATGGAATAATATGGAATTGAGGTTTTATGGGTTTTAATACACACATGCAAAAGTATTATTTACACTCCTGTCTTGTTTTTGACTGATTTACACATTTCCAGAATTTGTCATTTATATAAAATCCAGATTGCAACATCTGACACTTATTATCTACAAAATCTTTTGAATGGAAAAACCCTGCAACCCTGGCAGAGGTAAGAAAGGAACTGTTGTAGTACAAACACCATGAGTTATCACCACCAAAAATAGTAAGAGGCAGTTCATGAATGATACATATTAATATCAGTCTGTGTGTTAACTGAAAGATGAGCACAATAACAAGAAATGCCAGCTCTGTGAAATGTTCAATTCTGCTTTGCCTTACTTTTCATATCCACATAACTTCATAAGGCTTGATTTACTGTAAAGTAAATGTATGCATGGGCTGAAGCATGCCTGAGGTTAGCACATTCTCACTCCACATTTGTTCTTTATTAATACTAGATTACACGTGGGAAGAGGCATGTTCACAAAAACCATGTGAACAATGTTTATACATCTAGCCCCCGATGGTTTCTCCTGCCACAATTACACTGCTGCTACACTGCTACTATAATGCAATATAATGTATAATGCATAATGTAATCCTTTCACTGTAAAACATTGCTGTATAGTCACAACAAGTGGGCAATTACAATGAAACGAAGGCCTAAAATGTAAAGAGAATGAACACAATCTTTGGTCGTTTCTTGTAACCAATCGTTGCTAAAACAATATCAAAAGCTGAGATTTTAACAGTT
The DNA here is from genome assembly GCF_963576455.1 of Neolamprologus multifasciatus. Classification (NCBI taxonomy): domain Eukaryota; kingdom Metazoa; phylum Chordata; class Actinopteri; order Cichliformes; family Cichlidae; genus Neolamprologus; species Neolamprologus multifasciatus. The sequence continues at coordinate 33,469,553 of NC_140455.1, forward strand.
GAAAATATCACAACGGCAGCACATCTACTGGAGTCATAAATGACTTCACTCAAGCACTTTATGGCTTTATTTGAAATATAATGTTTGTTCCTTGTTTGAGCATTCAGACGTTGTGGTTGTTACTCAAAAAAAGTAAAGTGTAACACGTTACTCATTCCTTTTTTTTAAAAAAATATTGCAGTATGATATGTAGTTACTCATCTGAGAAATTAACTCGTTAAACTACTTTCACATTAACATGACCCAAAAATGCACTGTCACATATATCAGTTTATTTAAACCTGAGGCTATGCTAATACGGACGCAAAGTCTTTTTATTTGTTGTGCACGAACACAAAACCAACGACAAAATCCAAACTTAAAACCCAACAAATAGAGACTTTAAAGCGATTGCCACTTTAAGTTTACTTTAGAAGCATGTGCAGGTAGAAATTGAGGTTACAATGCTACAAGCATGGTTGCTCATCACTGCTTTTCTTACCTGTTAAATTTCAGGCTCTGGCTAGGCTGAGATCAGCATATGCTCAGCTATAATCACACTTGGTTCTTCACTAGCTATATGTTAGCATGCTGTCTGTGCAGATGCTTGCAAAAAGCCAATGTAGCAGAATAATGCATTGTTTCTGTCCTGGATTCAGCATTTTAACATCACAAAGAACCTTAATAATTACAACTAATGACATATTTATAACTATAGTGCAGTTATTATACTATACTGTACTGTACTTTTACGTTACTTGGAATGTGTTACACCTGACACTCATGTGAACACAATGCGTCAGTCTTTCCAAGAGTGGACGTCTCAGAAAATTCCACTTAAGGTCAGATCTTGCAATTCTCAGAGAAACTTCCAAAACCCCAAAAGCTGCATCCTTGACTCTACAGGCTTCCTCTCCTGGGACCGCACAGCACGTAACTCCATGTTTGATTCAGTAGATTTCTAAGCCTTCCTGACACAACCCCAACAGATTTGTGTCTGCTGTCGGGATTGAGCCACGGACCTTTTGATTGATAGTCAGATGTATAAACCACTACACTATAACAGTAAAGTTAGAAAAAACCTGAACAAAACAACAAGACAATGATCCCAAACACACCAGCAAAGCTACATCAAAATCCTTCTTTTTTATTTGAGCACAAGTGGTCCAGTCAAAGTTCAGACCTCACCCTGATAGACATACTGAGGCAGGGCCGTAAGAGAGCTGTGCATGAACAAGCACTTGCAAACCTGAATGAACTGAAGCCAAAAATCCTCTGCAATTTTTTCACAGTGCTGCAGCGAGTCCTGTGAAAATGTTCTTTTTCGCATAAGTGTAAATATATTTTCATTTTGAGGCCATTGCCTAATGTCATGAATCTGATGTTGCTGTTCTTCTCAGTCTAAAGATACAATTGTAAAATCCTCTAAAATAAGGGTGCAATTCTCACTCCAATGCTGAAAGTGTGAAAATTCAGGGTTCTTATTTATTGTGTTTTAAAATTTGTTGATGCTATAATATTAACACACAATCTAGGCTCCTCAACGAGAGAACGTTTTTGTTGTTGTCATTATTGTTAATTTAGAGTCTAAATTTAGCTGTTTCGCCTCTATGGAACTGGACTGTCGGACACACTTATACCCCTACTAAAAGCAGTAAATCATAAAAATTAAAATGCTTCTCAAAGTGAAACACATTAAAAGAGGCAGATTTTAGGTTTCACCAAAGGTAAATCTATTTTATTGTTTTGTATCTTTAACCAGTTAGAAAAGCATTCCTCCCTATATGTTACTTGTTATCTAGGGTTTAGAAATGAAGCCATATACATGATCAATGTGTGTGTTTATCCTGTGGATCTAATGCTAACATTTCCATCAGGTTTCATTTTTCTGGCCATGATATAGATGTAAATCAGATAAACATAATTGGCCCTTCAGGCCCACAGCGAAGTTGAATGTCTCTATTAGTGTCCTATGGGGAAAGGAGTGTGTTTACGTGCAGGGGGTGTTTCCCCCCTGTGGATTATTCACATTCTTCTCGATGCATTTTTCCCCTTGACACACTATTGTAGTCCCTCCAGCAAAGATCATTTTATTGTTTTGTATGTGTGTAAAGAGCGATATTGGTCATTAATATTTCATGCTCACTGTCAGCGTGGCTCCCCACAGAGGGAAGGCTTTGCATATGCTTTTGAGTTAGGCCCGTGCTCGTAGTGTGAAACCGATGCCTTGGTTGGTTGTCACAATATCAAATGTGACAACCAAGTACTTTTATGTTTCAACCTGACCTTTTATGTCTCCATTGGACAAAGCTCCCCAGGGACGAACCAATCAGGAAACCCCCGTGGTGCACAGATTAAATCAGTCTCCCTGAGCTGCCAAGTTCTCAGAGAGGATCCATCTTTCACAGGAACGCATAAACACACACTGTAGTCAAGTTCTTTAGAGCTATTTTATGTGTGAATGTGTGAACAAAAACAAACCCCAAGGCAATTAAAGTAAAACTGGAGGTGATTTGGTCATTAAATATATCTAAATACAATTAAACGGCAAAAGCCCTGTGACAGGCTGCTGACCTGTCCAGGGCATACCCTGCCTCTCGTCCTATGATAGCTGGGATTGGCTCCAGTCCCCCCGTGACCCTGATAAGGAAGAGTGGATGGATGCTTTATAATACCTCTCTTTGCCTTTGAAACACCACCAGATTACCTACTTGCTCAGCTTTTCAGGCTACTGCAAATGTAAAAGCATAGACAGTGGCAGGACTTCTTCTGGTTGCTGTTAGGTCTACACTACTCTGGCTGCATGGATGCTGTTGTCATGGTGCAGAATCATTTGATTGTGACCTGCCGCCTTGCTAATCGTATTGCATGATGAATAAAAATCTCTTAAAAGCATTTACAATGCCCATGTTCGCACATATTCAGTCTTCCTACAATCATAAAGTCTGTTTCCATCCATCAGTTTTAATTTTTTAATGCGATTTGTGTTGTATTTTTAATGAAGACACTTAGACTTAAAAATGAAAAGCCGATTAAAGGACAATTAAAACCTTATTAATGGATCTTGATGTGCCCAAGGAGTGTGATGTGATGCAGTGAACCTTGTAATGTTTTGCAATGAACCTTTGCTAACAGACCTAAATCTCAAAGAACATGCAGCTTGATAACAGAGCACTGCTGAAAGGCAGTCCGTGGTCAAATACTGTCCAGGGTGATTCAGATGTGATGTCGTTAAAGCTCCAGACAGGTGGAGAGAAGCAGTCTCTATGCACGTGGAGCTCATCACCAGCAATCAGCATGGCGGTCTTCAGGACCTTCCCTCACCGCCAGAACGTCAGCTAAACCACAGCGACCATAAGACCATAAATGGGCCTTCATGCTTAACTAGTTCAATTATTTCCTTGTGTGTAATCTCGTGCTCTCATTTCTCCAGTCGCCCGCGCCTCTGCTTTATTCTCCACTTACCTCCGTGCCTTCCTGGACACCATCTGTCTCTGGTCCTTTGCTCCTGTTTCCTGCCAGCCTGCATCTCTCTCCCAGCCACCGCTGCACCACCCTGCAGTAATCGGAAAACTAACCCGTCTGCCCTCCTGCTCACCACAATCATCCACTCCTCTTGGAAATTGTATCTGGACATTCCCGTTTTGCCCGCTGCTCACTTCGCCGTGTTTCCCCAGAGAATCACCCCTCCCTCGATAGCTTCTCCTTTCAATCTGCCTCATCATACAACTCACCTGTAGCCATCGGAGCAGGCAGTAATACCTCTCTCTTCCCGTTGCAGTCCCTTTCCCTGTGAAGTTTCCTCAGTGCCTTGCTCTGCCATCGATAATTGCTGTGTTTAATAAAATCAGTTTCAGTTGGAGTCTGCTTTTGGGTCCATTCTCACACTGGCCTACTGGCCACTTCTTACAAATCCAGTAATTCAAGACACATTTTGGATGGTACTTTTAGCCCATTTACCCAGACATTATAAAGTATATAGTGTCTGAGCATATACAATATATAGGTATAATATATATAGCATGATGGAACTGTGTTGCCAAAAAAGGAGTTTTGGCAACACAGCGATAATTAAGAACATTGTAACATTGTATAATATAAGAGAGTCTGTAAGACAAACAGACAAAATCCTGCAAAAAATATAATTGGTAAGTTATACTTCATAAATTACCTCACCTGATTATTTCACATCTTAAAATAACTTGATCACTTGAGGATTATTCTGTTGAGCATCTCATTCCACTAACATCAGCTATAGCAGATAAGCAGTATTACCTTGCCTTGCCAACTATGTCTTTTGACCTAGTCTTTTAAGCTAGGCAGCTACATTCTTGTTACTGTGAGATTGAAAACTGCTGCCAAAACCTTGTGTGCTTTTCAGAGTAAATCCTTTCTAGTAATATTGTTGATCCAAGCAGCTAAGAACAGCACAACTTGTGGAAATATTAGGATCAAAAGCACATTTAACCTCCTAGGACCTGGCGTCCATCACATTTTGGGTTATTTAGACCAAAATACTCAATTTTGCTCTACATGGGCCTGATATCGACTTATGAGGACATTATACTGCTACTAAAAATATCCTAATTTCTTAAAAACAAAAATAAGGTTAAAAAAAAATCTGGTAATTCTTTGTTTTTACATTCATCGGGCCCTAATATGCCCAAATATCAAAGAGAAATTAAAAATGCATGTCGTGGAAGAGTTCGGGTCTTAGGAGGTTAAAATAGAAGTGAAAAACAGAAACTATAACTTTTATTAGGACAATATAGTGGTTTACATATTCATCTAACAAGCAAGAGATTCCCAGTTTAATTCCAGGAAGACACACAAATCGCTTGGGGGTTGCATCAGGAAGGGCATCCAGCATAAAAAATCTGCCAAATCAAATATGCAGAGCTACATGCTGTGGTGACCTCCTGGGATTAAGGGAGCAGCTGAAAGTAGCTTAGGACAGCTTGCGTTCAGATGCACACATATTGTAGGGAGTTGCCACTCCAGTAGTGGCAGCTGGTGTACTTATGGTACTTCCTGTGATTTTTGCACGTGTGAGTAGACCAGCAGTTTGCGTATCTACCTTCCCTTATTTATTTATTTTTAATTTTTCACAGCTTTTCCCCCAAGTCGAACCTAAAATTCTGTAACCCTAACCACATAGTTTAAGTAGCTTCCCGTCTGTCTTAAACCTACAACAACAAAGTTTTTGGCCACATGGGGGCATCCAAACCAACAAATACACAAAACGCACATTTTATCAATTTGTAAAGTTGATGCTGGTGAACAGTTTCTATTCACAGAGCAAGTAAACAGGGAGTGGAAGTAGTTTCTATTGTGTTATTTGAACAAATTCTGAACAAAATATTTCCGTCTCTTGAGCTGGACTTGAGGAAAATATTGAGCTGGAAAACATTTTCACCAGAAGTTTTTCCTACCTTCTGTTCAGTGCAGCAGAGGTCATATGCAGTTTGTAGTGTTGAAAGCTGTTATTCAAGAGGACCAACCTGCTGTGGCTTCAAGTGCTGCTGATAAGAGCCGTTTCTGAATACATCAGTAAAGGTGAAGCTTTAAAATAAAAGTAAAAAAAGAAAAACTAAAGAGATGAAACAAAATTCTTTATAGAGCCGAAAGGGAATGAAATTCTTCGACATAATTACCTTATATGTTCATCACAACGGAAATCCTATTTGATATAACATGATGTTATTAAGGATAGGAAGTTGCATACCTACGTCAGATACAGCTGATTCTCCAGACTCGTGTAGATTTCTTCCTACTTCTTCCTCTTTGAACAACACGAATTGAGGAGGAATCAACAAAGAATATGACCTTTAGACACAATAGTGACACTGATAATAAGGATATTTCAAGAATAAATTACAGTGTAGCTGAATACTTCTGCATAAAATAGCCTGAGAAAATTATAATAAAAGTTATAATACCCGCCTCTGATACAAAATAAGTCAAATAAGTGCTTTAAAATAAGAGTTCCCCTGAGCGTGTCACTCTACAAATGAGTGAGTCTTAACAGCAAATGCTGCCTGCAAGCGTCTGCTTGAGGTCTTCAGGCGGAACGCTGGTTTGGTATGTGAACAGGCCATTAAGGAGCCTGTTTAAATAGTCTTTACTAGTATTACTATGCTGCTTTTGAATGATCTACTACCTATTATTTGTTATGTTTTCTAAATTATACCTGTTAAAAGACCATATTAGTGTTCTGGTTTGGCAATAGGAGCCCACTGCACATACGTACACGTTACATGCGGGGACGTTTGGGTCGAGCCTCCATGAAGTAATGCACAGCGATGAGTACGAGCTGGGCACTGAGATGTGAAGGACAACAGTTGACCACCCAGCTGCTGCTGCTTCTGTTTTTCATTACACAGAAAAACGAGCGAGAGAGAGAGAGAGAGAATGAGCAGTGGAATATTTTTCCTCGACTGCTCAGGCGCACATTTTAACACCATCACAAAACGACAATAGATCGCATGAAAAATAACAAAAATCAAGATCAGCCCATTCAGAGGAGCGAGTCATTCATTTTATTGTTTTAATGGTCACTCCCTGCGTCACGGCTGCAGTCAGCGAGCGCGCCACAGAGCCATTACTTTTTTACATTTACACTCGAAATGCAAATATCAGCGGGACATTAAAAGCTCCGTCTCTTTGCGCTCTGGTTGGAGTCAACTGTGTCAATTTGTTTTTGCACCAGTGTCACCAGTTTAAACTCCTGCAGTTACCGGAGGCTCATTTTAGCCGCTGACTGACATCTCCGATTAAGTCAGGCCAGAAAATGAGAAAATACAGAAGATTTTTCCGCTTCATTAAGGAATTAGAATATTTTTTAACCTTTTTTCCAGAGTTATGAATATCTCAGTAAATGAGTTTAGGCAATGTGAGGCTGATGTCAGTTAGCGTGAAAATTAAAACCAAAATAAGGAAAAAGTCAGGGAGAGGAAAAATAGAAAAGGTAAAGGAAAGGGATGGCTGGGTGGGATAAATTTACAGACTGTACAACCGGAATGGACACTCACTAATTGAGACAAATGAACAACAGGAGAGAGGTGTGTGCGAGAGGCGACAGTGAATTTATCTAGTCCATCTTTTGCCCTTTTACCTCGCTTTTTTTTTTTTTGTCCGCTCTTTTTACATAAATCCACATCCTTTTCTTACTCTAAATAAAAAGAGGAGTGCAGCACACTCCATCTGCCCATTCTCATACATTTAGAATCTATAAATCATGTATGGCAAACCTCATCGGTAAATGAGGTTATACAATAGGAGTTATTGTAAAATTCTCGCTTCTTCCATTTATTCTGCGTGTCACACTCGAATGCTGCAGGGGATTCTTTCTTAACTATTACACAGTGCAAACAGAATTAGTTTATTCTAGCACAAAACTGGGTGTCTCTTATCCAAGTAGTTACCAAGCCATTCCTTGTAATTTCTGACAGTGTGATAAAGTACAGATATTGATTCCCCCCCCTCCCCCCCTCCCTCCGAAACACTGACTCTTGAGGATGAAGCCAAAGTGCACCAACAGCACACTTTTTGTTCCAAAATGAGATATCCACCTACTCGAGCGCTATGAAAAATGGCGGGTTTGTGCATATAAACCATAAATTATTTCATGCATTGAATCCTTTAAGACAACCTGAGGTACTTGATATCCCAGAGGGTATGTCTGCATTTGCCACGGGATTCTCGAAAAGACTTTAGATCAACTCTAGAAATTGCAAGTAAAAAGAAATCCAACACATATATTAGTGCACTGTAACACCCGATTACTACATTTTGTAATTCGTGCAAGAAAACTGGCTGGCACTTGAACAGGGCAAATCTTTAAGCAAATGAAAACTGTTCCAACTATTGGATAAAATCATTGGACAAGGTTAGACATGGAATGATAGACACGTATAATAACAAGGGATTGTTCAAAGTAATATATTAAAGGTGGGCATAAGTTGCATAACTGCTGCTAAACTATTGGAAATATTAGATTACGTCACAGATATATGGTTGGGTGAGAAGCAACTTAGACACTGTTAAATTATAACAGCTTGAGAATCCAACTTTTACTTTACTTTTAAGTCTAGATAAAATTTATATAAAGCCAAAGTCTAATATTGTAGGAGCATATTATTTTATTACATTTTTTATATTTAAAAATATATGTTGCACCAATATTGTATTTCTGCTTTAGCAAAAAATATTGATTAATTCATTAAAGAAAAAAACATTATTTTGATATTTAAGTATTTAATTTTGACATATAAAAACTGTAAAAGATATAGATTAGAGATTAGATGAAACTTTATTAATCCCTCGGGTGGGTTCCGAATGGTATCATAATGGTATGAGTCATATTAAAAGTTTAAATTCTTTTTTGGCAAATGAATTTAAACTCAAAATAGCATACCATACAACAAAGTAGAAAAAGAACATTAATTTAATTATCTGCAATATTATCAAATGTGTTCCACCAATACTACATCTGTGTTTCGTTTTTACATATCAGGGATGTTTTGACGCTGGTAATTTAACTGACAGTTTAAATGTCTTAGTAAGTTTATGATGTGTACAGGTAACGTGACGATAACCCCTATAAACAAGTAATACATACTCTCACTGGTCAGCCATGGAAATCTGTGTGACTAATCTCTCTGCGCACAGTTTTTGTGATGATTTCAGTCCCAGAGGTTTGAAGTTAGCTGAGCTTTAGCCACTTTTACCCACTTTGTGCCTCACTTCTAGTAACTTCACGTGATCTGCCTCTTCATTGCTGAGTTGCTGTGGTTCCTAAATGTTTCTGCTTTGCAATAATACCATTTACAGTTGATCCTGGATGATCTAGAAGGGATGAAATTGCACAAATTACACCTTCTGTATTCCAAAGTATAATACAGTAGCTATCCGGTAGGATGTGACGACAGTTCCTTCCAGTTGATCTGACATTAGATTTCCACATTTTCCCATCTATACTTGCAACATCCATCATGACAAAGCTCTGATTTTAAGTATTCCTCTTATCTTCTTTGCCTTTAATACTAAAATGTTCTTCATGTACACCGTGTCCAACATTGAGGTACCGTGTAATGATTTCAGACTTTTAGATCCTCTAAAAATAAATAGGTGACCTTGTCAGCAGTGCAGCATATTTTGGTAAAACACCCTGTAGCTTTGTGAGTGTGATAGACTACAGTGAGCTACTGATTTGGGGTCAAAAGCTGCTGGAAGGAGCTTTAAATGACTTTGGTGTCACAGTACTTTATATCCCTGGATGGTGAAAGAAGCAGCTAATGGGACATTGTTTTACAAACGATCTTACTATTAAAATTCAGCTCAAGCAATGACTGGAGCACCACATTTTGGAATCTGCCATGTGTAAGAAAGCTGTGTTTGTTATTTGCTCTATGAGAACGTGGCATTGATTTTCAGCATTGCAATATTTAGTTATTTGAAAAGAAAGGGCTGCTGGCAGAGGCAGAAACTCACAAATGGTGGTTTTTATCTGTGCTCGCTTTTGGAAAATAAACGAGCTAAATGTCTGATCTTAGACTTCTTTGTCTTTACTCGGTGTTATGGTGGAGGAGCATTTGTTTTAGACGAGAACTGGGTTGCCTTGGCTGACAGTGAGGCCTCAGCTCTCACAAGGATTGCGGTCTTTAAGGCAGTTGCCAAAACTTTCTGTCAGTGCTGATTCTCTCTTATTGAACTAGCTTTAGAGTGGAGGTGAACTTTGAGTTCATTTGCCCTTTTAAATCCGCCACAAAATTTGTTGTGCGTATTGTTAAATAGTCCCGCAAGATTCAAAAATACCACCAGTTTAATGAGCGCTTTTTCAGCACGCTCTGATTTGTGGGGTTTGGACATCCACACTTGTGCTCCTGGCTGTTGCTGAAGCTAGTCTTGGTTTATCGCGTGATTTGATTTTTGATTTGCATTGACAGACAATTATTCTGCACTCTCAGATGAGTGCTGAACTGTTTTGAAGAAGCGTTGTAATTGGTTAATGAGTCGGAAAGAGAAAGCTTCTTGATCTCATTTCCAGTGCTTAATTAACCTTGGAGTTGGAGATTTCCCCCGGTGCAGGGGACAACGCAGGGTTACCTCACTCTTTCTCTGTCTTTGTCTCCGTCTTGCCTCCGTTGCTCTCTCGGATGTATGACTCTCCTTCGCAATGACAAAAAGATGCTTAGCTCTCGGTGTGCGTCTTTCTAGAGGCAACAACCCTTTTATCGACTGATCCGAGAGTGCAAATATGCATACGCGGAACTTCCGCATGCACAGATGTTCAACCGTGTGCACAAACGTCTTTTGCTCGCATACTGTGTGTCTCTTTTCTCTTCTCTGAAACATTTAAGTTCAGACTAAAATGATAAAAATAGCACAGCTGCACCTCCCCCAGCTCTCTCCTCCTCTGACTTTCTCCCTGGGCCAGCCCAGTTCTGTGGCCCCGGGGGTATGAACCCAGTTCTGACAGAATTGATCTCTGTTTCCTCGTCCCCCGCCCCCTCCCTCTGTCCGTCTGCACCCCTGGGCCTGCCGAGACTAGCTCGACACCCTGCCTCCGCAGCCGGCCCAGCACCAGGCCAGTATGTCTTGTCTCCCGCCCTCTTTCCTGTCCTCACCTACATTATTCCCTCTCTTCTTCCCTCCCTCCATCTGGCCCTCTGTACTCGATGTATCCTTTCCTCTCTAGTATTGTCTACCTATTCATCTTGCAGGATTTTTTTTGTCTTGTCCTCTCAAAAATTGCTTTTACTCCTTTTTTCCCCCTCTCGGCCTCATGTCCGTTCACTGCTCCATCCATCCATCTTCCCTTCCCCATTTACTGGAACCAGTGCCATTGTTCTTTTTTTTTTTTTTTTGCACACTTCCATGGAGTTTCAGCATTCCTTACTTTGATTGTGCGTTTGTTGTGCAGGACAAAACTATAGGATTTAAAGTCCAAATTGACTATTGTACTACTGTAATGTAATGCAGTGTAATGTAATCCATGCAAAGACCAAATGTCCCAAAGTGCACATAGTGTTACATGCAAAAATCCTGACTCTGTGTTAATATAAATGCCACATCCTGCAAACCTGGTCAAGCTGTTCACCTTGACACGAAAAGCAATGACAGGTGTAACCACACACTTTGGTTTCAGTGCTTTATTAACTACTACCAAGCACAGGATCACTTCTTTCTATACCGTCTTTTAAAGCTGGTGCTTAAAGCCTCAGCTATTGTGTTATTTCCTAAAAAGAAATTCTGTAAACCTTTGTTTGTGTTGCACATTTAAACAATTTTAATAATAAGGGGAGTAAAAACTTGCTTAGTTACACAAATAAAGGCTTAATGAACAAATGTGGAACAAGCTGATTATTCATTATGTTCATTACTATTCTCAGGGCTTTTTCCCACATCCCCATGGTGCAGTGATTGACACATTTACCATATATGCAATAGATGCATGGGTCAAGGCCAGGGGGGAGATAAAAGAAAAGAAAAAACAGGCTCAGGAGCAGTGTTGGTCAAGTTACTTGAAAAAAGTAATCAGTTACTAATTACTGATTACTTCCCCAAAAAAGTAATCCCGTTACTTTACTGATTACTTATCAGTAAAGTAACCCCCTCACATATACTAATGTATATGTGAGGGGGTTACTAATTAATTACTTAGTTACTTAGTTACTTTTTAAAAACACGATTTACAACCTGAATAGGTGATAAAACAATTGATCTTTCAGCCCAATTCTACTTTTTCTGCATAATCTATCATACAAAATGTAATCAAATGGAAAAGTCTCTTTTTAAAACTTGTTTTATTCGTTTTAATTGTTTAACTTTATGCATCAAGCAACATTCTCTGACTGGAAGAAATTTGTTTAATATTTAAACCTATTTTCTGCACATTCCAGCACATAATTTTTTTGTGTGTGTGTGTTTACACTCAGTCTTTCAAATAGATGCAAGTAAAACACAGCAGAAAATAAATAAAGTCAAAGACTAGCGGTCCTGTTGCTCTATTTTCACCTGTAAAGCAGGAGTAGCGTAGGCGGAGGTTTACCCTGGTGTAGGTGTGCCGCAGCGGTCAGTGGAAGAATCCGCGAGTTTCTCTGTGAGTTTCCCATTACGTCGTAGCTACTCGGTGCTTGTTTGGAAGTTTAGGGGTTTTTTTTCGCTGTAAAAAGAAGTTTTCTTCCCACGAACAAGGGATGCTAATGTTTTTGTCACTTTTTATGGAATCAAACTCAAAGTAAGGTCAGTACTTCCACGCTTTAAACGCTGCACGCTCATACTCTCTCTGCACTCGATATATGATCCATTGTTGATCTGCACACAGCTGTTGTTACTCGCTTACGTCACTGTCATGAGACATTCTGGCAAAAAAATCACGGTTTTAGTAACGCAGTAACGCAGCGTTCCTACGGGAAAGTAACGGTAATCTAATTACCGTTTTTGCAATAGTAATCCCTTACTTTACTCATTACTTGAAACTTGTTACAAGTAACGCGTTATTGCCCATCTCTCCTCAGGAGCAGGTCACAGGTTAGTGTACTTATAGCACTGGTCCCAAGCCCGGATAAATGGCATCCAGTGCAAACTCTATGCCAAATGAAAGATGTGGATTCATCCGCCGTGCCTGCTTCCCTTTGAACTCCTTATCAGTTTTTATATAGTGGATGATGGCATTTCACTAAGGAACCAGCTGGGAGAAACTATAGTCATATATCATTAGGCAATAATTAGTTCATAATTACCCATAATTCAATCTAATGATTCACTTTCTTCATGAGTCACTCCTGATTCATTCCAATCTAAATACCAAACTGCACAAAAACAGAAACTAACTTATTCATTACTGATTACCCTTGAACTACTAAAGAGCTAGAAGACACTTTAATAACATGCAGCTGCTCGGCAATGAGGAACTACAGAGCAGCTTCTTAGTACGACTGTCTGAAGTGTGTGAGTTGAAGTCAGCAGGACTTATTTTAGGCTTTTGAAGATGTTTCACTTCACAACCTGAACGACTGCAAAGCTACACAGACTTACCTACACCTGGAGTTACCACCAGGAATAAACGAGTAGCTGCAAATATAAACAGGAATGTCTTGTGAAGAAAGGGATTGATTTATTGATAAATATGGATAAATATCATCATGACTGGCATAACTTGATGTTAATCATGACTTTGCTTTTTTCTTGTTAAGCTTCAGAGAACGTTAAACATCCTCCTGCCTCCTCTAAATTAAAGCAAGATGCTGCTCAAGTTCTTTTTTCCCATTATCTCATTATGTCCCACGATTTTTTTACCCATCTGAGTTGAGATTGATGCCTCTCTCTATCCTCTTTCTACTCTTGCCCACCCTCCACCCGGCTCTTTGAAGAACCGCTGCTCTGCCAGGTGAGTCGGTGCCTCGTGAGCACCTGCAACCACCTGCAACCACCCCGCCCTCCCTCCTCAGGCTTCCGTCCCGCTCACTGATACCTCCAGATTAATGCCAGGTAATTTGCTCCTGACCGCGCACCACCTTGTTCCTCCTCCTACCCCCCCCCCCCCCCCCCAGATGAGACAAGCACATTTCTTTTAGCCACCTGAGTTCTTCTGTTTTGTGTTTGTAAACCCCTCCTTTTGTTCTTTTTTCATTCTGCTAACTAAGCTTTCCTCATCCATTCCTTTGCTCTGTCCTACCCCTTCATCCTTGCCCTCTTTCTCTGTCTCTCCTGTACCCCCTTCATCCGTCTATCAGAGACAGAGCCATATGGCCGGGTGCGGCCCAGGCCTGCCCGGCTCTCAGCCTCGTTTAAATTCACAGCCTGGGGGTCATTCTGCCTCTGCAGTGGGACGATGAGAAACTGCTACGGAGGAAGGGCGGCTAAAAGCCACTGCGATGAGAAGAGATGGGAAGGGGAGGGGAGCGGGAACAACAGCGGCAGGGAAAAAAAACCAAACTACAGCCTGAAATTCTTAATTATAGGTAAAGATTGCGTGCGCTGAAATTCTGTGTGACATTGTGATATTTAAATGAAACAGACGGTGAAGTCACATGGCTGAAACAGGTGCTAGTTTGACATTGAAATAATTATGTGGCGAGTAAATGGTAGGTAGGCACATTAGTATTAATTTGAATGACCCAGATTCTATTTCTACTGCGCTATGAATTGCTTTCTTGTGTTTAACTATGATTAGAAGCTTTTTGTAACACTATTTTGTGTGTGTGCGTTGTTATGAGAATCCAAAAAAGGCCATCAACAGCGGAGCGTGGGAGAAAAGTGGAAAAAGAAACAGCGCAAAGGAGAAGGAAAACTGTAAGGAGAGCAGTCAAGGAGGAGAAAATGAGGCAGGAATTGGCAGGAGAAAGTAGAAGAAAGTAGCTCAGAGAGAGTGAAGGCCAGCGACAGGTTGGAAAGGAGCAGATAAGCTGAGAGGAACGCTCAGAGGAGGGAAGGAGCGGAGCGAAACAGCGGGCATTAAAAGAGAAGAGGTGTGAAATTGAAACCAATAAATCCAGAACAGATTCCTACAGTCACGGGAGCCACAGTGACCGTAACACACGGCCTCGCCGGTGTTCTCTTTTTAATTTGAGCCGAGCCTATTGTTGTCGGAGCAGGCTTCAACATGTCAAACATTTGTGTTCAGTGACACAAGGTTTAACGTCTCAACTGAGTTCTGAGTGCCTTCAAAATTACTTTTCAACAAAAAAAGCAACATGTTGCATCATAGCAGTAAAAAAAAAATACTGCTATAAAACTTTTTATATCTTGTCAGGATGTAATGTTTATCACAATTTACAGTCCCGTGAACACGTACTTACCCCCTTTGTGATTTTTTAGTTATTTGCACATTTGTCAAACTTAAAAATGTCATATTATCAAACAAATGTAAGATTACACAAAGATAATGCGAAGAAATAATAACCTGATTTTTAAAGGATGATTTAACTTATTAAGGGGAAAAAAGGCTCCATGCCAGTGTTTAGGCTTCCTGTTTTATTTTGATAGTCTCTCAGCTCATGTGAATTGTGTTCCCCTCTTTGTTGTTAATTGGTTCTGTTCACCTCCACCTTGTTTTCCCCAATTGTGTCTCTTTCCCTGATTACCTCACGTGTATTTAATCCCTCAGTTTTCATTGGTACTTTGTTGTATTGTACTGTTTGTATTGCTCGTTGTTTATTTAAAACTGTCTGGGTCTGCATTTTGGGTCCAAATTCTTCACATCCATGACATTAACATTATTTTCTGGAATGTGTCTGGAATTTCCTGGAGTTTAATTTCACAAGCCACACCCAGGCCTGAACCTGTCTGATAAAGTGAAGTAGGCTTAAAGATCTCAAAAAGATCACAGTAAGAGAGGTTATCCACAAATGTAGAAAACCTGGAACAGTGGTGAACCTTCCCAGTAGTGGCCAGCGTCCAAAAATGACTCCAAGAGTTTATCAACGAATCTTCCAGGAGGTCACAAAATAATCCACAAGAATATCAAAAGAACTGCAGGCTTCACTTGCCTCAGTCAAGGTTTAGATTTCATGGCTGAACAATAAGAAGAAAATGCCAAAACTGGCATCCATGGGGGAGTTCCAAGGAGAAAACCACCCTTGACCAAAAACAACACAAAAGCTCATCTCACATTTATCAAAACAAGAAGAAAAAAGAACTAATACAGCATTTAAAAAAAATATATCAAGAGTCAACAATGGTCGTGGTGTCAGTGTGATAAGGGTTTTGCCAAATCATGATCTTTGGTGTGACCTCAAACAGGCTGTCCATGCTTTAAATCTTCCAATGTGGCTGAATTTAAACAATGCTGGAAAGAAGAGTAGGAGAAAATGTAATGATGTGAAACATTTAAGTGTGACAAATATATAAAAAAAGTAAAAATCAGGAAGGGGGCAAAACCTTTTTTTATTTTAACTGCTAATGTTTCTGGCTTTATTTTGCATCTATAAACACAAATGGGTATTTCAAAATCAAATAAATTTTACTTACAGACCATATATGTCAAAATATTTTTTTTGTGGAAATTTCTTAGATTAAAAACTAAAAACAATTGTTTTATTCATAAGCCACTTTCTGAAGACAGAACCAATTTAATCACCTAAAGGGAAAAGAAATGCATTATGTCATCACACTCATATACCACAGGTATAGAAAAACAACACAACAGCATGTTATTTTTCTCTGTGTAGTCTATTTGATTCTCCAGCTTTATAGAGAAATATTTTATATATATATATATACATACAGGGTGGGCCATTTATATGGATACACCGTAATAAAATGGGAATGGTTGGTGACATTAAAGTCCTGTTTGTGGCACATTAGTATATGTGAGGGGGCAAACTTCTCAAGATGGGTGGTGACCATAGTGGCCATTTAGAAGTCGGCCATATTGGATACAACTTTTGTTTTTTCAATAGGAAGAGGGTCATGTGACACATCAAACTTATTGGTAATGTCACAAGAAAAACAATGGTGTGCTTGGTTTCAACGTAACTTTATTCTTTCATGAGTTATTTACAAGTTTCTGACCACTTATAAAAATGTGTTCAATGTGCTGCCCATTGTGTTGGATTGTCAATGCAACCCTCTTCTCCCACTCTTGACACACTGATAGCAACACTGCAGGAGAAATGCCAGCACAGGCATCAAGTATCCGTAGTTTCAGGTGCTGCGCATCTCGTATCTTCACACCATAGACAATTGTCTTCAGATGACCCCAAACATAAAAGTCTAAGGGGGTCAGATCGGGAGACCTTGGGGGCCATTCAACTGGCCCACGACGACCAATCCACTTTCCAGGAAACTGTTCATCTAGGAATGCTCGGACCTGGCACCCATAATGTGGTGGTGCACCATCTTGTTGGAAAAACTCAGGGAACGTGCCAGCTTCAGTGCATAAAGAGGGAAACACATCATCATGTAGCAATTTCAAATATCCAGCAGCCTTGAGGTTTCCATTGATGAAGAATGGACCCACTATCGTTGTACCCCATATACCACACCAAACCATCACTTTTGTTGTTCCAACAGTCTTGGAGGGATCCATCCAATGTGGGTTAGTGTCAGACCAATAGCGGTGGTTTTGTTTGTTAACTTCACCATTCACATAAAAGTTTGCCTCATCACTGAACTGAACTTGTAACCGGAAGGTCGCCGGTTCGATCCCCGGGCTCTCTGTCCTGGTCGTTGTGTCCTTGGGCAAGACACTTTACCCTACCGCCTACTGGTGTTGGCCAGAGGGGCCGATGGTACAATATAGCAGCCTTGCAGTCTGCCCCAGGGCAGCTGTGGCTACAACTGTAGCTTGCCTCCACCAGTGTGTGAATGCGAGAATGAATGAATAGTGGCATTGTAAAGCACTTTGGGTGCCTTGAAAAGTGCTATATGAATCCAATCCATTATTATTATTATTAACAAAATCTTCTGCGTGAACTGAGGGTCCTGTTCCAATTTTTGTTTTGCCCATTCTGCAAATTCTGTGCGCCGATCTGGGTCATCCTCGTTGAGATGCTGCAGGAGTTTGTAAGGGTGCCATTTGTGAGTAGCTAATATCTGCCAAAGGGATGTTCGACTAATGCCACTCTCCAGTGACATGCGGCGAGTGCTACGCTGTGGGCTCTTGTAGAATGAAGCTAGGACAGCCACTGATGTTTCTTCATTAGTGACAGTTTTCTTGCGTCCACATTTTGGCAAATCCAACAATGAACCAGTTTCACGAAACTTAGCAAGCAGTTTGCTAACTGTAGCATGGGAGATGGGTGGTCTCGTAGGGTGTCTTGCATTGAAATCTGCTGCAATGACCCGGTTACTGCGTTCATCAGATATCAACACAATTTTGATCCGCTCCTCACGTGTTAACCTCTTTGACATGTCAATGGCTGTGAACAAAGAGAAACTTGTAAATAATTCATGAAAGAATAAAGTTACGTTGAAACCAAGCACACCATTGTTTTTCTTGTGACATTACCAATAAGTTCGATGTGTCACATGGCCCTCTTCCTATTGAAAAAACAAAAGTTGTATCCAAGATGGCCGACTTCTAAATGCCCACCATGGTCACCACCCATCTTGAGGAGTTTGCCCCCTCACATATACTAATGTGCCACAAACAGGACTTTAATATCACCAACAATTCCCATTTTATTACGGTGTATCCATATAAATGGCCCACCCTATATATATACACACACACACACACACATACCTCCTGATGCTGTTGCATTGACTAGGAATAAAAAAAGTATCTTCATAAATCAGTCTATTTTGGACCTTGGTCAAAGCTAAATAGTCTCTAAAAGCCTGAAGCCTCTTAAATCCTGTACAAATGCCTGGATCTGGCATATGTATGGTATTACACTAGTTTTATGTCTAGTAGTAGAAAAAATTATAACTTGAAAAGCCTGTTTTACAAAATCGAATGAAAAAACACTGTGTATAAATGTGCAGTTTCAGGACTGTCTGTACAGAGGGCCTCTTTAGAGTGCAGCTATTATGATTATTTTCAGCTGTGTATTTTAGATCTTGGGCTCTACTAGAGTACATTTAAATCTTCACTACATACCTGCTGTACCTTTAACACTACCAAACCTTCAAGACAGCATTCTTCTGATTGGCTGTCCCTCACAAACAGAAAGTTCAATCAGCAAGGAGCGACTCAGTGGCAAGTTGGAAGCTAAGGGATAGAGGTGGGTGGATTCATTCAAATATTGACATGAATTATAAGCTCAGTATGTAGCCCACTAAAGTGTGTTGAATAATTTTTGATTGTTTGTTTGTTCGGAAACTGAAATGAAAAATGTCTGAACCTTTTTATGTTGATTTTTATTTACAGTGCATTCAATTAGCAAAAGTTGACCCAAAGTGCTTTTTACATTCCAGCTCGCCAAGAAACCCAGTGTCAAAACAGATGAAAAGCAGACAGGTGTGTTTAGTTGCATTAACTAATTATTGTGGAAAGTAAAAATGACATTTAGTGGTCATTAAAATGTGTTCATAAATACAAATGGCTTTTATAAGTTAAAAGCATCAGTACCAGTATTGAGCCCTGTATCACATCAGGACAAGCTGAGAGAAACACTCAGAGCAGGAAAGGAGTGAAGTAGCAAGGTTTAAAAGAGAAGAGGTGTGAAATTGAAACTAATAAATCCAGAACAGATTCCTACAGCCGTGGGAGCCACAGTGACCGTAACACACGGCCTTGCCGGTGTTCTCTTTTTAATTTGAGCCGAGCCTATTGTTGTCGGAGCAGACTTCAACTTGTCAAACATTTTTGTTCAATCACACGTCTGAGTTGGACTGTGAGCACCTATAAAATTACTTTTCTTATTCTCCGGAACAAACAGAACAAAAAAGACAATAAACAAAAAGAACAAAATTCGTGTATCACAAAATCGAATTAAAATACTGCTTGCATGATTGTCCGTGCAGCACGTGTGTTTAAAATGGACCTTAAATGCTCATTTTCTGCTTTATAATTTTATGAAGACGGGTAGGTCTGTGGTGCCTGAGGTGACCGTGGTACCCCCTCCTTTTGACGTCGTAAAGAGGCAAAGGTAGAAGAAAAGGGTCTGAAACTGAGGCTTTGTCGTAGGCATCAGTCACACAGGCCTAGAGAGTGACTGGCAACCTCTGGCTGTTGAAAAGATTTAGATCTCCTGACCTGTTGGTGTTTGCCGGAGGTTGGGTGTCACTGGGTGAAATCGGTTGCGAAGGAGATGCTACGGGTTGATTTGACAGTGCAAAAAATATTTGAGAAAGTACAATCTGCTATTAGACTAATAACTTTGAATGCGTGTGTCACATCCCGCGCAGTATTTAGCACCGCAATTACTCGTCGAGATTGGATTGAATGCAATGTGTGATATTACGTGCTATTACATATTGCTATTATAGACAATAAAAGGATGAAAAATCATTGGTAAGAATAACGCATTAAAGGAGTTGCGTTCTATCTTGACAACGCGGAGGATTTATTTGGTGGAACATTGTAAGAGGGAATGCATTTTCAGCTGCTTGAAAATGTCATCACTTTGGCAACGTCAGTTTTTCGATTTAAACCCTCTCAGATGATGTATGGCCGCGGCGCGACAACATGGCACACGCTAATTGACTGAGGCATATTGTGTGGATATTTTCTCCACTCATCCACTCAAGATCTTGAATACCAATCCCCCACCCGAACGCCCCCCCCATCTCCTCCTCCTCTTTTTCGCCTCTCCCGCCTCGCCCTCCCCGTCTAGTGTTAGCAAAGTATGGCACTAAGATTCTTATAGACTTTAGCTGCGCCAAATATGCTTGTTAATATTCCCCATCTGGAGATCTCTTTAAAAAAATCTGATAAATGATGGCTGGGTCTGTCGCTGACAGTGAGCTCAGGCCAGCATACATCAGAGTCCAAAGCCCTTCCCCCACCTCCTCCTTTAGAGCAGGCTATTAGAATGAGCTCCCAGGCAACAAACCATACATAGCAAATGTGCCTCTTTAATAATATGATAATTTATAAAAGGCACAGAGTGAGACTGACTGAATATTCTGCAGAATTCCCCCACATACTTTGCGCTTAATAGATGGTGTGTGTTATGCCTACTCTCCTCAGGACTGCACCAAATGTGGGAACTCCTGGGGATGATGGAGTGAAGGCCAACCTCGGCCTGACAGCTTTTAATAACTAATGAAAATACTGGAGGGTAAATTTGCCAAAAGAAGATTAGAAAGCTTCTCGTGTACCGGAGGAAAAAAACACAAGTAGACAAAAAGTCACGATGAGACCGGCTGACACAGAGAGAAAAAGACTACAAGTAGTGAGTGAGCTTTTTGGCACCTATTGAACCCTGGAGATGCAAAAATGTGGCACAAATGACTGTGCCACCATGTTCCCAGCATGCATCATTCTGCGAGCAACTGAGACGCATCTTGTTCCTTTTTTTATCAACACCAGTCTTTGTCCCCCACCTCTCTCCTCTTGCTCTATTAACACCAGTTTCCCGCTGAGTCCCTCATTGCACTGGAAAGAAACACACACGCCTTAAGGATCAAACGCTTGGAAAACATTGATTAGGTTAAAATAAAATAAAAAAGAAGCTTTGGTTGAGGCGATGCCTTCTGTCATCTTTGATGCTGTGATTCATTCATCAGAGGCTGCTGATGAAGACAGTGTGTCTGTGCTCACCCATGTAAGCGTGTGCACATTTATATCTCTTTAACCACAAAGGATGCAGTGTCAGAATGGAGCTGGCTTCCATGCACAAGATTTTTCAAGTGAGACGAGAACAGAGGAAACTTGCTCTGCTCTCTGGAGCAGATTTTAATTCCAGTGGCAGGCAGATAAAACGCTTCGCGTTTCCTTTATTTTGCAAAGACTTGTTGCTTTCTATTCTCTTGTCATTGCAACCTCACAAAAATGTGGACTCCTTAATAAAGTGTTCAGAGAATAACCGACCTATTACAAAGACATCCCTGTCACATTTCTTGTCACTTTTCTTTTTTTTTTTGAGCCCTTGAATTTGACAGAGCTGGACAAAAGTCGGCCTTTGAAAGAAGTGGAAAGAATTCCTAGAACAATTTGCATGGGTAAGAATAAAGTGTTACAAGCAAAGACATTTAATATTAGGGCTAACCAGTGTGCCTGGTGACAAGTAATACTATCCCAGCCAATGCCAACTGGTGCTGCTGCAGCAAAAGTCCCACAAAATCCAAAGAGCTGCTTACATTACCCTTTCTTAAAGAGTGCTGGGAAGGCTCCAGCCTCAACTCTAGAGTAGGGCTGCCACGATTAGTCGACTAGTCACGATTACGTCGACTATCAAAATCGACGACTAATTGACGCTTTGTAAGATTACAAAATACGCAGGAATAAGTAGTAGGATTTAAGAGTGTAATAACGGACTGAAACAGAAGATGGCAGCACTGCATGTACAAGGATGCCAGCTGCCGTTGAACCCCGAAGAAGAAGAAGTAGCTCTGTCCCAGAATTCATAGCGCAGCCCAGCTCAGTTTCCAACAATTGACTATGTGCACGTTAGCATATGCTACTTCCGGTGCGGAAACTCCTGTGGGGAGCTTTGTTTCCGGTGTCCTATTTGCGCCCTGTTTACGGTCCAAAACAAGTTAAGCAAATGAATGAATCAACCGGCGATTTACACTTCTATAGATGTCTTGGGCATTTACCCAATATATCTGTAAATAATGTTCATCAACTTGTTGATATTTTTCCCCCGCGCCTCAGGGCAAAAGAGAAAATGGATTCAAATGTTATATTTCTCAGCTGTCCCTCGTTTATTGCGGGTGTTATGTTCTAAAAATAACCAGTGATAGGTGAAATCAATTAGGCAATTTTATTTTTTGACGGTGCAAAACGTGTCGTGGACATTGTGGACATACAGCACTTCAGAGTCACACTGCTAGCGATCGATGCAGAGATTCTGTATTGTACAGGAGAGACGTCACGGAGGAGATCGTCTGCAGCGATCAGGACGCAGGACACTGTGATGTAAAAAAATAAGCATGCAAACTTGCACGAAAAAATCTCACAGCCAGGTGAAAGGTGAACCGCGTTATTAGCGAGGGACCGCTGTAATTTTTAAGGTAAGTCACAACATACCCTTCGTAAATACTAATGTGTAGAAACCCTTACCAGCAATCATTCATTTTTTGTGTGGCTTTTCTTCACGGTTTGTTAACATGCTGTGTAGGTGTGTACTTGACTAGCTGATATCGACATAATGGGGGAAACACCTGGTTTGACTATTGTTCACCTGTAGTTTGAATGCTGAACATTTGCCTGTTTAAATCATAAGACCAGTCACTATACAGAGATGTGCTTCTGAATGTGGACGATGTGTCTTCTGCTGCAGTAATGCAGTTCTGCTTGTGTTGAGTGATGTAAACAACTGATCAATCTAAACTCTTTAAATGTCAAAATTGATCATTAGATTTTTTATGACACACAGTGGTGACTGTTCCCACCTTCTGCTCTTTGTGACTTAACGCGATCTTTCCGTTTTCGAGTTTTGGACATATTTGGAGTATATCTTTGCAGTAGCGATTGACCGCAAAGTAAAGCTACCGGAAATGTACAACCCCACATCCGGTCTCAAACCAGGAAGTTAGCATTTTCTCGTGCACAGGGTCAATGGCGGCAGCTAGTTAGTTTTAATATTACTCTTTCTGGGTCACAAAATAAAGTTTAACATATTTTCAGGCGAGAATGTAGCTGTGTAAACTTCAAATATCTGCTCAGTTTATCAAGACACTACATATTTTCAAAAGCGCTCCGACGTTTTCGGAGACGTCTGTTACCCACTAGCTCGATAGCTAGCCGGGGGCAAGGCTAACTAGAGCCGTGAGAACACCGGACTCCCGGCAAATCGTTTTCAAACCCACCGCTGTCTTTCGCTACTGAGGTTAAACATATATAAGTCACTTAGATAACTTAAAAATGTTATTGTTTGGCTTTTTTATTATTTTATTTGTTCCTGAGTAAATCGGTTTGGCTGAGATTAAAGTTATAGTTTTTACACAGCTGAATAAACGTCAAGCAGACAGCTGATTATCAGAAGTGTGAGATGCTCGAGAATACGCCGGTGTCCTGTTATATTTTAGATAGTAAGGAGTTTATTAAACTTCACCGAAACAATCTGCAAATTTCATTAACATTTAATAAACTTTGAACTGCCTCATCTTGTCTTTATTTTTAGTTAGCACATACCTTAAACACTTAAAGCTGTAAGCTAATGATAGTTATATAAGAGCAGATGCTGCTGGTGCAATAAGCTGTATGTTTTACGTCCAATGGATGATGATCTGATTAGTCGACTGACTAGTCGACTATCAAAATAATCGTTTGTGGCAGCCCTACTCTAGAGACCGCTTGGTGACCTCCCAGCAACTGCTAGGGAAAAACTAAGTTTCTCCAACTGGTTGTGAGTGGTTGCTGGTCGTTACTGTGAAATTGATTGCTGATGCTCCAGTCACTTTGGAAAAGAGACCAATCAGTGATCCTGGTTGGAAAGTGGTCGCAAGAGTGGTTCTTGCCTGTCGCTAGTGACGTACCGAAAACCTGTGTGAGTGGGCGTTAAGGCGTCTGGGAAGGGATCTCAAAACTGGATTATAGATGGCAGACAGTTGGTGTCGTAAACCACCGCCTCTGTTCAAAGATGGTCGCTCCCAGTGGACATAGATGGCTTCTTTCACTCCTCTTTCAAACCATCTGTCCTCTCTGTCCAAAATGTGAACATTGGCATCCTTGAAAGAGTGACCTTTGTCCTTAAGATGCAGATGGACAGCTGAGTCTTGTCCTGTGGAGGTGGCTCTTCTATGTTGTGCCATACGCTTGTGAAGTGGCTGTTTGTTCTCTCCAATGTAGAGGTCTGGGCATTCCTCACTACACTGTACAGCGTACACCACATTGTTAAATTTGTGTTTTGGAGTTTTGTCTTTTGGGTGAACCAGTTTTTGTCTTAGTGTGTTGAGGGGTCTGAAGTACACTGGGATGTCGTGCTTGGAGAAAACTCCTGAGTTTCTCTGATACACCGGCTACTAGGGATGGGTACCGGTGTCCGGTGCCATGATGGCACCGGTTCTGACATAAACGGTAGTAACCAGACCGAAAAGCAGCGCACATTTCGGTGCTTTATTTCGGTGCTTTTTTTTCCTGAGCTGTGATACACTTTTACGTTTCCGAGGATAGTAGGCGGGGCCAGGTGCGTACGTTCTTTTAGAGCAGAGCTACAGATTAAAATGCCCAAGACGAAGCGGTCAAAAGTCTGGCTGTACTTCACAGCAAAATATGCAAACTCAGCAGCTGCAACAAGTGCTTTAAGCTGATACTGTGACACTGTCAAAGGAGGTAACACCTCAAATCCGATGAAACACCTGGCGACATAGCGGTTTTTTTTAAAGCCGAGAAATGCGCCGTATTTGATAGCTTGCTGCGAGACCTCACACCGAGCACATCTACTGCGCGTGTGGTGCCTGTTAACGGACCCGGAGCCCTGCTAGTGTAGCAGAAATGATGACGGATATTGATGGCAGCAGCAGCCGTTCTTCTCTGCGTGAGTAGCTTAATGTTGTTCGTGTGTAATTTACGTTGAGTAGGCTAACCACGTTATTACATTAATGCATGTAAGGTGAACTAGCAAACATCATCATAGCTACATGCGGCTGTCTTCTTGTTTGATGGCAGATACTCCCTTCACCCTGGCCAAAAAGGCTAAAATGACCAAAGAAAAAGTGGAAAACAGTTAAACATGAGAGGTTTTTGGACAAAGTTTGTGTTTTTTCCATTGTTTAAGCACTGCTTCCAGCCAAGAGTGATACCATATATGCCCCATAGCTGCAGAAAAGGCTAACATTGTTATCTTTTTACAAAAAAACAGCTAAACATGAGAGGTTTTTGGACCAATTTTGTGTTCTCCATTCTTTAAGCACCGGTTTGAGCACCGTTTAAGCACCGGCACCGTTTCAAAAGTACCGGTTTGGCACCGGTATCGGATAAAACCTAAACGATACCCATCCCTACCGGCTACATAGGGGATGACAATGTTGTCGCGTCTGTCCTTCTTATCTTCCCCAGCTCGTGTCTGATCTTCTTTTCTGTGCATCAAAGAAGTCCAGACGCTTTTCTTTCCAAGCCTTAGACGTCCTAAGGTTTTCAAATTTTGGGAGCTATTAAGTTCTTAATGTCCTAGTTCAGGCACTTTGTAATGTCAGCTAGTGATATGAAAACTGAATACATGCTTTTGTCAAGTGTTGCCACAAAAACGAGCTAATCCTCTCGTAAAATTGGACCACCACCTCTATTTTGTGTTGACATCTGTCTGTCTAATCTGATTATCACCCTTTTTATGTGAGGTCACCATTAGATCAAAATTTGTATCTATTCAAATAATAACATTAAAACCAGCAGCTTAATATTCTACCAAAAGCAGCTCTAATCTGCTCCTGTCTTGCTGGAAGTGGATCCTCGGGGTCCTGCGGTTTTCGATGAATCAGACTTTTTCCTGCCAATGCACAATAGGCTGTGGATCTCTGAGTTTAGAGTCAACACCTTGGGCTCTTTATTATGTTCCTCAAACCGTTCCCGAGCAGTTTATTTGTGGTGCAGTGGGGTGCATTGTCCTGCTGTGAGGGGCCGCCACACTTCAAAGAAACATCTACCTGAATGCCAGGAACCAAAGCTTCCCTAGAGGATCAGTGTTATTCACTTCACCCGTCAGTAGCTTTGATGTTGTGGTGAATCAGTGGGTTTTAGTGATGAGTTACTCTCTGTAGCACTAGGCCAAATCTTTGCTTAGGGTTACACATCTAATAGTAACACACCTACACCTGTCAATTAAGGCAATAGAGTTGGATGCCAAGAATGCAGAATGCGGGGATGCAGTTCCATCAGTTTTTATCTATTTTTTAAAACTGTCAATCATAAGTATTGCAGTGTTTTAGTAGAGCAGCACTGTGGATGAGGATTCTAATTTATTTACTCCTTTATTTTTATTTCTTTTCGGTAGCTGCTGTTGCAATCTTGAGCTTAAACCAGCTTTTCCAGTAAATTAAATTCACAATTTTATTTCTGCCTGATGCTTTCCCGTCATCTGCATTCTGTAAATGGAAGCCTATTTTTTATACTTATATGTGATTGAAATGCACAAGTGTGTTCAGCTGATGTTCTGTGTCCCTAATGTCTTGCCTGCTTTTCTCAGATCGAAACGTTTCTAACAAGAGCAGGCTTCAGGCATTAGCAGGTACAGCCTGCATGCTTTTTTGCATGTGTGTTCACTGCTGAACATGTTTATCAAAGGGTTATGCAAACTTTGCATCACACACTGCCATTTCTTGATGCTTTCTGCGCCGGCTGTATCGCTCCTGAGGGATGAGACAGACCGAGTAAGGCATTATCACCTTTCTGCCAAAGCATAAGAATTCAATGAATTATTTACGGTGCGCCAAGCGGGTCCCTAGACAGCTCTGAATCTGAACAACCCAGGATTCAGTTAGGGAACCTGGAGGCCAGGGGCCAGCTGAGAAACCTGGGGGAGTCAGCGGGGATCCCGAGGTAACGAGCGAAGGGAAATTAAATGACAAAAAACAGAAAGGAGCTGTAGGATCAGGGGAATGGAGTGCACGTTCATACACAGTTTTGATGAATGTGTGCATCTCTTTGCAAGCGCATAGACCACATCCTCAGATAAATTCATACAGGAACACACAACGGCGCGACTCTCGTCTCGGATTCTTGCATGTTTCCTGCAAACATACGCATACAATGCACATAAACAGATACAGAATAGGATATATGTAATAAGTTCCTGGAGACCGCACACACACGTACACACACACACGCACACACACAAGCTATCATCAATCTCAGGCTTCAGAACCGCTCCCCCCATGAGTCCTTGGCTCTGTTTTTGGCTCTGTCTCTATGCAGGTAGGAGGTCTCCTGATACTCACCACTGGGTTACCTCACTGCACATTAATGCAACATAGTCCCTCGTTAAGAACCCTATATCAGCTTCTGTTCCTTTCACTTCAGCAGCTCTTGTAAGTCTTCCTATAAAACTGAATCCAGAGTCTGTGTGTAGGGCTACATTAAAAAGACTGATGGTGAATCACCGTTTCAGGCATTGTTTTTTTTTTCTTTCTTGCCTTTATTTTTTTAACGAAAACATCATTTGTGACCGCGCTGTGTTGCTGACTTAGAAGCCAGGAGAAACATATTCCATGTTCCAGGACCACACTCGATATTCCTGTGGGATTTTTCAAGGGGTTTCTGTTTCTCTGTGGGCCTTTATGCTGCTGGCTTATCTACAGAGTTCTTACAGCCAAAATACACTTCAGGAATTCAAAGTGTTGGGACAGAGGGCTTTGCATCATTTCCCTTTTTTGCCCCTCCCCTGGCCCCGGGCCACCTCTTGAACACCAAGGTGACCTGCGTTGTTTGCTTGCAGTTGTGAAATCACAGCGTGAAAAGGCAACAAAATATTTGTACGAGATACACATTGAAGTCAGTGTTGTGCCAAATGAATTCTAAGCAATTAAATGTGATAACCCAAAAAAAAAAAAAGTATTGCAATTTTGACTTAGTGCCAAGTTCATCAAACAGCTAAATGAGCGACATTTCACATCCACAGATTCATTACACAAAAATATGCTCACAACATGAGATAGCAGAAACCAAGCAACACAGCAAACCTTAATGTTAATGAAACTAACAAATCAATCCCAAAGCACACGGACGCTTTCTAAAAGAGTGAAAGCTGTCGCTTTATTCAGGTACAGTGTTGGATACAGTTACAGTGAATTTCTCTTTATGGAAGTCCAAAATTCACAGGGAACCATCTTTATCTTTAAATATATAGATGCTTAACAGCTGTGGGAAAGTTTACAGATGCTTGGAATTCACTGTAGACTCTCACCGAATAAAATAAAATCAATTAAAAAATGCAATAACACATCATCTCTGATATTAATATTATAATAACAAAAATTGTTGTTTTAATATGAGTTAAACAGGACAGTTTTGTGAAGGACACGGCTGAAGTTGTTGTTATTAGCGGTGTGCAATACAGCAAATTTTGATGTGTTATTACCGATACCGATACTTTTATCCTATAAAGGCAACTTATGCAGGGCAGTGTAGAGAAGTTTGTCATGACTTGTGAAATGAATCGTCATTAATCTGCAAATTCTGGTCACATTTTAATGACCACAAAATCACAGATTTTTACTTTCCACGATAATTATTTGACGTGCTGCCATTACGTTCTGGCTAGTCACCGGAGCAGGTTCAGTGAGAGACTGAGATCACCAAAAAGCACCACTGAACAACACAGGAAATCATTCCTGCCGTGGCCATGTCCCTGTACAACTCCTCCATCTAAAACTTGTATATAATTTGTATGTATTAGTGCTATTTCTTAAATTTGTAAACTCTGTAACATATTGTATTATTTAATTAGTTTAGTCTGTTACTGTTACTGTCTTGGAGAAACTGTAACCCACGTAATTTCCTTAGGGATTAATTAAGTATTCTGATTCTGATTACCACAACAAAGCACACCTTGTTGTTTAAACTTCTGTTATTGCCTATAAATAAAATAGATGTCGATCTTTTCTATTCTTTTATCACATGCTCTTTTTTGCCATAATTTTTATTAACAAAAAGGATGAGAAGAAACCAAAGTCAGTTTTACGTTCCCACATCAATGAGGAAAAATATGACCGGTGATTTGAATTAATTTTCCTATCTGACTCGTCATATGGGGGAATATCCTTTTTAATAGATCTGCTTTTCAGTAATGAGAAATATATCAAAAGAGATCTAAGCTTACTTTTATGTTTTCGGTAGCGCTTAGGAAATGTTTAAATACAACTTAATTAATTCCCACAGTTAAAGTCTCTTTTCATTACTTACCCTCGCAGGAAGGTCACAGAAGAGGTAAGCACTGTAGCAGAGCAGTGTTTGCCAACCTGAACACTCAAACCCTCAAACACTTGATTCAAAGTCTGCTTTTCGCTTTCCACGACTGTGTGTGCGTCTGCTTTTTTCAATCTCTTTCCCGTCACGTTAAGACTAAAAGAAGGTCCAGAGGAGATAAGGACGGTGAGTAGTAAAGGGTGTAGTACAAGCTTGGCACTTTGTTCTCCACAGCTGAGGCTCCGTCCTGCTTTCAGTGGACTATTCCCAGATCAGATTTCTCACCGCACGTTATCGTTCAACTAAGAAAAGTAAGAAACTTTTCTTCCATAGTAAGTTTCTTTTCAAGTGAAATGGCATAACATTTAAACTAATTCACAACTTGAAAAAAAAATCATAATTAACTTGACCAGTTAGTTCAAATACAGCTTTCATGTTCTTGTGTGGACAAATTAATCCAAGACTTCAGTGGAAGAATCATCCAGGAGGGAATTTATCTTAATCTGATTTTTTTTCTCACATTGATCTCATCAAATTAAAATTTGATTTTGAAGGAATTCAAGATTTATTTAATTTAATTAATTAATTTATTGCTTGGTTGTGATTCCAAATTTTCTTTTTAATCCCAAATTTCATTTATGTCTTAACCCTCTCAAGGCAGGCGTTGCCAATTTGCAACAGTTAAAAATAGGGATGCACCGATACCGATACTGGTATCGGGCATCGGGGCCGATACTGTAAAATGTGTGTGTATTCATACTCGTAAAAGTTAACCGATACCATGAACCGATACCAACTTATTTCATTAATCAGAGTTGTAGTCCTGTATCTGTTGTAGTTTTTTAGATTGGCCACTAGGGGGCCAATTATTATTTTATTTATTATTTATTTTATAATTTTTTATATTTTATTATTTATTTAATAATAATTATTTTGTTTGTTTGTGTACAATATGGACACTCTGCAATAATTTAAAAGTTTAATTTATTCACAAACCTAATTTGTATTTATTTTATTCCAAACAGAAGTGTTTATTTATTATTCTGAAAGCTCGAGACAGTGCCAATAGTTCAGTGATATTTTGTTAAATTACAATGTGGAGACTCTGTAATAATTTAACAGAAGTGCTTATTTTTCACTTGAAATTTTTTTGTGGTCATTTTCATTAAGATTTTATTTTTTATCGGCAGGGAATATAATAAAACCTGTCTTCCAATTAATTGTATTTGTGTGTGTGTGTGTGTGTGTGTGTGTGTGTGTGTGTGTGGTAGAAGTATCGTTTTTTGTACTCTGTATCGGCAAGTACTCAGATCCAAGTATCAGTATCGTATCGGTTTGAAAAAATTGGTATTGTTGCATCCCTAGTTAAAAACTAACAACCTGATTACCCCACATACATGTTTTATGAGGTTTTTTTACTCAGAAGTACCACTGCAGGACTTGGTTGTGCATTAGCAACAAAATGTTTAATTTGAGTCTGAGAGGGTTAAATGACAATTAAGAATTTGCTTTGAGCCACAAAACGTCAAAGACGTTCTGTGTTGGCCTGGAAGGAATGTCAGCCAAAGGCATTTCCAGCAGCAGTTCAGTAAAAGTGGAGAAAATGACTGCTGAGCCAATTATGAAAATGATTTGGGCTTAATAAATGAGATTTCAATCTGAGTCATCGTTCAATGTCAGCAGATAATGTCCGTCTGTATCAAAAAGTGTGATGTGTAAAGATTCAAGTGTTTGTCATTGTAACTCGTGCTGCCATTATTCTCATAAGGATTGTTGCACACTGTTTAATATTTGTGATTGCACCTTTGCCACCCAATAGGAACTTAAAGTCCTTTTGAATCATTGTTAATGATCATTTTAAATCATTTTGCATGTAAAGTTGCCAATTACCGCACATCAGCCTTTTGTCTCGCTATCTGAAATTGAGAATGGTAGCTCCTGCAGGACTGGCACTACTGCTAGCATTTCCAGTTGTAACTGAACAGTGTTAAAATGTTGTTATTTATGTGTATTTTGTTAGGACATAATGTGAACGGTGACTTAAAACAGACATTTGGTGTTTTGGCAGATGAGGGCGATCGTGGCTCAAGAGTTGACAGTTCGTCTTGTAATCGGAAGGTTGCCGGTTCGAGCCCCAGCTCGGACAGTCTCGGTCGTTGTGTCCTTGGGCAAGACACTTCACCTGCTGCCTACTGGTGATGGCCAGAGGGACCGATGGTGCAATATGGCAGCCTCGCTTCTGTCAGTCTGCCCCAGGGCAGCTGTGGCTACAACTGTAGCTTGCCTCCACCAGTGTATGAATGCGAGAGTGAATGAATAGTGGAACTGTAAAGCGCTTTGAGGGGTCCCGAAAAGCGCTATATAAATGCAATCCATTATTATGAATAAGACTTTTGACGTTTTGTTATTTTTTTGAACATTATAAGGTAGAACGTCCTATTTCTTCAAACAAATGTAAGTTATAAGTTAATAAGTTATTTAATCAAAGTAACAAAACAGTTATTCAGTAGTGTTAAGTGTGTTTTACATGAAACTGTAGCATACACAAATCTACGAAGACACACATTAAAATCTAAAATAACACTGGAATAAAAATAACACAAGGATGTGTATACAATGTCTTTTCTGGCTCACTGGATAAATATCTGGAGCACAATTTCATATATAAAAACCAAAAAGGTAAATGCATTTGCAAAGAAACAAATAGTGATTGTGGTTTAATTGATAGGCTAGGAGGGGGACAGGGGGTATTTATGAGTATTTCTTAGTTATCTATGCAACTTTATAACTTGCCATTGTTATATATTTAGGGGTCATAGTGATTGTTAATAAACTTGTAGGAATTTTTTTAATGTACAGCTCCGTATCATTTGATACAATCACAGGCATGTTATACCATTCGTATTAATAATTCTTTAGCTGTTACACAACAGTTATGAATGCCACATAGAAACAGTGATGCATTCTTATTCTCAAGCTGTTTTGCTGGATTAACGGCACTGATCAGAAATGACACTGTTTCCTTTAAAGAGTTTAAATCAATTTCTTTCCTGCTATACTTCACATTTTTGTAACCTCACCTTAAAATCTGTTTCTGGCCAGTAAAACTGGGGCTGGTGAGCGGGGAGATAGAGCAAGTAGTACAAGCTAGGCATTTTGTTCACTACACCTGAGTCTCCGTCCTGCTTTCAGGCTATTCCCAGGCCAGGCCTGCCTACTGCGCTGCTCTCCCCTGCCTGCCTATGATTTGTAGAGCCCACTGGGGAAGAAGCTCGCTCTCCCATAGGTTAAAATCTGCAAACAATGAGTCCTGTGTTCGTGACGGATGGCCTACATCCCTCCCCATTTGTCTGCGCTTTATCCCCCATCTCAGAATCAATTGTTGAACTCCAAAGTTTGCTTAACATGCACTCCCTGCTAGGCCAGGGGGGAGAAAAAGGAGTGAGGGAGATAAAGATAGAGGCAATAGTGAGAAAAGGAAAGAGAAAGAGATCAAAGTTGTCCCGAAGTAGAAGAGTGGATGAGAGGGACTTTCAGTATGACTTTCAGGGTCCTAATTAGGGACAGGACAGCGAGCTACCTCTCTCTGTGACATTTAGCTGGACATACTTGATAAATGTCACACTGCTGGATACAGCCACGACAAATGGATGCATCAACAACGGCTTAATAACCTTTACTGATAGTCCTGCCAGGAATTCAAATTCTTTATCTGTTCTCCCTTGCATCCCCAAAACACTGGCCCCTAATAATCAGCATTGTGTACAGAGGATGGGGGTGGATCGCTCGCATGTGTGTGTGTGTGTGTATTTGCTCGCATACGTTAAGCCAAATCAAGTGTACAAGGAGGCTGTCGGCATGTACTCTCGCATTGCATCAGTGTGCGTGGCCGCGTTTGTTTGGGGCATAGCTGTGTGTCAGTGCCAAATTATCTTGGCCCCGTATCTTGGCCAGGATAGCGGCAGCGAGAGGGAGACCTTTGTAACTAATCAGAGAAAATGGAGAGCTGTAGACCTCCCTTGTATCTTTCTAAGCTTGTATCTCTAGACATGGAGAAGCCAACTGATTTAATCAGCTCCCAAGACAGTAACAATCGGAAAAGAAGGAGCAGAAGATTGTGCCATTTCTCAGTAATAGGATCATTCAGGAAACGAACGGCATTCACGGATGCGCGAAGAAATTCATATTAAAATCACTGAGATGTTATTTAAATGGGGCAAACAATGCTATTGGGACTAAAAAGCTAATTCCTCAGAGGTGGTTAAGAACTGAAAACAAATGAGCCCGTCAGACTTTGCTTCATTTTTAATGAAACTGGCATGTCAGTTGTTACTGGATCTGTTTCAGTCCCATTTGGAACTTCTAATTGGCCTCTGATTACAAGTGACGTTCCAGCGAGTAGCGGGGCAATTTTGATAAGCTCTGAGTGTTTATGAGATGCCCAGGCCAGTTGTGAGTTGTGACAAATACATGACACATTTAGGGTGAAACACAAGGAGGTGGGTTTCGTCTTTTGGCCCGCTCTCTCTCTCTCGCAGCAGCTCGAAGTTCTTGTAAGAAGCCAGCAACTTTTACAAAAAGAAACACTTTGTTGTGGCTTTGTATCATTTTGCCTTTTGCTTAGGACAGTGATTATTTTTAAAAGAAGAACCCCCAAATGGACACACTAAAGCCTCTTGTCTTTTGAAGTCTCTCTTTGATATGGAAAATACGTACAGTACAATCAGTTTATGGTTTTGGTCTGCTTATGCAAAAAAAAAGTATGTATCTGATTAAATTATCCATCTAAATATACACTCCTTGTTTCAGAGATTCTTTTATCTGTGAAAAACACGGTGCCGTCCCTGGACTCGGGCGCTTGAGTGATTACGACTGGTATGTTCGAATGAATTTGCTACCGCTTTGCATTCACATGTGCTGGATTCGTGTGTGTGTGTATACCTCTATATGTATGCATGTGTGTAGCATGTTTCAGGCGTAGCTGCTGTGTGGTGGCTAATTGTCTCTCCTGAGGAATAATTATGTGACAAAAGCAAAATGTGCCTCGCCGCAAAAAAAAGGAAAAAAAAAGATATATGTAGTGTCTTGCGTGTGGTTCAGTGGAGAGTGCCATTTGTTTGCCAGTGGTACGGACTGGAGCAGAGGACGTAGTGGAGGCCGTACATTTGGAGACCAAAACCTGGAGATGGTGCAACGATTAATTACGGCTAATTAGATGTATCCGTTATATTTACTGGGGCAACAATAAATCAGATGGTTGTGCTATTTTTGTCCTAAAAGACTTGTAACTAACACCCAGCCAACGTGCATGTGCGTGTGAATATTCTTATGAGAGTGTCTTTGTGTTTATGCGCTGTTTTTCTGTTGTTGTTTTTGTTACCCTGTGTGTGTCTGTGTGTGTAAACTGCTATTTACTATGTTTTCCAGGTGTTCAGAGCTGGGTCGCCACAGACTCCCGCCTCTTAGATTAATAATCCATTAGTAATCCATTTCACTAATGAGCACTCAGTGGAGAGAGGGGACCAAGGGGGACACAGAGACAGTCGAGGGAAGCCAAGTGCATAATTAATGTCTCAGCCAATCACATGCGCTATTACAGTCGCTCCCTACTGAAGTGAGATGTCACCTGTCCAATAAAATGTGTTTGTCTTTAAACTATATATTTAAAGACGCAGGATATTCAAATTGCACAAAATTTTGCACATGATGACCTTTTTTAAAATTGTACTTTTGTCAGTAAACATCGGTGATCCCAGTGGTCTAAATATCTTTTATAATTGAAAGAAAATGAAGAGAAGAAAAGAAACGAAAGAGCGACAACCACATGCTAAGTGTTGGATCGATAGTAATGCAATAGGGTTGATAGTTTGGGCATGTAGCCCACTGAATTGTGTTGGGGAAATTTAAAAAATATACCTCAAACACGTGCTATGAAAAATGTCGTGTTGAATGTCACCTCTATTATATTTAGAGCTTATAGCGCATTCAAACAACAGAAGCTGGCTCAAAGTGCTTTAGAAACACAAACAAAATACCCAGTTTCAAAATAGATGAAAAGCTGAACTAAATGTTGTGAAAAGTAAAAATCAGAATAGAAAAATAAATGTTTGGAGAAGTCCTGCTGGTAACTAACTGAGAGTAAAGAGGTGTCGCTAAAAAAAACATACAGCAAGACAGCAAACTGCTGGTGGTGCATGTCTCAATTTTTGCAGCCTTGCAAAGATGGAGTTTCCACCACAGCCAGGTTAAAGACACAAGCGTATGGTTATATTGTTTTTTTGTTTTTTTTACCAAAGTTTTAATGATATATCAGCACAGAGGCTTAGACGATCCCAGATTATACAGATGGAGATGTTGCAACAGTTTGAAAAGATGAGACTTTCTGGGGAAAAAACATGCACAGTTGTGGCAAAGTCTTTGTTTGCATGCAACATAACCAATGCACGTGCCATTACTTGAAGGCTAGTGGCACTACATTTGACAAAACCACACCAAGGTCCCGTTAAAGAAGCAAAATTTGGTTCGTCTAAATAATATCGTTTTTAATTCAACTTTTAGAAAATTAATAAACAGGTCAACTGATACAAGGACGCTTTCATTTTTCTCAGAGAGTAATATTAAGCTGATACTATAGATACCAAAACAATAATAACATGCTATTGAAACATACACAGAGCCATTTAAAGCGTTAGCAGGACTGGATAAAGCTACTTTTAAGAGTACTATGCTATTCTACAGGATTACTAATATTAAAAATTAATCCATATAATCTGTTATGTTACTTATTGAGGGGGGTGGGGGGGGAGCTTGCTAGGGTGGTTTTGTATTTAAACTACAATAAACACTTCTTTGATTTTAGCTTTTAGATGTCAATGACATTGTCCAGGGTGTGTGTGTGTGTCATCAAATTAACAACAAATCTAGTTTGTGACAAGTTACATTTCATCAACCCAGTTAAAAAGCTTAACCTCAGCACCCGATGTGTTACAGAGTGATGGCAATGAGTAATAATTTGCAGAATTTATCCTTTAATTATAGCGAAAAATAAAGATGGCTAACTACGTAAAAGGCTGTGATATTATAGTTTGCAACATTATAAAACACCAGTAATATTTTGAATTCCTACTTACACAAGCCAATCCCATTACAGTACCAAGAATTTATGCTAATTTCTTTGGAGGGATTAATGTTGATATCAGCTCTGCCTTAAAAGTCAGCGTGAAAGGAGAGAATTTAGAGGTGACTTTTTAACAATTCTCAGGCTCAGCTCAAGGTATGCACACTTGATAAGTTTCTGTCTGTCACAGTGTGATGGGCAAAGCGCTGTTGTGTGCTTTTTAATATAGTTCCGGTGGGGTTTGTGGTACCTAAAAGCTGTTACAAGGTCTGGCACATCAGAATGAGCCGGTAAACACAGAAAATTCCTCACAGCCGCCACCAATCCAGCACGACTACACCAATCTAGATCCTGTGTTTCAAGCCTAAACAGAAGATTTCCCCAGGCTTCACCTGGCTTCCCTGTGGATCCTCTGTCTCCTGTTTAGCAGTCAGAACATGATGGCGCATGACAAAAGAGGCCGTTAAAAATTGAACGCCGTAAGTGGGAAAATGTGGAAGGCGGGTCTATTGTTACCTCCACCCACATGCCTGGGTGAAATCTGACACCCTCTTTTCCTCTCTACATCGCCTCTCTCCTTTTCTCCTGGCCATCCCCAAGGGAAGCCCAGTATCCCATTCATTCGATTGCCCTACATGATGGATGTGCAGTGTGAGGAATGGGCTGTCCCGGGGGCCGTGGCGTCGTTTCTGGGTTAAACAGGATCCTATATCAAACCCATCTATACCTTCACAAGGAGGAAGCCTGTTTACTGGGGCGGGAAAGCAGCGCAATCCATTTCTTATGGTTGCAACAAAAACTTAGACAGTCCCAGCTTAAGACAAACGTGGTGATAAATGCATACTGTGGTTGGGAAAGCATGGGAGC
Organism: Neolamprologus multifasciatus; assembly: GCF_963576455.1. Taxonomy (NCBI): domain Eukaryota; kingdom Metazoa; phylum Chordata; class Actinopteri; order Cichliformes; family Cichlidae; genus Neolamprologus; species Neolamprologus multifasciatus. The sequence goes on from NC_140455.1 coordinate 33,506,917, forward strand.
AACACTCAGGTTTTACATCCATGTTAATGGAATTTTAACTGAATCAAATAAAAGCCTGAAACAACAAGGCCTCATAGCATTCAGTGAGTGATCAAGATCACTTGTTGGAATGTTAGTGTACTCAGTTAGTATGTTTATATCTATTAAGCACAGTTGGTGTCTCACAATGATAATAGATCATGTTGGTATTTTTTATAACTTCACAACCAGTGACACTACACGGCCATGGTCACCACAGGCACGCCATAGGGTTGTGAGCTTAGCCCCCTCCTATATTCCCTGTTCACACACGACTGTGTTGCTAAACACGAGTCCAACATCATCACCAAGTTTGCAGATGACACAACCATCACAGGCCTCATCGCAGACAACGATGAGACGGCCTATAGAGAGGAGGTGATGGCGCTGTGCGAGTGGTGTCTGGAAAATAACCTGACTCTCAACGTCAGCAAAACTAGAGAAATGATAGTGGAGTACCGGAAACGACCAGTTAGGGAACACCAGCCCATCCACATCAACGGTGTCAAGGTCGAAAGGGTCAGCAGCTTCAAATTCCTTGGAGTCAGCATCACCGAGAACTTCTCCTGGACCCTTCACACAGACGCTGCTATCAGGAAAGCTCGCCAGCGGCTTTACTTCCTGAGGAGGCTGAGGAAGTTTGGCATGAACGCGAATATCACCTCACATTTCTACAGGTGTGCAATTGAAAGCTTGCTGACGAGCTGCATTACAGTTTGGTACAGAAGCTGCTCTGCCAGCAGCCGTAAATCACTACAGAGGGTGGTGAAGGCAGCAGAGCACATCACTGGCACGAGGCTTCCTGCTATTCAGGACATTTATCTTCAGCGATGCCTCCGTAAAGCACACGGCATCATCAAGGACCACAGCCACCCAGCACATCAGCTGTTCTCCTTGTTACCATCTGGCAGACGTTACAGGAGTCGGACTACGAGACTTAAAAACAGTTTTTACCATCAAGCCATACGACACCTCAACCACAACACTTAAACACACACAACACAGTCCACAGGACGCACTCAGAAGCTACCCTGCAGCTTCACAAGTACTGTTTAATCTGCACTGGTCACTCCACTTTACTGATATTTATATTGATATTTATATTTTAAAAAGTGCAATACTGTAATAACTACCACTAAAAAACTTTTGTACTGTTCCGCTTGTACTGCTGCTCATTCCTGTGCAATATCCCATCTGCCCCCCCCCCCCCCCCCCCCGTCACATTAAGATTTTCTTTATTTAATCACTAGTGTGTACATATATTTATATATACATATATATTTAGTCACTTAACTGAAAATCTCTTTTCTCTTTACTACGTCTCATTAATATTTTGCTCTTTACTATTTTTCTATTTATTTTTTATCATTTTAGTTTTTTCTTCTACTGTACCATTCTGCTGAGTGACTGTCTTCTGCTCGTCAAATACATTTCATTGCGATGTTGACCCTGTGCTAACTTGCATATGACAAATAAAACTGAAAATGGATCTTGCCAATTGGAAACGTACACCTGCTACTTCCTTTTTGACTCTATTGAGGCTCATAATGATCAAAATGAACATCTTGTTGAATATAATAAGTCCTGAAAGTAGTGACTGAAACTAAAATATCATCAGACAAGCCTTTACTGATCAACATAGGTGAGGGTAATTCTTTATGGACCTCTATACAGCTCTATACAACCTGGAGGAGTCGCCCCCTGCTGGCTAATAGAAATAATGAAGGTTTAAGGCACTTAATAATAATAATGATAATAATAATAATAATAATAATAATGGATTGGATTTATATAGCGCTTTTCAAGGCACCCAAAGCGCTTTACAATGCCACTATTCATTCACTCTCGCATTCACACACTGGTGGAGGCAAGCTACGGTTGTAGCCACAGCTGCCCTGGGGCAGACTGACAGAATACAGCCTGACACTTCTGCAGTGGCTTCATTTTTCAGATGTCCAAGTTATAAACATGTTTTATTAACTGTGCCTGTTAATACCACATCTACTGTAGCCATCCTGATATGCTAGCATAGCTAGCATACTTAGCATAGCTAGCATACGTAGCATAGCTAGCATACTTAGCATAGCTGCTCTGTAGTCATTAAAAAGAAGCTTTGTACCCATATAGATATAGATATAAAGAATGCAAAATGCACACACATTTTGTGAAAGAAATAGTGATTATTAATGGTGACTACCAATAATACTAGGTGAAGAAGAAGTGATCTATCTAGCTTTGATAGGTTTGATAATAGAGGGTGATGTTTATAAAACTGTCATTTTAGTCTTTTAATAGTTCCAGATATGGTGGTGTCCTATTTTTTTCTTAATTTAGAACTCGGATAATATGTAACTAGTATGATCACAGTAAGCAGATATTAGTCTCTAGTCCCACTTGGAAAATAAAAGGTTTAAAAAAAATGTTGGCAGTAAACTTTCCAGATGGTTAAGACGACTTGTTAAAGGCGGGCAACATTTCAAATCCGTTTGCATATAAACTGTATTACCAGGCAGCAATAGTATGACTTTGACAAAAATGAACACAGACTTGGCAGACTCTGTGATGGATTACACATCCCAAATAGATTTCAACTGTCATTTAGCCGATTTTCATATTGTACAAAACTAAATGGAAACTAACTGCTTCCTGGAACGCCAGGAAGCAGTTAAACCAAAAAAAAAGCATAGTTTACAGATTTTGTTGTATAGAATTTGTCATTCTACTAGATGTTGCAACCTTTTAAGTGTAATTTTTTAAGTTTTTCCTATGCAAAATTGTTTGGTTTAAGTTTTATTTAAAGCTCTAAGATTCTGTTTGGGTCTAGCACAGAGTAGCAGCAGTCGTTCTTGTTTACTAATCCACACTTCATTCTAGAACCAAATTTAAAAGGTTATTTAGCTTGGACAAAAGGATGACATATATTTTATTTACTGGCAGATTTAGGACTGATGAAGCGGCCTGCTTTTTTAACAGGAAGAATGTGTTGTGTAATTCTTGTGCGCTCTAATTGATAGGCCATCTGTAATTCCACTAGGTGCCGTGTCGTTGCAAAATGAAACCAATTGTTTAGTGAAATGACTGTTGGTGTTTCTCTCAATTGAAACCCCCCTAATTAAATGAGAGAAGAATACAGTCCCTGCCTTGATACCCAGCGGCTGTGAACCCCCTCCCCCCTCTGTTATTAACACATTTTTCAATAACTTATGTAAACCAAAATGGAAATTGAGTCATGTTATGCAAGTTATGAGTGTATATATTATCTTTTAAAGATCTTTTCAAATCTTTTTATATCCTGGAGCAGCCAGGGAAATAAACGTAGGAATCACTTCTTTCAAGACCCCCTCAACAATGGTAGCCCAGGGATTCTCTTTATATAATAACGTAGCGTATAATATTATTTTAATACTTGAGATAATTCAGTACACACAGTGAGTGCTGCCTCTATGTATCCGCCTCCCTTTGGATATCTCAGCTGCCGAGGGAGCGCGCTCGCTGTTGTCTGTGTACGTGTGCATCCTGGCGGACGCGCATAAAAAGTACTTGCGCGTGTGCTCATGTGTGAGTCGCTGTGGCATGTTTCCTAGAGATAAGACTGCAGTGCCTGGCCCTCTGCAGCCCTCACCCCAGGCAAGAAGTGATTAGAGGAATCTCTCATTCTCTGCGGGGCACCCCTCTGCAGTCACAGCCAGCAGCGTGACTCCCCTAATGTTCACACCACGGTACAAAGGACCTGTGGTTGGTGATATTATCTTGCTTGAAAATATGATTTGGAGCAACTCCGCTACTGTTAGTAAAGTATTAGAAACATACAATGAGCTTGCCTTTAAGACCTGGCGTCTCTGGGAGTATAAGCAAGGCAGGTTATGTTCAAAAGTAGCCTCCATACAAGCTGTCTCTGTGTCTTTTAAAGCAACTGTTATCTGACATACAGGGGATGCACTAAGAAGTTTAGGTGATATTCCTCCAGATTGCATGTTAAATCTAAGCTAATGTGGTGTGGGCTCACCTGCGCGCTGTGGGAAGATCAGGAGTCAATTAGTGGGATTGGTGGGCAGTCTCAGCCAAGTGGTCTGAGCCGGTGACAGTTTGTGGTGGACCACCACACCACGGGAGCCAGGTGAGGAGCAGGGGAGCCTAAATGAAATGCTAATACAGGCCACAGAAGTCAGGGCTTTCTAATTGGAACACAGCTGCTGCAGGGACCAAGTATCCCGTGAAGCGCCGCAGAGGCAGAGAAAGCAGCAGGTCACTGTGATCAGGTCAGGTTCCCTCTCTGTGTGTTGCTCAAAATACTTGGCCTAAAATGGGTTGTAGGAACCTCAGAAAGGGAAACACTGAACAAAAAACAAAGTCACTTAAACTTGGGATTCTAGTATATATTGTAGTGTATATAGATAGATAGATAGATATGATATGATATGTACTATCAGCCAAAAGAATAACTGAATTTCCCAAACATTCTAATTATTATCAATGATCTCAGTTGAAGATGTCAAAACAATGTGCGAAGAGCTTCACAACACAAAGCACATTTCTCAATCCTTGTTAGACTCCAAAATATGTTAGAATCACTTCATTGTGTAAGACATCGCACGCAGAACACTTCATCTAACTGTCAAAATCAAAAGCATGACATTTTATAGACTCACTGCAAGTGAGAGGAATACAGTGCTGGGCAAAAGTCTCGAGCCACCCCCTCATTTGTTTCAAAAATGCATTTTCAAATTATTCAGTTTGAAAATAATTATCAAATTATTAAATTATTTTATAACATGCAACTGTTTCAGTTAGATTGTTTGTAATTTTATTTAATTGTTTATAAATTTTTGGTTTTTGTGTGTGTGTGTTGTTGTTGTTGCCTCTGTTTAAATGTGTAATTTTTGTAACTGTGAGATACTTGCTGCTGCCTATCTTAGTCAGGTCTCGCTTAAGCCTTTCACACATAGTGATCCCTACAGTTTCTTGTATTTGTGTCAATATTGATGGTACACTTGCACATAAACCACTACATTGGACACCGATGTGTCACTCCATACTCAGCCACCCACTGGTTGTTTAATGTTACTATAGATGCAAGACATGTTTCAGTGTAATTATTGTTATTTAAGCCTGTCATGCATGAATTATGACAACCTCAGTCAGGATTTTAAGTATTTATATTTATCTTTTCATGTCTAAAGATGAATAAAAATAGTTAATAGTTAGTAAAAAAAAAATCCTGATTGAGATTGTCATCATTTATGCATGACTGGGTTAAAAAAAAGAAGAAGAGGTTTTTAATCTCAATGGGATCTTCCTGGTTAACTAAAAGTTTATTTATTTATTTTTTTAAATTAAGATTATGTGAAAGCAAGCACAAAACTATTAAGCTAGTTAAAGGGTACTAGGATACTACTAATAGTTCTAACATTTAGCTCTAAAGCCATCTTGTTAATTTTTTAGACAGATTATATTAGATATATTAAGACTGGTTAGCCAAAAGAGTCTCAAAATACTCTATTATTTTTTATTTATTTATTTCTTTTTTTTTAAAATTTTTTTTTTTTTTGGGGGGGGGTACCTCATCACAGACACAAATTCTGTATTTTATTATTATTTTGGATTTCTTTTTAACAGCAAAATGATTTTGATGCTATTTTAAAATCAACAGGGCTGCTTCCATCAAAGATAAGAGCTCAAATGGGATTTCACTCTAAACAGGAGTGAACGTGCTGTCTTACACCAGTCTACTTAAACACGAGTTGAGCTATTCAGCATACTTTCACTGAATTAAAAAAATGACCATATTCAGTTACCAATATTTATTATTTTAGGTCCGTTTTAACTTAGAACAAGCTGTGAGTGTCCACAGTCATCGTTAAAACACAGTGGAGGCTCTATCATGGTTTGGGATTGCATTTCAGCCAGTGATGTTGGGGAGCTTGCCAAAAATGATGGAATTATGGACACATAAAAGTCATCATACAGTAACATCTGGAAAGAGTCTGGCAGCAGCTTAGTTTTCCACTATGACAAAGATCTGAAACACTCGGACAATCCAGTAAAACCATACTTGAATTTTAAAAAAAAAAAAGGCACTTGAATTAGAAAATTATCAGTCATGGATTGGCCTCCCCAGTGCCTGCACCTCAACATTATTGAAGGAGTGTGGGATCATCTTGGCAGACAACAGAACAAAAGGCAGTCAACATCCAAAGAAGAACTTTTAGCTTTCAAGAAGGCCGAAGAACTATTCCTGAAGACTACTTAAAAAATGACAAGAAAGCTTGACTAAGAAACTTTCAGGCTATGTTGAAGAATAAAGGTGGTCATACCAAATATTGACTTTCAAGCTTACTAGAAAGGCACAAACTCTTTTTTTTGCTATGCAGGCATAAGGCAGTACTGTGTGTACTATTTCACACTTTATACAGTTTTTAAATGGCATTTTGTTTTTTTGTTTACTGTAGTATTATTTTATGTGATCATTGCATGAAAAAACATGTTTTGTTCCCCATACTCACCAAATAATAAAGTCAAAACTTTATTTTTATGTTAACATTTTGGGAGAGCTTTAGCATTTTGCGCGTCACCTATATTGTGTGTCTGTATTTGTGACATTTGCTGGGAACTGTATTTTCAAAAATATCGCGGGACATGTGCTACATCTGTTGAGAATAACTGCTCACCAATGTTCTGATTTATTTACCATTTAATTCAAGATCAATTCTCATGCTTCCTGCATTTTTGTTTTTGTTTGTGTGTTTGTGCGTGTCAATTAAGCCACAGTTTTGCCTCTTTTAACTTTGATCTTTTAACACCAATTGGTATCCACCCTACACCCTCTCCATATCCACTCGCACATTTCTTTGTAGGTTCATGTGGAACATATGGAATTAACTGTCATTCTTAAAAAACTAGAAAGGGAATGGGTTATAAAGGACCCCAACATCCAATCTACATGTATTCAGACTACCACACACCTTGCATGTGCAGCACATGTTATATAGTGAAGACAGAATCTGTGGATTGTTGTCTGTAACTTCAGAGCTTTTACCAGTGACAGATATTTGAGCCTTACAGAACGTAGCCTTTAGGTCTTTTTTTGTGTCTAGCACAGCAATTGCAGACAGAAAAAAAAAAAGAATTGATGCATAATTATGATCACAAGTTGCAGAACTTTCTATAGAGAAGAAGTAGTTATTTGTTCACTGTACTTTACATGACCCTGTTCTACATTTTTTGTGCATTTCTTATTGCTTTTGTTATGAATGCCAATAATAAAGATCGGGAAGAAAGAAGCGCATAAAGGCAGTTTGGAGCCCTTGGAAATGCTCTAAATTCCTGAAATACATCAGGTGCATTTTAGAGCAAGTGATGGACATGATCTGAATACATCCATGTAATAGCAGCACGAACTGCCACTGATGCTGATAAATAACAGAATAGTGAGGCTTTCTATAAGGCATGCCAGTGTATTTAATGACAAATAGGACAGCAACCTCCTTGTAACTAGGAAACAGAGTAATGTTGCATGTAGTTGTGGTGACCAGTAATATCCTCAAGCTCTGAGCGATCACTTTTGATGACCAGTGGAAATGTTGCCTGGTGGGAGGGAACCTGTCTTAAAACAGTCACATTCGGGCTTAGACTGACTGCAATCACTCTCAGACAGATTTGCAGGGTTTGTAAATAATAACTGTCTTATTTATAAACGCCTACAATCTGTCAGCATATAACAATCAATCTGAGTTTGTTTGCATTGATGAACTTATGTTTCTTTGCAATAGGAGGACTCCGCTGCTTCTTTTCTGGTTATATTCCTGTATAAAAGCAAGGCTGCTTGACTGCCTTTGTCATTTTACAGTTAAATTGTTGACCTGCAGCACCCACGCAGTGTTGGTCAAGTTACTTGAAAAAAGTAATCAGTAACTAATTACTGATTACTTCCCCAAAAAAGTAATCCAGTTACTTTACTGATTACTTATTTTGAAAAGTAATTAATTACTTAGTTACTTAGTTACTTTTTAAAAACACGATTTACAACCTGAATAGGTGATAAAGCGATAGATCTTTCAGCCCAATTCTACTTTTTCCACATAATCCATCATACAAAATGTAATCAAATGGAAAAGTATCTTTTTAAAACTTGTTTTATTAGTTTTAATCTTTTAACTTTATGCATCAAGCAAAAATTAAATTATATGCAACATTCTCTGACTGGAAGAAATTTGTTTAACATTTAAACTTATTTTCTGCACATTCCAGCACATAAAATAAAATTTTTTTTGTGTGTTTACACTCAGTCTTTCAAATAGATGCAAGTAAAACACAGCAGAAAATAAATAAAGTCAAAGACTCAGCGGTCCTGTTGCTCTATTTTCACCTGTAAAGCAGGAGTAGGATAGGCGGAGGTTTACCCTGGTGCAGGTGTGCCGCAGCGGTCAGTGGAAGAATCCGCGAGTTTCTCCATGAATTTCCCATTACGTGGTAGCGCACTCGGTGCTTGCTTGGAAGTTTAGGGGTTTTTTTGCTGTAAAAAGAAGTTTTCTTCCCGCGCTCAACGGACACTAATGTTTTTGTCACTTTTTATGGAATCAAACTCAAAGTAAGGTCAGTACTTCCACGCTTTAAACGCTGCACGCTCATACTCTCTCCCGCACTCGATATATTGTCCGTTGTTGATCTGCACACAGCTGTTGTCACCGTTGCACTTGCTTACGTCACTGTCATGAGACATTCTCGCAAAAAATCACGGCTTTAGTAACGCAGTAACGCAGCGTTCCTACGGGAAAGTAACGGTAATCTAATTACCATTTTTGCAATAGTAATCCCTTACTTTACTCGTTACTTGAAAAAAGTAATCGGATTACAGTAACGCATTACAAGTAATGCATTACTGCCCATCTCTGCACCCACGTCACCATTTATGGAGACATTTCTGATATTTTATTTCAGATCTCTGAGGTTCTGGCTCTCTCAGTCTAAATATTTAATGAGACATTGTCTGCATGCAGACAGCAACCAATTTTCAACAGATTTCCAATGATTACTCACATCACAACTAGACCCCATTCAATTGCAAACTGATAGCAGACTAACTCTCTGTTATTGCCAGGTTATATCCAGGTTTTGATCCACCAAACTTGCTTTGAAGAAACAATCATTTCATATGAAATAAGACTGCAAGTTCATTGCACACGGTCAGAACAATTTCAGTCCTGCTACCGCTGCATTTCCTTTCGTGACTGTAACAGAAGAGATGATTGAGTGTAATGGAGTTATCCTCAAGTCAATGTAGGGACCAGATTGGAATTGGATATATTTTTTTCCTGTTTCCTTTTTGTTTTTGTTTTAATCAGAAAGCCATGACAGTGTAAACCATCCTCATATTAAACTCAGCAAACAAGTGAATGTGTACATCAAACCTTTAAGCCAAATATTCTTTTCTGGAGGGGTTTTCAGACTCGCTTCAGCTTAGAAGTGACAGGTTGTTAGCAGATATCTATGAGATATTGCAGTGTAACTTTTAAAGTAATCTGTCTCCTGGGGGATGAGCCAAAACAGACAGATGTGCTGGGCAAATTTCAAAAGATTTATACCAAAGGGGGGAAAAAAAACAACACTGTCCTCCTTTTTAGGTTGTGACTTTGCAGCACACACTCCAATTTGTATTCTCCTCTGCTCTGAAGAGACATTCTTGGAAGAGAGGATGTTACTGAATCACAAGCCCAGCTTGAGCATTTTGACAGCTTCTTAAAACTTTTCTTAGATTTTAAGCTTCTTTCTTATTATAAGTACTGATGTCAATGCAGTATAGCATGAGATAACACATGATTAACTCAAAATATAGTGCGTTGTATTTCAGCTTTTCAACAGGACACTGTAAGTCAGTCAAGATGAAGAAAGAGAAGGAAGAAAAAAATCATAGTAAAAAGAATTTAATCAAAGAGGAAACGTGGAGAGCGAGATGGTCCACGCGCTGTCTTCTCCATGTTCCACGGCTTCCTCTCTTCTCTTAAAAATAGAAAGGGAATTTTTCTCAGAATAATGGATAAGCTCATTGCAAGCAGAAGTCTGCCCGGTTTATAAAGCTGCGAGACGATTGACACGAACCACCCAAGAACGAACCTCAGGTGGCGAGGTGTTAGGCGAGCCTTTTAAAGCCATCGCCTGTAATAATGAGGCCATCTCCCACTGTCACGTTAGCTTAGCCCCACAGACAGGGAGACACAGAAAATTCATTCTTTAGATTATTTGCTCTGTTTGAAATTAATAAAGCGCTCCCATTTTTTTTTTTTTTTTATAACGCCTAGCACACGCCCACTTTTCTTCAGAGACGTCACGTCAGCCGTGAAGACTGGAGTGAGACTAATGTGGAAGCACAAGAACGCCTACAAGACTCACAGTTGTCTCCTGCCTTGAGCTATTCCTTCTGGTTCAAATTCAGGGTCTCTTGTGGGGAAGAATTGAAGCTTTTCACAGGAAATCATGCCTGAAATTTTTAAACAAAAAAAGGTTTTTTGATTTTGGTAAAAAAAAGAAAAAAAAAAAAAGAAGAGAAAGAAAAAAAAAGAAGCTAAATCATGATGTCATGCTGTGGGATAAACACATGTCATCCCTCGCTCATTTCCGCTATCATGAACCATTCTATAGAATCTGTCCCTCGCTGTCCTTTTTCAGTCAACTAAATAATTTCAGTGTCTTCTCTCTTGTCGGCATTTATCAGCGGCTTAACTCTCCTATACCCCTCGTCTGGATCTGTGTATGTGGGCCACTAAAACACGCGTCAGGGGCTGAAAGATATAAAGCTGATTCTTTCCAAGTGATGTCAGAGGACTGTATCCAAACCGTCTGGCAGAGTACACTAATATCCCCGTGCTGAGCAGCGTGGAGCTATTGAGCGCGACCATGCACATCGGTTTCACTCCAGTGCACTCAATGAGGCAAACCCACAGAACTGATGGGCAATGGGAGGGAAAGAGGGGAGAGGAAAGGAGTGTGAATGATTTGCTGCTCTTGCTAATGCACATTATCCATCATATAAACATAAAGTTTCTTTGAAAGAAAATTAGGGGGAGATTTGGCTTCGCTCGCCGATTCTCAGTCCTGAATGGGAATTGCGAAACGCGTTGCCGTCGAGGTAGCCAGCTGCAGCTGGATCACCTCTACCTGCAGGAATTTGTTCATTACTGGCCACACAAACCTCCCATCTAAAGGTGCTCTCTTCCCCACAAACCCATTCTCTGGCTTTGAAAAACCATAAAAGTGTGTGTGAATCATCAGCCCCCAGTGACATTTGATGGACTGTTGGATTAAAGCCGCTGCAAGTGTCCGGAGGGACAAAGTAGAAATGGCAGGAGTGAGAAGCCAGTGTACCCAGTCATGATGCAATGTTCTCTCTCCTGCCACATTAACATCAGCTTGACTTACATGCAGTAAAAATGCAGCGCTGCAGCTTTCATTAGCACACTGAGGAAAGATTATGGCTCAGTGCAGAGCTATGAATTATGCAAGGGCTATGCACTATGGTGCAGTTTACTGCGCACCCCCCCACCACCACCACCACCACCACCACAATTTTCCCTGTTCATCTTAACATTAGGAACACACCCACTGAGTATTGTTCAAGCACACGCACAATGAATGCACAAGCATGCAAATTAAGCAAACAGGCTGCCACACAAATGCGAATGGAGTCATAATTTTGTTCTGAAAAGTGCAATAAAAGCAGTCACTGGTTCACACTCGATCCTAAAACAAGAACTGCTCAGTCATGCTGTGAACTCTGGACCACAGAATCTGGTTAGGTAGGCAGGAAGACAGATAGTATTTTAGCTACAGCTGAGACCACAAGCACTTGGTCAACTTTAGGTTACTTTGCCTCTGATCAGTCATCTTTTATTCAGGTGGGTTAACAACAGTGTTCAGTTAATATTTAGAAATTCCAACAAATTTTCTACATAGACCCAAATCTTTTGGGATTCAAAATTTTACTGCAAATCTTTTTTTGTGTCAATGTGAGGCCCGTTCCCTGTAGATAAAGCAGAAAAAATGGAGTGGTGCTTATATAACACTTTTCTACTCTAACTGAAAACTCTTTTTTCTATAAAACTCATTCACCCAATCATGAAAACATCCTCTTATTGCTTTTTATTCTCTAACTAAACACTTTTTGTAACACGGATACAAATACATCAGGGTAACTGCCAAGGATACTTTAACACCCAACATGGAGCTGGTGATCAAACCACCCACTTTTCGTCTGATAGAAAACCTGCTCTACGTCCCGAGGTACAACCTCTCCTCCTGAGATGTTCACTGCAACTCTCAGAATGAGGTCCAAAGAGATGTCGAGTCAAGTGAAGGAGGGCATCATTAGGCTGAAAAACTATAATAAATCTGATTGATCAACAATCTGGACCTGACTGTACAACCTTTAGGGACATAACACCTCTGTCAAGCACTGAATTCATGCTTGTTTGTAGTTTGCTTCAGAATTATTACTTCTTTACTACCAGGAACAACTTGCAGACAAGTTTGGCAGTTGCAACCAAAGCAAGAGCTTTGGGGTTTTTGGTGTATTGTGCGAGATTTTATATAAGTTAAATAAGTTTATATACCTCTTTGCAACCAGTTTCACCTAGCAACTACCAGCAACCTCCAGCAACCACTCTCCAACCAGTTTGGGAATAGGCAGTTTTTCCTTGGTTGCCAGGGGCTCACCTTCTGGTCTCTAAAGGTTTTATTTTTAACTTCCACATACAAAGAATAAAAGAATATCTCTGATAACTAATATATTGATCTCGATATAACCATTTAAGTCATTTTGTCAACACAACATGTATAAGAGCACATGTTTATTCAGAGTTTATTGGTTTATTGTATCATTATAATACTGTAATACTTCTGAACCGCTCAATCTGCTCCAGAAACAGTGACCAAATTGTAATATTTAAAAGAAATAAAAATACTACTGAACTAATAAGCTTAATGCATGATTACATGATATAAATAATATATATAAAGCTGAAACTCATTGAAAACCAAACAAAAATAATGAGAAATACAAAACTAACTCTCCCAGAACAGAGCCACGCCAACAAATATAAATGACAGAAACAACATTAATCTTTCTTTGTCTTCTGTTTGATAAGTATCTTATAACATCCATTGATTATTCTACATTAGGTTTTTATTATTTTTATTATTATTATTTTTCATTCACTAAAACTTGGATCATGATCTCAGAGGTTGTCCGACTGCTACTGCAAACAGCACTGCGAGCAAATGGGTAGAAATCTGACTGCAGCTGGAGGTCTGTCTGTTCATAACATTTAGAGCTACACAGCAGATGGTGCACATGGCAGAACCAGAGATAAATAATATGATTAAAATCCAAAAACACCAACAACAGTGGCCATAACTGTTTGAAGTCATAAATTACAAACAATTAATGGGTGAAGAAATTTGTTTAGTACTTTATTTTCCAGCAGTGATGAGAAAAGAACGATTGAATATGTACGTCTTAACCCACATAAGGTCGATCGGATGGATCAGGCAGTGTTTATTTGAATGCGTGGCCTCTGTGATCAAACATGCCATAATCCACCGCTGATGGATTAAACCGAATGAACCATAATCCTAAAAAGATGCACAAATACCTGCACGAACATGTGAACCTTTTAGGTTAATGGATGTTGAGGATAATCAGCATGTATGGAAACTGTGGTGACTGAAGTGTCACAGCTGTACCTAACCAGGCCCTGCAGTTACTGAATAAAATGGCTTGATTGCTAATGGCAGCTTCTTCTAAAATAATAGGAGAAACTCAGTGATAGTGTGCCACTGCAGGAATTATTTCATGATTTTGTAAAAAAGTGAAGGTATCTGCTTGTTTTTATGTAGAAGATGGTGGTGCTGCAGTGAGACTGGAGGTGGGTGAGCCCGACCTACACAATGTGCTGCTGCTGAAGTCAATGGTGATGGAGAGAGGAAGGCCAAGATGCTTTGGGGAAGGTGAGGAGGAGAAGGTCTGAGAATAGCTTGCAGGCAGGAAATATTTTCTCGAGTCACAACTCATTTTTACTATTCTATGCTCTACTGTTTAACTTTATGTGTGTGAAAATGTGAAATAAGTGCAGCGATTTTTTGTAAATGTGCAAACATACATGGGAATACATAATGTAAGGCAGAGTCTGTACCATTCTAAAAAGCCTGAAAGTCAATAGTTGTTATTTTATAGTACTTGTAACTTTCTGACAGCCATCTTTCCACTGAGACTACTATGAGGCGTCAGTGAGCAGTAAATGGATCAGCTAAACAGCCAGATCCATCTCTGAAAGAATCAGATCTTTCTCCTTATTGTTAAAGGACACGACTTTTAGATACGGTTCATCTTTTGTGCGCCACTTGTCCAGTTTCCTCAAAAATGCTATTTAATGGCTGTCAACCTGTATTATCATTGACATCTTTTGTAGATTTAGTAAAAGAGATTCTGGGTTTACTCAAAGTCCTTCAAGATAAAATGATACATAGTCCCATAAGCAGTGTTGGGAAGGTTACTTTTAAAATGTATTCCATTACAGATTACAAAATACATGCCCCAAAATGTATTCTGTAACGTATTCCGTTACGTTACTCGATGAGAGTAACGTATTCTGAATACTTTGGATTACTTAATATATTATCATGCTGTTTACAACTACGTGAATGTACTATTGCTGTGATTTATTACTGTTACTGAAGGTCGGCGGCTCCGAACCGTAGTAAAGGGACCTCTGGCTAATACAGTGGGTTCTGTGTCGGGCTCGTAGCTGAAAACTAGCTTTACTTTGTTGTCTGGGTCAACTTTGTTGGGAGAGACAGAGAGAGGCGTTGAAAGACTGCTCCAAAGAAACTTATTGTTTCGGAGGAAAACACGAACAAAGTGTACAGACAGTCAAGTCTTTATAGCTTACTTACAACTGGGCTCGTCAGGCACTCTTCTTGGCTGCAGTGGTTATTATTATATTTACATGCTTCTTGGCTGCAGTGGTTATTATTATATTTACATGCTTCCAGCTCCCGTTTTTGCTCGACGACAGCTCGTGCTTTTCCTTTTTCTCCCTCCCTCGCTCACAGACACATAACGTGTATGGCAGTCCATTCTCCCTGCAGCACGGACTACACTGCCTATGATGCTACATTCTTTAGAGCTATACCTGTAGCATTCTGCCTATTAGCTTAGCACAACAACAACAAAAAGGCCTCTCTCACCCAGGAAACACACAGAGAGAGAGCAGCACCCTGTAACATTGGCAACCGTAACGCTGCCGCCTGGAACAACAGAACGTAGCTGTCAAACAAAACCCAAACAGTCCTGACCCGCCACAATATGAAACAGGGAAGTACCGCCGTGTAATCCATTTATTTCAACAAAGTAACTGTATTCTAAATACCACCTTTTTAAACGGTAACTGTAACGGAATACAGTTACTCATATTTTGTATTTTAAATACGTAACGGCGGTACATGTATTCCGTTACTCCCCAACACTGCCCATAAGAAACAATAATTGCTTCTTTGCTAAGTTGTTAGTAATATGTAGACACAACACCCTTGAATTACGTGCCCTTGTTATGCTCGAAACTTTGAATTATCTCATGAAAGCATGGCAAGCTACTGCCCAAGACTATAAAAATACAGTGAAGTCTAGCTGCTGGAAAGGCAAATATAAAGGAATGTAGTGTGACTCAAGACTTTTGCACAGTACTGTAGTTACAGGAGAAAATTTGACTACTTGTCCATGCACAGAAAAACAACACAGGAGCCCAAATCATCCAAAATCACAGGGTTAAAAATAAGTTTTTTTAAGAATTGCACCCTCTACTTTCTTGCACTCTGCTTTTCCTGTGCAATCACAGTTTGTGTAAGCGGGCATGGTTTTGAATGATGAGTTCTTCTTTTAATCAGTCCCTCTGTAAACCAGCAGTGAGTTGTTTACCCCTTTTTTAAGCCCTTGATACTAAATTAAAAACTGATTGTATTTTTCTTCTTAACAGCCTGCAAAGCTCTTGCTCTTTGTCCATCAGTCTTGTCGGTGCTTACTAAAAACCCTCAGGATGTGCGCTATCCTGTGTGACATGCATGTAAAATCATACTCATACATATAGAACACATGTGACTTGGCCTAGATAACCAGCAGGCTTCAAGCTGCTCAAGATGTTGCTGCCATCATCATTTCCCATCACATATCAACCTGATCTGCAGAAAGCATTGACAGGCCTCCTCAGATTTATCGCTCAGTCTGTTTCCATTGCAATTTTGTCATTTTCAGCAAATTTAACTGTTTTTTATGACTGCAGTTGTGATGACAAGAGATGAGTGAAGAAATAGAAAACAGAAACATAAAATAACTTGGTACCCCCCCGCCCATTTACTTTGTCATGTCCTGCTGACCCCTCAGCTTCTGGCAGGCTGGCTGGTGTTGATTTTAGCCTGCAATCAATTCATTTTAATCACAATGGGCAGCGCGGGGAGCAACGCGCTAATTGATTGGCAGGTATTTGCATATACAGTACGCAACAAAATGTCACGACCGGCCTTGGTGGTGACCTGTGTGGGCTGTTGGCAAAACAAACTGATGAAGGTAATTTATCATGCTGCTTGTGCTCTACTGAGCAGGGGCAGCCGCGCCCACTATTGTTAGCGTCGTCAGTCACCTGTCACGCTGTGGTGGCCACGGGGACAGGAAAGACGAGAAGAGTCAACAGAAGGGTGGGGGGCAGCGATGGAGATATAGAAGCTGAGAGGGAAGAGATGATGTGCTGTAAATAATACACACAGCTTTATAGCTAGATGTAGCTTCAGCTTGAAAGCTATAGCCCAAATTAACATCTTCAGGGCCCCAGGTAAAAAAGAACAATCACTAACATAATTTAAGGATGTCCACTGTATTACTACAATATCAAATAAATGTCAGTCAGCATAGAAAAAAAGTGTTATGTGACAGGGTCTACTTATGGTTTTCATCAGAGAATTTAAATGATGAAACTACATAAACTCAGGGAAGCTTCAGTCGACACCCCGTTTTATTTTTATGTTCATATTTTGATAAACATGTCCCATACCACAAAGGTGGGGCACTTCTTACTTATCATTGTAATTGCAAACATAACCTGCTGCTGACATTTGATCTACCAGATCAGTGTGTGCAGGTAGAAGAGATCACTTCCAGCTTGCTTAATGTAGCTAAAGGTGTGCCCCAGGGTTCAGTTCTAGGACCACTGCTATTTACCATTATCTTGGTGATAATATCACAAGATGAAGCTTTTATTTTTATGCAGATAATATGGTAATGTACTCCTCTATCTTTTATAGCCAGGCTTTCTGTCAGCTGCAACCAGAGTTTAATACATTTGTTTTAAATGCTGACAAAACTAAACTGGTAGTGTTTTTAAATTTAAAATAAAACCACTGAACCTTTTAATTATCATAGCTTTTTGACTGACCTAGTATCCCCACATAAGTTAGGAATAAAAATTCCTAATTTACAGTGAAAAAGATTAACTTGAAACTGGGTATTTATTTTAGAATTACATCTATCCTTTGAGGCAAGAAAGATACATTTTGTTTCCACCTTTATGTCAGCCCTGAGAATTATTACAAACCTTCAAACTCTTACTCACAATTATACTTTCTATGCTTAAGTTGAATGTTACTCGTTTTTATTTACAAATGGTATTCTTGGTCTGTTCCCATTTAAATTGTTGACTTTCATTCATCCAAAAAGTGGAAAGTTATTGTCTTTCCCAAAAATCGCCAATGTTTGCAGCAAATCTGGAAAAACAGCACTTAAATTTACAGCTCCATTCTTCTGCAATCAACTGCAACTTGTACATTTGTATTCTTATTTCTTATATCATTGCCATTTCTATTCAGATATGTGTTATTAGTCTATTCAAATACCAGTGATGATATTGCTGCCTGTCTTGGCCAAGACACACTGGTAAAAGACATTTTTAATCTTAATAATCATATTATCCTGGCTAAATAAAAGTTAAAAAACAAAAAGAAAATGCAAATGAAAATTGTATTGATTAGTTAGTTTCCTGGACAAATAGTATCCAGTGAACCCCATGACACTAGAACTGTTCCTTGTTTTTAGAGACAGTGTAACACTTCATCTTTTGTTGACAAGCGTCCATGAGAGATGCAGATTTTCAGCAGAAGAAATGTTATTCCCTCCTTCATTTCTTTCCTTCAGGCTGCAAGAAATTTCAAAGCCATGTCTCTGTTCTATAGGCCTTTAAATAGCAGCACTAACCTAAAAGAAATAGCACAAATGCCTTGTAGGCTACTAGTTGACCTTATTTAACTCTGTGAGAGCTGCAGATAAAGAATAAAGCTAAAAATGTCAAAATAATACATGTAAGCAAAATATTATTTTAATGAAATGCATAAAGCTATAAAGATACCTAGCTGTAAATACCACCTTCTACCATGCTTTAATTGTGCTTTAATTGTGGGGCAGGGATGTTGTTATGGATATTAAGTCCAAATATACATTGAATATACATATACAGTGAAATGGCTTATCAGATAAATAGTAGGGGTGCAACGATACTCGTATCGATATTGAACCGTTCGATACAGTTCTTTCGGTTCGGTACGCATATGTATCGAACAATACAAAATTTTTAATTTATTTTATCAACTTTCCTTCTGATGATGCTGTCTGTGTTGAGCGCTCAGTGGAGCTGCGCTCGACAGTGCAGCCTAGGCGGAGTAGTCGAACGCAGATTCACTGAGCACAGGGCAAGCTAGCAAGACAGAAGTTAAGCTCTTGTTGCAACATGGCAAATTGAACCTCGCCCACCCTCATTCAGATCTGGCGTTTGGAACTATTTTGGTTTTCATGTGAGGTATGACCCTGAAGGTAAGCGCGTCATGGACAAAAGTAAAACAGTATGTTGGATGTGCCATGCAATGCTCAATTACATTGGTGGGAACTAGTGCGTTTGCTGTTAGCTCGTTAATGTGTTGACACTGTCCAGCTCCAAGCACGGGGTTATCGACGGAGATTTACCGTGTTGTGGCTTTAACGTTATTTCAACGAGATTAACGCTGACAGCACTAGTAGGAACACAATGAATATGACTGCACACTTACTCCGACATCATCCTAGTGCAAAGACAAGTGGAAGCAGACAAAAACAACAAGCACGCATGCTACAAACTTTACCCGAGTCATTTAGACAGCCGTTAGCACATGATTCTCCTTATGGGGACCTGATATGTTTAATATGCTGCTGAGAATATAGCCCAGAAGAAGCGTATAGTATAGCTTTTATTTTGGAAAGAGCCATTTCTCTGTAATAAACTCTCTTTTCCAAAGATGAGTGATTTCTTGATCAGATAGATTTAATTTTTTTATTACTTTGTTGTTTCAGCAACATTAAATTTAAAAACTGTACTTTTGGGTTAAAATATAAATTTAGAATTTTAATAAATGACAAATTAAAAAGGCATGAACATTTTTTTTGTATCGAAAAAATATCGAACCGTGACACCAAAGTATCGAACCGTGAAATTTGTGTATCGTTGCACCCCTAATAAATAGATAGTAATATGTTTTGATATAGGCGTCATGTGCAACTGGCAGAAAACCCAAATAACAAAGTAAAATCTTTTGGGTCTCTTGGTGGCCTGGGGTCCAATAATGGTTACCCACTTTTCACCAGTGGTAATCCCGCTTGGACCAAAGACCTGTCCAGTAAAAAACAGGAGGATGTTTTCATGAATGTTGTTTTTGATCTTGAAGCTTAAAGGTAAAATGCTGCTTCTTTGTGGGATCCTCGTGGAGTCAGCTAGTTTTGTAGTTATTATCAGAGTTATATCTTTGTCTGAGGATCGATACCACATTCTTAAAAGTGTTAAATGACTGATTGAGCAACTGGAATTTTCCAGTACAAATTTTCTCATTATGATGGCTTTCAGTGTCTTTTATCAGTTTTTGTGAATTTTTAGTTTTAAAACATAAAAAGTTGCAGTCCACTTGCTGCCATCAGTGACATCGGCCTTTATAATTGTGTTTCAGGTTGCTAATTAAGAAACAGCAAAAATGATTATTTCTACCACGTTCTCTACTTTGCTCAAAGGTGCCTTGAACATCAAAGCCACATGTAAGCAGTCAGGGGAGAGTTTGCACCTCTGGCAACTAATCAGAATGTGATCTTAACAAGATTAATTGTGTGGCGCTATTCTGCTCTAAAAAGAAATAACTGCATGCCGTGACTCTGTTTAATGGCGGTTAAGCACTAAATGCTACAATTTACTGAACTGGAAACATTTTTTTTCTCCATATGTTCAGGTGAATGCGAAATTTTTGGCTGGTCTGCTGTGAGTCCAGCTGAGATTGTGTCCGCATCATTATTCTCCGTGTTATTACAACTGTACGGCGTCTGCTGAAATGCTCCAGTGTTCACTCTGCTTATAAGGCAAACATTTGGTCATCATCACCATAATTATGCCCAAATACAATTCCCCACGCGCAGCCTGAGCAGAAATATAGTTAGGGGGCTAACGGGAGC
This sequence comes from Neolamprologus multifasciatus, assembly GCF_963576455.1. Lineage (NCBI taxonomy): Eukaryota > Metazoa > Chordata > Actinopteri > Cichliformes > Cichlidae > Neolamprologus > Neolamprologus multifasciatus. The sequence continues at coordinate 33,527,486 of NC_140455.1, forward strand.
CAGCGCAACTCATTAATAGTGTGCCAGACTCACGGTGATAACACTGGATCCAATTCCTGAGAGAGGTTTTATTTTTTGACCAATTAGCTGCCTGAGCAACCTATTGGCCATGAAGTGATCTCTGCAGGGACTTTATCAGACCATGCTCTATTAAATCAGCTCTCTGGCTGAGCAGTTATGTATCATCACAGTGCTTAGAATGGCTGGATCTGATTGATGTCACTGCCAAATGCCAAGTAATAACGGCTGTTATTGTACATCTCCATTCTGCTGTTTCCTTATGGATGCAGCCATTGCTTTGTGCCATCTATGTGTACTTTCGGAAAAAAGATACAATGGGTGCTTTTTGTGCATGCCTGTGTGATAGGCATTTTTCATTGATATGGCTAGTTGGAAAGATTATCATAATGCCCAAGGGTGGAAGCTGCTCTGAATTTGAAATACAATGTTAGAGTATTCAGAGTGTGTCTTCAGGTGGGTCAAAAGGCCTGGCAATAAGTGCTGGATAATTTAGGCATGTGGGTAAGTAATCGTAATGACTTTGCAAACCCGAGATGAACACATCCACTGACACAACTGAGTAGCTGGAGGTTTGAGGAATTATTTTCTAAAGCACAATGAATGCTGTGAATACGCTTTGCATACACTCATTTAATCATTGAGTTCATCTTGTTTTAAACACAGGTCAGTTATATCATTGGAAACAAAAGTGCTTTTATTTTTGTGTTGTGTAGAAACAGGAAAGTGTTAGAAAGTGTCCTGAAAGGCCTGTTTGACTCAAATGCTTCTGAATTTAAGTATATTCTTGAAATTACAGTTTAGAATATAATAACAGAAGAATTTAGCAGATATTTTCATTTGAGGAAGTCATTTTGAGTTACAAATTTTGCTGTATTTTTGTAGTTGGTACTGATTGACATTGAGTTTTAATTCAAGGGTGTCCCACTTATCATCCCTTTATAAGACGAGATACTGAAGGTGAACTGTAGAGTTTGTTTTTTAAAATTATTAATTTAGAGTACAGTCAAGCTTTGACATGTGAATGACATTTTTCTAAAGTTTTCTGAGTTGTATCTTTTAAATATACAAATACGGAATTATCTAAATAAGTACATTTGTGCAACTTTTCAAACATTTTATGAATAGATATGCAAATCTATGTGATAGTATTGGGTTTTTTCGCATGTTAGAGTCAAAGAATTTTAGAGAGGGAAATTTTGAAAATCTCTTTTTTTTATCACTCCAACTCAGACAATACTGTTCACAGCCAGAAAAAGTTAGAATTCCCTCATGTTTTTAGGAGAAAAATGTTCCACACTTCAGATTCTGAATGAGATCTGAACAAATCCCACTGCAGAAACTAAAACAAAATATAACCAGAAAATAGATTGAAGTGGAGCTGTGTGGCTCAGAGTATGAGGGAAACTCATTTTCAAAGAATGCTCTTCAAATCTTTGTATTGCAAACACTGGGAATAAAAAAAGAGATCCCTAGTTGATTACTCATATTAAGGCAATTATCTTTTCAAATGTAAACCTTTAAAATTGTATTTTTATCCATGCAAATGAGGGATTATGTCATTAAAACTGTACAAATCTGAACAAAATGTCCTGTGGAAGAAGAAAATAAACACATTCTTATCTGCAGTGTTGGGAAGGTTACTTTTAAAACGTATTCCATTACAGATTACAAAATACATGTCCCAAAATGTATTCTGTAACGTATTCCGTTACGTTACTCAATGAGAGTAACGTATTCTGAATACTTTGGATTACTTAATATATTATCATGCTGTTTACAACTACATGAATGTACTATTGCTGTGATTTATTACTGTTACTGAAGGTCCGCGGCTCCGAACCGTAGTAAAGGGACCTCTGGCTAATACGGTGGGTTCTGTGTCGGGCTCGTAGCTGAAAACTAGCTTTACTTTGTTGTCTGGGTCAACTTTGCTAGCTAGAGACAGAGAGAGGCGTTGAAAGGCTGCTCCAACAGAACTTATTGTTTCAGAGGAAAACACGAACACGGTGTACAGTCGAGTCTTAATAGCTTACTTACAACTGGGCTCGTCAGGCACTCTTCTTGACTGCAGTGGTTATTATTATATTTACATGCTTCCAGCTCCCGTTTTTGCTCGATGACAGCTCGTACTTTTCCTTTTTCTCCCTCCCTCGCTCACAGACACATAACGTGTATGGCAGTCCATTCTCCCTGCAGCACGGACTACACTGCCTATGATGCTACATTCTTTAGAGCTATACCAGTAGCATTCTGCCTATTAGCTTAGCACAACAACAACAAAAAGGCCTCTCTCACCCAGGAAACATGCAGAGAGAGCGCGTCACCCTGTAACCATGGCAACCGTAACGCTGCCACCTGGAACAACAGAACGTAGCTGTCAAACAAAACCCAAACAGTCCTGACCCGCCACAATATGAAACAGGGAAGTACCGCCGTGTAATCCATTTATTTCAACAAAGTAACTGTATTCTAAATACCACCTTTTTAAACAGTAACTGTAACGGAATACAGTTACTCATATTTTGTATTTTAAATACGTAACAGCGGTACATGTATTCCGTTACTCCCCAACACTGCTTATCTGTTATGGTGATGTTAAGACAAAATAGCCCAAAATCTCAAACGTGTCCAGTGTATAAAATAAAATGTTTTTTCACTGTCCTGTCTGTACAGGATATCTTTAATCTGCCTATATAAATGCAGCTAACACTGATGAACTGTCTTCATGCAGCTAGTGCTCATCAATTTTCTTTAATCTAACCTGATCAAGATTTGCTTCAATACATTTTTTTTAATTCTTGGAATAATCTTTATATGCTACATCCTGACGCAAAGGTCAGTTAAGTGAAGCTTAATTTGTAGTATTACATAAAATCTGTATCATAGTTAGGGTGTAGTTACATACTCTTTGCTGTAGCCTAAATGTAGGCTGAAAAGAAAGCCTTCCCAGAAATATAACTACACAGCCCACAATAACAGGGATTGGCCCCATTATTATTATTAGGCCGTGTAAATGTATATCTATTAACAAATACGTAATGACTCTATTATCTATACCTATAACATGTTTTTTACATTTTCATGACTCTGAAAATCCCTGTATATGTTTATTCAAACAATTATGTTGGCAGCTAAAGTGAACGCAGGATTATGAATCAGATTTTAAGTTTTTAGGTATATATTTGAGTATTTAGTAACGCAAATATTTTAATCATACACTCCTTAGACCAGTGGTTCCCAAACTTTTTTTGCTGGGCCCCCCTTGTTTTACAAGAAAAATGTTCGCGCCCCCCCCCTCGCGCACGCACGCACGCACGCACGCACGAACACATCCTCCAACCACACAGACCCATATTTTGCTCCATTGCGTTTATTTTACACCTCAAACATTTAGTAAACAATTAAGCAAATACAAGAAATCTGCAATAAATGACAGGTAGTAAGAAAATAAACTACTAACTCTTTTACGCTACGTCCACACCTACACGGGTATTTTTGAACACGCAGCTGTTTCGTCCACGTAAACGGCGTTTCGAATCACCGAGAACGGAGATTTTTTAAAACTCCTTTTTTGTGGTTACGTGTGGACGAGGAATACAGAGTTGCAACGTCAAAGGTATGTGCCTTTTTTCACGTCACGCTGTGTGCACGTTATTGTTTACATGAGATGAATTGCAGAATGGCAGATAGAGACGAAATACTGTTAATCTGACTATCTGCAGGTTTTACACGCTTACATATACACACAGTTACTGTCCCTCCATTTAGAAAGGCAGAGGCGTCACGGTGTAATTATTTTACATGTAGTTGTTTTTTTTCCTGTGTAATAATATTCAACATTGCTATCAATACATTTTTCAAAAAATCCCTCTGCAAAATGGGTTCAAAAACATAAACAACTGTTGGATGCTGTTTGTCCGTGATTTGAACCGAGAGAACAAATTGTGGCAGGAACGACCTGATGTTATTTGTATCTCACTGTAACTTTACTGTATAAAGAGCTAACATCTCCAAAATGTCAGGAGTAGTTAGTCATTACAACAAGTGTTTGTGAAATACAAATCAAGAATGTGGGATACTGTTTGTCCGTGATTTAAACAGCCCAGCGCTGCTCCCAACGAAGGGAAAACCAATCCTGCAGGGAGACCTACCTCGGCACTTGTGCAGGTGAAACCAAAGGGAAGGTATGCTTCACCATATTTTTCTAGTCTTTGGCTTAGAATGAAGTTGGTTTGGAAACATATTCAGCTATGCTTCATTTCCTGCTTTGCGTTTGCGTGGGCGCCCGTGCTAGCAGTGTCCAAGCGTTGTTGTTTTGGGTTTTTTTCCCCTTTTCATGCCGCGCCCCCCCTGCAATGGCTCTGCGCCCCCCCTAGGGGGCGGGCCCCACACTTTGGGAACGTCTGCCTTAGACTATGATGACCTGACATATTACGAATGTTTATCCTAAGTGTCAGTTTAAGATATTTCAGTCATCTTAAATTACCTCTGATGATCTGTGTACCACACTCACTGGTGTTGCTCCTGCAGGTAACAAGAGCAGGGCACCAGCTGAAATGTATAGAATTTAAAAAGTAATGTTAGACACAGACATCCAGGTGTTTATTTCTGCAATACAAACTTCACAGAGTTACTAAAAGCCGTGCTCACATTTTATGTTATGCCCATGGAAGTGTAATCAATGAAGAATGCTCTTGTACTTTGCAGCAGAGCTATTCCAAGTCTGGATAAATACCTTAAAGCTGCACTCTTCCCATTTTGTGTACAAGAGGTGATATTTTGGTCATTCGGCTCCTGTGTTGCATTAGTGGTTTTCTCACTCAGTCTGAATCACCTCAGCTCTTTGGTCAGAATCCAAAGCCAACACCAAAGCCAGTTCTTCTGGCTGCACAAACAACAAGCCAGCCTTAATCCTTCCATATGAAATGTTTTGCTGGCCGTACGAGGGCTTGGATGGCGTAAACATGTTAACGCCGAGGCACAAATCGCACTGAGGGGAAAAGAGGTGTCTATATAACACATGTCAGATCTCATTTGCATTCGTAACCCACACTTGCTGTGGCTTGTGTCATGTGTAAGGCTGGACTTGGCATTTCTGAGGACAGGCAGTTCTAAACTGCTATCATTGTTGTGTTGGTAGTGTGAAAGCACACTGATCCCTCTGAGCAGGATGATAAAAATCTGTCACAGTTCCCTGCACGGAGGAGCCCATTGTTTTGAGGATTAAGGGGATTAAAGGCGGATGCTGGTGACTGAGGGGCTTGAGCTGTGTGACCCTTTCACTAATCATTACGAGACAGATACAGAGCACTCAAACTTTTAAAGCTCAAGATTGCATTGGATTATCAATTATGCATTGCTGCAGGAACAGCGTTAGAATGAAATAAATGTGGCAACAATTGGAAAAGTCCCTTAGCAAAGTGCAATGAGTGTCCAGAGTGGCTTTGCATAAAATTTATGAATGACTCATGAATGGGGCTTTTAATTTCCTCATATTAGCACCCAGTTTGTGTCATCAATAGTAGCTTCAGTCTGATCAACATGCTGACTTATAACATGCCACCCAAAGGGTCAGTGTGCATTGATGCTCAGCTGTAAGCCTACCTGCAGTCTCATAATAAAAGTTTAGCACTGTGCTGTCCTCAGTATAAGTGTTTGCAGGAAATGTATTTTCAGCTATGAAGCTAGCTTATTTTTATGTTCTTTTGTTTTGTCCTGCAAAGAACTGACAGTGTGTTATGTTTGGCAGAATTCAGTAGGGTGTTTCATTTGTTAAACTTTTCAAAATAACTTAAAAATGCTAACAGGTTAAGCACCTTTAGGAGTTACCAAATATAGCTTGAGTACATCAGTAGAAAAAAGATTACATGAAGGGAAAGAAAAGGGTGGCAAATACATTCACACTGGCACTTATGCTTTATCACCAAGTGCTTATAGCAGGGGTCCCCAATCCCAGTCCACGAGGGCCGGTGTCCCTGCAGGTTTTAGATCTCACCCTGGGTCAACACACCTGAATCACATGATTAGTTCATTATCAGGCCTCTGGAGAACTTCAAGACATGTTGAAGAGGTAATTTCTCTATTTAAATCAGCTGTGATAGATCAAGGACACATCTAAAACCTGCAGGGACACCGGCCCTCGTCGACTGGGATTGGGGACCCCTGGCTTATAGATACATACATTCTGTCATTTAATAAACCATCATCAGAAATACAGTGCTCGGATTCAAAAGATAGGGAGATAAGCATATTAATACAACTATAAATATTATTTCATGTTGGAAATAGATGTGACAATCACTCTATCTGTACTTTTCATTATGCTAATATTCCTCTCTGTGCCCTTGACTTGCACCTTGGCTCCTCCCAGCAAGGATATGAGAGAGATACAAAGAAGAGAAGCAAAGAAGGAGGAACTGAAATTCAGGAATCCTTGCTAAATGCTATGTGTGTGTGTTTGTGTGTGTGTATATATATATATATGCCTGTAAAATGCAACAGGTATTTCTTCCTATAGATAAGACTAATTGCTACATGTGAGACTGGGCCTTTGATATAATTTGACCTTTCCTCTGGAGGAAACGCATTCGTCAGTTCCTTTTGATTTGAGTCTGTCTGAGCCAGTATTTGTGTTTTAATGAAGAACATCAATGTGTTCAGCTTCAGTTATAAATCACTGGAAACCATCATAGACATAAAAATCTCTGTGAACAAAGTGGCTTGGATCACTGCCATAGTTGCCCTCTTGGGCTTCCTGTATCAAGTTAGCAGTTGAATTTTCAGTTCAGTTATTAATTTGTAGTTTTAATATGGTGCTTTAAAACCATGCATACATACATACAGCGCTCTGGCTCTTCAGTAAGAGAAATGCTTTAAAATGGAAGTCTATTTAAACCTGGAACACTGAACCAGGCGATAAAACCCACCTACACAACTGTACTTTGGTTTTCTCTGCAAGGTTTTGGGAACTAAGCTGCACGACACGACAGAGCTCACCACTCACTAGCAACTAAACTATAAGAAGGACAGAGATTTCATCCGGTCGCTCTTTTTTTTGCACCGCTACCTGATAAAATATCTTCCGGTATGTGCGGCACAGCAGAGAGGGAAACAAAATTACTTTGGCTCGGAAGTTTGGAGCCAGTGAACCATGTACAGGGAAGCAATTACACAGCTGTAGAAAATGGCTAACCTCGGCCAATGAAGCACAGTGATACACAGGCACCCCTACTGTAAATGACTGCTTGACAGTTGGGGCTGCTTTTAATTTTTCTAGCCTCTGCCATGTAAATGTTGGTAGTGGAAACCACCAGTTTCAAATTACTTGCTTTTCTCTTCTCAAAGAAACGCACATTTATATTATTGATATTTCTCGCCTCACTTTATGGTTGGTAAGGCAGAATTTTCACTCCTTTTCAGGCCAAACCAAGTTTCCTTTAAGCATTGCATTGTAATATTAGGTATGATCAATCATACCTAATATTATGTAATAAGATCGTATTATTATCTGAAAGAAATTCTACACAGCAGTGTGCTCCCTCATTCTTAGAGGTGGCAATATTAGTGTGTCTGCTATACTTATTAAAGCCTCGTGTGATTACAGTATCAGGAACAATGTGGGACTGACTCTATCCAAACAGGAGAGATTATTGTGTTTTCTAACAAATCTATCATACCTTCTGTGTGACTTACTATCATAAGATTGATAGGAAATGAATTCCATCAGCTGGTTTTTGTGATTATAAGAGCATAGAGAAATCAAACCACACTCCTCTTGTATTTTCTGGCATTCTGGTTATTATTAACTGTCTAATAAAAACTGTAAAATATCTGGAGCAGACACCATTTTTTTTCTTTAGTCATTAAATAAAAACAAATGCACATAATAAAAAATTCTGAATTATAAAAAGGTTGTTAGAATGCCAAAGTAAATTGACCCTTCTTTAGACACATCCAGTTACAGTATACTCTCTGTTTTAGAGCCACTGTGAGAAATCTGGTAAGTTTTTGGCAAATAAAATGATACAATTCAAAGCTATGCAATAAATCAGAATAAAAGAAAGAACAACAGAGTCACCTCAGATGATTCTACATTTACTGATATATTCATGAATGTTAACACAGGTAAATTATAATGACAAATTAACAATATTTAGCATAAACAGAATGTAAAAAAGTATTTGTTTCATAAAAATACCTCTTTGCATGCTGTGCTGCCGTTACTTGCTCAATAAACTTCTTACAATTAGCTTTACAGTAAACTCATATCCTGTCTAAGTTCAATTATTTTAGTATAGAATACAGCATTTTAAGTGAAAACATCCTCACTTTGTTAAGCATGTGAAACAATTCCTAAACATGTTGGTCAGGCTATCCTGTCAAGTTAGGAGTCATAGTAAAACCTTCCCCAGCACTAGGGATGGGTACCGGTATCCGGTGCCATGATGGCACCGGTTCTGACATAAACGGTAGTAACCAGACCGAAAAGCAGCGCACATTTCGGTGCTTTATTTATGTGCTTTTTTTTCCTGGGATGTCATACACTTTGAATTCTAGCCAATCATTTTACGTTTCTGAGGATAGTAGGCGGGTCCAGGTACGTACGTTCTTTTAGAGCAGAGCTACAGATTAAAAATGCCCAAGTCTGGCTGTACTTCACAGCAAAATATGCAAACTCAGCAGCCTGCAACAAGTGCTTTAAGCTGATACTGTGATACTGTTAAAGGAAGTAACACCTCAAATCCGATGAAACACCTGGCGACGCACAGCGGTTTTTTTAAAAGCCGAAAAATGCGCCTTATTTGATAGCTTGCTGCGAGACCTCACACTGTGCACATCACAGGTGGGTTGCCTGTTATCGGACCGGAGTTAGCAACATCCCCCAAAAACCCGAAGAGTAGAGTCCTGGCCCCTAGCCCTGCCAGTGTAGCAGAAATGATGACGGATGATGATGGCAGCAGCAGCTGTTCTTCTCTGCGTGACTAGCTTAATGTTCTTCGTGTGTAATTTACGTTGAGTAGGCTAACCACGTTATTACATTAATGCATGTAAGGTGAACTAGCAAACACCGTCGTAGTTACATGCAGCTGTCTTCTTGTTTGATGGCAGATACTCCCTTCACCCTGGCCAAAAAGGCTAAAATAACCAAAGAAAAAGTGGAAAACAGTTAAACATGAGAGGTTTTTGGACAAAGTTTGTGTTTTTTCCATTGTTTAAGCACTGCTTCCAGCCAAGAGTGATACCATATATGCCCCATAGCTGCAGAAAAGGCTAACATTGTTATCTTTTTACAAAAAACAGCTGAACATGAGAGGTTTTTGGACCAATTTTGTGTTTTCCATTCTTTAAGCACCGGTTTGAGCACCGTTTAAGCATCGGCACCGTTTCAAAAGTACCGGTTTGGCACCGGTATCGGATTAAACCTAAACGATACCCATCCCTACCCAGCACTTATTAAAAGATTTACATAAATGAACGTTTGTATATATTTGAGTTTGTGTGTACTTTTTGCATTTCTGCCCTGTGCAGATTAGAGAAAATACAAAAACATGTCAAACTTAAACAAATAAACTTCAAAGATTTCATTAAAAGGCCCAAATTACCATGACTTTCATGCTCAAGTGTATGTAAACCTCTGACAACAACAGCATTTACATGCTGAAGTATGCTGAACTTTATTGACATCTGAATGTCTGAACACATGGCAAGGATTACCTAGACCATATACTTTCTTCTTGGCATTGGGATGGACCACTGTAGGACTGATTTGACAAATGAATACACTTGACATTATGTTGTACTAAACTGTCTATTAGATTTCACTAACAGAACACCAGACTGCTCCAGCCCTGGCTATCAGGCAAAGTCACTACAGAATCAACTCAGCTTTATGTTCAGGAAGCAGATGCTCTATCTAATCTATCTTATGCTTTTTTTTTCTTTTCTTTTTGTTTAATTGCATTTAAAGTTTGCTGGTATAGACACTGAGTACCTCTCTGCTTGGCATGTCCTACATTCTCCATATATTAATACCACTCCTGCATGCCATGAATCTTGTGTCCTTTGTCCTATAGTTTGTTTTTTCCTCTGTCCTCCAGGTATCACTGATTCCAAAGCTGAACATTCCAGGTCTGCTGTTCCTAGCCAAGAAAGATCATGTGCTGCTTAAAAGAGAATAAAACCTGGCTTTCAGCCAAACACATCAGCTACGCAGCCACTGACGTACATCATTTCCCTCTCTCAGGGCACATTGCTTACATGCATAACCTTCAGATTTACATTTCCTCACCGAAGGATTACTCGAAATAAACATGTCTCATGCGGCAGGGTGGGAAAACTCTATAAGCTAGTTCTATTTGGTATCACAATATGTCATAAGTGAGCCAAAATTTCTTTCCATTGTCTGTCAGCAAGGAGGATGACAGTGATTGTAGATGATGATCATGTAACATAATGGACTCATATCAGCAGATGTGTTTTTTCAGACTAATGGCTTTGTTCTTTTTCTGTTTGAAAGATGAAAAACTATCTAAAAGTCACTTTGATCAGTGCATGCTACACTCTCCCACATTGTCAGGATTGGTTATGGTTCTATTGTAGAAGCACTGCTGGGTAAAGATGACATGGGGCATGACTGATGGTTGGCATGACATGCAGGCAGCTCGGAAGCTATCTGGAAAGATGTTTCTGAGGTAAGCAGGCTTTGAGCTTTAGTACAGTGATTTACTTTGTTTGGAATCAGCAGGGTGACAAAGGAGAGGGGACACACGGCTGATCAAAAGTTATGGCAGACTGGATCAGTTGATGCATTTGTTTAAATAACTATCAGACTAGAAGCTACGGTCTACTTCTCAGCACTGATACCACTACGGAAACTCACTCCACATTTATGTGTAGTTTTACATTTTCATTTTTAGGTTTCCATAGAGTAACAATGTAATACACTTATCTAAGCACTGTGTGTTTCTGTAGGACTATCAGTCTCTTGTTGTGGAGGGATTTTGGACCACTTTTCTTTACAATCTTTACAAGATTGATTTAGTTCATTGAGGTCCTGCCACAGCATTTCAGGCAGGTTGAGGTCTGGACTTTGGACCATTGCAACACTTTGATTCTTTTCTTTTTCAGCCGTTCTGTTGTATATGTATTGGCATGCTTGGGATCATTATTCACTGTTGAGTAATTGTTGGGATAGGACCCCGTTTCAGACAAGCTTTAACACTCAGTCAGATGGTTTCACATGTGACTCTAAAACACTTTGGTCTACAGAGGACTTCATGGTTGACTACAAGGTGACTACAAGGTCCCATGGCTGCAAGTCCAAATCATTACCCCTCTACCATTGTGCTTGATAACTGGTATGAGGTGTTTGTGCTAATGTGCTGTCAAAGGCGACTTCCAACAGGGTAATCAGGACCCAGGAAACAGAGTGGAGGAGGGGTCCAGTCTTCAACACTGGGCCTCTCCACCTTATTCACTGGGTTTGGTTAAAGTTGGACACAGGACTGCATACACTCATGTAGAAATGTTCTTCTCCACATGAGTGTATAAGTGAAGCTGAATGCAAAAGAAAATGAGTGTTCTCAAAAGAGAGGTTAAATAAGAGGTTATCAGGAGCAGAGCAGAACTCGAGTTAACCTTTATCAGCCTGCATTTTTTCAGAAACGTTACCAAACGTTTATGTGCTCTCTGTGCAGAGGAGTTTTTTGTTTCCTGTTCTCATGCTGTCCTCCCATAGGTGCCCAGCATGAGTAGAGGTCTCTTTTTCCTCTTCTACTTTCCCATTGTTGTGTACTTTTTCAGTGTTTTTCTGTAACGCTGCCGGTCTCCGACCTGTATTCGCATGTGATGTCTATGTTGTGTGTGTAAGTCGGGGAAGGGGTTCTATTCTACTGCGGGGCAACCTGCATGTGGCCAATAAAGCCTTTCATTCATTCATTCATTCATTCATTCATTCAAGTACTATTCTTGGGGTTTTGCATTAATAATATATTTACTATTAGCATTCGTATAAAAATAAATGTAGATAGATGTGGCATTAAAGCAGGCCTTTTTTTCAGAGAATCATATTGACTTTGATACGGTAAGAAAAGGACCACATCAAAAAAAACATAGGAAATCGGAAGATCAACTGACTGCTGTGAGAGCGCTGTGACTGTCAGCCCTTTGTCCGACTGACTCCAGCTCCTGCACGTTGGATGGCAGCTGCTGATGATAGTTCTGGTTCTGTTCTGGGGACCCTGTCTGACCTGATGTGTCGCTCTAACAAGAACCTGCAGCAGGTGGAGGACTGGTTCATGTGCTGAGTCTCCAATGTCTACAGAGCAGAACAAGGACTGCCAGCTGCAGCACGCAGTGGTGTAGTTTTAGTTTGATGACGGGGATGAGAAACTCCATGGAGAGACAGCTGATTTTTGCTCTATTATTTATTTTCATAAAGTATATATGCTATGATTTATTAATGTATATAAGAACCTGTGGGTGTGCCTTTATTTGTGGTCATACCCTAATGCAAATGGATTACTGTGTTTTCTTTTTAAAGACATCAGAGGACCTGATTGAGATGGTGGGCGAGGCGGTGCTGGCACATCTACAGCTGCTCGCTAGCTGGAAGAAGTCCTTACCCTTGAGCTACCTGAATAAGAATTAACGTGTAATTTAACAAAATAATTAAAGAATACTTAGCTGTCATCAAGCTGCAGTTACTCTCTATTTTGAAGATGTCCAATAAGAGCAGCTATTACTGATTAAAGACTGAAAATCATGTAATAGGAACTCTTTGGCAAAAAATGTTGTTTTTCACCCATTTGGCAGGAGAGGTATGGCTAATTCACTGCCACATTAATAATAGTTTTTAATAAAATAAATTAAATAGAGCAAAAATCTGTGCTTGTAGAAAAAAAGCTTTTTTTAGTTTCAAAAAGAATTGACTGAAAAATGATCAAATTGTTTAAATTCTGTGACCTGAATTTCTTGATACTTCACATCTGCTTATTTGGCTTTCATTTGCAAAGCCATTGTTGTCACAGGCACATGTCATTGTGGTTGGCATGGCTGTTTAAAAAGATAAAACATGATATATGAGTGAATAAACAACATTTTTAAGAATAGTGTGCATGGATGCAATTGAATTTAATGCCTGCTTGGAATCAGGAATTGTTGCAGTAAAATATAACTGTCTTTAAAGACTTTTAGATGCACTTTCACCTTTACTTTGAGGGTACGGAGTCCTTCAGGTGGTGTCATTGTGACTAGCACCACCAGCATCCCTGCTGTGAATTGTGTTGTTGGAGGGTCATGTCCTCCTTTAGGTCTCCCAGCATCCTCCCAGCGCGAATTCCCCTCCTTCTTGTGTGAAGCTGTTAGTGTGCTAATCGCTTCAGCCACACTCCATTATCAAGGTGCAGTGTGCCTCTAGTAAATGCAGTCCCTCACTTATCACCTGGTCTTTTGGGGATAGTTTGAATAAGTTGATGACAGCTGCAGAAAAGTATAAAGGACTTGTGGTCTCCACCATACATAGACACTACACTGACGAATCAGCAAACAGTGAGCACACATCAAATAGTTTTACTCATACCAAACAACATTTTTGTTTTGTCTCAGTAGACAAAAGATGTGACACCAGTTTGCTATCGGTGTCCTTCTAATGTAAGGGATGTACGACGATATCCTCTGTCTTTTAGAAAACAAAACATGTTCCAAACTTTATCAAAAGCTGAAATGTAACAGTCAAAGACCCATTATTGAATCATATCTGACCTGCTGCTGGGCCTCACCTTTTCCCTTTTTTATGCTGCTGGGATTGTGGTTACAGAGCATATCAATTAGCGCTTCATACTGTATTTGAAGGGCTACTTGGCCATCAAAATGGTGCACCTTACAATACAAACATGCTAAATATACAAGGAAGTGCAGGGAATTGGAGAAAACAGAGGGGGAAAGCTTCAATATCTCACCTGAAATAGCAATCTACGCCAAGCCATTGTTTTTGGAAGATCCAGTCATGTCAGAGTTGTTGTCTGTGGTTGATAAAAATTGTGCAGACTTGTGGGTCTGGGCTTGAGATTCCTTCAAGGTGTACCTAGCTATACCTGCCAGGCTTAGCTGTCAGCTTCAAGCTGGATACAGCTATCAGCTAGCCCCCCATGGTACCCTAATCCACAGTTATCGAGATTCATGTCAGCCCACTCCAGTACCCTAGTTCCTCAACTTTCGCAGTTTAAAGAGTGGGCCTACTAAGCCTCCAGTGCAGCCTCCAGCCATAAGAACTTCCCAGCCTATAACTGCATCTGTGTTAAGTTATACCTCTTGGCTGACATTCACAAAAATATGTTTTTGTCCATTTTGGCTGGTCTGTGCCAGAAGGGTTCAGAAGTCCCAGCCTCCATCACCAGCTCCTTGCTCCATCCCGAGAGAGCTGTTTGTACCAGCCACCTTTCTTGATCCTGGAGGGTCTTTACCTTCACCACCTCTGGATGAGGTCCATCTGCTCAACTCATCTCTTTCTGGCCAAAGAGGGTTTCTGCTTATACTGGTGCCCCCAGTCCTGCCTCTAGTCTGTCTTCTGGAGAGGCAATACTTGCTGTCTACCTGAATTCTTCAACACACCAGCAAAAATCACATAAAAGCCTCTGGGCTCTACACCCAAGATGTAAATTTCTTCTGTACTCCAGCTGGTTGTTCACTACTGAAACACCATCCAAGCAAATCTGTTCCGAAAACACTGATTTGCGACGACAATTGATTTACACCGCATTTCACATACATTTGTATTTTATTTATATTCACGTGCATGTTTGTTAGGATTATTATGAATACAGTGCTTGGATTCATCGACTTCTAACTGAAGATAAAGAAAAAAGCCCAGCTAACCTGCCTGCTCTCCCTTCCTTTCACTGCACATATGAAAAACCATAAATGCCATTTGAAGAACATGCAGGCCTTGCTCTGCTCTGCTTTATCGCTTTAGCCAAATGGAATTACAGTCATATAATCATAAAAAGAGAAGGCAATCAGAAGTCAAAGTAACTGAAAAGTACACATCTGGGCAGATAAGAAAAACATTTTACATATAGGCCTGAGATTTCCTATATTGCTACCAGACTGCAGCAGAGATATAATGGTGATCATTGTGATATTGGATCTCTGTGCACTGTTATTTTGTCAAATGAACACTCCAAGCCCTGTGGCTTTCTCCTATCGAATTAGACTAAAACACATATATTACACTGAATGAACAGTCAACTATTGTCTAAAATGTTCTTAGGATGGAGAACTCGTGGCTTCACTCAAACAGTCACAAAAAATTTAAAGCATTAATGACGAATATGAAATTTTATGCACCAAAAAACAAATGAAGAAACGTATGTGAGATTGCAAAGAGGAATCACAAAGAGGAACTGACACTCTCACAGCAGATCCAAAGCAGCCATTAAAGTTTGCCTGATGGGCTGCTCTTTTCCATAAGCTATTTAAAACAAAATGTAGGCAATCACTTCTGTGCAGCGACATAAGACTTAGCATGGAAATGACAAGATCATGCAAGAATGTTCTTTTGAAGTAATTATGGTGGTGAAATGCTGAAATAGAGTTGTCAAGCTCCTGACCCCATTATGGCTTCAAATTTCTTAACAAAGTTTCAGCGCTTTGAAATGCACTGAATAATAATGACGCTGTGATTTAAAGTGCTTTGCCTTTGCTCTTGGGACTATTGACAGTTGTAGAAGCAGAATTTACAGACTTCTAGTGAAGCAAAGAGCTCACACTGCAGCCCTGGGTCTGTTTTTACTGAGCTATTCCCTCCATTTTTACATTTGTGTTCCTGCCCATGTGTCAAGTAACATTTTTTTAATCATAGAAAATGATTACACACCTGTGCGTGTGCATGTGTGCACAAAAACAGACCATGTATGTGTTTATCGGTGTAACTGAAACATTTCTAAATGTCTAATCTTTCCACCAATGATAATTTTGTGACAATGCTGCAGATGTTAAAGAAATTACAACTTGCGCTGTTTATGAATGCTAGCCATCTAATGAGGTTCTATTAGAACAATATTTAATCATGTCACCTTTAAGATGACTGTCTGAGTCATACCTCATTTGATTGTCATTCACATGGAAATTGTGAAATTTGAGTTGTGTATTCGTAAATCGTAGTATTTCCATCAATCCATTTTCTTCCACTTACGCAATTCAGGATCGAGATTAGGCATGCTCTGGACCGTTCTCCAGTCTGTTGCAGATCTAACACAAAGAAACGGAAAACCATTCACACTCATATTTGCACCTATGGTCAATCAATAATCACCAGTTAGCCTAACATGTATGCTTGTCTCTGGGAGGAAGAAAGAACACATCATCTCAACACAGAAAGGCCGTGAGGCAACAGTGCTAACAAATACACCACTGCACTACCTGGTAGTGGTTATGTTTGTAAAAATATATTACGTTATTTAATATAAAACTAATTTCAATACTGAAATCAGCCTCCACAGGTCCCACGCCTTGTGCACCTGCTCAGCACCAACATATGGTGCCAGAAAATGCTGTTTTCCCTTTTTATTTGAACTTATTAAGACCACGTAATTTAGTCCGGATGGACGAGCAGAAGGTGAGGGCACAGGGAGTCATGGCAATGTGGACAAAGGCTGTTTTGCTGCAGGTTGGGAGTATGGAATTCGGATCACTATAGTTAGCCTGATAAATATTCAGTCAGGACTCAGAACCTGAATTAAACTTTAACCTGATCATAATTTATATTCTAAGGACTTGGTGGATATAGGGTTTTAGTATTTATAACTATGTATGAGTTTGCCGAGTTATATAACTGAAGACCATTATTTTTATTTAACAATGTTTAGAACACAGCTTAAAGACTTTTTTTTCCTATTAGACAGTGTAGAATATATGAATACAATTAAACTTCAACTGTAACTTTATTAAACTATATCCACATGAAATGACATTGTGGAAATGTCAATCAATTTGATATTGCTAAATGATATCACCACTTAATATAATTGCATACAGGGATGGTAGAAAAATGTTTACACCCTCTTTAAATTCTAAGGTCATATCAGGCCATCATAAAACTCATCGGGTCCTTAGCAGGTCTTAAAATTAAGTAAATAGAACTTCTGAGTCAACTTCAGACTAACAGCAGAACATGACATACCTTATTACAGCATTTCATTGTTTAGTTAACAAAAATTAAGCCAAAGTGCAGAAACACTGTTTAAAAAACAAATTGCAGCCATACTGCTTCCATGGGAATCAAGAGAAACAGCAGCCAGGTGTTGATAACCAAATATTCAGGTGTGTGTTAACATAATTCCAAGACGGAAAGACATCACCAATGATTAAAGAAGCAGCTCTTGCTGCCCATCAATCTGGCAAGGGTTATAAGGCCATTTCCAGACAATTTGAAGTCCATCATTCTACAGTGAAAAAGATTATTCATATGTGGAAAACATTCAAGACAGCTGCCAATCTTCCCAGCATTGGACACACCAGTAAATTCAGTCCAAGGTCAGACCGTGCTATCCTGTGAGAATTTGCCAAAAAACAAACAAAAAAAGACTCTACAGACCTCCATTAAATTTCAAAGCTGTACATGACAATACAAGTACTGAACAAGTATGGTTTGATGGAGAGATTACCAGGTCTTAAAATAAATAAAACGCCAGAAAGCGTAGGCTTCCAAAGCTGAACAAACTACAAGACTTTTGGACAGTTGGGACTAGATGTTTGGCTATAATGCACATCATCTCAAACACCTCACACTAGCTGTCAAGCATGGTGGTGGAGGAGTGAGGATTTGGGCTTGTTTTTGCAGCCACAAGAGCTGGGCACCTTGCAGTCATTGAGTTGATGATGAACACGTCTGTATACCAAAGTATTCTAGACTCAAATGTGAGACCATCTGTCAAACCACTAAAGCTTGGCTAAAACTGGTTTTTCAGGACAAAAACAGGACAATGACCCCAAGTACAGCAGCAATTCCACTACAGAGGGGCTGAAATGGGAAAGAATCAACGTGCTGCAGTGGTCCAGTCAAAAATTCAAAATATGTTCCCTCTCATATCCCAAAAGGTTGATTCTGTTCATCCGGAGACTTCTTCAAGCTGAGATTGACCTCACAGCCCATTGTTCATTCAGTGGGCCAGTTTTAGTCATTGTGCAAATGTACTGTTTATAAGTCTGTGAAGGTTCTCAGTCATCCAGGTCATTGTAGTCAAAGGAGCTTGCAAAGAAAAGCGTTTGGACTTCTTTAAGTTGCTTGAAGACGTTTCACCTCTCATCCGAGAAGCTTCTTCAGTTCTAAGGTCAAATGGTGATGGGTCCCAATCAGCCAGGGTTTCGGGTGAGCTCATTGTGAAACCTGGCCCCACCTTACAATGAGCTCACCCGAAACCCTGGCTGATTGGGACCCACACCCAGTTTCACACCTTGGCTCAGGCGATTAGAGGATCATCAGGGGGTCCTTTTGTCCCTCTGTGGGGGGAAACTCCCACTAGGTTTAAATCTGGGACTCTCCACCATTTGACCTTAGAACTGAAGAAGCTTCTCGGATGAGAGGTGAAACGTCTTCAAGCAACTTAAAGAAGTCCAGACGCTTTTCTTTGCAAGCTCCTTTGACTACTGTTTATAAGGTTGGGGAAACCTGCAGTCAGCTGAGACTGAAGAAGTCACTCGGATGAGTGACGTAACGTTTCTCCCACTGAAAACGCTACG
This sequence comes from Neolamprologus multifasciatus, assembly GCF_963576455.1. Lineage (NCBI taxonomy): Eukaryota > Metazoa > Chordata > Actinopteri > Cichliformes > Cichlidae > Neolamprologus > Neolamprologus multifasciatus. Next base: position 33,546,245 of record NC_140455.1, read on the forward strand.
TCCAGATGAACAGAATCAACCTTTTGGGATTTCCTTACCTGGATGATTGTGCATGCATCAAGACATTTCCTCATACCTTTTGAATTATATTGTGCTCAAAGATAATATTTACAAAAAGTAATCCAAGCACATTTATATTTCTCAGATTCAAGCAATATTGTCATATTTGTTTTATTTTCTTTCTGTGAGTGGGCAATTACTGTTCACCCTGAAAGATGGCATTATCAGCAAGCAAAGTGTGCCTCCGGAATCATTATCTACATTAACAGTTTATTTTAGGAAACGATGTTAGTGGCAGTGCTTCTAGTTAAAATAAGGTTTTTTTTCTCTAGCTCAGTTTTTACCTAACAATCCAGACCATATATAAAATATATTATGAAAAACTATTAAAAAGTCAAGATACCTGAATTATCGTAATATTAGAGAGGGAACTTTCCCATATTCCACCAGATTTACATGTTACATGTTAATAAGTAATAACAAAGCTGACAGTTTTAAACCAGGAACCCTCTTGCTGTGATGTGAAACCACTAACCACTTGCCCAGTATGCAACATGTAAATGCCATCAGAACATTAAACTTATAATAAACCTTTTTTCATTTAACCTTTTCATATTCTCAACTTCCTGTGCAACAAATTGGAAGTAGCATGCTTATCTTCCCTCCTCATAACTTACAGACTGTGTTGCCACTTTCATACTATTCAGACCTGAGGTTAGAGGACTGTGCTGCAAATGTGTGTTTGGAGAGACGTATTTTAGTGTAGTTTAAAATGTATGTGTGACAAAATTGCTTGGTTGTTAGCTATCTTGATACTTCAACGTTACACTTAGGCTTTTAAAGTGGGCTGGAACAATCTGGAACATGCCATCACCTTTAGTTAATGAGTAATTACATCTGATAGGCAGGCTAATGCATTTTACTAGCAAATTAGTTATTTTTTGTATCTTGCATTGCTGCCAGAGACGGAATGGCAATACTTGACAGGTAATAAGAAAATAGCAACACCCCACTGCCAGCTTACACCTTGAACACATCCGTTTCCTTTACATTCCTGTGATCTGTTTGCTGTGCAGATAAAGTTTCAGTGTCAGTACTTCAGCATCTAGCTAGCTACAGAAGCAAACTGAACATAAATAGTAATGTTTTTTAAGTGACAGATAAGCCAAATGTAATTACTGCATTTACCAAGGAGTAAAAAAAATGTTACTGGACTCCCTGATAGACATGAAAATACTAGCCATACTAGATAAATGCTAGAGCAGGGTTAACTGCTTAGTTTGCTGTATTGTGATAAAGTTTCCGATATCAATCCATTTATGATGCTCAATAGGTTCTCTCAATGAATTTTGCATTTTAAACCAGCTTTATAGTGTCTAGCAGCTGGAAATCATACATAAAGCATGCAGAACATCTGCTTATATCTTGTTGAATTCAAATCGCTAAATCCACAAAGAGCAGCGGCGCAGATCATCTGTACACAAAGAAGACTCTACTGAAGCTCACTGAACAAATGATTATGTGACTCCAGATAGGTCTTTACCTCACACTGCACCGCTACACCTGATCTTAGGGTTTTCCCACTTACCGCTGGTTACGTTACTGCTTCACACACAAATATAAAGTGAATCCAGTAACAGATTAGTTTTTTAAAGCATTACCCCCAGCTCTGTTTGCCTTTATGTTCGTTTTTATTGTTTTGTTTTCCCAGCATCACTTTGCATTACTGACATTTATTCCATGAATGTTAAACTGTAAGGCCGGCAATATGTTTTCTGCTTTTGCCATTAGTAAACCTTGCATTTCTATCTTCTAGTGGTATACATTATAGTGACAACTGATCACAATTGAAAGACCAAATGAAGAGGCTATACTCATGCTGAAATTTAATACAGTATGCATTGAAAAACAGCAGGTGATTTTACTTACTTTGAAGTGGTGATAAATCGTCTGCTGCTGCCACCGGCAAATGTTGTCTGGAGCCAATAAAATAATCCAAATTTGATTATTTCTCTGACTTTGAGTAATATAGTTTATATTGGTTGCAGTTTTGCAGTGATCAGTAATACAACCCAGGCAATTTAGAAGAAGAAGTTTCAGGACAAATCTATTGTTCCTAGAAAAAGGAGAGCAGGCGCTGTGACGTTATTTACGATGGAGCTGCTCTGCAATGTGACGTGCTAGATGTTTTAAATAACCAGACAACTGAACGACTCTAATAACCAAATAAAAAGCCGACTGTTATCTTGAGTTATGTTGAAGGATGGAGCCTCGTGCCCCTCTACTATTATGTCTGGGCTCCATGTCATCAATCCTGCCCATAGCATTAAATCCTGGCCAGGATCTATGAACCCCTATTGGTATTGGATTTCAGGTCTGCTATGAAACCCTCAGTCAAAGCTTTAAAACATCATCTTTGTCTTAATCCACTGATCGATCGCTCTGACAGGTTGAAATAACACAATAAAGTAGATTTAGTGGTCAAACAATCGGGGGCACGTCATGCTTCAGAATAAAGGATGGCGCGTGGTGAATTGGAAAAAGGAGTAAAACTCTATCCCGAACAAAAGGGAATGCCCCAAATTAGTCCGCAGCACCACTGAAAACTGTAATGCACAATGTTTACTAGGAAAGCAATTAATAGAAGGAAAAACAAGATCTAGTGCAGCAAAAGCAACAAAAGAGAGTCCTAGAGACACAACAAAAATGTGTTTTTACAAAACCCCGATACTGATTTTTTTCTTTCTAATAGTATATCCTCATTTGTCCCGAGCAGATGACAGTAAATACATTTCCAGAATAGGTTTTCCATCACATCTATAGCCAATTATGTTAAAAATGATTAATAAATAATTCTGTATAAGACTTAGTTTACATAATTTGCAGTTGTGTTATTTTGCTGATTAATGCCAGTACACTTCAATTCAATTAGGAATTTACAGAAATCTACTGTATGTATCATTTTCCTCTAAAGAAGGGGTGTGAATGGGTAGGGGCAATATGGAAGGAGCGGCTCTTTTTTTATTCAGTGGTGGGTAAGAGTATATTTGTGCCCTAAGGTCACACAGAGTGGCACTTGGGCTGATCAAAGAGAAAATTGGACCAACCAATAGGGGCTTTTTGGACCACTCCAGTGCCCATCTGGTGTGACATTCAAAAATGAAGCATGGAAGTGTTCCACTGGGGCACAGACATATCCCCCAAAAAAGCCAGTTTGGCAGTCATTTTAAAGTCCATTATGCTTACTACGTTAAATGAACTTGGTGCCTGGAGTAGTTAATCTCAGACTTCCAGCTTGGTCCAGTGTGTCCAACCAGTGCCAGATAGCCAGAAACAAACATCTTAGAGCACTCTGCAATATGGACCATGTGAGAGATGACAGATGTAAAAGGCTTTTAAACAGGTATATAGGCCTTTATTTCTATTTTGCACCTGTATTTCCCACAGCAGAGGAGTAATTTACCATAGTTACAGTACAAATTAATTGGCCAATCTAATGAAAACTCAAGTTGAGCAAAGAATTTAACAAGAGAACAAAATAAGACAAATAACTGATTATCTCCAGCTTAGACATAATGATCCAAAACTAAATACACCGAGGAAACAGTTCTGCATTGAGGCAATATAGCAGAGCCCCTGACAGCATAGTCTCTATAGTCTGCTCATCACTATGGGTGAAAATACACTGCTCATCATCAGGAACCTATATATTCAGTAGCTCTTTCCACCCCAATTAAATGACAGATTGAGCGCCGCTATAAGTTCATTTAATACTGAATTGGTGTTATGTAATAGTTTTTTTCTGTAAAAGTGTGAAAATAAATGTAGATATATTAAGAGAATGCATCTGCCCTCTATTTAAAATCAATATATCCTTCAGTGTATCCTTGAAATATCAGGCAGAACTCCCCTTCGTAATACCACACTTGGCACTTTCCCCCAGGATATTGACCATAAAAGGAGTCCAAAAGGATTTTAATAGTTTGGAAGACAGTAAAATAGTAAAGTAAAATACAGTCTAGGGGGTGAGAAATAAATTAGTAAATCATGGCTTAGCTGAGGTTTAGCATGTTCATTTTGTAGCATTCTAGAAGTTGATATTCACTATTAATACTGATTTTATTTATATTATTTGTACTTGACAAATATTATTTTCTGTTATTGAATTTACTGTTATTTCAGAATCAGAATCAGAAAGGGTTTTATTGCCAAATGTTGAGCAGGTTTACAACATTAGGAAATTGCTGCGGTACTTAGTGCAAACATACTGTCATATAACGCTTAAATAGACATAAAAATAAGAATTAAACGTTTGATTGATATCAGAACAAGTTTTCAATGACTTTATCTGATGTTAAAGAAACTCGTCAGCATCATGGACAATCCATACCACCCCATGTATGCCTCACAGTGTGGTCACCATAGCACACACAGCAAAAGGCTGAAAAGACCCACTACAGGGGGTCTTTTCTGCCTGTGGCTATTAGACTGTACATCTCCTCCCTGTTCTGTAAGGGGTGAGAGCGACATTTAAATACAGTTTAAACCTCGACACACGCATAACACCCTTTCACAACACTGTACTGTCACCAGCTGTTGTTTACCACACAGGAGGATTACATTATCATCAGTAATTTGTTCGTTCTTTTTCACCCACCTCATCGGCTGAAATTAATATCGTTATTAATGTTGTGCAATTTTCTTCGTATTTGCACTATTATTCTCACATGTGAGATACTGTACATCCTGGCCTTTATATTTAGATTCTTACTGTTTTTCTTTTATAATCTGCATCATGTTATTGAATAGTTTTACTATATTCTGCTGCTTTAAATTAAGTCTGAGGTCAAGCTTCTCAGCTGGAGAAGGATGGAGTGCCCACTCCAGGGTATCGCAGTGTCATTTTCATGAACGAGGGAAGGAAGGAGTGCCAGAGTGACAGGCAGCTTGGTGCATCCACTCCAGTGAGAAAATGCTGCACCGGTCTGTTGTGGTGAAGTGAGGTGGGTGTTCAAGCAAAGTTGCTTGCTTACCGGTCGCTCTATGATCGCACCACGAGTTCTGTTTAGTGACCAAAAGAATAAGATAATGGATACAAGTGGCAGAAAAGAGTTGGTGTTGGCCGAATGGTGTCTGGGCTTTCTTTAAGAGCAAAGGTGAGGAACTTGGTCAATCGGGAGCGACTCAAAGTAAAGCCGCTGCTCATCTTTTTCAAAAGGAGCCAATTGAGGTGACATCTTATAGTTGAGCTCTTTCAGGCATGTCCCACTGGTGGGGGGGCAGACTCAGGACACACGGGGGAGATTATGCCTCTCAGTTTGCTTAGGAGCACCTCAGAGTCCCTTACAGAAGAGTTGGAGAGAGGGCTGGGGAGACTGCACTGAGGGAATCTCTGCTTAGAATCCTTCCAAGCCAACCTGGAACTGCATAAGTGATGAAAGATGGATGGATAGACGGATGGAACGAGCTCCAGAGCTACAGCGCTACTAATTAGAAGGTTGTTGGTTCAATCGCCAGCTGCTGCAGTTTGGATATCCTTGGGGAAGATACTAACTCCATGTTACTCTCTTATGCATCCGTTTGAGAGTGTGAGTAAGTGTGAATGTTCCATAAAAAGCACTTAAGCAGTGAATGAAGCTTGTTGTACAAAGCATTTTGAGTGCTCAGGTAGTGTAGAAAGGCAATACATGAGAACCAGTCATTTACTATTTACCTGTCCATGGATGGATAGACATTGTGCCAAAGGCTGCTTTGATTCTAGTTGCTTTTACTGTTGCTCAAAGCCTCCTTGAATTACCAGCAGCAATGCTGTCAGCTTAATTTGAAATAATCCCACAATCAGTATTGTTAAACATTTCACACTCGACAAAGCGTTTTACCTGCGAATGAACACAAACGAGATTATCTGAGGAGTAAGTCTACTGCTAACAGCAAAAAGCTATCGCTCTTCTGTGCCGACTCGATGGCTTCCAGGTAAAATTACATTGACGCGTAAGCTGGCATAGATGTACTGCCCAGGGAGACATATTGAAACTGTAACCCAAATGTTTCTTTGTATAAATTACACTTCATGACAAACTGCCACTGCTGATAAAGACCCATTTAAATGTATAGAGGGACATCATGGGGAAAAAAAACTGCCACTGGGAGGTTAGAAAACTTGTGCTATCAGGATGGTTCCCCTGAGGCCAGTAAGAAGCTGAACCACGGTGTTCTCTCCATGAAGCCTATTGTTAGTCTAATGAACAGACAGAACTTGATTAAAACATTTCAAACATCATTTGGCCCACAATGCGGTGTCGAAAGGCTCCCCCGCAGAGCACACTTAACACCCCGATGATCTGAGGCAGGAGGCCTCTTACCCTCACTCAAAGGTGAGCCCACAAATCACTGTAATGCATTCAGCAGGGGTCTCTCTCGTCTTCTCTGGTTCCCTTTCTCCTTCTCTTTGCCGCTCGCAACGCTCGTCGTTAAAAATTCATTAGACACTGTTTGTATCGCCTCCTCAAGGATGTCACCCTTGATGGCCAACTGTGTAGGAAAAGGCAGTTTCCGCAGGCCGGAGGGGATTGATGGAGCTCCCAGTGTGCGCCGAGGTACACTCCGTGTCTTTGATGTATGCGTCAGATCACCGCGTTAGAGACATGCTCAGCGTTTGAATGAGACGCACAAGAGGTTTAGAGCATGACCACAGACTGTGACCTCTGCGAGTTTAACTGCTGTTAGAGCTCTTATACCTAAAGTGCACTTGTGGAATGTTTGAATAGCTGTCGTTTTTGAATTACTTACTTGCAACTGTTGGGCGTGCAGTGTCGTATGCATTGTGAACTTTCAGGTATGTAACTGACAGTTCTAAAAATGATAATAATAAAAATAACGGCAAATGTGAAATGTTTGTGAATTAATGCAGAGGCAGGGAAAGTAAGTCGAGGAGTTGTGGGGATGAGAGCAGCGTGAATGACGGGGAGATTGACAAACTATTTTAAAAATAACCCTAAAGCATCCTTTTCTTAAACGGATGATCTGATATCGTCGTGTTGGTGTTGTTCCCAGATCATCATGAAAATGTTGTTCCAGGTTCAACATTGCAAGTGACCAATCACATTGTTGTGACGTTATTCTTTTGCGTACCAACCCATTCGTGCATTTATGAAATTCCAATGTTGCAAGGACAATATCAATTCTGCTTAGCGTTTATTAAAGGGTTAGGGTCCGTTGATCGGCGGACAAAGGCGGTTTCTCGCAGCTTAAGTACAGTTTTTTGTTTTACGCCGGTTTTTCCCGAAGTCGCAAAAGTATGACATCACAACATTCTGATTGGTCACTTGCAATGTTGATCCTGGAACAACCTTTAGTATGATGATCTGGGAACAACACCAACACGAGGATATCAGATCGTGCTTCTTAAACTCAAAAACGAATCTCATCTGCTTCTCCACAGCCTCACACTTTGTATAAATGACCTTTTAGTTAATTGATGAGAATTGCAATGAGCTTTCATGCACAACCATGCACTATATTAAGATGTTTATTAACTTTCCTATAATGGGGTTATAGCTTATAATCTATTGGCCATTTGTGATTTGACACAAATAATTTGATCATAATAGACGCTACAAGTGCATTGGTGCAAACAATGAATGTGGCACCACTAGAGATGTTTGAAATGATCATCAGCACAACTTTCCTTCAGCAACAACTTCATTAATATTTATTAAATAATAATAATGATAGCAATAATGGCATGCACATATTTTCCTAGAATGGTCAGCCCTTTTGTGTTATTGAGATTGTCCTTTCAGTTTCAGAGTTAATGACGGCACTTTTAGTCCCACACTCTAAAAATATTTATGCCCAAAATTTACTTTGATAGCATCTAAATTTTCCACTTAATTTTCTTACATTGGTATAATGTAAAATGTTAAATTCACTGGAATCTAATTAAAGGACATTTACTTGATTGGTACAACTTTAGTTTATACTAAGCATATTTTCCAAAATAATTAGTTATCTGAAAAATAATTAGATGTTTTTATATTTTAGTTGCATTTTATTTAAGATTATTGCTTCTTCTTAATGAGGGGCAAAGAGTCTATGTTTTAGTGTTTAAAGCCTAAGTCATTGAATTTACAATATAACTAAACACTTATTATGCTTTTAAACTAGGGGTGTCAAACTAATTTTAGATCGTTTACAGCTCATTTTGACTTTTAGTGGTTCTGGTACTCCAAAATATAAAGTTTTTGTTAATTTACAGAAAATATCAGTGGGCCAGATTGAAGTCTTTACGGGGCTGATTCTGATCCCTTGTGTTTGACACCCCTGTTCAAAACTTTAATGGTAGTATAACCCTGTGGGCCAGTCTCTCAAAACCTTTTTTTTTTTCCTATTTCAACTTTTCTTCCAACTGGCAAGTTGAAATTTGACAGATGTCAAAAATTGTCAGCCCTGAAATAAAAGTTCTGTACTATATATTTTATTTTGAGAAGCTGAATTTTTCTGCTTTACAGCTCCCTTCCCTCCTGTTCCCGCTTTCGTTTATTGCCGCCCCCTAGCATATAATTTATTCAAGGCTCAGCATTTAGCAAACGTAATCCTCTCTGCTGATGCTTTTAGGACTGCATACTGTACAGTAATTGTATAAAAGAGCAAAAGTGGGGTTTCAGGCACTCTGATAATCACCTACTCTTTGCCAAGAGCACACCAAAGGTAGTGTGGAAAATGGACGGGGAGAAAAAAGAAGTAGAGAAGCCAAAAAACCTTGACACAGGAGAATCAGCTGTCTATTGGACCGGTGAGCCGGGTCAGGCCGATAGGAGCTTGGCCAGCACGGTCGGTGCACTCAGACTCAGTCCTGTCCTGCAGCTCTGTTGCAGGTCCCCTGCCATAATGGAATCTGACAGGATGTAAATGAGTTTTTAAAAGAGCTGGTGAAAGCTGGTCATTTTTCTCATTTAGTGGTCCAGTGTGTTGGCTAGGTCCCCAGCTGTCACCCTGCATCCCTGCCTTTCCATGGATACGGAGAAGCACTCAGCGTACAGTAGCAAACCTTGATCGCTCAAACCAAAGAGGGCGTTAGGAGGATGCATTTCACACTTTTCAGGTCTTTTTTTCTTTCTTTTTACTCCTGAATAGAAAGTTGCACAGCATGATGGTTTACAACTTTTTTTTTGGCTTAACTCCACCTTTTTTCCAAAGAAATGTTCCTTTAAACCACTGAGATTTAAAAATTCGCTTTTGAAAAATAGCATTAGCTTGAAAAATGCTAACACTTATTAAAGTAAAAATACTGATAAACACTACTAAAAATACCCTGGGAGAAAATGTCAATAAATGTTTTATTCATTAGTTTATTTTAAGCTGCTAGTTTTTGCTCATTTTAGTATTTGTCTTTAGCTATTTACAATTCTTGATCACTTTAAGCTAACTAAACTATCAGCTTTGGTTTTTTGACCTAATATTTGATTTCAATAACTTAATTACTTTGTAATTCATTAATGTAATATAAATTCTGTTTTGATATAAATCCCTATAGATCACGTCAAAGCATCCTAATCAGATTTGAGTCTGGACTTTGATTAGTGTGGTCTACTTGCAGGTGTGTTTTTGGTGTCATTGTACCGCTGCAGCTGAAGTGTGCTTGAGCTTTGCAGCAAAAACTGATGGCTGGACATTTTCCTTCTCCCAGAATTTTCTTTTAGACAGCAGAATTCATGTTTCCATCACTTGCAAGTCAGGCATATCCTGAAGCAGCAGACCAGCTCCATACCACCTCCATGTTTGACTGTTGGTATGATTTTTTTTAATGCTGTTTTAGTTTTAATTAAATTGGACATTTTAGCTGTTTTTATGTAGCTATTTCAAGCAAATTACACCATTACGCTAAATTACTTTAACATTAATAAAGTATTTCAACCATTATTTAGATCTTCCACCCCTATTAAATACAGAAGAATCCCCTTAGGACCAAGTACTTGGGAGGCACTGGCATAGCGGACTTTATTTGAGACTTCAAAGATTTCCTCACATCCTATGAAGTCAGAAGTAAACATTGCTTCTAAGATGATTACAGGTGTCTGCATTTTAATGAGGAATTATATTACCAAACATGTTTATGCAATTAACTGTGCCACAACAAAATGATCAAAAAACAACTCCTGTAAGGTCTTCACATTAATACATGGTGCAGCCACTTTACGCAGATGCTCTCAGGGCTGCTCAGCAACACCACTGCAGCATTAATGAGCAGTGATAAGGACTACAGGCAGTTAGTTAGAGTTAAATGGAGCTTGAACACCCAGCTGACAATGAACCATCTACCACAGAGAGGTTGATCGGGGGGCGTAACAGCAGCGCTCGGGCCCGAAGCACCGGAGCTTAACCTCAGACTATATATGTCAAACTCCACACAGGGGCGAGGCGGTCAATGCGGCAAAAGGTGAGAGGAGCACTACTGCTGATAGATACACTAATTAAGGTTCTGACGCGAAATGTGTCAGGCTTGGTTCTTCTTCTGGTAAGCGAGCTGATTTTAGAAGCGGTTTCGTGTTTCATACAAGGCTTTTTGAAGGAAGGGCCTCAATTATTAGTTGCATTGATTCCACAGGAAATGATTGATGTGATTGCACAAGCTTAACATTAATGCTGTGCATCTTCTTTTCACCTGCACTTCTACAAGCTGGGCACTAGCTTTGCCTTCCTGCTGTTTGGTGCAAAGCAGATGGTGGACAGTGTGTTTATCTGAGCTTTTTCAGTGACAACAGCTGCTTGCTGTGGCAGGAAATGGAGCTGATAAAAGTGAAGAGAGTGGACTAAAAGAATAAAGGTGCTGTAGTTTAAAGAATAAAAGACACAATTTTTGTATTTTTCTTCTGTACAGGGAAGTTTACATTTTTTTTACAGGTCCTTCGTTTTCAGAGACTCACATGTGGCTGGACAAAATAGAATAATCTTAGTTATTTTTAATGCTTCAGTGAGAATAATTTGAAATTAATGACTGCCTAAAGTTGAGAACACACGTTCTAGACTTCCTTCCTTGTGTCTTTCCTTGAGATTCTCTCCCAGGTCTTTACTGAAGCCAGCTTCGTTTGATGCTTGTTTGTAGGTTTTTGTGCATTCAGTTTTGTCTTTAGTAACTAAAGAAATCATGCTCTACTGATCTGAGATCGGACGATGGACTTGGCCATTGAATAATATCCAATATCTTTGTCTTAAGAAACTTTTGGGTTGCTTTTGAAGGGTGGTGTCGGGTGAGAAGGGGGTGTTTTACTTTTATTTTAGCATCAGCATCAATATTATATCAGAATCATTTAACAAGCATTGCATTAAACATTGATTGAAGCTATTGATATTACATTAACATTTGTATTACAGTGATTGCTATAACCTGGTGTTAATCTTCTACTTACAGGTGTCAGAAGAATCATATTATCTCTCATTGCAGGTGTAAACATGATCACCTTATACACATTGCAGTTTGTTGCTCATTATAGAGTTGTGCCCGAGTTAATAAAGGTCAAAAACGTCAGTCGGCGTTATGACTGGCTGATCCATGGTGTGGGATGACTTTGGGCCCAGGAGGTTGCACACGCTTACATAACACTGATATCATGTGATTCTTTGTGATTTTTTATTTAGTTATATCTTTTCATTAAGTTTCATTAAGTAGTGGTAGTTAATTAAACCAGCATTCATTTAATATTGCATCCCTGATTCAGCGTATTATACACAGGTCAACTTGATAATTTGCAAAAACCTTGCAGCTTGATGTTGGCTCTAAGGAGATGAGTGGGAGCCAGTGTCTGTCCTCGAGACGAAGAGAATGTTCCTTTGCTGTGTCTAAAGTTGTCAATATTGACTGTATTGTACCACCTGTACGCATGAGGGGGCGTTCTAATACCCTGATTTTCATAAAAATCAGGGTATTAGAATTGTGTGGTGTCTGAAGTGAGATTTGATGCTGTCTGCTGTATGGTGTCCATCTCCCACGCGTGTGTTCATTAAATCATCGTTTGACTTGACCCGGCCGGACCAGTGTGGTTATTTTTGGTTTTCCTCCTGTATCCATCCTCAATATTTGAATCCGTAACAGTGGTTTAGGTGATTGTCCATTTGCACTATGAATGGTCATGCAATAAATTTTGCAACATTTGGCTAAATCTGTACCTGTACACTTCAGAATTCATCCTGGTACTCCTATCAGCATTCGCATCATCAATAAACATTGCCAGCCATACATGCCCATATTGCATGGGCATGTATGGCTGTTTCAAATCATGAGCTGTTACTTTCCTTTTTCAGTAATCTGCTATTACTGTCATTCTGGTACAAGTTAATCTTAGTTTAATCTGTCCAAAGAATGTTTTTCTTCCAGAAGTGTGCAGCCTCTTTTAGCTGTTTTCTACCAAAGTCTTATCTGGCCTTCCTGTTCTGAGTGTAACCAGTATTTTGCACCTTGTTGTAAATCATATGGATTTCTATTAATGGCTGTGTCTCTTGATTGCAAACTTTGACAAAGACGCACCTACCTCGAGTTTTCTTAGCTTAGTTAAATGTACAGAGGTCATTTTTTTAAAACAAGGAAATAATCCTGTCATCTTCCACTTTAGTTGTCTTCAATAGTCCTCCAGGTGTATTTGTATTGCTAATCTGGACAGTGTCTTTGTTCTTTTTGGTTTGGTTTGGTTTCCATAATTTGCTTGTACTCATACATTGATGGCTTCCCTAACTTGCATCAACATCTTTTTGGACCTCGTATCCAGTGAACAGTTATTAAATGTTCAATACTTAGACTCAACTTCAGATCTTGTATCAGCTTCTCTGAACAGCCCGTTCTCACTCCCGAGGCGTAACATGCCGACGTTTTGTCACGTCCCGCGGCGTTCCTGAGGAACGCGAAAGGAGACCTTCAGCGTTCTTATGGTACGCGGCGGGTTATGGCTGAAATCCAGTGCAATGATGCTCCCGCGGTAATAGACGTTCCAGCCCTAAACCTAACCTTATCCCTAGCCCTAACCATAACCTTTTTCCTGAACTTAACCAGGGCTTTAATGATGTTAAATAGCGTGTTTCTAAGCGATTTGAAGAAAAAGAGCGAACATGTGTAGATTGAGTCCATATGGTTCTCATATTTCCTCATTTTTCCGAGGTCGTCATTCAGGAACGTGGTGGGTAGCCGAAAACGTAATATGTTGACGATTTGTCACCTAGCGTAAAATGTTACGCTTTGGGAGTGAGAACGTGTTGCTCTGAAATAACAAGGGAACAGGACTCACCTGACCATGGAACTGTTTGCCAGCGCATTGTTGAATTGCTCTAAAAAATGGAGTTAAAGATTAATTCAATTCCTAAACTGTTAAGTAAGTTTACCTTGAATAAAGCTGAAAGTCTTCAATCAAATCTTGATTGTTGGATTTTAAATGCACTGTCCAACTATGGGCCTAAGTAAAATTAATTAATTACCTAAAAGAGGTTAAAAGACTAGAGACATACAGAAAACTTACTTTGAACTGACACTATGACTTAGATCACATTTCTTTAAAAAACCCAGCAGCTTTACAGTATTAAGGCTAAATATGTTGTGCTTCCAATTAACAACATTTTTCTCAATTACTGAGGCAATAAAAAAGGAAAAACCTCCATAAACTGGCTATTACATAAAAGGAAATTACAGATTAATTATCTTATACCCACATGGCTCTCGTTTAATCATTTTCTTTATGTAGCAAATATGTCACCTACGGAGGTAATGTTATGTCTCTTGTTGCTCTAACCTTGACAGATTATTGGCCAAGCTGAGAAAACGCAAACCGTTTTATGGGTTGAAAATATTGGCAGGGGAAAGCATCCTTGTGAGGTAAGCAGCTGTGTTGGCCATATTGTGTATTGATCCACCCTGTGCTGTGAGAGCTGCACTTAATTAGATTTATATTGTAAACAAAGACTCACAGTATGAAATTTGAATTAGCAGGTAAATGTTATCCATCAAAGCAAATAATAATATTTTGTGCTGTGCGATGCAGTATTGGTATTTAGAAGATTTATCTGTGCTGTAAAAGGAGGGAGAATCTTTTACCCTGAGGGTTTACTGCAGGCTGTGGAGCGGCATGTAGCCCACATACTCTTTCCCTCTTCTCTGCACGCGTTGCTCTCCAAAGAAACTACTGCTTGACATCAACTGACAAACAGTAGCGTGCAGGAATTCAAACAGAGTGGCACGTGTTCTCATATTCAACAAGAAAAAAAAAAAGCACATGCACGTATTTGAAGCTAAGAAAGTGGGCCGACTTACCTAAGGCATGGATACACTCACTCTATAATATTTGCCCCAATTTGACTCACTAATTGTGTTTTTATACTCCGACGAGCTCTTTTGTGACAGTACCTGCTTATAGTTGTTGCTCCAGGAAACCCCGCATTGTCCTGTCTTAATCAAATTAAACCATGTAAAGGCATGACTCCAAATGGTGTCAAAAAAAAAGAAGAAACAACAACAACAAAAACCCCTCAAGGATATGGAGCAGATTATTGGAATTCAATCTTGTGTAATTGTACACCTCTCCCCCACCAGTTGAGATTTTTTTTTTTAAATAGTCCCTTTGAGATCTTGATTCCTGCTCCTGGTATTCCTCTTTGCAATGAGTCACACAGTGTGGTGCACAGGATGATCCAGCCAGATCACTGCCTTAACTCTCAGAGTAAAAGTCAAGTATGGGGGTGCCGAATGGTTCAAAGTCGGATTTAACGAGTAAAGACCTTCCCTTCTCCCTGTTTATCTTGGAATCAAAAGACTTTGTTTCCTGCATGAAGTCTGAAAGGATTCTGATGGATTTACGCTTCTTGTTTGATGAGATTCCCGCACATTCCCAGAGGCGCACTGTAGGATGCAACAGATACTTGAACCAAATACCTTTATATACCTAGAAGTTTCTTATAGTCCCTCTATTTATATTTACATCTGAAGAGCCGTTGATGTATATCTGCTTCTAACATCACTGCAGAAGCGACATGTTGTGCACAGTATAGCTTAGCTTGCAGTGTTTTCAATCTTTGCCAGGTTGCAGAGAGGTAATGAGCAACTTCCAAGTAGCTTGACAATAGTGTGGCACCACTACTAGAAGACCTTTTATAATTAACCTCATCTTCATTGATTTCGTTTAGTAAAATCACATTGTTTACGATTTAAAATTCACCTTTTGCAATAAAACATTATTTCCATGTATTGAACTATTAACTATTAAATTAAACTTAATAGTTTAGATTAAAATATTTTCAGAATCAAATGCATTATTATTTGTTATGCTTTTAAGGAAAAATTATGTTATCTCTGCAGTTTGTGTTTTTCATATATGCAAAAGAAACATTTTAACTTTAAGCACATTAACAATAGAAAGCATTAGAGGTACAACACATTGTTTTCAGAGGACAGAGAGATCTTATTTGGACCTTTAAATGTACTATAGTTTTACCACAGGGAACCATAAATTGTACAAAAACCAATATTGAACATGCATCGTGTTGCTGTGCAAATTGCTATTTCCAATCAAAACCTAACAAAGCCACAACCGTAGATCATGATATTGTAATCAATATTACTGTGTCAACAGCCCCTTGAGCCCTAATCATCATTGTACAAAGCAATTTTCTGGAATTGCGTTAATCGCTCGCTCAAATATTGCCTCAAAGTCACATTTTCTGTCTTTCTTAAAACCTATTACATCAATCATGTCTTTAAAGCTGAATAAATGATGTAACTGTTAACTGATTGTATTTGTATTTTAATATTAACATTATTAGAAAAATTCTCAACTTTTTCTTGAGGTTCCTCAAACAGTTTTAAAGGGGACAGTGGAGAGCTTACTTACCTTCAAGATGATAAATGTAAAGTGATTGTTCAAAATGTTTTTGTTTTTTTTTCAAACATGTGTTTAACTTTCATTTTCAACAGCAAATACTGTATATATGTATATATATCGTATATATAAGTGGTCAAAGCCTTTAATGGTCCACATTACATTTTGTGTTGGTGATGGCTTGTTGAAAACATGGTTGTAATTAACCGTCAGTAACTAAGAGGATGTTTGTGATGCACTTTAAAGGGTAGTGTAGTGTGGTTTCAAGGGGATCCTGATAGAGATTTCATTGATATAAACAAGTTCTACCAGTTGATTGAGATGCTAATAAATTTTTATCTGCTGGCTTGAGAGATGTGGATACCCAAGTTTGTGAACGTGATAACTCGAGAAAGAAAGGACGTAGGAGTTTCAAATTGATACCAAAGGTGTACCTACTGAAACTCTCAGACGGGTTTGAATATCAATAACCACGACCTCCAGGTCAAGCTCAGAGGTCAAGTTTTCTGAAAAACTTCTGAATGCATAACTCATGAAGGAAGTCACCTAGGATTTTGAAATTGATACCAAAGGTGTATCCATTAGGAGGCTAAGGGTACCAATATTTGAATAAAAAATGTTTCTTTAAACAATTATTTTACAGGTTCTTGAACTGTGCTCGATAGTTACACAGTAAACATCTGATCAGCTGAAACTTCTGTTAGTTGAAACTATTTTTTATGCTTTATTTAGGCTACGCAATATCAGTGATACTGTGGCCTATGAAGTGTAAATTTAAATATAGACACCACAGGGCATGGGGCATAGGCTAATGTGCATCACAGTCCATTGTTATATCTCAAAATGAATGAAAACCAGTGCTGAATTAGGGATGCCTCACAACATCCTTACAGAAAGACTGCCATACCAGAATTTGGGGGGATTTACCAGTGTGAGCACAGAACATACCACCATTCTGTCAGAGTTTTTTCTACCTCCGAGCTGTGTACAACTGTAGACATGGCAGAAGAAACGATATTGCCAGCGCAGCTAGATGGAAGTGTGAATAAAACAAGACAGTTTGTGCCTCCTTCCTGATGACATCCCACATGTCTTATAATATGGCAGGCATGATTAATCTGAGAACAATATGCGGTGTGTTATGTCTCACAGTCGGCGAAAAAGGCAACATTGCATGACTCTATAATCACCTGGTTTTGACACAGTGTCCATGGCAGCACACAAAAATATTCTGTAGTCTAAAGCTATCATTAGAAGCACCGGTGACAACAGTAGATGAAACTCTAACCTAGGTTAGAGTTAATATATGACATTAATATGCATGTCACAAGCAAAAGGTACCCAAGAGCTCAGACTGCATTCATGGATCAGGTCAACCTCAACCCCAAACCATGCTCACTTAGTGCCTGTTTACCCGGGCCAATCATCACCCCATATGTGGCATACAGAAAAGGTGTTCAGTATCATAATCTTCAACCTCTGCAGTATCCATCCCGGGTCTCTGCTCAATCTTTTTTTAATGAAATGAAATGAAAGTGGCTCTGGGCAAATGCTAGTGTTGTTGGTTCTGAAATAAGGTCTTCATTTTAAATTACTTTTTTTCACTTCTCAAATGCTGAACTTCTTATTTTTAGTAGAATTTCGGCTGCGATGTGGTGATTTGAGTTTATTCTCAGATCTATGCTTCACACACTGTACTTTTTACCACAGGCTAGTAGGATTTAAATGGTCTACAAAAAAAACTATATTTGAATCACTTATTCTTAACATTGAACCTTTTTCATTTTCAGATCTTTTATCCTCCTATACTTTATGACTGCATTTGATTTTGGACTTTATATCCATGTATGCTGTCCTAACAAGGCTATGGTAGCTTGTACACTCTCCTCCTGTGGTCTCCAGAACTGCTGAATGTTTGTGCAGAAAACACGGCCCTACCACAGCTTCCTCGCTTTGCATTCACCTGCTCTAACTCTGTGTCTTCTGCTGCTTCCAAGCTTGGGGTTGAAGAGCTCACCGCTTCCTACAGTACATCCTTTTCATATATATCGGACTTGGCTTCACTGCTTAGAATTAGATGCCCTACTGTAGGTTTAAAGTCAGGCCTGGCAGAGTGATTCTGTTAGGAGCGTCAGGAAAACTGAGTCAGATGGAGGAAGGATAAGCTCCAATTATCATGGAGATTTTAAAACCTTGCTTTCTTAGATTTCTAGATGGATCTGCAAAGGTGGGATTTTTTTTTCTACAGGTTTGGTTTAAAAAAGGTAACATAAACCAAAGTTTTTGTTTCATGCGACAAATTCTATCCTAAGTCATAATCCTAAAAAAAAAAATCCTGAAATATACATATTAAAAAATAAACTGAGAATTTGGGGATTTCTTTCTTAATAAGGTTTAAAGTATTAAAGCAACTGCTTTAACCTCTTGAGTTAATCCCTTTGTTTATCAGCTGGTTACTGAGGATTTTGAAGCTGTTTCCTTTTCCCATTTCTTAGACTTGGTTTCTCACGTGACATTTTCCACTTTGGTAAAAGATTCTCTTCCATTTTGGTCTGTTAAGGAAACTTTTGACATGAAATGTTCTCACAAATGCAAGCTTAGCTCCTATGTGTGTTAAGCATGCAGTAGTCCAGCCAAGCCTAATTTGGAAGTGAATGTTCTGAGCGGTTATCGCCCTCTATCAAAACTGTTGGCTGAAGTTCTAGAAAAAGTCATTTTTAATCAACCATCCTTTCTAGACAAGTACAATATCTGTGAGTCCTTTCAATTAGGTTTCAGGGCCTTTCGCAGTTCTGAGTCTGTTCTTTTCAAAGCAACAAAGGCTATTCTGCTTGATGCTGATTCTAGTGGTTGTTACATCTTAGTTCTGATTTGACACTGCTGATCACGGTTTACTCATTAAGCGCCTGGAACACAGTGTAGGACTCAAGAGCTTGGCGCTTAACTGGTTTTAACTCACAACTTTTGCAGTTAACTTTGGAAAGTCACTGCTTCAGAATCTGGGTCTATCTGTGGGCCTGTTCTTTATTTCCATGTACATGCTTATGCATCAAGATAACTTCTTTTTTCATTGCCATGCAGATGATTTGCAACTGGATTTACCTTTGAATCTTGTAAATCACGGTTGCATGTGAAGGCTCAATGCATCTTGGATATAAAAAGTCCAAAACAGACATCATATTGTTTGGCCCTCTACTATTAACCGAGAGGTTGAAAGATAACTGGGTATCTTTAGTTTTATTAAAACGCAGGTTAACAACCCTGGGATTATCATTGACACCAATTTGAAATTGAACAACCAAGTCAATGCTGTGGTCAAGAGCAGACTATAATCTTCTTTAGATCTGGAAAGGCTCATGCATGAACTTTTTTTTTCCATTTAGTCTGTGTTACGGCCCTAGCAGGGCCTCCTCCTGAAACTGCCCGTGTGGGTGTGTCCTACTATCTCTCCTGCCTTAAGTGCCGTCTTCTTTTTGCACAGCTGACACCCATCAGCAATTAAAAGCACTTAAGGCCAGAGAAAGGTGAGCTCTAGTGCCAGAGAGCAATGTTAGTAGTTGCAGAAGATCAGGAAGATTTTAAAAATTAGTATTATACAAGGTTATAGAAATTTGGTTTGTTAAAAATGGTTTGTGTTGATTTAATTTCTTGATTTATCACTGATTTCTTTTCAAACTGTTAAAGAACTTATTTATCAATGTTATTTATTTTCTTGGTTAAGGATTTGATTATTTCTATGGGGGTAAGGGATAGGATAAGTATAAGCCATAAGGCTTCAGCCTATTCCTTTTTCGGTTACTGTTTGAGTACTTTTATGTAAAATTATAATCTGTTGTTGTTGTTGACTGAAATAAACATTTCAATTCAATTCAATTCAGAATGGTTGGGAATATAACAGTCTGGACCATTGTAATACTCTTGTTAGTCAATTATCTCTAGCTCCTTAACAGAAGGAAACTTCAACTGATTGCTGAACTGTTACTGAACGACAGTTTGTTGTGTTGTGAAATTTTCAGAAACACTTATTTTTATAAATTATAAAGCACTTTGGTTTTAAATGTGCTATAAAAATTAATTTACTTACTTTCTTACAATAACATGATGTGTGTAAAAGTGTGTGAAAAGATATAAATATCTGGTAGGATTATGTTAGGAAGAGGATGTGAGTGTAAAAAAAAATATTGCAAGTCTAAATAAAGATGTATCTGCTGTGGTGACCTGTTGTGAATCAGTGTGGGTCTTCAAAAACTAGCTAACAGTGGAAATGCATAAATATTCACTTGTAGCACCTTAGTGAGTGACTGAACTTCTGATTAAAAACTTAACAATGTTTACAAGAAACTATGAGTTATTTACAATGCACACTGTATTATCAGCTCAGACTAAATTCTACTGTTGGATTGGCCAGGTCACTGGGCTATATGGGAGCTTTCCCTCATGACTGACGCTTTTTATTTGCAGTCCAAGCATCTGAAACTGTTTCATAAACTACATTTTTCAGACATGCTGTAGTTCTTTAGAGAGATATTTGGAGACTTGCAAAGTTAAGATAACAAACACTGGAAAAACTGGAAAGTTTGGCTGATTGCTTTAGGGGTTTTTGTGGCTTTGCAAACAAAAATGATGAGCATGCGTTACACTGGAGAGCAGGAAAATTAGATCCAAGCACAAGAGCTCACTTGAGCATTTGGAAAAACATTGAGGTGTGAACAGAAGACGTGATTACTTGTCCACTTTTGGCTGGCTCATCTGAAACCCATGTTAACGCCAGGCGAGAGCTGGCTTTGACTCCCTTTGTTGTTTATACTGAATTTCTTAGGACTTTACCCTGGAAACAATCTAACTATAAATCCTCTGAATCACCTGGGAAGGAAAAGGAAACTTTAATTTTTTTTTCATACCTTCTTTGGTGCCAGAAACAAATACATTCATTAGAAAAGACCAGAATAAGATCAATTAAAGTTCTTGTTGATGACCTTGAACATCAAGAGCATCTAAATTTGCAGGGGACGTTTCTTGTCATATATTTATTCTTAAAATATTTCATGATATAAAATGTATGTAAATGACCGATACTCCTGCAGCGCTTCCTCTTTCCTTCTCTCCTCACCGTTTTCATCGCCATCGGAGAGAAGCTGGATTTGTGCAAAAAAAAAAAAAAAGAAAGAAAGAAAAAACAAACAAAAAGAAACACAGGCACAAAATAAATTAAGAGATCAGAACCCATAGAGAGGAAATGAGTCAGTATTCCACACCGTGTACAATACAATATCATAGCAAATTAGCAGATTTCAATGGCTTCCACTGACTACCATAGATTTACAATGTTCAGTTGGCTGCACATCAGTCCTTAATAAATTGTGTCACTTTCCTTTTTTTTCATTAATGGTTCGGATAGACAGTGACTTGTAGATGACCATGAAAAGAAAGCGGCTACTGAGGTGTGAACAGAAAACCTGGGACTACGAGCCAGCAGTAATGAGAACAACAGCATTTGTTCACATCCTACTAAACTGCCATTGTGATCACATTTTAAGTCCAATAAGCTTCTCTACAAAGGTACAACATATAAAACTGTTAAATATATAACTTTTTAGGGCCTTTCAAAATACATTTAATGACTTTTCTTTACGCCTTCTTTTCAGACTTAACAGCATTTAATACTCTCTGTAGATAGTTATCATTTCTCTGGTAATGATTTGCACTCCGTATCCATGATCAACACGACACTTCTTCCTGTAAGCTGTCCCAACTGTAGCTACTGAAAAATGCAAATCAGATTTTTTTTTCTGTTTTTTTTTTTTGTTGTTGTTTTTGTTGTTTTGTTTTTTTGATACACAGTTATACGTATGTAGTACCTATATCTCCAGTTCCAAAATACAGTGGTGAGCTTAGTCTGCGAAAAAATGTCCGTAAGGTTTGAAAAGTACTCCTTTGATTGTGTTCGGCACGTACGCCGCCGGCTGCAAAGGTTCGTTTGTGCACGGAGTCTCTGTGGGGGCAGTCGTTGGTCGGTGGCGACACTCAAAGCATGTTAACAACGTTTCCGCGTGTCTTTGCCAGATGGTCCTCTCTGTCATAATGATCATATTTGTTGTTTTGCTCTTTGGTCTATAAAAATATGGGAGGTTTACTCCAGCAGAAGGCCTATTCACAGCAGAGTGCGCTCGGTTCGGTTTTTACGGCCTCGCGAGCTGGTCTGAGAAGCGTCACATTGTGTTCTGTAATGACCCCGTCTTCGCCCTGGAACTCCTGCACTAGTCTAGGAGACAGATGTGGGAAATCCCGTATTAAAAGCAGTTAGCAGCTCCAAACAGTGGACTTCCAGTGAGGCGAAAAACAAAACAAACATTCATGGGATTTTAAGGTGTCCGAACCTCCGTGGCATGAGCATGTGCTGCTAAATTCACAGAGCAGGCAGATAACAGTGGAGAGGAGGTGGATACAACATGTTGACCCAACGACAGATAGCAGGAGGGAGCAGTCAGAAACCCGCGGTGGCCAGTCACAGGAAACAGGAAGTGTTTTATAGTAAGTTTGTCCAGTGTCACAGGGAGAGATGACTCCCTCAAACAATCACTCCCTGGTTTTCCCGTCTCTGGCTGTGTTACGAGACCTGTGAATCAACAAGAACAAAGCAAACATGAGAGAACTGTTTTAGCACTCGGTCACAGTCATGCTCAGCTCCACAGAGAAATGTCTGAGGATGTGTCGCATCAAAAACATTTTGGCTCAAATATTTTCACTTCTATGGCCAGCAGAAAGAAAATGACAGAAAATATATTTTGTCTTTTTAAATACAATTCACATATGTGACGTTGGCTTTTTATTTGCAACAGGAATGTTCGTTTTCATTCAAATAAGCACCATCATCTCATTTTAAAGTTTGCAATCTGTTTATTCACTTGTTTGCCAAGAGTTGCATGACAAGACTGATACTACTTGTGTATACAGAGTACTGTGCACAAGTCTTAAGTCAGATCTTAATTCTATATATTTTGCTGGGGAAACAGGTGCAGACAAACATGGAAATACTGTATTCAAAGCCAAAACAGAGTTTGTGTAACTCTGCACTTAAAAGTCAATATTTGGTATGACCCTCTTTATTCTTCAACCTGAGTGCTCTTATGCAAGCTTCCTTGTCACTTCTTTAAATAGTTTTTAGGAATAGTTCTCCAGGATTCTTGAAGGACATTCAAAGGTTTTCTCTGGATGTTGGCTGCCTTTTGGTCCTATGAAAATGATCCCAAACTACTTCAGTAATTTTGAGGTCTGGGCCCTAGGGAGGCCAATTCATGACTGATGGCGTTCCATTGCATGTTGTTCTATCCAGGTATGGCTTCTTGCATGGCCTGTGTCTTTGTGATCGTATTCATGCTGAAAAGAGTCTGGTTCTTGTGTAATTTTCTTAAGTTGGAAAAACAAAACACATTCCTTTGGAAATGGTCAGGTCCAAGGGCTGGGCTGAAAATGTCTTAAAAAGCAGCCAATATCCAAAGAAAAATCCTTCAGAAATGCTGGAGAACTATTGCTCAGGACCACTTTAAAAAATCACAAGAAAGTTTGTTTCTTTGGGAGCAAAATTTGGAGAAATAAGGGCTCTAGCTTGGTTTACGATTAATTCAGCTTATCAAAAAGACTACGCAGAATTAAATGATTAGCCTTGCAGTGTCCAAATATTAAAGGTCACATACAAACATCTCAAAAGCTCATTAATTAATAAATATATAAAAATGACTCCTCCGTGAATCGCAACCTTATCGTGGTGGAGGGGTTTGTGTGTCCCAGGGATCCCAGGGGCTATGTTGTCTGGGGGCTTTTGCCCCCTGGTAGGGTCTCCCATGGCAAATTGGTCCTGGGTGAGGGACCAGACAAAGAGCGATTCAGAAGACCCTTATGAAAAGAACACCGAGGGAACAGTTTACCCTGCCCGGGATAGGGTTACCGGGGCCCCGCCCTGGAGCCAGGCCCGGGGAGGGTGCCCGAGGGCGAGCGTCTGGTGGCCGGGCCTTAGTACATGGGGCCCGGCCGGGCACAGCCCGAAGAGGAGGCATGGGCCCATCCTCCCGCAGGCCCACCACCCGCAGGAGGGGCCATAGGGGTCGGGTGCATTGTGTGCCGGGTGGCGGCCAGGAGCCGCCAGTTTAGGCTGCTGCCCCCGCGACCCGGCCTCGGATAAAGCGGATGAAGATGGATGGATGGATAAAAATGACATTCCACCATTTGGAGCTATTCCATTATTATAGTGATCTTTAGGGACATTTGTTTTCTTTCTAAGATAAGCTAGCAAGGCTTACATTTAGTCCATTCAAAAAACAGAGCAGAGCAAACTGTTCCTTTCCTTCTCCGCCATAATGTTAAAAATAAAACAACGCTAAGTGGCTACTCTTGAAGCACCCTTTAACAAAACCATACGAGAGAGGCATCTCACTGAAATTTCAGCAGCAAAGCTGATAGGGATCATTCTCAGTATGCCAGTCTATTCTTCCAAAGAACAAATATATTTTTTCGCAGCCATTGTGTTGACATAAGCATCACACATGACTATTGCTCCGTGCCAGACTTAGATGTTAATTACAGGATTGTATGAGAGCTTTACGAGTCAAATATTTAGAACTCTTCAGGGGGTATAACCCAGTAACAAAACAAGTCTCACAGTGCAGACACTGAAAAACAATTAATCTAGCAGCAGAAAGACAAATCTCGGAGCCTCCTCACCATCTGGCCCCCGCCAGTCACACAGCCAACTTGATAGAGGTGCTGATGCCTTCCAAGACATTGCCACTGAAGCTTAATTCATAATAATGAACTCGTGATGATTTCACAGGGTGCAAATTACCATGAAAGGGGCAGGTGTTGAACGGGGTTCTAGCATGTATCACAGATGACAATGTCTTATGCTCTGGGAATAATAAACATCTCTGTGAGCTCGGGCTTTAATGGAGATAATGTCATGGTTTTGTTGGAGCTGGGCATGGAATTACCCAAAGGTTTACTTGGTTAAAGCAGGGCCATGACTTTGCTAACTGCTTGACTGTGATGCCTAGCCAAAACAGGTGTTTAATCCTAGCATAATAAGCACAGTTTCTCTCTGTGCCTCCTAGAGGGCACACGGAGACTACAGCTCAACAGTAAGAAGCCACTGGTAAAATGGAAGGAGGATAAATTAGTCGCACAAAAATGTGGAAGAAAAGAAATACAATGCAAGTGATTTCAAGCAGACACAGCATATAGACAGGGTCTTGTTTTATTCAAGCCACATAGTGTGTGTCTACCGGGGTGGATTTTTGTTTTTTAATATCGTCTTTATGTTTTGTTTTGTTTTTTGCTCCCTCTTTTTTCTTTCACAGCCACGCTGTTGCGAACGGCTTCTCATAAATCTCACGCGCAAGTCTCGTCTCAGGGAAACGCAAGCCTTCCCATTTCAAAACAGCAGCGAATGTCAGACGAATATGAGATGAATCTGCCCCGTGAATAACATTCACAGGCCTTGGGTGATTATTGCTTAGAGTTTATCGGGAAGCAGCTACGCAGACAGCGAGCAAATACTTTACACTCTGGTGGCAGGTGGTGGTGCAGAGTAGAGGGAAGCATTATGCAGCGGTTCTCTGGCTATTGAACACGCCGGGCAAACGTTTAGGACGGTGGCGTGAATAGACTTTCGATTGAGACTGATAACTGCTGGGGGTGTCATAGTAACAGAAGGGAGCATCGTGGACTGAATCCATCTGTGTTAATGTGTAATTTGTGCAGCATTTCTCTTCTTATGGAGCAAGCGGACAAACCACTCGATACTTATCGATACGCGCCCGGCAGCTTTTGATCGAGGATGCGGAAAACATTTGAGTTCAGGGACGGTACAGGCCGCTTCCTGTCTCGAGGCCACAGCTGAAGCACTTTAATGCAACAAAAATGAGAATGTGCATACATGTGGCAGTGGCTTTCGTTTGCGTCGCACTGCTCTAAATAAAAGCATTTCCGCGAGTTGGAAGTATTGAAAGCGAATGCACCTGGACATACGGCCTTGGCTTGACATTTCTTCTCTGTCTGAACTCTTGCTGACTTTCCTCGAAATGTCACGGCCACGTGACCCACAGGGGAACAAGTCGGTGGGTGTGCATGAAAGAAAATTGATCCACTTTGCCTATCCGCACTCTTCATCGAGGCGCTGTTCGCTGGGAATAATGCATAATCTCAAGAGGACCCAGCTGATTAATTGATGTGTTTTTGCACATTCGCCGGAAGCTTCGCTGAAGCCCTCCCGTTCAGCTCGTTCCACAGCGCGTCTGCTTTTGGATCTCCTGCTCGTCTCTAACGCTCGTCTCCGCGCTCGCCCTTTAACGTTAAGTCTTGTGCAGCTGAGCCCCGCGCTCTCTCTTCAGATTTTAGCAGGCGAGCGGCACAACATGATTCCGGATGAATATTCATAAGCGAACTTGTTGGCTAGGAATGATCCACAGGTTAATAAGGGATGGGAAATCGCTCATTACATGCTGTGAAGTTGGATAATGCCTGAAGCAGATGCTGAGATCAAAATACATGAACATGTATGCACGCGCCTCCAGACACTAGGCCCCATTCCACATTAGGAAAGAGTTCAAAGCTATGTGTTATGTCATTATCAGCCCTTTCATACTGCATTTCTTCAGAACATCAAAGCAAACACAGTTCACTCTCTGCATTCTACAATATGATCAGAACTTAATGCTCAAGAGTGGAGTATTAGAACAGATTTAACCACGGTGGCATCAGGCTGGTGACAATGTTGCCAACGTGTTCTTCAATACTTTTATGCATCGACTACAGCTGCTCGTAAAGCTACTGCGTTGCGTGGCTCTGTGTGAGATCAGCTGCTCGCAGGCAATGCAGAATCGCCTTCCTTCAGAATATATATTAAAGGATCAAATGTTTAAATGCAATCTCAGATGGCCTCTTCTGTGAGTAAATAGACAATAATCTCTTTGATGCACTGTGCAGAGACCCAAGTTCACCACACACATTCCACCCCTTTTCTATTTATAGCTCCAAATCTACTGAAGACTTGCTGTCTGGAGTGAAAAGCAGCAGGATCACATTTTTCCTCAAAAGCAAATTATAGCATGGGCCATAAAAGCTGACAGTATTGACCAAAAGAAGAGCCTGTTTCTCAAAGACTCCACAAAAGTGGCCGTTTTTATGACTTTGGCCTTATCCCTTTTTTATAATGCTGTACCTTAAATTTATTGCAGGGCCACTCTCTATTTCCCGATCGCTATTTATTAATATCAGAGTCTGTCTGGCGCCTTGTTTTATTTAAGTGCACAGCCACCATCTGACACAAGACTTTAAAACAATATACAAGGCATGCCAATAAAGCAGGTTGAGAATACACTGAGGGGGGGTTTGCTGCACACATGGATTTTCTCTGGTTAAACACACACCAGGGAAATTGTCAGCTTATGGTAAAATACATAAGCCAAACAAGGATATCAAACAAGCAGACGCTCGCTTAAATTGTATCAGGATTTATGAGAGTCTACGCTTCCTGCTGTTTGTGTGTTCTGCTAAAGCTGAAAGATGCGGTCTTAGTGTTGTAATGAGTTCATAATGTCGGTTGTAATGATTTTCATACACTTTTAAGACATTTGACCGTGAGCAACAGGCAAGATCAGTCTCCTCTGTAAGGTCATGTGGAAAACTACCTTCATTATTAGTTTATTAAGATGTTATAAAACCGAGCCCGACAGATATATCAGCAGGACCGACACATCGGCCGATATTTTTATTTGCCGATACGTTGGTATCGGCAAATAATGTACAAATGATATATTTTTAAGCTTGTAGTGGCTCTATAGTGTAATGTTATACACATTAGATCCTCACTATGATTCTGGGATGAGACACATTCAGTATGGGGTTGGATTAAGAAGGCCATCTGATTTAAGAAATCTCCTCAATCGAATATGCACAGCTAATAATAGTTTTTATTTTTATTAACCCTGTAAGACCTACCATAGAACCCAAGTCCGCCAGAGCTTATATTATATTTTTACATGCTGTAGTGCCATTTTTGGGAGCATTTCAAGCTGATATACATCAATACAACCATTATAGCCCAGATTTTAATAATGGTATGCATTAAGTGCATAGTAATTACATAAAGTGCAAAAAAGTGCAATAAACTACCAAAAAATTGAAAATCGTTTTTGCTTTTTTTTTTACATATATTTCTAGTTAGAGAAATTTAAGAGGCTTATCCCTCAAAACTGTAAATACAAAAAAGTTGCACAAAATAGTTTCCCACCACAGGAAATTTATTTTGAGTGTCTTCATAGTTTTATTTTTGAAATACACCAATTTTTATTAGGGGTGCAACGATACTCGTATCGAAATTGAACCGTTCGATACAGTTCTTTCAGTTCGGTACGCATATGTATCGAACAATACAAAATTTTTAATTTATTTTATCAACTTTCCTTTTGACGATGCTGTCTCTGTTGAGCGCTCAGTGGATCTGCGCTCGACAGTGCAGCCTAGGCGGAGTAGTCAAACACAGATTCACTGAGCGCAGGGCAAGCTAGCGAGACAGAAGTTAAGCTAGTTGCAACATGGCAAATTGAACCTCCCCCACCCTCATTCAGATCTGGCGTTTGGAACTATTTTGGTTTTCATGTGACGTGTGACCCTGAAGGTAAGCGTGTCATGGACAAAAGTAAAACAGTATGTTGGATGTGCCACGCAATGCTCAATTACATTGGTGGGAACTAGTGCGTTAGCAGGTTAGCTCGTTAAAGTGTTGGCTGTCCAGCCCCATGCCCCTCGGTAGCTCGTTAACAGAGATTTGCCGTGTTGTGGCGTTAACGTCATTTCAGATTAACGCTGACAGCACTAGTGGGAACACAACGAATATGACTGCACATTTACTCCGACATCATCCTAGTGCAAAGACAATTGGAAGCAGACAAAAACAACAAGCACGCATGCTACAAACTTTACCCGAGTCATTTAGACAGCCGTTAG
The DNA here is from genome assembly GCF_963576455.1 of Neolamprologus multifasciatus. Classification (NCBI taxonomy): domain Eukaryota; kingdom Metazoa; phylum Chordata; class Actinopteri; order Cichliformes; family Cichlidae; genus Neolamprologus; species Neolamprologus multifasciatus. Next base: position 33,575,095 of record NC_140455.1, read on the forward strand.
CACATGATTGTCCTTATGGGGACCTGATATGTTTAATATGCTGCTGAGAATATAGCCCAGAAGAAGCGTATAGTATAGCTTTTATTTTGGAAAGAGCCATTACTCTGTAATAAACTCTCTTTTCCAAAGATGAGTGATTCCTCAATCAGATATTAATTTTTTTTATTACTTTGTTGTTTCAGCAACATTAAATTTAAAAACTGTACTTTTAAGTTAAAATATATATTTAGAATTTTAATAAATGACAAATTAAAAGGCATGAACATTTTTTTTTTGTATCGAAAAAATATCGAACCGTGACACCAAAGTATCGAACCGAACCGAACCGAACCGTGAATTTTGTGTATCGTTGCACCCCTAATTTTTATATACTGCAGGAAAAAACGAAAATAAATATTATAATGCAAATTTGCAAAATAACAGCATATGCATCAAAATAAACTATTTCCAGCAGTGCAATATGAGTCCTAAGCATCCCAGAAATGACACAGAAAGTCATAAAGTCAAACATAACTTTTAAAAACACCAGTATAGGCTCACAAGGCCCTGATGGTAAAAACTACATTTCCACAAAATGACATCACTCAGGCCTTAGGCAGGTCATGGCGGACATGCGATAGTTCGCGCTGATGGACGTAGGAAGTGTTACAAACAGCTGATCGGATCGGCAAAGCGTGTTTCTGGAATATTATGTTTTTGTTGCTGCAAGTGCTTTTATGCAATTTTTGCAAAGCTATATGTGGAAGGAAACTGTGACCTAGGACAAGCTGATGGCATAAGATGTAAGTACAACTCCTCCGGTTTCATATGCAAAAAAAATTATTGCGCTAGCTTACGTGGTTGCAGAGCTACCAGGATTTAAAAATAGTTATGCAAAACAGAGCGTGCCCGCTCCGACCGGCTTTAAAGGGTTAAGGACTCATAAATAAAACTGTACCAAATATATGACAAATGTGTGTATATATGTGTGTCTGTTTATATTTAACGATGTGAATGTGAAAAAAAGATTAAAATATAAACGAGTATATCAGATCTTTATCTTTTTTCTAATCACCAAGTCTCAGGATCGGTCTCAAAAATCCTATATCAGTCAGGCTCTAGTCATACATTTAAGGATTTCTTGATCCTAATTCAAGGGATTTGTCTTGTACCTTACTGCCTCCACAAGGCTCTTGGTGCTCTGTAGCTGCTTGTGTTGCTTCCTGCCTTTGAGGCCAAGGTAAGGGTGGAGCTGTTGTAATGGTGGTGGTGGTGGTGGTAGCTGGAAATTGGCTGTCTGTCAAGGGGTCATCAATGCTTTCCATAGTGCAAGAGTGTCGAGGGGGACTCTTGTCACGTCATAGAGCCTGGGGGGAGAAAGGGACAGGGGAAGGCGGTATGGTTATAAAGCTCAGTTTCATTTCTATTTCTGTTTATTTCCAGATTTAGACACAGTCACAGCACCGCCACCACCACTGCCACCATTACCAAATTTATCTTTTTAAGGTGTCATGGAAATGTGCCCGTTTGGATTTGTCTAAAGATGGAGAGCTATTCTGTGCATGTGCTGGGCACTGATGCTGTATTACTTGTGTTCCAGTTAAATATAGGAGTGTGGGAGTGGAATAGGGTCTGATTCTGCGTAACAGTAGCCCACATGGAAGGAAAATAGAAAACAGCCCTGTGTTTCTCCAGTGACTTCTTAAATATGCTATAAATGTAAAGCACTGATTCATTCAGGATTCATTTTTCTGAAATAATTTGTAAATTATTGTCCTTTACTTAAAATTATAAGCTGGATAGGAATTTATAAGTATCAGGCCTGCTGCAGTCTTTCCGCCACTTTAGTCCAGATTAAAGCATCTCAGAAACTATTGCATATATTATTGTTTATTCTGGTGTAAATTCTTACAGTCCCAGAGTTAGGAGACAATATGGTAAACAACTGTTTTATTCCTGCAATGCAAGTTCGTTGCTTTTCCAAGGGCATCAAATATCTTTTTTAAAAATAAGCCAGTGGCATCTAATAGTTATAAATTACTTGCTCAAATACACATGACTACAAAACGACCCCCTGGGATCACATTTAAATGCAACCTAACCAAGTAGATTTTGGAGTTTTAATTTAAATAAGTAGTTTTAGTGTGCAAACCTTACACTGAGTAAAACAGTGAGTGGAGACTGTGACGCAGCCAAAATTACTGCGACTTGATGCCTTTGAAATGATTGCTTTGAAAATGGGGACCAGGTCTGCGACCGTCCAATGCCAGCTTTAAAGAAATAGTGCTATCAAGTTGGTAGTTACATGCAATCTGTTTGTGATTAACTGTGACAAATTGGCAAAAATTTCAAATATATTGTTGTCTACATAAACAGAAATTCATAAAAACTACATTACATTCAGTAGAGGTGGGAATCACCATACATCCCACGATACGATATTATCACAATACTTATCGCACGATACGATATTATTGCAATTTTTTAAAATATTTTGTGATATTCAGATTCTGTACATAAAGGTAAACTTTATCAATATTCATTTTATCTAATATCAAAGTCTCACACTCAGTCTCTCATTTCAGTTTTATTGTTGACAAACTGAACGGTTTGTATTACAGTCTAGTCCAACTTAACTGAACGCAACCATCTGGTACAATTATAGCTATTCTGAACTATGCAATTTATGAAAACTATGCAGCCCATTCAGCAACTGAAGAAACTCTGAAGTCAGAGCATGTTCCAGTCCACAAAAACCTTTTTTGTAACAAAATATCGATTTCTGCTGTCCCTGTATCGATACATTATTAGCAAACAAAATATCACGATACTACACAGTATCGATTTTTTCCCCCACCCCTAACATTCAGAGTCCAGAATACAACTGATTGAGATGATTTTTCTTTTGTAAAGAGACGTGTTCAATTCCATTCAATACCATTTTATTTATATAACAGATGCCTCAAGATGTTTTTTATTGTAAGGTGAAGACCCTACAATAATACAGAAAAAAATCCCAACAATCAAACGACACTGATCCTCTCTGAGCAAACACTTGGCAAGAGTGGAAAGGAAAAACTCCCTTTTACCACGAAGAAACGTCCAACAGAACCAGGCTCAGGGAGGGGCAGCCATCTATCAGGGGTGTGGGGAGGAAGACATGATAAAACACTAATTGCAAGATTGTGCATTTCTTTGAGTTGCCTGGACTCTGACATGACATACGTTAACAATCGATGTACTGCTTGGCCCTGATAACCTAAATCTGCATCATTTCTAATGGGCAGCAGGGGGCCACGTTTCAATTTTTCTTGTACTGTTGGCAAAAAGGCTATCGGCTTACTGGATCTGCAACCTCATTAAACATTTCTCTGATAAATTCATGGAATTAGTTGCAAATTTTATTGAAAATAACACCATTTCAGCTTGTCATGTCCAGTTTCAAGATACCAAGATTGTGACAGCTCACCTTGAAGTTTCCACAATTAACAGAATTTAATTAACCAGCAGGTATATTATAGCACCCTTAGTTAAGAAGATATTGGCAGTTCAAGCAAGTTAAAGCTTCAGGTAATATCTCACTGAGAGGACTGATGAAGCTTACACTGCTTTCAGTAATCTCCAGTAAAAACTGCTTATCTTGACAGTTTAAAAAAGAACAAAATTCTCCCAAAGCCTTATTTGGTAAATGCTTTGCCTCAAAGCTGAAAACATGAATAAGTTTCTCTTTCACTGTTTGAAAAGGAGAAACGTGCTTTTCTGAGATCAGAAGTACTATACTTGACTTGGGTGTGAGTGTGCCCATGTTTTGTCCTTGCATGAGTGCGTTTGTTGTTTCCTTCATGTCGGAATACACCTGCACCTCTTGGGACTTGAAACTGCTTGGAGTGCAAACATAAGCCAGCTATCACGCTGCGCTTTATGGAATCAGTTTCCACTTTTGGCCACATGGAAATGTTGGAAACTGTAGAAAAGGGAGCAGGGTTGAAATTCAGAATGAAATAAAACAGGTAATCTTTCACTGGGTAGCAGAGGCTTTGGGTTTAGGCAACAGTGGGTCAGATCAATCCCACAAGCTCGCAGGGAGTTGATAAGAACAGAAAAAGAGAGACTTTCTTGTTCTTTAAGTCAGTTCCTCTTGCCTCTCACTTTTTATAGTCCCAACGTTATTCCCAGCTTCCCAAAATGAAGGATTTAGTATTCTCCAAGCCAATGCAATGTGCTGACTTGGCTCCCTGCAGAAGGAAGTTGGCAGACAGAGCTAATGGTTAGCAGCAACAGGGTTTCTTTCTCTTTCTCGCTTTCTTTTGGCCTGTCTGTGGTGGCCAAGCAGCTGTCTTCTTAGTGGTGATTCTGTTCAACTCACTGTTGGATGTGGCTGGAGGGCCCAGAGGGATCAATTACCACGGTCGATACCAACCCAGAACCACAGGGGGGCGGGGTGAGGGGGGACATGGTGATGGTGGAGGCGTTGGGGGATACCTTAAGGCCCGGCTTGAACTGCATCCACAGAAAGATTGAGAAGAAGAGATGGCGGGGGCAAAGATGGGGGTGGCCATCAGCATCCGCTTACAAGCACCAGTCGAAAAAGCTTTTTCATACTCAGCTGAACAAACTTGCCGTCACTGGCAGAAATACAAATGTGTAAATACAGAGGACGCTTACAGGCAGACACAGACTGGGAGATCATCTAGTGCAAACCTACCCATTTGTAGCCGGAGATGTTTATGGCGGGATGTCCTAATCCACGTATGCATTTGAATTTCCCACGCAGAACCCTGACGAAGTTCATAAAATATGCATACGCGAGAGCTCATATTATCAAATATTGTGATATTCTCTCTTTCCTTGAAGAGGGTGAAGTAACTGCTCTTTTCCAACTGTGTTTTCTCTCCTCTCCTCTCCCCAGTGAAAAAGTCTTGATTACAGTAATCACAGTCTTTCTCTCAGTAGGTGCCACTTCTGCTCATAGCTCTCTGCTCAACGCCTAAATACCCCAATCAGGATCGTCCTAATGAAACATATGATTAAGACTTAGTTAGACAACTGCGGATTTTTAGCCATTCCAGTTTTTTTTTCCCACTGCTTCCTGCAATACTGCTGTGTAATATTCACTTGAAAATACCGGCTAAGCGGCCTGGCTGTTGGATTTTGCGCAATTATAACCTTCCAAAGCTTCTTTGGAAGCAAATGTCCCTGTGTGTGAACTTAACGGGTACTCGAGAGTTTAACAAGAGCATCTGCTTGACTCAAAGCAACTTAAAATGACTTAATGTTCTACGATTCTTTACGTCTGACTGGCTCAAATCTCTCTCTCTTTCACTCACGCTGCTCTTTTCTTCTCCTGCGCTGCTTTTCTGCCTCTGTTTTGAATTGTTCCTCTTATCAGGCTGTCACAAAAGCTGGCAGATAACCTGAGGTGATTTTGCTTTTCTCCTCTAACAGCGTACTCGCTCTGCCTCGTTCTCGCCGAGCTCCCCGCGTCGGCACACGCAGAGCGAGATAGCTCCTTGCGCTGATTCATCTGCCAGTCTAAAATGGTGGAGGGCATGATGCAGAGCATCCTCCTCTCTGGAGAGAGACAGCAGTAGGCCTTTCAGCGAGAGAAGAAGGTATGGAAGATGACTGCTGAGACTACATATCGTTCTGCTAAAAGAGAGGCCCTTTGCAAAGACAGCATTTCACTGTGGTAACTGTGATAAAATGTATGTTCAAACCTTTTAGCGTCACGCAGTGTGGAAAGTATTCCGGTACAGTCAAATTAACCCTTCACTGCTGCTAAAGCGTTTCTTTATCTAGCCATTTTTCCCCCAGCCCTTTCTTGGTACCACGAAAAGCTATGACCAGAATACTGCACACAGAATGAGATCTTTGCAGTTAGGGCTGCCACGATTAGTCGACTAGTCACGATTACGTCGACTATTAAAATCGTCGACGACTAATTTAATAGTCGACGCGTCATTTGAAGCTTTGTAAGATCACAAAAGACGCAGGAATAAGTAGTAGTATTTAAGAGTGTAATAACGGACTGAAACAGAAGATGGCAGCACTGCATGTACAAGGATGCCAGCTGCCGTTAAACCCCGAAGAAGAAGCTGTGTCCCAGAATTCATAGCGCGGCCCAGCTCAGTTGTCAACAATGGCGGCAGCTAGTTAGTTTTAATATTACTCTTATTATTCTTTCTGGGTCACAAAATAAACGTTTAACATATTTTCAGGCGAGAATGTAGCTGTGTAAGCCTCAAATAGCTGCTCAGTTTATCAAGACACCACATATTTTCAAAAGCACTCCGACGTTTTCGGAGACATCTGTTACCCACTAGCTTGATAGCTAGCCGGGGGCAAGGCTCACTAGAGCCCGTGAGAACACCGGACTCCCGGCTAATTGTTTTCAAAAACACCGCTGTCTTTCGCTACTCAGGTTAAACATGTAATATAAGTCACTTATATAACTTAAAAATGTTATTGTTTGGCTTTTTTTTATAGTATTTTATTTGTTCCTGAGTAAATCGGTTTGGCTGAGATTAAAGTTATAGTTTTTACACAGCTGAATAAACATCAAGCAGACAGCTGATTATCAGAAGTGTGAGATGCTCGAGAATATACTCCGGTGTCCTGTTATATTTTAGATAGCAAGGAGTTTATTAAACTCCACCGAAACAATCTGCAAATGTCATTAAAATTTAATAAACTATCATTTTGTCTTTATTTTTAGTTAGCACATACCTTAAACACTTAAAGCTGTAAGCTAATGATAGTTATATAAGAGCAGATGCTGCTGGTGCAAAAAGCTGTACGTTCAATGGATGCATGATCTGATTAGTGGACTAATCGCAAAAATAATCGGTGACTAGTCGACTATCAGAATAATCGTTTGTGGCAGCCCTATTTGCAGTACACTAAAGCTAAAATTGAATTTATTGGTTAATATCTTACATGTGCCAGATCTTTTTACACATCTGGCTAAATTGAGAATAAAATAAAAGACAATTAATGTTAATAGGATGGTTTCATACATGACTGACAGAAGCAATATGCCTCATTAAAAAGTCAGCAGCCGGTGATCAACGTATAAGCCATTAACAACCATGAAAAAATCATGTTTTATAATTTGAATTAGAGTTGTATGCAGTGTCATGTACAACCTCTGTTCCAAAAAAGCATAGGTGGAGCCATATTTACCACTGTGGACAAAAGTCTGTAAATGTCTTCGAACTGAAGAGACCAATTGCTGAACCTCTGGTACACGAACGTTGTCATATTATTGTCTGATACAGGATTCTAGCAGCTCAACAGTCCTTTCATTTTCAATTAGTGAAAGGTTTGGACTGCAGGCACCCGAGTTCAGCACCCAGATTCTTGCCATGCTGTTGTAATAGATGTGGTTTAACATTGTCTTCTGGATGGAAGTAATATGTTTTGACTAAAACCCATATATACTTTACAGGATATTCTTGGAACTGTAGCTGTAATTCAAATTGTGGTTGGAATAGTACTCTTTCTAACATAACTAACTTAAATGTTTAGTAATGAAAAACATATTATTTGAACAAGTAGCAGAATGGGTAGATTTACATTGGATTTGTATTTTCTGTATTATCAATTGTTACAAACCCATTTTCACCCAGGAGCTCTGCACCGTATCAGGAGAATGAAGTCAGCACATTGTCCGAATGTTTACTTTCTCGGCACATAACATGAGCAATGCTCTGTTCAGGTAAGGCTAGAGTGCTGCGTGGACAGAGCATGCAGGAGGGAGCACGTGAGCACACAATAGCTTGTTGTAATTCTCTGCACGGTTACTCGCTGTAACCTTACCTGGACACAAATGTACATCACACGGACACGGACAAGGGAGACTGCAGATTCAACAGTATGACAATACAGTTATTAGATAAGAAAACTGAATTAAATGTGCTGCTATTTATATTCTAAACTTTGTTGGCAAGTGTGTGAGGCCAGTCAGCAGGGAGATGTGTATAAACTCAGCCATATTAAAAGGCCAGTGCACAGAATGAACGAGCTAGTCGTTTGCCAGCACAGTAAAACATTTGTCACATCAGTTATGTTTTGGCAGATCATTCTCAACGAAAGCTGATGTAAGTGCATATTTATCGCCTTACATTAGTGCGGATGTGCTACATATATTGGCAGATGCAATAATATCCTGAGGTGACGGGGGAAAAAAAACAAGGTGATGACGAACACGCGGCTCATCAGCGCAGTCGAGTAAATCTCCGGGGAGCTTGTTTACAGTCTTAGAGCATATTTTTGTAGAATTTCATATTCTGTTAGGTCAATCCTTCAGAGGAGAAACTTGTCATTGTTATCAGTGAGAAACCTGATTCTGAAATAAATGATATGCTGGAGCTTCACAGCTCTACTTCTGCTTGATATGCGTCCTATTCAGCTGTGGTTAAAGTGCAACGCTGCTAAAAGTAACCTCCCTCAAAAAACGTCACTGTCAACACCGAGCTACGCACATATCAATCTTCGTGCGTTTCTTCTAGAGCCGGCCTCTGAGAAATCCATACTGTAGTTTTATTGACAGGAACAACTGTGTACTCTCCAAAGCGGGGTCAGAGTAAGATAAATGCCTGGAGAGAGAGAGGGGACGAGGGCGAGGATGAGAGGAAAAACCGAAAAGAGAAAAACGCCTGAATGCCTGGGAACGAGACAGGCGGCAGGCGAGGAAGTTATTTTTACTCCGAAGCGTATCAAACGGTGACCGCTGAGATGAGTGACGTTGTGTAGGTCGAGAGAGGACGCGCGGCATTACGTCTAATCTTCTTGCAACTCACGCTGCTGTGTTGCCGAGTAAAGTTAGAGAGGAGGTCAGCGGCATCACCCTGAACAACAAGCCCCTCCCTTCCCCAAACCCTCTGGTTGACAGAGAAAACACAAACTCCCAAACATTTGACCAATACACGCAAACTGCCTTTTGACATTTGTTCAAAATAACCCTTTATGGGGTTACGAGGGCTGAGTCAGATTGACTTGGCTTAGTCAAATACCCATGAGGGATATGTCTGTTTGTCTGCATTGATGTTTTTAGGTTTTTTCGCACAAACACCTGACGGACAGGTCAGACATGCTCAGTGGACCGTGCACAGCTAACAGTCAACCTTGGGCAACAGTGGGGCGGCTGCAGTTTGGGTTTAACCTTGAAAAGCCTCAGGGAAGGCGTTATTTGTTCAAAGTTAAACATGGAAGGGAGTAAATGGTTTTTGTTTTTGTGAGTGACTCCCCTTTGGGTGAGCAGATAACAAGAGGTTATTGTAATTTTTGGGCTTGCTAGAATTGCCCTTAAACTTAAGCCTGAGAAGTAAACGTCATTTTAGAGATTTCTCCATGTGACTGAGTTTGAAGGTGTTGAAAAAATTCATACATTTTAAGAAGAGTTTTAAACAATGACCCGAGTCTGCTTGTTGGCAGTTATTATACTCCCTGACAGTGAAAGCTGGTAGAACCCACGTAAACACACACACACACACACGCCTGGACTGGCACAGATGAGTGCGCATAGCTGTCCAGCCATTTGACTGGCTGTCACCAAGTTTAAAGTAGCCAATGAAGCACGCACGAAATACCTGTCACATCCTGCGGATGAGAACTACATTGAGTGACATCCTGAGCAGGATAAGAAAAGTACATGTAGGCCAGAGCATGCAGGGCTACCCTGTGCAACAAAGTAGGGGTACATGGTCACGGATACCAGTATGGAAAACCCACAATAGCAGTCATCAGTTAGAGCCCGTTAGCATGCAAGCCTGAATGCACATGCCATTAGCCCTTCCGTCACACTGTGAGCACCAAGATTTGCAACACCTCATACGATATTTTATCTGACACGTATAATAAATGTTACAGCTACAGTGTGCGCATGCAGTATGTGTGTGGGATAACCTGCCCAGATAACAAGCTGCACTGTAGCTGGAACTTGTAACGGCTGTCACCGCAGTCTCCGCAACTGGGTTAACGTTCGGGTTTGTGTCTGGGCACGCGGAGACGCGCATGACTCACAACACAGGAAGGAAACCTGGTAGCAAACCATTCAGCATTTTATATTTTATGCACTCTGTATTTACATGTTTGTTTTCTCAACAGGAAGGAATAAACAAGTTAGTCAGCTGATGACTAAATCTTGACAGATGCATTAATGATACACCACTGGTCCTCAGTGTTCACGCATTGACATTCACAGATAGGGCAGTTATGTGTGTGTGTACGAGTGTGTGTGTGTGTGTGTGTGTTGCGTAACATGTTTCTCAAGCGAGACCTCTTTAATTGCCACAGTATAGACTCCGTGCATACAGGCGGGAGAGCAACAGTGTTTATGCTTCTTGTAAAGCAGATGTGGGGGTTGAAATCAATGGGAGGATGGTGTTTGTTGGGTAGGGAGGAGAAAGGAGGGGCGGAATAGAGGGTGAAGTGGAGAGGAGGAGACTTGGAGAGCTGGATGCAGCGGTGTAGAGGACAGGCGGGTGAATGAATTGGTGTCATCTTAGCTAGTAGAAGCCGTGGCTTCCCATCTGCTGCCATCATTAACAGTAAGAGCGTCCCTAATTTAAGCTAATTGCTGACATCGAGGAAGTAAACAAAGCGCGTTCAGTTTGGAGATGAGCTGAAGACAAGGAGGGTGAAAAGAAACATTTTCAGGAGGCTGTGAAATGGTTCCAGACTGCACTTGAAATCTTGTCAAGTACAGTCTGGAAAGAGGTGCTGAAACAGAGCTTAAATGGCTATGCTAAACAGGGCTACATCGTTTTTTGCAAATAAGCAACAAGGATGATAAATTCATTTTCTTGCATTACCTAAGTGCGTTGTTCAGAGCTGCACTAATGAATATTTATATAATATATACAATACATCATGAACGATCCATTTATAATACAAAAGATTGTTTCCTGTAATGACTATCTATCTTGCCTCCCTGTAATTTTCTCCTTAGCTTAATGTATCATTTTAGCATCTTTCAACTCAGTGTTCAGAGACCATAGTGTTGGGTTCCAACATGGTTTCCACTTATAGTAGGCAACGCTTTTATGATATATGTTTAATATTTTTCTAGATGCCAACACCAGTGGACATCATTGGCATTTGGCTAACATTTATAGTATATTCCAGTTACCTTCTCTGTATAAATATATTAAATGTTTTCCACATTAATTTAAAAGATGCTAAAATTTCTGTATGAATACAATTTATTGTTTATCTGCCATTTGAAAGAGCTATGAAGCTATGAAATAATACTGTTTTTCAAAAAACATTTTTGTCATTCCATGAGCTAGCTGAAAGTGAATGAAATAGGCTAACAAATATGAAACTGCAAAGATATGTTGTAGTATTTTTTTATATAAAGTTTATCTGTGGCAGACAGTACAAAAAATCTGATAAGGCAATATATGTTTAGAAACTTCCTTTACTTTAGCCAACATGGCTTAAGTAAAGCATGGTTTCAGTATCCTTTGCTAATGTTAGCTGTATTGTATTTTGTAGTATGTTAATTTCTCAGGGACCACGTACACGAACTGCTTCTTGTAATCTTCTACAAGAACACATGCCTTGTACTATATTTAACTATTAGCTGATTTTAATCCTACTAGCTAATTTACATCCTACTTGCTAATCCTACTAGTAAGTTACTGTAGTTAGCGATGCAAAATTACTCTTTTTTTTCCCGAGTGATTTGTTTTTTACTTTAATGTAACCTGCATTCTGTCAAAATGTTTCAGCTTTATTTATAGAAATATGGTAGAGTAAAACATCTTGGTATCTCACTTCCGACAAATGCTTGCACCACAGTATCTACTGCTATCACTTTACCGGTGTCCATACATGTGTCCATACCAGGTCAGTTTTCTATTCAGCAGCTTATGTAAACTCAGTTCTAAGCTGTACAGTTAGCATCTTTGAATGATTTTTCTTTTCTTCATTTTTTTGTTTGTTTTCTTGCACAAACAACTGGCACAGTGCACAGTCAATAGAGAAACTTAAAATGTGTCTGTGACTGTAAAATCCAAATGAATACTCTTAGTGGCCACTTTATTAGCTATCCCTGTTATAGTGCTCGCTAATGCAAATATCTAATCTGCTAATCATATATTAGCAATTCAATGCATTTAGGTAGGTAGGTGGACACTGTATAGACCACCTGTTGGAGCATCAGATTGTGGAAGAAAGGTGATTTAAGAGGCTTTGAACTTTTTTGTTTGCTGGTTTGTTGGTGCTGGCACTTTCTAATGCAACCATCTCTAGGGTTTACAGAAAATCCCAAAATGATGAGACAAAAAAATCTAGTGAGCAGCAGTTCTCTGGGTTAAGCTTTTCTGGGTTAAGGCAGCAGTTACTCAAAAAAACAGTCGTTACAACCGAGGTATGTACATCACACAACATGTTGAACCCTGAACCAGATGGGCTGTAAGCAGCAGAGGACTACACCAGTTTTTGTGTTAAGTAGATTGACTGACAGAATGTATAACATTATATAACATTTTTTCTATTCTTTAAATCCATGAAATAGCGTTGTAAAATTGAAACTTCAAGTGTTTCACATTGAAAACCCAGATTCTTAAAGGTTCGGAAGTAGCCCAATCACTGTCTAATGTCAATAACAGTAAAAATGTTTCAAGCCAAATAACTGAGGCTGAAAACAGTGATTTGAAATGGCTTTGCTATGCTTGCAGATCAGAGCTTTTATTGAGAACAAAGCTGTACTGTACAGGGTGGGCCATTTATATGGATACACCGTAATAAAATGGGAATGGTTAGTGATATTAAAGTCCTGTTTGTGGCACATTAGTATATGTGAGGGGGCAAACTTCTCAAGATGGGTGGTGACCATGGTGGCCATTTAGAAGTCGGCCATCTTGGATACAACTTTTGTTTTTTCAATAGGAAGAGGGCCATGTGACACATCAAACTTATTAGTAATTTCACAAGAAAAACAATGGTGTGCTTGGTTTCAACGTAACTTTATTCTTTCATGAGTTATTTACAAGTTTCTCTTTGTTCACAGCCATTGACATGTCAAAGAGGTTAACACATGAGGAGCGGATCGAAATTGTGTTGATATCTGGTGAACGCAGTAACCGGGTCATTGCAGCAGATTTCAATGCAAGACACCCTACGAGACCACCCATCTCCCATGCTGCAGTTAGCAAACTGCTTGCTAAGTTTTGTGAAACTGGTTCATTGTTGGATTTGCCAAAATGTGGACGCAAGAAAACTGTCACTAATGAAGAAACATCAGTGGCTGTCCTAGCTTCATTCAGCAAGAGCCCACAGCGTAGCACTCGCCGCATGTCACTGGAGAGTGGCTTTAGTCGAACATCCCTTCGGCGGATATTAGCTACTCACAAATGGCACCCTTACAAACTCCAGCTACTGCAGCATCTCAATGAGGATGACCCAGATCGGTGCACAGAATTTGCAGAATGGGCAAAACAAAAACTGGAACAGGACCCTCAGTTCACGCAGAAGATTTTGTTCAGTGATGAGGCAAACTTTTATGTGAATGGTGAAGTTAACAAACAAAACCACTGCTATTGGTCTGACACTAACCCACATTGGATGGATCCCTCCAAGACTGTTGGAACAACAAAAGTGATGGTTTGGTGTGGTATATGGGGTACAACGATAGTGGGTCCATTCTTCATCAATGGAAACCTCAAGGGCACTGGATATTTGAAATTGCTACATGATGATGTGTTTCCCTCTTTATGCACTGAAGCTGGCACGTTCCCTGAGTTTTTCCAGCAAGACGGTGCACCACCACATTATGGGTGCCAGGTCCAAGCATTCCTAGATGAACAGTTTCCTGGAAAGTGGATTGGTCGTCGTGGGCCAGTTGAATGGCCCCCAAGGTCTCCCGATCTGACCCCCTTAGACTTTTATCTTTGGGGTCATCTGAAGGCAATTGTCTATGGTGTGAAGATACGAGATGTGCAGCACCTGAAACTACGGATACTTGATGCCTGTGCTGGCATTTCTCCTGCGGTGTTGCTGTCAGTGTGTGAAGAGTGGGAGAAGAGGGTTGCATTGACAATCCAACACAATGGGCAGCACATTGAACACATTTTATAAGTGGTCAGAAACTTGTAAATAACTCATGAAAGAATAAAGTTACGTTGAAACCAAGCACACCATTGTTTTTCTTGTGACATTACTAACAAGTTTGATGTGTCACATGGCCCTCTTCCTATTGAAAAAACAAAAGTTGTATCCAAGATGGCCGACTTCTAAATGGCCACCATGGTCACCACCCATGTTGAGGAGTTTGCCCCCTCACATATACTAATGTGCCACAAACAGGACTTTAATACCACCAACCATTCCCATTTTATTACAGTGTATCCATATAAATGGCCCACCCTGTACAATGAGTCAGCTTGTCAAAATGCTCTCTTAACCTTTACTTTTTAATTACTGTTATTTTGTTTTAAAAAAGCGTCCTTGGTTTGGTTGTACACTTCAGTTGGTTTTCTAAGCACATCAACCAGCTTGTGAGTGGTTTTATGTAACCTGAGGCATTAAAAGAGAGCCTGAACTCACCGTAGTGGTTTTAACTCGGCCTCCGGGCTGCGTACAAGTCCAGCCAGATCTATTGACTAACAGGTCGCAACCCTCGTCCTCCAAACACGGCACCATCTCACACCATTGCTTTTTCCGAACAATACCAGCTGCGGAGGAGAGACAGAGAGAAAAAGAGTGATTAGGAGAGTGACCTGGGGGAGGGTTCGGGGGGTGAAATAAACAGATGAAGAGAAATGATAGGGAGAAGTCAATGCAAAGATGTAACGATTAAGACAGAAGAAGAGCGGGTCGGGGAATGACAGATGGAGAAAGACAGATACGGGCAAAGTTATAACAGGATTGAAAAATGATGGTAAAGCAGAGATGTGAAAAAAATGTAGAAATATAAATGGAAAAAAGAAGGAGCAATGTGGTGGTGGTGGGGTGAGAGATGAGATGTGGAGGTAGATGAAGAGCAATGAAGTAAAGGGACAATTGAGAGGTATGAACGCAGACGATGACAGTGAGAGATGAGGGAAAGATGGGGAGAATCAGACAGATGGAGTGAAATGGAGAGAGCTGTGATCAGTCAGGTAAATAAAATCAAACATCTCAAATGATATTTAGAAGGCTTTACAGCCATCTTGCCTTCAGCAACATTCCAACCAGGATGATATATTTTGTTAGCACGCCACCTAAATTTTTACCACAAGGGATTTAAAAAACAAAATAAAAACAATTCATATGTTAAATACAATCTGGGACATTCGGTGCGCATTTTGTCATAGCTGTATGACAAATGTTTTTCCAGCACCGCTCTGCTTTATTGAAGTTTCAGACTCCAGTTAGTTAGTTTCTACTCGTCTCTCAAAAGCAATAGGATTCAGGCCATTACATAGAGGCTGAACACGTACTAGGCTTCACTGACAGACTGAGACACAGTGACAAGACTGATAAATGTATTGACAACTGAAGCAGGCTTCTGTCAATTCAAAGAAAGTGTTGTTGGAGGTGCAATGCATTCTTTCACCTGCACTTACGCTGGCATAGGTTCCCAGTCACCCCTGTCTTTAGTGCTTGAGTTGAAGGCAAATAGCATCTTATTTTAATTCTACTTTTCCTGGTGAATATTGGAGATTTTTTGTTTGTTTTGGACATTCTTAATATATTTTGTGTCCCAAAAAGTGGCAGTACTCACTGCATTGAGCGGGTCCTTGTTGCATTGCAGGCATTGTGTGTTACACTGTCACACTATTTGTCTATCTATCCACAGTAATGTGAAAAGAAATAACACAATGGTTTGATATATATTGGAAAAATATTTGTACAATGTTGTGTTTTTTTGCTTGGAAAACACAAGACAAACACAGAGTTTGTTCAATTCTAATAGTCAACACTCAGTGTGACCACCTGTTTTTCAGTTTTATTGTCTTTTCCTTTAAATAGTCTTCAGAATATTTCTCCAGGCTTCTTAAAAGACATTCAAAGCTCTTCTTTGGATGTTGACTACCTTTTGTTCTGTTCTCTGTCAAGATGATCCCACAATGCTTCAACAATGTTGGAATCCCGGCTCTAGGAAGACCAATCAATGATTGACTATTTAAATTTGTGTTTTATAATCCAGGCATGCTTTTACTGCATTGGCAGTGTACTTGAGATCGACACCACAGGCTGAAATGCAGCCCCAAACATGACGGCACCTCCACCGTGTTTTGCAGATGATTGTAGACACTCACTGTTGTAACTCTCTTGAGCTCCTCCGTACATACTGATGAAGGTATGTGGATTTATCACTCTATAAGACCTGCTTCCAACAATTTTCAGACCAGTCCTTGTATAATTTTGCATATTTTAGATTTTTCTTGAATGGCTGCTTGGCAGCCACCTTACACTGAGGTCATTTCTTATGAGCCTGACAAGCTGAAGGGCCAGATGTGTCTCTCAGATCCTGTGTCAGGTCTTTGCTGGATATTTTTTCCCTTTTCTTAAGGACATGGCTTTCAGGTCCAGTTAATTTGCTGTAGATAGTACTATATGACTTTTGTCCTCGACTTGTTCAGTTTCCTCAGATTTCTTTTATTAAGGGCACATTGCACACCATACTGAGTTATGCCAAGTTTTGGAATCATCTTGTTGGAGCTAAAATATTATTATTATGCCTGTCAAACTGTGTTATCATCGGTATCATTTTCTGTAGATTTAAATAAAGAAATCAGAAACAAATTATGTGATTTTGACACAGGCTGGTAGTAACAAAGTATCTAAAGATAAAATTTGGAATTGTTTCTTTGCTCAGTTTTTCTGTTATGTATGGATGTGTCTCTTTTTTGTGCTTGAATAGGTCAGTTTTATGTAGCTTAAAGATTAAAAATACATTCCTCTGAAAATGTTCAAAAAAGCAGGTAATGTCCAAAGAAAAAGTTTAGAAAGCTGGAGAACTGTTGCTCAAAACCACTTTAAGATATTGCACGACAGTCTGACTCACTGGAAGGAAAACATAATGAAATGGGTGGCTAGAGATATTTGCGCAGTACTTTTAAAATTCGGATTAAATAGTTTTTCATCACAAAAGAACCCCGTAATTGTATTTATCATGACGTACAAACACGGCCATCCAATAGGTAATTTTAATATCTGCAGTTTTCAATTGTAAATAAGCTTCCATTCAGGGGTTCAGTTATTTCTTACTGAGTTTTCGACTGTAAGTCATCCATCATATAGCCCCACTAAGTTATCAGGAGTCTTCATTGTCTTCAGCTGCAGCAGAAGTTTGTGAGTTATAGAAAATCAGACAAGATATATGCAGCTAGCTGCTTTCTGTGACAAGCCATGCTGCAGAATGAATCATCAATAAGCATCATCAAAGGATCACAAATTTACATTAAACCCGTGGCTTTGGAAAAGAGCCTCTATGATAACATATTAGCACCAGATTGCATAATAGCAGCCAGGATGAATTTACTGAATATTAAATGAGTAAATAAATGAATATTTCATTTTCATGTCTGGCATTTACATGTCCCATCCCTTACTAATGTGTTATTCAGACACGTTACCTAACAACAAACCAAACACGACATGTTAACCACCATCGTGCAACATCGGAATCTCCCAGACACGCACATAAACGTAAACAAATGTAAACATAAACAAAAGGCTACCACAGATAACGCTCTAGGAGATATTTCATTATGGAAATCCAACAAATATACATACACATAAACACAGACCCCTAAACCTAAAGCATAATACATGTGACATCTGCATGTACTCGTGACAACCATTTCAAATTTCATCCATCTACGCAACATCGTCGGAAGCATGTTTCCTTTCCTGTGTTTTAAAAAAATATTAAGAAAGTGGGAAAACGCAGTCAAAATGTCATCAAATTAAAGCTGCATTCCCGATCGCAACTCCAATCAGGAACATGAACTTTTTAAACAACATTTGTCATAAACTGTGATGTAAAGGACAACTTGAAATTTGTTTAACTCAAAACATGAAAATCTCCGGTGACATTAAACGTGCCCCGTGGGAATTTCCTTACAAACATTATTATTGTAAACAAAAGCTTGACAAGATTCCTCAAAAATAATGGCTGCTGGAGGAAAAATAGATAATAAAAGAAAAAAACAAACAAACTAAGGGTCATTATGTATGTGGTGTAATAGGTTGCTTTTACAACCCCCTTTAAAGATAAGGTGTTTAATCAAGGCCTCGTGGTTTGGCTTGGCTCTCAATCTTTACAACTGAAAAGCTGTGTTTGAGAAAAAATATTAAAGGATGAAAACCATGCAACACACATCCACATGAACATGTAAATCCGAGCCACAAAAATGAAAAGGAGATGAACTGAGACAGATAGATGAGAACGGATGAAGACAAAGTAGAGGACGAGCGTATCTAGATAACATTCTTGACCATTACAGGATATGGGCGAGATAAAGTAAGAAGGATACATTCATACTCATATCAGTATGCATTCATGGATTGAAAATTGTATTCTTTAATGGGTAACAGTGAAACCTAGAATGAATTGTAGTGCAAACATACATCATATTTTTTTCCACCGCGTATTCGCTGTCTTATAAAACGGGTGGGAATTGTGCTCGCTTCCGTATCTATAAATTTCCCCGAAGGGCACCTTCAGTAGCTGTAATAACCTCGCATGCAAATCATCGGCGAGCATGCTTCTCGATGTTAATACCTTATCGCCATAAACAATATTTATATAGCAATCAATCTATAGAATATGCATACCTTATCGAGTGCTACATTGCCAAATAACGCGAGTACCGTGAACACAGTGTCAGCTCAGTAAAACGGGAGCTTCAAATTGACGTCCGTGTGAAGCATTGCTATTATTGAGTGTGTTTTGCTGACATGCTGCTTCAGGTTGAATTACTTGGCGCTGCTGCATTTCGCCTCAAGGCTAGCTGCACCCAAGCAATATAAACTATGTTTAACTTCACTATTTTTACTTCAGGGACAAAGTTTCACAAGGCAAAAGAAAGCAATTTCAAACAGTTCAAAATCTGAAATCTATTAAAGACTGTCAGCATATGTGCATAAGCGCATTGCCCTGTCATTCTGCGGAAGATGCATTTCAAAAGTTATTGTTGCAGTTTGCCTGTTAAACAGTTCACTGGCTATCAATCTCTAGACATCTAGAGGTGCTAAGTATCTGTATGATCAGTATTGTTGATCCTCCTTAAAGCCTTCCTGCATCCCTGCCCGGTTCAGTAGGCTTTGAAATGAAGTGCTTGTCATATGGTGTCTGAAACCATCCTGATTATTTCTCATGTCACAAGTGGACAGTGGTGACTGACAATGTTGGTCATTTTTCCTAGCCCAATAATCTCTGCATCAGGCACAAGCTGAACTTTTCTGTTTTTTCAAACACCATTTCTTAGTTCTTACTTCTATTACTGTTCATATGTACAAATGAGCAAAGAACCCGGAGTCCCTTTATGTAAAGCTTTTCCAAAGGTTTGTGCTGTTATTCCCACTGGAACAATTACTGAATCTCAGCTTGTCACAAAATAAGCTATAAAAACAGACGTGATTAGAGGAACACTTCTTACAAACTAGTAACTTTGAAGAATTCCCTTGCCTTTACATCTTCTCTAACAAGCTTTTCCTTACAGGTGTTCCTAAGAGATGTAATTTATATCCTTTATGTTTTACATGCACGTAGTTCACATGAACTGTAACAGGTGTCGTCTGTCCATTTTGCACATTGATATTATGCTATTATTTATATTTTGGGGGCAGCGGTGGCTTAGGTCAGCGGTCCCCAACCCCCGGGCCTCAGACCGGTACCGGTCCGTGACTCGTTTGGTACCGGGCCGCGAGAGTTGAGGCTCAGGTGTGAAATGTAGGGTTTTCAGGGTTCTTATCAGTTTTCAGCGTTATTTTGTTATCGTTTTGATTGTTAACTTGGTTTACCTGGGTCTTTTCACGTGTGTTACGAATAAATTTTCTTTTTTTCGGTACCAGTACTGGTTTTATTTTGTTGCATTTATCCGCGACACCTTAAAGGCCGGTCCGTGAAAATATTGTCGGGCATAAACCGGTCCGTGGCGCAAAAAAGGTTGGGGACTGCTGGCTTAGGTGATAGAGCTTGTCATCAACCAATCGGAAGGTCGGTGGCTTGAATTTTGACTTAACCTGCCCGTTTGCCACAGCATCCTTGCGCACAATACTGTACCCTAAGTTGTCTCTGATGCTTTCAGAGTGTCAGTTTGTGTGTAAATGTTAGATAAAGTAGTGTTTAGGTATAGATACAAGATATGAATGTGTGTATAATATTGGTTACCTGAGACTTCCAGTAGAAAGCGCTTTGAGTGCTACTATTGCTGGATATTTCAAAATCTTTTCTTTTCAGATCTATTTTGACTTGTTTTAAATTTGGTTTTGGCTGTCCGATTCCAAAAGTTTCTTCTTTTTTTCAGCTGTTCCTCGATGGACAAGCGAAAGTTGGGTTCAAATTCATATAATATTAAAATGTCCACTCCAGCTTCAGCTTGCTGGCAGATGGGCTCATATAATCTTTCATTTAATGAAAGATTCATCGTTGACTCCGACCTCCCTAGTCCCCGAGGCAGCAAAGCAACCCCAAACCATAGCATTTTAACTACCATCCTTCACAGTCTCCACAGGCATCCTCAGCTTCTTTCTTCTGTTTTTCTGAAGGCCTGAGAGAGCTCTTTAGATCATGGTAGAGCACAAACTTCAATAGGAAAAAGGGTACAAAATCCTTGATGGGAATAAATCAGACAGGTTCCACCTGTTACTCTGTAAAAGAGCTCAAATATTATGGATGTAATAAATAGATGGGTGTGCTAACTCTGTCCATGTGTTTATTTGGTTTTGTGTAATTATACTGAAGACGCCATCTTTATATGTTGACAGCGTTCCAAAGATAAATGGCGACAAGCTTTTGCCTCTGCTACCTGTTGCCGTGACCCTACAATCGTCTGAATTAGCATCCCAGCCGCTCCTTTTAACAACTGCATTCTTCAAGTTCAAAGTTCAAGGAAATTCTTGAGTCTAACAAGTATTTTCAACATTTTTCTCAAGAAAACCTCCAAAACAAACATTCTAAATTGCATTGGACTTCCATGCGTGGGCAATAAAAAGTTTTCTATTTCTACCCTAACATGCTCTGTCCGAACTACAAAACATTTGTTTTCCTTTTAATACTACTAACCTAATCTGTTTAAGATTTTTTAAATATAGTCTTTTGTGGAATAATGTCCTTGTGTGATGTCTGAGGAACGCTAGTGTCACTGACAAATTTCCAGTTTATGTGCGAGTACAAAAACTTCTGAATAAACAGAACTACTCGGCAGCAGTAAGTGTAATGTAGCAGAAATGATGTAAAGCAGGCCTTTGAAGATGCAAAGGGGAAGCAAGAGAGCAGAAGGGAAAATTAAAGGACATATTGTAAACAAACTATTCACTTGGGTGAAGCGAAAATCATGTCAGATGTAATAGCTGGAGGCCTGGCAGTGCTCTCAAGAGTTTCCTTTTTCCTCTTCCTTTTGTTATTTAATCCATTACTGTGAATCTGTCTAATGAATGTTGTCATCAAGGTCACTAAACAATTCACAAACGGGTTTTGTTTAACTTCTGAATTACCATCCAGTAGGGTGACCCTCAGCTGATGAAGATGTATCGTGATGTCTGGTAAATATCAGTAATGAGGGAATGAGTGCTGTTATATATGCGCGTGTACAAGTGGTATATTACAAGTGTCATTTTTGACAGCGAGAACTATAAAACAGCTCCATCAGTGATGACAGTCGAGAGATAAGTTATCACACTTGTGTCAGATGAATGATGTTAAGATTTAATAATGAAGCCACGGAGACATTTCAGGTTGACATAACAGATTTCCAGCTGGTTTTCAAGTGTGATTAATGGAGATTTGTCCTATTGACTTTTTAAGTGGAAATAATCACCATTTAACATCATTTTTGCATTTTTTAAAAATATTACCAGTAGGTCAAAAAGCCAAAAAAAGTTCCACCAAAAATCACCGGTTTTCATTCATTACAGTCACTAACGTTTAGCATTATAATTTGCAGGTTCCTGTGATATGGAATTAAAAATTGTAAAAGCCCTTTTGTATGACTTTGAGCAGCTGGACTTCAACAGTTACGCATAAATGTTTGTAGCCCGAACCTCTCTAGATGCTGTGAGATGTATTTGACCTAAACTTCTTCAGCTACATCCTTATTCTTAAGATAAGACAACCTTTGTTAGTACCAGTATCTATCAACCAGCCCGTTCTCACTCCCGAGGGGTAACATGGCGATGTTTTGTCACGTCCCGCGGCGTTCCTGAGGAACGCGAAAGGAGACCTTCAGCGTTCTTATGGTACGCGGCGGGTTATGGCTGAAATCCAGTGCAATGACGCTCCCGCGGTAATAGACGTTCCAGCCCTGTATTCCAGCCCTAAACCTAACCTTATCCCTAGCCCTAACCATAACCTTTTTCCTGAACTTAACCAGGACTTTAATGATGTTAAATAGCGTGTTTCTAAGCAATTTGAAGAAAAAGAGCGAACATGTGTAGATTGAGTCCATATGGTTCTCATATTTCCTCATTTTTCCGAGGTCGTCATTCAGAAACGTGGTGGGTAGCCAAAAACGTAATATGTTGACGATTTGTCACCTAGCGTAAAATGTTACGCTTTGGGAGTGACAACGCATTGCTATCAACACAAAAAATAGCAATAATGCTATCAGTCAACTTTGTCTATAAGTAAATCGTAAATTTATCTCTATTTATGTATTTTGTGTATAAGCGCCATCAAATGGCAAGAACATTTTTAACGGTAATTGATACAAAGTAATACAAAAAGAAAAAGCAGCTGAACAATTGTTTGCAATGTTATCAGAAGTGCCTCAATGATACATGATCACTATTTTATTTTTACATGCCAAAGGTATCATTAGTACAGTTACCAGGACACCCTAAAATTTGGAATGCACCAGTTTAAGTGTCTCTAGTTCCACTGCGATAATGATACCACAGCTTTAGGTGTATGTGGACACTGAACGCCAGCTTTAATAAGATGCATTCCTCACTGTGAGGAAGACACTGAGAATATTTTTTATGTGCAAAGCAAAATTAGGATTGGCCTAAATCAGACGTTCCCAAAGTGTGGGGCCCGCCCCCTAGGGGGGGCGCAGAGCCATTGCAGGGGGGGCGCGGCATGAAAAGGGAGGAAAAAAAACCAAAACAACGCTTGGACACTGCTAGCACGGGCACCCACACAAAGGCAAAGCAGGAGATGAAGTAGCTGAATATGTTTCCAAACCAACTTCATTCTAAGCCAAAGACTAGAAAATATGATGAAGCAAATCTTCCCTTTGGCTTCACCTGCACAGGTGCTGAGGTAGGTCTCCCTGCAGGATTGGTTTTCCCTTTGTTGGGAGCAGCGCTGGGCTGTTTAAATCACGGACAAACAGGATCCCACATTCTTGATTTGTAGTTCACAAACACTTGTTGTGATGACTAACTACTCCTGACATTTTGGAGATGTTTGCTCTTTATACAGTAAAGTTACAGCAGGATACAAATAACATCAGGCTGATCCTGCCACGATTTGTTCCCCCGGTTCAAATCACGGACAAACAGGATCCAACAGTTGTTTATGTTTTTGAACCCATTTTGCACAGAGAGGCATTTTTTGGAAAATGTATTGATAGCAATGTTGAATATTATTACACAGGAAAAAAAACAACTACATGTAAAATAATTACACCGTGACGCCTCTGCCTTTCTAAATGGAGGGACAGTAACTGTGTGTATATGTAAGCATGTAAAACCTGCAGTTAGTCAGATTAACAGTATTTCATCTCTGTCTGCCATTCTGCAATTCATCTCATGTAAACAATAACGTGCACACAGTGTGACGTGAATAAAGGCACATACCTTTGACGTTGTGTGAAGAACTCTGTATTCCTCGTCCACACTTAAACGCAAAAAAGGAGTTTTAAAAAATCTCCGTTCTCGGTGATTCGAAACGCCGTTTACGTGTGGACGAAACAGCTGTGTTTTCAAAAATACCCGTGTAGGTGTGGACGCAGCGTAAAAGAGTTAGTAATGTATTTTATTACTACCTGTAATTTATTGCAGATTACTTGTATTTGCTTAATTGTTTACTAAATGTTTGAGGTGTGAAATAAACCGCAATGGAGCAAAATATGGGTGTGTGTGGTTGGAGGATGTGTTCGTGCGTGCGCGCGTGCGCGAGCATTTTTCTTGTAAAACAAGGGGGGCCCAGCAAAAAAAGTTTGGGAACCACTGGCCTAAATCACTGCTTTCCTGACAATCAATGACAACGGGTGCAAAAAAAACATTACCTGTGAAAACCCTGTGTATTCCACCCAGGGTGTTTTTGTCATTTTGTATTATTAATTATGTTTAAGACTTTGTTAGTCTTAAGTTTATTCTATAGTACCTTGGTTGTTCTGTTTAGCTTTTGTTTATTAGATTCCCCTTGTGCCCTCTGTGTGCCTGTGTTGATGTGCTTGTATGATTTCTTGTGCCTTGTTTCCCCTCCTTGTGTTTTATTCCATCATGTTCATCCATGTTTCCCCCGCCCGTCATGTCTGCTCTCTCTCCCTCGTGTTCCCCACTCCCTCTCATCTGCCTCTCCTCCACTCCTCCATCATGATCCTCCGTGTCCTGTCTTATTGTGAAGGTCTCGTTTTTCCATGTTCATTCTGTTCAGTTTTGCTTCCCCTCTCTTGTTATGGTTATTCGTGTAAGATGTGCTATCCTTCTGTGTATTTATGTCAGCGTCTTCCTCTGTCCTGTGTCGCAATCTCCCTCATACCCATCTGTGTGTTCTGGTCCTAGTTTAGTCTCTCGTGTTCCCAGTTTAGTTTTCTGTATTTCCTTCTGTCCAGCCATAAAACTGATTTAGAGTTTACTTTTTGCCTGCCTGTCGAGTCTGCAATTGTGTCCAATCCTGCCGGATCCACACACAGATCAGTTATTTAGATTGTTTTCACTTCAGCTCATTGTGAAAGTCATTGCTGCATATCGCTGTTATTTATGTTCGTGTTGCTTTCTGTTATCCCTGCTCTCCGTCAGTGCACCTCGCCATACTTGCGCCAACATGGAGTAGAGCATATCAAGAGGAACAGTTGGCGTAGCAAGCATGAAATACCTCCAAACTGATGACTCACTGCTGCTTCCATTGCTGATGTATTGTATAGAGAAGACAGCACATCATAGTCTATATTGACAAAAGAACTGTGCCACCTGCGCATTACACCTACGTGAGCTGCTCGGCCATGGAAAGCTGTGCCATGAAGCTCCAGGCTCACGGTGTTAGTGCTGATGTTAATGCCAGAGATTTGTTACTCTGTAGTTATTCTAATTATTGAGAAGAGCATTGGCGAGAAGAGCGCTTTGCGCAGTCTGCTACTTCATGGCTGAGTTGCTAAACCACAGGAAACAGATTTGTTGCAATTGTGCCATCCTATTAGAGTACCACACTCAGGTTCAAAAACTCTTTAAAATGAACCATTCTTTGACAAATGTCTGTAAAGGCAGACTGCATGGGTAGGTGTTTGATGGCAAGGAGACAGAAAATACCTGAAATCAAAATTAAGAGGAGTCGCTCAACAATTTTGTTCATAAATGGTAAATGGCCTGTATTTGTATAGCGCTTTAAAAAGTGTAGAACAGAATTAAACAAATCAGCTCCAGCTGTCACTGATACCCGTCAGCTTTTTGAATTTCAAAGGCAGAGTTAGTGCAAGATGCATCAGCATTTATTATCAATCTTGAGTTTTAAAGAAAAACTATAAAGAAAAACCTCCAGCAACCATTTATAATGAGAAATCATAAACCATAAGGTTGGGTGGGTCTTGCATGACTAACTAAAATGATCTCGCTTGCATAGTGACCCTGTTAGCATTCAACCATATTACTGCTCTGATATGGCGCTGGTGTGAGGGCAGTGGCTTATGTTGAAACTTATTAGATTCAGGGGTGATAAAAACATCCCACACATGAAAAGCGGGCAGGCATGGACAGAAATAAACACACGGACACACATAAAGGTTTCAAGCTATGCACATGTCAGGGAACGTATCAGCCTCGGTTTCATCAGCGGAAGATAAGACGTGGAGAGGGGAGAACATTATTAAACCCTCCATAGGACACTTATCTTCCCACCAAATGGTAGATCACACTCATGTCAACAGCCAGCATCTTGCCCTAATAAATTCTGTCTAACGCCAAGCCTGAGATGACAGGAGAAAGATGGGCTGTGTCTGTGTCAGAGAGAGAGAGAGTGGGAGAGAGGGGAAAGAAATACAGCAAGAAAAATGACGAAAAAGAAAGAAGACCTAAAGACACATCCAGTCGGATATAATAAATGTAGTTCAGCATGCTACGGTACTAAGATAAGAAGATGGACTAAGATAATTGCAAGCTGTACAGATCAGATATGGTCTGAGGGGGTAGCAGAATCAGCAGAGTGTCAAAGGCTGCTGATGCTGGACACCAGATATGGCTGGGCTGCACTTTACTATTATTTTTTTTTTATAAAAGTGGAATTTCCAAAACATTTATACACATGTATGTGGAAAAAAATAAACATAACATAGTTACTGTGGCTGGTAGCAGAGGACACGAACCTCTAACCTCCTTCCTAACCTATATTATGCCTATATTATGCTGCTATTCATACTATCATTATATTATGCTGCTATCCTGTATATATTGTACTTATTATTATCTGAGTACTTCGGTTGTTTTATTGTACTTTTTATATTTACATTTATATTTATTATTGCATTTTGCACCAAGGGAGTGGCACTCCAATTTCGTTGTACTTGTACTTGTATAATGACAATAAAGGCTATTCTATTCTATTCTATTCTATTCTATTCTTCCCTTTTTTAAGCGCATCCATATTTTTTCTCCAAAAAGAAATGAATCAAGTAAACGCTGTGGTTATGAAGATAATCATTCAGAGTTGAGTTGTTTGCCACATAACTGTAGTTCTTCTTATTCTTATAAGTTGATTTGGTATGAGTTGCCCAGTTTTTGAGCTGTTGGCCATAGAGATGTCTGACCTCTGTTGAATATAAAGGAAGTAATGGGCACTTGCCTTTGTGGTGTTCAAAGTACCAAAAAACCCTACATATGAAAAATTCTGTAGTAATATCTCGCAACACCCAGTTACTCCAAAAACATAAAATCCACAAAGCACTTGTGGAAACACCATCAAAGATGAGATCTTGTTACAATGTCAGGACTACAGGAAACATTACCTTCTACATGGAGATATGGCTGCTGTGGCTAATTTGGTGGTGTCATGATCCAGGCGTTTTAAGTTTAAGTTTATTTTGATATTCATGGTCTATTTTTAAATTCATTCGATTATCTAAGTTCATTTGTTTATTTAGATTCCCCTTGTGTCTTCTACCCCTGTGTTTTAGTCTCCTTTTGCCCTTTATGTGTTTCATGCTGCGTGTCTTATGTCGTCAAGGTTATATTGTCTTGTCTGTGTCTCATGTTCCTGTTTTATTTTGAAGGTCTGTGTCCTATGTCAGCGTAGTCAACTTTGCTTCCTTTGTCTCGTTATGTCAGATTAGTGTCAGCTGTTTCCCCCTGTGTTCCCACTTCCCCTAATCACCTCCTGTGTATTTAAGTCCTCTGTTTTCAGTGTGTCATGGTCAGGTCGTCTGCGTTCACGCCATGTTTTCCATGCCATGTTTCATGTCTAGGTTTTTCTTGTTGTTTATTTAGTTCTCCCAGTTTAGGTTGATGTTAATTTACTTCAGTTTGCCTTGCCCTTTCTTTGTACCTTTTTTACCAGCCTTATTAAACGGCTCGCTTTTTGTTAACATTCAAATTCTGTTCCCTGTTCCTTGGAGTCTGCGTTTTGGGTCCTTTTTTCAATTCATACAGTCTGCCGTCGCCAGACTGTGACAGGTGGAAAGAAGAGTTTAACATGAAACTACTCACTAGAGTCCCAGTTTTTTTAAATTTGGAAATTAGAATTTGTTGATATTTTGAGCACCACATTTACTTCCATTGTATTCAAGAGAAGGCAGACAGACAGTTCTAGAGCTATCACCAACTTTTTGACAAGGCAATTGAATGTTATCGAGACCTGCCACAACACCAACCTGAAACCTGTGCAAGTGCTTTTTTTTTTTTAACTTGTTAGCATCAACTGAGATATCAAAATAAGAGCAATATCTTTTGCCACCTAGTAAAGGAACTGCAGGTTGTGATGTGAAACCCTCATTGTAAGCGTTTCGACCATCATCTTATGCGCTCATTGGTGCTTATCTTATTATCAAAGTGGGTTGCTTACTTTTGTTCAGGTTATATGAATATGTAAAAGCAAGGTTGCTAAGCACAGTTGTAAGCACTAAATAAGAACTTCTGTGTATATAGATAACAACAGATTTGTGATTTTCACTGTTTTAATCGCCGTATTATCACAAACAGATTGCACGTAATTACCAAATTTACCCCATTAAATTGCAGACTAACTCTTACTGATCTTGTTTTAACGCTGTTTTGATGTCAATTGGCTGCAAATAATTGCAGTCCTGCTCCCTCTCTTCGAAGAGGAAACGAGATTTCAAGTTCATTGCAAGAATGTAGTATCTTATTATGGTTTTGTATTTCTCTATAATGTAAAACAGTCTACCTCTAACATTATTTCTCAACTCTGTACTCAAAGCCTTTTTAATGCCTCCTTCCACTGCAAAAATGCATATACAGAGTGTATCAAAAAGAATTACTCAATTTCAAAGTGCTTTCATTCCGCAGCTGTTCCCTAGTAACAATCAAAAAATGTACTGTTAGAAAGACCGGATTTGTCAGTTTCATGTGGTTGCTGGTAGGTAGTGTAACAGCGTCCAGAGGGCGACACATGAGTGCTTGATAACATTCAAAGTGTGTATATATATATATATATATACATACATACATACATCTTCATCTGCTTTATCCGAGGCCGGGTCGCGGGGGCAGCAGCCTAAGCAGAGAGGCCCAGACCTCCCTCTCGCCAGCCACCTCCTCCAGCTTTGAACACCAAAGCGTTCCCAGGCCAGCCGAGAGATATAATCCCTCCAGCGTGTCCTGGGTCTGCCCCGGGGCCTCCTCCCGGTGGGACATGCCCGGACAACACGTTCTCACTCCCAAAGCGTAACATTTTACGCTAGGTGACAAATCGTCAACATATTACGTTTTCGGCTACCCACCACGTCCCTAAATGACGACCTCGGAAAAAATGAGGAAATATGAGAACCGTATGGACTCAATCTACACATGTTCGCTCTTTTTCTTCAAATCACTTAGAAACACGCTATTTAACATCATTAAAGTCATGGCTAAGCTCGGGAAAAAGGTTATGGTTAGGGCTAGGGATAAGGTTAGGTTTAGGGCTGGAATACAGGGCTGGAACGTCTATTACCGCGGCAGCGTCATTGCACTGGATTTCGGCCATAACCCGCTGCGTACCACAAGAACGCAGAAGGTCTCCTTTTGCGTTCCTCAGGAACGCCCCGGGACGTGACAAAACTTCGGCATGTTACGCCTCGGGAGTGAGAACGGGCTGGCCCGGAACACCTCACCCAGGAGGCGCCCAGGAGGCATCCTTGTCAGATGCCCGAACCACCTCAGCTGGCTCCTTTCGATGTGGAGCAGCAGCGGCTCTACTCTGAGCCCCTCCCGGATGGCCGAACTTCTCACCCTATCTCTAAGGGAGAGGCCAGCCAGAGGAAGCTCATTTCTGCCGCTTGTGTCCGCGATCTCGTTCTTTCGGTCACTACCCACAGCTCGCGACCATAGGTGAGGGTAGGGACGTAATCAGAAGGTCGGTGGTTCGATCCCAGGCTGCCTCCTAGCTGCATGCCAAATATCCTTGGGCAAGATACTAACCCCAATGTTTGCCTACTGGTGGAGGTACCGGTGGCGCCTGTGTCCGGCAGCCTCGCCTCTGTCAGTGCGCCCCAGGGCAGCTGTGGCTACAATGTAGCTTGCCATCGCCAGTGTGTGAATGGGTGAATGACTGAATGTAGTGTAAAGTGCTTTGGGGTCCTTAAGGACTAGAAAAGCGCTATACCAATGCAGGCCATTTACTATATATATATATGTGTGTGTGTGTGTGTATGTATAGCCCTCTAAAATTGGATTATGCTTTTTGATACACCTTGCATATTGAAATAATTGCCACACACTTGCCATGACTATTGCCTTCTAACTGCTTGAACTAACAACCACTACTCAGGTAGTTAAATCTCCCGCTTGCTCTTAGACAGAAACAAATCAACATCAGCACTACAATGAGGTGTTTGCAAAATAGAGCTCTGACACTTTCTCTGTCAACTGGCTGCCATTTCTGCTCACCTTTGCCACTCTAATGCATCAGCACACAGCCCAGGCCTCCCTACACTCTGTAATGGCAAGTCAAGTAGCCCTTTAAGCAAATTCACTGTGTCTTCATTTCACAGAGGAGTGCTGGGAATCTGTCAAGGGTTTCTCCTTGTGTACCTTTTCTCACGGCAAGTGTGTGAATTTCTCTGTGGCACATGAAAGCACCCGAGCACGTGGGCACACATAAAAGCAAGGCTGATCCAGGTATCTTCATTTGAATTTCCACCGTGTACGTATGCAAGCTCGCCCACAGCGACACACAACCCCACGCAGTAATCTCTTTGCTGACATGTCAGGCAACAAAGTCGAACAAAAGATGGCTGGAAGAAGCCCAACTGAGCGCCAATAAAACTCTGAGATTTGCTTTCATCATGGAAATCCCCTCCCGTGTCTCCTTTTACAGTGGACCATCTATCTGGATAATTAACTGTACTATCTGACCTGCCGTGGTAGGCAGACATTCCTTAAAACTGAATTGAGCCTAGCTAGAATTAGGAGGTGGCCCAGCAGCATGTGAGAGAAAAACCCAATGCAAAGAAAATAAATCCCTGCGCTTTGTAATTAGCCACCATCTCTATATCTGCCTTTTCTTCTGCTCACAGCTGTTCTCCTCTCGGCTAATTTTCCCTCGTCTTGTCTTTTTTCCTTCCGCCCTCCTTCACCCTCATCTGTACCTTCCTCACAACCTTTATTTTCTCTTTTTTGCACTTTATAGCTGCCCTCTTTTTATGCTTTTTTTTATACACCCCCCATCTCATCTCTTCCTCCTCTCTTTTTCTCCCTTCACCTCCTTTCCTTCCTTAGCTTGTTCTTTTCCAGTCTATTGCCTTGCCTGATTTTCATAAGATTATTCCACCCGTTTGGCTGCCTTGATGATGAGTATCTGCGCACTAAAAGCTGTCAAGCCCTTTTTAAAAACCCAGAGTTTTTTTTTCACCCCCCTCTTTTTTTCAATGAAGTGAATTTGTGTCCCAAATAACTCCTCTGCACTCATGAAACTTCAAGAGGCAGAAATAATGAGATAGCATGCTGACTGACATTTCCAGACCTTTCCCTGTGTCTGTGTGCACACATGTTTGTCTGTGTGGGTGTCCTGAGTTTTTTTCCCATGTATTTGTGTGCATAACAGAAATCCACCTAATAATCGCCGACCACCACAAATACAGCCTCTACAGTCGTCTGATGTGCTTCTTTTTTGTGCATTTGAGACCTTTTAATTTTTTGGAGCAGGGCAAGGTAAAAAAAAATCAAAGAAAAATGAAACTGAAGTTTAAATGCCATATTCACTGCTCAAATTTCAAAAACTGAGATATCTGCTTCCTCTGTCGTTTAATGTGCTAAATGAACATCTTTCATTTGAAAAGATATTACCCTGTTACAACTGGATTCTCTTTAATAGACTGGGATGCTCTGAAATTAATGTTAGATTCTCAGTTTTAAAATGAAA
This sequence comes from Neolamprologus multifasciatus, assembly GCF_963576455.1. Lineage (NCBI taxonomy): Eukaryota > Metazoa > Chordata > Actinopteri > Cichliformes > Cichlidae > Neolamprologus > Neolamprologus multifasciatus. Next base: position 33,606,968 of record NC_140455.1, read on the forward strand.
GTCAGTTTTTTCTGTGTTTTACCGCCCTCACCAAAAAGCTGCCTTTGGGTAACTAAAAACAGAAAAGTTTGGCTTAGAAGTCTGCTTCAATTAAGTGAGATAAATTCAGCAAAGGAATTGTTCGACTTTGTGGGGAAATACTTGTAGCTAATTGCCAAGACTTGGATGAAAAGAGAGAAACCGTTCTCATGTCAAACCTTTACGTAGAGAGACTGGATTCTCATAACAGAGCTTAGCCAAAAGTCTTCAAAAGGAAGGAAACTGCTAGCCCAACTGTTTAAAGCCAATAAAGCCAAGAATCGAATGAAAGCGTCGCCAACATTTTAATATAACATGTTTGCTTGCGGCTCCGCTCTATTAAGGAAGTGATATCACCTGGTCAAGAAGTAGCTCTTCTTATAACCTTTGGCAAGGCCACAAAGGTTTGGATGTATTGACACTGTACTGTGTTTAGATTACGCTAATTTCCAAGGTTTATGCTAACATAATACATCTGGAATCTGGTGGAGTTTTTATGCTCCATCCATCCATCCATCCATCCATCCATCCATCCATCCATCCATCCATCCATCCATCCATCCATCCATCCATCCATCCATCCATCCATCCATCCATCCATCCATCCATCCATCCATCCATCCATCCATCCATCCATCCATCCATCCAGATGATATCATATCGCATGACGCCAAATATGGTCACTAGTAGATTGTCCCGGTCTCCTGTAGTTTGCTTGCAAAAAACTCACTGTTCATTCACGGTTTCCATACCACTATCAACAAGCAGCTGGCAAGTGTTTGCATACATGTCAAACTTTTCTAGCAAACTTTGGGCAACTGCATCAATCTGCTAGTGGCCAAAGCAATTGCAAGGTTTTTGATGCAGAACCATATACCTCCTTGTTACCAATTTCCCTTAGCAACAACTTGGAGAACATGTACTTTTGCCTAATGACTGCCGGGGGTCACTGACCCATTTCTAGCTCTGTGTGAATGGGCCTTTAGTAGACAAGTCCCATGCATACAGCTGAGGAGCACACATTTTCCCTTACAACCAGTGGCATCAGACAATTCATCAAACTACTTTCAAGAATGAAAATAAGTTTGTAATCAAAAATGTGGAACCTCCATTAAAAATAATCTTTCCATGATACATTTTTTTGAATTGTTTGAAAAAACTAGTGAAATCTATTAAAATAATAAAACCATCTTTCTTACCAGCTTTTCATTACAGACGCTAATATTTCTTTTAAAATAAATCACTTTTTTTTCCACAATCATCTATTGGAACTAAACGCCGTCTTGCACTCAGTTTTCTTAAATCGACTAGATGCTTGAAATGTTGGCACTTTGTGTTGTACACAATTCGATTTTGTTTTCATTTTTCTACAGCGATTTGTAATCCATTTCATTAATGAAAATGCTGTACAGTATTTCTCTAAATTCTGCTAGAATGTAAAACAAAACTGTGGATATAAATATGTGTTTTTGTAACTTTGAAGTATATTTTATATCTGTCAGTTTATTTATTGGGCTATATGATATTACATTTCATTTATATACCACATAAACAACAAGCAGATTTTTATACTAAATGTGCTTCACAAACAGACATACAGTACACACAGAGGTATATTTGTATAACAGACTCTGAAGACAAAATTTAAAAATGGAAACAAGTTCAAACACAGTTTAAAACCTGAGAATCGTGACACTGAGGAACTTTCTTTGTTCCCTCGTGTCCAAATGTCTCATCTGTCTGGTGGCCACATTGCTGCTTCCAGCTTCATTCTGCTTTCCATGCATGCTATTTATGCTAGGTACCATTGTTGTGCATAACTGGCAGGTTGTGCGGCGTACCATTGCTCGGGGCTTTTTTTCTCCTGTGCATGTGTGTGTGTGTGTGTGTGTGCGTGTGTGTACTGGCCACCAGGTACTGCCGATATCGTTCTTTCACAGATGTACTCTGACATTTCCTCACAGCTGAACGCCAACGGCAACCCAAGATTTGTGGACACACACACACAAAGAAGGAGAGCCCAAAGGCACTGCGAGCCAGAGGAGAAAATGTCAATGTGAACAGGATCTGTGTGAAAGAGATCATTTAACACCACTGTCTACAGAGACACCGGTACATCAGCTGTGAACTGTAAACGCCTGACACACACACACCTGGAAGCAGCTTATGATCACAAACTACTTATTCAATATAGCCATTGCGTTTCATATTTAGGCCAAAAGTGACCAAAAATAATCAAACAGCCAAACAAAAACACAGAAAGCTGTGTATTTGATTCACACAGTTTAGTTATCGTTTCAAGTTCCATTATTAGAAAGAAAAAACTGTGGTTACGAGCAGGAAGAATGGAAGAGAAGACACATTTAGTCTACGTGGGGCTTCCTGTAAGAGAAGTGAAATTTGGGTTTTGTCTTATGCCTTCAGATTTAGAAAGCTTCAAAGCAGGGATGTCAAACTCTTTTTATATTGTGGGACACATTTTGATCTCGTGTGTGCCAGACCAGTGTAACTCTTCTTTCTGTCAGCATAAAGAAGTTTAACTACATATTTAATACCTGAGATATTTTAATATCAGAAAAATAAGTGCTATTTCAAAAATACATCTAAGTTTTTCTACATGATTATGAAAATCTGCTTTGGGCTTAAATTATAGGAAAGTTCTGTTAGTTCCTGTAATTATAAAAAGACATTTTTGTCCTTTGGCAGAATATGGGTTTAAAAAAAATGTTTCTTTTACTGTTAATGTTCTGTAAAAATTTTACATTTCTTCAATAGAAACTTCAAACTTTCTGTTTTTAATGTTTTTTACTTTGGTTCATTATGAATGACCATGGTTAATAATGGATTGGATTTATATAGCGCTTTTCAAACCACCCAAAGCGCTTTACAATGCCACTATTCATTCACTCTCGCATTCACACACTGGTGGAGGCAAGCTACTAGTGATGGGTCGTTCGCGAACGAAATGGCTCTTAGAGCCGGCTCTTTGAAGTGAACGACGCGAGCCGGCTCCTTATTGGGAGCCGTGAGGTTTTTTTTTGTTTTTTTTTCTCTTTCTCTCACCCTCTCTCTCGCCCTTTTTTTCGCTAAACTCCGCACGCGCGGCCTGTACTTTGCGCTGGGCAGAGGGGGGAGGGGCGTTAGTTACACTCGCAGTAGCACAGGAACAGAGCCAGAGAGAAAGAGAGCGAGGGACAACAACGTCACATTAGAAAGGTATAGTAATCATCCACTATTTTCAGTTGCAGATGATAAAGGATTCAGAAATCATGCAGGCCCATATGACAGAGAATGTGCATCTTCTTTTTGTTTTAATATTTTAATATATATTTAATTGTGTTGTGGTTTGCAGTGTTTTGTGTTGTTTCATGTTAAATTTGTTTAAAAGGAAAAAGCTGAAAATTTAAATAGTTAAAAGTTTAAAATGTAAATAGTTGTTCTTTGTATTATATGATTTATTTATTACATTTTATATGGAGTGAATAAATAAAGTATATTTATGGTGGCCCTTAGAGACAAAGCACGTACAAACGCCAAAACACGTAAAAACTCCAAAACGCGTAAAAACTCAGACGCACTTACAAACCCCGAAGCATGTACAAACTCCAAAACACGTAAAAACTCAGAAGCACGTACAAACTCAGAATCACGTACAAAAGACAACAGAAGTGCTCCAGGATGCTGGGCGCAGTGTTGAGCTTTTGTTACCTAGTGGCTACACAAGCCAGGAAGTATCAACAACCGGATTTGGTGTGTGGTAATAACAGGTAAATGAATTTTATTTTTAAATTATTTGAATAAATATGAGTGCTTGTCTATAAATACACAAACAATACACACATGCTTTCAATTGTGTAATTTAAGTGATCTTCCTAATTCCTTTTCTGCATAATTTTATATTATTGTTAATGATTAAATAATTAAAGCAACAAAACAACCTGAAGAGCCGGTTCGGAGCCGAAAGAGCCGGCTCTTTTTAGTGAGCCGAGCCGAAAGAGCCGGATCTCTAAAAAGAGCCGGAAATCCCATCACTACAAGCTACGGTTGTAGCCACAGCTGCCCTGGGGCAGACTGACAGAAGCAAGGCTGCCATATCGCACCATCGGCCCCTCTGGCCAACACCAGTAGGCGGTAGGTGAAGTGTCGTGCCCAAGGACACAACGACCAGGACAGAGAGCCCAGGGATCGAACCAGCGACCTTCCGGTTACAGATACGCTTCCCAACCCCCTGAGCCACGGTCGCCCCATGGTTTTACCACGTTATGGTCTTATCAAAGTCTAACATGTATGTCGTCCAAACCCATCAAGTGAGCCAGACTGGAATCTTCGGCCATTTCTGGTCACTGGGCTTTATGTTTGACACCCCTGCTTCAAAGAGTTGCTAAACCCACTTTTATGAGGTGTCAGTTCAAGTGTGTCAAGGAGTGCTTGAATATACCACAGAGGTGAGGACGATGGCAGTAAGGTAGGCAGTACCGTAGCCGAGTGGCTTCTGTGACTAAAATTTAAAGCATTTTTTATGAATATGTAAACAAGGCAAGATTTGTTCAAGTTAAAATGGAGTGTTAAATTACTCTTTGTGTTACAAGAAACCAATATGTTTTGCTCTTCACACAATGCAAAATAAACCCTTCATTATTCTCATTCTTTTTTATTATCTCAGCTGCCTGCTGTTTGTTTTTTGGATGCTCGCTTCCTTGCATGATGTACCAACGCTGAACGGCTGTCTGACAGAAGCAACTTAAAGCAAAGTGGAGGGGAAAAGAAAAAAAACAAAACACTGTTTGCTTATACTGCCATTATCAGCAGCTGAGTGAACAGGTCGTAAACGATGCAAAGAGCGCGGAGATTGTGACAAACACACAAGCGTGTCAGCACCGTGGCGCGGCGCTGTAATGACGGGTTATGATGACAGTCGTGATGGTGATGTGGCCGACGGTAATGAAGGTGACTACGTTGAAGCTGATGATGAATGACATCGTGGCATACTTAGTCTAAAGTAGAACAATGGCTCGGGGCTGCAAGCAGAAATAAACATAATGACATAATTAGTTTGCGCACGTATAGTATGCCTGCTGTTAACCGCTCATGTGTGTGCTGATGTATGAGAAAGGTGCATGTATGAGTATGTTAATGGCAGCTAATCCATGCTTCATATGAGGAGGCCTTAAAGTCTCGTAACACAGAGTTTGTTCAGCTGGTGGAGGCCCCGGACCCTCATGACGCCTCTTCTCCTTCCTGGATGTTGATGATTCTTGTCTATTTAGCCTTATTGACCTCTACATCCAAACTAATCCGCCTGAAATTATGCATAACCTTTTACTTGGCAGAGCTCCCCATAAATCTGTTTATTCCCTGTTTGCTCCCTTACAAAAGCCCACTAAACAAATTCCAATTAAGCAAAACAGCAATACAGCATGAATGATAATTCAACTCAGTGCAGTCCCCAAAGCAGATAAAAGCATAATAATTGCTGTTATGTGTAAGTCAGCTTACAAAGACTGTCGAATTTCCCTTGAATGTGCTTAGTCTAATTATTTTAGGTCATTTGCGTTTTCTTTTTTTTTTTTTTGCCTTTTTCGTGAATAGTGATATCACACTAATGTGTTACCCTTTTGTGCATCCTTGTTCATGTATGAATAATACTTGTGCCGCATGGTCATATTGCAAGCTCACGCACACACGGTTCTTTCTCTTTCATGCCTTCTTACAAATGTACTCCACTTACATATGAAAATAATGTGTTTCTATAGTAATATATTGCAGTCGGGTTTGCTGTCATGCCGCTGAATGAATCCGAGCCCCCAGCGGACACCTAAGGTGATGAATGAGAAGCAAAACAAATGCGAGCAGTAGCTTATGATGTACGAAAAAAAAAAAAGTAATTTAACAAAGTATGAGAATAAAAGCCACCTTTGATCTAGTTGGATGTTTTTATTGTTGAGCATCAGGAGGAAGTGCTTGCATTGGTATTAAGTTTCCAAAGGAGACGAGAGAGTCAACGTAAAGCTGGTATCACTTACACACACACAGCTACAGAGTGGGGCCGAATCAAACGAGCATCCTGCCAATCCCGTGTGCGTAGGAAGTTAAATCTGAATTCAGCATGTGAAGTGCAGCAGCGCAGGAAAATTACTGCTGTGAAAAAATAATTAGAACATGCACACTGACTGCATTTTTACTACTTTAGTGCACTTTATGTATCTGGTTGTACACATCACGTTTTACGGGGAAAGAAAATTCACGCTGATGATGTAGAGCTCTCAAAAACTCATTTATCAAATGTGATATAAATGGCATTACAGGGTTAAGTCATTACCTGCAACTCTTTTATCCTTTTTTTGAAAAGTAAAGTTTAAAAACTTAAAGAATCAACATACTTCTATTACTTTTTTTGGCCACCAGCTAAGATCTCATTGCTTATTCAGCTTCTTCATTGTATGATAATTTAGTAATTAGAGCAAGGAAACAAAATAAAATAATAATGGATTATGCAATGTTTTGAGCCAGAAACACTCCCCCCCCCCCCCCCCCCCCCCCCCCCCTAAGATAAAGGAAACTGGAAATGTGTCAGGCATTAATCTTAAAGCTTTGATTTTGGAAGGTAAAATAAAAAGACACAAACTGGAGGAGGAACGACTTTAAATGTTATCAGCAAAATGTAAAAACAGGTCGTTTGAGTCCATTTGACACCACCAGCCATTGTTTGGGTTTCCTTCTTCCATTTCTATTGCTGAATTATTCCTTTTTTCATGTCAAAAGGACTGAAAATTACCTTCATTTTCCCAAACTCTGTGTAAGAGAAGCACTTTTTCGATGTATTTCCCAGCGCTTGCTGTTGTTATTGTTATTTAATTTATTTAATGCTGCCTCTGAGTGTACTCTTGCTCGTTGTTCTGATGATTAATTTCATTTTTTTTTTAAAGGCACTTTTCTTTCTGCAGTAACAAAGACTAATCAGGCTTCATTATCCTACCTACTTTCAAAGCTGTATTTTTCCCCCCCACCTCACTCTCTTTCATAAGAGGGTTTCACTCAATAAGGCAGCCTGTGTTATTAATTTCCTTTGACAAACGGGAAGAAAAAAAGGAGTTCTTTTACTCACAGAGCACGTAAAAATGAGGGGAAAAAAAGATGTAAGAAACAGGAGCATTTTTAAATTTTTTTATATTTTGTTTCCATACAATTAAAATGTGTTGGCTTAAATCTATGAGATTTTTCTCCGTGTTAAATATTAAAACACACGTTCGTTTTTTTAAACTTCGCATTATACAACGAAGTAACGTAGACATCGGCTGGTTACTCCAGTTGATCCCGTGTGCACCAGGTGTCCTTCACTTGGTCGCACATGTGCATTTCAAAGGATAAACGCTCCAAATATATCTGTCCTGGTGCTCTGAATTTCTAAGACCTTCTCCATTAAGTGTGAGCGATAACAGGGCCCCAGCTGTGCTTTCTGCCACCACCACCACCACCACCACTCCAAAGACACAGGGAGAAAGTGAGGAGGGGGTTGAACTGATTGTTCCCCCTTCTCCATCCCCACCCCAGCGGTCTTGACCCAGTTAAGATGGTTCTGTGACTGATAACCGATGTAGAGGCCGTCAGACAAGCTTTATTGAGACAATAAATGAGCCGGGACTCTAGTTGCACCGCAAGGAACATTAGTTATGTATTTAGAGTACTGCTTGGCTGAGCCCTGTATCCATCCTCCTCTCCGTTCCATCCTCCCTCTCTCTCCCCTTCCCGCTCCCTATTCTCCACTCCTCTTCTGTCCTCTGATGTCTGATGTCATTTCCTCCCAACCTGGCATGGCAGCTTCATCAGGAAGCAATCTAGTTCTCACTCCTACACAATCCCTCCACCCCCGCACCCTCGCCCTCACTCCTCGCCAGAAAAGTGCTGAGTTACAGATCAAAATCTGGCCAATCTGCGTCTCCTCTTGATTCTATCTTTCTTTTTCTTCTTCTTTTTTTCCCGTTTTTTTTTGTTTCAAACTGCCAAGTTTAGATTAACACCAGAACTTTCCAGCTTCAATTTTTGATGCATTTCTACCTCACATTCCTTCCGTCATTGTCTCTCTAAAGCAGGTCAGTGAAAGTGATAACTGGTACGGTGCAGTTTTGGGATAAAAGGAAGAGGTTATGCCTGCAGTGGCGGAAACTCTGTGGCTAGAGAAAAGCCCGATATCCACACACCCATGTCTGAAGCTGTATCCACAGAGGAAGCGAGTCCCTCGTTGTGCATTGCTTTGAAGCTGACAGTTGGTCACTAGACATTCCAGCCGCCTTGCCTATAATGTATTTAATACTCTGCCATATGTCAGTCGTCTGCATCCTGTGCTCCCAGTGGTAGTCTTTACAATTGCCCGCTTTGAAGTTAGGATCTGTAGTCACTTGAAGTTGGAGAATTAGCCTTCCGGTGGTCATCATGTTGCTGCGAATCACTTCCTGTGCGAATCCAGGTTTACTCTAGGCTTTTTGTACTAAATTACTTCAAAAATGTGTACCAATGACAACTTATACAGTTCAAGGTCCTTCATCGTTTGCATTTTTCTAAAACAAAGCTATGCAACATTTTTCCGTCTATTTCGTCTGTGGAGATGGAAAATTATTTTACTGTTACTATTCATGACCATTATTATTACTGTTGCATTACTTATCATTTATCATTATCATTTGATTAGAGCATTTATTGAAACTGTTGATGTTACATTAAAGTCTGTATTTCAGGTGTTAGCTGAACCACATAATAATCTTTCATTGCAGGTGCAGCTGTAATCATGTTATACACATATTGCATTTTTGTGCTAATTGCAGAGTTGAAGCTCAGTTGATAATGGTCGGAAGCTTCGGTCAGCGTGAGTTTGATCGATCAATTGGAATACCTACTGGGCTAATGAAGGATTGCCTACATGCTTACAATTCACCACATATTATAAGGGAATATAATAAAGGCCTGTGTGCCCTCATGTTGCACTGGAGTCTGCCTGGTAACACATGACTCAAACAGAGTCAGGCAGTATGCTTCTGAAATGTCTTGTTGAGTAAGGTCATGCACTGAGGTCAGGACACACACAGGGTGCCTGCACACACACATATAGTATTTAGATAGATACTGGTTTGCTCGCAACTGCAGGGTGTACCTGCATACGTGACAGTTTGGTTCCACAGATAAGTGAAGGGAAATAACAGGACGCATCTGGCGATAGTGAAGGAACAAAGGAAGGAAATGCTCTTTTTTAGAATATGTCCTAGGATCTCTGGAAACTTACTGGAACTTATGCTTGTTGATTATCTGCTTGTGACGCACTATTTTCGTATATATATGACACCCCATGTATTGTTCGAGGAAGATCGATGCTGTTTGAGGGATTGTGCTCGGTCTCCCATATATATATATATATATATGTGTTTTAATAAAATCATTGTTTGACCCACTATGGACCTCCAGTTGTATGTCTCCACCTCAAATCAAGAATCAGGACACGTCTTTGTGTGACAGATGCAAAGCAATGGATGGAACCCTTGGTCACCTTTTCTGGTCTTGCCCCACACTCAGGAGTTTCTGGGCAGAGATATTTAATATGTATAACTGGATTTATGACTTAAAATTAGAGCCGGATGGTGTACTTGCAGTGCTAGGCTGCTCCCTAACCTCATTGGCACTCAGACGTCCTCTTCAGAAAGCCTTAATGTTTGGCATGATTGTAGCTAAAAGACTTATTCTTAGAGCCTGGAAATCACCATCTCCTCCACTGTTCAGGGTTTGGCTACATGAGATGATTGCTTGTTTGTATATTGAAGAGGTTCGTTATCGTTTGGCTGACACCCATTTTAAGTTTGTCGAAATCTGGGGCCCTTTTCTCAATCATATTAACGGGGATTCAACATAAACTTTAACCCATTTAACTGCACTTTGTGTTTGTGTGAAACTGCACCTCTGCTGGACCCTGATTCCTTCCTGGACATGTTTCCCACATCTTCTGGTCTTGGTGAACTCTCTGTTGCCCTGTCTAAACTCACACAGAAGATCATCTTTTTTGGACAATGGTGTTTCTTTTGAACTTTTGATTTGTACTGGCTAACTGGTGTATTTTTATGTATTTATTTTGTTTTTGTTTTTTTCCTTTTCTTTCTTGTTTTCCTGTTTCGGGTCTTTTTGTTGTGTTTGGTTTCTGTTTTTTCTTTTTTCTTTTCTGTGCTTAAATGTTATTGTTTTTGAATCTTATGTCCTTTGTCTGGTGTGACGTTATGTAACTTTGAACTTAAAATCTTATAAATAAACATTTTTTTAAAAAAAAAGTGTACCAATGAGGTACATTTAAGATATTTTTATATAACTTTACTGAATTATTATCAATGATTTGAGAAAAATCCCAATCATTCCAGTTTAAACTGTTGAAACGTTAACCAAATATTATTTACCTATATGCAACTGAACAAAAAATAATAATAAATAACCCAGAAAGCATCTCCTCATAAAACTCTTGTTTCTTGAAAAAAATGTTTTTGCAAGTCTGCAAAACTGCTCAGGCAAAGCATATTTCATGTGTTTCTTATGGTCCTGGAATAGCCAGCTGTTCTTTCAATAGTATAGGTTTCTATAGAACAACCTACTAATAGAACCCTAAAAAATCCTCTAAAACACATCTTTCTATCTTAGCTTTTAAGTAGTGTAACAATACTGTCATTTCCTTTGTTTTTTATTCATTCAGATTTTTGTTGCTGTTCAAAGATACACTTTTATTCCTCATTTTTTCCTCACTCTTGTATTTGTGTGAGTGCTTTAATCAGTCCTATTAACCAGCTTGAATTACTCCCACTTCATAACTTGTGCTCTCTTGATACATTTTGATTAACTGATTTTGTTCATATTTCCTCTGACAGATGGAAACATCAAATCTTTAAGCACCAGTATGAACACTGTTCCATTTCCCCATTTCTACTTGCTCCTCTGATTAACACACTAAAACAAAAAGGCAATCCAACCTATCTCCTACTAATAATGCATAATGGTGAAGAACACCACACAGTGCAATTCCCTATTTAGATACCCATACACATACGAGGGGGAGTTGTGTGTGCAAGAATGCATACAGTACATAAACACAACAACCCTATTTTAACCGTCTTGTGTGTGAAACGACCTATAAAGTAATCTCCCTTACAAAAGCTCATTGATGTTAATGAGCAGTGTTATAAAGACATGAAAGAATACAGTGGTGATTGCGAGGCTTGTGCATTTTGTCATTTCTCCGGACATACAATCCACCAGTAACTATCACAATTAAACGCACTTGTCAGACAATAATTTCACAATGAAATTAGGTTATAGAATCACCCTCTTGTTCCGGCCGCACAAAGTAGGTTCTTGTAATGTTTGTGTGCGGGCAACTGCATTTAGTAAGCGTGGCTAAGGGTTGTGGAGTTTCTAACTTGACATTTCCAAAGGATCAGCGAGGATCAATCGCAAAGGTCAGTGAAACAATAACCTCCGGCTTGTTGTGACGACTGGTAGAGGAATTGCGCTCGTGTCTGCACTGCTGAGCTCCTGATGCTGTAACAGTATATTTTCCATCTGCATCGATCAAGAACTGAGCTGCAAGCTGCGGCCATTATATTATGAAACAAATGCACCTCGGACTTACATAATCCCACTTTGTTCAAGTGCAACCAACGGATACACATCCAGGATTAAGAATTAGAACTGTATCCTACAGTAGATTTGACCTATCGCCATATTTTGTCTTGTCTTCCTCCTCTCAGCCCCTCCCTCCTTCTGCTGGACATTTCTTCCTGTTGAAAGGGAGTTATTCCTTCCCACTGTCGCCAAATTGCATGCTCGTAGGGGGGTCATCTGATTGTTGGAGTCTCTTTATTACTGGAAGGTCTTTACCTTACATTTAGGGCTGTTCGATATAACGATATATATCGGATGATGATATAAAAACGTCTAACGTTTAATTTTACGCTATCGTTTGTTTCGTGGTGTCGCAAAATAAACTGTCTACGGCAATATTCTTTCATCGTTTTGATGGTCACTGTAGTGGCTATATTCATTTCTTAAAGTTCTCTCTTTCTCTTATATTTAATATAACCACACTACGGACGGACAAGCGCCTGTTTTTATGCGTTGTGGTTAGCAACAACGACGGTAACAGCATCGCGTGTCCGCTTGTTTATGTTCCACATAAACCTTTCACAATAAAGCTCAAGATCCTGTTGAGACTTTTCAAAATAAACTGAATCACGTGAAATAACAGATTAATTACGGATGAGAATTAAAAAAGAGCCGCCAGGTGCTAAAAAATAAACCTTAGACTCAAACGTTAGAACAGGCTTTTCCCCGCAGCACGGCGTGTAATAAATACTCACAAAGAAAACGGCGGCCGTTACAACTTATGTCTAAAAATGTATCGTTTCACGCATCGGTTAAACCAGCGGTCCCCAATCTTTTTCGTGCCATGGACCGGTTTATGCCCGACAATATTTTCACAGACCGGCCTTTAAGGTGTCGCAGATAAATACAACAAAATAAAACTAGTACCGGTACCGAAAAAAAGAAGGTTTATTCATAACACACGTGAAAAGACCCAGAAAAACCGAGTTAACGATAAAAACGATAACAAAATAACGCTGAAAACCGATAAAAACCCTGAAAACCATGCATTTCACACCTGAGCCTCAACTCTCGCGGTCATATCGCACAGCCCTACTTACAATAATAAGCACCATGAGGTTACTGTTGTTGTGATTTGGCGCTATATAAATAAAATTGAATTGAACTGAATTGAATCTTTCTTCATTCAAGTTCAGTTCCTCCCAGACTCACCGGTCTTTGTAGCGTTACGTGGAACCAAGCAGAGCATCAAAGCACTCAACCTAACAACAGGGTTGCACTTGGAGTACTGTAGTGGGCGTTGAGCAGCCAGGAGAGCTGCCAGTTAGCGGCAAGCGGCAACAGTAAACCTTGGAGACCCCAGCCATTATGAAGTCCATCATGCACGCTGAGGGGGCATTGTGCACCTCAGATTGTAAACAACAAATCGATAGCTCATTTGTCATTTTGTTTGGAAGGAAACACGTTTCTTTCTTTCTTCTTTTTTTTTTTTTTTTTTTTTTTTGCAGGGAGATATCCACTTTTCCAATCCAAATGAACCAATCAATCTCAGCTCTCCCCTGAGGCCGCCCTGCCACTGAGCAGGGTGAGGATGGAGCAAGAAAACCACTCTGTCTCCCTTTTCTCACTCACTTCTTTCCCCGTGTCTTATCTCCTCCCTCTGTTCATTCCCTTCGCTCTCTTGCTAATACTTGCTCGGGCTCAAACGCATCTTTCTGTCTGTTTTTCCTCTCCGAGTGTGTTTCTTCGGTCTTTCTACACCACCACCCACGTTGTGTTCTCGTGCTGCATTTGTAATGCAGAGAGAAGAGGAGGAGGAGAAAGATTGGAGAGGAGAATGGGTTCTACTGTTCCGCACTGATGGTATTTTGTGTTTAAGTGGGGGGGCAGAATGTTCCTGCCAGAGTGCTGCTGATGCTGAACGGGACTGGCAGGTGGATTATACCTTGTGCTGCTTTGTCCCTGGACAAATTTAAAGGCAACCCAACAACTAGGCACCATGGGAGAATGTAGGTACAAGGGAGGTTTGGACTTTCTTTCCCCCCCCCCTGCTTTTTTCCCTTCTTTTTCCCCCTATGACCATTCCCTTTTTATTACAAGCTCTGTGGCAGCTTTATTTTATTTCACAGTTTTTCACACATATATAATAACACCCATTTTGGCCCTTTAGCTTCACTTCTTCCAATGCTAAATGACATTCCACTTACAGTCCTGAGCATCTGCTTGGCTATCTACAAAAGAGTGTGCGGGGGCTGAGGTCAAGTGGCAGTATATGAACTGATAGTGATGAGCAGCAATGAGCAAGCTGAAACACTCCAAAGCGAGCGCAATGCATCAAGTGTTAAACATTTCAGAAATCCATACTCACAAAACCCCTGCCAACGTGGTTTACATAAATCAATTTATGTTATGAAACTACATGAAATTACCCAATAAAAAGTAGCAAAATACCACAAATTAACTGTAAATAAACCATTCAATAGTTCACTAACGCACTGATGTCCCTTACTTATATTAGGACTTAATCTCACATGCCTAAAGACTCGTCTGTGGCCCTCTGGCAGCCATAGTTCTCTCGGGAAAAATGTGTTCCAGATGGTTTGCTAGGAGTTGTGCGACGGTGTTTGGTGTTGTTACGTAGTTCAAATTAGTCGCAAAGAGGGTGCTGCCCCAAAATCTCTTTGCGGTCATGGTCACCGACTTGACTGCAGACACATGCCGACTACTTGGCAGAGAGTAGGGAAACTAAAAAGCATGACAGAAACCTGGATCGGAGACCGTTAGCTTTCAAAGTAAAATTTGAAATGTTTGTTTAGAAGTAAATGCAAAACATTTACTTTGACGGCATCACACATTTTACAGTTTAAACTACCTTTTGGTGATTAGTAGATTTGCAGATAAATTTCACCAAGTGACTCCCAGCAACTTTCAGCAAACACTCACCAACTGGTTGGGGAACATTTTCCCTATTGACCTGTGGTTGCCAGTTGGTTTCTAGGTCTATGTGACTGAGGCCTTTTACTGGGCAGGCTCTTGGCATATCTACTGCTCTGTTCTCTTTATGGCCACAATCCCATTAAGCCAACTTTCCCCTGACTGACTGCCCCTCATAAACAGAGGGTTGCCATTTATAGACTGCCATGTTCACTACACGACTGCAGTATGATGTTTCTCCAAATAAAATCCTATTAAAAAATAATTGAGAAGAGATGGTTATGTAGATGAAGTGAATTCCTGGCAGTCTCTTAAAACTCGTAAATAAGTAGCAAGAAGTTTGAATAAAATAATACAGTTGAACAAAGGAACACAACTGTAAATTATTAACTAAATTGTGACTTTTGGAATTTTCACTGAATTTGGGAAGGGTTCAGCGGCTTGTCTACAAGAACGGATGACATCATGAGAACGGTTGTCTGAACTAATAATTTCCCCAGAGCTTGAATCTGAAAGCTCTGGGGAATCAGTCTGAATCATTGTGTTCCAAATGACAAGTACATTACCCATAGTCTGCCACATCACACCAAAGTAAGGTGGTTCTGTCAGTAACGGCTGTTTTGTTTCTTTCTAATGACAGCAGACTCAATATGGAAAAACTGAGTCTAATTGTTAAAATTGCACATATTTCTGAATACCTCCCAGCTTAGTTTTGAAAATGTCTGGTTCCCCTAAATGTGAATACTGTGCATGTGCTTCTTTGCACAAAAGAAGGGATGTTTTTTTAAAAAACAAAAAACATATATATATATATATATATATATATATATATATATATATAATGCATTGGTTTTACTGGTCAAACTGGGCAATCAGTCCATTCCAGTCATTAACGAACTATTTTTTCTAACTTTAATATCTTAGGTTAACTTCAGCAAAAGTTATTTTCTTATCTTATTTATCATTATTTTTATTTGTCTTATTCTTACCAGTATTAAAGTCACATGCTAATGGGTTAGGTAATTATTTTTCTTCTTCTCCTTAACGAGCTGCAAAGAGATTGCTTTAAGTGCATCTAAATCATGAGATGAATAAATGAAAAGCCCGCTACGTTTTAATAATACTTTTACTTTAAAAGCCAAACTTTTAATTTAATTAATGAGAAAGTGCTAATGTATCTTTCAAAGTTCTATTTATGAATCTACAGACCTGCTTTGATAAATTAAAAGGAAAACCTAATGGCAATGAGTGACGCATAGCTGGCAGCTTCTGTCGCGAGTATTCTGGAAAAGGTAAGCGCTTTCAGAAAACCTTAACTCAAAAGTGTACTGAAACTTTATTTTTTTAATGACACCTATACTTTTTTTGCTGTTAGTCCTTTCTATCACTGCTCATGTCCTGTACATATGCAGCAACACACACACACACACCAGCTGTAATGAAATCTTTCCAAAAAGTCAGTTCCCAGTAGGTAACAGAGGTTATGGAAAAAGGACAGCTTCAAATGTGTGATTAAATACATGACGACCAAACACCAAAGGACGATTTATCACTTCATACCTGTGCATGTGCTGGGTTTAATGTGAGCCAACAGCTGTGTTCACCAGATTTATTGTAAACAAAATCATTTCTACCCTGCTCTCCTTTACTTTGATTTGCTCTCTTGCCCTTGATTTCTCCCTTTCAAACAAACACACAGACACACACACACACTGCAAAATTTTCCCTCTCCATCTTTATCAGTCAGTGTAAGTCCAGCCTCTGGTGACTTGCTCCCTCTGGGCTTTGTGTAACTCTCCATATTGACTTTGTCCAGTCTCAGGAGAGGATCTTGTCTCCCATAGGAATCCCACTTCTCATGCACATGCAATCTTGCACATATCGCAGACACCTACACATATAAACACACTAAGTGTACTCTAACGTCTGTGTAAATTCACCATATCAATGATCAAAATAGCCTTTTAACTGTGTGAGGCTATAGTTATAGTAATAACCTGCATCATAGCATCAGCACTTAACGGTAAATTTAAATGCAAAAATAAACAGCCATACTATATTGGTCATCTGAGCACAGTTTACATCAGTGGCACAATTTTCTAACATGATTCTGTAAGTACTACACACACACACACACACACACACACACACACACATATATATATATATTAGGGATGCAACGATACCAATTTTTTCAAACCAATACGATACCGATACTTGGATCTGAGTACTTGCCGATACAGAGTACAAAAAACGATACTTCTACCACACACACACACACACACACACACAAATACAATTAATTGGAAGACAGGTTTTATTATATTCCCTGCCGATAAAAAATAAAATCTTAATAAAAATGACCACAAAAAAATTTCAAGTGAAAAATAAGCACTTCTGTTAAATTATTGCAGAGTCTCCACATTGTAATTTAACAAAATATCACTGAACTACTGGCACTGTCTCGAGCTTTCAGAATAATAAATAAACACTTCTGTTTGGAATAAAATAAATACAAATTAGGTTTGCGAATAAAATAAACTTTCAAATTATTGCAGAGTGTCCATATTGTAAACAAACAAACAAAATAATTATTATTAAATAAATAATAAAATATAAAAAATGATAAAATAAATAAAATAATAATTGGCCCCCTAGTGGCCAATCTAAAAAACTACAACAGAAATGACCAGCCACCCTCTGATTAATGAAATAAGTTAGTATCGGTTCATGATATCGGTTAACTTTTACAAGTATGAGTACACACACATTTTACAGTATCGGCCCTGATACCCGATACCAGTATCGGTATCGGTGCATCCCTAATATATATATATATATATATATATATATATATATATATATATATATATATATATATACTGTATATCAACCAACAAAGTAAAGCAATAAAAAAAAAACCTAAAAATTACATTTGAAATGATCTACATTTACAATCGTCCTTTGTGCATTTGAGAAAATTACTCAGAATAATTTTCACTAACATATAGAAACATATAGATCATCTCTAAATCTCCTATATATTTTTAAACCATTGCGAACTATAATATTTAATACAAATAAGTAACTGAAAAAAGATTTCAAAACTCCAAAAGCAAACAAGCAAGCTCATTAGCATCGCTGGGTCATTAGCAGGCTGAGAAGTTTTCCCTTCACTGTGCCTATTTCCACCTGACATTTAAGTCTCCGTGCACACCATCATGTCCAATAAATAACACTACTAAGAGCAAAAACTAAAGAATAAAGCTCTGTTAGTAAACTATCTAGCTAGCAGTCACTTAGTAATCTCATTAGTGTACCTCTGTCACTAATGGGACAAAAGGTTCGATCGTTTTATTCTAAACGTGTCCATTTCTGGCTTAGAACTCTCTGGAAAATGAAAAAGGTTAAACACAAATTAAAAGCTGCAACACAGTTAATAAGCTAAGGCCAGATACTGCGGCAAGGTCAGCTCGTCAACGCTTCGTCAACAAGCTATTTATTCGAACAGAGCACAGCTGTGGTCAGAACTGTATTTTATAACCCCAAATAAAGAAGGAACGCATATAAGAGGCCACTGTGTCCCAATGTGTGCAATTTATTTATTTATTTTTCATTTCACTGACATTGCTGCTATCGCCTCCACCACCTCCAGCGTGGACACAAAGCTCATCATCAGCATATATCCCATCGCTATGCAAATGAGTTTATTAATATAAATGAGTGTAATTAGCGCCAGTGATGAGGAGGTGGAGCTTTTGTTACACTCATTAACTCCATCCTACACAGCTGGACTCCATATGATAATATAAGACCTGCTTAACCAAACCCCTTTTTGTGACTTTATTCCTGTGCTCTTGTACTATTGAATGAATAATTCCTGTCCTTAAATAAAACACTATAATTATTGTAATGTGTTAGGCTACTTTCAAAGCAGCCCATCTCATATTAAATCACAATTAACAGTATTTGTTGGCTCGTTTTTTAATCAGTGCACGAAAAGAGGGTAATTAATGAGCTACAAAGTTTCAAACAAGGTATTTCTTTTCATTCGGGGTATATTGTTAGCTATTCTAACATTTAAAAGTCTTGCAAATCGTATGTTGGACAGAGTAGAGAAAAGCAGAGTGAAGGTCACTCTCTCAAAAAGTGAAAGGGCAAGGAGATCTAAAAGATAGAAGCACGAGAAGACTGTACATGTTTTAGTATTCCCCGTGTGCGATGTAGGGTGTAGCTGTTGGATGTGAAGCCATTTTTGTATAGATAAGAAAAGATGCAAGCGATATTGATCAATTCTCCAACAGTGCTCAGTGAATAGTCTGAGCTGTCCTGGTGCTGTTGAGGCTGAAAACAGTTACATAGTTTAATTCCCTTCCCTGTATCCCGAGACCTATTAATATGTGACTACTTTTAAGGAGCTTAGTTTGAATAGCAATGCTGATATTTCCCTTGTGTGAAAGAAAAGAAAATACAAAATGCACATTGAAATTTCAGCTAGCTAAGTTAATTACATCAAAATGTAACTTGTAACTGAAATGCTTTTGGTCTCATTCAAAAATCTCTGTGGGTATTTTAGTTTCTCCAAACATTTGTTTGCTAATGTTCATTTTGAGTAGCTGGCATAAATAAATGTCCCATAACTTTTTATAAATTGGTGTGATTACCAAAACCTTGTAATATTTACTGATCACAGCTAGAATTTTAAGAATTATGGCTTTTATTTCTTCCCTTCACAACTGAGAGTAGTGAGGATTTTCTATGATTTTCTATGATGGGGCGATTGTGGCTCAAGAGTTGGGAGTTCGCCTTGTAATCGGAAGGTTGCCGGTTCGAGCCCTGGCTCGGACAGTCTTGGTCGTTGTGTCCTTGGGCAAGACACTTCACCCGTTGCCTACTGGTGGTGGTCAGAGGGCCCGGTGGCGCCAGTGTCCGGCAGCCTCGCCTCTGTCAGTGCGCCCCAGGCTACAATGTAGCTTGCCATCACCAGTGTGTGAATGTGTGTGTGAATGGGTGGATGACAGGTTGTGTAAAGCGCCTTGGGGTCCTTAGGGACTAGAAAAGCGCTATACAAATACAGGCCATTTACCATACAGTAATACAGGTGTAAACAGTCACTGAAGGATGTCTGGAATTAAAAACCGGCAGACTCTGCAGTTTTATATTACGGCTCTTCTCCAATCAACAAAAACTGTGGTTTAGGCAGAACAAAAGCAAAGCCTGTGAGAACGTTCAGACAAAATGCATTGAAAGTAACAGGCAATTTTGAAGTAGTATCAAGGAATGGCCAGACTGGGGACAACAGTTCAATCTAATCGGAGACACTATAATGTCTCATATTTACACTGAGTATAGTAAAAGAACTGAAATTTATAAGCAATAAAACACATAAAATCTTTTTTATTCTGCTCTTCCAGAGAAAACTTCATAACTTCATACAGAAGGGCACTTTGATAAGTTCATAACTTATCATCATACTCACTTTCACAACTGTAGCCTGTTGATCACCAGAGTACATAAAACCAACTTTTGGCAAAAACCCATTTTGGTACACAACACTTCTCAGCAGCCCTGGCCTTTAAAGTGCTATAGCCACGCTAAAGTGCTCATACAAAGTGTTGTTCCCCTTGGGACCAAACCTCTGGCCTCAGTCTAGACTCAGAAAGATTTGCAGGGAGCAAGGTTTGCTTGCCTGTGGGCGTGCTTGCAACACACAATAACCTGGTGTGAGCCTTTACCTCTTCCTCTTCCATCTATCAATCGGGACGTGCCCTCTGCTCCCTCAAATCACTCTAGCCTGGTCCCATTACGCCAGAGTTTATCCATTTTTCAAGGAAAAAGTAGCAGTTGCTGTTTTTGTTTGTTGAGAGAGGAAACTTTGGTTTTCAACCTGTAACCTTGAGAGTGAAAAATATTTTCAAGTAATTACAGTTTCAATCTTTATTTAAACTATTTCTCATGCTTACTTCTTTTTAGTAAGGATTACAAAAATGCTCTTCTCCAAAGCGAGAGGTGTGAACATCTGGTCAACAAAGTGACAACAAATTGGCTGATGTACTATGAAATGGGCAACTTGTCCAGGTTTACATGACACCAATTAACTATTTTAACTTTTTATAATGATAATACTATGTTTACACACACACACACACACACCTGTTGTCTTCTTCCATTCTCATTCTCTCTCTGTCTCTGTTTTCCTGGCGATCACCTCCTCCTTTTCCTCCTTTCAGCGCCTGTTAGCAGTACACAGCAGCGCAGTTTTGCTCCCAGATGAGTGTTGAAGCACTAATGAAGTAGAGCTCAGAGAGCTTTTCTCAGAAAAAAGCACTTGTGGGATGTGTCCACTTAGAAAAAGAATACATATTTTTCTATCTCAAAAGAAGAATAAAATAATGAACGTAAGAAATTCCCTGGAAACTCGCTTCGTCAGTTGTGAAGGGCAGCGGGCCCTCCACTGGTGAGGACAGCCTGGCTTCTTTTAGCTCCAACCAAAGTTTAGCTCATAAATTCGCTGTGACTGTGTGCGGCTGCTACAGGTAACCTTCAGACTACCTTAAGACGATCTGCAATTTTTTAATGTTCAATCTGCTTAACAAACAATGGCCATGGTCATCCCATCTTTTTCATTTTCCTCCGTCATGCAGCCTGTCATTCAATTTTGAAGTACCACATCCACCAGCTAGCTTACTTTGGGAGAGACTATTAGCCCCAGCAACGAGGGGAGAAAGGGTGAGATAGAATACAGACTACTATATTCTACCAATTATATAATTTTCTTATGATAAATCAATATTGGCTTTTGTATACATTTTCTAATGGAAGCCCTCGCATATGTCTGTTCCACCTCATGAATCATACAGTCATTTTACTCTTTTCTATACTAGCTTGTTTGTCAGTTGGCAAAGTGGCTATTTTGTCCTTGGAAATCATCACAGCTGTTTACTCGCCAGTTTGCTTTTGTTGGTGATGTCAGGAGATTTTTAATCCACACTAACATCAGGACGGACAACTGAATAAAAATAACAGAATTAGTCAAAGTAATGCATATGGATACAGGGAATCATGTGGATTACTGGATGGAATAGAGTGCCAAGATGGGAACATCAAAGCAGTTAGCGTATGCCAAAATACAGAACGGCAAATAAAGTTGGCTTGTATAAATTATTCTAATAGAAGAAAGATTAGGAGCTACAGAAGTTTAAAAAAAGAAATAAGAATATATAAGATGAGAATATAGTCTGAGTTTGGCATCTAGGCTCTGAGCTCATCGTTAATTTAAAACAGCATCCAAACATTTTTTTTCTTTTTTCCTAAATTTTCAAATGTTCTAGAGCATAGGTGTCAAACTCTGGCCCGCGGGCCAAATCTGCGGGCCAAATCCTATCATATATATTAGCTGGTATTATACAGCTAATATATATATATATTGTATATACTAAACAATAATATATATATATATTGTTTAGTATTAAGCTTTGCTTGTTCCATATTCAGTTTTTCAGCAAAACATGTTTGAGTTCATAAGAAAAGATTCATTCTTATATCTGGAGGAATAAATATATTTCAATAAATATTAACGTTAGCCTGCGACTTTGTTCCAGTTTTGAATTTTGGCCCACTGTGTATTTGAGTTTGACACCCCTGTTCTAGAGTAATATGCATTTACTGGTCTTTCATTAATTTTTTATTCATTTTGAGCTCAAAGATGTCAAACTGTTGTTTAGTAACAATGCAAGTAGATTCAGACTTGTAGCACATTCGTAAACGATCAAACTTCTGATAAAAATTCCAGTAAGGTTATAACAAACCGCCCATCGATCACAATCCACACAGCATTACTGCTACACAGCATTAGGCCAAAGATAAACAATCACTAAAGGCGCAATGGCTCGCTGGCCAGGTCGCAGCCCCGGGAGAGAGGTCTGCTGAATGAGCGAGTGTGTTATTCACTGGCAGAAATTTTAGTGTCATCTGAAAGTCAGACATAGATTTGAGGGACGTTTTCAGACAGTAAAGTTAAGACAACAAACACTGGAAATATTGGAAAGCCTGATTTTTCTTGATTGCATCGCTGCTTGGCCATTTTTAAGCACAGCTGGGATTCTCTTTGGCCGGCTTTTCCCATGCTGCATCACGTATGTTGGGATATGATGAGTACATATTCCCCGGAGCCTCCAGGTGGATGCTGGGGTGCTGGAGATAGTTTTAGATCACAAAAGGAAGGTGTGTTTGGTATATTACATGAGGAGGATTTGTGTATGTGTGTTGGCGAGATGCAGTGCAGCTTGGGTTGCCTGAATGACCTAGCTCACACCATTCATTAGTTTTACTCCTGATGTGCCCTCCAGATATACTCTGAGAGTCAAAACAAAGTGTACACTAGACGTCAGGTTAGAAAAGCAGCTCTGTTGTTAAAAGAGAGACTGCTGCTTCAATTAGTCTAAAAAGCACAATTACACCAGCGCAAATGTACTGCTACAGAGGAGAAGAGCACTTCAAAAGACACTAGTGATTTGAGTTTATTCTTTAGTCACGAATGGAGTGTATAAGTAAACAGAAAACGTAAAGTGCATTTCACATCACACACAAGCGTTCCCCTCGATGAGATGGCGAAGTCTGCTGTATTTCTGCACAATGACATTCTGACACCTACATACGGTAAATACCTCAGCTCTCGCCCTTACCTCTCTGAGTGGATTATTAATACAGAAGGACACTTTGTAGCTAACTTAATCAGATGAAGTGAGGCAGGGAACGAAAGGCGACGAAAAAGAGGTGGAGAGAGCGAGAACGCTTGTGAGACGGCGAAAAAGTGTCAGAGAGGGAGAGAGAGCGCACAACACATTAGTCCGCATATGATTTATTCCCCCCTCTAGGTGAAGGAGACACCATTTGTTTTCATTTGCCTTTATTTTTAACCCAGATTCATCTTGCCTTCACATGCCTGTCACCACTGCACTAATATTATTTTGACCATGTGATGTCCCATAACTGGCTCTTATAAAAATTGCCCCCACGCGACAGCAGAGGATGACGCATAGAGAGGAGGGGGGACGAGGGGTTTCCGTTTTAATTTGTTGATCTGATTTCATTCTTTGTGGTTTTTTGCACAGAGATTAAAAGGTTCGCTGGATAGGAATGTGTGAAGGGTGGGGATAATAATGTCTGTCCCCCAGAACATCCGCGCAAATGAAATGTGTTTGCATTTAACAGAAGCCCTGGCTTTTTCTTTTTTTTTATTATTATTACTGGCAAGGTGAGCCAGTCGTGCTCCAAACCAAGGACAAAGACAACTGTGACCACAGTCCCCTCCTCGCGGGGCTTTGCAGAACAATTAGAAGAGCGTGGAGGGTGACTGCAGCTGTATTTCAGGACAGCACGCACACACACACACACAAGAACACAGGGCATGTATAAGCGCAGGTACAGCGTTGATGCAAGTTAAAAGGTGTGATAAGTAAAATTCCTAATACGTATGAATTAAAATTAATCTCTATTAATCAATATGGGGGCAAGTAACATTTTAACAGGAATGTTAAAACCTTATTTTTAGCATTTTTCAAAAGAACAATACACCATGGATGTATTCAAAGAGCCGTAGTGAAAAAACCTTCCACGGGTCATCACAATGCTAAACTAAAATAGTACTGCTCTGTCACACAGATAACCAAGTCTGTCATATTCTGTAATGTGTCAAAAAGCGGTGAGGCTATAAAGATAGGGTGATACAGCAAAGAACGTGGAATGTCCTAGCCTGAAGCAATTTAGGGAAAGGAAGGTTCATGTAGCTCCCGTACTTGTACGAGAGCAGCCTAGTTGTAGGGATCCAATGGTAACAGTGACTCTTTTTCACCGGAGGGTCTCTAGCGAAGCGTTCGTACCGCTGCCAACGAGTGGAAAAGGGAGAAATCTACAATTTAAGAATTAATAAGCAAGACTGAGTGACGCAACAGCAAGACATTCTACATACAAATAAAATAATTATGCCATATAATATTTTCAGCAACGATAAATCATTCCTATCCATACATGATGTGCTATAGTTAGATTCTCGTAATAAACAGTGCGTTGTTCTCAAATGTCAGATTGTTACAGGACACTTTGGTGTCCAGTTTGGTGTTCCAACTGAAAGCATCAGAGACAAATTTGGCTTCAGTTTGTATATTAATTTTATAAATACAAGGATATTACTGTGGGTGTATTTTCTGTGAATGCATTTATGCGCGATATACTATTATTGAACTCATTTTTTGTTTGATCTTTGAAATGTTAATTACATTTGTAGATGATAAGTCTGTTTTTCTTTTGTTTGTTTGTTTTTGTCTTTTGTTTGTTTGTTGTTGGGGTTTTTTTTTTGGGGGGGGGGGGGGGGGGGACTTTTTTCATGCTGGCTGGGTAACTTTGAGAATTTCAAGTTCCAATATTGAATATTTAGCAGTCAGAAAAGGCAGCACTGAATCCAACTAAAACTGGTGGCAAAAGACAAAAGTAGATGTAGTGACACTGTAATTAGTGATGGCAGTAATAACACCA
The DNA here is from genome assembly GCF_963576455.1 of Neolamprologus multifasciatus. Classification (NCBI taxonomy): domain Eukaryota; kingdom Metazoa; phylum Chordata; class Actinopteri; order Cichliformes; family Cichlidae; genus Neolamprologus; species Neolamprologus multifasciatus. The sequence continues at coordinate 33,632,075 of NC_140455.1, forward strand.
GCTTGCATCAATTAGTAAATCCTGTTGTTGCTCTAACGGTAGAGCCCAGCTGTAATATCAGCGGGCTGATATTAGCTATTTCCCAATATCGATATCACTGAAATGAATGAGAATGTCTGAGGTGTAAATCAGCAATTATCTCTACCCATGGGGTGGCTGTAGCTCAGGCGGTAGAGCAGGTCATCTACTGATTGGAAGGTTGGTGGTTCGATTCCTGGCTTCCCCTAGTCTGCATGCCAAATATCCTTGGGCAAGATATTAACCCCAAATTTCTCTCCGATGCATCCATCGGAGTAGGAATGTGTGTGAATGGTGAATGCTGCTTAGAAAGCACTTAGAACAATGTGCTTGTGCGAATGGGTGAATGCACAAGTTGTGTAAAGCGCTTTGAGTGCTCAGAAGAGTAGAAAAGCTATATAAGAACCAGTCCATTTACCATGTTGTAAAAATTCTATAAAAACCCTAAAATCCTATCATAAGGCTTTAATATTTAACGCTGAAAGGGGAAATACGTTTTCTAAAACAATACTGTACTAGTTTGTTTCTGGTCCCCTCCCAACATGACATATATAGCTACATGATGTCCATTAAATAGCAACTCACTAGGTGATGTCCAGAAGACAATGTATGTGGTTTAAAAAAATTCTGCCATGTTTCTGGAAAATTAACCAATGTGACCGCCTAGAGCTGAGACCATGAAGCAGACTTCCTGTAGATTTGCTTCTACTGCCATCGCCCCCAAAAACCTTTTTCCTAGACCTCCTAGGGGAGCTCCAGGCCTCAAGGGCCAGTGTCCTACAGGCTTTAGACATCACCCTGGGTCAACACACCTGAATCAAATGATTAGAGAACTTCAACACATGTTGAGGAGGTAATTTAGCCATTTAAATCAGCTGTGTTGGATCAAGGACACATCTAAAACCTGCAGGACACCAGCCTGTGATGCCTAGAGATGGACACCCCTGATCTAATTTAAACAAACCAAAAAATAAGAACCAAATAGTGCTGTTGTCTAACAATTTGGGGTCTTTTAACTTGTATTGAACTTTAATTAGATACATGGAATATAGACAAATGATTACAAATATTGTGGAAGTATTATCATAGATAATTAAGATGATTTGGGTGTGATTTAAACAAACAATGCTACCCCAAAGGGCCTAACTCCCATTGTGACAAAAACAAGCAATGTTCTTAATATGCTAATATTTCTGTTTTGGCTAGCCAAGTATCCAGCAGGGACTCCAACAAGTTAATGGTCCCCACCAAAAAGTATTCGGGGCACAAAACCCCCAATGCAAAACAGAGTGTTAAGATTAAACAAACACGATATGTTAATTAGTGAGCTTAAGAAGTGCTGATGGGCAGATTTTGTTTGTTTTACACAGATCTAGACTAGCTGTGTCGCTTTTATCCCCTTTGTCTTCAGCTAAGCTAACCGGCTGCTGAGACCATATTAACCTTGCCGGCATAAGATGCTCTTCTTATCCGACTCTTGGTAAAGAAGTCGATGAAATGCTCAGAAATTTCAAACATGGTTTAAAAGGGAAGAAAACCATGCATGTGGAAACTGTTTGCTTTTCTAGTAACAGTAAGTCATTGTCTTCATGCCTTCCATACCGAGTCCTTGCATTCAGCTTGTGCACCCATCCAGCAGAGTGCACCCAGCTGCACAGCAATTACAGGTGGGTTTGAAACGGTACACAACGAGACGCATACATTATTAAATGAACCCGTGTTCAGATGAAATTGCTAAGCCAGCCAATAAAGGTAAATTACCAAAGACAAAACGCGGCAGCGAGGAAGAGCGAGGGCCCTCCCCGAAATTGCATTGCATTAATGAACAACATCATTTCTGAAAATGGAGAGGAAACGCACAGTTTCACCTATCAGCATGAGACAGAGCAAGGGAAAGAGGGGGAAGAGAGAGTGAGATGGAACACAACATTGACTACCTAATTATGCATTTTATCATTTCAGTCACAATAGAGTGCCTCCTTTCTTTAGTTGCCCAGTGTACTCGTGCAGCTGTTCCTTCACTGCTTTAATGAGGAAGATAAAGAACAATCACAACCGTGTTATATTAACATCCACTGACCACCAAATTGCTTCCTGCTGCAGCATCTCATACACACAAACACACCACTTCCCAATCATGTACAGGCCGCATAGTCACAGTCCCCTCATTTGAGCATAAACCGAATTTGGTTCATGTTGTTTTTGTCCATCAGTAAAGCCTGTGAGAGACAAAAATTACCCACACGAGTTTAATAATATTATATAAGGCAGAGGGTATTTGCTTTCCCTCTGTGGTTGTTTGTGTTTTGACACTGTAGGAACACAGGCTGTTACACATGACCTCCTGTTTTTCTTCTCCCATTGGCTTTCCCCTCACGTCCCTGACAGTCAAAGCTAGCACAGATCCTTGACTCTCTGGTGGAGCTGTAATATCATGTTGCCGGTCTATCAGATTGTGTCCATCCATCCGCTCATCCATCTGCCCAACCATCCATTCATCCAGGAAGACAATCACCCTTTTCCTTTTGGCTCTTAAAAAGAAAAGAATAAAAAAAAAATAAAATAACTGTAATCACAAGGTAGAGCTGAAAGGAAGATAAGTGGCTGCAGGAGGGAGGAGGAGATGTACACTGCAGGGCTCTGACACCCGTCATATGGAATCAGCACCTCGTGAGTAATGGGGGTTAAAAAGGGAAAAGCGCTTTCTCTCTCGGTGCCAGATGGGCTCGTGTGTGCTGAGTGAGAGCTGTGAGTGACTGAGGGAGTGAATGAGTGAGTGAACAGTTGCATCGCTTCTTAGCAGTCCTTCTCCGTCAACGGCAGAAATCAAATAGCACGGGGGACGCGAAGGCTGACCGGCCCTACCTCGCCTGAGCTTCCGTCGAGAACAGGCGGGAAAAGACGCTTTACAATCCAGCGAGAGAACTACTGAAGAACAAGCTGTCTTTTTACATAGTGCATCTTAATGTTTGCCAAAAAGCGGGGGGAAAATTAACATCTGCTTATGAGAGATTGTGGCATTTGCTGGAGTTCTTGATGATGTCTAAAATGCTCGTAGATGACAAAGTGGTTTGTTTTTCTCCCTGAGACCATTTCAGGTAAATAACTAAACACCTTTTTAACCCATGTAGATTTAGGAAAATTAAGTACACTGAATTTATTAAAGTTTTCTCTTGAGGCAACTTCTAAAGTTGCCACTTCCTATCTTGTTAGTTTATAGGAGCGTTTCCCAACCGCTGTGCCGCAGCGCGTAGGTGTGCCGTGAGAAATGATCAGGTGTGGAAGATTATCTGGTTCCACCTGATTAGTACTCTAGCGACCGACGTGAGTAACGGGCAGACCAATTACATTCTATTCCACTAGAGGGCAGTACAACTATCTGCTCTAATTAAATGGGTTGCCAACTGCCATTAAAACAGAAGACTAAGACGAAATTAAATAATAGTCATGCTGTGAGTGAGACAAGGAAAATTAGTCAATCTGACCTGAGTCCTGGAGAAAATTCCGACCCAGATGAAGGCCCTAGCATGAGCATTCGTCAGAAGAAAGCAAAAAAGGTATACTGTGGACAAACTGAGCTAATTCCGCGGGGAAAAGTTACCAATATGCTTTTTGTGACATTTGTGTTTGGTGCTGTGCCATGTGATTTTTCTAATGTGAAATATGTGCTGTGGCTCCAAAAGATTGGGAAACACTGGTTTATAATACATTATCAAGAGCTCATCCCCCATAACCCTGAATTGGCTGAATAGAAGAGAATGAACAGATCAAAATTTCATATTTACAAAATCCATATTTCAGAATAAATAATATTTTTCTTTGAAAATATCTCATGAAAACATGTTATGTATGCATATAGCAAGAAAAATCTTATCACTTAAAGACATGCTATACTTGTTTATTCTATCCAGAAGCCAAAGGTCTTTGCTTACTGAGACTCAGACCTTGTGCAGGAATAGAGCAGAATATAAGAACCAAGTATGATGTGAAAAGAAAATGTTAGAGTTGTTAACTCTGAGTTTTTTCAATTTGTCTCATGACCTCAAATTATTATTATTTTTTTAAATTGCAGTAAAATATATGTATATGTTTTGACAGTTTGATGTTGCTAATAAAGATCTATAGTCATATAAACGTCAAAGCATTTTCAAATTTGTGATGCATTTTTTCATCGTATTTATATATTTTTGACATTTTTTACAGCTAATACATTATTAAATCTCATATTTCATACTTTGTTCAAGGTTGCATTATAAAAAATATAAAACAAATGATGAACGTCTCATACTGTTTTTTAACAGTGCTGCTGAGAGGCCCATCACATGCAAAATCACGGGAAAACCCCCCAAACATAGGTGCTTAACCATTATTCAAACACAGTGTTTCAGCAGTAGTTAAGACTACAGACTCATTTTAACACCCTCACCATCCTGTAAATGTGGCATGTGCCCCGAGAGGGTCTGTAGAAGCAGTAATTATTTATTAATTGTTCATAGCCTGAGCAGGCATAGCCCCTTGGACATGCGTTCACAGCGGGGGGAACTTTTCTCTTCCAATTAGCCCAGTGAGGTGGAGATGGTGAGAGCACGGGCCATCAACCACGATGGTGCCCGTGCACAGACTTGTGGGAGATGTGAAGGAGAGGCGGCAAGCGTTTAGGAAAGCACACCATGTTGGTTGCAGCCAAAAGAATACATCAGTGTCCTCGCCATCCTTTGGTGTTATGAGTAGCGTCAGGGCTCAAGGTGTAAAGAAAAAATAGACTGAAAATGGCGGCAAGAGAAGAGAAAAAGACTTTATTAATCCATGCATCTGTGTGCTTTTAAGTGAGGATACTGTATGTGAGGTCTGTGTTAGTCTGTGTTCCATGTGTGTGTTTGCAGAGGATGTAAAAGACAAGGTGGGAGTGAGTTACAGCGGAGGCTGAGACATATTAGCTCTTGAGGATTTATGAGGCTGAGATGTTAGGATGACTCTGATGGGCTCACCAAGTGATTGGTGTGCTGGCCTTGCTAAGAATTCGCTTTATGAAGAGCTCTGTAATACTTCAACACAAGAGCCTGATGGCTCATTTGAAAGCCAGACAGAGCACATGAAGGCAATCCACCAAGCCAACATCCCTCTTCATGAACACTTAGCGCAGAGTTGATCTTCAGCTGAATGATTTGGCATCAAATCAGCATAGACCTTAGACAAGAGTTATTTTTGTCTCCCCTCATCCTGAACCAAAATTAATGGTGACTCACTGTTGCTTGGGTAACATAAGATTTCTGCGTCAAAAATGCCAAAAAAAGAGTTGAAATTATGGATGGTTTTAGGTGATTGCGAGTTACATTTTTAACGTGGCTACCTTTCATTTCACACGTACATGCTTATCAAGCATTTTTAACCAATCTTCACTGTCTTCTTTCTTTTGACCTGGATTAATTATAATAAAACACAGAGTGCAAGATGTCCAACAATAGCGCATCAATAATCCCTGACGTTATCAACATCTCAGAACCTTGGAACACCTGGGTCCACTTGATCACACTGAAGGTGTAGATTTATGAAGGCAGAGCGCAATGGGTTCTGGGCAGAAGGGATACATGGATAATGCAGCTTCATCAGGAGAGACCGTAACGGCTTGCAAGAATGCAATATGGCATCAGCATAAGCTATATCATCTGGGATATTGAAGATATGCAATCGATGTAATTATACATGCCCACGCACACACATCCAGTGGACTACTTTTTTATGTTTGGCTGCATTATTATCCATCATCTGCAATAACAAAAACAAACTACACATCTGTTTATACAAAAGTTTAAAGGCTTTGAAATGACATTTCACGAATTTTACCTGCTTATGCTGATTCATGTAAAAATGACTTTTATAATAACATTTTATGATTCCATAAAAGGCAAACAAAGACATTCTGTCTGCTTAAAAGGGTTTTATTTAAAAAAAAAAATACTGCTAATGTACACGATCATGTCACACATTCATAATATGTGAGTGTGTCATCATTTATTAAGAAATACAAAACCAGGACATTTTTTAAATAACTGTGAAAAATGAATTCGCCTTATTGGGTAATTCAACAGGGAAGAGGCTACAAAGCGACATAATGCAAGGTTAATAGATGGGAAACTTACTGTAACTATGCCACAGAATGAAAGCCAGAGCTCAACACTTTGCATTATTTTTATGCTAATGTTCGCCACTCGTCAGCTTTTTCACCCCACGGGGGAAAACACAAGCTTTCTTTGTATTATATTTCTGCTTGTCATACTGCAAAACACAAACCAGTTCATGATGTGTGTGTGTGCGAGTGCATAAACTCACAAAGAAGCTGTTTTGATAGCAGTCGCTCTTGGGGGAAGAGAGCTCTGCAGTAATATTTTCCAAAAATTCAGAGTGCCCAAGAAACGGGAAAAACAGGAGGAAAGTATTAAACAAAACAAAACAAAAAAAAAAGGACAATGCTCATTTGGGAATTTTTTTTTGTTCTCGTTCTCTTTTATAGCCTGCAAAACCGATGGCTTGACAGTTGGAGCAACTTGCTTGGATAATGTTTGAAGAGTGTTGGGGAAGAAAGATGCTGCTATTTTTAACTCTCACTCAATACTTTTCATTCTTTCAGAGTTTCTTAGAGTTCCTGTCCCATGAAGAAAAAAAGCAGTGAGAATATAGAATTCACAACAATGGTCAGTGTCAAAGTGCCTCATTATTGCAGAAAATAAAACTGTAGCAGCTGATGTAAGTAACACTTGCAGATTTACCTTCAGTATACAACTCAGATGTGGCCATTTGTGTTTCTTTGCCATTTTTCTCACGTTCCCTTTTATTTTCTCCGTTTTTCATTATTCAGTTGTATCTTTTTCAGTAGTTGTTGTTTGGTGAATGCATTTTCCAGTATAACAGGCCGCAAGATGCTAATGGGTCCTTCACAATGGATTCACACCACATATGTATACAGAGAGTGGCTCAGTATACAAAAGACTGTTGCCAAAATGAAAATATACAATGTGGATGTGCTGTTTTTCTCGTTTTTGTTAATATAAAATGAAAGTGTCAGCAAGGAAAACTGTGAATTTAAGGAGGATTCTCTATATCCATTACTATAGTATTGTTATTTGAAGTTAATATTTTAGTGCATATTGGATGATAAATGGGAGATTTCTGCAAAAGAAAAATACATTTTGTTAATAGCACCAATACTGTCAATAAGAAAATCCAGGAAGCAAACGGGGGGCAGACTGGAGGGTTTGCTTGTATTGGGTATTATTGGTACATAAAAAGAATCATGCCGTTCGTGTCCCACTGCAGTTAGTAGGCTACAGCCTCTAAGCCAGCTCACCCAAGGAGAAGCATCCCACCCCAGGCTGCAGTCCCCATCTGCCTGCCCTTTTTCACTCCTCTCCCTTTGACAAGACTGCAGCCCATGGTGTTCAGTCGTTGCTATACTTGTGCACATCAGAAACAGAAATTTTTTTTAAAAAGGGAAAAATAGAAAGAGTGATATTACAATTGCGCTGCTGGACCATTCCAGTCTCTGTGCCCCTAGACAGTACTGTGGTAGTGGCTAGCTTGCTAACTGGCTACAGGAGATGACATGACATGTTTTCCCAACAGACTGCGATTCCCTCCTTTCCTCTCTGGATCAAATCAAACCAGTGTGGTGATGCAGTATGATTGGAGCTGTGGTACTATCTGATAGCCCAGAGACTGAGTCTGACGCATACTGTTGTCTCTATCACTGACTGATTCACTGGAACAATTCCTCATATGCAAGCTACCCGGGGAAGTGAGTCTAGTGGGAAGAGTCATTTTTGAAGCTTGTAATGCAGCTTAGTGAAATGACAATGCAACCTGTATTTTAGAAGTGGTGGAACAAGTATTTATTTAGATTAAAAACAGTAGTACAAAAAAATAGGAACAGTATTTTTAAAAAATGATTGTAGTTTAATCTGTCTTAACACATTTACATTTCTTAATATAACATATATATAAAGTTAATAAGAATGAATGATAATGTTTAAAAAAAATAATGTGTCTTTAATCAATCTGGGGAAAAAACGGACTCTACACTATCCTAACACTACCATTAACACTATCCAGAATTCAAAGCCAGCCAGAAGCCAGCAGCCTCGGTATTAGCAAAAGCTCAGATGAGTTCAAATTCAGTGACTGGAATTAATAAACAGACTGGGAAAAATGTGAGTAAATGACATTTATTTTGTCATATAAATCCTTTCCACTCGCTTTTGATTTTTGAGGTAAAATATGTTAGGTAACAGTGAAGCACAAAGCATCTTTTTATTATCCGTACCTCTTTCAATCGGCAGAGTGCTTTATTTTCAGTTGTCAGAAGATCCTGCAGTCTTTGCAGAGTTTCATAATTTCTTTTATTAAGAAAATAACATTTTTCATGAAAGAAAAGGTTATAATTTACTTGTAAATGCTGCCAGTTATAGTTCTTGGAATCTGCAAAAAACAGTATTTCCAAGGCAATACTGAAAAACTGGAAATCGGAATAAGTCAAGAAAATTAGTGCATCTCTATAAAACAGTGGAGACATCTGACCAGTGTGCAAAGTAATGTTGCTCTTTAACTATATATAGCAAGGTAATATGTCCATGTCACAGTCGAGTCACAGTTTACATTAAATCCATTATGTGAATTTAACAATTACAGTAAGTAAGTAGAAATTGGTAACATAAAAAAACGCGAATGTTACAGGTAATTTAAAAAAATCCTCTGGGATTAATAAAATATTCTGAAATACAAAACCTCCAAAAAATATATTTTTTCCAGGTCATTCATCAAAAGTGCACTTTTTATGAAATATTTTAGTTGTGCGCTGTGTTGTTGAACAACCCTGTCGCCAATACTCTGGAACCTGAAAAAGTAGATTTTAAAAAGTGTTTCTTGTTGTTTTCTAATACATTTTTGACCATTAAATTGAAACTACTCACTCCTAAGAGACATAAGACTTCACTCACGCTAATGTCAAGCAACTTTTAAAATCAGGGTGGAATGTAAAATGGCTTGTGAAAGTCAATGATAATGTAGTTATATATAAATAAGGACAGAAATTTTGAAGTTTTTCTTGTACTGGTTAGTGGGACACGCTCATTCTAGTCTGAACAGATTGGAAAAAATGTCAGCTTATATCAAAGAGGACTGACGTTTGGTCTAGCCATGATGTTAGCACACGGCTCGATCATGTAACTCACTGTTTCTGCAATTCCAGGCTAAATAGATTTCCAAAAGAGGTTTGCACATTTGTTGTTGGACATAACAGTATATGCTTGAATTGAATCAGTTGGTTAAGGACTGGTTAAAAAACAAAACAAACTTCAAACCTTTCTTCAGGCCCATGACCCTCAAAACTGGTCACACACGAGGCAAGGTCATCATTTCAGCCAAACAAAATCACAAGCAAATTCACCTGAGGCAGGGGCTCCCTGCTGAGCTACCACTGTTACCACCACCACACTCCACCAGTAACAAGCTCCTCCAAGTCTCTGGCTCACTCTGTAGCCCCCTCACGCCTGCAGCAAGTCTGGGTAAGTAACATTATTTCTCTCTAATAGTATCTCTTGGTCTCTCAGCCTCATAAAAAGAATTATTATCAGCTCTCTTAAAAATCATCAAGCACAGATGTAAAAAGGCTCAAGAGCATGAAATTGTAGCTACTAAAGGTTGTACTTATGCAACACTAGGGTGTGATACAGGCCTCAAATAGCCAGAGCTGTTGAAGTAATACGAAGAAAGACACTATTGCAGCGCGTGACAGAGACAATTGGGGAAAAAAAAGCAAAGAGGAGAAGAAGAGGGAAAGAACAAAATGTGAAATGGAAAGGGTCAGAGAAAGACAGCATTTTATGCCACATATGTAATTCTGCAGGGTTTTGTTTTATTTTCTCAAAGCACGTTCCCTTACGGACTCGCGCATCAAACAGCGCGACAACAGGAAGCTTATCATGTTGACGGCTTATCTCCTACTTTCACCTCCTCAAAGCAATAAACACACACAGAGCAAGTGGAAGATGGGAAATGCACAACAACAGAGGATGGCTCTTCAGGATCAATGCCACTACAGCTTTCCCTGTCTTTTTTTTTTTTCTTCATTTTCCAGGTCCCGTCCGAGAAACAGAAACAGTCTAAGGCTGTTGACGGAGCTATGGATTATCCTGTATGCATGGAATGACCGATGTGAACAGAGTCTGAAGCATGAAGGACACCGATCGTGTCAGCCAAGGCAAAGGCATATTACAACAGAGCGCAGACCTCAAGGACTCAAGTAGATTAAAACTGATTGAAATCCCATTTGTGGCATTTGTGGTCTGTTCTGTCAGCATCCCTCCCCACCCGTCGCCCTCCACCCGCTCTCTTTTTCAATGTTCCCAAAGTGAGCCGAGTGTGAGTCTGAATATAAAACAAATAAGATTGCATTTGTGGAGAACAAGCGCCTCAAATTTGCATGGCAATAATATCAAGCTGTGAGATTTTGTAATGTGAACAGCAATAAAGAAGTGTGTGTTTGTGTGTGCTTGAGCGCTTGTGTGTTTGTGTATGGGTGTCAGTTTTTTTTTTGACGGGAAACAACGTGACATTATGGAAGGAAACTGATAAATCACTATCTGACAGAAAAATATGTACACAGATGTGCATCTGCGTACGGGCAAGCCCGAAACCAAACATTCAATTCAGTCACACGTGCATGTACACACACCTTTAACCGAATACGAAAACGCACCATTATGCGTTTAAAATGCTTGATGCTTTTATTTTAGTTAGCAGAAGATTTCAAATCTGAGGTTATTTAGGGGATTTAGGGATTATTATGTTGGCTGTTTTATTATGTTGTATAAAGCTTTATAATGGCTGGCAGGAGGCACTGCCTGCAAAGTCCCCCGTGTGCAGCAATTGCCACGTATTACATGCAAAATCATCAGCTGTGTGTTAATTTTAATTATTTTAAGATCATAGTAAAATCCTCCTGCACAGATGTGGGTATTTGCTGTTTACCTGCAAAATGAACCACTAAACCTACGTGCAGTGCATACAGATACATACCTTGCTTTTGTGGATTTACTATAAGTTGTTACATTTACTGCAGGCCTCTCTAATTTGGGGAGGAGGATAGTTCTGAGTCTACAGTACATAACACTGATTGCAGATTTTTTTACATCTATAGCTATAGTATGAAGAAGAAACGGGAAGACTGAGGGGAAAATCATCACACTTTACATAGGTAGGTATATGTCTGTGAAGGTTCTCAGTCATCCAGGTCATCGTAGTCAAAGGAGCTTGCAAAGAAAAGCGTCTGGACTTCTTTAAGTTACTTGAAGACGTTTCACCTCTCATCCGAGAGGCTTCTTCAGTTCTAAGGTCAAATGGTGGGGAGTCCCAGATATAAACCTAGTGGGAGTTTCCCCCCACAGAGGGACAAAAGGACCCCCTGATGATCCTCTAATCGCCTGAGCCAAGGTGTGGAACTGGGTGTGGGTCCCAATCAGCCAGAGTTTCGGGTGAGTTCATTGTGAAACCTGGCCCCACCTTATCATGCGAATTCCTGAGGTCAGATGGCCCAGGATGTGAGTGGGCGTTAAGGCATCTGGGAAGAGATCTCAAAACTGGATTATAGATGGCAGAGAGTTGGTGTCGTAAACCACCGCCTCTGTTCAAAGATGGTCGCTCACAGTGGACATAGATGGCTTCTTTCGGGTGAACTCACCCGAAACTCTGGCTGATTGGGACCCACACCCAGTTCCACACCTTGGCTCAGGCGGTTAGAGGATCATCAGGGGGTCCTTTTGTCCCTCTGTGGGGGGACACTCCCACTAGGTTTATATCTGGGACTCTCCACCATTTGACCTTAGAACTGAAGAAGCTTCTCGGATGAGAGGTGAAACGTCTTCAAGTAACTTAAAGAAGTCCAGACGCTTTTCTTTGCAAGCTCCTTTGACTTTACATAGGTAGGAATTCTAGTTTATTTTAGTTGCAAAAGCAAAAATGCAGTAAAGCCTAAAGCTTTCAACAGAGTACTTAATTGCAATGGTTAAATAAATTATGCATATAGGATAAGTAATTACACACCTAAAAACAATGGTCAAAACAGCTTCTTCATGCTTTGTGTTGAGCACTTCGAATTGAAATGTGCTTTGAAAAGGAAAACGTTCCATGCCACAGTGTGCCCTGTTAATGTATGTAGCGCATATGCACACTATCGGTCTTTTTTTTTTTTTCCACTAGTTGGTTATACCTGGCATCCACCTCCACGGGTCTCTTGAGGCAAGCTGATAAGCTTAAGCTCTCTTCAATAAGAGTCACATCTAGCCTACACAAAATGCCACCGTGTGCCATGGAGTCCACGTTGTGACAAATACTTCCTGATGTTTTCGAGATACTGAGGATTTATGAAACATGCATACCGCTTATTTAATGGCAAAAGTGAAGTGGCTCCACAGCGCGAGCGGTTATGTCAATAAGATCGGAACTTCCTTGAAACGAGAAACTGAGACGCGCAGCTCAGTGTGAAGCAGTTTAGCCACAGGAAGAAAATGATTTTGGAGAAAGACCAGATTTCGAATGTCATGTTGACTCCTGTCTGCTGAACAAATTGGTATTAACGTTCGGTCCATTTAAACACAGTTCAAAGCCGTCTCTTCATGAGATCAGCAGGTAAAAAACAGTCAAACAGCGCACTGAGGATATGTAGCTCCTCTAACCAGGCATACAACTGTGAAGGCACAGTCGAAAAACAGGCAAAACAAGACATCCACAGTTACAGTTCACTGCAGGTCTTTCTTGATAATAGAGCCATTTGTTCTGCCTTCACCTGAGCACACAACCTCCCCTCCCTCAATGTGTAGAGGCCACATCATGCGAGAGAGTAAAAGGCACTCGAAAAGGCCATGGGGCTGCAGTGAAGATACCTTATTTCTTAAAATTCTTCGAGATGTAATGGAGCCAGAATGGTGATAACGAGAAAAAGGACTCGAGATGACCAAGCTCAAGCTTCCCCTCGTTAAATAAATGTATGCGAAGATGTCTGGGCAACAACTAATGAGCCCTTTTCCACTGTAAACAACCATTAAGTTTCTTTTCTTTGTAATGATCATTTCTCTCCCTTTTGGCTGTCCAGCATTTACCATCTGAAAACACATTGCGAGCAGTTAGCATTTAGGGGATGTTTTAGTTTAGTTATGCTGATATTTTGAGAGCTTTTTGCAAGAAGGTGAGGATTCTTAATCTTTTATTCAGGAAATGCAGAGATTATGTGTTGTATCTCAGTAATAAAAAGTTCAATTATGTCAAGATTTGTAATAACAACGCTTACAGTAATGACTTCCCACTTGAAATATGAATGTTAGCCTTTTTCTTCGTGTAATTGCTGCAGCTGACTTTGCTATTTCTATGCTACTAAGCTCAGTGAAACGCAGTTGGCTTTTTACTCAACTGGATAAGGAAACTACTGCCCGACTATATAGGATTGTAAGGACCAATATCTGGTGATGTAAAAATCTGATGTATCAGCCAAACTTCTTTTCTTCAGAAACACAAAATATTAAAACGTTTCTCCAACATTTGTATGCATAGTTATTTATGGGTCCTTACTAAGATGATTTAACAATGCAGTTCGCATTTGATGTCAACATGAAAGTTGCAGACGATCTTCTGGCAGACAAAATATGCAAAATCAACACCTGTAACGTTGTTAACCAATGTTTCTAACATCTTTTTATATTTTTATTAATCCGCTATTGCAAATTGCTTGTCAAATAGCTAATATCGGTTCTGCTTATATTATGTAGCTACTTGTATTTGTTTAGAATAACTGTCTCTAAGTCACTGACAGTCAACATTAAGAATTCCTTCATCTGCAAGATGTCTGCACGTATTACACTCTCCCAGAACATTTCAGTGTATTTAGATTTTTGCATCACCGTAGAGTGACAGAAATTTACATGACCACTAAATAGAGTTTGGCTTTATCTTGTGCAACTGTATAAAATGTTCTCTTTATTTTGAAATTGCAGCTCATATCAGCAGATAACCGTCGACTTCAAATTGCTTGATCTAAAGATGACAGTCTTATTATTTTGGATCTTATTATTAGCATAAAGCAGCCTGAGAAATTAAGCTAGCACTCACATTTAGAGAGCTTAAAGCAGCTTTCATAATATCAATAACAATAAGAACTCTGGTTGGACTAAAACTGACATTATTGCACAGGAAGTGCCGCTCTTCCATGAAAAATAAGTCCATCTGTTGGTGAGGGATTTAGAAACACCCCTGGAGCTTCTTCTTCTTTTCTTTTTTTTTTTTTAAAGATGAAACAGAAAAAAAGATTTAGTGCAGGTTTTACTAACATAAAGAAAGCCCTGTGATCTACTTTGCTCCACACTGTAGGTTTATCCACCTTAAGCCCTAACTAAAAAAAACAGTGAAAATCTAGCTGCCCCGAGACTGTTGATGCAGTTTTCTACGCTCGGATATGGCTTAATTTTACATTCAATTTTCTTTACATGCTTCAAGGCAAACACAATTCAATGTAAAAGCCAAACAACCCCGAGGAAAATCGTGTTCATGTCTGAGTAGTTTTCACTCTTAATGACAGCAAAGCTAAGTCAGAATCTACCCCTCCCCCCTCTCTCTTACCGTCCACACAGGCGGGTCTAGCTCTTGTAGTTCCAGCGATCTGGCCCTTCTTACAGGCGCAGCGGGCCGTCTGCCTGGCGATGGTCCGCCGTGGTTGGCTGCTGTCCCTGTCCAGCGTCACAATCTCACATGTCCCCGCTGCCAGCTGGCCTGGAAATGACATTGCACCACAGGACACTAGGTCAGAAAGATGAAATCATAAACAGGGCACAATAAATGACTCTGTCTCTTCTGTTAAATGTGTGTTGTGTTGTATGTTCAGCAGCGTAGAACGTTTTTTTAAATCCTTGGTAGCTCAGCTGACAGGGCAGCAGGTTAACAATAGCTAATTTGTAGTGTCAGGTCTTATGAGAACAACCAATGCACATTCTGAAATGTCTTTATCTTTAGCAAAGACTCTAGACACATTAATATGCACGCTAAGATCATTTAACCTCAGAAAGGTACGACTCATTGTGCTGTATCGGTTGTATCCTGGAAAGTAGATGCTTTATTCCCCTGCTGAAATATAGGCAGGTGTGATTTCAGTGCTGGGTTTAATAAAAGCTAGAGAGGAGTAAGGGCAAGGTTCAATGATGGAGTGCATCCAGGTTCTTCTATTTACATTTACAAGACAGAGCACCGGCCTTGCTGAAAGTGTGCACCTCTTGATGTCCTTTTAATTGCTCACAAATTCAACTTTCTTTCTCTAAGAGGCGTTGCGGTGTCTAACTTGAATAAACAGATTGGAGATGTGAAAGGGCTAGATGAAAAACCTACTTTCCTTTAACTGATTTTAACCACATCAGCAGGAATACCATTTTGTCACTTTCACTGCGAAAGCGATTTGCGTTCATTAAGGTTTGACAGGCCTGAGATCCTTAGCCCTCGACATCTCCACTGGAACCGCTCACGAGCCAGCAGAGGGACACTGTAATGGGGCTGACTTTAAAAGACAATGGTGGAGAAATTACTTTTAAATTTCAGCCACCTAAAGACTACCCATGAGCTATTTCCCATTAAGGGCCACATCCAATCAGTGCACCTCTTTGAAGGTAATGTGCCCATTACCCATGAATAAAACGCATGAATACTGATGAACTTTGTAATTGCTGCCAAGCCCCACTGTCTTACACACAGACACATCCTTCCATGTATTCAATCAGGTGACCTTTGGCCTTGTAGCTGGGCCCTTGCTGCTCGCAAATTAACCTTTGTCTGTGTGTGGAGGCCCTGGGATGCCATCTTGGAGAGGCTTATCGGGATCTAATTGTGATTGGCAAGAGGATGGAAGTTGTGATTAAATCTGGACTTGAGTCGCGAACACTTGGGTGGCTAGCTTAATGAACTGAGCGGCGAGGGGTCACACCGAGGGTAATGGGGATCTATCAGGATTCATCCACATGCAGGTACCTGCGGTGGCCATGGTCACACACACTGAGAACACGGCTGTGTGCATATAATATTTAGCTTGCTATACTCTTACATGTGCTATTTGAATAATATGTCTATGGATATAGGTTTGCATGTGTTCAGTACCTTCAAACGTTGATTAAGTAGCATTATGCTGCACTTCAATTAATATATTTATATAAGAAGACAGAAATTCAAAAATTAATTGATGTAACAAAACGTTGTCTCTGAGAATTAGACAGCACTGTAGTGTTTTAGCAAATTCCTGGAATTAATCTTCTTACTGGTGATACCTGAACCAACACGCCCCTACCAATGCAGCATTCACGGACATTCTTCAGTTTAATAGTTTAACCTTTTCTTAATTTAATTATTGTCCTCTTGTTTCACATTTTTGTGTGTTTTGCTGACACCAAGTGAAAACAAGCTTAAAACATCTCCTGACATATTTTCTGCTGAAAGGGGCCAAATTATTTTGGCAGAAGTGCTACTTCTGTCCAAAATGTCAGAAACACAGTGTGAAAAATGCTTTGCAAAACTACTGCGACAGCTTCCAAGGAGCTGGCAGGTCGCTGATAAACGAATGCAGAATTAGCTAACCCACTTGGAAAAGTAACACAAATTTGGTATTTGCCCAGGCAGATGCATTTGATGGTTCACTTGTATGTCAAATATAGGGTCAAAGTAAAAGTACTGTACTCCGATAAATGTCAAATTAAGTACCAGATCAAAGTGGCCAATTATTTCAACTACTTTATCGACGTAATTAAGAACAGCACCCATCATTACCCATGTCCACCTATATTATCTGTGTGTCTGTTTGTGTTTGCAGCCAGTTACCAGGCGTTATTGGTATACAATTTATATCTATAAATACAACTCTACGAAGAAGACAGGAGACGTGATTAGGGAAGTGCAGAAAGATAAATTAACACAAGATGCCTTTGCTCAGAAAGGCATGCCAACAAAATTCACTGTCTGAAATGTTTTGCAGTGAGATGAAGCGCCCCTTCCCCATCGAAACACACACACACACACTTGCTCTTCTTCTCTTTCATGCCTTCTTACTTAACATACCTCTTGCATCTATTCTATCTTTAATGCCTGATGTCGGATAATGATGTCTGAACTGCTGTATGTGTATTTGCATCTATGCGCATCTTAATCCTACTCACTGCCTTCTTCCTGCTTCCTCTTTTGGAACTCTTCCATCGCAAGACGCTGGACAGACTGTTTAGATCTGTCTTATGCAATCTTGTGAATCACTGTGCCACCGAGTTACCACGTGCGAAGTCAACAAGTTCAGAGACTGTGGCTGATTCGACGCTGCGATTCTCTGTTGTTCGTCTATTTTGAGTCGACGGAGCTCATTAATTGACTATGTTTCGTCAAACAGGGGCCTTGCTCTTGCCGCCACAGCTGTAGCTGTCAGGAAACTGAATTAATATCTGTTTTATGTTGTTGTCTTGCCGTGTAAAGTATACTACTTCTTGGTATGACGATGAATCTTCTAATTTTAAACTGAGGTTAAAACGAAACAGTTCCTTACTCACATTATGAAGCTAAATAGGACAGAGAAAAATATTTCATGTTTTATTTAAATTTAAATTTTGAGCTGCTGACACTGATCTTAACTGTTGGACTATGTACCTTTAAAACTTTGAAACAGGCCTATAAACTGGTCAGGAATTGCTTGGCAACCACTGGTCGCTAGGATAAAATGAGTAGTCCTTGAGCAGCTTCAAGGACTTCAAGTGTTTGCTGGAGGTTGCTAAAACTGATGACTAAAGCTTGATTTAGACTTCCCACTTAGACTGCGGCAAACTAACTTACATACTAACTGCAAGCTCTTTTTATTCCGACAGTGCAACTTTCCACACCATTTAATTTGTTGTGGTATGCGTCGACCCGACGTAAAGTTACATTTCTCAGGAGGTGCATTTCAGGTTGCATAGAAGCTTGCAGCATAAATTTAAAGGGGTTAAAGTCTAAGTTACAACTTAGATCTGACACATTCATATGTAAGTCCCAATCACACATGGATTAAAGACCAGTCAGTAACTCCAAGGTAACCACTGGTTGCTAAGAAAAAAATGTGTATCCCCCAAATCTAAAATTCTTTGCTGTTGCTAGGTGACATTGGCCAAAACGAGCCAGTTGAAGTTGCTAATTGTGCTGAAAACCTTGCAATTGTTTTGGTTGCTAGCAGTTTGTCATGGTCAGCCTTAGCTTGTATGGAAGACGCAGGCTTGTCTCCAAACTCTTGCCGACTACGAACCGCTAACAGTCCAGCACAAATCAGAAACACACACTGCTCACCTTCTAAAACATTTTGGTTTCAACGTAAGGCACAACCTTTACTTTGAAGATTAATGGTTTCCATTATCAAATTGTGTTGCAGTTTGTTCAAGTTTCATTACAGCTCACTGGTTAGTTAACAAATCTATGTAGACAAGTTGCCATTTTCAATGCAACAATAGGCACCCCGGCAATCTGCTTGCGACCAAAGCAATCACAAGGATGTTTTTGTGCGCAGTACCTTTTATGTGACAAGCAAACATTCACCAACTGACTGGAAAATACACATTTTTCCAGGGAGTAGTTGATGAGTATCTAGGCTTGTGTGACTGAGGCCTTGAATTGAAATTGTCAAATTATTCAACGGGTTGAATTTCTGTGCACGTTTGAACACGTTTTATGGCTCTAAAACTCAAAAATAATTTCACTTTTAAATTGAAGTGTAACAAATGTGTTTCATGGAGTTTGGTCAATGTTAAGATAATTCATCCATGCCAGCTGACGCAAGACTTTAATGAGAAGAGTTAAAAGCCATTATACACACGCTAACATGCTTAGAAAGCAGTTTGATGTTGGTCAGGTATGATATTCACCTTCTTCGTTCATCATATTAGATGTTAACCAGTTAGCACTAACACCAGAAACACAGCTCCACAGGTATGTCCACAGTAAGTAATTAATCCTTAATAATAACAAATATCTTCCTCAGATTTCACAGCAGTCCATAACTAGTTTCAGTTCAGTTTCAGTTTCAGTTTTATTTGTCATATGCAAGTTAGCACAGGGTCAACATTGCAATGAAATGTGTTTGACGAGCAGCAGTCACTCAGCAGCATGATACAGTAGGAGAAAATATAATAAAATAAAATAAAATAGAAAAATAGTAAGGAGCAAAATATTAGAGAGACATGGTAAAAGAGAAAAGATGACTAAATATATATGTATCTATAAATATAAATATATGTACACTAGTGATTAAATAAGAAAATCTTGAAAAGAAATATGACGGGAGGGCAGATGGGATATTGCACAGGAATGAGCAGCAGAACTAAACCAGTAATAAAATGTAAAAATATGGTCCATCTTTCGAATTCTTGCAATAAATTCTAAATCAAATTTCCGCAAGCCTCCTTAATATGCTACTAAAAATGATAATAAAAAGTTAATACTAAAAATGTATCTGGGTTGCCATCCTGAGGAATTTGTTTCTGCAGACAGTTTTACAGACAGAAAGATATTTGTTTGATAGTTGGGGGGAATCTCACAGAAGTCTTTAGAGAAGTATGCAGAATGCAAGTGTTCAAGGTGTTTCAGTTTTTCCAGATAATATGTAAGAGAACTTGAAGACAAGCTGGTCTCTATCTCCCAATAACGTGGGAGTTGACTTCATTGCTTCTTTTCTAAAACAAATTGCTCCAAGCGTCCCTGTGGCTCTGCCTCCAGAACACAGTGCCAAGGATAGGACAGACTCTGCCACTGTGAAACACAGCAAAGCTAAACAAACAAAGAATAAAAAAAAATGAACCTAACCAAATCTCCCCAACACAACAAAGTAACCCTGCTCCCACTGGTCCTGGGGGATCTGCAGAGAAAGTTGAAATGTTAGAGGATACACAGCTGCGATGAGGCTGTCTCGCCACAGCATAACTGCACATTTGGTCCACAACACAAACTCTGTATTTCTCAGAATTAATATGAAATATCATTGTTCATTTACAATTTATTACATGCACTAATGCAGTCTTTTCACAATCATCCCATGAAGAAAATGGACCGTGACGAGAGGAAGCTGTAATCCCCTTTTTGGGGATAGCCACATAAACAGTGGAGAGAAAAAAAATCAGAAACTGGAAGGAATCCTTAGAAAGAAGCCCAAAGCTTGTGCTAGTAGTGCTATGATTCATCATCACCCTTATCGGCTCCTGTTGTTGAGCAGTTGTCAGCTTGGCCAGCCAAATGCCTGATTAAAATGTATGTGTGGCCACCCTAGAGTGAAATGAAGGCTCTGACTGTGGCAGAAGATGGATTCATGTGGCACAGCGTATGACTTAATGCAACGTAATGTTATTGACATGCTCCTGTGTCTTATTATTCCTTCTCCCGCTATTCAGCACATTAAAATTGCACAGCCATACAGGGCTATTTGACAAATGTCCAGCATGGCATTGCAGGAAGACTTGACTCGACCCCCGTTCCTTGCATCTTTTGCTTTGCGTCTTTTTCAGAAGGTGCTTTTTCATTCATTTTTAAAAAAATATATTATTTTTTGTCTCATTTTGCTGCTCAAGAGATCCAAACGCAAGAAAAAGCTACTTCTAAGAATCTGCTGATCTGAATGTTTAAGATATTTATAAATGTGTGGTTAAGGCTTGCTATGAACGGTTGGTATAGTTTGGTTGCTTCTTCTTCTTTTTTCTTGGTCCTTTGAAAATCTAAAGTGTGTTAGACTCATGCTGAGATTGCATACTGTGCTAAACAAGAAGCTGCTATTACTGAACCATTTTTGAGTGTCCTTGTAAATGCAGCACAAAAACACATTCTGACATGACATTTACTGAGATACTGAAGTGCGGTCTAACCGAATGAGCTTTTAATTAGCCCTCATTTTCCAGTAATACTCATGGCAGCATACATAAGAAAGATGAGTCCTCCCATGCAAAAAATAGTTGCAAAATGTCTCTGGATGGTAAATGAACACCACGGCACACATTTGAAGTAGTAAATGAAATTCAGCCATTTAACAATGGCTGTGCACCAAACAAATTATAAATGGGATGTACATGGGGATAAAACCTTAACTGCTCACAGTGGCATGTGAGAAAAGATGGTCCCATCAATTACTAACGCAAACACAATTAGCATTTTTTTTAATCATTATTATTACTATTATTATTATTGGGATTTTTTTTTAAAGCAAACTAATACATGCTGCCTCAAATAACATGCTGCATCAGGTATTCATCAACTGATTGTAAATCATATATAGCACCTTTCAAGATAAATATCATGAAGTGCCTTACAGCACAAAAATATTAGTCTACAGATTTTGCATATTTATATCCAAATATCTGTTTATAGAGGTATAATTAGCTTAGGAACCAGAATAATTTGATCTCATTTTAAGTGCTGATTGACTGGAAGGTAGGCTTGTGATTGTACTATATTAACAGGATACAGGAACAGATAGATATAATTGGAAGCCTGCTTTTCAATGCACAAAATATGTAAAGCTTATCCTTAAAAATATTTAGTCACATTTAAACTTCAAAGACAATCATTGGGACGATGGTATTGGACACATTTAGTGGCAAAGCAATAGTCTTGAAAACTGTATTAGGAGGAGATAACAGGAGCTTTGTAGTTCTTTAGAGTCGCCACACATTTGCTGTCATTTGAACCAACCAAGCGACTACCATCAGCATCTGTGGAGCCCTGTGATCTCACTAGCATGGCTAAAATTATGCTGTGTAAGGGGAAGAACCTTAAATGCTGAAATATATACATGTAGTATTGATTTGTGTATTAAGCAAACATTGTTGTAATTGTGTCTCCGAGGAGCCAAGTCACTTGTGTATATTGTGCAGCTGTGAAGCAATTACAACAGTGCTAACACGCAGATATGCGATGCATGTCATGTTTAAACGAAAATTTATTTTTCACATACTCGTCATTTAAGCTAGTTGGAGCTAGTCACAGTGTGAGTGTGAAACATTGCCAGGCTAAAATACTATATCACTACAGCTGTTTGGATCGAGAGAAAAGAGTCCAGCGACAACGTTGCAAGTCTATACTGCTGTTTTAGCCAAATGTAGCATTAGTAGAACCTTGGTGTCATCATTCTACCCTAAAGCCTGATGGGCTAGCTTTTAAACAAATCCTTTTAACGAGCCTAATCAAGGCTGGAAGAGCCAGCGGAACAGCATGTGGTGTGATGGGAAGGAGAGCAGAGCAGACGATATTACAGCTTCAGGTAAAAGAGCAGAAAGCTGATGGAGTGTCAGAATGAGAGACATATTTTAAAAAAAACAACAAAAAAAAACAACAATCATTTTATGTTTTAAGTGAAAGGGTTTTAGCTTAGCAAGCTTAACATAACACATCTGCTCAGCTAACATGTTTAGCTAAGCTAGTTAGCTTGGCTCAACAAACATACAGGATCAAGGCATACAGCCTGATCCTCTCCAAAATCGTCCAGCAACTTCCACCTTACTAACCAGCATGACACATGCTGTATTTCCTCTAAAAACAATCCACTGTCTTTAGAATCTAAATCATCTATTCTAAATTATTACCTGTTATCAGTTCTAAAAACAATACTGTAAACCATAGTTTCTGATTGGTGTGGAGCATAATAGCATAGTAGTCTATTAACTTTAATAAAAACAGAGATACACTTACTATTATTTTATTTGATTAATAGAATATAATTGTTGGAAGGTAGATTTCATTATCTTTTATAAAAACAAATCTTGTTAGGTTGCTCCATCTCCGGTTAAACTAATCTAAACTAATCTCCTAGTTTCTTTTTACTTTTTCCTAAGGGCAGCTGATATTGTGAATTACTTTTTGACTTGCTCTGGATATTTAATTAAAATAAACTCAGAAAAATCTAACTGGTTGAAAAAAAACACACACACACACACACATTAGACTAGAGTGACCAAAAACTCATAAAAAGTTAGCCTTGGAATTATTAATACCTCGCCTATGCTGCCATGAGTCAGAGAAAGTTCTGGAGACAATTCTCATCGGAGCGCTTCTTCATCATGCAGAGAGAGAGTTAGGGAGAAAAAGAACTGTAGCTTGGCCGATCTATTTTGGGTGAAGCAAGCTTGTATGAGTGCTTCACTTGCTTTGAGGAAGTGGAAGAGATTTAATTTTTCTTTGCTGCGTTTTCCCCCTAAAATGTTCAAGCAAAGAAGCAGTCGCATCGAGGCACAAACACACACACTAAAACATACAATTATGCATGAAAGAATATAAGCAGACATTGCAGCAAACAAACTATTGCCAAGGATAAAACCATGAGACAGACTTCTATCGTCCTCTCTCTCTTTCTTACATACAGTATGTGCACTCAGACATACTTAACTGAATGTTGCCGTGCAACCATAACTAAAACTTAAGTAAGTCGAGCCTCTGCTCTGCGCAAATCTCATGAAGATCAATTTTCTGCTCCTAGTTCTCAATGTCTAAAATTTCAAGCACAAGATAATAAGCATAAAAAGAGCTGCTTTTAATTCCAGTCAGTCTCTCGGTGATGACCCATGTGCTAATCAGCACAAGTTAGTATATTAATTTACAAAAGTGAAATGGCAAACATGGTCAGCATTATACTAGGTAAATATTAACAGTTAACATTTACACTGGGAATGTGTCACACAGATGTCACATCAGAGCTGCCTCTCTCCTGCATAGGGTGGCTGATTAGAAGTTGTGACCCATTTCTCTTAAAAAAGAAAAAAGCCATACATTTGTCATGCTTTTCGATATTCACATAAAAGAAATATTAAAAATAAGCAACACAAAAAATGTTTCTCTCAAAAAAAAAAAGCTATAACATCTGCCGCATATATTAAAACAACCCAGTACAAGAAGATTTGCAAACCACTGCATTCTTTTCATTTAAGTTTTACACAATGTTTCCACACAAAGGGTGTGGGCTCAAATCCACAATCTGGCTGTGTTGTGTTTACATGTTCTGCCTGTGTCTATGTGGGTTCTCTCTGAGGAACTCTCACTTGTTTTTCTCACAGTTCAAAGACATGCAGATACAGGAGTTAGGTTAATTTGTGACTCTGAATTGCCCATGAGTCTGAATAGTTTCTGTGAGAGCCTGGAAACTGCTTCTCAAAGGGTGATCCTGAATTGGATAAGCAGAAAAAAAGTGGTGGATGGACAAAGTTCCAACTGTTTTGGAATTGGGTCTGTATAATTTAAATTTAACAAAAAAAAAAGCAACTGTGGCTTGTGGGGACATGAGTTTTAGACCCGCACAATGGAATGAAATGATTTCTCACTTTGTTCAAGAAAACTAACAGTAGCACCAGCTACCCTGAGCAACCAGAAGACATTGGAAGCTAATGATATCCCTTGAATTAGCTCACCTAAGTAAACCTTACATGTTATTTCTTTTAAATGCCTTTTTTTTTAATATCTTGTCGATCAAAGGCTCTCTTTCTCTCATCTTGTCTCTAGCTTCACCAAACAGCGAATGACTTTGAGCTTTTAGGAAGAGGCGAATGTGTACTGAAAAGGAAAAGAACAAAAAGGTTTGTTATGAAAATACAAACTAAAAAATACAACTAGTTTAATTCTGACTATATTTTATGGACTAAAGTACTGTAAATAGGCAGGGCCACAAGTCTTAATCTTTCAATTCAGGTGTTTTCAGTCCCACCCTGTCACTGGTGTATAAAACTCAAGGTTCTAGCCATGAAGTTTGCCTTTACAGTAGGGCTATAAAGGCATCTAAAATCAAAATCACATCCACATGGACATTTTCCCTTGATTTCAGTGCATGTGTATTATTATCACACATACACACTAGGGGTGGGAGAAAAAATCGATACTGTGTAGTATCGTGATATTTTGTTTGCTAATAATGTATCGATACAGGGACAGCAGAAATCGATATTTTGTTACAAAAAAGGTTTTTGTGCTCTGACTTCAGAGCATGTTGATCCTTTTTCAGAGCAAGAATCCTGACATTCCTTCACTGTCCAAATGTGTTTAACTTTTTTTGGCAGCAATAAACATGACAGTTTACTTATTTTAATTTAAGACATGTTTTATTTTAATTAAGTTTAAAACTTTTTTATTTAATGTAAAATTACATTTTGTTTTAATTTACTTTCAAAATCTTCAGTTGCTGAATGGGCTGCATAGTTTTCATAAACTGCATAGTTCAGAATAGCTATAATTGTACCAGATGGTTGCTTCAGTTAAGTTGGACTAGACTGTAATACAAACCATTCAGTTTGTCAACAATAAAACTGAAATGAGAGAACGACTGAGTGTGAGACTTTGATATTAGATAAAATGAATATTGATAAAGTTTACCTTTATATACAGAATCTGAATATCACAAAATATTTTTAAAAAATTGCAATAATATCATATCGTGCGTTAAGTATTGTGATAATATCGTGTCGTGGGATGTATGGTGATTCCCACCCAATACACACATATATCTTTCTTGCACTCAGGGTTCACTAGGTACAGTATGCTAAAATACTAAAGCTGGAATTTTCTATTTATTTATTTATTGGTAATATGATTGGGCTCAAAGCTTTTTAACAGCTTAGTAGTATTGATTTCAGTTAGTGAAACTATTAATCATACAGTTGTTTGTTGTCCGTTTTTGTCTTTCTGTTTGATGCTGTCTTTACTAAAACCAAAAACGGTGTCCAAATAATGGACACAGGATTTGTATTTGCTCCAGTTGCTACCTAGACCATGCATGTAACATATACTGTATATGTAACAACATATACAGTAATACATTTAAAGGGAACAGTGCATAATGGTAAGTACATAACATTTGTCTATATATTGTAATTTAATGCTGTTTAAAATTTGATTACTCATTATGGCAAACGAGGCTCGCCTCCATCATATTTGGGTTCAAATACACCCTTTCATAACATTACAAATTATTAAAAGTCAGACATTTGAGTAGAATTTAGTAGAAAAACCGCTTAAATCTACCACTATTTCCACTCTCTTTCCACGACATTGTAACTGTCTCGCTCCATGACCTTCTTCCACGCAGTAATCAGAGCTTTTCCAAAATGGCCTCCGGAGTGTGTCAATGTAAAAATGCTACCTTGGTTTTATGGTTTATGTGGAGATAGAAGTACACTCAGATAATAAAGTAGAAGTCTTGATGACAGTTTTGTTTATTTTGTTTGTTTGTTTGTTTTTTTACCCCTTTTAACAAATTTTCTAAATTCAGCAAAAAGTGGTACTTTATTATTTTTACAAAACAAAGATGTGATAAATCAGTTTATTGCTAGAAAAAAATCAGACATTTCACAATCTTACTGAGGTCCCAGTCCAAGTGCAGTAAGATACAAATGAAATGCTTTTCTTCTATTAACTACATAATGAATCAGGGACCCTCTTTTCCTACTGTGACCTTGTGTAAAGCCCATAAAGAATGGTGTTTCCCTAGAGGCGCCCTCTTTTCCCCAGCGTTAGTGTTTAAGAATAATGAACTCTGCTTAATAACAGGTTGTTGGTGCGAAACAATGAATGACCATCAATTAAAATGGCGTGGGAAAAAAAGTAAAACAAATAGACACTGTAAGCCTCGATATCGCCGGAAAGTTCATGTGCTTACACACATGCTGCTACTTCACTAAAGCAGTAAAGCACATTTTTTTCTCGCCCTGAGGATACGTCACAACAGGGCAATGATGTTCAGGTGAAATCCCTTAAATCTTGCTATGGTTTAGCAGACTATAGACCCAGAACATGTCAAAGTCCAATCATTTCTGTCGTTCTGTTCCCCGAGGGGAAGCATCTAATGTCTCCTGATTAGATCTGGAATGTATTCTTTAATAGAGTATCTATAACTAAGTGTGTTTGGTAAGAGCTTATATACATTTTGCACATGCATGGATTCCATGGACTACAGTTGTCATATTACTGGGTCGTCTTTGTTACTGCACTTTATTTTCCAACATAAAAAATGTTCTCTAGCCCCCTTATTTATATTCTCTCACTGACATGGACAGAGGCTCTCGCTAGGGCGTGGGACATTCACGATTTATAACCTGTCTTCCCCAACAAAATATCAGTTGAACAAAAACCCTTTTTTGAAAAACTCTTTATCCGAACTTCAAAAAGGTGCACTCGTGCAGATGTTCTGAATTCCGTACAAAGCGCCGACACATTTTTGAACGTGATGTGAAGAAGAATGTGGACCTACAGTG
Organism: Neolamprologus multifasciatus; assembly: GCF_963576455.1. NCBI lineage: Eukaryota > Metazoa > Chordata > Actinopteri > Cichliformes > Cichlidae > Neolamprologus > Neolamprologus multifasciatus. Next base: position 33,659,380 of record NC_140455.1, read on the forward strand.
AAAGGAGAAAACAAAAACTAACCTTCTGAGTCACAGTCACAAAATACGAAAAAGTAATGGATTCATGTTTCTGCATCGGGGTGCCACAAAGTCTTTGCAGTGCTGCTGGAAGTGCTTCCAGTGCTGTGATGCAACTCAAAAATGTAACTGCAGAACAGAAAGTATGATTAGTCAACTGGAGGTGTTTGTATTTGCCCCTTTATGTCTCCAATTCAGACAAAAACTCTATTTGTTGTGGATTAAAACGCAACACAAGGTGAGCTAATGTCTGCTGCTCTTGATAATCTTAGACAATGTTATATTTTGTGATCTCGCAAAGCCATTACGAGGGCTTCTCAGTGATTGTCACAGCCATTAAGTGTCTACAAAAATGGAAGCACAATTATTTCAAGTAGCCCTTATAATTATGTGAACACAGTCAGGCTATAATAATGTGAAGGACTTCTTGGCATAATCTGTTACTGTCTGCGAAGGAAAGAAAATGTGTGAAGTCAGGAATTTTTGGCATTTATGTGCTTGCGTTTCTGTCTTGGGCTATATATATGGAAAACACTTAAACGTGCCATAACTAAATAATGCTTGAACTTAACTTTAATAGTCATAATATAACTATAAACACTTTTGCTATTGGTGTATTACACTACATGCTAAAAAGACAGTTGAGAGTTAGAAATTAAATATGTGCAGCACTACATGCTGATATTATGGATCTCACTAGAACCAATACTTATGGCAGCTTTTGATACTAAAATTCTGTGAATGCAGTGATACTTGTCTTATGCTCCCTACTTGGACATAGGCAAAATATGTACTAATTAGGTCTCAGAAATATTCATAACATCCATCTTTCCTTATCCAGTCTCAGCAGAGAAGCCCAGACCTCCCTCACCTCAGCCACCTCCTCCAGCTTGCCTGGCGTTCTCAGGCCAGCCTAGAGGTATAATCTCTCCTGCATGTCCTGGGTCTGCACCAGGGCCTTCTGCCAGTGGGACATGCCTGCACCTTTGATGTACTCTGGCTGAACTTCTCCCCCTATCTCTAAGGGAGAGGCCAGCCACCCTTCGGAGGAAGCTAATTTTTGCCGCTTGTATCCGCGGTCTCGTTCTTTCAGTCACTACCCACAGCTTGTGACCATAGGTGAGGGCAGGGATGTAGATCGACCGTTTTCCCCTCAGCGAATCGCTACCTTATCGTGGTGGTAGGGGTTTGTGTGTCCCAGGGATCCCAGGGGCTATATTGTCCGGGGTCTTCTGCCCCCTGGTAGGGTCTCCCATGGTAAATTGGTCCTGGGTGAGGGACCAGAGTGATTCAGAAGACCCCTATGAGTAGAACATCAAGGGAACAGTTCACCCTGCCCAGGATAGGGTTACCAGTGCCTCGCCCTGGACCCAGGCCCAGCCCGACACAGCCCGGAAAAGGGACATAGGCCCATCCTCCTGCAAATATTGGTGCTTGGATACTAATTAATATTAAAAATTAATATTGGATTAGCTACTCATTTGAAGGGCAGGCACACAGGCCCTCCACTCACTAGTAGCTGAATACACAATAGTAGCACAATGAACTTGGTAAAATGACTTAAAAACTGACTAAACTAAACTAAACTTTTAAACAATTATTTAAACATGTATTAACCTGGCCGATGCACATGGTAACGTTGGTTAATGTTGAAGCTAGCCAGCAAGTTTTACCAATTCTGCAAATCCATAAGATGGCTAATGTTAATTTAACAGGATAACATGATTACTTATGTCTCGGACTGAAGCAGCCTACCATACAACTCTTATTTGATCAGCACTGAACACAAAGTACCAAGTCACCAGAAATACAGGAAATAAACACTGAAATAGCTCAATACACTTGTACCAACTACCTACTTTTTTTTAACGCACATCTTTATTTTGCTTTCTTTTTCATTCTGTGGTTTTGAAAATGATATCGAGTATCATATATGTCCTGTGTATAGGTATCAAGTTTAAAATTCTAGTATTGCAATAACCCTACTGGATATTGCAGTTTAATCTTCAATCACACATACCACCACATTTAAAGCTTTAAAAGTGGAATCACCATTTTACCAACAAATAATATAACATAATCTAATAATTATGTTATATCAAGTGAAAAGAATGTAATTTTATATATTATCAGCCCAAGGTCACCTCCTTGTTGTTACATTATGTCAAAACTCAAAGTTAAACTTCATTGTTTGAAAAAAGAATAAAATCAAAGTGACTTATGTTTCCAGGGAAGTAGAAGTTTCCGAACAAAAATGTTTAATCTCACATGAATCATCCATCTACTGCACACTGCGCTGGCGATCAACAGGTGACACTCAGCTATAAATAACTCCCTTCCTACAGGGGAATCTAAAGCAGAAGCAACCTCGACAAAGACACATAAATATAAATGAACTTGGAGTTTGTTACGTGAAAAGTGAAACAGGCTGGTCACACATCCACATTCGCTCCTATGGATCCCATCCATTCCTAACCCCCCACCTGAACTACAGTATTCAGCTCAGTTATCTCAATTCTCTGAGGCTTTATAGGCTGCTTAAATATTAAGCACAATTCTTTCCACAACGTTTTATCTTCTTTCAGTTACATTGAAGATGTAAAGATGATTAATCATGTAATATATTTCACAGCACACCGAGACAACCTAAAAATGAAATAATGGTAGTGTAATAATCAAATCTGTTTTATATAGTGTGATGGTATTGATGTTAATTGTAAAGTTAAAGTCGCATTTCATGACGGCAGGAGTGTGCAGTCTGGGCACTGGTGTATGGGAGTGGCAGGGTGCATGGCTCCTTTCACTTCGGCTCGATCAGCATGCAGGCTGGGATGTTGGGGAGAGCGGTGATTGAATACAGAGGCTGCAGGCCTCAGCACTGCCTTTAATCTCTACTCCCCATTTAAGTTGGCCTCTGTGTTGCCGCTCTGCTGAGGCTCAGCTGGAGCATAAAGACACCAACGCGCACAAACAAACACATACACACTGCCACATCTGCCAGCCCTCTCTCAGTCCCATCTGTCTTCTGGTATGTCCATCTTTGTGTGTCCCCATCTCTGATCGACTGTTTCTCTTTTTTCATCCACCTTTTGGTAGTCTGACTGTGTTTGCCCTCCATTTTCAGTTTGTAAGTTAATCAGAATATATATATAGATACCAAACTGTTGCGGAGTCCCTAGTGTAATAATGAGAGTTTACCTTCCAGGTGTTAGTGCATGTGAACTAACACATAATACCTGGAGCACCATGCATTTTATTTTATTGCCCAATAGGGAACACAACAGACTGTGTTTAATAAGTGGTGTAACCATACTGAATGAGCTTAGTTACAGTTATCTGTAACAGTAAGCCAGTACTCCCGTGTCCTCATCATTTTTACGGTGTGTGTTGGGGGGGTTATGAGCAAGGTAGGCGTGTGTTGCGATCGCAGTCAGCATTAAACTGAACAAGGAAGTAAAAGCTGCAGAAAACAGGACTTGTAAAAAAAAAGGCTTGTTTGTGAGTTCTTATTAATTCTGTTCCTATATTTCAGGGTGAGCAGAGAAAACAGAAAAGTCACGTCGGTAGATCCGCAAACCCTATTTATAATGACTAGTTATCAGTGAAAAAACAGCCAGAGCGCTCTTTTGTTTTGTTTCTACCTCCTTTTTTTTTTTTTTGGCATACCAAATCTCCGACATTGGAACAACTGGCATTTTTTCAGGTTTCATGAAAAGGCTATTTTACCACGTGATGAACACATTTATCCATATTTGCAAGTATTGTTGAAGGCACTGACAATTTGGAGGAAAAAAATGATTTAACAGGCCTTGGAAAATATTGTTCACAAACCCTTAAAAGCAAAAAAAATCCAATAAAATAAATCCATATTTTGTATTAGCTAGTGTAGTGCCAGAGCTTGTTTGAGGTGCATGTGAAAATCCAGTTTGCTGAAGATGGTGACCCAAGCAAGCATTGGGAGAGGATAACTGTTCTTGAGCATTTTTAATTATTTAAAAGCAGAGAGTCAATATATGAAGAGGCAACTCTGTACTTCTTTCACAAAAGGAAGGAAACGACCCCAGGGAGTACAACACTACAGTATAGTGCAACACGGGGAATGGAACAGTGTCCTCATGTTTAGACAGACAAAAAATAAAATAACAAGCCTGCAAAACCAAAGAAAAGACCTGGCAATATATTGCTTCTTGCTGAGGAATCTCCACAAAATAATATCAACAAAACAAATAAAAAAGCAGATGGAGAAAATGTAAAGTTTGGGCTCGGAGAACCCAGAAGATACTCATCCAAAGTAGCCCCTGTGATGGACTGGATATGCTGTTAGCTGCAGGAAGTTGGCAGCCGCCGCACCAGGCTGAAAGTTAATATTTTTGTCTCCCAGAGAGGAAAAAAAACGAGACTGTAAGCACAACTTGGGATAAAGGAGACGAAAACAGAGCCATCAGAGCCTCCACTCTCACTGATGGGTCCCGGCTTTTGGCTGCTTTTCAGGTGAACTGCTCCAGCATCAATAAGCAATGAAAGTGAGGCTGAAGGTGATTGCCGCATGAAAATTTCAGAACGGGTTTTTGACATGGTTTGAATGAAGCTGTGTGGAGACTCAAAATGAAAATTAGTGAGAAATCTACTTCAAAGTATTTGCAGAGTGGTGCGTCTTCTGCATTTACGTGCTTAAATATAGCCTTAGGTGTAAATGTTGGAATGTCTGCTGACCAGCCGGAGTATTACCTAGAGTGAAACAAACAAACAAACAACGGCTCTACAACTCCGTTTATGACTAACACAAGCATTTCCAGGTAATGTTTTTTGTGCAAGTCGTTTTTGCTGTCAGTATTTAGGGAAACCGTTACATCTCCATCCATGGAGATACAAGCACAAATATTCATTGTACTCACAGGCAATAAACACAATACTTTTTTTAAATGTAAGTGTGAAAGTAGTAGACTTTCTATTGTCTGTGTTAATCTTGAATGGGAGGGAGTAGAGTTTTATTGGAGCAGTTGTGGAAATGTTAACAACATCCACCAAGATCTTCAAGGTCAACTTAATGATTTATTGGTTGAAAATTGACAGAAATCCTTATAATGTGGACACTATGATTCTTGCAAGTAGGGTGTGTATTGTCAACATATAGAGGGTAATGTATGAGGATTTAAATATTATCTCACATTTGACCTCTGACATGTCCTTCAAGGTCAGAAGTCTGGTCTAAAGGACAAAGTGATAATAATTCCACACGAAGTTATTTAAAACTATGTTTCTTACTGCCATTGTTTGTATCGTCAACATATAGGCATATAGGGAGTGATATATGGGGATTCTAAATATCATGTGATTTTGGATCCCTAGGGTCAAACTTTCATAAATTGTTCTTAATTTTTAAAATCAAAATGTGTTATATCTACAAATAGTCAAGAGAAGAATGCTGCCCAGTTACTTAGAAACATACTGTAACATAATAAACTCACCATATTCATGTCTATTTACATATCAATACTTGTTATTCATCACCTACTCCTACATAATGTCTGTGTCATCAAAGTTAACATCTGTCATACTATCCCTTATCTGATTTTTACTGCACTACAAACTTTTTAAAATAGGCTTAAACAGAACAGAGAATACAACATGAATATATACAAAATACAGAACTATTGCTTTTTTATTGCAAGTTGGGTTTTTTTGAACAAAGAAAAACTCTTTTAGGTCTAGGGAATTATAATTTTCCAAACTGCATACTGCAAATTACACTTGCCCCTAAAATTTATTTTGATGCTATTTGATGCTTTTACAATCAAATATTGTTTTATGAGTTTGGAGAGCCTATCCTGGCTACCGTAGAGCGACAGGCGGGGTACACCCAGTCTGCAGGGATAACACAAAGAGATAGACATCCATTCACTCACATTCACACGTAAGGGCAACTGAGATTCACCAATTAACCTAACACCATTATGTGCATGTTTTGGGCTGTGAGAGGAAGCCTGAGTGTCCAGAGAGAACTCACGCAAACATGCAAACTCCATGCAGAACGGCCCCGGCCATACCACCATGCTGCCCTGTGTCAGGTACAGATGCTGGAAAACATGTATCTAAAAGGTGTTGTGGTAGATCAGCAGTATTTGACCCATGGGGGGAAAAAGACAATTCAATAAATGTTGCAATTGTATGTAAAAGCCAATTTTAAAGGTTTTCCTGGTGAAACACTGGAAGATTATGGCATTTTCAACCAGCACATGAAACTAGTGTTAGCTCAATAAATAATTAACTACAGCTCTGCAGCTGTCAGAGTCTGATGCTGCTGATTTGAAAATGGACTGTTTTGGCTACATCTGTCTGAAATCAATGGACCGTAGTTTCAGAGTGTGAAGACTTTCAAGTAATAAAAGCCATTCTAAAATGCACAGGCATAGAAAGAGACCTGGGAGCGGGAGGAGTGGGGAAGTTGGGAAAATGTCAGTTGCCAGATGTCTCCAACTGTTTCATCATGTACCAAGAAACCCCCTATATGTTGTGCCTGATTAGCAGCTCACCCAATTATCACTGTGCAACATTAGGGTGCCAATAAGTGCCAGGAGCCGTTAAATAAGCCTACAGCTTTCACTTCGTTCAGCCCTCAAAGTTTGCAATTTGCACTTTTCGGTGGATGTCACCATGTCTGGGAGTAAGAGGAGGAGGGAAACGAGAGAAAGTTGATGAACAGAGAGGGAAGGCAAGTGAGAGATGCTGAGAAGAAAAAAGCAGCAGATGAAAATGAGAGTACAATCAAGTAAAAATCACAAAAGAGAGACTGAAAATAGGTAAAAGAAAATAACTGAGTGATTTGTGCCACGACCTAAGTTATTCAGTGAGATTTATCTCTCCTCTCCACTCCACCGTACCTCCCTACCAGATGAGCCGAATAAAGACAATTCCCTCAGCTGAACAAAAGGTATTTTCTTAATCATCCCAATAATGCTGCTGACAGCTGACTGACTGACAATGAGACAAATACACAGAACACGAAGCTCGTCTCATGTCGGACCATTGTAAAGAGGGGCTTTCATTCATGTACACACATGCTACATTTCCCCAGAGCTGCTCGTGAGTGACTGCAACAGTTTTCGGCGTGTTGGAAAGTGGAAAACCCGGTGTCAGAAATGTCATCTGAATGAAAGACAAAGAAAAAAAAAAGAAGAAGAAAGTAATTTGTCCCTCCAACTTTTCTCTTCATTTCAAATGTTTTTCAGATGAATAATTTGGTGTCCTTGTGATGATTGCTGAGAAGAGTTTTGCGTGATTGATGCTTTCAGATGCAGGGACAAGCTGTCATTTTGTCATAGTCTCACAACACGTCCGTATCATGCTGGTACAATAGAAAATCAGGCCACGAGGACTAGCTCTTTGAGTGACTGTTAAGTGATTTTCTTTTACACACAAAAACCTGCACATTGATGAAAAGAGCAAGAGATAACATTTTGAAATAAAAAGGAATTTAAATGCACTGACTAAAAGAGTGAAAAAGTCCTTTCACATCACTAGATGCTGCATGATTTTTCTTTGAAAGGCTGATAATAATAATAATAGGTTTTGAGAAGGAAAAAATCTTAGCTGATTTGAGAAATTTGTTCATCGTAGCTCAGTAAAGTAATGCCACTAGTATATGCTGAAACACACAATTTAACTGGGCATCTGAGTAGGCATTATTTAATTTTGTGTTACAGCAGGTCTGTAAATCATCACCGAGTCCCTGGGTAATTAGCACATACAATGATAACTAACAATAATTATGTGATCAGTTCACCAGAACTCATACTTATGATACCTTTCATATCAAAATCCTGAAAAAAACAATGGCATTTGTTTAGTTTCAGTAACATTCGTAACATAGACGTCATGTGTACCAAGGTTGCAGTTCTGACACAGCATACACATACTCGGGATGGGCAGATTGATCCAAATATCAATAGTATCGATGCCAACGCTGGTACTGGTGTTAAACCGATACTAGAATGATAGAACTAATATTTTAGTTTTTATTTTATTGATTGTAGTTTTCGATTTTCAAATTTGCGTCATATATGAACTACAAAGAATGTCTTAACGAAACGTTTATAACATATTTAAAAAGCAGAAGTTGAACCAAACTCTTTAAGACAGCGGTCTCCAACCTTTTTTGCGCCACGGACCGGTTTATGCCCGACAATATTTTCACGGACCGGCCTTTAAGGTGTCGCGGATAAATACAACAAAATAAAACTAGTACCGGTACCGAAAAAAAGAAAATGTATTCATAACACACGTGAAAAGACCAAGGAAAACTGAATAAGCGATAAAAATGCTAACAAAATAACGCTGAAAACCGATAAAAACCCTGAAAACTATACATTTCACACCTGAGCCTCAACTCTCGCGGCCCGGTACCAAACGACTCACGGACCGGTACCGGTCCGAGGCCCGGGGGTTGGGGACCGCTGCTTTAAGACATTTAAAAAACTTAGTTTCAAAATAAATAAAAAGCTGAAAGTTCCTTTTTTTGTGTTAATTGTGTGAAAAGTTAAAACCATAGTGATTTAGTTAGATATTAAATTGTTCACATTTGGCAAATTGAATATGCTTCTCATACATCATGACACTGCTCTCCTGTATCAGGATCAGCAATACTGGCCCTACATTTACTGGGTGTAAAATCGATACTAAAATTTGCAGTACTGCACATTTAGCATACTGAAAAAAGACTTAGGGAGGCCACAAGTACAGGAGTTATTGATAAGAAAGGCAATATAAGGCGAGCATGGAAGCTCTTTGCATTTCAGGCAGATGACCAAGGGGTGATAATCGATTCACAAAAGGAAATATCCAAACACTGCTATCATACTTTTAGGACCAAGGGAGAAAATACTGTGGGACGTATCTATACATTCAAAGAACTCAAGGTGAGTAAGTTTCACGATGCAGCAGCAACATTCAAATTCTTATTCTTATCATGTTATCCTGAAAAAGTTTTTTTAAGACAACTGGTATTACAGTTGTGAAAACAAATATATCCCATAGGCTCAAATGTTACCAATGGCTAAGATTACCAACCACTGTAACTACTGTAGACCATGTAGAATGATGCTACTTGGCAACCATCCTAATAATTCAGTCTTTGTTCTGTTAACAAAACATAATATGAATATTTTCTGTTTTGTTATTTAGAGAAATCCCATTTTTGTAATGTTACTTTTTTTACTTTTTTAAATAAAGGAATTCTTTGCCCTGTGATCTTTTACCTTTGCTTTCTTTTGGTATTTGTAACTGCTGAATTTATGGTATCGTGACATCCCAAGCTACAGCTACAATGTCATTGGCTGCCCTTATTCAAGTCTGAGCACGGGTTAAAACACAAGGTCCCAAAACTACATCAATATGAGACTGGTAGAAGCTCCAGGGCCATCAGCCAGTAACAGAGCCAAGACACAAATATTGTATCTGCACCAATAGAGATCAAACAAATGAATGATTTGGCCTCTGCCTATAATCAAAGAAAGTGATGGGCTCAAATTGACCTAATGGCTCTACAGATAAATAAGCCCTTAAGCCTCCAAAATTATCTGTAACACTGCTGCTTATGCAGATCAAGCATATCACCCCCATTAAAACCCTGCAGCACTTCCAGAGCAGCAGTACTTCTGCTAACGATTTCCACTAATGTTTGCACTTATCATATACTGTATGTATCACAACCTTTAATTTTCACTGTATGTGCACAATATTTTAAATTGCAAGTCACATCTTAACTGTTACATCGTACAAATAACATGCACTGAGAATGACGCTGCTATCTGTGGTGCATTTGTGTATTTAAGGTCTCTGGTGTAAACGATTAATTTGTAACATATAAAAGCTAAAATGTTTCTCTTAAAATGTGTTATGGACATGTAATTACACTTTATGGCTCATAAACACGGCAAATGACTGTGTAGTACATAATACTTTCTATGTTAGAGACTGGGGTAACATAGAAGTGCAAGAATGAAGTCTAACAGCATATTAACCATCACGAGGGAAAAAGACCATTAATAGAGGAATTCTCCCAAGGCCATTTTTTGCACAGCATATATAATTGGGTTACTTAGCAGTTACCGCAACCTCATAAGCCCAGCCATTTTGTTCAGCTAAGCTTGAGTCATCAGGTTTTCTAAAAGGGGCTCATTTGTCTGGGATATAACTGTCCCCACATGTTGTGAGAGTTTAAGGTTTGATGCTAAAATAATGATAGGGTGTTGCAATATCCAAGTGGTGTCATAAGGTCCAGATTCTCAAAACCCTTAAAACATAGGATTGCTCTACTCTCTTTAAGAGTGTTTTCTCTCACTCTTTGTGTAAAAAAAGAAAAAGAAAAGTGGAGCAGTGGATTATAGTTGTAGTTTTCTATATCTACAGGACTATCTGAAGTGCTGGGAGTTGGCTTCTTGATAACACACTTTACACCATGTAGTGATCATTACTCTAAAAGACAAAGACATGAAGATAAAGGTTAAGAGTGGAGCATTGCTTAATATAAGGTTTTAAATGTCACTTTGGGTGTCATATTTAAATGCCATGCGAATGTCTGTGCAGTAAGGCGGAATTCACTGTATACTTTTGAAAATATACTGTAGCAAACACTTGTAAGTAATGGAAAAATGACAAGATCCTGACAACCTCTTCTTGTGTCTGACAACCTAACATTCCTCTAATGCTGCTTTCTGCATCTGCCATCAATCTGCCATCAAATTATTCATCTAGAGAATAACTGAAGTGAATAAAAGGAAAGGAACAAAAGGAAAAACAACCCTCACCTTTTGTTTTTTAATCTCGTGATGCATCCAAACACACTTTTCCCCCCCCTCTGTCTTATTTCCATAAAAATCAGAGGAGAAGGTGTCAGACAGGCCAACGTGAATGCTACATTTTCACTGCACCACATTTGACTGCGCAAAAATAAATCTGATTGAGGTTTATAGTCGAATGCACACGCGACTGGTAACAAAAAAACTAGATTCGACATACATAATGCTGATCAACAAAAGCTGTTAAAAGTTATTACAGAGCTCGTGACTTCACCCCATGAAATACAATAAGTTTTGTTTTGGTTGTAAAAAAATAAAAAATAAAGCAAAGGTGATGTATATCTTATTTGCATGGTAATATGTCATTTATTGCTCTGTAATCATGATGTATGTGTGCCATCTCTGGAAAATAAACCTATCAAAAGTTCTTACTCTGCTCATTTTTCATTTTCAACTACACGCCTCTGGACAATTTTTGAACGAAAGAAAGAAAAAAGTCTCGACTGGGAACTACCTCGGTGAAGGCCGCCGCATTGTCGGTGGGAAACTTCTGTTCCCATAATTCTCCTTCAAGACATGCAAATACATCATCTTTTCCAAAACTCCCCACCCATTGCTACAAACTGCAGCAAAAAACAAGCACATAAAAAGGCAAACTGTGTCTTATATTTCACTATTCTGGCAGGGGAAGCTGTTTGGCCAGACATTTGCTCATGAATATTTAGGTGGTGGTGTTATGAATATGCATTAGAATGCCGGAGGAGCACTATCAGCACACAGATTTATGAGCTAGTGTAAGAGATAATGATAAAGGAGGAGCTAACCTGGCTACTGGTATGACAAACAGATTGCACACAGAGAAACACAGGGAACCGTATCCGTGTTTAAGGACAGAAACAGATCTGCCTCACAGTGATTAGGGATAAAAAAGAAAATAACAATAATAGTAATTTAAAAAGACATATTACTACAAAACGTCTGAAACTAATGTCCTAAATATGTATTACAGGTATATTACAGGTTTTAAAGGTCTGTGTAAATACACGAGTAAGGCAGGTTTTTATCATTTGCTAATGTGTATACTTTTTTTTGGAAAGTAAAGTAAGGTTCAAATATTTTTCTTCTTTTTTGTTTAAAGAATTTTTACAGCCTCACTCAAACAGTAAATTCATTAACAAAAAGTCAAGATTGCACCTGATTTTAGAAATATAAATGGAAAGTTTTGTTTGTGTAAGTGCTACTGAATCTCATTTTGAGAAAATGGCATTTGCATATTACATAAATATATATAATTTTATGGGGGGAGGGCTATTATAACATCTAAGAAAATGATTATTTTCATACTTACATTACATTTTGTGTGTGTGTTTAAATGTTAAGGTTTCATATATTCAAATTCATTTGTATAAATGTTTAATAGAAAAAGAGGAAAATAAACAATTGAAGCTGTATTTTCTTGTTAGCATTACAGAATTTATACACTTCTACTGTAAAATGTATAAATCCAGTTAACTGAGCTAAACTGTCACTAGGATAAAAATGTAAAATGGCATTTCTGTTATTTCAGGTTTGTTTCTTCTCTGCCCCTGAGGTACAGTGGGGCAAAAAAGTATTTAGTCAGCCACCGATTGTGCAAGTTCCCCCACTTAAAATGATGACAGAGGTCAGTAATTTGCACCAGAGGTACACTTCAACTGTGAGAGACAGAATGTGAAAAAAAAATCCATGAATTCACATGGTAGGATTTGTAAAGAATTTATTCGTAAATCAGGGTGGAAAATAAGTATTTGGTCAATAACAAAAATACAACTCAATACTTTGTAACATAACCTTTGTTGGCAATAACAGAGGTCAAACGTTTACTATAGGTCTTTACCAGGTTTGCACACACAGTAGCTGGTATTTTGGCCCATTCCTCCATGCAGATCTTCTCAAGAGCAGTGATGTTTTGGGGCTGTCGCCGAGCAACACGGACTTTCAACTCCCGCCACAGATTTTCTATGGGGTTGAGGTCTGGAGACTGGCTAGGCCACTCCAGGACTTTCAAATGCTTCTTACGGAGCCACTCCTTTGTTGCCCGGGCGGTGTGTTTTGGATCATTGTCATGTTGGAAGACCCAGCCTCGTTTCATCTTCAAAGTTCTCACTGATGGAAGGAGGTTTTGGCTCAAAATCTCACGATACTTGGCCCCATTCATTCTGTCCTTAACACGGATCAGTCGTCCTGTCCCCTTGGCAGAAAAACAGCCCCATAGCATGATGTTTCCACCCCCATGCTTCACAGTAGGTATGGTGTTCTTGGGATGCAACTCAGTATTCTTCTTCCTCCAAACACGACGAGTTGAGTTTATACCAAAAAGTTCTACTTTGGTTTCATCTGACCACATGACATTCTCCCAATCCTCTGCTGTATCATCCATGTGCTCTCTGGCAAACTTCAGACGGGCCTGGACATGCACTGGCTTCAGCAGCGGAACACGTCTGGCACTGCGGGATTTGATTCCCTGCCGTTGTAGTGTGTTACTGATGGTGACCTTTGTTACTTTGGTCCCAGCTCTCTGCAGGTCATTCACCAGGTCCCCCCGTGTGGTTCTGGGATCTTTGCTCACCGTTCTCATGATCATTTTGACCCCACGGGATGAGATCTTGCGTGGAGCCCCAGATCGAGGGAGATTATCAGTGGTCTTGTATGTCTTCCATTTTCTGATGATTGCTCCCACAGTTGATTTTTTCACACCAAGCTGCTTGCCTATTGTAGATTCACTCTTCCCAGTCTGGTGCAGGTCTACAATTCTTTTCCTGGTGTCCTTCGAAAGCTCTTTGGTCTTGGCCATGGCGGAGTTTGGAGTCTGACTGGTTGAGGCTGTGGACAGGTGTCTTTTATACAGATGATGAGGTCAAACAGGTGCCATTCATACAGGTAACGAGTGGGGGACAGAAAAGCTTCTTACAGAAGACGTTACAGGTCTGTGAGAGCCAGGGATTTTCCTTGTTTGAGGTGACCAAATACTTATTTTCCACCCTGATTTACGAATAAATTCTTTACAAATCCTACCATGTGAATTCATGGATTTTTTTTTCACATTCTGTCTCTCACAGTTGAAGTGTACCTCTGGTGCAAATTACTGACCTCTGTCATCATTTTAAGTGGGGGAACTTGCACAATCGGTGGCTGACTAAATACTTTTTTGCCCCACTGTATATACTTGGAAGCCTATATAGCATTGCAATCTTTTTTTTTTAATCTGTGCAATGCTGTACCTGCATGTGTACATATGTGGTGCTTCTTAGAAAGCATCGCCTGATAACACCCCATACTGGCCACCCAGTGGTTGCAGAGATACCGCAATCTTTTGCCTCGGGTGCAGAAAGGCCAGGAAAAAAGAGAAAGGATGCATACAGAAGAATTCTGAAACAGCTAGAAATGTTCCCTGCAGAACGGAGGTGAAGATTGGCATGGACGCCATACTGGAACCTGCAGGATACCATTTCAGAGTAGAAAGAAGGCCTTCTTGCGTGCAGTTATAATCTTATTTGGGCAGTGAAAGCACAGCAGTTAATTGCAAATATATACAGTGCACTATTACTGAGCACGCTGGGTCATTGTAAAATAAACAGAATGCAAATTTTATATCCATTTTTATGACAATTCTTTGGCAACATTACAAGCAATGCTGACTTAATATTAACTTTGAATATTGAGGTTATGCGTTTCGATAAACTCCATAGAGACACAATAAAAATCATCAGAAAATGTGTGACATAGCTAATTAAAATATTGCTCTGAAGGGGAAAAGAACTTAATTTCTCATGAATGTGAGTCACTGTGAAATTATTTCACTGAACTTATGTAACCTTGTCAGAGGCAGCTCATTTAAACCCACCACCTCCACGACCGCTACACTGTCAGAGGAATTAAGATTTGCTTTGCACAGAAAAAACCCAATCTTTTTAAAGAATGCTGACTAATCATGACAGCAATATAAAATAAAGAGTCCGTTCTCACTCCCAAGGCGTAACATGCCGACGTTTTGTCACGTCCCGCGGCGTTCCTGAGGAACGCGAAAGGAGACCTTCGGCGTTCTTATGGTACGCGGCGTGTTATGGCTGAAATCCAGTGCAATGACGCTCCCGCGGTAATAGACGTTCCAGCCCAGTATTCCAGCCCTAAACCTAACCTTATCCCTAGCCCTAACCATAACCTTTTTCCTGACCTTAACCAGGACTTTAATGATGTTAAATAGCGTGTTTCTAAGCGATTTGAAGAAAAAGAGCGAACATGTGTAGATTGAGTCCATACGGTTCTCATATTTCCTCATTTTTCTGAGGTCGTCATTTAGGAACGTGGTGGGTAGCCGAAAACGTAATATGTTGACGATTTGTCACCTAGCGTAAATGTTACGCTTTGGGAGTGAGAAAGTGTTGAAAATAAAATAGTACTATAGCCCTCAAGTCCAGTCTGAGCTCTCTAACATTTTTGTCTATCATCACAGACTTTGATTCCTCTTTAGTGTTTTTGGCCTTGGATTTCATCAGTTTAAATGAAAAACATGTAACAGTATCTTAAAATATTACAAATGCATCACATAATGGGTTAATTGATAACCCTACCCTGAAAACAGCAGTGATAAATAAATAAATAAATAAACAGGAAGTCATTTATTGAATTTATTGAACATCCCGCCAGGCAAGGGCTAAAGGTTAGCCACAGCCCAGCCTGTGTTATGATTCAGACTTGACCTTATTGGGAACTGGTTATGATTTGACCTCATAGCTGTTTGTATTTGGAAAATTCCTCCAGCCATATCAGAAATTGACCCTTACATTTACTGTTTGCTAATAAGTACACTTAAAAAACTGAGCAGCTTTGTGGTTTAAAAGCTAACACATTTGCCCTACATGAGTCAAAGCTTGGGTTTAAGTGTGGGAGCAGACACAATCCCATTGTGCAAAATCAAACATGCCAATTTACCTGCTGTGGCCACTCACTGGAAAATAAGAGGCTAGCCTAAAGTACTTTCATACTATTTTAAAACAAGAATTAAGATTATCCACAAATTCCTCTAAGTACCAGTTTCTACAACACAGTGTGAAGACCGTGAAAGCTCCATAAAGCTCCACCAATTGTTCCACTCGTACTACAAAAATGAAAGAAATAAAATCTTGTTTTTAGACATGTTTAGGGTGTGTGGAAAGCAAATTTTTAATATTTCATATTTCTCGAAGTTTAAAAGTCAAACATGAGGTGAGCCACATATTTGTGTGGGGACCAATTTACTAGTTACTCAAAATATTTTGTGTTACGCTAACTTATGATACATTTTAATTGTAATGGTATATGCTACATAATTTTCATTTTATCAATGTATTTGTTTTTATTGGTATACTTTTTTTTATTTCTATGGGAGATCACCTCCAAAATATGAAATTATCTCAGCATAATGAGAATAAAGATAATTCTGATTCTAAATGACAGCGCTTGGAAACGAGTTTGATCACTTCACTTCCCTTCCCCGCAGATAGACAAAGATCGCCAGTGAAGCGGTACAATCTGATTATAGTATCATCATTATACCGCTGCATTATGACAAAAAAAATTAGTTCGCCTTGAATTTAGTGATGGATTGGAGAGATTTAAGTGTAGCAATCAGGTGTTTTTAGTAGCTCTTTATAGAAATCAGACACTTATATATGCAGCTTTCTCCACCGTACATATTTTACACTTTTAAATGGCCCATTATTTATAGTGGAGGAAAAGAAAACCTCTGGCAGACTCACAGTGTTATCATATAGGTGATCGGCTAACTCCCATTTGTAGACACAAAGTCACTGTGTAAACCCGCATACTGCAGAAAAATACATCATTTTCTTCAACAAAACCCAGAGTGCTAAATGCACATACAAATAAGATACGAGGAGGACCATAACTTCCATTGCAGCATGGAGCTGTGTTCCCTGCAGACGCGCAGCCTTCCACAATAAGTGGATGAGGACGAGCTGATAGTTTGGCACAGTTGCTGCTTTTCAAAGCTAACAAAGTCTTTGTGGCAGTCACAAAGGTAGTGCCTGGCAATTGACTCCTGCAACAAAAAAAAAAAGTATTTAAAAAAAACTGCTTTTGAGAGTAGAAAGTAGGAGAGATACAGGAAGGGAAAGAAAAATGCATTGTATATCACAGCAAGTGGTGACACATTGTTGGGGCTTTGGGAGTTTAAGAGTGCACTGCCTCCTTTGTTGTAGCTCTTCTCGGAGGACTTGAACATATCGACGTCCGGGTTTTTTTTTTCCCCCTCATTGCAACCTGAATTCTCATCCTGCACTCTGCTCCTGCAGAAGAAACTGAACCGCTTCCTGTACAGCGACAGCTCTTTGCATGACAAAGGAGAAGAAAATGGGGGGAACCTGGAAAAAGGAGGGAAAAAAGATGGAAGCGTGCCAAGTACGCAGAGGAAGTTTTTGCCTTTGTGAAAATGTGCGAGCGTTCGTGCGTCTGCACGTCCACACGTGTGCGCGTCGCTACAAAAGCCAGCGAGCCGGAGCTGAAGCACAGACAGTCAATGTGCTTTAATGGAGACTATGTGCTCACTGCGGCACCGGCGTATGTGATAAATTATTCATTGGCTACAACACCAGAGCTATCATCGGGGCTCTGTTATTATCACAAACCGATGGTCAGCTGTTGCTTTAAAAGGCAATGGAGAGGGGGGAAAAGTTTAACTTTGTAGAAAAGGCTCCACGACAGTACAGGACAGGGGGGGTTACACCTTGTTAGGCTGTGTTGATCAGCTTACAGGGTATGAAAAGTTGTGAACAGAGGGAGTGATGATAGGGTTACAGCTCCCCCGATCTCTCACAGATGTCTTGTTTCCCTCCTTTTATCCCTCTCTTCTTAATCATTCCCAGACACATGTGAGGCTCGCCCTGCAGTTTTCTCTCTGTCCATGTCATTTTATATGGCGTCCCTCTGTCCTTGCGTTCATCTCACCCCACATCCCTTCTCTGGATGTCCCTTTCTGTCACCACAGCCACCCCACCCCCTGCCGATGCTCCTTCTTGCTCCCACAACCCCTATTTCTGTCTCTATCTCCACGGAGGAGGTGCCAGAGCAGCGTAATTGGTATTCAGGCTCTGTCAGAGTCAATGCAGAGCCCTGTTAGCAGAATAAGAGAGGAAACATCCTTATCTGGATTTCCACAGTAACCAGAAGGTGGGTGGATTGGTGGGTGGGGGGGGTTCAGCTTCACTCGCTGCTCTTATTATATTTTATTTCTATATTCCTTTTTTTTGTTGTTGTTTTCCATCTTGTTTTCTCTCATCGTCCTCCCCCTGCTGTCTGTGCTAATTATTGACTGGCTGTGTTGCAGCCTCCTAAGCGCACACGCACGCACGTACACCCTTAATAGGAATTCACACATTGACTGGAGTTTATAATCGCACACAACTGCACAGAAGAAGCACAGAAGAACTGCAACCTGTGTGTGCAGACACACTTGCACAGACATTACACAACCCTGATACAGCCCGCTGGCACAACCACATCTGCATCTACTACACTTATTACACACACAGACTCTCCCTCTCTCTCTACTCTCACTGTGTCCTCTCTGTCTCCTCTCAATTCCAGAGGGCTACACTACAAGACACATGTACTTGCACAGCACCATTATGGGGCTATTTTGAGGATGCTGAGTGAGTGCACCGAGCTCTTGAACTACACAAACGACTGCATCTCTCTGCACACTGTAAAATGTAACTGCAGCTTAAATGAGTAAGGAAATTATATTTATAATGTGTTTATAAGGATTATGAAAACAAAATCATGAAATCAAATCAGCTCAGGGCGTGAAAGCCAGGTTTGGCGACTGAAATTTGAGTTTTACTGAAGACTCAAAATAAATAATTGAATAAAAGAAAATAAATACATAAATAAATAACATGCCCAGGCTTCTTTTTACAGACAGTGTTGTTAGTTTGTATGTCACTTAGAGTGTCTGATCAGGTTTTGAGACTGATGGAAATGCAGACAGACACCGGGATCGATGCAGTGTTAACGTGTTTCACCTTTGACCTCAGTGGAAAGATGATGTCACACAGCGTTCATTCTCTTTTGAGTGCGTTCTTAAAATTTAGTCCTATCATTGAATCGTGGACTTAATGACAAAGAAATCAACTGCCACCTCACAAACACATTTTTATAGAAAGAATTCAAATCTTAATTCTGACCAAATTTCACACAAATATCTGACAGGATATAAACTGATGTGGTACTTTTAGCTGCTCCCTTAATTCCCAAGATTTAACCCCAACCCTCTGAGGACAGATCCACATGTTTGATTTGGTATAAACTTCATGCCAGATGCCCTTCCTGATAAAATAGCTAGACTTGGGACCAGCGTTAGTACACTAGCTTCCTCCCCCGGGTATCTTTCACATGCAAATGTGTTAACCACTACACCGCGAAGCCACCATTTTTGCAGTTTTGCAAAAAGCGCTTATTTGACCTTTATTCAACCCCAGAACTCAGGAAAAGAAGAGGAAATTCAGAATATATTTCTTATTCGGTCTAACATGACACTAAGTTTGGGTGCCATTTAAGACTTTGGACAAACATGGATGGAAACTGCACCTTGACTAGTTTGACAGAGGCAGTAATTCTAGCTTTTCCCCTGGTGATCGCTAAGGATTATTTAAAAGTGTAGCTCACATTGAATTCAAGAAAAGAGCTGTTCGACTTGAATGTACTACTCACAAAGAATGTCTGTGAAGGTTCTCAGTCATCCAGGTCATCGTAGCCAAAGGAGCTTGCAAAGAAAAGCGTCTGGACGTTTCACCTCTCATCCAAGAAGCTTCTTCAGTTCTAAGGTCAAATGGTGGAGAGTCCCAGATTTAAACCTAGTGGGAGTTTCCCCCCACAGAGGGACAAAAGGACCCCCTGATGATCCTCTAATCACCTGAGCCAAGGTGTGGAACTGGGTGTGGGTCCCAATCAGCCAGAGTTTCGGGTGAGTTCATTGTGGAACCTGGCCCCACCTTATCATGCGAATTCCTGAGGTCAGATGGCCCAGGGTGTGAGTGGGCGTTAAGGCGTCTGGGAAGGGATCTCAAAACTGGATTATAGATGGCAGACAGTTGGTGTCGTAAACCACCGCCTCTGTTCAAAGATGGTCGCTCACAGTGGACATAGATGGCTTCTTTCACTCCTCTTTCAAACCATCTGTCCTCTCTGTCCAAAATGTGAACATTGGCATCCTCAAAAGAGTGTCCTTTATCCTTAAGATGCAGATGGACAGCTGAGTCTTGTCCTGTGGAGGTGGCTCTTCTATGTTGTGCCATGCGCTTGTGAAGTGGCTGTTTGGTCTCTCCAATGTAGAGGTCTGGGCTTTTCTTTGCAAGCTCCTTTGACTACTCACAAAAAATCAATACAAAATACTATTAATCAGATTGTTTTCTTTGATCTACCTTTTAACAGCTGATTTCTAAACAATGGCATTGCCAACAGTGTCCAGTGCCTCAATCGCGACCTCAAATTTGATAGTAGTCTTACTATTGCTTTATTTTACTGAAACTTACTGACTACTGATGTCCTGCTCAACCATTTGTACCAGCAGAATGCAGGTTTTTCAAGTTGTTTGTAAAGTAAAGCTGTTTATTTGGCCTTGCACCATATGTCTCCTTTCTCTACCTGTAGCAAAAATGTTTAGTTTGTCTTTCTGAAGCAAGAACTGTTTCTCTCTCTGCTGCTTCGCTTCCCCCTTACTCACAAACCCGACAGAGTTTCTTTGTTTTGCTTTGCCAAGAAATAAGTGGGCACAATATAGAAAAGATGGGGGAAAAAAGGAGGAGAAAGGATTAAAAGACTGGATTCAGCCTCAGTGGGAGACTATTCAAAGCCAGTGTGAAGATTCTCTAAGTGTGAAAGAGTGGACACCATGCAGATTTTGTTCAACATGCATTGATAAAAAAAGAAACAAAAAAGAGACAAGCGAGCTAAATACAACAACCTGCAGAGCCTGTCTCACATCCAATAGTTGTTGTGAGCATCTCAACAAATTAATTGGATCTACTTGTGATAAAAAAAAAAATCAGAGGGCAACAGAACATATGTTTTGTTCCTTATAATCAAAAGCTGCGTATTGCTATAAGAGAAGACCAACTAGCCTATACGAAGAATAAACAATTCCCTAACAAATGTATATATAGATACATGGAACATTAAAACTGGTATGAAATCTATGGACAACATTAGTGACTTACATGCCAAATAAGAAAACTAAAGTATATCAGTATTCAGTTTATTAACTTTATATTTATTTTGCATATTATTACAGCATAAAATAACTCCTGCAGTTCAATCATTGTTTTCGGTTTTCCTACCGTCTCTTTTCAGTGGCCTAATCCGACCTCTAGAAGCTCCACGGTTTCTTTGATGTAGTGATTTGAGTTGCTTTCCAGCTACTCAAAAAAACAATAAGGAGAATAGAAGATCTGCACTGCGTTGTTCTTATTTTTCACGGAAGCAGCCAAATGCAATAAGACTACATTAATGGAAGAATCGTTTTAAGTATCATTTAGCAAATAATCCACATACATAAATTCATTATATAATGCAAAATACTACAACACATGTGAATATGTCGGTACTTCCAGTGCTGAATACCAAAATGTACCAATGACAAATCTTAATTTGACCAATTTATTTTTACATGACGGTTGACATACGTCGTTTTTAGCCCATCTGCAGTGACTCCCTGGGGCTTTGACAGAAAACAAATAATCTATTTAAAAAGCCTACACACTGAATTTTAAAAAAAATCAAAGTTTATGTCTACCCCTCTTCACTTTACAATTATAATTTTGACTTCATAATTGTTCTGGTTGTTTAGATATGTAAGTATGAGTAAATAACGCAAAATGTTCCTTTTTTGTTCTGTAATGTCATAAATGTAATAAAAACACGACATCGCTGTCATAAAAATGCAAAGTTAAGGTAAAAAATAATCCCAAATGTATTTTATATGTTTTATACTCAAAAGGCTGTGCAAGCTTTAGTAGATTCAACTCTCTTTACCGTCATTATGCAAGCATGATTAAATTATGGCAATATTTCCTCACATGGTGCATGCAATTTAAATAATATAATCAAACCAACATAAATATGAATACAAAATGCAATATACTAATATGTGTATATATCAAAAGTATAAAGTTTTTACCCATTCCATCCACTTATGCCCAGCAACACTGAACACAAGAATATTGGAGGGTAATGGATACTTTATGGTTCTATATGGATGTCTTTGGTCCAAACTTGGCCTTTCAATAGGGAAGGTTCCTGATTCCTGGGTTATGATTTACTTTTTCCAGTATATTTGGAGATTAATTGATTGTACTTTTACTAATGTGCTATTTTAATTGCAATACTTTTGTATTTTTAATACTACTTGAAAGATCTGAACACTTCCACTTTGTTTAATAACAAGATGCAAACTTTTTAAAAACATTTTTTTTTTTATTATTACAATGTTCCAGTTTGTCTTTTCAAAATATTTCAGGGTACAGCTTTTAACTCTTTCTGTTGTCAGAAAGTTTAAATTGTGCGTATCAAACTTCAACGTACGGTAAGGTGTGACATGTTTTTTCCTAAAATTAGGACAGGGACAAATCTCTTAAATGACAAACCTCGGTGCTCTCTGTTGACAGAAAACAGAACTCTCAGACATCATTGAGAAAATTAATTAATCCTCAGCTGTGTTGAGGCAAACGTTGGAACAGAAACTACATATAATTTGGATGATATCCTCTCTCTCTCTTAGCATTGGTGCAGATTACTAGCACAACCAATCCCTGTCTGCCATTACCTGAGTTGCCATGGTAACCCTCCCCCAAAAAGAATTTATTTCAGGAAGCAACCCATCGGCAACAACCTGTGACTCTCTCTCTCTGTCGCTCTCATTCTTTCCCTCCTCCCACTCCGTCTCGTCATCGCGTTACCCTTTTTACTCCTTTCACACACTTCCTGCTCCTCTCCTCTCAAGCTGTCCATCCACATATGGTGTCCTATACTTTCTTCCTCCGCCTCGCTCCCTTTCTGCATTTTATCTGACTGTCCCCTTCCTCCTCATTTGCTGTCATAGTCTGTCCATATTCAGCCACTGGGTTAGTTCATTTGTAGCTACCACCAGAGGAAATGGTGCATCAGGCTAAGTTGTTATCTGTGTGTTTTGCATGCATTCAGAAGTGCAACTGTGTGTGTGTGTGTGTGTGTGTGTGTGCGTGCGCACGTGCGTGCATGGGTGCTCGCGTGTGTAACCGTTTGTGCCAATTATTTCATTACCGGCTGACAGATTTCTCTTTCCACTATTACCGCTCCCCTAGCCACAGGCACCAGCACAAACCCCAGCAGTCACAGACACACAAACACACAAACACACACACACACACGAGCTAGCACACAGCAACCAGTTAAAGTCCATCAATTAAGGAGGCAATTTGCTCAAGTGGTTCCACCTGGGCTAAAAGGCAGGTGGGTGGCTATGCTCTGTTTACCTATCAGACACTATTACTTCTGTCCTGCTTCCATGATGTCAGCTCTGCCTTTTTTTTTTGGTCTGCCTGCATGTCTTATAGGCTGTGTGTGTGTGTGTGTGTGTGTGTGTGTGTGTGTGTGTGTGTGTGTGTGTGTGTGTGTGTGTGTGTGTGTATGACTGAACGGGAGATTATGTCAAGTGTTCGTGATAACTGGAATGCACTGTATCTGTCAATGAGTGGCAACCAAATGACAGATGATGCTAACATTTTGCGGATGCGCCGCGCGCGTGTGTATGCATGTTACGTGTCAGGTTATGAAGCCGCTGACATCTAGAAGTGGTAGCTGACGCCGCTCTGTCCACACACATCCCCCGTCTTTGACAAGATTTCATCAGCAATACCTCGAAGTGTGTGTGTGTGTGTGCTGTTATTTTTGTGAGTGCTTCATTGTGGACTGTGTGCGTGCGTGTGTGTGGCCTCTGCAGCAATATTTCATCCTTTCTGGAGTCCCCTAAGAACCTGCGGCACTCTGTGTGAGTGTGTGTGTTTGTGGCGGTGTATGCATATGTATTCATGGCTGCATCTGTGTGTGTGTGTGTGTGCGTACATCTACACTCGCTCCAAGCATTTATTCACTATCATGGAGAACAGCACGTGTGTGTGTTCTGAATGTATGATGAAACTTCACACGCACAGAGGCGCACACACACGCCATGCCACACACTCACACAGTCTGTTTGATAAATTAGACTTGGAGCTACAGGAATTTGCTTTGCAATGAACTAAGGCAGCCACGAGATAGTCCATACAGTCTGTCAAGCTCCGGTGTATACTTGCAGCCCCTGCGTATGCATATGCTTGCGTTTGTATTTGTCACCCTACCTCTGCATGTTAACTTAACGCGTGCCGATGCCTGTGGCCTCGACGTTTATCTGCAAGAAACGGAGAGACCGCGTGTTTGCATACCGACCTCGCCATACAAAGCGCTCAGAGGCACAACAGAAAGCACGCTCAGGAGGTAAACCGCACCGACAGGACCTACATGTCAATGCTTCCTCTCTCCGTTCGTTTGATTTCAGGCAAGGGCGTTCTGTTTCCTGCATCCCACAAGCCCCATTTCCTTTCTCATTGGATGTGGTATTATCCTTGGGCTTATGTGGCAGACTACAAGATATAATTTATTGTCTGTTCAGCAAGGCAAATGTGCAAACCTGGCATATTTCATTTGCTGAACATATCATTATTAAAATATGATTCCCCCCCACCTCCTTTTTTTTTGTTTCGCACCGTGCTGAGAAATGATATCTGGGGGATATCTGATTCTTGGCCTCACTGTGAATTTCTTGCCAATAATATATATAAAACATCAGAGGATGGGCAACCTCTGTGTGAGGAGGGGAGACTGGAGAAGTCAGTGTTATGAAAGGGGAAAGCACAGTGGTAAAAGAGTCAGACACATCGATGGATATCAATGCATACCAAGTAGAAAAATGTGCATTACTTCTCAGATGATGAAACACCAGGTTTGGGAAAGCAGTGAACCTCCTCGCCCTGCTTAATACATACATACAATCTGAGTTCAGACAGCTACGAAGTCCAGGCTGCTTTTGCACCCATAGCAGCAAATACCCAGCATGCCTTGTAAATGACTGTGTACACAGCGTGTATACTATATATGCATTATTTTTACGTGAAGAATGTGCCTTTAAACATTCCCCAGCAGCAGCACTGTAAAGCAACAACATGCCATGGAAGAAAGCTTTCTGTATTCATGAGTTTGGTTTTAACAGTCCCTGCAGGTACAATAATGAAGTTCCTTTCTCCCATGTGGAATGGACCGTAATGATTGTGATGAAGCAGAATTGCTGGCTGGTTTCCTTTTTTTTTTCTTTCTTCCCCCGCCCCCCTCGCTGCTGTTGTATTGACAGAGCTGTAAACATAAGCATAAAACTATATGTCGCAACGATGTAACTGTAAAAAAGAACTATTAACAGATGCAAAGAGCGAGGCCAAGCCTGGAAAAAGATGCAAAAACAGGCTTCAGTGGTTGGTTGAGTGCCCTATTTGAAGTCTATTCTCTGATATACAACACCTTTGCAAAAAGGTTCAAACATAAAAACGTAAAATGTGAATAAAAACAGAAACAGTTTGTAAACTGTTATTAACAGAACACATAAAATGTTGAAATTGAGACATTTTACTGCGTTTTTTTAATAGAAGGGCAAAAGGCTGAAAAAGTTATGTAACGTTTAAAAATACCTGGTGCAACATGTCACAACAAGTTAGCTTAATTAGTAATACAATTAGGCAAAAAAAAGAGCTTCCCAGAGGCTGAATCTTTCAGAGGATGGGGTTTTACAATGCTGTAAAAGACTGTGTGGGTCAGTTCCACAAACACTTCCTTTCTGGACCTGGTCGGAATAATCAAAATGTGAAATTCTGTTTGAAAATCATGCATGCTACATCCTCCAGCACAGAATCTGCCTTTTTACTGTATGATACATACAGGTTTTGGAGTGCCACATGCTGCCATCCAGATGTCGTTTTGAGTGTTGGGCATGGTTTTACTGAGCTTAGTGGGACAACTTTGAAATACATACTTCACTAGTGTGGTAGATGTTGTTTATATGCTAAAAAATGGGTCAATTTTGCCTGTTACTAGGTGGTTGCTAGGCATGTATAATTCGGGTTTTGTGAATATGTGATGTTGTTGTCATGAAATAAAATGACACAATGCTATTATAAGGTGTCAAAGGTGCATAAGTGCTAAAAGCAGGCTATCTTAGTCTCTTGATGGGTGGCTGATTGCTCAACTCCTGATAGCGTAGGCGGAGCTTGTAGACAAAGTAACAAACACACAGGCAGAGAGAGATTTACTGTGTAATAGTAAGATATCCTAAACGAAACAGCAGAGGCTATAAAAAACTAAACAAGAGTGGGGACATTGAAGTTTCTCAACTACAGAAATTGTTCTAATTTTCCAAATAAGAAAACCCAGAGAAGCTGTTTTAAAAAGACATGTTGAGAAACTATGTTAAATGTGCAACCAAATGAAAAACAGATCTATTTGTTCAAACAGCAACTTCATCATTACATTATTTGATACAGTTTCTGTTTACTATTATCATCTAAATATGGTTTTAAATATTATATATTATATTTTAATTATATTTTGTTTTATTGTATTATTATTATTGACATTTTACTACTTAAAAAATCAGGATTACAATTGAAAAAGCCCAAATTGTTTAATTTAAGTTAGTTTTAAGTTAGCTACACTGTGTAATGGAGTGGCAACAGGTTCCTTCTGCATTTAAAATGCTTCACAACTGGAACAACAAAGACAGTTCCAATGAGTAAACAAGCTAAAGCATGCAATGATTTGAATAATGTTATTCAAGCAACCTGCTGGATTACAGTTTGACACCGCAATGCTTGCCCGCTACATCAATTATGTCAATGATGATCACCGTACGAGCAGCAAACCTGATGACTTATCTTGCTTCGTTGCATGACTAACATCCATGTCAGCACCTTTTTCGCCGCATGCTTTAATGCCATTAGAAGATAAATGAGTGGCACTGCTTGTTATGACCCGTAATGATATGGTTTGTCCTTTACAGTGAGCTAAACCCATTTTCTTCTACTGCGTAAGAACGGCAATAGGAATTGGAACCCCACAAGCAATCTATTCAAGGGTGCAACAAGCTAAGGGGATGTGACGTGCCAATGTTTTTTAGTGATTTTCATTATGTGTCATTCTATTCTAATTCATTTTCAATTGGACCATAAGAGCTGCTGCCGTAAGCAGTATAAAAAGCAGGAATGAACGAGGGAGGATCTTGTTTAGCTGCAAGACATCCTGAGAAAGAAAATAATGATCTTTATGAAATTGCTTTAGACACAATCTGACAGCCGAGACAAAGCAAGTGGCTGGCCCTGTTCGAATCGATAAAGCCTCCATTAGTTTTCTAAAGAGTAACATGCAATTTGTTTCGGTGGAGCAGCATAGCATCAGTAATATTCTGCCCCTTTGACACAAAAAGCTAATGCACTATAGCCCGCCTAATGTCAGATTAAACCTACATTTCTGTCAGATGGAAATGGAAAAACGGTTAGAACGCAGCGGATCCATAAAGCATGACCAAGCCTGTTATCGCAGACACCAAATTTGTGTCACAATGGCCTTGGGGGCCAAGCTTTCGTGAAGACAGAAAAAAACCCCAGTTTCACAATCCATTGACTGAATGACTGTGATCTCACGCACACAGAAGATCAAACTTCTTAAGCAGCTATCGATCGGCTAGATGAACAGAGGCACGGCGATTGATCCAACCTCGGGATGACCTCATCGCTACCTTTGACACAGCAGGAAGGCACAAATAGAAAAGGCAGAAGGGTAAGCACACTTCTCACCCATCATTTCCTAAAGAATGTGTGGATGTATCACTCTCAAGCACCCTGGTGGTCAGGGAATCGATAGTCTGGAGAGTTGGCCTATGAATAAAATGGACAGGCTCAGTTCCCTTAAATCAGCACTCTTTCAGCTCGCGCAGTATATCCTGATGAATCCACTGACTCGGGTTAGATCATCCAAGGGGCGGGACCGGCTTCTCTTTGAGAGATGATCATGATGGACATGTTGCCAGTGTTGCAAGAACAGACCCACAGGAATCCGCCCTCCTCTAAGGAAAATGCTGATCTGAGAGGATCTCGCTCCCACCAGCTGACAAGTCGATAGACAAATGGCTCCGCTTGCCTCTAACCTCTCAAACTACTGGCCCTCCTTCTTCTTGTCCTACTCCTCAGTTTGGGCGTCTACTGCCAAACACTCCACCATTTACTTTCATTTTATGCGCGTGCAAATGCACCCATGATTAATTTATACAGCCGAGCTCTATCAGATCGAAGTGACCAGGAGACATTCTGGACGAGGTTTTAATCAAAGACGCAGCCACAGTTATTTAAACTGCTCGACTCCTTGACGCTGTTTGCCACTTTTTACAGCCAAGAGGAGCACAACCTAACAATCTGTGCTCTGTGGCTTCCTGATCATACTTTTTTTTAATCACCATCATCTTTATTACGCTAATGTGCTTGGAAGATGTCGCATTGCATGTCCTTGCTGATCCACGGTTTTACAGAATAGCTCAAATCAATGTCTTCAAGCTTGGTTTGGTAGGGCCTTGGGGAGTTTTACACGGCACTTCATGGGTGAAAGGGCACGAATGAAGTGTGTAAGGGTGATGTCTTTCTGACATCGCTATTTCCAAAGGCCGCTGAGTGTTTCCAGTAAAAAACAACGGAACCCTAAGAGGATTCCCACAGCCAGCTTTTTATTAGAAAAGCCAACGCCAATCGTCCCACAGCTCTGCCAAAAGGCAATCAATAGGACTTTTTGGAAAACGGGGTGCAATAGTGCACACTTTTTACTGTCCCACAATCAATAGGAACTGTGAAGAACAGTGCCGTGAGCAAACACACAAACAGATGAAAAGTGGCCCTGGACACAAGGCACAAGGGGCTTGTTTGGGACCAGACTTAGATTACCTTGAAAAAACCACCACAGGCTTCTGCTGCAACTGTGATTGACTCACAGAAGTGATTTAATTAACAAACCCCTTAACTAATGAATCAATTAAGCAATTGATTAATGCGCGCCACCCCTATGGATTACAGCTGATACTGACCATTAAAGATAAATTGTGTTCAATTTGGAGCAGTTTACAGCAGATTACATTCAGACAGACTTTTACCTACGTACCCCTTGGCTGTGAGGGATTTGAAATCACCGAGGATTTGCCAAGTAAAACACGGTGATTGTGACATTGCTTCTGTATGCTGAAGGAGTATTACTGCAGCATTAAATACATGCATATTATCTTTATCTCACTTGAGTCCTAAAGCTGTGCTGCAGGGCTAAGTTCCCTAAAATCCTTCCTTTCTGCAGATTAATAATAGATGCTTAAAAAAAAGGAAGAAATACTTAATGACTGCACCTCGGCTGCTGGATCTCAAAATCACATTCGAGTGGGAGCTCGTGCAGCAGTTCGCCCTGGCCTCCACTCTAATTACACCATCGGCAGGTTTTAGATGCAGGTGATAGCTGGAAAAGCGGCTACGCCTCTTAAAGGCCGTGCCTAGCACGCATTGTGCATTCTGCTACAGTGGCACAAACAGAATTAATATTCAGATGGAGAAATGAGACACGGCATCCGCAGATGGCACGACGAAATTGAATACTTGTACTGAAATCTCTGCAGTGATAGGAGGAAACTGGAGGACAAAATAGTACGAAAAGTGGAGGGAAAAATAATAACTGCAGATCTTTAGTATGTTACATAACCATCTACTGTTTGACAACTCAATAAAACCGATCACGCTAGGATTTTTTTTTCGTTTAATTTGAGCAAAAGAGCTCGACGTAAGAGACAGGGATGTCCTGTGTTTCAGGCAGTGACGCGAGTTTTGAGCACATAACCCCCGACTGCAGACTCCCGGTTTGTTCATATGTTTATTATTACGCTATTACACCCTCTCTTTTTCATCTGGCGTCCTAAGTGACAGGGCTCCCCTTCCTTCATGGGCCACGTGCGTGCGTGACACTGCGAGGTTGCCACCACTTGACCCGAATCTGCCTGAGGCTCCGAGCTGAGCCTCCACAGCACAGGATGTCATTCTAATCCACATCTTTTTGTTTGGAAAAAAAGAAGAGGATACCCTGCATTGTGCTTTTTAGAGCACCTGCTGTAAATGATTTTGGTTGTCTGACATTGAGTGCAGTGCATTCACACAGACACACACACACACTGTATATCTGTCACTTTGGTCCATTATGGCTCACTCTGTGGTTTTACCTGAAGATCAATAACTGCAGTTGTTAGGCAGCCTGGTGGTCTGTGAGGGAGGTGGAGGACGGAGAGAGGCCACTGGGCTGTGCAGACATGAGGTTTTTGTGAGTGCTACACCTACTCAGCTCCTCAGTGTCACAGAGACGTTTAATTTTTCATCTTTTCAAGACGTATTCATTAAAAATAAATAAATAAATACGAATAAATGGTTTATGTGGGTATGCTTGCAAACGAATGCGCATCTAAGATCATTCCAATCAGAGGTCTCAAACATAAGGTCCGGGGGCCAGAATTGGCCAAACTGACGCACATCTTTGGAAAATGCGACAGAGGGCATCAATTTCTGAATTTCATAGCTTTCATAGTTTTTCCCTCCTGGTGAAGATCCACTGCCATTCATACTACACCAAGGCACTTAAGGATAGATAAGCAATAACAATTAAAATGCAGAAAAGTTTTTTTTCACTGTGTGCTGTAATTTTTTTTTGTTTTTACAATGAAGCCACAGAAAAAGCAAAAGAATAGGACATTTTTCGCCAATTAATGTGAAGTACTCTCTTATACCTGTAATAACCGTACATTTTTCTGCAATTTTATAAATTCATGCTGACAAACTTCTTTCATTTAGCACTGCAGCATTTCTTTATCATGTTGAAAACCACACAATGAAAGCTACTGTTAAAACTGCACTTCTTCACATGTGTTTAATTAAATGGAATTAAATGTGTAATTAAACATCTTTCTCCTGACAGAAGCTGGTTTGGCCGACTTGAAATCAGAGTGGGATGCATGTGTCCCACGATGCTTATAAGTTTTGGGAAAACAACCTTCTATATGGCTCCATCCATGACATAGTTACAATAAGGGGAAAATGCAAACTAATCATTCAAGATTATTCAAATTTGTCTTTAAGGTTTTATTGACTCTTAAAGCGTCCTCACGAACACTTGAGAGAATTTTCAATAAAGCCACTAAGCTCCGTTCTGGTACACCTTCACAATGTTACTCCAATATTGAGAGCGAACAGGCCACCGGTGTTTTAAAGATGCTGCTCTTTTTAGCTTTAAAAGCACACCAAAGATATAACTGTCCCATATTATGCAGGCCATTTTATTACAGTGACTAATATTTCCAGAACAAAACCTTTCACGTGCCTCGATGGTCCCGGACTCGCCGGGGGATTTCTGCACCAGGAGCTGTTCCGCGAACCTGTCGGACCCTCTATTGCCATGTGACAAATATCTCAGCCAATAAAGAGCGAAACGGGATTCGCTTCATTGTGTGAATTATTGAAGTGGACAGTGTGAGAAATTTATGGCCCAAAATTCATCCACACTCCGAGCGCATAATACGTTTCCAATCCCAAACCCGAGCCTCTCCGCGAGCCCAGATCCTGTGCCACATTATGCAAGAGGGCTGACGCAACGGGGTGTACAACCCCCCCAACCTCAAATGCATATTTCTGCTCATAGTGTATTCAGCTTCCTAACAAGCTGACACAGAGCTGGCGTATTTTTTTCTCCATGAGCCCAAATCACCGTCTTCAATCTGTAGTTGGCAAGCTCACAATCACTGGTATGAAAATAACTCTGTTGTTGACAGGCTACCTTAAATAATATACCACCTGCATGCACATCTGTACCGCCAGCTTCAGCGTCCTCACGCACTGAAGCACAGAGGAGGCGATCAATCCGGCACATGATAGAGAAGAGACTAAAAATACTTCTCCCCCCTCCCCCCCCCCGCTTTCTTTTGTTCTAATTCACACTAAAAGATGGTAGTGTTGGACAACCCCAATGTTCTTAATGAAAGAATATGCAGGCTGAGACTAAAAGGCCTCTGTTCTTTTTTAGGTCCCTTGTGCATGCCTTTCATTATCCTCATTCCCAAAAGACTGTCGCTAATGCACTCCTTTGAATTCATTTTATCAGTTCGTATTATTAGGCCTCAGAGCAGGGTTTGACCTTGGCCATTCTTGTAGCCTAAAGTGAGCATATTCTCACCACTCCTCTCCCTCCGTCTCTCTGTGCCACATTTCAATAAAGCCCAAACCGAAATTAAATGTGGCCTCTTGCCAGAGAGTGACCAGCAGACTCCCCTCCTTTGAAAACTTAAAAGCTATTCTGTGTCAAGTTAGAAAGCACAGAAAAACACGGGCTTAAGGGAACAACACCTCAGCGTAAAAAGCACAACATGATACCGGCAAAGAACTCGGCGGTGAAGGTCAAAAATATTGCCTTGCCAGTCAACAAGCTCAACAATGCTGATGGCCCGAATCTAATGAGATCCCCTTGCATCAACACGGCCGCGAGCAGCACTTTTTTGTACTGTTAGGTGGCCACACAATCCTCTTTTTGACCTCTCTGTAAGGCCAGTGTGCCACAGTAAATTAAAACTACAAAGGGTGGCTTTGGGACATGTGCCAGTACAGAATCCTCAACTCCCCTTGCTTCAAATTTTTTGGCTGACAGACCTATTTCTCACCCCTCGCTCCCTTTACATCACTATGGCTGGACATACTCCTACCCAGAAGCAGTCATGGACTCACCACGGTGAGGGAAGTGCTTGCTACTGCTTGACCCGAATATCTGCCCAGGGCTGGAGGCAGCGAGGGCATGGCGAGCCATTCCAAGCCTTCGCTTTTACAAAAATCACCACAAAGGAAAACTCGTGACCGTTCCTAAGTGCCAAACAGACCCTGCTCGCCCCGGGGTATACATGTGTAAGGGTAGTATTAAGAGCTGTTTTACGTGCCAGCTTTATGCAGTGCAGTAATTCCCCCAGCTTACACCATTTGACTTTCATAAGGAGTTTGAGCAGTAAGTGTGCTCAACCTCTGCACGAAAGTCTCCCCGCAGACAGATGTGATTTGTGTATATCGCGGTGTACTGTAGGTGGAATTAATGACCGGTTACACGGAACAATCTCCCACACTGAGACATCGGCTAAGTTGTGATTCATTAAAACATTAACAGCTGAATGTCAGCAAATGGAACTCAATTAATTAACACCTCCCCCCCCCCCCCCAAAAAATAACCCCAGCTGCACCAACTTCCCACAATGCAGCCACATCTGCAGGCTGTGCCATCCAGACAGCATGTCAGCAATGACAGACACACAGCAGCCAGAGCAACAGAGAAGCTGAGAGTTGTGTGACCGAGGGTCTGCATTGGAATTGTACCCGACTTTCGACTCCAAGAAAGGGGGTCGGAAAACACAATATAAAGGCGAATGGAACGACATTAGAACCGCTTGACCTCAATGTTACCCTAAAGCAAGACTCTAGTGCCATCTATTGAAAACGCTTAAAACAAATCAGTATCTCCATACAGTCAACTGCTTTTGGTAGTACTTTTTTTTCACCCCCTCTTCCTTGAGCACAATTCTTCCTTCTCCTCTGGCATTCAATATTGGTTAATCGAACATATTCGGGTTGATTACTTGTTGATGAGCAGAGATGCAGAAATGCAGGTGGGATAGGAATCACAGAAGCGCTTGTGCGCCTCATGCTAATGAATTTGCTTTTGTGCAAACTGGATTGGATTCTTCTTTCTTTTTTTCTGTATCGGAGCCACTTAAGAAAATTGGATATTTGATCATGTTTGAATATGTATATATATACATATTTGTATTATTATTATTTTATTTTTATTTAATTTATTTTTTTTGCGGAAAACTTCACATAAACTACACGGCAGAGGATAGCTCGGTAACAGATCAGATTGAGGGGGTAAATCGGTGGAGTTCGGTGTGATTACCTTCTTTGAGCAGGCGGGAGTGGATAAGGAGAATGAGAAAGCAGCAGATCGCCGCTCCGGTCAGTGCCCACGCAACTCTGAGCAGCTGCATCCTGGCGTGGGAAGGTTTTGTGGCGGACCGAGACAGCCGTGCAAGCGGGAGAGAGAGATAGACGCACACTCCACCTCAGCTCACAGACACGCACTGACTCATATTCTGTTGGCCATGGAATGCAGCTTTCGTGCAAATAAAAAAATAAAAAAAATAAACAATGAAAAAAAAATCCCCACTTGATAGTCCGCTTTAGACGTGACACAGAAGGAAGGAGGATGGGATTCCGCAAAAATAAGCGCGCTCGCTTCGTCGCCGGTGCGTCAGAGTGATTTCCAAACAGAGGGGTGATTAACCCCAAATCACAGCCTGAGCGGCTGGCATCTTTCCTCACACCACTTCTTCTGCTTCTTTTGCTCCTTCAGGGGTCTCTCGCCGGCTTCACGGGAGTGTCGGTCACGACGGGTACGGGAGAGCGGGCTGCACCCCTCGGTGTGTCTCCGTCTATGAGTGCGCACGGCGGTCCACGGCGATGCGGCGCGCAGATGATGATCACCGCTCTCCGCTGCATGTTACGCACATCTCTCCCACTGCCTGAGAGACAGAGGCGAACACTGCCAACCAAGTCGCTTCACAGCCTCTCTCTCTGTCTCTCTCTCGTTTTCCCCCTCTCTCTCTCCCTCTCTCTCTCTGTCGCGCTGTCTCTTTCTCTCTTTCTCCCACTTTTTCGCCATATCGCTCGGCCGATCCGTCACTTTCTCTCTACCCCCCGCCCCCACTCTACCTCTCAATCCCCGACCCCCTATTCCTCCAGTCCAGTGCAACTCTTGGCATTTTACGCACGAGAACGATACAGTTTCATAAACTATGCATCTCCAGGATATTCCCCGTTCTGAAAACACCCCCATTCAAGATCTAAGATTAAGAGGCGCTGAGGTCAGCAATCGCCCCCCCCCCCCCCCCCCCCCCCCTTCTCTGCTCAGGTTCTTCCCATCAACCTTCCCATGCATCCTCCCATCAATCATGTAGCAGATTAATAAGAAACAGTTGCGGCCAGACATGTGGGAACATCTTACTTTCTGTCCCTCATACGTGATCCACTGCCCCCCCCCCCTCCTCTGCTTAGCTCCAGGTTACGTCACAACTCTCCAAATAATCTCCTCCGGGTACAAAGCAGGAGACATGGTAGTGCTGTAAGAAAAAAAAAGACGCTAGCCTCCACGAATAAATAAATAATAGTGATCCGAGCATATTTTCTGGCTAAAGAGGAAATTTAAAAATGCTGATTTTAGTTTTGGAGCCTGTACATCTCTTTTTCTTCTTCTTCTTCTTCTTCTTCTTCTGCTTTTTTTTTTAAATGCACGGGAAATTGTGCGTACCTCCATATTAGTCAAACCTTTTAGATATTGGAACAGGCAACAGGTTTGGCTAGTTAGCTCAGCCTCATCATTCACCGCCCCCCACATACCCAACAGCAAACCTATGACAGGTGCAGCCTAAATTTCCTCTGATTAAAACAATCTAAACAGCTGATACTGTTGCAATTTCTTAACAAAAAATACATTTAGTGCTCTTTTCATCATTCGAGCTTTGAATGGGTATCATGATCACGGGAATGAAAGCAATCCAGATGGAGGAGGACCAAGGCTGAATGGCCACACAATGGCACGTGTAAGCCTTTACCCTAACCCCCTCTGCACGGCACAAAAAGCACTGCCATTGTTTCAGTTTGTGTGTTGTCGCATTTTTCGAGGCTCGACCGATGTGGGACTTGCCGAGTGATGTGAAATGTGAAATAAATATTCATTCATTTATTTATCCGCTGAAGTTGATTCTGCCATTTGGGAGAGAGCGTGGCCAGTCTGCACACAATAACCCATATGGCCGCTCAAGTGATCACAGCATCTGAAAGCAGCGTCTCCTCCTTGGGGTGTTTGCACGTTCCGTTCCCTGCATCTGTGTATTTATAATTGAATCACAATGACACGGCTGGAGAACTGACAGTGCCACTCAAACCAGAAAACCGTTATTCCAGTGTCAATAAGGTTGGCCCCTGCAGTTACTGCTACTAATTAGCTGATAACAATCTCCGTTGGCTGAAATGTGTGCCAGACTCTCTGTGTGTGTCTTACCACACGCGTGTTATTTCTTTCCCTACACTTCCCAGCCTCGTCAAATGAAGCCGTGATCCATCCATCTACTCCATGGAAAGCAATTAACAGAGACTTGACCTCGACATGGATTTGGGCTGAGGAGGCCGAATGTGTGCCCATGACTGTGTGGGTGTACAAAGCCGCCATTGTCATCGGCGGACTCTACAAGTCTATACTTCCTGGAAAGAGCAAAAGTGGCTAAATCTAACTGTATGTCAGGTTTGACAGCTGGATGTTCCGAGACAGAGTGATGGTTTGATCTGTCAGAGGAAACCAATTACAGCTGTTCACGAGGTTGCCATCTTTATGCAACCCTGACATCTCACCTCACACGTTTGAACCACACGCACCAACATCCACCATATGTACAGCGCTAAGAACGGCTTCTTTTTTCTTTTCTTTTTTTTTTCACTACCAGTTTAAGGTGGCACCAGCAATTTGCGTAACTGCGAGTAAATATTTAGAACATGAAAAGAATTCAGCTGCGCAGCTTTTACATCAACCAGCAATTAGGCTTTTGTGTTATTTATAAAGTAGAAATGTGCTTCTCCACAAACTCTGGAGCGAGCAGCCGAGGCTTGAGCTCACTCACTCAGCACGGAACAGCATCCGCAGGCAGTGCATCCATTTGTACAGTGCGTACAGTAACTCAAATAAAACAGCGAGAATGTTGATGGAGTTCTGCTTCCTTCACATGTCTATGCCTTTTTTAATTTTTTTCTGTCGAGTTTTCTAAAACCCCAAGAGTTACAGGAGTTTATGAATATATAAAGCAGTTCAAGTAAGTTTTCACATGTACAATTATATTTAGGCTACTCGTGGTTAATGTTGTATTATGTGAGATATCTTCGCCTAGTCAGAGATGCTGTTTTCATTAGCGTGCAGAAGCTGTGCTGGATCCTAGATAAAGCTCTACTTTCCACGTTTTAAAAATCCTATGGCACATGGACATCGATGCCAGCAGTGATTGTGTTCATTTTCCAAACATCGCTGCAGCATATCTGCCAGAAACCAACCTGGATTAAGATCTGCTAAAACACCTGACGCCTGTGGTGAGGGAGGGCATATTT
The DNA here is from genome assembly GCF_963576455.1 of Neolamprologus multifasciatus. Taxonomy (NCBI): domain Eukaryota; kingdom Metazoa; phylum Chordata; class Actinopteri; order Cichliformes; family Cichlidae; genus Neolamprologus; species Neolamprologus multifasciatus. Next base: position 33,696,584 of record NC_140455.1, read on the forward strand.
TAAACGTTGTGCAAGAAAGTGTATATATGGTAAGATTCTTTTAGGCTTAAAAAAAAGAAAAGAAATATCCATATGATCTCTTACACAGATGTCATTGTCATTCATACTGCACCTTTTATCTCCAGGAGTTATTGTAAACAATAGTGTTGGCGGAGGAGAGAGATATTTAAGTCAAAGGCTAATGTTTTGTTGACCTGTCCATCTACCCCAGAGGAAACAGCTACTGCAAAACTGATATTTTATTTCCTCTAATCAAAATGTCTATTGCAGATTACCCTAATTGTTTCTTTTATTGGACATCATCAGAAATGTTTCTTTCAAAAATTGATGAATCTCCTCCACAGCCCGTAAACTTAAACTTTGTATGTAAATTGGTGGAGTTCTGCTTTAAATTGGATTTCTGTATTGTTTTTCCTTTTTCTTCTGGCCTAGAAAACGTTGCACGTTTAAAAAAAGCAAAATTACCATAAAGCTTTGTAATAAAACACACTAAACCAATATGAGCAAATATAGTATATTCTCTTTGTCTCCAACGGAAAAGCATTCAAAGGCACAAGCTAATTTATAGTATATCATCCTACATGATTATTACTTACTAATGAGCTTACTGCTGGGGGTTTCACACTATGTTTAGCAGTTCTCCTATAATTAAAAAAATATGCTTAATACACTCACATATAGACATTTATACACAGTATAAACTGTAAGGATCACTATCTTGTGTAACAGTTTCATCTCTGAACTTTAATTTTGTCACCCAGCACACAGGGTCTCATTTTTTTTTTTTGCGCTACTTCCTTAGGGATCAACTGTTCTGTCTAGACGCTATTATAAATCCCTGTTAGGCAGTTTCTTGCATTATATGCAACTCCTTTTCTATATTACAAAGAGATAGCAAAAATGTTTTGAGATAAGTTTTGGAATACTGAAATTCCTTTTTTTTTGTAAATTATTAAACAATTTCCTTCGTCTCTATCCTCACATCACCCACCTACACTGCTGCCACGTCTCCTCTCTCACTTTCTCCTTCCCTATATTGCCACCTCCTCACTGCTATGCTTTTCCTTGCCAAGAGCCAGGAGAGGCGTTACTTGCTTTGTCCTCTGTACAGGTCACTGGCTGTATGCCAAACAGAGCCCATGCCAATAAAAGCCATGAGTAATGGGCTAAAACTTCTACATTCACTGTGTTTCCCATTATTTCCCATGGCCAATAAATCTGAAGAAGGGCTTAATCAGAGGGAAAAGCTGGAACATACGGCCCATGCCCAGTAGGGTGTTCAACACAAGGATTCTTACAGTTTAATCAGAGATAAAAGTTGAGGTGGCAGCCACCAATAAGGCTTCGCTTGTGACCCACTTTGTCTTCTGACAGGTGGAGCCATTATTGTTTCGGGAGATGAACACACTGCTGCTGTCATGCAACAAAGCTGCCTCTGGGCCTCTGAGATCAGGTCGAGTCTTAATAGAGTCCCCGAAGAACCTAATAGACAGGTAATTGAATAAATGTTGCAAAATTCATGAATTGCTCAGTGAAAAACCAAAGTTTCAAGGCAGAATAGGGCAGTCTAATATGTCTGTCAGCATTTTAAACAGCATGCCAACCAAATGTGACAGAGCCAAAAAAGATTCTTGCTGAAAAGAGGATATCTTTCTCCACAGTCACTAGGATGGTTATCATTATTATTCACAATTGCATAGTTATGCTGTAACACCTTATTCATAGCATGGCACATCAATCCCACTTGCACACTTACACCACAAAGGAACATAATTTGTTAGCTGTGGTTAACAGGGTAAAACTGTAGATATACAGTATGAAAAGCCTTCATTTTAAAAAGCTGGCACAAACCATTCCTCCAACTCTGGAGAGACCTAAAAAAAAAAAAAAAAGCTTTCTAGCTTGGATACAGGAAGGGAAAATACACTATCGGCAAACAAAATGTTAGCTTTTCAGACTAGCTTCTGCTAATTAGCTAACCGACTTTTTAGGAGGATTTGTATTTAAAATTAGCCCATTATATTTTCCATTGGAATTAAAACAAAAGTCAAATACTAAATGGTTTGTAAATCAGCATGAAAATATTTGATTTAAAGAAAATAGCCAGGGAGAGTAATATTAGCATTAGCGAAGGTTACTTCGGATTGTGTTTCCAGCTAGTTTTATTTGAGGTGTTTTGCTTTAACTGTTGGGTTTGCTTGTATTCTGCAAAACCTATCCATCTATCTATCGATGAAAATTCTGCTCTTGGCCAACATATTAAACCATAAAAACTGCACTTCATGGATCACCCAGTGTGTGAGAATGTGCCATTAATTGATTGATTGGAACACATTTCTCCATGGACATGAGTGTGAATGGATGAACGAGGCTTGAAGTGTAAAAAAGTTGGAGTGGTCATCAAGACTAGAAAAGCACCATATAAATTCCTGCTCGAGATGGACTGGAGGCTCCTCGCATGTTTTGGAATCAGACACAGCTTTTCCAAAGAAACAAAAATCACCCTATAATGACAAAGCACTTTTAAGATTTTGTTCACATAAAAACAGAAAAGCCGCTACATGTTTCACATTGCTTACTGTCAGTCACACTGACACTTGGGGAAAGAATCCAAGCATCTATCAAGAAGTTACCTGTGAAAAGACCTAGAGCTGGGCGATATATCGAGTTTTTAAAAAATATCGATATATTTTTATACGAGATATAAGATGTGACAATATCCTTTATATAGATATAGTCTATGTTACGTTATAACTATACTTGTGGAGCCGCAAGTTTGCCTCTCTTTCGTCCACTTTTGTCTTTACGCAACATTACTCGGCCTCGCCCCTTCTTCACTGAACACAAACCCCCCTCCCCCCCATCGCTTCACCTGCAGGCAGCGACAAGATGGACACGGCAAATCTCCGTTAACGAGTTACTGCGCATCGCCCCGTGCGTGGGGCTGGACGCCGTCAACGTGTTAGCTAGCTAACCACGCTAACGAGCTAACCACGCTAACGCCATGCAGCCCAGAGGCGCTGCACAGCCTAAAATCTTTTCATTTTCTCAAAAGTTGAAAGCCTTATGTATGAATTCTGGTTGTGCTTGATGGCCGCGAACCGATTTTATGTGGTACACAGCGCTCAGCAATCTGTCAAAAAATGTTTTAATACGACTTTGGTAAGCTAAGGTGCTGCACCGGTTGATGGATTGTCAGAGCATTACGGCGACCGAGGAGCCTTGCGGAGTGATACGTACTGTGCTTCAACGTAATATTACCCTACTGTGTATAAGGACCATAAATGGCACCTGTTAAGAGACGTGGTTACGAAGAGGATTTCAAACTCAATGCTGTCAGTCAGTCACACAGTAGAAGTTGGGAACAGAGCAGCTGTGAAATCTGTCTTTGTTACTATGCTCTGCGTCTTTTAGTTTACATTTTGACTGCACAATTGTGAGCTTTTTGTTATGCACAAAAACAACATTGTTTTCTTTTATTTATGCAACATTATTATTTAATAAATGCTCATAATTTATTTTTGAGTAAATTTTATGTACATCTATGCTCTATGTTAATAAAAGTGCCCGTGTGACACAGCTTTGACTAAGAACTCTCTTTTTGTTCTTACTTTATGGCTTAAAATGGCTTAAAAAATATCTAGATATATATCTTATATCGCCATCCAGGTAAAAAATATCGAGATATGAATTTTGGGTCATATCGCCCAGCCCTAAAAAGACCCCACCTTAGATATCTGTCCTGTTTTTGCCTTAATATCTGTGAAGCATTCGTTAGGGAGATGTCAATTAATTTTCCACACCATGAAGTTTGTGTGTTTTTAGTAAATATGTCTAATTTCACTCATTATGCAACTCATGAGGATATCAACGGTAGAAACATCTGAGGTATAAAGATAAAGATCTATGTCTATGACGGGTTTATAAGTATTCTTAAAAAAAAATAGAAAAAATACTTGAATTCCTTTTCCTTTTCTAATCCACTTCTGTTCTTGGAGAACATGATATCCTTGCTGAGCCGAATCAAAAAAAAACAAACCCCTCTTTCAGTGGTTTACAGAGCATGCACATTTTTTTGGAGCATTCTGTCAAGGTTTTCTGCCTACTTTCCATTGCAGTCAATAATTGAGTAACCTGACAAGAGTATTTTATTCAGCTGCACATTTTTTAGTCATTGCATGTATTGCTTCTCTTAGAATTTCATCTCTTTAGGAGCTTTTATGACGACAGTATGCAAGGAAAATGAGCCACGTTCGACCCACATAGAAATCATTATATGTTGTAATGTGATACAGGAAATGGCATATTGATGGTTTAATCTAAACATCTTAAACGTTTAACATGATTTTAATTAGAAACGATGTCACCCACACAACTAAGTTTTAACAGTATTCATGATTAAAGCTCACGCACAACATATTTAATTAAGTTGTGTTACCGGAAGCCTGACATAGTGATGGACTCATTCTCTTGAGGCCCCTACTAAGCTTCTTACATTTCCTGTAGTGAGACGAGAAAAACAAGCAACGAAAAGGCATCTCTACTGTCACCTCCTGCCAGTTGTTCCCGGTCAGATCCAGGTGTAATTCTGGTTCATCCAGCTGTGTGTGTCAGACACTAAAACACATGAAAGCCTGTTTTTCCAATAGTAAAATGTGCATAGTCATTACCACAGTAAGGGTGTTAAATAGATAAATGGTAAATGGACTGGTTCTTATATAGCGCTTTTCTACTCATCTGAGCACTCAAAGCGCTTTACACAACTTGTGCATTCACCCATTCACACCCAGTCGCACAAGCACATCTTTCTAAGTGCTTTATAGCATTCACACACTTTCATACTCCAATGGATGCATCGGAGAGCAATTTGGGGTTAATATCTTGCCCAAGGATATTTGGCATGCAGACTAGGGGAAGCCAGGAATCGAACCACCAACCTTCCAATCAGTAGATGACCTGCTCTACCACCTGAGCTACAGGTTGATTCAATGAGTTGTTTCAATTCAATGTTTTTATAGCCCCAAATCACAACAACAGCCGCCTCACAGCGCTTTATGTTATAAGGTAAAGACCCTACAATAATACAGAGAAAACCACAAAAATCAAACAAACGAGTGTGAGCAAGCACTTGGTGACAGTGGGAAGGAAAAACCCCTTTTAACAAGAAGAGACCTACAGCAGAACTGAAGTTGATTTCGTCCAGCAAACCGAACTCCAGTTATAAAATGGCACTTTCTTGAACACTCTAGAAGAAAAGATAAGTCATGCTTAATATTTGGGGTAATATAGTAATATTTTGTTGTGTATAAACTCCTGCAAGTGCTAATGGTGCTTTCTTTTAGCTTACAATGGTTCCTTTACGCAATTATGTAACGTCGTGTTCAATAAACTGAATGACAGCGCAGACTGAAGCGCTCTAACAACAGCAACAACAAAACCATGTTTGGTTTACAGTTTAGTTACTGCCCAGTTATCTTGAAATTAAATGGCAAATGAAAGCAACAGCTTTGATAATTAAATATTTAACACAAAATTATCAGCAGCACCAAACACAAGTGTATCTAGCAAGTGTTTTAATTGTCCACAGGGAGAGTTGTTGGTAATGATACCCAGGAGACAGATTAAAAACCAAATGTGCCTGTGTCACCATTAACGGTTATGAGGATCAGGTATCCCACCTGTTTTGTTTTGGATCTATTTTAGAAGGGTTTCCATTGAGCACAAACAATGTAGCTAACCTGGTCTTACACAAATAACAGACACATAAAAAAGACAAATTTGCACTGAATAATTATTAGTTAGGAAACTGTAGCAAGTCTCAGTGGTCATCACCTTTGTCAAATTTAAAAGTAGTGTCATGCAAAGCAGCACGTCTGCAGTTTGAGGTTGTTGGCAAGGTTTTTTTTGGTTTTGTTCTGGTTGTCTTCCAAATTATGGAGGTTATAAGTGATTAAAACTGAAATTCTAAGTGAAAGTTTGGAAAGCATTGGGTAAGCTAATGAGACCCACTGCATGACGAGCAAGTTCAGCTCCACCAGAAAGCCCAAACGATAAAGAACATTTTGTTTTCTTTCTACAGACTTAACAGATATTTCAAAGCAACATATTTTTAATTATTAGTGACCTGGAAGTTTCTAAAACACATCTGTCATCATATTAGTAATTTAAAAAAACAGTTTAAGCTGCATAGTCTCATTTCTTTTAATCAAATTCACAAATGAAAGCTTGAACATGTTTGGAAATCAGACTCGTAAACAGCACAGCATAAGTGGCGCTACACAATATACAGCAGTTTCCAATATATAAATAAAATTGACAGCATTATTAACTGTCTTAATCTGTTTCAGTTTTTAGCCAAAAAGCGCCATCGCTGCTAAACTGTTGTAATTACAGAGTCAAGGAACGGCAGCTCACATCAGTGTCAACGCAAATATCTCTCTGTGGCGGACTTCAGTTCGCTTTCAACATGAGCACTTTCGGAGGATAGCTGACTTCATCATTTAAATATTGATCAACTTTTGTAATGAGGATGTCATATTCAATCTGTTACCGTGTAATTAAAAATCAATATTCTATCAACTTTAAATGAACCGCTCTTTCTGTGTTATTCTCGATTGACTGAAAGAAAGTTAATTGACTTGAGTCTCAATTTTCATACCAATCTCCCACGTGGGCAACATCGTCGCTGGTTTTAAATGTGGTCAAAATATCCTGTTGGTGCATTTCGGAACACATCACTGAGTCTCTGGCGGGGAGGCAGAGAATAATGGATGAGCTCTCAGCATACGACAGCCCAATCACCTTATCCATAGGCAAAATTAAAATCCTCCTGCAATATGTGTCTTATTCTGTATACATATCAGTCCAGTCAATTTTGTAGTAACTACATTGATTTTGCATTGTAAAATACGTCAAACCCGTTTTTATGTGTTTTGGATCATTACTGGATTCTTATATAGTATTTCAATGCGTCTAAAGTACATTGTGAATTAATGATGCACAGCTGGCTGCTACAGGATGAAAAGCAATACAACGGAAATTGAAAAGCAGCAATAGCATTAAAGCAGGGGAGGCTGTGGCCTCTCTGGCCAGAACAAAATTCAATTGTGAAAATAGAGTAGATAATGATAATATTTGGTAGCAGCATTGTCTGGCACGAGTGAAAAAAAAGAAAAGAAAGACAAACAAAGAGCTCCGCTCACTAGATTGCTGTAACCTTGAATATCACCCTGGGAGGCCTGCATTCATCTGTGAGTTAAAAAAAAAGAAAGGCATTTGAAAAGAAATGTGATTATTAGATGACGGCACGCAGAGAGAAAGAAACGAAAAGAGAGGGAGCCAGAATGGAGCAAGATGTCCATAGAAAAGAGGGGAGAAAAAGGGGTCAGACATTTAAAAAAATAAAAAAAAAGTCTACCAGGGCACGAGGAAGAGAGCGAGTAAAGCATATGGAGTGACATGAAGGGTGAGATGATTCACAGTTTTGCAGCGACACTTCAGTAGAAAGCCAGACACTAACACAGTCTGCCTGTCACCACAGGCTGCTGATGGACACACAATATTGGATTCATACACCGACTCTTCACTCAGATGCAGTTCCTCACTGTAGACACCTAGCCTTCAATTAAACAGTCAAAAGACCTGTTCGGAGGTCTCGTCACAGAAACTAATATGCTCGTCTGTGGTTTCAGAATAGCAAAGGGTACATAAAAAGATTTAGCATCTGAAATACTAAACTTAATCTCCACAAAATGAATAGCTAATGCATTCTTGCTCGAGTAGAGCCCGACCAATATCTCGACAGGGCCAATATATGAGCCGATAATGGCTGTTTGTTGATATATCTGTATTTACATTCATAAAGGCTGATAACTCGAAATGTAAAAAGTAAAGAACGCATGGGAGAAACACCCTTCAGCCAAGTTACCAGTGTTGGTGTTGCATATTTGAGTCCACCAGAGAGCACTGTGCAACTGCCCTGTTGGCAAAATATGTGCTTGGAGCACCACAAGTACAACAGGCGGCTGATCTTGTTGTAACAGTAAAACATGAACATTTTTGAAATGCATTGTCATATTGTCTTGGTAAGGCTTCAATATATGAAAAAAAAGAAATCAGGAAAGGAAATCTGTTCATATATATATATATATATATATAAATATAAATATATATATATATATATATATATATATATATATATATATATATATATATATATATATATATATATATTAGTGGTGCAACAATACTCGTATCGATATTGAACGTTCGATACAGTGCTTTCGGTTCGGTACGCATATGTATCAACAATACAAAATTGTTAATTTATTTTATCAACTTTTCTTCTGATGATGCTGTCTGTGTTGAGCGCTCAGTGGATCTGCGCTCGACAGTGCAGCCTAGGCAGAGTAGTCGAACGCAGATTCACTGAGCGCAGGGCAAGCTAGCAAGACAGAAGTTAAGCTCTCCTTGCAACATGGCAAATTGAACCTCCCCCACCCTCATTCAGATCTGGCGTTTGGAACTATTTTGGTTGTCATGTGACGTATGACCCTGAAGGTAAGCGCGTCATGGACAAAAGTAAAACAGTATGTCGGATGTGCCACGCAATGCTCAATTACATTGGTGGGTACTAGTGCATTAGCACAGTTAGCTCATTAACGTGTTGGCCGTCCAGCCCCACGCATGTGGCGATCCGCGGTAGCTCGTTAACGGAGATTTACCGTGTTGTGGCGTTAACGTCCTTTCAACGAGATTAACGCTGACAGCACTAGTGGGAACACGACGAATATGACTGCACATTTACTCCGACATCCTAGTGCAAAGACAAGTGAAAGCAGACAAAAACAACAAGCACGCATGCTACAAACTTTACCCGAGTCATTTAGACAGCCGTTAGCACACGATTCTCCTTATGGGGACCTGATATGTTTAATATGCTGCTGAGAATATAGCCCAGAAGAAGCGTATAGTATAGCTTTTATTTTGGAAAGATCCATTTCTCTGTAATAAACTCTCTTTTCCAAAGATGAGGGATTTCTTGATCAGATAGATTTATTTTTTTATTACTTTGTTTCAGCAACATTAAATTTAAAAACTGTACTTTTGAGTTAAAATATATATTTATAATTTTAATAAATGACAAATTAAAAAGGCATGAACATTTTATTTTTTGTATCGAAAAAATATCGAACCGTGACACCAAAGTATCGAACCGAACCGAACCGTGAATTTTGTGTATCGTTGCACCCCTAATATATATATATATATATATATATATATATATATATGAAAAGTTTTCAGCTTGTCACTACTAAACATTTAAAAATAAGTGTGTCTGTTTTTAATGCAGCATCAACTGAGAGTCTGGAGATCACTTTCATTTGATATTGGTTTTGGCCTTGCCCTCTGCATACAGAGATTCCTCCATTTTCTCTAAATATTTTAATGACGTTAGAGGACGAAATCCACAAGTTGCAATTTTGCCCCCAGAGGTTTTGTGACGATCCCAAAACTCCCCCCACTTACTTATAAAAGACTCTCACTCTCTCTTTCTTAACCCAATCACATTATCAATGACATGTTACCAACAACATCCTTGACCTGTTTCCAGCTGAGTTGTAAGATGTGAGCCTGTATTTTTATTTTTCAATTCTAAAAATCTTGGTTGAATTACAGTATTTTTGTGAAGCACGCATTAGAAATGATCAGAATAACCAAGCCTATACAGAAGTTGTTCTAGTCAACGCAAGACGTTGAAAGAAACTGGCATGGTCCTTCAAAAAGAGGCCTTAAACTGGCAGACAAATATTTTGAATACTTCATTGACAGGATAGTTTTAAGACTGTAACAGAAAGGAAAAAAGACTGACAGCATATAGTGAGAAAAAAGGGAAATACAAAGGCAACAAGACAGAAAGCTATGAGAGAAAGGAGGCAGAAACATGTTGACAGACTCAAAGAAACAAAAGCAGATAAAGTAAGCGAAAATGAGGAAGATGACAAACACTGTAAAGACAGAGCCCGTCCTCTGGCCTCTTCAGGGCTCAAACTCCCTCTGACAGCTTTAAAAAGACAGGGGATCAACACTGATTCCAACCGGGCTTTGTCTCTTTACCCCATGAAAATATGGCCTGGAATCCCATTATCCCCGGCTATAGAGATGTAAGAGCTCCATCTTCATCTCTTATTCCACAGCGCAGAGGGTATGGCACCACCTGCATTGTATATTGAAGCTGTAGAAAAAATGCTCTCACCCATTCTCGTAGACTCAAGAGGCTTTTTAGTTGAAGGGCAAATAGAAGCAGAGCAGAGGATGGATGACACTCATTTTGAGCCACAGCCATATTCACAGTGTTCAGTAACTTTGGCATACCAGTGAACAGCGTAAACTCAATTTTCACGGGAGTAACGTACAAGAGTTGAGCACTCACACACACACACACGCATATTTAGTCCCACGTGTTTTATGTCGCTTTTACACACAAACACAGAGATCACTTTGAGAATTGAGCCGGTGACAGGAGCTAGATTTGATTTTATCCCCTCTCTGCCTTCTCGGCTCTCCTTAGGGTTGTCGCACAAACAATCTCCCAGCAGCAGAAGTAGATATGAGATTAGTTTTGCGGGGTGTTGGCAAGTGGCACATGTTGGCTCTGCAACCTGTGTGTCTCTCTCTCATACGTGTGTGTGTGTTTGCTGTGTGAGGGAAAGTGTGAAGGGAAAAAAGGAGCGAGTGATCACACATACACACACATGAATTTATAGATCAGTGATCCCGCCCAGATGTACAGCATCGCACAAGGTTGCATCCAGTCGTGAGTCAAAGGCAGCTTCTAACATATTTATCAGCACATCTCTCCTACACAGACCCACATATACATACAGCATTTACGGACGCGCGCACACATACACACACACTCACTGATAATCATCTTCCTGTGTCGCTGCCAAGGGCACGGATGTCTGTTCTTGCTTTCATTGCAGGGACTGATCCATGAAGGAGTCAAGGTGGAGTCAAATGTTTCCTTTGATATGGCACACACACACAAACACGCACACACACCTATCGGTGCATGAAGGTGCTAGTTTTACATGAACAACGGGGAGCGGCGAGAGCGTCATACTGTTGGTGTGGCTAAGATCTGCTGGGTGATTAAAAAAAGAAGAGGGTTGTTAATTGAACATGTACAAGTGGTGAACAGAGAGAGAGAGAAAGAGACTGATTAACCAAAAGAGAGGACGGCGGACTGCTTAGTAGAGAAGGAGAGGAAAGGGAGCGTATGTCATGGAAGCTTACTCAAGAAGAGCGCTATCAAGCAAAGCCTCGACTCTGATCACTCATGTGTTTGCATCTAAAGTAGGCCCAAAATGCTTAGAGGCAAATGGCAATGTTTCACAGCAGCACTGGGCATTTACATATTTATCCACCAACAATATTCTGCCCACAAATGCACATTTTTTCTTTCTTTCTTTTTATTTAATTTTTTTTACCGACGTTTGCTTTATTTATTGATTGATTTAAGCTTGGTACGCATTTAAAAAAACCTATAAAATGAGCTGAGACCTGAATTTCTCTCCATCTGGAGGGAATTTACATACCAACCACCTCACACCCTACACATAAGTCCTTCCTGTATCTCAGCAAATCCTGCACACTCACAGAAACACTATGGGATGCTCCAAACTAAAAAATAAATAAATAAATTTAAAAAAATGCACACAAATAAGCCTGCACACCTTAAAATTCCCAACACATAGATCTTACACACACACATTCAGTCAGTGGACTGCTTGGCTGGTGCTGGGCAGTGTTGGGAGAAGGAGGTGGAAAAGGAGGAGGAGGAGGCTCCATCTGTGCAGGAAAGTTGGGTGCCTGGCAGCCTCCTCTGGCCGCTCAGCCATCCATCCGTCCCATCCATCCCTCCTTGCCTCAACCCGACCACTAACCCCCCTACCCCCACCCCCCACATTTGCTCCTACTCTCCTCCCCCCCCTCTATCTTCTCCCCTGAACCACAAACATTTCCATCCTGCTTCCTTTCATGTGAAGAGCGGAAGTGTGGCTGGCATCCACTGCTGTTGTTTGATACAGTGGCCGCATGATGTCTGACTGCCTGCTTGGCTGCCACACACACACACACACACACACACACACACACACACACACACACACACATGGGCAGCTTGCACTGGCTTCATGTGCTACCGTGGAACAAGCAGAAAACTGCTTTTGTGGACAGGAAGACACTGACTGGTCTTATGTCAAACACTAAAAATCAGTGTTTGTGAAAAAGGTTTTGGCAAGTATGTGACCCAGCCATTCAAAGTTACAGAAAACAACCACACAGTCCACACTGTACATGAATCCACAGCAACTGACATCTAGAAACCAGTTTATTTTCCAAAACATGAATCATAATGAATCCTGATCGATGCAGGGATCTACTGACTTTTGGTCTGGCACGAAATATTCACATATCGCATAAAATAATAACAGCTGTAGAGCTGCAAGACAGTTTCAGAAGGGCTTCAAGCCCTACTTTGTTAGGCTAATAAGAAAAATGGTAGCATGTTAACAGTGTCTGTGTTGCACTGTGTATTGCTTACAAAATATGCACACAGACTGTGATATTTGCCATATGTTAATTACCACATTTAAAACATTTTAACGTCTTGTCTTGAATGTTAAAAAAGTATCAGCCTTTATTAAGTGTTTAAGTGGCATAAAGTCACTAACAATGTCAAAGTTTCTATGAAAAAAGGCGATCTACGTTTCCAATTAATGGACTACAGAAATAGTATCATAAATAAGAAAAAAACAAACGTATTCTGAGACTCAGGTATCTGTGACAACAGTAAGAGCTATGAGGTCTGATCTGTTCGGTTCTGTTCTATATATTTGTAATATATTTTTCTACTTCTCAGGGCAACCTGTTCATTTTGCTGGAGAGAATGAGTACCTAGTATGAGGCTAGGTTGGAGCTATTTCACAAGTTCTGTTTGGTAGTCTGCAGTTTTTTGTATAGCTCAGCTGTGAATAGCTAACGGTGGTCAGTTCAGTCGACAGTGATATAAAAGTGCCATCAACGGAGCTCCTGTCAGCTTGTCAGGCTCTCTTTCTTTGTTAGATCTAATGTTTGTTGCAAAATTTTCATCGCTCTTATAGTAATGTAAGGAGTTGTTGATTTACCTGACCCTTGTCGTCTCTGGCCTGTGTGCGAGTGAGTAGATGCTGACCTTGCGAAACAGCGAGCAGAGGAGGAGAAGAAAGACAGTAGTGTGATTGTAAATGACTTGTAGTATTGTCGAGACTCGATGATGTGAAAGGGAATAGATGCGTGCACATAAATAAATAAATAAGATTTTTTTTAATGGTAAATGTTTGCCTTGTTCCTGGTGTTATTGTTTTCTTAAGTAACAAATATCTCTTAATTTAACTGATGTGTAAAGGCTGATGCCGCCTCACACATGATAGGCTGATTCTTAGTGACAGTGAAAAACAGCCTATTAATTGAAGATTGATGGCAAATTCCTTATTGAGACAACAAAAAGCAGGATCAGCATATCACTAGTTATTTCATGCCTCTATTGACAATAATATAATTTCAAATATATTTTTTCCATGCTTTCAAACTGCATTTTCTACAGTTGCTTTGTAATGCTTTTTTCTAATCATCAACTGCATTTACTTTTTTAGAAGCAGCCTATATTGAATCGCACGACCAGTGTTGGGGAGTAACGGAATACATGTACCGCCGTTACATATTTAAAATACAAAATATGAGTAACTGTATTCCGTTACAGTTACCGTTTAAAAAGGTGGTATTTAGAATACAGTTACTTTGTTGAAATAAATGGATTACACGGTGGTACTTCCCTGTTTCATATTGTCGCGGGTCAGGCCTGTTTGGGATTTGTTTGACAGCTACGTTCTGTTGTTCCAGGCGGCAGCGTTGCGGTTGCCATGGTTACAGGGTGACGCTCTCGCTCTGCGTGTTTCCTGGGTGAGAGAGCGCCTGTTGTTGTTGTTGTTGTGCTAAGCTAATAGGCGGAATGTAGAATGTAGCATCATAGGCAGTGTAGTCCGTGCTGCAGGGAGAATGGACTGCCATACTCGTTATGTGTCTGTGAGCGAGGGAGGGAGAAAAAGGAGAGTCGAAAAGTACGAGCTGTCATCGAGCAAAAACGGGAGCTGGAAGCATGTAAATATAATAATAACCACTGCAGCCAAGAAGAGTGCCTGACGAGCCCAGTTGTAAGTAAGCTATTAAGACTCGACTGTACACTGTGTTCGTGTTTTCCTCCAAAAACAATAAGTTCTGTTGGAGCAGCCTTTCAACTCCTCTCTCTGTCTCTCGCAAGCAGAGTTGACCCAGACAACAAAGTAAAGCTATTTTTCGGCTACGAGCCCGACACAGAACCCACCGTATTAGCCAGAGGTCCCTTTACTACGGTTCGGAGCCGCGGACCTTCAGTAATAGTAATAAATCACACAGTAATAGTACATTCATGTAGTTGTAAAGTGCATGATAATATGTTAAGTAATGGAATACGTTACAGAATACATTTTGGGGCATGTATTCTGTAATCTGTAATGGAATACATTTTAAAAGTAACCTTCCCAACACTGCGCACGACCTGCTCTACCCTAACTGTCCAAGTACAAAGTGGTGAGAATGGATTTATTCACAGGTAATATTCTATGTTTAGTTATATGAAAATGTATTGCACAATATCTAATGTACTCATCTACTAAGCATGCTGGGGTCACCAGTCTATGAGTACTGCAGTGGAGGAGCTTTACAAGACTGGACTAATCTCCACAACACTGGAGAATAATACACATGAAAATTATTATGTTGGAGAGTTTTAATACTCCTATTTGATGTGTACTATATTGTGTATATTAGTCTGAGTATCGCTGCTGGAAAATTACAGTCCTACCTTAAATGTCAGTGCAACGGCTTCTTGAAGCAAAGGCCTTAAAAGTTTCCTTGGTGCATCGAAAATCAGTAACTGACTGTGTTATTTACAATTCATGCCACAAGCTTGCCTTAATGCCCATCAAGTTCTTCCCCTGGGGAACTGACGAAGGTCCATAATGAAAGTGACTAACCTGTGATTTACCAAGCCCCGGGGTAAACATCTGCTGCCTGTCATCTGGACTGCTTACAAGACGCAACTATTTACATGGGCCTTACCGGTGGAGCGGCATTAAAAAAAGGGGGGAAAAGTGCAAGAATTTGTGATTCCTCAGCAAGTTCTTGCTGCTACCCTGCCAACCTCATCACCACACCCTTATGTGCCTTGGTGGGATGTAAGGAAAGTCAGCGAGGGGGTGGGGTTTATTACCCATCGCCCTTCCTCTTTCTGTTCCCTCCATCACATCATGCCTCTCAATCACTTGGCAGGCAGGAGGAGGTGGAGGATAAAGACAGGTTGATGAGTTGTACAAGAGGAGAGACAAATACAAATGAAAGCAAATTAAAGAGGGGAACAAACAGGAAATAGTCGTGGATAGAAGAGAAGGAAATGTGAGGTTGAGCATACAAGGAGATAAAGAAAACACAAGTGGTTCCAGTATACACTTTCTGGAGGAAATGGTACTATTGTAACATGGCCGTGGTTAAGAGTGCAATTTTAGAGAGATGAGGAAAAAAGGGCAGATGTTGTTGGGTTTTTGGGGGGAGGGCAGGGGGGTTGTGCTGGGTACCGGACCGTGAAAAACAAGGTTCAGCCTACCATCTCCAAACCAGTAATTTCTGCACAAAAGAATGACAGCACCTACAAACCAGATGACACTTAAACATTCGTGTCTTCCACATTCTCCTTGGATATTTGTGCCCGTTGTTTCTCACTGTTCTCTGCAGACTCCAAATAAACTCATGTGAGCCCAGCCTTGCCTTTATACCCCTTGCCACACTCCCTCTTGTCCCTTCACAGCTAATAGTGGAAGATAGAATGAAGGACGGCTGCCATGAGCATATCGATAATAGGCAACTCCTGCAGTATTACCATTGCCTCTGCCAAGCCGCTGGCTAATGGAGCACACAGTCAACAGTAGGAGTATTGGTGGCTGGGAGGAAGGGAGAGTCGAAGAGACCAATTTTGATGAAGTCCCTTTCAAAGCTCAGCACTGAGTTGAAAGCGTCTCTCTCTTCATTGATTCTCTTTTGATTTCTGCCCTCCCCTACCCCCGTTTTCTTTCCGTTTAACTCTCTTGCACTCTTGAATTGTCATTCCCACTAAGTTCTGTCTTTATTTATGTGTCTGTCTTCCCCTCTCTCTTAATCTTTTCAGCCGTCCACAGCGCAATCAATCTCCGTGTCCATTGACGTGTATAACAAACACCTGTCAGCTCGCGGCCAGATAAGCAAAGCAAGACGTTTCGAGGAAGTGAGCTAATAGCTGAACCCGAGCCACAGGCGTCAGGACATAATCCGCAGTGCCATGAGCAAAGTGACATCCACATTTAGTTAGATTAAAGCTAATCAATTAGTACATGCAATCTTCAAAAACATAAATTAAATTAATCCCAATAAATTGAGCTCAAATCCTTAGCTTTCTCCCCCTCTAGGCAAAATCCAATAATTATAATTGTCAATTTGCAAATGGAGAGGCCGAGAAGTATTTAAATCATGTAGGAAAAACACTTGACAGAGAGGGCTAATTAATTAAACTATTTCAACAACTTGTTTGCAACTGTTTAGTTGAAAAGACGGTCTGTGTGTGGCGCCTAAAATATGAGACGAGCATGTGAAGATAAAGCCAGTCCATTAGTTATCGGACAATGGCACTTTTTTTGTAATTTTGTCTCTGTGGATTTTGAATTAGGAATTTAAATATTTGATGAACATTTGTTGCAGTGAATGACTCCCTAAAGTCTAGAACTCGTGGGCATCCCCAGATCCTGCGATTCCTCCTGCTCGGTTAGACTTTCACTGCCACAGCTTTGAGCTGCCTTTGTGTTTGTAGGTCGCTGCTTTCAGTTTTGTCCTCAGTAACTGAAAAGCTGCTCTACTGGGGTGAGATCAGGTGACTGACTTATCCCATTTCTTTGCCTTCAGAAACTCTTGGGTTGCTTTTGCAGTATGCTTTGGGTCACTATTCATTTGCACTGTGAAGTGCGTCTGATCAGTTTTAAAGCATTTGGCTGAATCTGAGCAGAGAGTACAGCCATGTACTCTTCAGAACCCGGTTCCACTCGCTGCCTTACATGTCCATGTCATAATATTGCATCCACCAAGTCTGACAGACAATGTGCTTCAGCTCGTTCTCCCTACTATTCTATTCCCTTCATTCAGGGACAAGTTAATTTTGTCCACAAAGTTTTTTTTTCCCCAGAACAGTACGTTCTTGTAATCTGGCTTTCCATTTCTTGATTGTACACTCTGACAATCATATGCCTTCCTCCTCAAGGCTGGTCTTCACTTGTGAAGATAATGTAAAGGCAGTTTTGATAACTAAGGAAAGTATTCTGTGATCATCCACTTTAGCTGTCTTTCACAGTCTTCCTGGCATTTTGCATTCACTGGTCAGCTCATTCCGTCTTTTAAAGAATGGAGCGGATTGTAGATTCAGCCTCTCGGATAGGTTTATATTGATTTTTCAGCTCAACGATATCATCCTTAACTTGCATCGACATCTCTTTGGGTTTCATATTGAGATTTCCACTGAGCAGCTACCAAATGTGAGTTCAGCACTTGGAATAAACTCCAGATCTTTTGTTTGCTTAATTTGTCTTAAAATAATGAGGGAACAGGCCGCACTTGGCCAAGAAGCTGCCTGTCATCCAATTACTTTTGAGACATTTGAACTGAAGATGTTAAAGTCTATGAGTTTGACTCTGAGTCCTTCTGTTTGTCATGTTGAGGTTTTCTGTATTTTTTGTAATCGTAGCTAATAGTTACTATCTAATTAATTTTTATTTATGTGTTCCTTTGTTACCTTAGCATTAATAAAAGTATTAATACTATGAAGAGTTCTAGTCATTGATGTTCTGGATATATAGACTCTGCTTGTGTTACACTTATGTTGACTTCTTGTGTTTCAGATTATGCTACGTCCCTTGTCAAGCCTACCTCCCTATGTTAGGTATGTCCTCCTTATTTTACCTTTCTTTTAATTTGCTACTCCTTTGTCTCTTGTACTTTGTCTTGCTGTCATTGATTAGTTTCACCCATAGCCCCGACTCACCTGTGCTCGTATTTTTTTATGTCGTGGCCTTAGTGGCTTTTGCTTCATTTTTTGAGATACCAACAACAAAAAGTAATTTTTTGTTTCATTTTTAAGCCTCTCTGTAAGTCCTGCAGGTATTTCCTACATCTTGAAAATACTGTGACAGAAAATGACGGTTGGACAATCCTAAACAGTTATGGCGAGGCGGAAAGTCTGCATGTCAATCTCACCTCTGATGTAGAAACCACTACGACTGCCACAGAGGATTGTGCACACACTATGAACCTCACTGCGTTTGTTAAACCTCCGCACCAAATCAAATCTCTAAAAAATATATTGGATCATGTCTTGGAACAGGAAGGGACCACACCCAAGTTATGCATAAACTCGCTGCTTTAAAATAGTTTTTTTTAATTGACACTATCAGTATTCCTTTTAAAAACAATGGTTATCGGTCACCCCTGCCCAGCAGACGCAAGGTATGATGACAAGAAGAAAATAAGTCAACAATACAATCCACTTTCATTTTTTTGATCACTAACAGCTGCCTATTTACATAACTAGTACAACACAGTTTACTCAATAATTTATTTACTGTTGCTGCTTCCAGATATGTTTTCGTGCAAACCACTTGCAAAGAAAAGCCATCTGGTTATTTAGTTGCAGAAATCCAACTTTGTTTACCAGCTGTTTGGTGTCAGGTAGGTACCGTACTGGTTTTTAGAGTTTTTTTCACTCAAAGCAGGTTGGATATGTGCAAAGCCGCAAGAGAGAATAGAAACAACTAAAAATTCTACAGCACTCTTAAACTGAGGTGCTAATTATCTGTAGTGTTACTTATCTATATATATACACATATATATCTGTTTGACACTATGGCAACAGCTACACTATATTCGCCCGTCTGGCTTCAGCATATGAACTTCAGTGACATCCCGTTCTAAATCCATTGGGTTTAATAAGATGTCAGCCAACACATTGCAGCTATAACAGCTTCAAGTCTTCTATGAAGGCTTTCTTTAAGGTTAGGAGTGTGTTTGTGGGACGTTTTGACCGTTCTTCCAGAAGCACATTTGTGAGGTCAGATACCCATACCGAATGAGAAGCCCTGGTTCACCGTCTCTGCTCTAATTCATTCCAAAGATGTTTTATAAGGATGAGGTCAAGACTCTGTGCAGGCCAGTGAAGTTCTGCCACACCAAACTCGCTTATCCATCTCTTTATGGACTGCTTTGTGCACTGGTCTGTAGTTATGTTGGAACAGGAAGGCACCATAACCCAAACTGTTCCCACAAAGTTGGGTATACAAAAATGTCCAAAAGGTCTTGGTATGCTGAAGCTGAGCTGAGCTGAATTCTGAAAAACAACCAGACAGCATAATCTCCCCAGCACCAAAATTTACATTTTGCAAAGTCACACAATGCAGTCAGATAAGTACTGTTCTCCTGGCAGTCACCAAACCTAGACTCATCTATTGGATTTACTTGGAGAAATGTGATTTATCACTCAAGAGAACACGTCTTCACTGCGTCCTGTGGCGGCGTGCTTTAACACTACTACATCCAACTCTTTGCAGTGTGCTTGGGGATTTAAATCCTGGATGCAGCTGCTCAGCCATGGAAAGCCATTGCATGAAGCTCTCTGTGGACTATTCTTGAGCTAGTTTGGAGGTTTCTCCTGAAAGGTGGTGACCTCTGCACACTATGCTCCTTATGTGGCCTACCACTTCACGGCTGAGTTGCTATCATTTACTATTGCTTCCACTTTGTCATAATACCACTAACAGTTGACTAGGGATGGGTATCGTTTAGGTTTTATCCGATACCGGTGCCAAACCGGTACTTTTGAAACGGTGCCGGTGCTTAAACGGTGCTCAAACCGGTGCTTAAAGAATGGAGAACACAAAATTGGTCCAAAAACGTCTCATGTTCAGCTGTTTTTTTGTAAAAAGATAACAATGTTAGCCTTTTCTGCAGCTATGGGGCATATATGGTATCACTCTTGGCTGGAAGCAGTGCTTAAACAATGGAAAAAACACAAACTTTGTCCAAAATCCTCTTATGTTTAGCTGTTTTCCACTTTTTCTTTGGTCATTTTAGCCTTTTTGGCCAGGGTGAAGGGAGTATCTGCCATCAAACAAGAAGACAGCCACATGTAGCTATGATGGTGTTTGCTAGTTCACCTTACATGCATTAATGTAATAACGTGGTTAGCCTACTCAACGTAATTACACACGAACAACATTAAGCTACTGATGCAGAGAAGAACAGCTAAGGGAAGGGGCCAGGACTCTCCTCTTCGGGTTTTTGGGGGATGTTGCTAATTCCGGGTCCGATAACAGGCAACCCACAAGCAGTAGATGTGCACGGTGTGAGGTCTCGCAACAAGCTATCAAATACGGCGCATTTCTCGGCTTTAAAAAAGAACGCTATGCGGCGCCAGGTGTTTCATCAGATTTGAGGTGTTACCTCCTTTGACAGTATCACAGTATCAGCTTAAAGCACTTGTTGCAGGCTGCTGAGTTTGCATATTTTGCTGTGAAGTACAGCCAGACTTTTGACCGCTTCGCCTTGGGCATTTTTAATCTGTAGCTTTGCTCTAAAAGAACGTACGTACCTGGACCCGCCTACTATCCTCGGAACGTAAAATGATTGGCTAGAATCTAAAGCGTATCATTCCATACCAGTTGGTGGCGCTAATGCACCTTTCAGTTGTTTGCCAACCGCCAATACAAATGTAAGGAAGAAGAAAGTGTATCACAGCTCAGGGAAAAAAGCACCGAAATAAAGCACCGAAATGTGCGCTGCTTTTCGGTCTGGTTACTACCGTTTATGTCAGAACCGGTGCCATCATGGCACCGGATACCGGTACCCATCCCTACAGTTGACTATAGAATATTTAGTAGCGAAGAAATTTCACAACTGGACTTGTTACACAGGTGGCATCCCTTTCTTTCACAAATGCTTGTAGAATCAGTCTGTATATGTGTTTTATTTTATACACCTGTGGCCATGAAAGTGACTGGAACATCTGAATTCAACAATTTGGATGGGTGAGTTTGAGAACTGTATGATCGGGGCGATCGTGGCTCAAGAGTTGGGAGTTTGCCTTGTAATCGGAAGGTTGCCGGTTCGAGCCCCGGCTTGGACAGTCTCGGCCATTGTGTCCTTGGGCAAGACGCTTCACCCGTTGCCTACGGGTGGTGGTCAGAGGGCCCGGTGGCGCCAGTGTCCGGCAGCCTCGCCTCTGCTGCCGGAGCTGTGGCTGCAATGTAGCTTGCCATCACCAGTGTGTGAATGAATGGGTGAATGACTGGATATGTAAAGCATTTTGTGGTCCTTAGGGACTAGTAAAGCGCTATATAAATACAGGCCATTTACCATTTACCATGTTATAGATTTATCTATGTTATAGATTTATCTATGTTATAGATTTATCTATGTTATAGATTTATCTATGTTATAGATTTTTCTATCTCTGCAAAAATTGCATGCACGCTTTACAACATGTATTACAGAATGCATTTGCACTTATTTATCATAGCAAGCCATCTCTGTTATCCCTCTGTCAGTTACATTAACAGGATTAATTGTAGAAAAAAAAGATTGGATTCTTTTGGTTTATTATTTAATCAGATCAGGTTGATTTATAAAACAGAGGGGATTTGACTGTAAAAGAAGGTTATTCTTTTAAAGTAGAAAATGCAAAAGCAAAATCTCTCTTTCCCCATTACCTTGATTATAAAACAGTTAAAAAGAGTTGATTTGAACATCTAAGACCCACAGATTGAACTGATTAAGAGTTCTGAAATGAACTGTGGGTGCCTTCAAGGAGAAATTAAAGACCCCTAAAATCAATTGTAATTCTCTGGGGAACCTTAAGGCACACTGCTATCTGTAATTGCTAGAATATGCAATACTTTTATATGGGATTTGATAATGGACATGAAATAGAGAAGGAGTGATGTAGGTGATAGCAATATATAATAAGCATTTTTTTCTTGCTTTACACTTTTATCTCCCTCTTTTTCTGTCAGTCAGCCTCATCCCTCTTTTCTTGGCCCATCCCTGGATGCATGCTGGGAGCCGCGACCTGCTCCTTTATCAACACAGAGCCAGGTGCACTCTGGGAGCTTCCTGCTTGCCCTTTATCAGCACAGGCTACACAGATGTAAGCGTAGGTTTGTGAGCTTCTCGGTGGATACGCGCGCCTGTGTTTGTGTGTGTGCATGTCTGCCAGACACGGAGGCAGATCGTATTTTTTTCGGGGTGCTCGATTGGGCGAGAGCAGATTGCGTGTCGGTGCCTGCATCAATGTGGACACGCGAATATGTGTGTATTTGTGTCCTGGCAAAGTGTGGATGTGTGTGAGAGAGAGAGCAGAGGGATCATATCCCAAGCCTCTCCCAGGGGACTCGGGGGGCCTATAACTTCAAAGGGCCATGAGGGCCAGCAACGGCAGCCTGTCCGCCAAGGGGGAAATCCTGTTGATGTGGCGGGGCCTGCCTTGGCAAGACTAGTAGCTAACACCGGAGCCTGGCGTTCGCACAGACTGCCACCACCCATGCCGGTTTAAATCCTGAACCACACTGCGATCCTACAATCCCGTCGTGCCCCCCTTCCCTCTTCTCAGGCGAAAATATCCAAATTAGAGGGGGATGATATTTCAGGAAAAAAAAAATCACAGCTTTGATTTAAGACCTGAAAAGTAAACAAAAAGGGCAGATTTAGTTTGTGATTCGACAATACATTCACTGTTAGTTATGATTTTCTGCATGGTGGCTTCTTTCTGTCTTCGAGCTGCGCTCACAAAATGAGAAGCCCACTTTAACACCCCTAGCGTAGTCAACAAAAGAGAAGAAAGAAGGGGAAAAGCCTTAAGCCTTCAAAGTGGCTGACTGGGGAGACAGCGAGGGAAACAGCTTTGCCTTTAAAACGTTTGGAAACACTTTTATCTCATCAAGCTCGACTGATCACAAAGAAAATTGATCTGTACCAGGCAAGAGGTTCTTCAGTGCACTTTGTACTCCTCCGTGATTTGCTTGACAGGTTCCTGCTGAGGGACTTAGTTTTCAAAAGGGATTTTGATGAGGCTGAGGAATGATGTGGATGTGACGTTAATGTGTCGACTATTTTGAAATTGTTTTGATTTTGTAATGACTGACTAGCTTTTAGGGTTTTTTTTGGTCCGGAAATTATCTCCATTATCCTCTTTTGTTAAATACAACAATACACAGAAAGCATTGTTATGTCTGCAGCCACTTTTATCGGACAGAGAAGAAAAACATTTATGTCAAATGAACAGTCAAATATTGGCTTATTCCACTAGGCAGTAGAGCAATTTAAAGCAACTATATTTTGACAAACGCAGCTTGTGGCTTTACAACTAAGAAGGAAGGCATTCTTGGAATTACTGTAATATTTAAAGAGGTGAATGCAATGAGGCAATAAACCCTCCCCACACCCAAAGTGTTGTGTATATTAATAGTATGACCCAGTAATGTCACGTAAGGGTTTGGATTTGGAGGGTCGGTGGAGAGATCTGCATTATGTTTTGGGGAAAGAAAACCCATCTGTAAGCCTGAAATAAAAATGGCAAATAAAGCAGTTGTGCTCCAGCACAGTCAAATGTGGTCAGTCATTGAGTCACATAGTCAAGGAGAAGGGAGACAGTGAACCCACTAAGTTAATATACCTTTGAATATCAGATGGCTTCTGGATTATTACAATTTTACTGCCAGGGGGGTCAATTGGGAATTACTCTAAATCTTGTCTCCGATTTTCTACCTCGCTGTCATAAATATGCAAAGCACACAAGGACACTCTCAAGGCAAAAACCATGAAATGAAGTCTTTTCTATTTCCTTGCCTTCACCAGCCCCATCCTCTTCTGTCCTGGCCCATCTTCCCTCACTCTGCCCTGTAACCTCAGCCAGTGCATTATCTCAGGGACACTGACATCAGCCATGTGGAGAGAAAGTGGCAGCTCTTGAAAGCGGAATGAACGTCTCAATTCTCGAATTTGCGTGTTTTTTCCTGTTCTGAATGGCCGAGGCAACTCAAAATATGCCGGTACCTCAAACACACCGTTGTACTTAACTGAATTTGGTTTATAAAGTCGTGTCAGGATCTCTCAGCCTTACAATGGACTCCATGTGATATCACCACATCTTAATTTTGTTTCTTTCACAATCAGAGTACAGCAGGTGACTTGTAATGATAGCGCTATCTAATAACGCAGGTGTTAAAAGTTCCATATCCAAGGCTTCAGCATAGCTGATGATTAATAACGCTTCATGGGCTTTTTAGGAGATTTATTCAGGAGGAAACTTGACAAATGTCTAAAGGCGCCTTCATCCTGCAATTTCTGTAATCTTATAAATTTATTCCAAACCACACTGTGTGACATGGATCAAACAAACGTGGGTAAATAGTACCAACTGTACGATGCACTGCATCTACACTAGTGTGGTCATGATAACAGCTGGAGGATGCATCATACAAAGAAGATTCTGCTGCTGAAATTCAACTACATCTCCTTCTTTGTTGGAGTCCCAAACATGTTTTTTTTTTCTTTCTTTTTTTGCATTTATTACCACCATCATTTCTGTTTAGACTTGTTTTTGTTTTTCTGCTTTTCCTTGACAAATGCCAACGTGTGGCTGAGCAGCAATTACACTGTAAAAATTGTAATTTTATTCACGATGGCCATCTTTTGTTTGTGATCACACAAAATCAAGAGTGAATGCCCATTTTAACGCCTTTTAAGGCTTTAGTCCAAATAAAATCAATTATTTTCCACCAAATCAGTCTGTTTGTGGTATTTTGGTGTCTTTACCATACAATTTCCCTGCTTTTCACCCATTCACACACTGACAGCAGTAGAGCTACCATGTAAGGTGCTGGCTTATCATCAGAAGGAACTTTGGATTGAGTGAAACAGAAACAGACTTTCAGAGCATGATTAGTGGACAGCAGGATCCACAAAGTAGACTACAGCCACGCTTCTCAAAGAACCACCAGTGACGATGGTTTGTAGGAGGCATGGATGCAATTTATCTCCCTCTCTATTCTTTTCTTCTTGCCTCCTCTGATTTGGATAAAGGAATAAATAAAAGAGAACTAGGGGAGTAGACACAGCTGTAATTGGAATTTTTACACATTTTGTCTCCATTTAAATCACATCAAAATTGCTTCCTGTGGCAGAGTCTGATGTTTTGGACAGCAACTGTGTGATTTTAACAGCATGGCAAAGCAAAATTGTCTTTTTTTTTTTGCTTTTTTTTTTTGCTTTACCATAAAATAAAACCTATTATTGCTCTGCTGCTGATGAAGACCTTTAAGAGCAGCGAAACAACAGACTAAAAGGAAACGGTAGTGGCAAGAATCGAGGAACTTGTGTGTTAAGCACTATCAAAAAAAGAAGCTTTCCTGAAAGTGGACTGCAAAATGGCAAATATGAGGGCTGGGACAGGAAAGCGAAGGAAACAGAAGAAAAGAAAATGAAGGATAAAAGCATTCAAGCAAGGTATAATTCCCTATCCATAACCAAAAGTTCTCTACTTACCAAAAAGACTTATTCGTTTTCATATGCACCAAACCTTGGGGCAGTACCTGTAAAACTAAAGCTTTTATAAGTATGGATGACTATAAACATGCCTCCAAGCAATCTTCAGAGGTGTAGGATCATTTGTATTTCATTGTCACCCTTTTTTCCACGGCTAACTCCCACTGAGTTGAGGAAAAGCCTATTATGAGCAGTTTGTCTAAGAGTGCAGAGACTTAATATGCTTCAGTATTTCAAAATGCCCCTATACATGCCACCTACGCTGTCTCAAGGAAACCACTTATGAGTATTTTAATGCAATGCAGTGTGCGTGTGTTTTTATGTGAATGCATGTTTATGCATGCATTTCTTGAAAGAAGCTAAGAATGTATGCATACTGCAGTTGGAGCTGCTGTTGTTGCTCATGTTATAATAAGGTATGTGTGCTGTGTCTCTACATTTCTTTTTGCAAGAGTCTCCATTTGCTCTGCAGCGAAATGCAAGTGCATGTGAATTTTTTGTATTTGCCTTACTGTATTGCCAGTCGCTGTCACTCAGCCTATTAAAGCATTTACACACCGGATATTTTGTGCGTTAAAATACTTCTCTGACTCATCTATTCTTAATGCAGCCATTCACACCGACCGGGTAATTGAGCTGGACAAATGTTCAGCAGTTATCGCTGTGAGCCAAGCTCAATTTTTTTGATGGGAAAAAACAGATCTGACCAGTCGTGCCCCTGAATTTGGCAACAAGTGTGCTCGTAGCTTAACTTGTGCACTGGTACTTAATAAATAGCAATGCTAGTTTACCTCAGACACAGAGCTAGATGCTCTCTAGGTCAATCGGCTCTCTGAATTGATTTTTCTGCCTCCCCAGACATGGCCCAAACTGTGCCAACAAGACCTCAAATTGCCCCACTAACATCCTGAAATATGTAGAAAAGCAGTTGTGACACAGCTTCAGCTCCTGGATCAACCCATGAAATTCTCCCTGCTGCTTACTTCTCATGAGAACTGGATGAACCTAGAATCTCAGTTTCTTCCTTTAATTGTTTAGAAACATCAGGACCAGCTCATCATCACTTCCTGTCGACTTCTTTTTTTCCCACAGTTTGTCATTTGAGGATGAATTACATGACAAGTTTGAATCGAACTCACTTTTTTTACAGCTTTTTCAGCAAGTAATGGCCTTTACCCCACAGACCTCAGTGAGTGAGTATTGAAAAAACAGCTAGGTTTAGAATAGAATAGAATTCAACTTTATTGTCATTGCACATGCACAGGTACAGGGCAACGAAATGCAGTTTGCATCCATCCAGAAGTGCTTTAGTGATATAGATATATTACAATATATATTAGCAATAATATAGATATGTAAGTATATTACAGAAATGGGTCTATTATGGGATGTTATAATGTACACGGTATGAAGAATGTTATGAATATTCTATAACTATAAGTAAGGATGCAACGATACTAATTTTTTCAAACCGATACGATACCGATACTTGGATCTGAGTACTTGCCGATACAGAGTACAAAAAAACGATACTTCTACCACACACACACACACACACACACACACACACACACACAAATACAATTAATTGGAAGACAGGTTTTATTATATTCCCTGCCGATAAAAAATAAAATCTTAATAAAAATGACCACAAAAAAATTTCAAGTGAAAAATAAGCACTTCTGTTAAATTATTGCAGAGTCTCCACATTGTAATTTTACAAAATATCACTGAACTATTGGCACTGTCTCGAGCTTTCGGAATAATAAATAAACACTTCTGTTTGGAATAAAATAAATACAAATTAGGTTTGCGAATAAAATAAACTTTTAAATTATTGCAGAGTGTCCATATTGTAAACAAACAAACAAAATAATTATTATTAAATAAATAATAAAATATAAAAAATTATAAAATAAATAATAAATAAAATAGTAATTGGCCCCCTAGTGCCCCCCCTACAACAGAAATGACAAGCCACCCTCTGATTAATGAAATAAGTTGGTATCGGTTAACTTTTACGAGTATGAGTACACACACATTTTACAGTATTGGCCCCAATACCCGATACCAGTATCGGTATCGGTGCATCCCTAACTATAAGTATGTACAGGCTGTAGTGAGTACAAGCTATGTACAGGCTATGAACAGGATATAAATATGAAGTAAAAAAACTATACAGAAATATGAAATATACAGTTATACAGAAATGTGAACTATGCAAGTTATAAACAGTTGTAGGATTAAAAATGATCGTATGTACAGAATGATTATTTACACAGAACTATACAGTAGTGCAGTTAAGATAAGTGAGATATGTGGGTAATTTCTACAGAGGCTATATAAAGTGCTAGTGGTTGTGAGTGGTGGTTCAGTCCATGTTATTATTGTGTGTTTGAGGGTACGGTTGTCCATTGTGTGTGTGTAGGTGGTTGTGGGTGTTTGTTTGTTCAAACAATGAGGGTTCGTTTCTGGCAACTAATTTGCTAATTGTTTAATTTAAAACAAAACGTTTAAAACACGGAAAACATTTAAAGCTAAGTAATAATTTAAATGCACGAGTCAGACACATACAATATCAGTTTGCAAAGTTTGGCTAATCTGAGCAACACTAGTAGCAGTAGCCCTGGCTTCTTCTTGGTTACATCCACAACTTGGTGTGCATTATATGATTATAATCCACAGCAATCCATATAATCAATTTCATCTGGCTTCTGCTGTTTGGTTCCGGTTTAGTTTGGCACAGAGGTATAAACTTTGGCCATATGTCTTTTCTTTAGTGGCCACAAAAAGGAGGGACTGTCAACCAATTTCCTGTTGGTAGGAGGATTGCAATGCTAACTAGCTAACGGTGGCAAACCGCACATTATATATGCTACGGTGTTGTTCAGTGTCTGTGTGTAAAAAAACATTTTCAGAGTACAAGAATGTGTTGTCAGTTGCACGACAAGTACCAAATGTTCACAAACTGTTGTAGCTGCAGCGATATCTGTCATCATATGCAAATATTACACTACTTTGTCAAGGGTAATGTACTACACAAGCATGATGTAGCATACACAGTGTACGTCATGAATGTATACTACCTAAAGTATTCAAAATGAGATGCACAAATTCTCCCCTACTAGCTTGAAGGGCTTTTCAGAGGTGATGTGTCAACTTTATACCCGCCTCCCTTTTTTTGCCATTATTTTTTACGATGCAACCATTAAAAGGTTTTGGCACACACAGACACACACACACCATTAATAGCACCATTAATATAGCAGCATTTAATGATCTTTGCCCAAGTGGGGATACAGGCTATGTTTTCTTTAAGCTAGCAAATAGCTAAGCTTTAATGCGTTGTCTTTCTTTTATATCGTGAAGCGCTCTGATCTTGACTTCACTCACATGAAATATAAAGCGTGTGCATATAATATATACACTCATCTTGCAGTATGCAAACCCATCACACACTAATGCTTTGACTGCTTCACCCTGGAGCCATCATTGCATTTCTGGCAGCACTGGTGGTCCCTTCCCACTTTCCTTTTACAACATCTAGGGCTATTCAATAAAGAAGCTTCGGGGAGCTCTGAGGAGCAGGACGGAAAAAATAGAGTGAGCATTCAATTCTGCCTGAATTATCCCTGGGTTTGTGTGCTCACCCTGATAAAAAAAAAAAAAAACAGAGAAGAAATCTATGGCTTATTTAAAGGCCACTGCGTCGTGCTCAAATCCGTCTCTCTCAAACAGGACCTAAATTTTGCATGCCCGTAAGGAAACAGCTTCTGCACTTTACAAGTAACATGGCACATTGTTAAGCGTGACACTACATGCTGGGATTTCTTGTTGAATTCGGAGGCCTATATGCTCGTACTGCCATCGTGGCAGCCTGAATGTGACCATTGACGGAGTGCGTGTCCTCACACAAAGGTCGCGGCTTTCCGCTGAGAGCCCTCATTACTCCCAGTTTGTCAATAACGTGTCAGTTTAAACCCTTCTGAGTGCAAACTCTTAGCGTCAAGCAGACGATTTTTGGAGTATTAATGGACTTCAAGCGTGATATTCTGTTGTGGCGAGAAGGAGATTACAACTGCTGTGGGAGAAAGCCATTTGGCTCGTATTTTGCGAAAATCCTGTAAGCGGGGGGAAATTTGAGACGAAATTACGGCACAATGGCTTCTAGAGATGACACAGCAGAGAAGGGGAGTAAGAAGGGAGGGAGGAGGGGGAGCGGGAGGAGACGGGATGAAACATTAAAATCAGATCTTTACAAGTAAAAGGGGAGCAAAGGGGAAAAAGAGCCTCCATCCTCACGGTTTACATTAAGTGGGGGAAAAACTGATGTATACCAGCAAACCTTGCATTTAATTAAGCAGGTCCCCTCAGCCTCTTTTTTTCTATTGGCGAGCCAGCATAATCATTTCATATATGCTGCGATATCATCTGCTTAATGTGCTATTTTACCATAAAGTTAAACCTGGGCGATAAATCTCGCTGTGCTCTCCATTAATAGATGCAGAGCCTCGCTGAATAATGTGTGCATTAGATTAGATGCACTACAGAAGTGAACCACCATGCAGGGAGAAATACTTCAAGTTAATCTCCCTTGGTGGTTCCCGAAGGATGAGAACTTAGTGCCCCTTCCCTTGGCTATAGGTGTAGTGTGGAGGAGGTGTGTGTGTGTGTATGTGTGTCTGCAAATGGGGAAAGGAGAAAGATTGAAAGATAGCCCGGAAGCCTGCATGTATATTCAAAGGCGTGTTCCCCTCGTAAGCTTCTGATAATTCATTTCAGTCGCACAATACATTCACACGCTCCGAGTTCACGCCAGAAAACCTCAACAAAACCGCTTTCACGCACACACACTCCAGCCGGACATTCAGAATCGCATCACAATTCGTATTCATTCCGAGCACGGCGCATGTTGAAATGCGGCTTTTCAAAGACATCAACACATTTTCTACTATATCTGCACAGTTAAGATTGGCCCCAGAGAACCCTTTGAATTTCTGACATTACATTCAGACCTCATTCTCTCCCCTTTCCTCCCTTAACATACTCCTGTTCCCTGATTTCCAGCATGCGTGAGGAGTGATTTGAGGTGACCTCGTTACAGAGGAGGACAATACAACAAAAGAACGGGGTTATGAAATCGAGGAATTCTATTTCCACCCTCCTGGCCATTCATCCCCCTGCAATAGTAGGAAGAGGATTCATTATTTGGTACCCTCTCTCCGCAATCTTGTGAATTTGCATACTCTATGTAGATGGTTGAACGTAGCGTGTGTCGGGCTATGTGTGTGCGTCATTCTCCTCAACTGTACTTGTGGGCATGAAGATAAAAGGTAGGTGGGGTTAAATTTGGTGGGAGGTAAAGGTAAACCTGCAGGATATTAGTGCAATAACAAACAATGTAAGCTAGTGTGCTTGTTTGTGTGAAAATGACAAAAATAAAGACAGACTAGAAAAGTGACAGTGAGTCCGATGGTGTGTATAATTAGGTCTAAGTATATAAATGTATCCCTCTGTGCCCCAAGTTTCCCCTTGAGCCCTAAACACCTACTTAATAACCGAATCATTGACGCTCTGCATTCCTGCGAGCTGCCGCCATCACAAGGGCGGGTGAAGTTCCTCGTGAGGGTCAGCGGACGTTCAGCCCTCTTAAAGCTGAGTCAACTAAAGTGCAGACGTAAAAGCAAATGTCAACCCAGAGGCCCACAAGGCAGCGTGAGTCGAGTCAACAGCACAAAAATGGGCAGAGAGAGAGAAAAAGGAAGAAAACTGAGAGAGAAAGTGAGTTTTGAGACAAATTACCTGCAGGTTTATAATTAAAGCTACCATGACATGTTTAGTTCTGACTCCAATGCATAACATAACAACAAACATGTATCAGATCCATTAATTATCTCTTTCATTATCCATTAGGAATCTTTTGGACAATTAGTCAAATTTCATGTACCTTTTTTGACCCTGTGACAGACTGGTGACTTTTCTTTGGTGTACCCAGTGCCTCTAGTACTATGACAGCTGGGATAGGCTCCATCCCATCTGTGATCATTAACTGGATAAGAGTAAGAATGGATCGGTCTAGTTCTTGAAGCTTTGAAGACAAAGGACAAAAAATATTGGAAAAAATTATTAAAGATAAATAGCAATGAGAGAAAAGAGCACTTTAAGCAATTAAGGTTCTTACAAAAACTGCAATAAAAAAAATTCAAAAGACACTTGCTAATTTTTGGATTTTGAGTATGGGTAATAAAATAAAAGAACCATCATGCATTTCTCATAATTGAAGCCAGATGCTCGCTTAATACAAATCTTTAAAGCTGCTTTAATTTAACTGTTTAAAAAAAAACATTGTAATATAAAAGTAGCCACATTTTTGTAATGAAGTTGAAGAGAATTGTCATTAATCTTTCTCTTGGCTCAGATCATCAGTTAACTGTTTGGCCAGCAGCTTTAGTTTTTGTCTTCGCAAGCTACATTGTAGTCACAGCCACCCTGGGGCGCACTGGCAGAGGCGAGGCTGCCGGACACTGGCCCTATGACCACCACCAGTAGGCAACGGGTGAAGTGTCTTGCCCAAGGACACAACGACTGAGACTGTCCAAGCCGGTGCTCGAACCGGCAACCTTCCGATTACAAGGCGAACTCCCAACTCTTGAGCCACGATCGCCCGTTATATACAAGGGTCACTGTGATAAGGCTGACTTCTTCTTCTTTTTTTTAATTTCTAACACTGGTTAATGGGGCAGCTGAAGAGACCGATATATCACTAAGGATGCGATGGAGACCAAGTGCATAAAAGGGAGTGAATGCTAATAGCAACGTAATTCTAAATTAATGCTGCTTCTTTTCATTTTCCCCAACTGGCCTAAAATGGTTTTTGTGTTGTACTATATTAAATATTGGCAGTGTTTCCCTTCAAAGAAAGATTAAAGTGTACATAGGGTTAAAAATTGTCTAGATGGAGCCGAGGGGTGGAAGGGTTCGGGCTACTGTTAGCTGCTTTGACCAATAATTTTCTCTCTTTTTTTCCCGGTTCAGTCGTCTCAGTATCCCGTCTCTGCTTTCCGCAGATGATGTGGTTCTGTTGGTGTCATCGAGCCATGACCTCCAATTCACACTGGTGTGGTTTGCAGCCAAGTGTGAAGCACTTGAGATGAGACTTAGCACCTCCAAATCTGGGGCCATAATTCTCAATTGGCAAAAGGTGCAGACTTTGGGTCAGGAACAAATTGCTGCCCAAAGTCGAGAAGTTTAAGTGTCTTGGGGGTCTCATTCATAAGTGAGGGAAGAGTGGAGTGGGAGATTTCCAGATGTCGGTTTATCAGTTTATCTCTGTCTCTATTCCTACCCTCACCTATAGTCCCGAGATGTAATGACCAAAAGAATGAGATTGTGGATACAAGTGGAAGAACTGACGTTTCCCCGACAGGTATCTGGGCTCCACATCAAAGGGAGTCAGGTGAGGTGGTTTGGGTATTTAACTACCATATTTCCTGAATGCCTCTTAAGTTGCATTTTTCAGGCATGTCCTAAAGCAGGGGTCTCCAACTCCAGGCCTCGAGGGCCAGTTCCCCCCAGGTTTTAGATCTCACCCTGGGTCCACACACCTGAATCAAATGATTAGTTCATTAGCAGGCCTCTGGAGAACTGCAAGACATGTTGAGGAGGTAATTTAGCCATTTGAATCAGCTGTATTGGATCAAGGACACATCTAAAAACTGCAGGACACCGGCCCTCGAGGCCTGGAGTTGGGGACCCCTGTCCTAAAGGGAGAAAGACTAGATGAGCTGGCTTAGGGAAGGACTGGATATTCAACTTGTAGAAGGGAGAAACATGCATCAGTGCACTCGACAGAGATGTTTAATATGCACTTATGTCCCAATTAAAATCTATTAAAACAACTGCTGTGAAAATGGATTCCAAGTTATTACATACCCCTCTGATGCAAAAGTGTTGAAATATTCTGTTTACTTTTTATCAGATTCATCAAAGCAATAATATGATGCCTCCGTCTCACTGCACATAAAACAGCAACAGCTGATGGCTGGTGATGACATGGCGTGTCAACAGGAAATGGAAAGAGAGCCACCCCACCTCTTCTGTGCCTTGTGTCTCTCACTTTGGTTTCGCTTGCTCTCAGACTCATGTGTCACTCCAGGAGCTGGGGAATTAGGCGGCGGTGGCGGAGGGGAGAGAGTGAATGCTACTGCCGGCACCCATAAACTAGTTACACGTGCATGTTTGCGTATTGATATGCTGACAGTCTATGATCCAACAAAACATCTCCCTGCCCTCCCGCAGCCTCTGAACGCGAAGACGTACTTCAACATCGCCCAAGGATTTGTTAATTAGCTTGCCAACATCTGTCCTCTCTATGCAAGATGGGATTAGAACACAAAAAAAAAACAGAACACCCGTCGTATGATCACCACCTTTCCGCAACAGCACCCATAACAACAGATGTCAACCGCCCTCCACCCCCACCGCAATAGCTGAGAGGTAAGGAGAATTAAAAAAAGAAATGACTCATTTTTTGTTATGTGATCCCTCTTTAATTGACGTTAGCATGTTGTTGAATAATACATGCCCTTCTTTGGTAGAGTGCTGCAAAGTGATAAATTGTGCATGTGTATTTGGGTGTAGGTGGGTATGAATGGGGGTACAAGCTACTTTGATGTGAAACTCATATCCTGCTTATAATGTCGTCCAGGGGCCAAACGGAATTGATAAAGGGATAACTTTTGCTCTTACGGGATGATTATACTTATAATTAAGTTGTACGGGACAGATCCAGGAGATGAAGAGGAGGGTGAAATGGTGAGGAGTTCTCTCCATTCATTTTTTCTGTTGAAGCTTTGGGTACACAGAGCTCAATGTGGTCTCCCCAGACATTGACCAATGAAGTAATTACATTTATGTGAGTGTGTAGGATTGATTCATCAAACAACGCTTGCTACAGAAAGCTTCTGATTTAATTGGAGAGCGGATGACACATGCATCTTCCTGTGATAACAGATCATTTTTTATCAAAATGAAATCACCCCCCCCCCCCCCCCCCCCCCAGTATTATATATGGAATTCAGTACTGCCCTGAGTCACTGATATACAATTTGGCCTATAGCAATTACACAATTGCTATAGAGTCGCAATTATTCATGATTTGAGAGGTGCAGGAGGTACAGTGCCATTTGTTACTTGGTGGACACAACACCAAGTAACAAATCTGTTGAAATATCTCATCATTGATCTTTCAGCTGTTAATACAAAATGTACATATGCTCGTAATGTATGTGCAAAACGGTTACTGAAATTTTTTCCCTGCAATATGTACACCATAACATGTGACTGACAGCTACATGATTGGAGGGGGAAGACTCAAACTCCCAAGCTAATGGCAGTGGTTGAGAATGCTTACTAGATCCTAAAAAAATAACATCACAGTGCAAAAACACTATTTTAATTTATAGGTTAACATGCTGCTTAAAGAATCTTAGGAACATTCATAGTCAAGTCAAGTCAGGAAGTGTACTTCAAAGTGTACTGCTCAGTGCAGCATTTTGCAGCTGTAGCTGGTTATTTTTGGCACACCAGCAGCTGAAGATTCATTTTCTTCTTCTTACATGCTGGCACTCTACATGGGGTAACTGTTCAGTACAAAAGGTATTAATTCAATAATTACCAAATTTAAAAAAACAACAACTAATTGATTCTAATTGATTGGTATCAGTATAGACCAAAATTGATGTAACACAGTAATAAGGAAGAAAAAATAAAGGAAAACTGATTTAAAGGTTGAAATTAATAAAAGTAGTTTGGTAACTTAATGCAAACTACCAACATTGTTATTACCAAACATAATAATTGATAATTACATGGTAATATAATTACATAAGATCATCACAATATTTTTTTAGCTTTTTTATTTTGAAACCTTTACCCCAACATTAACAAGTTATAGTGCTATCCAACCCAAATACAATAAAGCAATGATAAATAAGAATTCTGAACTTTGTAAAGGTCAAATCCTTAAAATCTAATGTGTCAATGGAAAATTGCACTTAGTAGTCAGTATAGTCTTTTAATGATATAAGTTTGCATATGGTAGAATACTGCATGTAATCATTTGTGTTTAGAAGTATATAGTTGGTGGCATATTGAAAGAATGTCTCATCCTAGGAGGTCTGTAACATTCCAGGGTGTTCTGGCGTTCACCCCCACATCCTAGGAGCATGGGAAAGGTTGTACCTTGTCTTATTGTTTTACGGTAGGATTAACGTAGCTATGTCAGTTTTAGTCTAAGTGCCTTTTTCACATATAGATGAACTGTTGGACTTTCCAGACCAGCAGGTTAAGGGAAGTCGTTTATGGGGTCACACTCTGACACACACACACACACACACACACACACACACACACACACACACACACACACACACCACACAAGCACCCACTGAAGTATAAATAAAGACCGGGGCAGTCTCTCATTTGCGAATCTTGGAGCCTCACTCTGTGTGTGTGAGCTCTGGAGGCTGCCCTTGCTAGCAAGAAAATCTATGTGTTTCTCCTCTCTGTGTCAGGCGTTGTGTGGAGGCGAGGAAGAAGGAACCCAAACGCAGGACTCACAGGTAGGTGAAGACTGGTGAAGGTTTATTATAAGGAGTGGAGGAACAGAGGGTGAACGGACACTGACTGGCTGGAACACTGAATGGCTGACTGAACGGAGAGAACACGGGGAGGACAACATCACACGAACATCAATGACACGACAAAGAACGAGTAGAAACAGAAGACTTAAATACACAGACTGATGAGGATGATAATGAGAGACCGGTGAGTACACAGCTGAACATAATCTGGCTAATGGCACGAGACGAGGTGACACAGGAACAAACGGGAAATGAAACAGGCAGTGGCAAAATAAACTGAACATGAACAAAACGGAAAGCACTGGGTCACCGACCCAGGAACCCTGACACTCTGATTCTCTGCTGAAGAAGTGTTTTAGAATATATCTCTTAACATAATGTAATTTCATTTTTTTTAATCACTTAATCCATTTTTTAAGTTGTTCAGTCAATAAATTGACAAATATTTTGAGTTTTAAGCTGATCAATATTGTTTTTTATTATCTATAACAATGCTTTTCACAATCTCTTCATAGTTGTTGTGAGCAAATTTGAGATTTTTAAGATAAGTAAACAGGTGAGATTAGTTTGGATAAGGAAAGGAGTACTTTGGGGGTCTTTACTGAGATATAACAGTGGAGACAGGACAGGAAAGCTGGGAGAGAGAGCAGCGGGTAGACATGCTGTAAATGGCTTTGGAGCAGATTTGAACTCGGGCCTCTGCCATAGCCTTGGGTCACTACACCTTCATCAAGGCAAGGATTTCTGTCACTAAGACAATCTGTTAACTTTAACCGGTTTAAACAAAGTTACATATTTTACCTGCCCTTTAATATTCCCTGAACCTAACAACACAAAGCACATGAAGAATGGCGAGCTCAGCAATTACATCTTTTTACATTCATGTAGCAAAACTTTTCAAACAGTGAACAGTAAAATAGGAACTGAATTTTGCGGACGATTTCCTGTAGCAATGCAAACTGATAAAAATACTTAAAAAGTAATTCATTCAGATTGTAAGATTTCAGATTTCTGCACCCATTTCAGCAGAATAAATGTAGATGATTTAAAGAACTTGGCTCCCGTTAAAGACACAGCTATGAATGGTTGAGCAAAAATCACATTCACACAGGGGCCATCTGGTCAGCGATGGCCCTGAAATTATGCAGATTGTATCTTTTTCATGACTGACAATGTTCTGTTTTTTGCCTAAGATTAGATTAGATGTTTTCTTCAGCGTCAGTCCAATATTGTATTAAATTATCAGAGTCAAAACGTGTCATTTGTGCAAATGGCACTTAGCCATTTGTACCATCTGAATGCGTTCCCAGATGATATCTTACACGAACAGAACCCAGGGAGGAGTTAACAGCGTGAAATAAAAAGAAACCATGACTTTTAACTGAATGCAGGAAGCTGGCTGCCTACAGTACACTGGTCACGTCACATACAGTGAAATGTTGCCCATAGGATCTCTGCACAGATGTTGTAATGAGCTCTTCAAACCTAAAGAGGCAGGCATAACTCACATGTTATGCTGTCGCTATGACAATGGAAGGGTTTATCACTGACGGTGGCTTGTGGGGAGAGTGTGTGCACTGAGGAGTGGGGTGGGTGGGGGGCACTGAGATAGCAAGCATGAGAGAAATAAAAAAATCTCCTCCAGCATCCCATGCATGCATAAAGAGGCATGCTTCAGCATGTCTAGGGGTAACAGCAGGAGTTAGACTGCCGCAGCTCAGTGAACACTTTCAGGCAACGTTTTCTACTGTATCCCTTGCAGCAGTACTAACCTTCTGTCCCACCCCTCTGCCTCTCACACTTTTCTGAGTTTCCTCGCTTGCATCTCTGCCTCTCTAGCTCTGTCTTGCCCATCTCTCCCTCCCACAGTGTCACGAGGGTAAAGAGAAAAAAAGAAGACGGGGTATCTCCTTTAACACGACAGGGCCCCAGAGGTGATGGCTGACAAAATAATCTAACTTGCACAAACCACAGCAGTGTATTTATTCATATTTCTGAAAAATAAAAAGACATCTCTGCAAGCAGCTAGTGCTGTATGAGTGTACTTCTAGACCAGACCATCAAAGTATGGCTTTTGGAGTGTCTAGAGCACAATTTGGGGTCACAGAAGTGCAAGGCTCGCTAATATTCTGATATTAAGAGAAAATATATGAGGAAATTTATGCTTCAGCAATTTTTTTTTTACACCCGACACATCCTTAGGTGGTTTAGCCTGAGTGAAACTGGCCAAACACAATATGCAAAGCAGTTGATACAAAAATGGCAGCAGTCAGCTTAGCATGCTCGTCGTTGGGCACAAGACCTGGACAGCATAAGCAAACATGTATATGACAAGGTTTTTAGATTAGCAACTGGCTTAATTCAATGTAAATTTCATCATGAAGTACTTGAGCAGTGGTGTAAAACTGTTTAGGCTTCTATTTTAAGATTAGGCTTAAAACTTTCCTTTTTGCTAAAGCATATAGTTGGGGCTGGACCAGGTGACCCTGAATCCTCCCTTAGTTATGCTGCAATAGACGTAGGCTGCCGGGGGATTCCCATGATGCATTGAGTTTTTCCTTTCCAGTCACCTTTCTCACTCACTATGTATTAATAGACCTCTCTGCATCGAATCATATCTGTTATTAATCTCTGTCTCTCTTCCACAGCATGTCTTTATCCTGTCTTCCTTCTCTCACCCCAACCGGTCGCAGCAGATGGCCCCGCCCCTCCCTGAGCCTGGTTCTGCCAGAGGTTTCTTCCTGTTAAAAGGGAGTTTTTCCTTCCCACTGTCGCCAAAGTGCTTGCTCATAGGGGGTCATATGATTGTTGGGGTTTTCTCTGTATCTATGAAGCGCCTTGAGGCGACTTTTGTTGTGATTTGGCGCTATATAAATAAAATTGAATTGAATTGAATTGAATTGAATTGAATTGAATTGAATTGAATTGAATTGAATTATTGCTTCCATCTTGATTGGTAATACTTACTTTGGTAATGATCAGAGCAAAAGAGAGAGATTCTGCCCATTTTGAGCTCAGTGTTCAGGCAATGGTAATGTTCTGGAAGAAGTATATTGCAGAGGGACACACCTGTGCAAGAGACAATTCTAGCTGGTGATGACTGGGGTCTAGGCTGTAAAGTGAGTACTCTAACTATACCATAAAATACCCATCAGTAGAGATGCTCCATCATTCTTCTGCTGTTCACACAACTGTTAAAAGGTAGAAAAATACATCTATTAAATTAACATCTTGCATTGAAATTTTGTTAAAGGTTCCAGGAAGCTTTAAGAGACTCACAAGAAGCTAAAACTGCAACAGTTCACCGTAGCTACTTATTTCATCTGACTGCCTCGACTCTTTCTAGGCAGAAACATCCTCCTGTGTTTTCTGTTTTACCTGCTGCTGTAATGTGGAGTCAGGATTATACACTGAGGTTTTTAAATCCTAACTAATGTAGACTCCAACATTTGCATTGCAAAAAGAAACTCGAGTGGGCAACTTTACTGAGTTTCCAAGCTCCAATAAAACTTGCTGCCTGCAGAATTTTATGTCACATCTCGAACATCTGTTGGATTAGAGATTGGCGTTCTGACTGTAAATGAGTAACATCAAGCAAACAAACACATTTATCAAAGGAGAAATTTTTTTATATGTTACAGTTTAAAATAATAGCTGTACAGAGGATACAGCTATTTGGATGTTACCTTCTAATAACATCCTTGAATCCCAGAGGACATGTGAAGCCATTTAGGAGCTGCCAGAAATCCAGTTCCACTAATGGCCACTTCAGGCTGGCTCCAAAAGTGACTCAAAAACTCCAATGTTACAATTCCCAACTTCATTACAGAAATAAACATATTTACAGTCTTGTACAACAAACAGGCCTTTATAGCTGATGTCTTACACTATGACAACTGTCGGGGGATTCATTTTTCACAACTTACCAGTTCAAATTACATTAAGATTGAAAGTTGGACATTAGTTGGCCGGTAGCCCACCAGCGGGTGCCGTTATATTTTCCATTTAATGTAAAAAGAATGACAAGAAGAACGTGCTGCAGTTTTGTAAAGTGAAGAACTAGCGTTTTATTTACAACTTATGTCACACTAATTATCAGTTATCTTAGTTATCTGTGCAACGTACCCATACAGTAGCAGTAATTGCTAACCAGGTTTGATAGCATTAGCTGACTGGTGGTAATTCTACACTGCCATCTAAATGACAAAAGAATGGGAAACCAGTGGTTGATGTCACAGTGGCTATATTGAATAAATGGAAGAAGATGAATGGCTGAATGGCTGGCTGTATGTATGTATGTATGTATGGATGGATGGATGGATGGATGGATGGATGGATGGACAAACAGACTGATGGGAATAACTTGGGTAGCTGAGTAACTTTGTTGACAAAGAGGTGGCATGAATGCATAAATTAAATGAATAAACACCTGAAATCAGAACTTCTACTGGCTCAGTAAGTAGTGTAGCGCCATAGTGTACTAGGTTACATATTAGCTTGGCAAATAAAAGGTCACTGGTTCACTCTTTGCCAAATAAACCACTCCTCTTTGGGGCTGTGTCTGGAAAGGCATCTGGTGTAAAACTTTTCCAAATCAAATATATGGAGCTATGGAGTGTGTTTATACACCACTCTACATTTAATCACTAGTTATTATTCATCTCTGGCTCTCTTAAACAGCAACCAACCAACTGGTCGCAGCAGATGGCTGTCCCTACGTGAGCCTGGTTCTGCTGGAAGTTTTTTCCTGTTAAAAGGGAGTTTTTCTGTCCCACTGTCACCAAATCCAACACGTTCTCACTCCCAAAGCGTAACATTTTACGCTAGGTGACAAATCGTCAACATATTATGTTTTCGGCTACCCACCACGTTCCTAAATGACGACCTTGGAAAAATGAGGAAATATGAGAACCGTATGGACTCAATCTACACATGTTCGCTCTTTTTCTTCAAATCGCTTAGAAACACGCTATTTAACATCATTAAAGTCCTGGTTAAGATCAGGAAAAAGGTTATGGTTAGGGCTAGGGATAAGGTTAGGTTTAGGGCTGGAATACAGGGCTGGAACGTCTATTACCGCTGGAGCGTCATTGCACTGGATTTCAGCCATAATCCGCCGCATACCATTAGAACGCCGAAGGTCTCCTTTTGCGTTCATCAAGAACGCCGCGGGACGTGACAAAACGTCGGCATGTTACGCCTCGGGAGTGAGAACGGGCTGCCAAATCGCTTGCTCATAGGAGGTCATATGATTGTTGGGGTTTTCATCTTTTTTCTCTGCGTTATTGTAAAGTCTTCACCTTAGAATATATAATGCGCCTTGAGACAATTGTTATTGGGATTTGGTGCTATTTAAATAAAATTGGAATTGAACCTGCTGTTGTGACTCCCTTGCAATAAGGGAGCAGTTAAAAGTGGCTCCATTGGATCAGTTGTTAATGAGCTAAAATGATAACAGACATTCAGAATGTGGCAGTTCATATTGTTATTTGTGCTGAGGAGCATCCAGTTTAATATTCCTTCAGTAGACAAAGAGGGGTAATCTGGCAGCTTTTTGGTGCCATTTAATCAACTGCATAAAAGAAGAAAATGGAAATTGTTTTGACTGCAAAATAATTAGAGTAAATGTGTGCTATGACCCCCAAAAAGGACATGGAATATAGAAATTCATTTTCATGGGTGACTTGGAGGTAAAAAACAAAACAAGAAAAACCAAAAAGGTTTTAGAGCCATAAGTACGTTTACCTTTTTAACTGCATTGTTTTATTTATGTATTTGTCTATTCCAGTATATGTTTGACTTATCTGGTTAGTAATACTTGCTGCTTCCGAGACTTCATATCTGCCTCAGGAAAGATTAAGGTTACCACCTCGTAGGCGCAGTGGTAGTTTTTCCATTAAAACAGGAAACCTTCCTCATCCACTGGGCTACGCACGGTCTCAAATCAAATCTTTACTGTATATTTCTTTTTCTCTCTGCAACAGCAGCTGCAGATCAGTTTGTTTCTGCATCCCAAAATGGTTGTTGGAGCAGCAACAAGCAACGCTGCAAGATAAATGAGGGCAAGCACAATGTAATTTCCATATCAATCATAGTGTCAGCAGCTTAGGTTGAGGAGAAGGAGAAAGGGAAAGAGGGAGGAATGGAACGACACAAGGAGAGGGAGAAAGGTAAATGCTGAAAGTAAGAAAACAGATGCTTTTGTTGTTACATACATACTCCAGCTATTATTGAAATAAGCCATTTCAAACCGAGGGTCGAGTAATGCACCGCGGGGCGCAGAGCCAAAACTCAGACCGACCGACTGAGCGAGCCACCGGGTGTCTGACTGACAGACAATCCTTGAAACCGTTTCAGAATCTCAACTGTCTCTTGCATGTGGGTGCCGACTCAGTGCAGCTGTCCTTTAGATCATAAACGCCCCAAAGATTTATCTTCTAAAAGCATTAACATTGAACTGTAGCCTTGATGTGGAGATGGTGTGGCTGACAAGCTGTGGGCATGAATGGAAGGAAAAGGAGGAAGAAAAGGACTAAGAGGAGGCCCTCAAGGCCCCATAACAAGTTCTCAAGAGTTGGGCCGGCGAAACTTTGCGCCGGTGTTATCTTGTTAAGCACGAGAGTCACTGAAGGACACCAGACAATTGATTGAACGGAGTTGACTTCAGCACAATTTCCTCTTCGTGGCGACATGCATCAACCAGGCCACGGGTCCCTATATTCTGCAGCTTAACTACCTCTCAGGCCTCCCACTGTGACAAATGGCTTCTGTCTCTTCTAATGTAATATTTGTTTCTACTTCTGAGAGCCTCTCGGCTACTCTGCGGCAAGTCTGTCTGCCGACTGCTTCATTGTGTTAGCTGACTTTATTCCCCAACCGGCTGTCAATTGGTGGACCGTCTGAGTGTTCTCGTCTGTCTGTCTTTTGTCTCATTGCTTGCGCGTCCTCTTTCCCCCCCCCCCCCTCTCCCAAGCTCTTTCTACTGCTCCCCCGTCAACCCCTTGCTCTCTCTGTCTCATGCTCGCCATTTCTCTGTCTCCCATGTGCGCTATGTCTATCTCGCTTCCTTCCCCTACTCTCTCATTCTCATTGCCTCCCTGCCATCCTGCTCCCTCTTTCCCTCTCTCTCTGAAATCTCCCTCCTCCCCCTATTCCTTTCTCCACTTTACCGCCATGTCTTTGCTCCAGATGCTAGCTGTCTCAGCTCCGTGGGCTGAGTCTCAGTGATGGGCCCCTGCAGGAATTCAAAGCACCATTCTGGCATTTTCTTCCAAGCAATTGCTTCTTGCAGTAATAAAGGGGAGTAGCTTTAGCATCTCTGTCTGAATGGGCTCACTAGCCCTAGGCAAAACAAGCACAAGTGCACATCCGCCAATCCTCTCGGGGCAGGAGCACATCGTGAGTCTCTGTCCGGATTTCGACCCAATTAAGCCATCTCACGCAATTTACAGAATTGGTTACAAAAAAACGTACCATTAATCACATTTTCTCTGTCAAAAGCTCAGAATGAGGCTCCCGAATAAGAAAATCCGCATTTTTATTGTCACTGGAGAGCTGGACGAGAAGTTCACATTTGCATACCATGTACAATTATTATACACAAACAACCCTTTTCTTTGAGCTGTGACCTGTTGAGCCCTGCAGTCACACACCACTCATAACATGATATGTAAATATTGCACATGTGGTTTTAATGGTAATTAAAGTCACATCGAC
Organism: Neolamprologus multifasciatus; assembly: GCF_963576455.1. Lineage (NCBI taxonomy): Eukaryota > Metazoa > Chordata > Actinopteri > Cichliformes > Cichlidae > Neolamprologus > Neolamprologus multifasciatus. Next base: position 33,740,686 of record NC_140455.1, read on the forward strand.
AGCAAATTAATTCACGATGGGACACGGAGCATTTAAGGTGCAATTAGCCATGGAGGCGGCTACGGTGATACTTTGCCTAACTGCAAACAGCAAACACTTTGCAATTTGTTTTCACATTAAGTAAATGTCACAGCATATTAGCATGCCATTATGACATCTATGTTTTGTTTTTTTCCCCCCCTTTACACAGCAGAGTCTGGTTACAAAGGTGCAGGTGGAGGAACAGAGAAAAAAGGAGAGACTGTTGAAGATGAAGCAACGAGACAAGGAAGAAGCTTTGATGAAACTTTTACTGCATCTCTGTGTAAACAACTTCACAAACTGTTGTAGCTGCTAACTGTTCTGGGGCCATGAAAGCAGCTTTGGAGGAACAGGTTGTTCTTACAAGTCAGCATCATCTCTGTATTTTGCTTGGATAGTCAGTCACTACATGTATGCAGCACACAGTGTATGTGCATATTTTTTGTATTTTGTATGCCTAAAATCAATATTATTAACCAGAAGCCCAGAAATACACACCAATAATACCGGAAATAGAATTACTGGGAATGTAACTGAGTGTTTACCTTCATTTGTGAGTTTTATGTCTAAAAGGCTTAAATAGAGTATTTACCTAAAAGGCCAGCATTCATTAATTCAGTGACGGTGTGGGAGAGCAATGCATCTGTTACTTCTAAGCAGTTCTGTTTGTTATGTGTGTTTTGATGTAAATCTACTGATTTTTTTTCAAGTTTTTAAGAAAACATTGGTTTGATGTTTTCCTTTAGCAGAACTGAGCCTCTTCATGCTAGTAAATCTATGAAGTTCTACTAAGGCACAGTAGTAGCTTGAGTTCAATGCTAACAGTGGTTTGGTAATAGTAACAATATCCATTTTCACACATGCACCAGAGTTCTAAACATTTCTATACAAGTATTTTAGTATAGCCAGGTGTCAGTTGCAGCCCTTCTCTTTACCTGGGTGTTACTTATCCTGAATTATCAGGTATTACCTCTTGTGTGTAGCACCCATCCAGTTTATGGCTACAGCTTGCTAACCAAGCTTTTTACTGTTCAATGACAGCCTACTAATTCATGTAAAGAACAACTTCCAACAATGCCTTAGCTTTATTCTCCCTACATTCTCTGAAATTCAAATGTGATGTTAAGTACAGCATCTTAATTTAGTATGTTAACATGCTAATATTTGCTCATTAGCATACAGCTAGAGCTAATGAACACTATACACTTTGGTACTCTAAATACCTGCAAAGTTAGCAGCATACCGTTTGTCTTTCTGCTGCTAAAATATTTTGTTGTAGACCAAAGGGGTCACCTAAAGTGGATGCAACCAACTGCTTGAGTATTAGACTCCTTTTGCTCCCCATAAAGTCACAGTTGAACCTAAGCCCATGCTTTGATGCAGTCTCAGTAATACGTATATAAAATGAGCTTTACAAACTAGCAAATAAGCTATTAAATTCTGATTTATTAACAAGAGTATTTATAAAGTGGTATCACAGTTCCAAATGTGCAAACCTTTTTAAAACTTACAGGATGATAGATTGCCTTAGAGAGAGCCAAAAGTACTTACAGCACACCAAACAAAAACGTACTGATCATTTCCACACAGCAGATGCCATCAATGAATTGACACAAGTGCTACACGTAAAACAGAACAAGGAAAAACAGAAAATACTGCCTGTGGCCATGCTGCCATATCCTTTCACACACTAAAAAAGTTTCCATATCCACTTAAAATTTTATACTCTAAGTTGCCAAAGCCTCGATATTAGTTCTTCGCCTGACTAAGCTCGACACTGCCGATAAGTAGCACGGTCATTACGTGATAACAGCAAACGCTCCTCCTCCCCTTCAAATGACACTCATCATGGTCTTTAAATTTTGCAAAGCTACCTTTTAAAAAGTTGCTCAAATATGCATGCGATCCCTGGCCCCATTTCCGGCGGTCCGTAATGTGGCTCTTTGGTTTCTCTGTGGAAAAACTCAACAAGTTGACTCTTTATGAATTTGCGTCCCCAGGCCATCTGCAAGCCTTTCTGCCGTTCCCTGACAGTGGCTGCTCTCTCTGCCTCCCTCCCTGCAGAGGAAGGAGCTCCAGGCTATGCTGAAAATAGGATAAGATATTCAAATAAGTGCGCGCGTTCACCTACAAGTTTTTGCGTCTTTTTTTTTTTTTTTTCAGGTCAGTCAAGTCCTGTCTTCTCCACTGGCAAACCAGCCTCGCAACAGCAACAGATTGTGCGTGTGTGTGTGTGTACGCCTTGGCGAATCACCATAGATGCATGACTGTGTGTTTTCAGCTCTTTGGGCGATAGGTTAAAATGCCCCAGGCCTGCAATTCTCAGTAACAGTTAACAACCTATTGATACAGCTGCAGAAGTACAGCGACCATAAACAAACAGGCAGGAAACACAGGATAGTGATGTGATGAGAATGGCTTTAAGCTTTTGTGCCTGACAGCAGGGGAATGCATGCACGTGTGTGTGTGTTTGTTTGTTTTTGTTTCTGTGTGTGTGTGTGTCTGACCTTTCAGCATTTTCTAAAGTCTGTATCTTTACAGGTTGGTCATGTATGTGCAAATAGATGATTGATGCTCCTGAACGACCTTGATGATGTTGCGCTCGTTTGCGTGCCCCGGCGTAACCTGCGTGCCTGCTTTGATGTCACGTTCATTACCGTCTCTGCTTTTCAGGGCTCAGATCTGAGTGTGCATATGCCTGTGCCAGAGGTGTATGTACCTGCACGCAACATTGTATCCAAGGGTGGAATGAATCAGCAGTTGCTACATGCCTAAAAATGAAGGCTGCTATCAGAAAAGAGTTGTGCGTGACCTCTCTTCCGTTCTTCCTCTCTATCACTTCCTCCTCCTCGTTCTCTCGCTTCCAGTTTCTCTACTTGTTACTCTGTCTTACCTCGCTCTCTGCTGTCTCTGCCTCTCTCAGTGTGTTTGCAGTTCAGACCCGGACCACAGCCGTGTTACATTCCTTAGCCATCCCAAGCTAAGATTAGCATACTGATTAGCTACCCTTGTGGGCTCTCTCATCCGCCTTCCTCCGAGCTCACATGCAGGGCTACAGTCTCATGAATACATAATTGCACCGTTGGCAAACAAATGCACGGCTGAGAGCTTCCAGATGAGGGAGCTAGTGCACAGAATACAATATTGTTTGTTGCTGTTGTCGCTGTTGTCGGCTTCTTTGTAATGTAATCAAAAGGTACTGGAGCATTCTGGTGTGATTAATGTTTCCAGCACCGACACGTACATTCCAAATACTTCAGTTGTTGACTTGTTTTTATTTATCTCTCCCTCTTTTACTTTTTTCTCCTCTCTCCATGTTTGTCTTCTCCTTTCAGTTTTGTTTGTTTTTTGCCACTTTCACCCTCTTGACCGTGGCTTCTATTTCACCCTCAGCAGGGCTTGTCTTTCCTTTACTGCTTTATTTCTTTTGCCTTCATCCTTCCCCTTATACCCCCTTTTTTTCCATCTCTCTCTTCTTGCCTCACTTGCTTTCCTTATCAAGGTATTAGAGGGGATATCAAGTCACCTGCTGCTCTCACCTTATTCGGTGCCTCTGCTTCTCTCTCTCTCCCTTTCTTCCCTCCACCCCATGCCTCTCTCTGTTCTCTCTTCAATCTCTCCCTCTCACGAGGGCCTGGGAGAGGACAGCGTATCGTGTGAAGTTGGATGTTGATTCTAGGTGACAGGCACCATATGAGTCATAGCCATAATCACAGAGCTCCACCACCACCACCCTTTTGGCTGTAAAACACAGCAACAATGCAAAGCAAAAGTGCCCTTGGCACAGATATTAGACATACATTACTAACCATCACACAAATGCATTTTCTAAGATGTAACACATTTTGTAAACACTTGAGAATTTTCTATCTATCTCGATAGATAGATAGATAGATAGATAGATAGATAGATAGATAGATAGATAGATAGATAGATAGATAGATCCAGTGCTGAACTTTAGTCTTTGATAGCAAAAACACTTCCAGTTCTATACAAGTCCATGGAAAACATCCTTTAAACTTGATCTCTGTAAACACTTTCCTGATGAGTTTTTGGTTCAGTCACTCATTTCGGATCATACTGAATGAAAAGTTAGCTCTGTTCTGTAAATCTTGGTCATGCTGTTTCAAAATGAAGTATTATCTGCAGTATGAAACTGCACACTCTTTAGTCGATAGCCAGTGAGCTGTTTCACAGTCAGACCTGCCCTTACTCGTGACATCTGAAAGATGAGAGTTGGTTGATTTTTCTGCAACAAAGATGGTGAGGGTGGAAACGCTCCTCTCAAGGCATTAAATAATCAGACTTTAGAAATTGGTAGGTCCACCTACTAATTTATGGACTCAACTGAGCCCATAATCTCATCTGGAAAGAATTCACTGAGGTCATAAATGAAGAAAGCCAAAGTGACATTTTCTGATAGACTTCTATACAACTTGGCATCTTTTGCAACCAGAGGAGATGCCCCCTGCAGGCCATTACAAAAACTGCAGACTCTAGAAACTTCAGCATTGGCTTCATTTTTCAGTTATGCTGATTCTGTATGCATGTGAGTAACATGGACATCAATTTCTAGTAAAACTTGAAATCCTTTACAAACTGTGGACATTTTTTGTAAGAATATATATGAATAACTACCATGTGTGTATATGATTATTGCCATTTATATACACAAACCAATGGTTAATCGTGTTTTATTGGTTTCTTTCTTAATTTTGAGTAGAAGGCTGTAGTAAAGTTGCCATTTTTAAAAAAATATTAGACAATCAATCAATAGTAGAATATTAATCAGCAAATTGCTTGAAAACGGTCATTTTTCACACAAAATTGTCAAAGGTTTACGGGCCCCAGCTTCTAAAAACATGTCACCATGTCAATATACGTTAATTTACATTAATGTATATTGATCTTGTAGTGAGAATGAATTGATCACTCTCACAAATATCATTATTGTCTTGAGATGCAATCAATATGATAATGAATGCTTGGGTTGTAAAATAAACAACAATCGGAAGAGAAGAGAAGAGAAGAGAAGAGAAGAGAAGAGAAGAGAAGAGAAGAGAAGAGAAGAGTCTGCTGAGAAAGCAGAGACTTCAGACAGAATAGCATAGAGGACATGCATTGGTCAGCTCAGCTCAGAGATCCAAACCATGATATGGTTTGAAAGATCTGGTTAAAAAGAGGAAATGAATAAAAGAACAAGTGCTACAAAGAGTGGGGGGAAAACATAAAAAATTTCAAGCAGAAGAAAGTTAAGCACAAAACAGCAACAAAGATAGACAAAAAAAACTCAAACAAACCCAGTGTGACCGGGACATCGGAGGACACATGAACAAAGTAGAGGGTAAGAAAAAATACAAAAAGTATAAGACAGAAATACTGCACTGTCAAAGAAGGTCAGAGTAAAAGGAAATCCACAAGAAGAAAGGCAAAGCTAACAGTGAAAGGGAGTTGTGCGATCTACAGAGCTGCAAGTTCAAATGTTTGGAAATTAACAACCAAAAAAAAATGAAATGAGGAGCGAGAAGGGAGGAAATTACACAAAGTTTAATAGACCAATAATGGTGGTAACAAAAATGAAATATACCCATAAGGCGGACTGTTGGACAAAAGGTACCAAATAACACAGTTTGAGCAGCGTGGAGTAGGAGGTCATAAAAGAGGAAATCCAGGAATGATTATCACTCAGATTATTAAGTCTCTGAAGGCTCGAGGTGTTACTGGGTAAAAAGATCGAGGTCCTTGCAAAAGGAAAAGGCAAGACTGCTGACTGAAACAAACATCCAAGCATCGTGATTGGACACAAGCGGAAGATCAATGGCACATGGCCGAAGGCACCATAAAAGAATAAAAAGCCCCCAACTCCAGAAGCTTTGGCTCTTATAAATTAAGCCTGTCATTGATTAACCCGAGGTCTGTGTGATTACAAAGCAAACTCAATCTTGTGTCCTTTGTAGAGAAGGAAAAAAAGGTAAAAAGGAAACGAGCTGAGGTCGGTTCACATCGCTGTAAGGAAAACTCAGCATCACAGTACGAATCTGTTACAGCACCAGCATAGCTAATGCACTGGAGGACAGGGTGATTATATTAACCATTAGCTCAGCTGCTAATGAAATAACTTTTCCCTTTCCTCTTTTTTTCCACGAGCTTATCATGGCTATTGCACATAGCCTCCTTTTTTTCACACATAGCAGACTGAAGCTCTGTGTGCCAGCTGGATTTCTCCTCATAAGTGAGTCAGAGGCGGTTTGAGCGAGAGAAGGAAAGCAAGACGGAGAGAAGGTGTGAGGGTGCCAGGGAACAAGAAATGAAAAGACACCCGTGGCCAGAGAAGTAGCCCAAAAGAGAGAGAGAGAGGAGCAAATTGCGTGTGTGTGTGGGTGTGTGTGTGTGTGCTTGTACTTGCATACATTTGCCTAATAAGGTTATCCTCGGGCACTCTTGAATTACTGCCTGGAGTATTATTTGTCCAACTAAAAAGGGTTTATTCATAAATTTAAAATAATAATAATAATAAAAAGGCAGATTTGTACCTTTTAACATTATGTGGATTTGTTATGTATATCTTCTGGATTCTGTGTTTCAGAGATGACAAATGCATGACAGCCTGACCTCACTCAGTCAGTCTGAGAAGCTTTAAGAAATAGATGGGTGCGTGTGTGTGTGTGTGTGTGTGTGTGTGTTGGAGAGACAGATAGAATAAGAATTAACGGGAGTCACATGAGACTTAATTAGGCCTGTGGCGCACTCCTATTCCAAGCCAAAGAAAGTAGTTTCACAAGACAATGAGACACATTCCCCTGTTTTTTTATGAGAGAGGATCTGTGTGTGTGGTGGTGAGGGGCTTCTCTTGATTCTGCCTGTCTGCATACAGAGGAGCAGGAAGGGGCTTTAAAGTGAGTGTGTGTACACGCAACTGTTATCCCCGTGCGTGTTTTTCAATAGGGGGGAAAAAAGAAGAAGAATATGACACGTCGACAACTACTGAGATCAATACGCTAAGAGCGATTGCCAATACAATTCACATAATTTTGTTGTCAAAGCCTTCCCACATGACACGGTCACCCACTGTGGGTGTGTGTGTGTGGTCAAAATAGAGAGCGTGTGACAGACAGAGAGAGGGGGGGGAAAGCGGCGCGACTTACCGCAATAGAGAAGCAGCAGCGCTGTCAGGAGCAGCACAGCCCAGAAACTTGACGACATTCTCGGCCAGCGACTGGCATCTTTGCGTCTTGCCAACCTTGACACTGAAGCCATTGAAGAAAACAGCTAGAGCACTTCCTTCGTTATGGAGACAAGTTTTAAAAAAGGAAGAAGAAATAAAGAAAAAATAAAGAAGGAAAAAAAAAAGCGCTGACAGTAAATTCACAATCCAGCTCGGTCTCTCACAGTGATCATATCTCCGCGTGTAATCCCACAAAAAGACATGTCAAGCTCGAGTAACTGATTAGGGGGGTGGAAAAAAACAAAACAAAAAAACAAAACAAAAAAGAACCAATAACAAAAGGGAAAAAAGCAGTGATTTGCTCCACGGGGCGCAACAGAAAAGGTCACATCTTCCACTGAAAGCCCAGTTGGGGAAACAACGCAGCGGGTTTTAGATTCGCTCGGAAACAGAACTTGGTCCCTTTTTAGTTGTTCCAAAGTGTTTTAGCCTCAATTTCCGCCCCGTTTCAGTCAGAGTAAGCGGGGAGATTGCGCTGAGTGACTGCTAAAGTGTTCAATCATCTGTACCGCAGCGTCGTAAATGCTCCTTTCACCTGTGGTAGGTTTCCTCGATTCTCTTCAGCCTCAGCAGCCCCGACACTGTAGCTCATAGACTGTGTTTAAAATATATATATATATGTAATTAAACAGGCTCTTATAAAATCCAGCGAACAAACGCCTGCCTGGATGAAAGAGGGTTGGTCATAAAAGAGAAAGAGAGATTTGGGGGGGGGGGGTCCTTCAAGCTCTCGGTTTGGGCACAGAGTGGATGAAGATCACAGCATGCTTACAGAAGGAACCGAAGGATGGAGAGTGGAGGGGGTAGAGGCAGACGGAGAGGGAAAAAAGTGCGCACTGTGCGACTCCAAGTGTTTTTGCCTAAAGTGAAACATCCACATAATCGATATTACGTCAGCAATAAGCCACTCGAGGTCTCGTCTTTTGTTGTTACGCCAAAGCAATCGCTTTGCGTCGTTAAATCGGCGTGAGTTACAGCTTACAGTGTATCGATTTCACATACCCCGCTTTGATTTTTACCAATCAATCACGTGTGAAAACGTGAGATCGTCCCGCGAACGGTCAATATTTGTTCTGGAGCGAATGTGGGATTTGAACTATTTCGCAGTGGCATCAAGATGAGTTTGTCCCATCTCAGCAATATGTCGACACACAGGGGCGATACTAACAAAGTGATGATGTGGGGGTGTGAGGAGGAGGTGGGGGGGGGGGGGGGGGGTCCGATATTTTTCTGCTTGTGCTGCTGTTTATGTGCTTCTCTGTGGTGGGGATTTTCCATACACATCATACAGTCATTATTAGTTAGAGGTCTCAGTGCATGCACAGCCTTTTTTTTATCTTCTCAAAACGTCACTGAGCGTCTCTGGAGTAAATGGATTTTATTGCCAGCATTGAGCACGGTGACGTTATCAGCTCATCGAACCAGCTTAACCACAGTAACAGCGCCTCCTCCCAAAATCGTCAGTACTCTGTTGGGGCATCTCAGACTGACCCGAGGCTCACAGCACTGGGAGAAAATTTACTGAAATGCTGGACCTTAACACAATTATGAACCATAATTGTGTTAAGGTCCAGTTCTGCAGTTTTTTTTCCCCTTACCACACTGGTGTACTCCCATTAATACAATTATTTTTAAAAGTGGAACGATGTTGTGTAATACTGGATATAAATGAACCCAGTGTCCTTACATTGACCGAGGGACAGCCTATAAAGCACACTACGACCTGCAGCTTTTTAGTGTTGCATGCTATAATACAACACTGGTTTTCTACATAAAGATAGCTTTTAACCATCATTCAGCACATTGATCGAGACGTGTTTGACTTAAACTTAGGTGTCATTGTTTAGTCATTACATGGCTAAATATTCTTGCAATCTCTCTGGAAGGACTTTTCAGTTTTCAGCACCACGGACAGCTCCACCATGTTTGGAACAGCTCCTTGGACGGCGAGGCAATGGAGCCTCAGCACCACAAATACCGCCAGCCCGCCGGACACCACAGTGGCGCATTGGTACCATGGACAGTGCCAAATGCTAAGCCCACAGAGCCACGCTGGTACCACGGACAGCGCCAGCGCCTGAAACTGTTCTGGCTGCTGGCAGCCTGAACGTGGAGGCCTCTACAGTACGTATTCACCTGCCATGCATGCTAATCCTGACGTCTGTGGCCACTGTATCTCACTGTCTTCATGGTGAAAATATTCATCACTGTGAATTACGCTCCCATGAAGCCAAAAAGAGCAGCTCTCACTTCCAAAAATATCATTTATAAAGATTCCGAGCTTTGTCCGCTGTACATTTCTGTTGTAGCAATGCACCAAAGTGTAATAAAACAGGTTGTAATTGAACAGTAAAGTTCAGTATGTGTCCTTAACAGTTCTTATAAACCCATATTCTAGAGGTTATAATGTTATTAATCTGAAATAACAGACATGCCTCACTTAACACTTAAGGCTGGTTTTAGCCCTCATAGACTCAGCCATGAAAACACGAAGTTTACCACAGGTACAGAAACAACTTTGGTCTTTACAGCGTCCCCTTAATAACATCATTTTTACCAAAGCGACTGTTTTAAATTTGTTATTAATTTCTAATTGAACTTTCTGGAGTTTAAAAAAGCTTAAAAAAGTTGGTATTTATTGGCAGATGCTAGCTACCTACCCAGGGTCACCTTCCACCTTTTCACCATATTTGTGGTAGTTATTGGCTTTTTGGAGCATTTAAATGGAAATCTTAAAAAATAATATGGGCTGCTGTGAGATGCAACCTATCAAAGAGGTCTGTGCCATGAAAAAGTGCCACCAGAGTCTGTAAGAGTGTATAATAAGAAAAGTGAAAATGGAAAGATTCACACCTAAAAGTGACATAAACCAAGGTCCATGGTTTGAACAAGTAATTCAATTCAATTTAAATCAATTTCCAGTACAATTAAATTAAATGTTATTTATATAGCCCCAGTTGCCTCAAGATGTTTTATATTGTAAGGTAAAGACCCTGCATTGTTCAAATAAACCCCCCAAACTCACAGTTTTTAACAGAAAGAAACCTTCAGCAGAACCAGAGTCAGGCAGCGAGAGAGAGGCAGGATGGAAGGCAAACTATTGATAGAGAGCCAGCATTTAATATGGCTAATGATTAAATACAGTAGTGGTGTGTAAACACAGAAGAAGTGAAAATATTTGAGTGAAGAAGTGCTTAGTGCATCATGGGAAGCCTCCAGCAGCCTAGCCCTACTGTAGCGTGACTCCCAGCCCGAACTACATGCTTTATCAAAAAGCAAAGTTTTACATCTAGACTTGCATCTGCTGAATCCAGGAACCACAGGTGAGCCTGGAGTCTGAGTGTGCTAAGTGCTAATAAGGTTCTATGAGGTCTTTAAGCTAAAGTAATAAAGAGGCTTTATTTCAGGGGGCTAGTCGCATTAAAAATACATCAACACATGTGGGTTTGCACCTTCTTCAGGCTGTAGGGAAAGTTTATGCTTCATTTTTGGTGACTGAAATCGTATTTTATATCTGTTACTGACCGGCAGATAGCACATCTGTGTGTACAGTTGCAGTTAGAATTCACTTCCATTTAGCAATCTCCATTCTAATCCAACATTAACAACTTTTGTCTTAAAAATCACCATGATGGTAGTTTCACAATGTAGAGTTAACCATTTTACCATAATGTCACAGTGACTACCCCCATCTTTTACATACAGTCTATGGCTTTCCTTAGCTGTGCTACTGTTGAACAAGAGCACACAAGAACAGGAACGTTACCTCCTACACAAATGCCAAAGCCTGCTTTGCACACACACACACGCATTAACTCAAACTCACACGTTTCTTGCAGCAAATCATGGAAGTGAGCATATATACATAATTCTCTGCTGCTCTCTCACACATTCTCACAGCCTTTTGCTTCAGCTTGAATATAATGTATAAGCTGTGGCCTACATATGTTATCCTCTCCTTCACTTTTACGTAACATTCCTGCAACTCCAAACAGAAGGAAGTGCACAAAGCATAAAAAACACTGAGTGAGTTCTTGCTATTTCTTGTTACCCCTTCACCCCCTTCAAAGGTTTCAAAGTTGTACACAAAGGCTTACAGGCTCCTTTTTTAACTTTTTGGCTGAGAACCATAATAAAACATTATCTTATTTGCTCTTGACACGAGTCAGCATTGTGACACTGGTTCTGTTGTGTGCTAAGCGTTGAGATCTGGCCTATGTTGGAGTTCAAATGGATTCCAGAAATATGTGTAGAGTTTGAATGGTGCTTCAAAATGCAGATGGGGATTCTAAGAGAAACATCCGCACTTGGCAGTGAGCTCGTTGCCAAGTGCAGCAGCTTTGAAAAAAATCAGATAAACACACTCCTTTGGTAAAAGGATGATTCCCATCTTAACAGAAAGCTAAGGACTTCCGCAGCTGAGATGAGAAAAAGGATGAACCACAGAAGGAGCAATAAATGATACCTGTAGCCAAAGCACTACATATAAGCAGTCTAAAAAGAGCTCCCTTCTATGCTTACATAATGCTTAATGATGCTTTTAAAGAGATATGGTATCCAAAGGCAATATTCAGTCGTGAATTAAGTATCACCTCCAGTTTTTTAAAATGAGCAATCACGCCACATAAAATTGAAAAAAAAAAAAAGACAGCATTGCATAAAGCAGGGTCGGAGAATAAACCGAAGCAGCCTGGATGTTTCAGAAACATCAAATGATTACAGACAGATAATGAATGGTCCTTAACTCACTCATGGGTACTGGCAAATGCAGTGCAGCGTTAATGAATTGTATTTGATGGCAGCTACACCTCTCATCAGAGTTTGCTTTTCAGTCCTTTGGCAGCGGCGCTGATAATAGAGGCTCTTCTGCCATTTACGGATCGCCACAGCCTTGAGAGCTCATTGATGACCTGTGCTGCGGTAAAAGCGAATGCACAGGTGAAATCTTACCAGGGATGCCTGCACCCGTGACACCACAGACGACCGGGCTGAAAGCGCGCTGCGAGCCACTCTGGATATACTCAGGAAAGATTATTTGGAGAAAAGGAGCCAGATGTGGCACCGTGATTCTGCATGACACGCTCGCCGTTCACACAACGCTGGGTTCTGACAAAGGGCTTTCTTGGCTCAAGGAACCAGATGTGCGTAGGATGCACTAGCTTCCACACAATAAGGTGCTCCAAGGATACGGTACAGTGTGGTGTCAAGGGGCCAGATGTGGTACAGCAAAAGCACAGAAAGAGAAAATACATTTTCTTCGAAATAAAAGTCCTACAGTGAAATTAGACAAAAATGTATATATATTAATCAATAAATTATGAGAATGTTTCTGAATGTTTCAAACCATTTACTCGCATAATAATTCATGAATGGCTTTTTCATTTCTTCAGCTCAGAACACTCTGTTTCTTAATGCACTACTTTAGTCTTTGAATCTCAGTTTCCATGCCTCTTCTATTGATAAGTCTCCTGCTGCTGTTATGTAATTGATTGTTGGCAGTTGTCAACACCATCTTTTATTGATTTTGCAAGGATTTTACCATCCAGTGAAACCTTAATAAGACAAGGAGGAGGAAGAGGAGGAACTATACACAGTAGTTTAGTGATATTTTTAAGTATTAAAGCAGCAAAGTCACCAAATGACTGATTTTCAGCTGGACAATGCAAGACGAATTTCTTAAAAGTACTTCTAGAATCAAGCGAGAGGCGAGACACAGCGTTCTCCTTATAAATGATGTGATTTTGTGATGCGCCACAGCGGGGAGTCTAATTAGAGGTGCACGGCATGTGTGGTGGTCAGTGAGTTTACCGCAAGCATAACAAGCTGTGTCCCAGGAACTGAACCTTTAGTTGCATACACTTTAAACCCTGCCAAAATGAGATTTATTCGATCTTACTTCAGAAAGCATTCACTCGTATTCTGTAGCTCAGAATTAAAAAAGGGAAATGGCTGTTAAGGAGCAGGTTGGTTTAGGAATCAGGGAGTGGGAGATTGAATCAGTGAGGGCTTAATTAGATTTTAGGCTGTAAGGAGGTGTATGATTATAACCAAAATTTTGAAAGTAATGGCATTTAATAATCAAAAGACTGTTGATGAATACGGGATTTTCTTTCATTAGGCTTGGCTTGTCACATAGCGCTATAGCGCGAACGGCGCAGCAGCCATTGTGTCAGTAATAGAAAACCTGCTGGTGAGCTTCTCCCTTTTTTCAGTGTTGTGCTGAGCTTCTCGCTGTGGGAGCGTCTGAGACCTGACCTTTCTCTATGCTTCCTCACTTTGATCCGTCCAGACACAAGCTACTTCCTCCTTATTGGGCCACCGAGGAGGGCTTTGAACTTCGCTTGCCACTCAGTGATTTAAGCGAACATAGTCTTCTTATTGGTAGCGCAGCAGGCTCTCTCTGACTGTCATGGATTAGGAGAAATAGAGGGAACCAAGAAGACTTTTCAGCTTCCCGAATGTGTGCAAGACAGCGGTTCATCGCAGAGAGCAGGGAAGAAAGAGATCTCAGATTTAATACCGGAGGCTTAATAGAGCCAGCTTGTTAATTGTTCAGTTGGCATAAATGTAACATTTCTTGTTTTTAGCTTTCAGCAACAGCAGCATCCTCTCACTTTTGCTTTCAGTGAATACATCTTTTTTTATTTTTATTTCTTTTTATTTCATATGTATGCTTTAATAAAAAGCTGGAGTTACAAATAAATAAGGCATGATGATATCATGTAGTGCTTCCATTTAAGATTAGAGGATTAGATCTGTGATAGTGTACAGCATGGATGCCAGACTCATTTTACATTGTGGGCTGCATACCACCCGCTTTTAAACTTAAATGGTGTCGGCCAATGAAAATCGCCTTTTTGGCAATGTAAAGAGGTTTAATACATATTTAACTCCTGAGATATCTTAATATGAGAAAAAGAAATGCAATTTTAACCTTACATCTCTCTTTTTTTACATGATAATGAGATGCTGCTGTGTTAAATCATCATCATAAATACATCTGTCAGCACGACTCTTTGGGCATGAATTGTAAGAAATAAATGTTTAAAACTACTGTTCTATAATTATAAAAAAAATATTTTTTGTCAATTAACAGAAAACATCCTTTAATTGACTTGTCTATTATTTAATTACTTTGATGTATCACAAATGGCCATGGGGGAGGTTTTTATGAGTAGGAAATCACGTAAAACTGATGAAAATACAGTTAAAAGTCCAAAATTCAGACCCAAATTTTTTCAAAGTTGTCCAGTCTGCCTTTTTAGAGTCTGTGCTTGGCCATTTCTGGCACCCAGAACTTATGTTTGACACCTTTCTAAGCTCTGTAATGGTTTAAACGTTGCTACTTGAGATAGGTGCTAACAGCAACATATTAAGAGCAGTGCTCAAAGCGACGATGCTAATATGCTGCATTTATGTAGTGCTGGCAGAGTGTGAAGACTGGGATAATCTCACATTTTTCCAGCTTTAAAGTGCTTATGAATTATTACAAGATGGTTATCCTTGTTGCTACCCCTATGGGATATCACTGAATTGTTTATCTATAGCACATTGCTTCAGGCACATTTTGCTTGTCATGCATATTTGTAAGTATTTTTAGAGTGAAAAGCATATTGTTTGGGTTACAATCAAGTTTTTCATAGTCAGTGCTGGTATCTTAATGCATAACATAAGCTTAATTAGCATGTTATTCATATAGCCTTTCAAGGGCGGGGCTTAACAATATTTTTAAGCTAACATTTTAAGAGGTCATATTTTCATATCAGCATTTTAAGCAATCTCAGTGATGAAAGGTTTAAATAAAGGTTTAAGAATAATAACAACAACGAGCAGTTAGCTCGAACCACTGAATAACATCTAGGCTTATCAGCAAGATACTAGGCTATCTAAGTAGCGTAGATTAAATTAGCACTTTTGTTACTTTATAAGCTAACAGTGTAATGTAATGGTAATAACTGGGTTGCTGGACCACTGGTTGGTTTTGGCATGCTGCTGTTAGCATCTACCTGCTGGATAAACATGAACATATTTTCCACAGGTTGGTTTTACAGTGTTTACTACCAGAGTGTTAGCTTGGTAATAAGCTAATAAGCTTTGCTACTGTAATTAGCTAGAAACACAAACTTAACATAAATACACATACACAAACCTTTCAAACTATAAGCTGAGGATCGTAAAGAAAGAAAAAATAGACGACAGAAAGAGAAAAAACAGAGAGCAAAGGGTGCACAATTACTGACAGCAAAAAGACTGAGCTAAACGCAGTGTAAAATCAATATGATCCGCTAAAAACATTTCAGTAACAATACATTCAATATTAAAATAAATTATTTTTGGTCAAATGATGCTTTAAGCGCTTTGTGCTATGACCTAAATGTAAGTATTTAATTCTGCAGAGTCAAGTTAAGTTTCAAAACCTCACAGCCCATGTGTTTTTGCCCTCCGAGGCAGAGATTTGCAGAGCTGGAGCTTCCGCCGACTCCATCTCCGTTCGCTCTGGGCTGTTTGTCTGTCCCCTGCTTCTGACCCCTATCATGCTGGATCACAGATAATCACAACAGCGATAGACTGGATGCCCTAGATTTAAAAAAAATGTTGCCTTCTTCAATTTCCTCTTGGTTCCCCCTTGAGATACAACATTGCTAGGTTATTTTTTTACCAAACTGCAGACAAAACTAACAGCATCTCTTTAATAGCCTTCCTCCTGCACTTGCATACATCTCTTTATGACTCCCCATCCCCACAATCCTTGCTAAGTAGGATTTCACACGGCATCCGTCGCAGCTGGGCGCTGCAGGTAGCCGATTTGCATAGATTGTTCAAGAATGGTAATTGAATGGTGTGCTCTCAGAAATCATGTCGGAAATCATTTTTTTGTGTTGCTTTGTTGTGAGTATCGCTCTATTCACGGCAGATGAAAGAGGTTTTATTATCCCATTAAGGGGCCGATGTCGCGGTGACGCAATGGCCACCGCTTCCACTCAATGCCATGTTTAACTGGGGTGGGGAGGGAAAAAACTTTTTAATAGGATCCCCACAATGACAATTATCTTCAGGCAGTTCTCTTTCTTGTGAACGAGGTCCCATTAATTGCATTTACAGACTCTGAAATGAAGTATGGCGAATGCTTTAAGTCAACGACTCCCGACTAATTTGCATGGTAATGAATACATTTCACTGGGAATCTGAAATGATCCCACATGAGTTTTTCTGGAAGCAGTGCTATGAGATACTTGGAAGCAGAAGTCTGGGAATAAGAGGTGAGCGTGAAGCAAGGCTCTAATCAAAGCTATTGTGCGCATATTTCCCGTTGGTTTAAATCTGCCAGGCTCAGTATGAAGCCTGTAAAAGAGCCATTTATAGAAAGGGAAGCTGTGTCTCTTTACAGAAGAGCTAAATGATGGGCATTGTTCCGCCATAATAAGGCTGTGTCTCACTGCAAACAAATCCCTTTTTGTCGAGAACGTGATTGATTTCTAAACGGGTTGAGAACTTTCCGAATTAGATCACAAACGAGGCTGAAGATTAACGCGTGGAGTGGGGGAAGTGCTTTTCCATGTTCCATTCTCCCGTCACGCTTTGGGCTGTTTTGGGCAATCTGTGAGCTCATCATCCATATTCGATCAGGAAACAGCCACCTTGTTGCGTATTAGATCAGCACCCCAGACAGGCAGGCAGCAGCCTAATCTTTCTCCAATCCTTTCCTCCAGTCACCATTTGGCTTTAGCCAGCTCCTTCCCTCTCCTTCGCCCCTGCTTTCATCTCCAATCTGAGTTAACTTTTTAACCTGCTCTAGCACTGCGCTCAGGCCACCCTTTGCTCCCTCTCCATACTGTTTTTGCAACCCTTGCGCCCTCCTTCTTCCTCCAACTCTTTCCTCAGCACCAAACGCTCCCTTCGGACCGCCTCCATTTGTTGCCCTCCAGCACTGTTATGTCTCCGTGTCTCACGTCGGTTCTCTCCCCACAGCCTCATGGTGTCCACTACACTCCATTACATATTTTCTGTCAAATCCTACTCTGATGTCTGACATTCCAAAACTACGGACCTCTTTACAGCTGCAGTCTTTTTTGGCTTGGCCTGTTCTTTCTTCACATTCTTCTGCTTTCTTTGAATCTTTTTTTCCCCCTCCTTCAACCTTGTGACTGAGAGGAGAGAAGCATGAAGGGCAGGAATCAGTATACTCAGGGAAAAAAAAGAAAACACAAATTGACAGGCCGGAATCCTCAGGGCGGCTTTATGGATTCTCGGCACAGCATTGAGCAAGAGGCTCATGCAGCCATGCGAGACAAGCCACTAGAAGGCTAAATATAAAATTACCCCGAAAGACATCCGAGGATATGGAATATGTGTCTGTGATATCTAACAATCTCTTGTGGCTAGAATAGCAAATATACAGTAAACTCAGGGGACAAAAGCGTGCAGGAGGAATTGGTATTTTGGTGGGGATTTCTTGTTTGTGTGAGTACATGCTGCAATGATTGGAACGGCAAAGGAAGAGCTTGCAGGTGTGAGGATTTTACTTATTTTTCCAACTGGAATACAATAAAATCTAACCTTGCCAAGCTCTAACCTCTTCTTATATCATGCCAAAATTGTTTGAATGAAAATTGTGGCAAAACAAGCAGCCATACTATTGAGTGTAGCGCAAATTGGCCGGCTCCCAGCTGACTGAATAAAAATCTGGTTTGATCCAAGGGACAAGCAATGCCGCAGAGCCCGTGTTTGTGTATGTGTGTGTGTGTGTATTAGCTGTGTAATGTGAAGAGGCGGAGGGGAGCACAGGGGAATCACTCCATAATCTACTCCACTATTCACAGTACCTTTCCCGCTCAGTCTATAATACCCTCAGATGGGTAGCAGTGCCCAGGCTCGTAGCTAGCCAGTGAGCTCTGGAGACAAAGTCCCATTCCGATGAAAAATGCCCGACTGCAAACAGTGCAGCAAAAGATGCACTCAAAAACACACACACGCACAAGCACACACACACACGCACGTAAGTAAACACAAAGTGTCTCTGTTTGGCTGTGAAGTAATTAGAGAAGGTTGAGTTGGTAAGAAGCGCTGTTGGCATATCAGTCTATAGAACAGATTCACATTTTTCTCATGAATTACCTGCCAGTGGCTTCATTTTTGCTTTCAACCACAGACACAATGCACTGGCAAGGCAGAGGGAATACATGACTGATGAGTGAGAGAGCAACAGATGATGGTTAAAGCAAAAAAAAGAAGGAAAAAAAAGGAAGCGCAAAGTTTTGACTTTGCGCTTCCTTTTTTTTCCTTCTTTTTTTTTCCTTCTTCATATTCAGAGGAATGACAAGAGATTAAGTGAGCAGAAAGAACATTAAAAAAGAGCAAAGGAGCCGCACAGTGTTTATTATCTGTCTTGTAATTATTAGAATGATTGATGACTGCTATCAAGCGTTTTCGTAGCATGAGAGATTATCCTAAAGAGGCTGGCTGTGAAGTTTGCCGAAGCTGCTGTTAAGGTTTGTTATGCGTGGATGATGACATTCAAACGGTGTCCGTCCAGCTTTTTACAATCGTGTCGTAACTGTAAGGACTACACGAGTCTACAGGAGACTGTAATGTGCAGAGAACAGTTTCATGTATCTGCCTAGAAAATTACGGTCCTAAATGGCCTAATCTTAATGTGGGAACTCTTCTTTGCCAGTACAGTTTGTTTGCTTCCTGCTAAACTGGTTAAATGGGATTGAGTCACTGAGCTAAAATTGTACTATGTAGTCCTGGCAAAACAAATAAATGAATCCTATAATAGTGCAATGATGTTTGGGGTCATAAATAATACATTTAAAATTTATCTAAGACAGTTTTTAAAATATTTATATATTTTTCAGACCTTGTTGCTGACACTAATTGCAAAAAAATTCTTATGTCAAAGTTTTTCAGGTCTGTAATGCTTTGTTCTTTTCACTTAGAAAGATGTACAGTTACTTATGCTAATAGTGCACAATGTAGCTAATTTCCATAGGGTGGGCATAGGCATAATCTAGGGTGTGGTCAGGTTGAGGAAGAATACATTATGTTTTAGGCATGCTAGTCACTAGCCAGTAATATCACCATAATAAGCGAGCTGCCAATTACCCAGCTTTACCCTCCAGGCTAAATCTGTTTTAAACTTAAGAATTTAAAACAGTAGTCCATAATTACTGGCATGAGCTGCTTTTTAGGCCATGAGTTTTTCTGATTGTTGTGCACCACTTGATTTTCAGTCATTTGGGCATGGCCGAGTTGATGCAAGTACCGCCATTTCAGCGATATATCTGGACAGAAACGGAGAGATTCCAAGATTATACAAACGGAGATGCTTACATCTTTGATTTCCTCTACTGCTATACTGGCACTGCTACAGAGGCTTTGTCTGAGTTATATTTATTTATTTAGGACAGTGCATGTTAATGAACATAAATGTAAAAAAAAAAATTACATGAATGTAAACATACCAGATTATAGCCAAGGGCTAATTTCCATCTGTTGTCCTTAAGCATAAAAAATAGACATAATAATTCATAAAAGTTCATCATTCATTCATAATAAAAACTCCATCACCAAACTTACACATACACACCATTCTGTTCCCAAATAAAACATTAAAACTATACAACTCATACATGGAGTGGTGACAACTATCAGTTATATACCACAACTAATGCGGCTATAGGACAGACAAGGCATTACACTTGAGATTTTCTAATGAGGAAACAAATACAAGGTTAAGCTAGTAGGTTTAGCTAGCTTGCTGCCAGAGCCAAACAAACAACAGAATTCCTTAGTTACCTCACTTTATGAAGAAACAAAGCATACATTACCACCCTGTCTGTAACATCTTTAATGCTAGCAGCAAACGTGTTAGCTAACACCCAGTTAACAGCATGCTAATCTGACAAGTCTGCTAAAAGGTAGCTAAAAGGTATTGACTGAGTAGCCTACATTTAGGGATAGATTAGATATTGTTCTTGGTTAAAAATGCAGGCTTACAAAGGTTACTTTGGACATGCTTCAGAATTTGCATCTGCAAAACTGATTCATATTTTTGTAATTCATCAATATTCTGATTTGAAATTCAGTCAGTGTTGGGCACACAAATGTATGACTTGTTCAGCAGAGGAGATATTTGCATTAATTACAGCGTCTGTGTCATAATCTCGCCGAAGCGTGTAACATATTATCGACTCGACACGTCATTATTTTCAGATGCAAAATCCACCGGAGTGCTCTTAATCAAATGAACTCGTTAGAAAAGAGTTGCTTCCCGCTTATTGTTTTCCTTCGGTGACACCTGAAAAGGCACACGACGCCAGAGATATGATGTCAGATTCATTAGAGACATGTCATTTGGTAAGAGACAGTTCATTCAACAGTTCATTTGCTTGTATCTGGGTTTTTTGTTTCACTTGAGTTGAGAATTTTCTTTCCTATTTTTCAGTAGAATAAGAGATGTTTCTGTCAGGCAGTGCCAACTTTCAGTCAAAAAAAGAAAAATCACAGTAAATGTCTGATTTGTTCTGATTCTGCTGGTTCATTTAATGAACCAACTATTTCAACTGCAGCACAGGTACCCTAAATTGCCTCTGGCTGTACAACATTTTTACAAAGATCAATTGATTCACCCCTTTTAGACAATTAGTTAAAAAAGAGAAGAAGAAAAATTGCTTCTATTTCCTTTTTTTTTTCTTGAGGGGTAGTTGATGCAATGCAGCACAGACTCCCAAAGGCAGGATAACTGCAATGCAACCCTGTCACTTACTTCTTCCTCACTTGTTTGTTTATACACTGATGAAGAGGACTTGGGATGAAGACTGTCATCTACATTTCATTTCACCATCAGATGCAAGCTTCAGCAGGTTAGCACAGTTAAACTGACAGGACTGCAATCGTGTGTGTGTCCTTGTGTGTGTATATGTGTGTGTCCCTGAGCGAGGCTTTTCTCAATCCGTAGGTGGACAGCTGATAGGATTCTTCTTACACCTCACTTGGCCTTCTGAGTGAGCTCGCGTGGGTTTTATGTGTGTGCACCCAACAGTGCAGGTATGCTGATGGGTGCACAGTGTGCATACCTGACAGCCTACTTGTGTAGTAGTGTTTTTTTGTTGTTTTTTGGCGAGGGGTGGGTGGGGGGGTATATGTCTGTGTGTGAGTTTGACTTTGTGTATACCTGTCAGATTGTGGATAGCTTCTGGGTGTGAAAAGGGACAGTCTACAGGCTGACAGCACACAGAGGGAGCTGTTTGGGGGGCAAATATTGCCGATGTGTAAGGCTTCATGCTGGCAAAGTGGAGTGAAGGGCTGGAGCTGTCAGGTGTTTCTCTTTTTGCCTATCTGTCTTTTTCTGCCCTTCACAGCTCTTTCTCTAATTTTGTGTCAACATCGTCTTTTTTTCCCCCCCCATCTCTCGCTACATGTCACCTTGCTTGTCTTGAATCAGCAGTGAGCTCTACCACTCCAGCTTTCTCTTCTACCTGAGCCACCTGAGGTAATTGCACATGATGGATTTCTGACAAGTAAAAAAAAGGGGGGGGGGGGGAGGCCTAATAAATTGTTGCAATCTTAATCTGATGATTTAAGGCAGTGTAATAAGGGGTGACTTTAAAATAAGGACTCCAGCCTGGCTTTTCAACCAGTATGTTTGAAAAATATCCTAAAATTAAAGCTGGCAGTCAGCAGTAGTGCTGTCATTCCACATCCAAAATAATAAGAAAGTGTGTCACTGTCCAAATACTTGAAGAGCTTACTTTGTAAAGCCTTTTTCTGAGCCAGGAACTCACAGTGGAAAGGACAGGAAAGTGCTCCATTTTAATGCCATAACTCTCCTGGGCTCATGGATAGAAAAAGCACCCTAATCATTGCTCCACAGTTCTTACGCTACTCACCGATCCCAAGCTTGTACTCTTTAAATAAGTCAACCACACGTTTCCTTTAAACCCCTGCCTCAGTAATGAACTTTCATCTGTTTTTGTGCAAATACAGCCACCAAGAATAACACAAAAGAAAGAAATAACCACTCTCTTTGTTATTGTTTACTTTATTTTGCTAGTTTTTTGTCTTTTGTGTTTTCTAATTTTACAATCATCTCAACGATTGAGCTGGAAAATACACTTTGCGATACCATTTCATTTTCAAAATTTTAAAGAAAGATCTTTTTGTCACTAAGGGAAATGTTTTCCTAGGGGGAATAAATGTGTTATTTGAGCCTATTTTTGCGCGATCCATTTAATGCTTTGCAGTTTTTCTTTTCAATCTGAAATTTTAAAATGAATCTAATGAAAAAAAATGATTTGAGACTTGTATTGTTATGTTTTCCCACCATCACTACACACACTGGCAATTCACCTTTTTTTTTTTTTTTTTTTTTTTTTTTACATTTGGGTTGTTTAAAATATAAAAAAATGAAAGCATGTGTTAGATTTGTATTGTTTATTGTCATTTATGCTTAGAAATATTTAACCATATATGCTTAGAGGTGATCTTTAGCAGGCTGCAAAAGCAACACTCTGGAATGCACACCTACATCCTGGGAGCATGGGCGAGGTCGTACCTTCTCTTATTGTTTTATGGTAGGATAAACGTGGCTATATCTGTTTTAGTCTAAGTGCCTTTTGTTTAGATGAACTGCTGGACTTCCAGACCAGCAGGTTTAGGGAAGTCATTTATGGGGTCACACTCTGACCACACATACACACATACTTACACAACGCACAGGCAAGGTACTCTTTGTTTGTATGTAGACGTCATATGTTAATGAACCTATGTATATTCATGTAACCTCAATAAAAGAGCAGTGTTACGGGGGAGCGGACGAGAGCAACTGGGGTCAAGCGAAGGAACGGCGTTTGTCCGGTTCTCTCCCGTGCACGAGAAACATGAAGAACTTTGCCTACTCGTGTCTTGCTTGCTGTGTAATTATATTGGCTTCAACGTTCCAGCGAATAGGTTCAAGCTACAAACCTATCAGCATGTACAAATGCATGTCAAACTGGAATATTTGGCATATACTTATCGATTCAACTAAAGATATGGGAGAAGTGGTGTGTTTTTGTGACTGGCTGCTAGGAACACATTGTATAAAGATAAGATTTATTAGAAAAATGAATTCTTAGTTAAATTGTCTCATATGTGTAGACACAAGACAGGTGCAGATGGTTTAACAAACACAAAAATTAAAAAAAAAAAAAAAGAATTAAAAAGGTGAAAAAGCAGCCAATGTCCAGTCGAGGACACTTTATAAAATTACAAGAAAGCCTGGATCCATGGAAACAAAATATAAAGATATGAGGGGTGACATTTCCACAGTACTGTGGTTTCTGTTATAATGTCCTTTTAAAGGCTTTTTAAAATTTCCCATATAATTTATTTTATCAAAGAAATAAATGAGTCAACAAACATTTGTCTAATTTTTTTTATCAATCACTGACAGAATTATTAATCGCCACTGTGCCGGGCCATATTTACTAGAAGTCTGCAACAACTAATTTTCAACTTTCCACATAGAATAAGAGACCATGTAACTTTACATAAACTGTTTTTTTAAAGTTAAAAAACATAAAAAGAGATTTTTCGGCACGATCACATTTATTTTCAATTTTAATGACTACATTTGTAACTGATATCAGCATTTTATGTGCAATAGTTTTCTGTTTGACAGTGAATCATAGAATTGCCTTTTAATCCAGAATGTAAAGATTAAATATGCAGGAAATGTCTCCATAAGTGGTTCATGTACTCAGTTTTCTTCCTTAGAATGTATTACTTAGTTTAGAATCCGTTCATAAAATGGTTACAAATATCAGGAAAATGCAGACTTTGCTTTGACCAATTACATGGCTTAGAAGCACAGTCACCTCCCAAAAGGCCCCGTTCAAGGCGAGAAAAACTCTCATGTTCTTTATTTTTGGATTAGTGTTTGTAGGGGGCATGAAGCTCGCTATCATATTAGCTATTCAGCTGATGAATCATCATAAGGTTATTTAAAAGGTGAATAATATTAGCTTCGATCCATTTACAGACTCAGTCACTCTACCTCTGATGTCTCTCATCAAACTTTCATTTGTTGATTGTAGGCATATACAGAAAAGTGTAAAGCGATGCACCTCCCAGATTCTAATAACTTCCTTCCTAATAATGCAAAGACCTGTCGTTGTTCCCACAGGCAAGATCAGCAGTTGGTTATCACTAACAAAGCTTGTCCAGGTAACTGAATGTGGGTTGTTGAAACAGACATAAATAAAGTACTTTTCAACCTCCTTAAAGCTTTAAGCTTCAATTTTGCCGTTTTGCTAGTTTTAATTTTTACCAAGTGAACACACCCCACTAAGTCAATCAAACTCTAATGCTACTTATTTTGTGGCATGAGTGATTTTTAATTTCAATTGGGCTTTAAAAGAACATTTGGCCAGTTTGTAATCTTATTTCCATGTATTCATTGCCACAGTGGTTGACTGTTTATAAATCCACTAAACATCAGAGTGGCAGCTTCGCTTTCTTTTGCCGACCACTGTTTTTTTTTTTCGTTTCTTATTTCTCTTTTTTAATTGGCTTTTATTTGCTTGTTTTTTTTAACTCCCTCCCCATGCCAGGGCAGCACATAAACACACAGCCGAAAAACAGCAACAGTAGCCCAGAAACACAGTGCAGCCGGTCAAACCTCCAAGAGATTTGCTGCCACGCGATTCTACAGACTACATATTTAATATTGCCTTTCCAGCAGCAGCAGCATAGTGGGCAGTTAATTTACTTAACAAGGCTTTTTGAAACAGAATCTTTTTTAAAAACAACAACAAATGTTGCTGAATCAGAAAACAACAGCAGATTTACATCAACTTGATGTCCCTGGAGATTCACTAACTGGCTTCTTTGGTAAGAAGATGACAGGGAATAGCAAACAGCACTTAACAGAAATGTGCCACAGGTTGGAATAAAGACAACGGTATGAATACCAACACAGCTGGATATTTACATCAGCATCAGGAAGCTGGAAGCTATGTTGTACAGGTGCAGCTAATTGGACTGATAAAGAGGAGCGTGATAACTGATCAGTTCCTGTGTAGATGAGTGAGAGGAGTGGTAGCTCTGGGCTCATTTGATTAGATTAAATGAATAAAGAAGGTGTTTCCTTTTAGATTTAAGCTGATAGGACAATAAAAGGGAGCAGGAGTATATTGTAATTGAGGCTGGATTAGCCCACATTTGCTTTGTACTGCCAAACGTATTCACTCACCCATCCGAATCATTGAATTCAGGTGTTCCAATACCTCCATGGCCACAGGTGTATAAGATCAAACACATAGGCATGCAGACTGCTTGTATAAACATTTGTGAAAGAATGGGTCGCTCTCAGGAGCTCAGTGATTGGATGCCACTTTTCAACAAATCCGGTCATGAAATTTCTTTGCTTGTAAAAATGCCACAGTCAGCTGTTAGTGGTATTATAAAAAAAAAAAAGTGGACGTGATCGGGAATGACAGCAACAGCCATGAAGTGGTGGACCATGTAAAATCACTCAGTGTGTTCTCTAGAGTGACGTGTCATGCTTCTCTGTCTGGCATCCTATGGATGAGTCTGAGTTTGGCAGGTAACGGTACTTATCTGACTGCATCGTGCCAAATGTAACATTTGGTCGAGAGGGGTCATGGTGTTGGTTGTTTTTCAGGAGTTGGGCTTGACCCCTTAGTTCCAGTGAAGGGAACTCTAAATGCTTCAGCATACCAAGACATCTTGAACAATTTCATCCTTCCAACTTTGTGGGAACAGTTTGAGGATGGCCACTTCCTGTTCCAAAATGACTGTGCACCAGTGCACAAAGCAAGTTTTTTATGGAAGAACTTGACTGGCCTGCACAGAGTCCTTCCCATAAACTTTGAAGTTGTTTAGCTTTAACCCTTTAAGACCTAAGTCCGCCACAGCTTATATTATACTTTTACATCAGGGGTGTCCAAACTTTTTTCACTGAGGGCCACATACATAAAAATATAGGAGGGGCTGGGCCACTTACTAGAAATTAGGTATATAACCTTAACTTTAGTGTATTAAACTTAGAAAAATCACTTACAAGTGGTCGAATATATTATATTGTTGAATATAATTAAAGACAAAACTGCCTTCATCACAGCTTTCCATAAATGGATCTTTATTGATTTATTCAGAAAAAGCTTTGGTAGCTCATTCTCAGAACAGCAGCCTCAGATTTCTTCTTAGACAGAAGATTTACAGCACAGAGAAAAAACAATAAAGGGGAAAATGGGACGGACACATTTCAAGTTTGTTATTTAAGTTATTAGGCTTAGCAACACTATTAACGTTTGTTTGAAACGATTATCAACATTAACAGACTGAACTGGACTTAATAACAGGAGTGCATATAATTTTAGTAAATTATTCTGGTGAGTATCAGCTGCACTGGGTATGTAAATCGGGACATCCAGCCGCAGTGCTGATCGCCACTCGTGCCAAAAATCCAGACAAATGTCACTTGATCAAGGAGCAAATCTGCATCAGATGAGATCAGCTGACTTTGCGTGTAAGTGGGCAGTGCACAGCGGTGTGTACTCTGTGTGTTAACAAGAAAAGCGCATATAAGAAAGTGGTGTGCAAAAGCAGGGTAGTGACAGAATTGATGCGCATTATTGATATTTGAAGCATGTGTACCTGCACATTAACACACGGGTACTGTGGAATATATTTTTTACTCACCTAAAGTGCTCGTCCACTCCCCGCAAAAAAATAGCAGCTGTGCGGTGTCTGTGGCATCAGTGCTCTCATCGCATGCGATGGAGTAAAGATCAAAAGCACAGCTTTATCAGACAGTTGCAGTTTAATGTTGGCTGACAAGTCTTCAGCAACTGGATTTCTGGACATGCTGACGTTGTTGACGGGCGCATTATTTCGGTGACTTTAACGAGGCCGTGTTTTATGAGGTCTCCATCTGAAAAAGGCTTGCCATGTCTTGCGATGAGTTGGGCGACCTCATAGCTGGCTATTGTAGCCTTTTCCTGGACCTTTTGAGCACAAAAAAAATACTGTTGCTGACCCCGCAGGAGAGATACCCTTTGCTTTAATTTCTGCTCTCGCTCAGCACCAGTGTAGGATGCATAGGCCTGATGTTTGGTTTCATAATGACGTCGTACATTATACTCTTTCATAACTGCCATAATTTCAGTGCAGATCAAACAGACACACTTCCCCTTGAATTCTTTGAAGAAATATTCACTCTCCCACCATGTCTGAAATTTTCTGCATTCACTTTCTACCTTTCGCTTCTTTGGTTCTGCCATGTTTAGTAACTAACTTGGGCTAAATTTCTTCTGTGATTGTCCTTTTTGGTGGAGCAACTGCCTCGATCGACAGTAGCTCCCCCTGGTGTTAAAACTAAGAAGTGCAATACACTCAAGCAAAAGTTGAAGTGCGGGCCATATTCGATTCTATTTATAAAATTACTTGCGGGCCAATTAAAAATGGGCCGGAGTTTGGACACCCCTGTTTTACATGTTGTAGAGCCATTTTTGGGAGCATTTCAAGTCGCTATACATCAATACAACCATTATAGCCCAAATTTTAATAATATGTCTGCATTAAGTGCATAGAAAAAACATAAATTTCAAAAAAGTGCAATAAACTCCAAAAAAATTTAAAATCATTTTTGTTTTTTTAAAATATATTTCTAGTTAGAGAAATTTAAGAGGCTTATCTCTCAAAACTGCAAATACAAAAAGTTGCACAAAATAGTTTACGACAACAGGAAATTTATTTTGAGTGTCTTTAAAGTTTTATTTTTGAAATACACCAATTTTTATACACTGCAGGAAAAACTAAAATAGTGCAAATTTGAAAAAAAAAAACAGCATATGCATCAAAATAAACTATTTCCAGCAGTGCAATTTGAGTTCTAAACATCCCAGAAATGACACAGAAAGTCATAAAGTCAAAGATAACTTTTAAAAACACCAGTATAGGCTCATGAGGCCTTGATGGTAAAAAATTACATTTCCGCAAAAATGACGTCACTTCCGGTTTTGGGCAGGTCATGGCAGACATGCGATAGTTCGTGCTGATGGACGTAGGAAGTGTTATGAACAGCTGATCGGCAAAGCGTGTTTCTGGAATATTATGTTTTTGTTGCTGCAAGTGCTTTTTATGCAGTTTTTGCAAAGCCATATGTGGAAGGAAACTGTGACCGAGGGCAAGCTGATGGCATAAGATGTAAGTACAACTCCTCCGGTTTCATATGCAAAAAAAATTATTGCGCTAACTTATGTGGTTGCAATTCTACCGGGATTTACAAATAGTTACGCAAAACGGAGCGTGCCCGCTCTGACCGGCTTTAAAGGGTTAAA
The DNA here is from genome assembly GCF_963576455.1 of Neolamprologus multifasciatus. NCBI lineage: Eukaryota > Metazoa > Chordata > Actinopteri > Cichliformes > Cichlidae > Neolamprologus > Neolamprologus multifasciatus. The sequence continues at coordinate 33,769,279 of NC_140455.1, forward strand.
GGGCTGACATCCTTTTAAACCCCACTGAATATGAATGGGATATCAGTTCATATACTTGTGATGGCAGACGAGTGAATACTCGTCAGTATAGGGTGTACCATGTTCACATAATAAAGATGTGAAACAAAAACAGTAAATTGTAGGTGGTCCAGTTTCAGAGGTCACCACCCACTAAGCTGCTGGCAGCTCACTGTGGATTATTGGGTTTTTATCACTTGTGTGTATACTGCAATATTATGTTTCTTGAAATAGTGGGGAAAAAGTCTGCAAACTTTCACAAAGAACAACTATAAATGTCTGCGGCAAAATAACCCAATTTATTTCTGGAGACTGAGATGTGTCTTCATTTGCTTTACAGTGATGACCAAACTTTCACGTGAAATTTCTTCATTGTTAAAAAAAAGACTCCAGCGCAGGAGAAATCAGTCATATTTAAATATGTTGTGTTTTATTTATGTATTTATTTATTTATTTTTATAGTCAGAGTCATAAAAGTTTTCAATCACTTGAGAGTTATGCAGTTTAAAAAAAATCTGCATAACTTAACAGACAAAAATTGCAACAGGAAAACAGTGGAGCACCAGATCAATCTGTTTGTAAATGCACAACACTTAAATAACACATTTATTATTTATTATGTAGCTGATTGCTTCTTTGAGCTACCGCAGTCACAATGTTCTGGTACCGCACATCCAGGCGTGTTCAAACAGAAATGTAATTTCACTGTCAGTGTGAGTTCTTTCAAAGTGTTTATGACTTTAATAGACCACAAGCACAATCTCAGTGGACACCGTTTTCATTTAACCTTAAAAAAAATATGTTATCTCATAGTTATGCAGCTATAACAAAAGAAAAAATCCATAAATCTATACACTGATTTTCAAGTATTTGTGTGTAATGACAGAAGGTATGTTGGGACACACTCAAATGCATATTAATACTTTCTACATCCACCCAGGCTTCAAAGCTGGACACATATGAACATTTTGAATAAAACAACTAAGGTGAAATTTGCTTCTGCTGTGTTCAGACCAAGTGAAGCTTAGCACCTAGCTTTACTCACATGAGATAAGTCCATGGAAGGTTTTGGGGCCATTTAAAAAATATTCCCAATAACCAATTACTTTAAAAAGCACAACTGTTATGTGGAATTAAGTAAATAACAACATATTTTCAAAATTTACCACAAGGGTCTAGGGTGTTGGAATATAGGAATAGGGTTGAACTGCAAGGCTTTGTGAAAATAAAGCCATCCTGTGTTTCTGATTATATGTGGTGTCAGGGAAATGCACGAGAAGCTCAGCTGATGCAAAAGAAAATATGTATATGCTCTGTTCCTGGATTTGTGTAATCAGTTTCCATCTTTGCATAAGCTGGACTTTCTGAATCATATCATTTCTGACATGTGAAAATACAACTCTATATATAACCCCAATTTTCCACAATGCAGAATGTATACAAAGAGCAGTAACATTTCATAATTGGGTTTATTTTGCAACAGATCAGGAACATGACTGGGTATAAAAAAGAGCATCTTAGAGAGGCAGAGCTTCTCAAATGTAAAGATGGGCAGATGATCACCAATCTGAAAAAAACTGAGTCTACAAGTTGTATAACAATTCCAGAATAATGCTCCTCAATGAAGAAGTGAAGAATAAATATCTCATCATCTACGGTGCATAAAATCATCAAAATCTGGAGAAATCTCTGTGCGTAACAGATGATGCTGAAATATTGCTTCAATATTGGATGCCTGTGATCTTCAGGCCCCGAGGTACCACTGCAGTAAACACAGGTATGGTTTTCTCATGGAAATCACTGCATGGGCTCAGGAGCACTTCCAGAAATCCCTGTCTGTGAAAACGCTTAAGCCGTGGCACCCACCAACGCAGGTTGAATGCTGCTGTCACCTTGGGGCCAAGTGCTCATTTAAAATGGACTGACGCAAGGTGAAAAACTGTTCTGAGGTCTGTTGTCGCTGGTCCTACTGGTTCGACTCGCCTTTTCTCTCTGTTGCCACCCGTTCGCTCTCTCTATCCTCTGCCGGTGTGAGTGTGTTCCAGAGTCGGAGTGTTTTTCCTGGGTCTCCCACACCTGAAGCTCGTGGCTGATTGTGCACCTGTGCGCAGTTGAGCTAATTACAGCCTGGCTACGTAAGGCTGTAGTTGTCCCACAGTCTCTCCAGATCATTGCACCGCATGTGGTATCAAAACTTGGCTTCCTGGTCTGTTTGTGATTTGCTCTTGATAATTATTTAAGCTTCAACTCACTTTGTCTCCTTTTGCTCAGACGCCAGGTGCCATGAGAAACGCTTTGGAGAAACAAGTTGCGACGATGAACTTGCCGGCCCTCCTTCTTTGCCCACACCTGGACCGCTCCTGTCAACACCTTGGAAACGTCTGTTTTCAATTCAGTGTACAAATACTTACTTTAAACTTACTCTGTGGTCTGTGCTTGTGCCCAGGGTTCATAAAGTGTCCCAAATATAATTGTAATTAGGGCTATGAATTCTCATGTAACACCATCATGTAAATAAACTGTTTATTGTCATCAAGATCATTAATAAAAATTTACAAAAACTGCTGTTTCTATGTTATTATGACTTTTTTTTAATTGAAACCCCAAATTCTAGTTATAATCCCACATTCGCCACTTAAATTAAGATCTTAGTAAAGACGCCTTTGCTTAGATTTACTTAGCTGTGTGTATTCTTATTGCTTTTGGACCTTAAAGCAATACAAGCGCTCTGTACACATACACACACAAACACTCTACCATCCACTCTAACACAATGTGGTCGACCACAGGCAAACAGCAGGGAAGTTGCAGAGTAATGGGACAATCCATCACCAGCTGCTGCATGCTGCTGCATGGTCTTAGTCAAAGAGACCCACCCATGGAGACGCCGAGGCAGCAGGCTGGAAGGAAGCAACTGGAAGGTAGTGATTTAGACACCAGAGGTGATAACTGGTAAGTAGGAGGATGGGCAGGATGGCTAGAAATGATCATGAAAATGGTCAAGTGTGATGACTGCAAGAATATAAATGTGAATGCTTGTTATACTAAGAATCTAAGGCTGAATACTGGTCCTTACTTTTAATAACATTTTGTCATAAAAGGACAAACTGAGCATTTTACAGAAGGCTCAGACTCTGTTCTGGGTTTCTTCTCTTTTGCCCCGACAAGAAACAACAAAAAAAGATGTCATTTTAAATATAAATGTTATCACTGACTGTGACTCATCCTCCCCCACAAAACCCGAAATCTACTTTAACCTTTAAATATCAAATAGATATTCGAATAGTGTTGTGGGAGCTGATTAACTGGATGTTTGTAGCTGTAACACTGTAGTTTAGACCAGACTGCATAATCAGCTGCAGATCATCTTGGAGTAAAACCAACGGGGGCGATCGTGGCTCAAGAGTTGGGAGTTCGCCTTGTAATCGGAAGGTTGCCGGTTCAAGCCCCGACAGTCTCGGTTGTTGTGTCCTTGGGCAAGACACTTCACCCGTTGCCTACTGGTGGTGGTCAGAGGGCCCGGTGGCGCCAGTGTCCGGCAGCCTCGCCTCTGTCAGTGCGCCCCAGGGTGGCTGTGGCTACAATGTGGCTGCCATCACCAGTGTGTGAATGTGTGCATGACTGGATATGTAAAGCGCTTTGGGGTCCTTAGGGACTAGTAAAGCGCTATATAAAAACAGGCCTTTTTTTTTTACCATTTACAACCATCCATAGTTCCCATGATAGACTTCCTATGACTTTATCATGTTGACACAGAATTCTTCACTACACCAGCAAGGTATGCAGTGAATCCAGGCTAACAGATATCAAGTTCAAGACTTCATGCTCCATGTGTCAGCCATTATTTAATGAGGAGCGTGGATTGGCCATTGTTTTGCTATCCTTGCACATCCATACAGCAACTGTTTTGCTGCATCCAACCAAAGTGTGCTCCAAGCTTACAGAGCAGAAAGATATAGGTTACTCCAAAGCTGCTGTAGCTTCTATAACATTACAATACAAAGCCATCCATGTAATGGTTGTTTTCTTTTGTTTGTGTAAGGCCAGAAGATATTTAGTGGGGTAAATATGAAAACATAAAAAAGTCAACTTTTATATTTTTATATCCTCGTAAGTCTGACAGGCATTCTTTGGTGAGTTTAGAGCAAACCATTGTCAATAAGCCCAAATACTAAACGTAGCAGTTGCTTTCTGTCCTGTTGAATCTAATCCATAATTCAGTAGTAGAGAATGAAAATAAAATTCTGAAATGTAATTTTAAAACACACAACTAGTATTGTATTTTGGTATTCTGGTTGCTGGTAAGGGTAAGTGTTCTCTGTTAAGTATCATTATGTGCATCTAGGGCATAAATAGATTAGCACATAAACATACAAAAGCCCTATTTCTACAATCAGATCAAACATGTGCCCCATACCACGAAACTAAAGGTAGGTCTAATCTACTCAGAAGCTGATATGCCTTGATCAAATTCAATCTAGAGCTCATTGAGACCTATGGGCTGGAGACATGTGGCCAAATCACCAAGGAAAATGAAATTAGACTAGATTTAATAGAGCTGTATCAGGCAATGAAGAGACTCATCATGAAATCAGTGCTCCATCCATCGTCCAAATGGAGACAGGTGATCAGCAAAGACGTGACCTACAGATGCAATTAACAAGAATTAAATGATCAGACAAGGAGAAAAATTCAAGGCATATTTGAACTTGTTGCATTAAAAAGAGATGAAGAGAACAGTGCATCGAAATCAATGATCTGCTCGCCCATGAAAAACAGGGTAAATGGGCACGGTGTAAAGGTCGCACATGCACAATTTGCTGGAACGCGCAGAATATGCATACTCTTGACGATCTAAAGATAGCTGCGCAAGCACACACACAAAAACAGCTCTCGCACAGTGATTTAACTCTCCTTACGCATTCATGCCACGAATGGCCAGATCGATTCCTAACCCGGGGATTCAATAGTAACCACATTAATCCACCACTGGGCACAGTCGGCGTGTCTACCAGACAGGCACTCAGTCAGCCACTCTGCTGCTTGGGATCAGTATTGGCTTAGAGAGGGACTCTGAGGGAGAGCAGGAGAGAGATGGGGATGAATGAATGACTGCAAGCCTCTCGAAAATGTCACTATGCTCACTCTGCCTGCCCTTTGCAAAGATGTCTGGTTGTGTGCACCATATCAAACAACTGTGGAAAGCAAAGTTCGCGCAATTAGTACACTGTTCGTGTTTTCTGCATTTGCCTGAAGGAGACAAGGAAGAACAGCAGTGTGACAACAATCATTGTATGAGAACAGGCCAAACTTTAACTACTGCAGTATCAAAAGAGAGATTAGACGGAGTTATATTTTTATGTTCATGATCAAGAAAATAACTACACCAAAGAATTCTATTAGGTAACGTTCACTTTTAATTAGAGCCCAATTAATATATGAAAACAAGATGTACTGTTATCGCTACATGTTGGATACACTGTGTATGTTAACGCAGGTCAACAGCAAGCCAAACTCAATTTTCATGAGCCAGGAAACTGAGCGTCTTGCTCCTTTATTACAGTCTTCTCGACGGCTTACAATCTTTTACAACTGTGGCTTGAATAGCTCGATGAAAGTGTTGAGTGAAACTAAAAATAAATAATACTAGAAAATAAAATATCCTTTAGCTCTTTGACATTGTGAAATAAATGCACAAAAGAAATAGTTAGTGACAGAAAACATGTATCAAAGTTAGTCTTAGCTGCTAAGTAATGATAAACAGTAGTTTTAACAATCCTCTGATATGCAAATTAGATCGCTAGCATCATTGCTATGTTAATAGACCATGCTCTAAGCAAAAATCCGCTTCTGGGATAAGGCTAATTCCTGGCACAAACACATTCACAAAACGATCTCTAAATCAGCTGTTATAAACATATAAAACAAACCAGAACATGTAATAAACTTACAGCCATTGCTTTCGATGGTGTATATAAAGATTCAGGCCACAGGAGATGAAGTTTAAACACAGATAGGCAGGTTTTCTGTACAATGCTTTTTCCCAACTGACTGCAGTGCCTGCTTCCCACAATGCATTGCGAACACAGATTACTCCTTCAAAATAAGATACAGAAAAACTAATGCTGACTGTATAGAACATATTTTTTAACTAAATGACTCTCTTTTTTAACATAAATTACCACAGATGAAATATGACATTTTATCACTAAATTATTATGATCCATTTTTTAATCTTTTACTTGGGACAGAACACAAGATGTGAGAAACACCCTTCAACAGTGTAATGAGTGTTGAAGTTGCATTGTTTCTTCAGCAGAGGGCGCTCTAAAACTTTACTGTCACCAACACGTGTTTGCAGAAGCACAAATACAACAACCTGCTGATCTCAGCAGAGTTGGACTATCTTAATAAGGGCTCATAAATAACTACACATAACAAATGTCAGAGAAACCAGTTTGTTTCCTTTACCCGAGAGAAAGAAAATATCAGTCAATATATCAACTTGTTAGATCACCAACTACTGGTATTGGTGTTGATCTTTCTATATTTAATGGTCAGCCATATTAACACCTCCATATCTTAGTCAGTGCCTGGTGAGTCGAGTGCACTGTATGCTACTGAATTTATATAGTGCCAGTAAAAGTAATTGCCCCATTCCTGATTTCTTAGTTTTTTGTATATATATGTCACACTTGGTCATGATTCAGGTCATTAAACATATTTTACTATTAGACAAATATAATCAGAGTAGATACTAAATACAGTTTTTTAAGTCATTTCATTTAAGGGGAAAAAAGCTATTCAAACCTACCGGTGCTGCGCTGATGCATTTATAATGACTGGAAATAAATGCTCCAATGGTCCTGACTAGGGATGGGTACCGGTATCCGGTGCCATCATGGCACCGGTTCTGACATAAACGGTAGTAACCAGACCGAAAAGCAGCGCGCATTTCGGTGCTTTATTTCGGTGCTTTTTTTTCCTGAGCTGTGATACACTTTCTTCTTCCTTACATTTCTATTGGCGGTTGGCAAACAACTGAAAGGTGCATTACCGCCACCAACTGGTATGGAATGATACACTTTAGATTCTAGCCAATCATTTTACGTTTCGAGGATAGTAGGCGGGTCCAGGTACGTACGTTCTTTTAGAGCAGAGCTACAGATTAAAAATGCCCAAGGCAAAGCGGTCAAAAGTCTGGCTGTACTTCACAGCAAAAGATGCAAACTCAGCAGCCTACAACAAGTGCTTTAAGCTGATACTGTCAAAGGAGGTCACACTTTAAATCCGATGAACCTAGCCCTGCCAGTGTAGCAGAAATGATGATGGCAGCAGCAGCCGTTCTTCTCTGCGTGAGTAGCTTAATGTTGTTCGTGTGTAATTTACGTTGAGTAGGCTAACCGCGTTATTAAATTAATGCATGTAACGTGAACTAGCAAACACCATCATAGCTACATGCGGCTGTCTTCTTGTTTGATGGCAGATACTCCCTTCACCCTGGCCAAAAAGGCTAAAATGACCGAAGAAAAAGTGGAAAACAGCTAAACACGAGAGGTTTTTGGACAAAGTTTGTGTTTTTTCCATTGTTTAAGCACTGCTTCCAGCCCAGAGTGATACCATATATGCCCTATACCTGCAGAAAAGACTAACATTGTTATCTTTTTACAAAAAAACAGCTGAACATGAGAGGTTTTTGGACCAATTTTGTGTTTTCCATTCTTTAAGCACCGGTTTGGGCACCGTTTAAGCACCGGCACCGTTTCAAAAGTACCGGTTTGGCACCGGTATCGGATAAAACCTAAACGATACCCATCCCTAGTCCTGACCTTAAGTCAGACAAAGAATCTCCATTTGATTTGATTCAAAACTTTCACTAGGCAATTAAGTCAAGTCAAGTCTTTGGTCAGCAGTGGTTTTTACCTCGGAACTCTTCCATGACATCATGGTCTCTTATTGTTGAATTTGACCCTAACTGAAGCAAGTGAAGCCTGCAGTTCTTTATATGTTATTCTGAGTTCTTTTGTGACCTCCTGGATGAGTTGTCAGTGCGCTCTTGAAGTGATTTTACCACCATTCAGAGTTTTCCTCATTTGTGGACAACGTCTCTCTCTGCGGGTTGCTGGGTTGCTAAAACCTTAGAAATGGCTTTGTAACAATTTCCAGATCGATAGATGTTGATGACTTTGTCTCTCATCTGTTCTTTGGTTTCTTTAGATCGTGGCATGATGTGTTACATGATATTTTACCTTAGTCCACATTATCAATAAGTCTGGCAGTAATCAGGTGTGGGTGCGACTAAGGAAATGTAACTCAGCTTTCCAAAAAATAAAACGTGGTCAATCAAGGTTAATTCGTGATTTAATTTATTTTTCACACAGGGCCAGGTAGGCTTGGGTATCTTATTTCCCTTAATAAAGGAAATCATTATTTAAAAGCTGCGTTTTTATTTTTTGTTTCTGTAACGCATTTTTTTCTTTAACACAGTAGACTATGGGGATTAGCTAGCTTTCAGCGCCAGCCTAAAGTGGCCATTCAAGGACGACCATTTTTGGCACTTCTGTGTTGGCATCATTTTTCACCAAAGGTTGCTTCAGCTCAGCGCCAAAAACCCAGTTAGGGAATATTTGTGATATATTACTTCAGCAGACTTCTAAAGACTTACAGAATCTATACTGAGGAGGATCAAAGCATTTTTTTTTACCTCTCTGGAGCCTAACTGTTCTTTGTGTATCTACCGTTCTCCTTTGATTAAATCATGCAGCTAATTCTTTGCATGTTGTGTATCTGTTTGTGTCTCCACTTCCACAAACCTGTTCAGGCCACCTGGTCGTGTTCTCAGGCAGACTGAATCTGCTCACTTCTGCTTCCAATAAAAAGAAACTCCTTGGAATTCACAGACAATTTGAACAGTCATGCCAGCGTGCAGGCTGTTGGCAAACTCTTTATTGGACCTATTACAGCCAACACTCATTTCCCTGACTAAATTCAAAGAAAACCCACTTTCCTGGAGAGTCCAATCCTCCTTCTCTATCAGCCCTCATTTAGATCAAGTATATTGTCTCTCTTTGGCCTAGTGGTACTTCGATCAAGAAAGTGTGACACTGATGCTCAAACCTGACATGAATTGATAAATCCCTGTAGCTTCCCTTTTTTAGTTCCTGCTGTCTACAACTTTTGTAGTTTTTACAACAATTACCATCAACTATTTTTATATATTTTGCCTCTGCAAACCATCACAATGGATTTTAAATCAAATGATCAATATATAATTTAAATGTGTCTTTAGTGGAACAAACATATTGTATTCATTGTTTAAAATTACAGTATTCCAGCTCCACGATGCGGTTCACCTTTTTTCACTTTATTTTTTTTATATTTGACTTATTTTGGCAGTAAAATCATCATTTTATTCTCTAAAAAAGATTAATAACAGGGTTGCTGTTATTAATCTTTAAAACATTGCAGTATTTACTGTTACATTGTTTTATATTTCCATTTCTTGTGTTGTAAAGCACTTTGTGATTTTTATCTGTGAAAAGCGCTATATAAATAAATTGTACTTACTTACTTTTAATAGTGTTTATAAGAATTTGGGGGAAAATGTTTATAAGAGTGTGGGGAGGATTTTTATGACTTAAAATACATAAAAATAATAAAATAAACATATGGTTTCTACATATGGATTTTTTTCACCTATCACAGGGGTCCCAGAATATAACCCCGGAGATAACGGAGGGAATACTGTCAGCTAATTTTATACACAATCTCCCCTTTACAAAGACTCGAAACTATCTGCACAAACATCATTTTAAACATAAGACTGTTTCTAATTCTTGGCTTAAATTCATTTGCCTGAAATGACTGTCTGAAGTCTAGTAACCATGGAAATGACCAAATAATATGTTTCCTTCCTTGCGATCCTCCTCTAAGTCTTTACTGCAGCCACCTTCAGCTGCTGCTTATTTAAGGATGTGTCTTCAGTTGATGAAAAGTGTGCTCTGCTAGGTTGAGATCAGGTGACTGACTTTATCCCTTTCATTTGCCTTGAGAAACTCTTTGATTGCTTTTGCAGTTTGCTTCAGGTCATTATCCGTTTGCAGTGCGAAGCCCAATCAGTGTTGCACCATTTGTCTGAATCTGAGCAGAGCTTATAGTCCTGTACACTTTAAAAGTCCACCTTCTGCTTCTATCAGGAGTCACATCATCACCGAACACTAGTGACCTTGGCAGTCTGCATACATGCGCATGCTATAACTTTTCCTCCGCCATGTTTGGCAGATAACGTGGTACGATTCAGATCCCGAGCTGTCTCTCTCCTTCCCCATGTTTTTCTCTTCCCATCATTCTGCTACAGTTTAATCTTGGCTTGATCTGTTCAAGAAGTTTTGTTTTTTAATTTGTGCTGGCTCTTTTTGATTTCTTCTGGCAAAATCTAATCTGTTCTTCCTGTTCTTGAGTGTAACCAGTAGTTTGCATCTGGTGGTAAACAGTGTTGGTCAAGTTACTTGAAAAAAGTAATCAGTAACAGTGTTGGGGAGTAACGGAATACATGTACCGCCGTTACGTATTTAAAATACAAAATATGAGTAACTGTATTCTGTTACAGTTACCGTTTAAAAAGGTGGTATTTAGAATACAGTTACTTTGTTGAAATAAATGGATTACACAGCAGTACTTCCCTGTTTCATATTGTGGCGGGTCAGGACTGTTTGGGTTTTGTTTGACAGCTACGGTCTGTTGTTCCAGGCGGCAGCGTTACGGTTGCCATGGTTACAGGGTGACGCTCTCTCTCTGCGTGTTTCCTGGGTGAGAGAGGCCTTTTTGTTGTTGTTGTGCTAAGCTAATAGGCAGAATGCTACAGGTATAGCTCTAAAGAATGTAGCCTCATGGGCAGTGTAGTCCGTGCTGCAGGGAGAATGGACTGCCATACACGTTATGTGTCTGTGAGCGAGGGAGGGAGAAAAAGGAAAAACGGGAGCTGGAAGCATGTAAATATAATAATAACCACTGCAGCCAAGAAGAGAGCCTGACGAGCCCAGTTGTAAGTAAGCTATTAAGACTCGACTGTACACCGTGTTCGTGTTTTCCTCCGAAACAATAAGTTCCGTTGGAGCAGCCTTTCAACGCCTCTCTCTGTCTCTGCTAGCAAAGTTGACCCAGACAACAAAGTAAAGCTAGTTTTTGGCTACGAGCCCGACACAGAACCCACCGTATTAGCCAGAGGTCCCTTTACTACGGTTCGGAGCCGCGGACCTTCAGTAACAGTAATAAATCACAGCAATAGTACATTCATGTAGTTGTAAACAGCATGATAATATATTAAGTAATCCAAAGTATTCAGAATACGTTACTCTCATTGAGTAACGTAACGGAATACGTTACAGAATACATTTTGGGGCATGTATTCTGTATTCTGTAATGGAATACATTTTAAAAGTAACCTTCCCAACACTGTCAGTAACTAATTACTGATTACTTCCCCAAAAAAGTAATCCCGTTACTTTACTGATTACTTATTTTCAAAAGTTATTAATTACTTAGTTACTTAGTTACTTTTTAAAAACACAATTTACAACCTGAATAGGTGATAAAGCGATAGATCTTTCAGCCCAATTCTACTTTTTCTGCATCATCCATCATACAAAATGTAAACAAATGGAAAGGTCCATTTTTAAAACTTGTTTTATTAGTTTTAATCTTTTAACTTTATGCATCAAGCAAAAATTTAATTATATGCAACATTCTCTGACTGGAAGAAATCTGTTTAATATTTAAACCTATTTTCTGCACATTCCAGCACATAAAATATATATATTTTTTTTTGTGTTTACACTCGCTCTTTCAAATAGATGCAAGTAAAACACAGCAGAAAATAAAGTCAAAGACTAGCGGTCCTTTCGCTCTATTTTCACCTGTAAAGCAGGAGTAGGGTAGGCGGAGGTTTACCCTGGTGCAGGTGTGCCGCAGCGGTCAATGGAAGAATCCGCGAGTTTCTCTGTGAGTTTCCCATTACCTTGTTGCGGACTCGGTGCTTGCTCAGAAGTTTAGGGGGGGTTTTTTTGGTGTAAAAAGAAGTTTTCTTCCCACGCACAACGGACACTAATGTTTTTGTCACTTTTTATGGAATCAAACTCAAAGTAAGGTCAGTACTTCCACGCTTTAAACGCTGCACGCTCATACTCTCTCCCGCACTTGATATATTATCCATTGTTGCTCTGCACACAGCTGTTGCCACGAATGTCGCACTCGCTTACGTCACTGTCATGAGACATTCTCGCAAAAAAATCACGGTTTTAGTAACGCAGTAACGCAGCGTTCCTACGGGAAAGTAACGGTAATCTAATTACCGTTTTTGCAATAGTAATCCCTTACTTTACTCGTTACTTGAAAAAAGTAATCGGATTACAAGTAACGCGTTACTGCCCATCTCTGGTGGTAAACCCCCTGTATTTCCATTCATGGCGGCATCTCTTGATTGTAAACTTTGACAATGATACGCCCTCCTCCTCTAGGCAGTTCTTGACTTGATTATGTTGTGAAGGGGTTTTTCTTAACCAAGCATAGATTTCTTTCAGTGTTGCTGAGTTGCCCAGTACATTCCTTTTTTTTTAAAAAAATGAACCAGATTGTTGATTTGGTTCCTAAATTGTTTTTTCCTGTTTTCTCTCTTGCTATTCAAGTTTTTCAACCTAATGATTAATTACATCTCTTTGAAGCTCAGAAGGAGAACTCCATTGGAAAGTTAGAAAATGCAAGTTCAGCATTTTTAAATCGATCCATTTTTGTTGTTTATCTGCTCCATGTATCATGAAATAATGAGCCAACAGGCCTCACCAGACCATGAAAGTGGTCGTCCGTTAACTGTCCAATTACTTTAGAGTCTCTGAAAGAGGAGGTCTGTGCATAAAAATGTCTGTGATTCCTCAAAGGTTATAAAGCTGAAAGTCTGAACTTCAATCACGTCTTTGTTGTTTGATTTGGAATCCATTGTGGTTGTACAGCAGCAAAATCACAAAATCTATATCTTCAGCCCATTCTCACTCCCGAGGCGTAACATGCCGACGTTTTGTCACGTCCCGCGGCATTCCTGAGGAATGCGAAAGGAGACCTTCGGCGTTCTTATGGTACGCGGCGGGTTATGGCCGAAATCCAGTGCAATGACGCTCCCGCGGTAATAGACGTTCCAGCCCTGTATTCCAGCCCTAAACCTAACCTTATCCCTAGCCTTAACCATAACCTTTTTCCTGAGCTTAACCAGGACTTTAATGATGTTAAATAGCGTGTTTCTAAGCGATTTGAAGAAAAAGCGCGAACATGTGTAGATTGAGTCCATATGGTTCTCATTTTTCCTCATTTTTCCGAGGTCGTCATTTAGGAACGTGGTGGGTAGCCGAAAACGTAATATGTTGACGATTTGTCACCTAGCGTAAAATGTTACGCTTTGGGAGTGAGAACGTGTTGATATCTTATAGACCTGACAGAATGCCTTCAGATATCAATTTAAGAAAACCTTTAGTATCACTATAATAATTTTTTTGTGTGTGTTTCCCTTTTTGAGACTCATAAAACAAACTAAAAACTATCCCCTTTCCAAACACAAAGTACTGAATAGTTAAGAGTCTTTTACCTCTTATGTTTATCTAAGAAATCTCCTGTATTTGTTGATGGTTTCTTTGATAGTGTGTCAGAGGATCATTTTGTGAATAACGTTGCATCTTTTTTTCATTTTCGCTCTCCTCTACCTCTATCTCTTCGTCTCTCCTGCTTGTAGCCTTAGGATAGGAGCTTTTGAAGGGTTTTTTTTGTTACTGATTTGAATAAAGAGGCTTCAAAACACTAGTAAATGTATTTTGATCCCAGCACAAATTCAAGACAAACAAATGCTTTGAAATGGTTTTAAAGACACAAGCAAAGCTGCTGTTCAGCATGGATTACACTCTCAGATCATCAGCTTTACCGATACGCATGAGTGGACTAAGTGTGCAGGCATGTGCGCGTGACTTAGTTTGTGTGTAAGAAAGGATTTGTTTGTGTCTCTGGAGTCCTTTTACAACATGGAGGCTGCAGCTGTGCCCTATAGCTTTCTAAGGAAACAACCTCCATGCATAAGACTTATACACACCTCTCTCAGTGATCGGCCTTAGTATCGAATGGCTTTTCCCTCCCACTTCCAGCTCACTTCTTTTGTCTTTCCTTGGGGACTCTCACATTCTTAATTCACTATGTATGAAAAATTTAATAGTGCAACTGCTTGGTGCATTCCACATCCCTAATCGATGCAGAGATGTAACGCAAACAGAAGAGATTTCATGAATCACTTCCTTGATTCAATCTTATCATATCTAGAGACAAAGCCATGGTCACGACAGCACTGCTAATATGGAATAATGTTGTACTCCCTTGAAGCTAAGTAGCAGCTTTGCAGGTGTTTATTGAGATTAGAAATCAGCCTTCATTCTTCTAATGGCTTCAAACCACTTTGAAATTGGACTGAGTAATAAGCCTGGAGAATTTCATATTCAAACTCTAGTTTTAATTATAAATATTATGTAATAAACAAAGGCTGTGGATTATGATAGAGATAATTTGTTGTCTTTAGGCTTATTAGTATGATCACAGCCCATTAGTGTGATCCAGAAACAACTGAACTTGAAACCACCATTGGGTGAGTAGATGTGGTGCACATGTTCCAAAAATTCCCCCAGCCTGGAAGACGTATCAGCTTTGGTTAGATTTAGGTAATGATCAGGCTTTGGGTTGGAGTGAAATAAAACTTACTGTCATTGGTTAATATGTGTAATGTGCAATAATCTTTGTTATTGCAATAACAAACTATGCATGTGTCTCTTCTCCATTAAAATTAAAAACAAAAGAGAGGCAACTTGCAGTCATTTATCATGATTTTTCACTCATTTTCAGTCCAGACCTCATACCTAATCATTTTAGACAATTTTTTTGGCCTATGAATCAGTCTAATATAAAAAAAGACGATCCATTGTGTCTATG
This sequence comes from Neolamprologus multifasciatus, assembly GCF_963576455.1. NCBI lineage: Eukaryota > Metazoa > Chordata > Actinopteri > Cichliformes > Cichlidae > Neolamprologus > Neolamprologus multifasciatus. Next base: position 33,784,306 of record NC_140455.1, read on the forward strand.
CATAACAGACAACTTAGCAAGAACCAAATTTATATTCCACCTTTTGCAATTTTGTTACCAGCAGCCTGTTGCTCATACACATTTATTTCTATTCTTTTTTGTTTTTAGTTGAGTATATGGAAAACTCTAAATATAATACTTTGACAGGTATAAAATCATATTTTTACACCAACAAGGTGTAAAGACCCCAAAGACCTGTTAAAGCTCTAAACTTGGTATATGTCAGTGTAGTGCAGTGTGTAGAGGACAAAAGAAGATTAAAAAGTAGGACAAAATCCAGCAAAGACCTGACACAGGACCTTTGGTCCTTTGGTTGATTCATCGTTGTTGACTAAAAGAAATTGTCTCGATGGAATGGTGGTTGTCCAGAAGCAATTCTTAAAGAAGGGAAACAGGCAAAGGCTGAGGCAGTGGCGTTCTGTCAGGACAAGCAAGGTAAGTATGCTCGCCTTGCCAGATCTAGAAGTAGACATAAACTAAAACATACCAGTAAAGCAAGTAAAGCAGTCTTTTTTTCACAGACAGCGCTGTCATAAAGCTCCTAGTCTGTTATTTAATATGTGCTTTCAGCTTTTACATTACTGTCATCTTGTGGTTGCGGTCTCTCTGCAGAAAAACACTATATAAGCTAAAAGCTGCGCTAATTTCATCTCATGGCAAAGTGTAGCCGTCTCTCTCTGAGAGCGTTTCTCCTCCCATTAACAGTGACTGGAGCTGGGCAAGCTGAGAGGCTAGTTTCTGGTCACATTGTGGATAAACCGTTGGCCTGTGACTGTAAACACGAGGTAAGCTGCTGCTGGTCTGCTTCAGTCAGACCGGTTTCTGGTCACAACTCATATGTCGACACAGATAGCATTAACACAAACAATCTTCTCTTAATTAGCATCATAACAGAGTTTCATCTCGGCCAACATGTGTGATTTCTGAAAAAGATTTTAATGGCTCCTTTAAATTTCCAGTTATTGATTTAGGTGTCATTTTTATAATATACATTGTGAATTTCCTCAAATGATGTTGCTTGAGTCAGCATAATTTGGGTGATGAAGACCACAAGTGTAACAACAGATTTTTGTCAGACTTTGTTGTGTATGGCTGTGGAGTTAAAAGCAATAAGCGTACCAGATTTCTGTGGTGTGCTGCTCGTCTTTGCTGGAGGTCAATGGCTTGAGGCTACATTAAGCTGTTTGACTGTTTCAGGCAGGCTTACAGGTTTGTAATGCTAAATAGCTAAATAGTGCTATCTTAATTTTGTTTTTAGGTTGACATTTCTACTTGCCTATATTTAATTTTGGACTAGATATGTACAGAGCTGGTTGGAAATGTTCTCCGCTGCACATTTGAGTTCAGAGTAATTAATACAGTTAAACACGATAACATAGTAAACTAACCTTGTTACCATGGCGCACCTTCTTAGAATCAAAATGTTAATACTGTCAGTGAGAATCTGTCAAGGTCCTCACATGCAGCTTAAAGCACTCTTGCAGTTTAGTGCCAATAACACAGCAGTGAACTCTTGCTGATTATTTCAGCCTGTAATATATAAGTAACAATAAGATGGCAGTACCATGTGAACAAATCGTAATGTTTGAGTGAGCACATTACTGCACAGTAACTGGGGGGGGGAAAAAACATATACTTTTTTTTCAAAGACATAAAAGAACTTGATTTGTTCTGGGGCATTATTATGATTTGTGTCTACTACTGGCCACAGTTACAATGCAGAAAATAGTGCTTTGTTATCAATTTAGAAAATATATAACAATAAAAACATACAGGCATTGGTTGTGTGGGTGCAGGTGCATGTGGTGTTCTTCTGTTTGACAATTTGATGACCGCTGTTATCTTAAATTGTCATATTTAGCTGATTCATGTGCATATAAAGTAAAGGATAACCACATTTGAGATGGAAAAGTGAAGGAATTTAGTTGATGCTTTCCCCTAGGATTCCTATCATAGTTGCTTGGTGTGATTGGTTCTAGCCCAGCGCTGCCTGGGCCCATTTAGATAATAAAATGGCCTGCAGTCTCGGGACTCATACATACAGATGCAAATGCAGCACATGCACACACACAAATAGATGCAGATAGGAAGAAGGACAATATTTTCAGAGCCTTGTGTGCACAGGCACCGAAACACAGTCCAACAGGCACAAGCCTGCCTCATCCTAATTTGTGGATGTGTATGAACTGCACTGGAGGAAGGAAGGCAGCAGTAGCGTCATGCTGAACAATCTCTGATATGAGATTCTTCTCGAGATCAACTTACCAGGCAAGCAGACCACTGCTTCACCTTTGTAATAGTCTGGTGTTTAAAAAGTTTCGGAATATATACAGGCCTCCCCACTGGGAATACAAGGCAGTCTTCTCTGTAAGAAGGTGAAAAGCATCACAGAGGTCTCATGAATCATTTTCAATCTTGTTAGGAGCTATATGCAATGACCTTTCTTGGTGTGTCTGTGTTTACCTGCCAGTTGCTGAGCCCATTGTGCAGTTTATAGGCCATGTAGCCCCTACACACTGTCAGCTGAGACTAAGGTCAGACTGAGTCATTTTCTAAACCACTGGGTGTGTGACTGGTCTCATGTGCTTACATACAGTATTGTACAGCAGCATGAATCATGCTCACATAAACCTTGCTGGTAAAGATGCAGGCTCAGGCTGCAGCACTATCCTGCCGGCAGATCTGCGCCAGCCTCTTGTTTAGAAACTTGCAGACCCTGCACTCGATATGATCAAAACAGCAGCAATGCACAACCATACGATTTTTATAATATATTTTAGATTTGTACTTTCAAAACCGAACCCTGCCGAACAGAGAAGAACTTTTGATTTTGCCATCTTACCTTTACCTTTAGTGTTGTTGATGGTAGTGTGTAAATCAGTCATTCCAGGAAGTATGTTGCACATACATTAATTTCCATACCCACATAATTTTCTTTTCCAGAAATTATGTGAATTTCTACTTATGTCACCATGTGTCCACAAGTACGGGATGCATTATACTTTATCAAAAATGCAACAATGTTGTAACTATTTTAATTGCTAAAACAGTATGCTAGGAAGTCATCGTTAGCATGTTAGCATCGCCTTTAGCTAAAGGCTGCTCAAGCGATTTTATGGCACAAATCAAGGGAAAAGTTATCACAGATTCACTCTGGGTGGTGTGAATGTCCTACCCTCACTCCCAACCGGTCATAGCAGATTAGGGCCCTTCCTGATCCTGTTCTCTCCTGTTAAAAAAAGAGTTTTTCTTTCCCACGGTCGTCAAGTTCTTGTTCATAGGGTGGTCTGATTGTTGGGGTTTTCTCTGTATTATTAGTAGTCTTTTACTCACAGTATAAAGCACCTTAAGATACTTATTATATTATATTATATTATATTGTAAAAAGAAAAGAAAAAAGACCGGCGATATAGATGTTGTGCTAATACTGAAGGAGCTGATTTACTGGACCAACCTTCAAATATGCACAAAGAATGAAATACAAAAATCAGCTTTACTGTCACTTAACACTTGTGGTTTTATATTTTCATACACAGGAGTAAGGACACTTGACCACTCTACCAGAATCCCTTGTTATTTTCCAGAATGGTTGAGCAGTTTTCGATAAGGCAAATGAACTGGCCTCGGTTGGAACACAAAGCAGCCTTAGATTTGGTACCGGCTGACATCCGTTGGCAAAGAGGCTCAAAGGTTTTGCAGGCAAATGCTTACAAACAGAATTGGTGCAGACAAACACATATGTTCAGCCGCCTTTTCAAAAAGGATGCTGTTTTTGAATTGCATAAACAGAGATCATACATTTTAGTGATGAATACATTTGTCTGACATTTTGCTAAAAACTTTGGATTGTGCCCAAAGGAACTCGTCGTAATGTTGTAATCAAAGCACTTGAAGAAGGCTTCTGCTCTGAAAATGCGAGTAATCACAAGAACAAGGCATTCTTCAAAGATGTAAGAATAGGCAATCGTCGTGTGATATGAAAAAGGCTCTGAAGTGTGATTCTTTGACTTTTAGTGGACAATTTTTGTTAAATTGCTGCATGTTTATCTTTAGTTTGGGTACCTGGAGTTACAATCAAACCACTCAACCTGGAATTTTCAGCACTATGTTCCATCCACTTAGCACCAAAGATACCTTGTTACTGTCTTGAGTGACAGCTTGAAGCATTTGTGACCTCAGTGAATACGCAGATGCGTTATGCAACTTGTTTACAGCACCTGTCTTTATGATACCTTTGTATGTCTTTTTTCAAATAAACACACTGAACTTAATCCTCCTAAAACACTTGCAGAATATACCTAATTTACTTTAGAGAAGGAAACAGAAATGATGATAAATGTTCTTATGGCTGCCTTGCATTTACGCAAACTGAAATGTATTGTGTTTAGACTCATGTCTCTGCAACTGCTGATTGCCTCTGAACCATGCAAAGGTCAATATCTCACCCCCATACTCAGGGTACGCTGGATGCACAATAACACAAGTCTCGGTTCAAACCAAGGCATGACCCAGTTCAGCTGAGACGTTTTGTTCAATACTATTAAACCTCCTGTTTACAAGATTAACATTGACCTGCTGTAAAAATGCTTTGACTTCTACTTGGAAGGCTTGACCTTAAGTTTCATTGAGATTTAGAAGCAATGGCAGTTCACGTTCACAGAATGGCCAACAGGAGAATAAGTGGTGCTTTAACAAGAAGCCATATTGTTAGCTACAACTTGGCTACAGCGGACTACTGCATCTGCAAAACTGAAATTTTCATCGTCAAAGAATTTTACATTGCTTCAATGCTGTAAATTACAAAAAAGATTCAAGTTTTAGTTAAAGATTTTTGAGGTCTCCAACATCTGCATTTCTCTGCTGGAATCATAGCTTCTTTTCTTACTTTACCTCAGTTTTGTGGCAAAAATGAAACAGTATGGGTTATTTTTAAATCCCACATTTCTGTCATTGCATTTTCATGAGATTGCTGGCTTCTGCTGAATTCTTGGTTGTTGCATTACTTTTTTGTGCATTGTCGTATGTGCAAAAGTAATTGCCCCCCTTGTTAAAGGTAAGATAAGATAACCTTTATTAGTCCCACGCGTGGAAAATTTGTTGGGTTAAGGCTGCCGACCTTTGCCAGCGCCATCTTACCCTTCCTTCCAACCATACATACATTACAACATCACACGGGGAAGACAAGTCAGAGAGGTATAACAATGGAAAATGCACAACATGAGGAAAGACGAGGAGAAAGAATAACTCCCCCCATCTCCAACAGGGAGATCAGTTTGAGAACAGAAAAAAAACACAAAAAAACCCCACACCTCAGCATGAATCAGCACATCTCACTACATAGAAGACATAAGCTTCGAGGGCGTTTGGAGGGGGTGGGAGGGTGAGTATAGGTCTGTGTCAGTGTATATGCATATGTGTGCGCGTGAGTGTATGTTTGTTCTGTGTTCAGCCAAGAGAAAGTGTCCCTTCACCCAGTTAGGCAAAAGTTAACAGTCTTCAGTCGACGCAAGTGGCCTAGAATGAGGAGGGAGAAAGTCACAACACAGTGTTGTTATCTAAGGGAGAATTGTTATTCCCGTCAGCTTTTGCCTTGAGTATCCAGCTGGTGCCAGGGGGGCCACATGAGATGAAGATGGTACCTGTTTTGGTTAGTGCGAACAAACTGCATCCAATTGTACAGTTAGTCTAATGTCTGTCACTGGTCACCAAGTCTCTCAATCCCCATTGTTCTTCTCCAAGATCTTATCCATATAGCGTTCAAAACCACAGTCTGAGTACTCACAGCCCTGCCCATCGTCTATCATGTCGGCCAGCCTTGTGGGATTTTGAACAGCTGTAGCCGCTTCTTGTTCTTCGATAAGCCAGGTCCGAGCCAGCTCCAATCAGCCAGAACTCTGTTATTGTGGTTCCGGATTGGTAGATGTCGTTCAATGCCCTCCATCAAGAGTGTCGCCAGACACACGACACAACCGACCATCGAGTATCCAGCAGCAAACGTCTCCACAGGACAATCGGGCTCTCCCAAGCCCAGGAGTTGTCAGTTTTGTTAAGGGACCAGTTGATCAAATCCATAATTCATCTTTAGGTTTTTAGAGAACACGTCTGGGAGACTCCCTTGGGGTTAGAGAATAAGCAAGACTATACAACAGACATGAGAAGCCAAGCAGGAAAGATAAGGGAGAGGGAGAAAGTGTGACAGCCTCCACCTACCAGTGATTTACTACAGTTATTGGAAAGCTAAGTTCAGTTTCACTAGCCTCGTCCAGGGCTGATTACCCATAACTGAAATAGAACCTGTCTGATATAAACCATACAAATATGTATATCTAATTCCTTTTCATGTACCTCCAAACATTGGCAGTTAAATTTAAACTGTCAAAGAAATTGACTGTCTCTACAAAATCTTTTAAAAATGAGCGTAAAACTTTTAAATACATGCTTGAAAGAAACACAGCAGAGCAATAAGTGCAGAAATGGCACCATAAACAGATTATGAAAATATTTTATATGATGAACACAAGCAATGGTGGAATCTGCAATTAGGAAAACTAAATTATTTTTTTGTATTAGCACAGCAGTATTTTGGCTGCACTGCATCATATAGAATACATTTGGGGATTGTTGTATGAATACAAAAAGAAATAGACCAGCAATTATCAGCTTTGCCAGTAATTCTAAGATGCTGCACAGTGGTTATGCAAAGAAAAATATTATTAATTATTATTTTTAGTGTATTTGTGTACAGTGACTCAGTGTACACAAATACACGTATACACACACATACGCCTCTCACAAGCAGTTATTGTCATTATAAAATGGCCATTTTCATAATGGTCGAGGCGCTTAGGTCATCAGGGTTAGAGATACAGTTTTTCATGATCAATTAGAAAGACTTGCAGACTTTCATTTAAAGCAGATGCTCTCTCTCCCTCGATTTCAGCCTGCTTTTCTTTTACTCGCATACACACAAACACACACCTGCTTTGAAGGCTTAGCGAGCTCCGTTTCAGTGTTGATGACTGAGGCAGCAAAGGGAGCCTGATGACCATACTAATATAGCCAAGGCACTTATTAGCTTGTGCCTCTTTGTCTTTGTCTGCTCTGCAAACATACTGAGCCCGCTGAATCAGTTTGGATGAATGTGATGTGATTTCAAACTAGTGTGTGTGTGTGTGTGTGTGAGAGAGTTAGAGAGAGAGAGAGAGATGGAGAGAGAGATGGAGAGGGATTAACCCAAGGCAGGTCGAAGCCTGCCCTCTCAAAGTATATCTTGTTTTCCATGGTCTGAAAAGGATGTTCGGATGGGGCAGCAAAGGTCTATGTCCTTCTGTCTGAATGTACATGTGTATTTGTGTGCATGTGTGTGTTTTTGTGGATTTCTTTTTCTTGGTAAAGAAGATTTCTGGGATGCCAGAGGTAGCCATATGAAAAAAACATGGTCTTCATTATTAGACGATAATGACGTAGGGGTTCAGACAAAGAGCCATAAAGCCCAAAAGCCCAAAATATAAAAACCCAAAGTTTATTTCCTGTTGCACTGTCTACTTTTATCTAACTTTTCCTGTGATTGCAGCACACTCTTATCAGATAGAAAAACTGAGCTTAAGGTTAGTGGCCAAGTTAACAATAACTTCTTCCAATTCCCTAAAAACTCTTTACTGAATTGCACAATATTCAGGGCTGACAAACCCAAATCATCACACTTCCAACACCGTGCTTGATACCTGGTGAGGTCTTTGAGTTGATTTTCTGTGTTTGATCGTCAACACACATGCTTCAGATCTGCAAACTGACAAAACATCTGCTCCTTTAGAGGTGGACGCACTTGATTAGCGGTGTTTTAGTGCACCTGGTTGGTACTTACTCTCTTAATTCCTATGGAAGCAGTAAGGGTGTAGGCTACTTGATATTTCATGGGAAAGCATTATGAAATCTTTCTTTTTTTCACATGACTGTACATAAAATTAAGCACAGCATTGGACCATGGGCCAGGCCATGAAGTCTAGCAAAGGCTGTAACCCCAATACATCAGCTGATATATCCTTCTATGCATCCAACTGGCAAACCTCATATAGGACATGCTATTAATATTGCTTAGCCTGTCTACCATGCTCCCACTGCACACCACTTTGCAATCCTTCTGCAAAGTGGTGTGCAGAGATAGTTGTCTGTTGTTACTGTCCTGCACTTCCTTCTTTAATCTTTGGGTAAATACACATGGAAGGCTGAGAAGGGCGCCCTCTGTGCCTCAAGCTTTCAAGGTATGTATGTGGAAGAGGTGGGAGGTTTAAGAAGCATTATAGCAATTCTTTAACTTAAATGTCTGAACTAGCTTTAAGAGTGGTCCCTTAATCACCTACCCTTCAGCAGAGATGGGCAGTAACGCGTTACTTGTAATGCGTTACTGTAATCCAATTATTTTTTTCGAGTAACGAGTAAAGTAAGGGATTACTATTGCAAAAACGGTAATTAGATTACTGTTACTTTCCAGTAAGCACGCTGCGTTACTGCGTTACTAAAACCCTGATTTTCTTGCGAGAATGTCTCATGACAATGACGTAAGTGAGTGCGACGTTTGTGACAACAGCTGTGTGCAGATTGCAGCAACAATGGATAATATATGGAGTGCAGGAGAGAGTATGAGCGTGCAGCGTTTAAAGCGTGGAAGTACTGACCTTATTTTGAGTTTGATTCATAAAAAGTGACAAAAACATTAGCGTCCGCTGATCGCTGCGTGGGAAGAAAACTTCTTTTTACAGCTAAAAAAAACCCCTTAACTTCCGAGCAAGCACCGAGTGCGCTACCACATAATAGGAAACTCACAGAGAAACTCGCGGATTCTTCAACTGACCGCTGCGGCACACCTGCACCAGGGTAAACCTCCGCCTACCCCACTCCTGCTTTACAGGTGAAAATAGAGCAACAGGACTGCTGAGTCATTGACTTTATTTATTTTCTGCTGTGTTTTACTTGCATTTATTTGAAAGAGTGAGTGTAAACACAAAAAAAATATATTTTATTTTATGTGCTGGAATGTGCAGAAAATAGGTTTAAACGTTAAACAAATTTCTTTCAGTCAGAGAATGGTGCATATAATTAAATTTTTGCTTGATGCATAAAGTTAAAAGATTAAAACTGATGAAACAAGTTTTAAAAAGAGACTTTTCCATTTGATTACATTTTGTATGATGGATTATGCAGAAAAAGCAGAACTGGGCTGAAAGATCTATCGCTTTATCACCTATTCAGGTTGTAAATCGTGTTTTTAAAAAGTAACTAAGTAATTAATTACTTTTGAAAATAAGTAATCAGTAAAGTAACGGGATTACTTTGTTGGGCAAGTAATCAGTAATTAGTTACTGATTACTTTTTTCAAGTAACTTCACCAACACTGCCCTTTAGTAACCTTTGGTTTGTAAGTGAGACTTAGGTATCATTTAGTGTACTTATTTATATTTTTTTAATATATAAGAGACACAGATTTGTGACAATTTCAAAACTCAAGTCTTTCCAATAGCAAAATAAACAGAGCCACAATAGCAGGGCCACAGTCTGTGATATCAGCTAAGGACTTTGACTTCTTACAGTACCTGTAAGAGTCAAACATGCACATCTTTGTCAGCAGGTCTATTGTCACTGCTGTCTATTTTCTCTATGACAGGCACAGTCAATTATATATGCTATACCTGAAGCTCATAATGTGAAACAATACATATAAGAGTCGTTCTACTTATGTGAGAATGAAGATAAAATGTCAAGGACGTGTGACAGGGAACAGATAAGGATTCAATTTCAATAAACAGAATCATGAAATATGCGAAGCACATTCATGGAATTAAACTACAGAACATCAGTGAAAAAAGGGAACATGGAATAAATGAAATAAACCACAAGCACTTTTTCAAACCAAGGCCGACTCAGGTTTGATACGCCGCAACCTAAATGAAAGCATTTCAAACACAAGCTCAAAGTTACTTTTTCACACTATAATATACATTACATAAGCTTAGTCTAAGAAGAAATGACCAAATCACACAAAAGGGTGAGTGTTTAGAACGATACTTGAAAAACGTACCTGAGAATGACTAAATGAAGCTACTAGCTTGTTGGTCTCATACATTGTTGACCTAATGCACTGCTTTTTTTGTACATTTTAAACTACGCTGAAAGTTAAGCTCAAGTACAGAGCCATCGCTTGCTATAGTGTACTTTAAATCAACATATAGAGGAGAGTCAACAGTCAACGGTGGAGTTTTTAGTCTCCCTGACTTCTCGAGCTTTGCATTATGTACAGTTAAGATGAGCGAAGTATCTATCATCACATGCAGCTAAAACGCACCTGAATGCCACTAAATGGGTTCGAACTGATGCACAAAACAACCTAAACAAACTGTCCATGAATGTCACCTTTTTGCCACCAATGTCTGACCGACCACTTCTCGTTGTGCCAAACAGCGATAGGTTTAAAAGTGCCTTAAGGTGATGGCACCCAGTGTTTATTAAGTCTTACAGCAGAATTCATTATCATTAGCCATGTATGCGCTGACACTGGATGTTTAATTAGCTGATCAAGATAATATTGTACTCTAAATGTGTGGCGCATCAAGTTATTGTCTGGAAGTGTGTGAGTGTGAGTGCGCGCTATATGTATGGCACTGAATTTTACATGTCCCATTAGCCTAATGAAGAAGACTAGAAATGGAAATGAGCAAGGAGAGATACAGGCACATCATTAGGAGACACATTTATGCTTTACAGTGGTATTAAACACTGACTTCCTTTTTAGCTCAGATTCATCAGCTTTGCCTTTCAGTTTGTAATACTTTAAGAAGAAACAGTTCATTTACAGCGTTATGCTTTTGGTAAATCATCACTGACTTTGTTAAATGCATTTGCTGTTGTGTTGGAAAATAATATTCAATTAATGTTTTCACTTTTATGCATAATTCAGGCAAAAGGCTTGGTCACATCAATTCCCTGCCATCATAAACTGGAGTCTGTCGTGGTTCCTCCTGGCCTGCAGGTGTGGCACCTGGCTTTCTCTCTTTCTCCCCCCTCTGGCTGTTCCCTGTTTCTCTCTCCACACTGTCTCTGTGAGTATGGGTGGAGTCAGGGAACTCTCAGTGGCAGGCGTGCTTTTAGGAAACCCTGGGCAGGCGCATTTGTTTCTCATCCACAATCAGTGTTGGGAAGGTTACTTTTAAAATGTATCCCATTACAGATTACAGAATACATGCCCCAAAATGTATTCTGTAACGTATTCCGTTACGTTACTCAATGAGAGTAACGTATTCTGAATACTTTGGATTACTTAATATATTATCATGCTGTTTACAACTACATGAATGTTGCTGTGATTTATTACTGTTACTGAAGGTCTGCGGCTCCGAACTGTAGTAAAGGGACCTCTGACTAATACGGTGGGTTCTGTGTCGGGCTCGTAGCCGAAAACTAGCTTTACTTTGTTGTCTGGGTCAAGTTTGCTAGCGAGAGGCAGAGAGAGGCGTTGAAAGGCTGCTCCACCCGAACTTATTGTTTTTGGAGGAAAACACGAACACGGTGTACAGTCGAGTTAAGTTAGCTTACTTACAACTGGGCTCGTCAGGCTCTCTTCTTGGCTGCAGTGGTTATTATTATATTTACATGCTTCCAGCTCCCGTTTTTGCTCGATGACAGCTCGTACTTTTCCTTTTTCTCCCTCCCTCGCTCGCTCACAGACACATAACGGGTATGGCAGTCCATTCTCCCTGCAGCACGGACTACACTGCCTATGATGCTACATTCTTTAGGGCTATACATGTAGCATTCTGCCTATTAGCTTAGCACAACAACAACAAAAAGGCCTCTCTCACCCAGGAAATACGCAGAGAGAGAGCGTCACCCTGTAACCATGGCAACCGTAACGCTGCCGCCTGGAACAACAGAACGTAGCTGTCAAACAAAACCCAAACAGTCCTGACCCGCCACAATATGAAACAGGGAAGTACCGCCGTGTAATCCATTTATTTCAACAAAGTAACTGTATTCTAAATACCACCTTTTTAAACGGTAACTGTAACGGAATACAGTTACTCATATTTTGTATTTTAAATACGTAACGGCGGTACATGTATTCCGTTACTCCCCAACACTGTCCACAATACACCACTTGTTGTCAGGCTTTAACCCACTCATGTGGTGGCGTAGTACAGACCTGTTGTATTTACCTTTATGTCTCCTCCCTGATCCACTCTCACCTTTTTAACCGATCCAAAGACATAAGAAGTGGAAGCTCAAATCCTGAAGAACTGAATCGAATTCACTTTTCACAACATCAGTTGCCTTAATGTGCTTTATATTGTAAGATAAAAACACTTGGTGACAGTGGTAAGGAAAAAATCCCTTTTAACAGAAATCTCCTGCAGAATCAGCCTCAGGGAGAGGTGACAGTGCGCACCAACCGGACATTTAAGGGAGGCCGGCACAATTAAGGGAGGATCTAGCCCTAATGATATGCTTTATCAAAAAGGAAGGTTTTCAGCCTAATTTTAAAGCTAGAGAGGGGGAGGGTGTCTGTCGATTCCAAACTGGGAGCTTGTTCCACAGAAGACCGGCCTGAAAACTGAAGGCTCTGCCTCCCATCCTACCTTTCAATAGCCTAGAAAGACAAACTGTGTACCCCAGAAAACTGCCCTCAAGCCCTACAACCTTTGAACCAGAGACTGGTCAAAAGAATGCTTACCTGATCCAAATCCTTGCTGTAGTACCTGCAAATCTTCATCCAAGCATTATTCATGAAAAAGACTCAATTGTTTTACTTTGTCCTGTGTTTAAGTTTTGAATTTTCATATTTTTGTAATAAATGTTATAATGATTCTGTCACGGTTCTGGGTCAGTTTCGACCCAGTATTTTGAGTTTTGATTGTTAGTTTATTTTTGAATAATTGTCGTGGTTTTGGGCGTATTATTATTATTATAATGATGATTATTATTAGACGTCTATGTTTTTGTTTATTCATGTTAAGGATTTGTTCTCGGTTGTATCTCACGTTTAGTTTAGTTCAGGTTCCATGTGTCATTCTCCGTCTGTCTGTCTCTCAGTGTCAGGTCTGCGTCTTCGTGTAGTGTTCTCGTTTCCTGTTTTATTGTGAAGGTTTGCGTCTCATGTGAGTGTGTTCAGTTTTCCATCTGTCTCGTCTTGTTGATTATTCCCAGCTGTGTCCACCACCTGTGTGTAATTTCCGTGTTTCTCTGTGTGTATTTAAGTCGTGTCCTCTGTCATTGTAGTTGCTGGTCCATCTGTGTTCCCACCGTGTTTCATCCGTGTGTTCCCTGCCGTCACCATCATGTACCATCGTCTTCCTTCCTTTATGTTCGTGTTCTTGTTCATGCTCTGTAGTTTAGTTGTCCCAGTATAGTTTAGTTTTCCGTTTTGCTGTTTGCCTCTCTATATTTCGTGTTCAATAAATCACCTTCACACCTTCACGACTGCCTGCGTTTGGATCCTCTTTTTCCTTTTCCACACGGCTCTTCTCACTCGCCGTGACAGATTCATATTATAAAAATTGAAACTCTGGCTAAACAAGAGAGCAGACTATTGATTTTGCTGAAAAAGAACTACAACTCGGGGTTAAATAAGGCCTAGTAGGAGCTCAAATCTGTGATTTTTGTTTACGGCACAGTTTAAATAATGTAAAAGGCGCTCGTTCTTAGGAAAGAGTTTGTGCACTTTGGGTATCTGAAGACTAAAAACTGAATTAATCTTTGAGGATGTACCTGTAATAATGATTATTGGGCAAATCTTCTACATCTATGATCAATAACAATATTATTTGGGCTTGAACTTTCAGTTGTTCATGTGTGCACCTGGAAAATCCCACAACTGCTTTTTCCTTTGAAGCTGCACCTCAGTCTCCTGCCTGCTAACTGTTATGTAAGGGGAACATTTTCATCTCCATATTTTGTTTCTTGAACTCTGAAAGAGTTGCTTAGTATGATTGTAGGTCACAAGAATAATTAATCTTATACTTCTACTGTAAAATACATACTATTCTCACTCCAACTGCACTTCAAATCGTTTTTTTTTTTCACTGTATACAGTAACCATCGCTGTATATTTTTTTGTTTCCTACTTTTGTTTTTCTAATATATCTCTCATTCATGTTTTCTTTTTCTTCCTGTACTGTCAGGGTAGGGCTGTGTGCAGGCAGGAGTGGAAGTAGAAGGACCCAATGTGCAGACACTCGGAGGCGGAAAGTAACTCAAAACTCAGCTTTTATTGCTGGATGGCAAAATGTGGCAAAACATAACAAAAAATCCAAATAAACTTACATGAACAGGCAGACAGAACACACAGCATAAATGAGAGTAGATCACGACATAGACACAAAGAAACACAGGGCTTAAATACACAGAGGGAGCAATCCGGGAATGGGTAACAGGAGGGAAACACAGCTGGGCAAATCAGGCCTAACGAGACAAGGGGAAGCAAAACCAGACACATTAACATGAGACATGGACTTTCAAAGTAAAACAGGAAACATAACACAGACTCACAGGCAGGCACTATAACAAAGGGAACAGAGACGTGGGACCAGGGCAGACACAGACACTGACTGGACGTGGGGATACAGCAGACAGGGGAGACAGCAACTATGGAACACAGACAGAAAACCAGAACACTAAAACTCTAACAAAACCCCACCCAGAGAACATAAACTAAGAATAATCCTAAAACCCATAAAGCAAAGCTAAAATATAATGAAATAACAAAATCAAAGAACCAAAAACACAAAACACTGGGTCGACGACCCAGGGACCCTAACATGTACGTTGTGTGAATTTTGCCAGTGTGGGATTAAATAAAGTTTATGTCTATTTCTCAGTTCATCAACTGTCTAAAGTTCATTTAAACGATTATTCTTCTGATTGGCTCTTTGCAAACACAGATTGAAGGTATTTAGAGCAGTCTTCTGATTGTTCAGAAGAAGTTATAGAAGAAAACTGCAGAGACAAAGCATCGCCGGTCAAAACTTTTTTTCTTTAAGTATGTATTCTTTTTAAATCCACTGCAGGACACCCGTTATTTTCTCAGTTGTCAATTGCCTTGCTGAGTGCTGTCATGCAGTGTAAAATTCATGGTCTAGTATGTCTGTATGGCCAACCTTGGAAGAATTCAGCAGCAATGTGTCTCGGTCCAAGTGTTGGCTCCCAAAAGTTCTTTCTCCAGTCCAGCTAACTATTTTGCCGCTGTCACCTGGCAATTATCCAGGTGGCAGCACCATGAGCACCAACTAAAGTTTTTAACATTTGAAGTTATTTATAAGGTGCCGCTGGGAAGTTCTTTTAAAACAGACTGAGCTGTAGCCACAGTACCAGACATGCAGAGAAAAGAAAGCGAAAACTGTCACCAGAATCAAACATTGGTGTCAGCAGACAGCAGAGCCTCCCACAGCTGGAAGAATATAGAGTAAAATATCAGAAAATTACAGATTCAGATTTTTTTTAAATGGCAATATGTTTATTCAGTCACATAGAATCATATCGTTTTTCAGTCTGTGGATGGTGATGAGCGCAGCTATAGCCTTATCAATTTTTCACTTAAACTTGTAAGAACACAGCACTAGAAGCAGTCATAATATCTTTATGATTCCTCAACTGCCTGAGTTATACTTTCCTAGTAGGACTAAAATATTTAAAGCAAAAAGTATCTACCATCAAAGCCATTTTTCATGTCTTATTTAGAAAGAAAGAAGTGATGGCCCCTCTCTTTTCACACCACAGTAATATCCTCCATCTTTTCTTGCAAAACTGTCACTGTGTCCACATGCATAATGATTAGTTCCAACCATGCATGAAACTACATTGAAGGGGATTGGGACAGCGGCCATGCTTGTCAGGGATAGACAAAGAATGGGTCCCATTAAAGAGATGAGCTTTGGCTCACACACACACACAGCAACCCTTGTCTTCTAAAAATTAAGTTTACATACTGCATGACTGCCCAGTCTTTATTCTCATCCTTTCAACAGCCAAAGTCAACATCCATTTTTTCTTTTACTATTTTCAAACCAGCGAATGGTGAAAAT
Source organism: Neolamprologus multifasciatus (assembly GCF_963576455.1). Taxonomy (NCBI): domain Eukaryota; kingdom Metazoa; phylum Chordata; class Actinopteri; order Cichliformes; family Cichlidae; genus Neolamprologus; species Neolamprologus multifasciatus. The sequence continues at coordinate 33,800,373 of NC_140455.1, forward strand.
TTCCAAAATTACAGGTAAAATGACCTGTAATTTTCTATTTCTCAATACAGACAAATCTCAGAAACACATCATCTTACCAGATAATTTGTTTGGATGACATTACCTTGGCCTCTAGCACTACTGTGCGAAACTTTGGAGTCATTTTGACATGGATTTGTTATTTAAATCTCAGATAAAACAGGTTCCTGGTGCTTAGATCTTTCGTATGCAATCTTTTTGAATATGAGGAAAATCCTGTCTTAGCATGATCTTGATGAACTAGTCCATGCACTTCCAAGCTGATTTATAATCCAGTTATCCTCAAAGCTCTTTCAAAAACCTTCTGGAACTAGAAACAGTGAACATAGGGTATCTTCTGATTGCTTATGTTCTCTGTCATATTGTTGAGGCTTGACCTGACAATATAATCAGCTTGAGACACCTAAAGTTATAAACTGTTCCATCTAAATAAAATTGCATATTCCATTCACTTTCTTTCTTTCAGAGCCAGCTCACAGAGCTTTCTATCTACACATCTATCCATCTATTTACCTACCTACCCGCCCACCTACCTGCCTATTCATCCATCCATCCATCCATAATATATTGGCTGTAGGTGTGAATGGTCGTCTGTCTCTAAAATTCTATTTTCTTACAGGACTAAAGAAATGTGCCTTAGTAAGCTGGCAGAAAAGATTTGCTATAGGCGCTGGACATCACTCTTTCAAGGATATTCCCTCATTTAGTCTTTTGACAGTGGTGATGGAAAGTGCTAGCATGTCAGTCCAAACGTCTTCAAATGCGCTGAGATCTTATTAATCAAACCATTCAGTGACCCCCCTGCGCCTTGTGGTAGGGAGCATTGTCATCCTGGAAGCAACCGCTCCCATCAGGATGGAAATGTTTCATCCTAGGCTAAGGCTGATCCCTCTGAACTGCTCTGTATTGATCTGCAGTAACCCTTCCTTCTATAACTATACCAGTAGACCCAAACAGTGCCAGGAAAAATGCCCCCCACAGCATAACACAGTCATCAGATCTGCTCGGTGTAGGGACCGGTGGTTCAGATTTTCCCTTTAATTAGCTGCCCCTCTGTAAGTATTAATAGCCATTTTTCACCAGTGCCTGAGGATATTGGTGGGATTTTTCTGCCAATTTTCAATCTTCAACTATTTCACCGACCGGCACAGCGGTTGTTGGAAAAAATGACTAAGCCCTTTGAGGAAAGAAGGGACTGGATAACCTTGGACAAAACCCTTTAAAGGGACTCTTTATGTGGAGATGTGCTTTGAGGGGCAGGAACAGAGGCAAAGCTGCGGCCTATCGCCATCTGTTGATTTTAATGGAGCTCTCAGAGACCATATGTCAGCAGCAAGGCCTTGTGCTAAACATATTGCTGGAAGGGAGGTGAAAATGCTTGCTATTTTTTTTTTATTTGTCTGAAAAGGTAGCTCAAGTTCAAACAGAGAAAACAATATTGCAGCTTTTTCAACATATGCATAGAATTTGGATTAGGATGTCATTACACGTTTCGAATTAAAGAGGCAACTATTCTTTGAACATAATTGAAGGCTTGAAAGCACAATAGTCCCCTTTTAATAGAATATTTTAACAGGTCTGCAATGTGATCCAGTGTAATGTCTGTCGCTCCACCTGCTCATTATGACCGGGTGGTGGTTGCTGTATACTTTTCCTCCAGGTTTATCATATTTACCTGCTAGTCCAAAGCAAACTCACACTCTTAATGAGTCTTGAGGACACACCTGTTCTTTCAATTTGATTTCAAAGAAATTAAAGGAAATCATAAGACAACAATGTGCACATGGAGTCTCCACTTCATGGGATGTCAATAAATAAAGCGACTGTGCTACAGTGTTATCAGCTCGTTCCTTGCTGTTCTGTACATGCACATGCTTTGACCTCACAATATCTATTTTACACTTTACCTGTCACTGCATTACTGACTGCTAATTAGCAATGTAGCTACACTTTACGTAGCTACACAAAAACAACGACAGTGTTTTGTGTGTGTTTGTGCTGTGGTACTGTGTACTGTGATTAAAGTAAGGTCTTGGTTATTTGGATTATTTTACATTTTCAGATATTGCACATATTTCGCATTTCAGAGTGCAGTCACAAAAGAAGATGTGTAATAGCAATGTTGGTCACTGTGCAAATCATAGTATTTAAACAATAATAGCTGCAATTGTAGCACGTTCATGTTATGGAGGTATATTGGAGGTGTATTTAAGGGCAAGTCCTTGCAAGGCGTATTACTCACAGCAATGTAGCATGTGTTTAAGGCCTAGCAAAAAAAGTTTGGGAATCACTGATATGACCAAAGGGCAAATAAAACTAAAGCAGTGAATAAAAACAAAGTATAAAATTAATATAAAAAATTGGAAAAAATGAAACAAAGTTTAAAAAAAACTATTATAAAAGAAAGCATAACGATATTACGGGAAAAAAAAAAATCATATACCATGGTACACAACTCCTAGTCTGTCACGATCCTGGGCCATTTTGACCCAGCGTTTTGAGTTTGTTTATTTTTATGTTTATGTATTTTAGGTTTTCTAAGCTCATTTCTATCATGCCTAGGTTGTCATTATAGTTCTTTGTTATTAGATTCCACTTGTGTCTTCCTACCCGTGTTAAGTTTCCCTTGCCCTTCATGTGTTTCATGGCTGCATGTCTTGTGTTGTCAAGTTCATGTTGTCATCTCTGCATCTCATTATGTTTCCTGTTTTATTGTGAAGAGGTCTTGTGTTTCTCTGTTCATTGTGTTTAGTTTTACTCTTCCACTGTGACGTCGTTATGTTCATTAGTGTCAGCTTTTTCCCCGTGTGTTTCCACTTCCCCTGCTTGCCTCCTGTGTGTTTTTAGTCTGTGTGTGTTCATTCATTCCCTGTCCGAGCGTCTGTTACTTTACCTTGTCTCCATGTCATGTTTCCAAGATTATGAACTCATGCCAGGTTTCTATGTCTGCATTCCAGGGTTTTGTTATGTTCAGCTCACCCAGTGTGATTTAGGTTTGCCCTTTGCTTTGTATTTCTAATTCCAACCTTTAATAAACAGCTCATTTTTGAGTTTATATTGTTTTGTTATTTTGCTTGTCCACACTTGGGTCCACCTTCTTCACTCCTGACTAGGGATGGGTATCGTTTAGGTTTTATCCGATACCGGTGCCAAACCGGTACTTTTGAAACGGTGCCGGTGCTCAAACCGGTGCTTAAAGAATGGAAAACACAAAATTGGTCCAAAAGCCTCTCATTTTCAGCTGTTTTTTGTAAAAAGATAACAATGTTAGCCTTTTCTGCAGCTATGGGGCATATATGGTATCATTCTTGGTTGGAAGCAGTGCTTAAACAATGGGAAAAACACAAACTTTGTCCAAAAACCTCTCATGTTTAACTGTTTTCCACTTTTTCTTTGGTCATTTTAGCCTTTTTGGCCAGGGTGAAGGGAGTATCTGCCATCAAACAAGAAGACAGCCGCATGTAGCTATGATGATGTTTGCTAGTTCACCTTACATGCATTAATGTAATAACGTGGTTAGCCTACTCAACGTAAATTACACACGAACAACATTAAGCGACTCACGCAGAGAAGAACGGCTGCTGCTGCCATCATCATCATCCGTCATCATTTCTGCTACACGGGCAGGGCTAGGGGCCAGACTCTACTCTTCGGGTTTTTGGGGGATGTTGCTAACTCCGGGTCCGATAACAGGCACCACACCCGCAGTAGATGTGCTCGGTGTGAGGTCTCGCAGCAAGCTATCAAATACGGCGCATTTCTCGGCTTTAAAAAAAAAACGCTATGGGCATTTTTAATCTGTAGCTCTGCTCTAAAAGAACGTACGTACCTAGACCCGCCTACTATCCTCGGAAACGTAAAATGATTGGCTAGAATCTAAAGTGTATCATTCCATACCAGTTGGTGGCGGTAATGCACCTTTCAGTTGTTTGCCAACCGCTAATACAAATGTAAGGAAGAAGAAAGTGTATCACAGCTCAGGAAAAAAAAAGCACCGAAATAAAGCACCGAAATGTGCGCTGCTTTTCGGTCTGGTTACTACCGTTTATGTCAGAACCGGTGCTATCATGGCACCGGATACCGGTACCCATCCCTACTCCTGACAGTCTGTCTCAGCCAGACTGTGACATAGTCATCCTGAAAAAGGAGGGAAATTTAGTCATGAGATACTGAGGTAGACCAATAGAAATGAGAAGGAACAAGCCCTCTTCCTATTTTACGGCCTTTTAAAACCCTATTGTTTTTCTGTGCTGTGTACACTTACTGATGAGACGGGTTTTCAAGTCCATCTCTAAACTCCCTTTGCCACATAACCCAATATCCTAAGATGATGAAAGACGAAAAGTCAGAAATATCATATCATGCCATTTTTACTGGGCGAGCAGAGTAATGAAGCATCAGACTGTTCCATGCTTGATGCCGTATATAAAAGAAGAAGACAGCCCAAGAGAATTGAAAATAACACAAAGCAACAGAGAGGCTGGAGTGCTTCGTTTTGTGTCAATATCAAACAAAGAGGACACTGTGAGCGCAAAGAGGTAGATAACAAAGGTAAGTTTTTCAAAATTTTGGAAATGATTGAAAAGCATGATCCACTGGTACAGAAGGTATTAACGTATTACTTCTTCTCTCCAACAAAGACAATGAGAACTTCAAAGTGTGTACTTCATGCACGAGTTCTAATGTTTTTCATTATAAAGTGGCCTCTCGTGCTTTGGCAGTTAGTTTTATGTACCCACACTCGCTTTCACAAATGACAATCCACGAGATGACAGCAGGCGCACTAAGTGATTGTAGGCAGGATGAAAAGAAATGTACCCATTCATTTGCGTTTTGTGGTTAATGTGAATGATGGTTCAGTCTGAGTGAACACCACAACAAGCATGTGAGAAGTTTAGCGATGAAAAAAAAAGACTTTTAGGAGTTGAGTAACAGAAAGAATGAACTAGAAAAGCACAGGTGCCAGATAGCTCCCACAGCAAGTGGGATTTAACTTTTCTGATCCAATAAACAACCTATCATATTATTCCCCAGGGGTGTGTTTTGTTCCCAAGTCCCCCTCCTCCTTCAGGTCCAATATTTACATTACATTAGAAAACATGTCTTGTAAATTAACGAGCAGAAGGTTGCAATTAAAGACTCTATGCAGCATCTGTCTTTTCAGCTCCTAAAGAAGAAACAGTTGGAACTGGGGCCGATATGCCAAGTGTGCTCTTCCAGGCTGTCTCCCTTCTTAAGTTGTGGGTCTATAAATGGTGGCAGGTGTTATGGTCATACTCTTTTCATACAATGCTGGAACTTGTCTTAAATGGCAGCTGTGGACTTGTGGTGTAAATGTAGTTTTTTGTTTGTTTCTTTGTTGACAGAAAGCAACTGATTTATTTTTAGAGAAAGGTTTGGTAATGTTCAAAGGTAATAAAATCCTATGTGGATTTGTCTCTGTGGGAGAGAGCGAGCAACCAAACACGAGATCAGCTGAGTGGGAGTGAGACTGAAGAAGTGGAGATTGAATTGTGCTGGAATCAAAAAACAGACTTATTTTAAGAGTCCATCTGCTTAGTTTACCGGTGCAAGTAACGATAAAAAAACACTGTCATAAAAACACCAAATCACATACTTATTACTTTTCATATTTGATGATCATTTTATATTAATCTTGGATAGATGATGTAATTTGCTGTCCACTATCCTCCTACTCAGACAGGGATTTTTTCCTCTAATTGCACAGTCAGTATATTCCACTGTGATGATCCTCTCCATTTTGACACTTCAGTTGCACACTCTGTACTAACCATAATGGATGGTATTGAAACTAGAAACAGATTTAAAAGCACATTCATGTGGTGATTGAAAAAGAAGTGTATTGTTTGCTGTTATACAGGAGTTTATGTAGCTTGAGAATTTGATGCATTGTGAGGAATAAGATTGCATGACTACCTGTTTCTGTGATTGAAAAAATGCTTTTTTGCAAATTGTGCCCTGAAATGATCAGACACACAACATTTAAACTGCAGATGAAGAGATTAGCATTGATTATTTTTGCTGTGAATTACTGTTCCAAAGGGAATCTTTGAGTCCTGGCGTTCATGTGGCATAAACCACCCACCAACACTGCTGCAGACCAAAGACGACCATTGTGGTAAAAGCACCCCCCAACGGCAGCAGCCTTCCCCAGCATGACAGCTCACCCTGCCAAACTGCAAAAACTCTTCCAAAATGGCACAATGAACATAGAAAAGGTCTACCCCGGCTTTCAATCTCCCCAGATCCTGGTCAAATCAAGCATCAGCCTATTTAAAATGTAGCCAATCTGCTTTTAGACTAGCTTTAGCCTTTAACTTTGGGGTGGTTCGGGAGATAGAGTGGGTCGTGTACCAACTGGAAGATTAGTGATTCAGTCCCAGGCACCTCCAGTCTGCATGATAAACAGTTGTCCCAATGCATCCATTTGAGTGTGAGTGTGGAGGAAAAAGCCTGTTGATTCAATTCAGTTCAGCTTCATTTATATAGTGCCAAATCACAACAACCATGTGATTTATATTATGAGGTAAAGACTCTACAATAAAGGAGAGAAAACCCCAACATACAAGACAATTAGTGCTCAGAGTAGCGACTGTAATGTGGTCTCCATGACTCACTATGAAGTTGTAGAACCAACCATTTCTCACAACCCATCAACAAAAATCAGCTCATGTGCCAGATAGTAGCATTATTGCATCTGACCAATCACCAGAGGCCTGTAACATTTCAAACGTCATACAAAAGTTCTTCCCAAAAAACTTTTTTCAACCCTACTTAGTCCCATAATTACAGTCATAACATTGAAATGGATTATGACTCATACCTACACATATATAAGCAATACAGTTTTACAGTAGTTATTCTAAATATTGAGATAGGTGCTTAAAACTTTGAAGAAAAGTATAAACGCTTTAGCCTATTAGAAGAATTATTCATACTATCATTATATTATGCTGCTATCCTGTATCGTACTTATTATTGTCTGAGTACTTCGGTTGTTTTATTGTACTTTTTATATTTTACATTTATATTTATTATTGCATTTTGCACCAAGGGAGTGGCACTCCAATTTCGTTGTACTTTGTACAATGACAATAAAGGCTATTCTATTCTATTCTATTCTATGCTTTTTTTCTCTACATTGCATGAAGCTTTCAAATTAGCACACTTGGCAGAGAACTCTTTTAATAGTGGAAAACTAACATTAGTGTTATCAGACTCAGCCAATTTATTCAAGTAATACACATGACATGAAACTCATTCATACATACATCTGGCATAAACTGACAACGATAGATAACCACTGAGTTATTTATCCTCTTTCCCACTCCCTAAGAGTGCAACTCGGTGGCAGGACACAGCAGATTTGGATTTCAAATTTGACTCTTGTCTATATATTTTTATATTTGTCTTGTGCAGACCATCCTGAGTTTTGCATGTGTGCCTGACAGCCAGAATACTTAAATCTCTTTCACAGAGCAAACCTGATTCAGATGTGACTGTTCCCTCAATTTCCTCCTAAAAATGTGACAGTCCCAACCTGTCACGAAATGCAATTTCTGCCGCTTCAGAATCTGGGTATTTTACAGCAAAAGTGTCGTTTAAAACTGATTTTATGGCCCCTTTCACATTTGACAGCCCAGCTAGTTTAATGCAGATACCCAGAGCTGTCAATCCAAGCATGTTGTATGATACAGTGTGTCATTGCCCTGAGTGGGGGAAAAAACTGCTCACTATTCTTTTATCCTTTACAGATTTATTTCTATTTCGGATCATAGTGGGAACTCAGCAAGCAGAAGATAGAAGGAAAGGAAACAGCCTGGACAGCAGTGCTTGAATTAAGCCAAGTTTCACTAATCATACCTGCCAACCTGTGTGCTTTCTTATTTCCCTGCAAACCAGTAGCTGCTGATGAAACACCATTCATAACAAAACACCATCAAAATACACCAGGAATGAGTCCAATCTTTTCTCTGATCAAATTGACAATAATGAAAATACTGTACTCTTCAGTATCTCCCTGAATACTTATTATGTAAGGCAAACGCTGCTGTGAGTAGTTGCTCTGCAGACATCAAAATTGCTCTAGTATACAATAAAAAAACATCAAGCAATGGAGAATATTCATATCTCTGAAGGGCTAGCTCGGAATAAGATCTCTGGGCGCAAATTGGATGACATCTCGGGGAGGCACACTGCCGTGAGTTCTCAGAAATCGGCTCCTTGAGCACAAGAAATTACAACATCACAGAACGCAAGTATGGAGAAGCTCGCGGCTCTCCAACGGGAGATTGAGAGACCAGTGTTGGACTGTAGAACTGCTTTGAAATTCATATGAGCTGTTCGCACTAAAGTAAAAAGCACCATCACGTCATGCGGATACCCCTTTGGCGCCAGTGGCGGTCTCGAGGCTGGAGCCGAAAAACAACACCCAGATAACGACTGTGTTTAGTCTGTTCCTTCCCATTCCATGCAAGGCCACCTGGGTTGGCTGGAAGACTGTTTACTTAGCCTGGCAGAGCGAAGGACACTGTCTCAGCTGAACTATGGACACGCACACACATACACTTACACTGATAAGCACACACTCATCCCCCTCCCTTTCCAAACGCCTTCGATGCTTGTTTCCTGCGGGGGAACACGGCGGGTTTGTGTGCCGCGCTGGAATGGTAGCGCTGTGCAGGGCGGCTGCTGTTTTTGCTTCGTATTACTCCTCACCCCCCACCCAATCCTGTGGCTTGTCATGTCTTTCACAAAGTTGTGCTGTGGACATTTATGTGCTTTTTGTGCAGAGGAGTTTTTTTTGTTTCCTGTTCTCATGCTGTCCTACCATGGAAGCAGAGCATGAGTAGAGGTCTCTTTTTTTTCCTCTTGTACTTTCCCATTGTAGTGTATATTTCAGTGTTTTTCTGTAATGCTACCGATCTCCCGGGGGGGGGGGGGTCCCATTTCACTGCAGGGCAAACTGCATGTGGTGAATAAAGCTTTGATTGATTGATTGATTGATATTCATTCAGAATATGCTGGCTATTAGTCGGCTAAGAACCTTCTAATGATTGCTTTGCTTGTTAGCAGATTGCTGCAGGTCACCCATAGTTTGCATGAAAGAAACCAACTTGTCTGCAACTGTCACTAACCAAACACAGAGAGGTAGTAAAGCTTGAGTGCAATGCGTACTGAAAACAGAGATCATTGACCTTCAGAATAAAAGTTGGGCACAACAGTTAAAGTTGATGGCTTAAGTGAGATTCCACATGTCTTTATTTAGACAGTATATTTCCTTTTAACTGGCTACCTGTAGCCTTCAGAGCTGCAGGTACAAAGCTAAACAACATCTAATACACAGCCTAGGTGGCATATTTTTCAAATAGGATACATAAATATTTTTTCAAAGAACTATGAGGTAGAGTTAGGGCATACTTTTTTTTTGTTAATGCTGCTTGAAAGTATGATTAATTTCTCGTAACTACTATTAGTAATTTACAAAATCCTGTCAGAAGGGAAATCAAGCTCATTGTTTAACATCAGTCAAATAGCTTGACGTGTGTATTGAACAAAGTCCATTTGCCGGAGACATAACATCAGAGTGCTCTTAGACCTTATTTCAAAAAAATCAATTCAAATCAGCTCTGCTCTGTTTATTTACTATTATTATTCTGCATGAACGAGAAAGCTGTTGAAGGGTTGCCACATATAAAGCTGAAAACCAGTGCTTAAACCTCTCTGCATGTCAACATTTAAAATGTACTGTCGCCATTTTATTCATTAACCTGAATTAATAATACATTGTAAAGAATAAATTATGTATTGCTACTCACTTCTATAGCACAAATTGGACTTTAATTTGGATTTTTTTATGCTGTATCATTTATTAATCGTCAAAAGACTCATTTAAGTTCCATCAACTCACTGGTTGGTATCTCATAACGTGTATTCCTGTCTCTGATACAGCAGGTATTGATTGCTGTAATAAAGGACTTTCAGACTACGAGTAGGCTACATGTATAACTGCCTGTGAGCACGATGACATTCTTTCTGCCCTTTTCCATGACCCATTCTCATGCTGTTGCTCTTAGATTGAGGTTATCTGTGAACAAATCGGCCGGTTCACATAGAAAATGAGATGGAAAATGTCGAGATGCACTCCGCCGTATGTGAAGGTTTTTGATTACAGAGGAATTTGTTCTGCAGGTTTAGATGAGACACAGCTCTAAAACACTGTGCACTGTGTCTTCAGAATCTTTCTGCCAGAGCTCAAGACAGCACACCTTCGCTTTTCTTGCTTTACCTAACAATGAAAGACATTTAATTTGAACATTTATAAAGTGAAAAAAGCTGAAAATACCACTGATGGTCCAACATGCAGCACATTATGCTGAAAAGACACAAGTACTGCTACAAACAAGTAATTCTTTCAGCTTCACAAAGAAATGACCTCCATCTTTTTTAAGTTCAACCACAGTTCTGTCAGATATGACACTGCGTGTCACTACAGAATAATCATGACTATTTTTCAATATGAAGTCATCTTGAAACAGTACTCACAGCCGCAGCAGTGTTCCATGGCTCACAGTAGACCTTTGGGTGGGTGACTACACATGTAAACATGACTGTAAACCATGCATGTTCTGGTTGTTCCTGTTACTAAAAATCACTGGGGCCAGTTTTTTCTAAAGTAAGTAATTATCAAAACATATTTATTCCTTATTGTGAGATAAGACAAGATTAAAATGCTACTTCATGATGCAGACATAAAACACCAGACAGTGAGCCACTGAGACAGTTGAATAATTAAACATAGAATTAAAGTTGAATAAATAAAAATGTGAAAATTGGTACTGCTGTGTAGCACTGTAACTATTGCATAATGTTCATATTTCATGCCAGCACAATATGGTGTGCGTCAGTTTTCAGGGATAAAAAGTATATCGATACCAAATTTCAAACTACAGATCTATTTAGAATCTATAAATCGGATATTAATATATTGGTAATTAACTCTTAGTAATGTTTCATACGGCTGCAAAGACGTATTTACTTCTACTATCTCACAAAATCATATTCTGTTTGCTTACATCCTATGTTGATGAACAGTGATTTGTAAATTATAAAAATAGTAGGCTAAGCATGTGAACTCTGTGGTTTATAGTTATTCGTGGCAATTCAGTGTTTTGCTTTTTCCTTACAATGTTCACAGAAAAAAATCAAAGCATATTTTTACATTTATATTTACATTCGAAATAAAACAGCTAATTAATCAGTCACCCGAAGACATGAAAACATAACATCCATAATGGTGTAATTATATTTTAAAGAAAGTAAAAATAGCAAGAACATCTGGCAGTGGCACACTAACTGACTGTGTATAGAGTGCATTCATACAGTGTTTAATTCTATACACTTTTACTGTACTATTTACCTTTTTCAAGACTCCCCTATGAACCTCCAAAGACCAGACCATGTCTGTCTCTGCAGGGAAATGTGTTGGGAACAGGGACCGTTTTCGTGACAGTCTCAAAGTGACCCTTGAACTCCTTGGCCCCATAAAAAAACAAAAAAAAACCACACACACAGAGACATGGGATACGCAAACCCACCTTCCCATGCAGGTGGGTCTAAAATTCAGCATCCATCCAAATACATGCACGTCAGACACAGAAAAGACTCAATGTTTAAAAAAAATTGTATCTGTACAAAGGTATAAAAACTATCCATTTGTAGCACTGCCAAAAGTCCAGATAAGTCCTTGACTCGAACAGCTTGTAAGTGCTGATAATATTTATGTAGATTCAAATACCTTTCCTCTCCTAAAAAAACCAAATAAACTAACAAAATCACCTTCCACTCCGGGCACCAGCCAGGTGAGCTGTCTCTGAGGTCTCTGTAGAAGCAAAAATACCAAAGACATCAAAAAGACGACCCCCATGCCACCCAGCATGACCTTTTCAGGTATCCACAATACAGTGTGACCTCTGCAAGGAGAAGGTCAAAGATAAATAAACATAACTCTAACGCTAATTTGACAAAACCAATTATTGTTGAAAAAATGAAACCCCAATTAAAATATTTAGTTTAAAAATGTATTACAGTGCCGATAGTTTTCTTTTGGTTCAGACTAAAAGCTCTTTGAGAGGATGCTAAAAAATGTCCGTATGCAAGAGAAACCCTACAAGAGTTCTCAGTTATTTTGTAGTGATTGGTCCCATTCTTCACACTTGCCACAAAAAGATCACTTCCCAATTCAACCTTAATGTAAGAGATAAGTGGCGAAATCTATTGTGGTTCAGTGAACAAAAAAGTAGTTTAAAGTTCAGCAAAATCTAATTGGAAGCTTCAGCAATGTGGATCAACAAATCCAGTTTTTCCTTTACAGGATATTTGACATTTTACTCCTTTATATTATGCTACATAATCTGATTAGACTGAAAATAGTTTAATTTTTGGGAGATACTTGAGTTTTCTAATGGACTGTCAGAGCCTGATGTTAACTAACAGAACTTTCTAAGAAACCTTTTTACATGGAATTATAATAGGAGGAGACCTGTGAACAGATAGCACAGACAGCTGGAATGACATGAACAAGTGTACTGTTCTAGGACGGGCTTGAAAAAAGTTTCTGACATTGTTTCCAAGGGAACCTGGAAAAAAAATAATTTTGTTCTAACTGATTTCAAGTGTTTTCAAATTAGTCATGCTTGGCACAGCTGTTCTGAGTAATTTGTGCTGTTTTTTTAAACTTACGTGTAGAGTGGCTGGTGTTGGTCCAACTGATGGTCTTAAAAAAAGAAAAGTTAACCACTAACATATTCAGCAACTGTCAGCCCACATACGCAGTACTTACTGTATGATCCTGTATATATTGTTAATTGTATATTTATGCGAGAACACGCTGTATGCTTCCAGAGAAGCACTGGGTTTCATCAGTCTCGTCACATTATTGTCACATGTGTGCACAGCACAGACACACACACTGTCCTCTGTGCTCACTTCCCCACTCTTGACTGAATGCTCAGTCTAGCTGTCTCCATGGGGACTGTCTCCTAGCTACACACTCACACACACTCAGCCATGCACATACTTGTCCCATCCCATCTCTCTCCCGGCTGATCAAAAGCAAAGACCTGTCAATCATAAGCCCGCCCCTCCAATCTGGACTTTGTCCTTGGTTACAGAAGACAGTCATCCTCTTTCTTCCTGCCTCTCTATTGCTTTTTGGTTCGTTCCCCCTCTCTCCCTCGCGTCTTTCTCAGCCACTCCAGCAGCCCTCTTTTATCAAAGCCAGTGAGGACAGCTGTCGGGCTGTGGATCTAAACAGCGGGCAGCCGTCATAGTAGGAGGTGAATTAATCTGCCCTGGCATTTTAAACCTCCGGGCACTTCCCAAACATTATATGTTTGTGGCCCCCTGTATCTTCACTGGTTAATACACACACAACACTGATGTGGACAACGGCGGCGTTAAAATAACCTGTCATTAACTTGCGAACTGACACGGCCATTTGCTCATTGGCTGTGACTTTAGCCTATGCATTCAGAGACGTGTAAAATAATAACTGATCTCTTTGCAACAGATTTGGTTGCAGAACAATGTTTGTGCCGTTATGGGTGCATGTCTGATGCACGGGCGTTAACACCTTTCTTATATCACCACTCTGAAGACCGATGAGCGTTGTCAACAGGTTTACTGACATTCAAAAGGGTAAAACTAAAAACAAGACAAAAAATACAGTCATGACATACATATGTGCAGCATAATATGCATTTATATACCACCCTGCTACTACATATGTCCAGAGATGGGCAAGTAACGCGTTACTGTAATCCGATTACTTTTTTCAAGTAACGAGTAAAGTAAGAGATTACTATTGCAAAAACGGTAATTAGATTACCGTTACTTTCCCGTAGGAACGCTGCGTTACTGCGTTACTAAAACCGTGATTTTTTTTTGCGAGAATGTCTCATGACAGTGACGTAAGCGAGTGCGACGTTCGTGACAACAGCTGTGTGCAGAGCAACAATGGATAATATATCGAGTACGGAGAGAGTATGAGCGTGCAGCGTTTAAAGCGTGGAAGTACTGACCTTACTTTGAGTTTGATTTCATAAAAAGTGACAAAAACATTAGCGTCCGTTGTGCGTGGGAAGAAAACTTCTTTTTACAGCAAAAAAACCCCTAAACTTCCAAGCAAGCGCCGAGTGCGCAATGACATAATGGGAAATTCACAGAGAAACTCGCGGATTCTTCCACTGACCGCTGCACACCTGCACCAGGGTAAACCTCCGCCTACCCCACTCCTGCTTTACAGGTGAAAATAGAGCAACAGGACCGCTAGTCTTTGACTTTATTTATTTTCTGCTGTGTTTTACTTGCATCTATTTGAAAGACTGAGTGTAAACACACACCAAAAATTATTTTATGTGCTGGAATGTGCAGAAAATAGGTTTAAATATTAAATTAATTTCTTCCAGTCAGAGAATGGTGCACATAATTTAATTTTTGCTTGATGCATAAAGTTAAAAGATTAAAACTAATAAAACAAGTTTTAAAAAGAGACTTTTCCATTTGATTACATTTTGTATGATGGATTATGTAGAAAAAGTAGAATTGGGCTGAAAGATCTATCGCTTTATCACCTATTCAGGTTGTAAATCGTTTTTTTAAAAAGTAACTAAGTAACTAAGTAATTAATTACTTTTGAAAATAAGTAATCAGTAAAGTAACGGGATTACTTTTTGGGGGAAGTAATCAGTAATTAGTTTTTTCAAGTAACTTGACCAACACTGCATATGTCTAATTATGTAAACTTTTTAAACTACTACTGACGCTATCCCAGACAACCTCCAAAATCACAGGTAACTAGCTTAACAAAAGGACTAGCTTCACAGCAACATATTGTACAAAAAACAAAGCTGCAACTTATACTTTAAGTACATACCGGCGATACAACCATAAACAGAAGATGTGGACAGTAGTTTTTCCAACAGGACACCATAAACTGTGTGCCGATATGTTTCCCTTCTTCTTGCTCACTTGCTTTGCTTGACTGAGCGGACTTCCTGTTCAATGAAGTTTTTTCCAAAATAAAACCGTTTCTAAAGTGCATTACTTGGAGCAACCACAGAGGGCGCTGTAAACACATAATAAATAAGAACTGAATGAGAATGATATTTTAGTGATGCAACATTTTACAACTTTTAGTGATAACAGAACAGTGTTCTTTGCATTCTTTAACATCTCGGATGAAAATTTGTTATTTTAATGCTGCACTTAAAGCTGACCTTTTCTGTTTTTCTTTAATTTGTCAAGTATACGCTGTGATAATGTTGGGTGTTTGTATTGAAGTTTCAAAACACAAAGGTAAGTGGATGTAAAAGTAATCCCTGTGAGACAAACCATCAGACTTTAGACTCTAAAGACTTCTCTACTCTTGTCTTGGATCTGTAAAACTTAAATAAGACATCTTTCATATGTTCATTTGTATGTGCTTCTCCAAGGACTATCTGATCTATAATCTTGCAAGGCTATTCTAGTAGAGTCCAAGAATACTTCTTCTGAAAGAGCATTGTGTTTTTCAAAAGAATGACCATCCAGAAAGGAAATTTCCAACTTTCGTGTTGGTATGTTTGATGAACAGCTGTAGTTAGTTTGAACCACAACCACCACAACTACAGAGTTGCTACTGAGAGTTAAAACCATTCTGTTCTACCAGTCACATTTTACAGTCTAATAGGGTGATATCAATTACACTATGCTTGAATTGTGTGCATACATCATTCCTTGCAAATATAAGCAGTGGAATGACATTATCCATCACTAACAATGAAAATAAAAACAGAAAAGCTATACAGAAAGATAATTAGAGAAGAAAATACACTGAATGATAGTGCAGTAAAATAAACATAAGCAGTGTGTAAAACATTTTGTTTAATCACAAACCTAAAGATTACGTCTATAACTGAGAACAGACTTTTCAATAAATGCATAAAAACTTTGGACTCCCCCCCCTTCCCACTTACAAAGTCAGTGTTTGTATTCAGGCCAGCTCACAGCATCTAAACTGACACACTGACTGAAAAACCTCTCAGCAGGTTTACCACATTTAGAGTGAGAGGAGCTGGTGTTGCCTGCCAATCAGCTTGCTTTATTGTGACTGCTTCTAAGGGCTTGGCTTCAATCTTGATTGAATTCAACTAAATCATTTCAACTTGTAACTAAATTACACTTTTGCCATCAAGCCCATTGTTATTCCGAGGCACTGTGGATGACGTACAAATCACGCACAGCTTTAATGTGAAATAAATTAATTATTTTTTTCACTGCAGTTTGTTGTCATTTACAACTAATTTCTCTAACAGTTTCCTCCACAGCAAACAATGCTTCAGTCTTTCCAGCAGGGTGCCATGCTTGAATTTAATATCTCAAAGAGCATTTATTTCTATGAAGTGTGTCATGTTGCTGATTTGTCACCTTTCTGACCTTTACTCCTCAGACATCAATTACAAAAATCAAAAGCTCAAGAAATTAGCATACACACACACACACACACACACACACACATATATATGTAGAAGAAAGAAACCGTAAACAGTAAAAACAGTAATTTATGTCACTAAGCAGGACTTTTATCCTTTTTATACTTACCTAGGACTTAGCATATGTCTCTATGTGTAGCCTTCTGATTATGATTGCTAGCGAAAGCTAATAAATTAGCACATTCTTTTTTTTAAATGCGGTCATTTCCTGCTTCTAAAAATCAACATGAAGCCAGAAAAAAAAACACTATTTTTGAGGATTAAAAAACTGTAAAAATAAAAATTGTCTATTTATCTATCTTTACAATTTATGCTTTGCCAAACAGTCACATGAGATCAGACTTTCCAAGAGTGCCACCTCTTGGAAAAAATACATTGATTAGTTAACATTAATTAAAAATATTTATATATTCTTAAGAATAGTGGCTATAGTGGAAAAAAAAATCACTTGACCACCTTTGAAAGGTACCCACCCTCCCAAAAGTAGTTTCCTTAGGGAAAAACTGCATAATAGAGATACCACGCAAGAGTATTTTTTGTGAAATGTACACATTTTTCTTCTGGCTGCAGCTCACTGACTGAGCAAACTAGTGTGTCTCATTTGACTGGTCAAACAGATCCCTACAGTATGTTTCCAGCAAGTCTTATCTACATGAAACTATAGGGGAACCATTATTCAAAGTCAGATCCTGGACTGGAGCTCCAAGCATGGAGCATGTTGCTCAGTATTCAGTTGGCTGGTTATCTGACAGAAGAATAGATTGGGGTCCAAATGAATAGATAATATAGTCCAACAAGAAACATGAGAAACCTTTTGAGCTGCTAGAGTGAAAAAGAATTAGAACTACACTATGTTTCAGCAGTGTATCGTCAGATTACAAAAACTATATTACTAAAATTATAACATGTGGCAAGCTGACTCAGTTTTCATTCCTCAGTGAGACAAGATGGCCCAATGTGATACTGAAGTCATTTATCACAACAAACACAGAAGGAAGTTTGTATTTGGCACCAATACATTTTGGGGGTTTTTCCTGTGACTTTGGACCAAGTTATCTGACTCATGATCAAACTTTGCTGAGGTTATCTTGACTGGTTTTGGCAACTGTGTGGATGGAAACATCAATGGGGATTTGCAGGTAAAAATCTATGTGAGAACATAAAAAGGGGTGAATGCAAAGACAGATAACCCTCCTCGGGTACGGCTGCAGTTTCACTCAGAGCTTAAACACTAGCACTTGCTATGATAGCCAGGTGGTTTTCATGGCTCAATCTTGATTGGACCTTAAAGACCCCCCACCCCCCATCACATTAGGAGTGTGAACAACAGTGTGCTGGCCTTTTCCTTTTAAAGAAGCTTTTGTTGCTTTGCCATGCATCAAGAACGTAATGTGCATATGGCTCGTTGCTGTTTTGGCACAGAGAGGTAAGTGTGACTTTTTCTGGCTGAAAATGTTCAGAGGATAGAGAGCCCTATGGCTCTCTGGCTGGGGACTGTGATTGAGAAAGGCCAGCTGGCTTACTCCAGGTCTGGATGTGAACTGACAGGAGAAATATGGTCTTGGATATTGCCAGAAGGGAAGAGGGTTCTGGGAGAGATATCTTTTAGCTGAGGTTGGCCAACAGCACAGTCAACCATTCGTGGCTTAAAACACACGGATGGGTGAAATCACCCAGCTACATTTGAACTCAGTTCACCCTTCCCAAATGATATGAGCGGAGGACTCAGTTCTGCCATTGTCTGTGCAAACAAAGGAGATTTGAAGCCACTTGCAGAAATAGAGGCAGTAATGGTTTTATTTGCTGGTAAGAACAATAAATCACAACACATCAGGTGCAAAGAAGCACAAGCTTGCAGCAAAAACAACATATTTCAAGCTTAATTATTCTCCTCAGACGTGCCACTCGAGAGAGGAAACCTCATTAAAAGTTATTATACACATCATGAACATGGGGCAAACAAGTCCAGGCAAAAGAGACTGGACTATTAACCCATGTTTTAATACAGTACCATTCCCCATTATTCCTTTTGTTGCTGTTTGTTATTTGCCCTTGAAACAGACACACAGTTATTGCCTCTTTCAATAACTGTTAGAAATAATGAAATACATTAGATCAATTACCACCTGTTGTGCATGAGGATAATGACACAGCGTATTATAACACATAACAGTAACACATAGCATTACTACTGCCATACTCATTGGAAACGAGAGTCACGTTCTTTGTATGCATTACTTGTGTGTTCCTCATATTCTACAGTAAAGACAAATTAATATTTTTGGATTTCCACATATTTGGTAATGCTTTGCTTAGTCTGCTTTTTGAATAATATATCAAATAGACAAAAACATCCACATCTGGTCTTATGTAAATCGTTAA
Organism: Neolamprologus multifasciatus; assembly: GCF_963576455.1. Taxonomy (NCBI): domain Eukaryota; kingdom Metazoa; phylum Chordata; class Actinopteri; order Cichliformes; family Cichlidae; genus Neolamprologus; species Neolamprologus multifasciatus. The sequence continues at coordinate 33,819,326 of NC_140455.1, forward strand.
AATAAACTAGCTCTGATGGCTGGAACATTAGGATTTCTCACAGCGGGTGTTTCGGCAGTTTTCAAATCACACTTTGCAGCAATGTCCGCATCCCCAAATGTAACTGCCTTGATTGAGTGCACTGACGTTAAGTTAAGAGAGCCTACAGATGATGAATTGGTGTTTCTGTGATTAAAAAATAATGCTCCATCACTGTGCTAATCATTTGCGATGCAAAAGTGGTTCTGACAAATGTGGTTGCCAGGCATGTCTGCTACTGCGTCAGTCCATTTAGCAGCATTTTTGGATGCATTTTAAATGTATTACGCTTCACGCAATGGTAAGCTCTTAAAAGCCCAGTTTCTCTTTGCTCCGGTTGCAGCAGACAGTCTGCAACACTGCACACTGCCGTGCCCATATGTAGGTGAGTATGCACCGTTGGTTTCTTAAAGAGAAGTAAATGTATGCAATCAAGCAGGGTGAAAATGTTCAATCAACCCAAGACCTGCAATAATAGTCTGCTTTCTACCATATACCTCAGGACATGGCTATTAAAAAAGTGTGCAGGAAAATGTGCCATCAGTTGCACTTTACCTGTTAGAAGTCACTGGATTTGTTTTTATTTTTGCTTTATGTCTAAATGCTCATTTCTCTGTCTTGGTGTTCACCTGAACAATGTTTCCTTGCTGAGCTGTAGTGCAAAAAAGTAACAAATGGGGGATTTGGCTTGGCCTGTCTGTTTCATTGTACTGAAGATACTGTATTTAGACTGTGGATTGCAGTTGGATTCACCTTGCATTGGACAAGGTGAATCACTTCTTATCAGATGTGTGAATAGAGTTTAAGACTGCTAAAACCAAAACAAGATAAACAAAAACATCTAACGCATCGTGCACAACAACTGCTCATTTTCTTGTGTTAACCCTGAGATAAACTGGTGACCTTTCTGGGTTGTACCCCAGCTTTTGTCCTATGTTACAACCTGCCACAACCCTGAATTGGATATGCATAAGAGAATGGATGGATCTTCACTTTTATGTGACTTTAGGCAAATTAGGAAATGGATTTTGTAATTCAAAAAAATGTTACATCTTGAAGCCCTTCCAATATAGTATATTCTTCATTATAGTCACTGCTTCACTGTCTTTTTCTTGGCAAAATTTCCAAGGCAAGTTTGTTTATATAACACATTTCATACACAAGAGTAATTCAAAGTGCATTCTCCATCTGTCTGCTTTACATAATGCATTAAAGCATTAAAGGGAGACAGAAAAACAAAGCAAATTAAAAGAAACACTTTTAAAGGAAATGATACATTTCAGAGCAGGGACAGAAACAGAGAAAAGGAGGGTAGTGTCGATTTTTTAAAGAATATTTAAGCTTTCAAAGAAACACTTTCAATGAGGACTTAAAGGTGGTCAAACTCTAACCACTAGAATATTGTTATAGCTCTGTGGTGTTCAGACAAGTGTTATACATGATTATTTTTCATCAGGTTGTCAGTTTACTGGTCAATCTATGTTACTGCCCACGCTTAACCTAATAAGCTTTAACTAAAAGAAAAGATGGCGTGAACAGGCAGCAGGATGTGAAGTTCAGTCATTAGGAGAGGCTCAGATTAGAGCCACTGCTGGTTAAGGTGGTTCGAGAATCTGACACAGAAGCCTCTTTGGTGTCCTAGGTGAGGTGTTTCAGGCATGTGTAACCTAGCAGAGGCTCATGGTTAGACCTTGGACATGCTAGACATATTATGTCTCTTTGGTGAATTGGGAATGGATAAGCATGCTGTTGGACCTGATGGTTAGGTAGAGAGTGCTTGTCAGCTCTGCTTAAAATTACCTGCCCTCAAATGGACAGACGGACGGACTGACGGGTGGGTGGGTGGATGGATGGATGGCAATGCCGATAGAGTTCAACAGAAGTCAACTAACATGTGGAACAGACGTACAGATCGCAGGCAACAGTGTTCCTCTGGTAACCAAGGATGAGAGGCTTTTTGCTGATCTGCCTTTTTTTTCCTTTAAACTTAATCATATAATTTATTGCCTAATGAAAGAGCTAATCCTCAAACAGCAACAGAAAAGGCAGCGATAGACAGGACCAAGGGCGTAGATTTGGCATGGACGGAAGGGACATGTACCCACCAATATCCAGCGATTATTGAATTGTCCCCACCAATAATTTGATCTCTTCGAGTAAAGAAAAACAAAACCGATAGAAAAAAAAAAAAAAAGCGATCTGTCAACGTCTCGTTCACCCAGCGGTGCAGAAAGAGTTAAATTACGTTCTCTACTGGAGTCCTACCTCATGTGACAAATATGGCCAATGTGATTGGCTGTGCCTTTCAGGGAGCTCTGTTTAGTTTTAGCAGCGGCAAGCCTGCGCTGCCAGGACCTGCAAGGAGGAGAGGAGGATGGCAGCAAAAATAACCTGGATATAAGAAAGTATTTTTCAAAGAAACCTGTAAGTCACTTAAAGTCAAGTTAACTCATAAAAGCTGTCCATCATAATAACGTTACAGGCTATGCAAGGCAATACATGCCAACCCTCCCGTTTTTTCTCGGACAATCCGGAATTTCAGTGCCCCTCTTATTACTCTTTCTGGGTTGCAAAATAAACTTTTAAAAAATTTTCAGGCGAGAATGTAGCTGTGCAAACTTCAAATATCTGAACCGGGGAGAACAGCAAACTCCCGGCACATCATTTTAGGTTGTCATTGTATGTAACCATGAATAACGTGTTGCCATGTCTACCAGGTGAGACTGGACAGTATAGATGTAAAACAAATATGCCAGCAGTTCATCTCAGTTAACGAGAGGAGAAGGCAAGGCTCCTTCACATAGTGGATATTGAGTTGTTGTGTGGGACACCAGTAGTCCATGTCTGTTGCTGTAACAGTAGTTCATGTTTAGAGTAAAACATCCCAGCTCACTGACTTGATCGGGGCAATAGTGCCTAAAATGTTGCATAATTTTGCTAAGAGATCTGTTACTTTGTGGTAATCTTAGATGAGTAGTTTTATGGACATAAACCACCAGGTCATTCAGTGTTCCCTTAGTGCTAATATATGAGATATTGGTGTAACTGAAGTAATGATGTTAAATCCTTAAAGTCATATTCTTTTATTGTCATGACTGTATTTTAAGCTATTTTTATTTTTGTATGGAATATGGTTGAAGTAAACTAAAGTATAAAATACTTAGTCATTTGTTTAATAGTAATTTAACATTATATAATTCACATATAAAACTGTGAATTGTAATTTTAAATGGTTTAAAAGTATGTAGAATAGCATATGTAGGCAAGTATATTTCTCCTTTTTTTAATCAAGAAGCAAAGACGAAAAGGAAAAAAAAAGAAACAGGACAGGGTTCGGTGGTTGAATCATCTGTCCCCACCAATGCCAAAACCAAATCTACGCCCTTGGACAAGACTTGTTCTCTGGTTGAAGGGCCAGATGACTGTGCCATTCACCACTAATGACTGCATTTAATATTGAAGATTATAGATATTTTTCTGGATTCCAAGTTGGAAAACAATGTTCAGGTTGCATCTTTCAGTGGCAGTTTTCCTTAGTTTATCCCTATGGTTATCCTAACCTGTAAACACAAAGATTATCCTTACAGTACCACAATAGCTCAACAATATGAAAAGTTTAAAGTGAGACGGATGGATGTATGGATTCAGCTCTTAGTTATATAGTGCCAATTCACAAGAACAGTCAATTCAAAGTATTTTATGCTGCAAGGTAATGACCCCGCTGTACAATATCAGAGAGATAACCCTAACAATCAGAGAATCCTCTGAGCAATCACTTAGCAACAGTGGGAAGGAAGAATGTCCTTTTAACAAGAAGAAATCACCAGAATAACCAGGCTCAGCGAGGGGGAGCCATCTGCCACCATCATTTATGATTAGAGAGGAATGAGACGAGTATGCATGGACAGACAGAAAAAGGGAATTAGGAAAAATAAAAATATATAAACATGTGTGACATGTGCAATACATCATCTTTTATCACTAGATTTATTTATGTCCTCTCAATGAATTTTTCTCTTCATCCGTCTTTAGAGAACGATAAAAAATTGAGAACTTGTGTTTATTCTTGTTAAATATGCATAAACTGTAAGTATTCCAGCTCCGGTGCTGTACATACTTTTCAGTTTATAGAAACTAGAAATAGAAAACTAGGACTTTCTCATTGCTCTCGCATTACTTACCTCAGTTGCTGCCAAGATGTGTTTAGAGCCAACAGCCATTACAATATACACACTATCACTCCTGACATAGTTTTCATTATTCATATTTCAGTCCTGATTTCCTGACAACTTCTGAGCTTGTCAGTCTGAATGATTTATTCATGCACGCTGCCAGTGGTTTGTGGGAACAGTTCACCTGTTTTAACCTTAATACTAACTGGCACTAGAAGCTACACAGATTAAATGGTTCATACAGTGCACTCTAAAGGCGAAGAAATATGATAATCAATATTTAAATATCAATCCTACTGTGTCTGCACTAGGCAACGGATGGGCTTTCATTTACGTCCAATCGTGGGAAGGCTCTTCGCAGTGCTGCATTACTGTATAGACAAAGCTATCAATGGATGTTTTTTTACCCATTATGCACATGGCGGTTTAATACAGACTATTATTATTGCAGTGAAACATACCAAGCAGTGATCAAAATGGAGACACTTCAAGAGTCTGTCTTTGTAAAACACATAAATGGTTGGCTGATCAACATCCTTCAACAGACCCTGCTTTATTGTACAATAATTCACAGACTCATTGCCATGGATAAGAGGGTTTTACATAATGCCGCTTGCTATTCATTCCAAGAACAAAGTGGAGCCCCTCCTCATGTCTCACTCCCAAATCTGCGGGTGAGCTCGTGATTAATGTGTAATTGACTTGATGAATGGGTTTCCTATTTTGTGAATCCATCAAAACACTGCTTGATTAAGCGTCCTCTGCGACTCTGATTAAAAACCAGCAAGATCAGCTTCATTTAAACACAAGCACAAGCACGGACCCATCATGTTTCAAAATCTGGTCACGCCCACTGATTATCTCCTTGCAATGTAGGGTAATCAATGCACGCGGAGGCTGGGGTATCGAGGGTTGACATAGTTGTGGTTGTAGGGGATACTTTGCAGGCGATGCGGTGGAGAGCCAGCCCAGTTTCAGCAATCAGTCATGCCAAAAGAAGCAGAATAGGATAGATAGGGGGCGGAGGAGGAGATGGATAGTGGAGGGTAAGAGTTTGAGAGGTGAGAATAAGATGGAATGGGATTCAGACACAGACAGGGGGAGATGGATACAGAAAGTAAAACAGTGAAGAAAGTTTGATAGGAAAAGCAAAGAGCGTGCAAGCAAGTGCATGTGTGAAGGTAGAGATGAAAAAGAGTCCCTGACAGAAGAGATGATGAATACATGTGGATATACAGTAAGAGGTATTACAAACAGAAAGGCAGTCGAGACGCTACATATGACTCTCACCTCCTCACATCTTCTTTCTGTGAGAATCTATGCCTAGTCCTTAATTTCAGTTTGCAGCATAGTTGCAAAATGATGTTTTCCAGGGTCTTACCTTCAGAGCTTGGAGAGAAAAAAGCTGGCAACTTCAGTTTCCTGTAGTACAGCAAAGGTAGAATTTGAATTCAGTTTCACTGAGCCATATGGAGGTTGTTTCGAGGGCTCAATTCCCAACGGGAGTTGTGTTCTGTGATTGTGAAGACAGCAGTGCCGTCACTGTAAATAACATCCAGTGGGGTGTTATTTTTACATTTGATCACAGTGCAACAGGATAACAGGGATTTCTCAGACAATGACTGGGGTCCTCATTTACATCAAGGACTGTATTTGAAGGCGGGCTGGAATTAGAGTCAGGCTTATGTCTGCAAGTCGCTCTGTTTCACTTGAGTAAGTGGTCATGTTCATGCAACAGTGGTTCATTCCCATTTGCTCTTTTGAATTTCCTGTCTTAAGCTGATTATATCAAAGCAAGCAATAGTTCACTAGCTTGGCACATAAATGAGATTGTTCTGAGTAACTTTATTCCTTTATCCCACTACACTTACACCAACATCAAAACTGGAGTGGTCATCAAGCAACTATGTGCTGCAAGAGTCAGCAAATAAATAAAACAGACTAATTCACGGAACATCAATGCATATTTTTTTCTTAATGTTCAACCTTTGCTGCTACAACCCCCTCACCCAGGGTGCTAGACTACTATACAAACTCAAACTGTTTCAACTAAAAGCCTTTAGTGCTTTGGGGCATTTCATTTTTTTAACAAGGCTTTTATTTTGAAACATATATACACACACATGCAACAATCCGGTCGTTAAGTGATGACGTGACGAATCCTACTTCCGGGCCTAAAGTAGTCTGCGTTTAATATGGCTTTTGTGTTGTTAACATGTTTAATGTTTTGTATTTTCTTCTATTTAATCTCAAAAAGCTCCTAAAACAGTCAGTGATCACTGTTGACCTCCCTCGGCTTTTATTACCGCTAATCATTTATTTAAGCTCAGTTTTTAAAACCTTAGGATGTAGCTACAGCCCAGCCCATGCAGCAGCATGAATGACTAACCTCGTATTGTGGATGGATTATCTCAGTTGTCCTCCTGGCTGAAGTTTGGTCCTTTTACAGCATCCTGCCATGCGATTACATTTGTTCCTGACCACCGAGAACACTCACGTTAACTTTTATCGAGTGGAAAAAAAGTTAGCTTGTTTATATTATGCTAACATAGCTGTGTCGCTAGCGGTCACGTAGCACATCATTATATACCAGCTAGCCAAACTTCAGTAACCCTACAAACGTCACTGCTGTTTAGTTTTCTGTCTTCATTTATGTTGGAAGTGATAAAAGAGCTGTACGTTTTAATTTGTTTCCAAAACCCCGCAGTCAGGACATGCTATATTGTATTTAGATAGAAGCTAGCAAGCTAACTTCCTGCTAACTTCTAACTCCGTTAAATGTCATAAATTCCATTTTCATGGATGCCTGGATGTTAAACTCAATTGTTACACCTGGTAGAGCAGAACGCTGATCATTTTATTAAAGATGAAAGACTTTAGACAGTTTTTCAACTCTCAGTAATGCCATAGTGATCGTTTGATATATGGACCTGCAGCGGAGTTTAGGCCCAGACACGGCTAGTGACGTCAGACTTAACGACCGGATAGATAGAAGAGACCACTATTTTTTTGACTCAAACTTTATTAGATTTTAATATTTTAAAAAACAGAAGATAACAGAATGGACCACTTTTAACCCACCATGTATTTGTGGGCTGGTCTTTATTTGTTTATGTTTAGTCCTGTCATTAGCAGAGACTTGCTTTTTATTTAACAACCTTATAATATGGATCTTTCAGTTCTTCATCATTGATCTAGGTCCACTGGACTTTTGCAGAGCGGACAAGTCTGCAAGTAAACCCGTTTTATATTTGTAAGACACTGTGTGATTACCAACAAAAATCCCACGTTGCATTTTTCTTATGTTTACAATACATATTATCTTTAGTTTCTGTGATGTGAAAGCAAAGAAATGGGCTTTTTATCTTCTTTGACCGAGTGGGTGCACTGCATGCTGGCTGGGCACAGTTTCCATTCCACTTTGGCATACAAAATGGCACATGCCACTTAGGGAAACTTGAATTAATGAGTCCCTGTAGAAAGTAAACAAAATACTTATAATATAAACAGCATCAGGAACCATGCAGAACAGTTAACACTGTCCTGCTTCTATTATCTGAATCCTTGTTTTTTAAAGTACGCGCTGAAGCTTGGAAAAGATTGAAGTTTTTAATTTAATCCCTCATCTGTCTTCACACACATTTGAACTTGAGTGAGATCCCATTTTTAATCCATCGGGGTTTAACATGATGTCAGTCCACCCTTTGCCGATATAACAGCTTCAACATTTCTGGGAAGGCTTTCCACAAGGTTAGGAGTGTGTTTATGGGAATTTTTGAGCTTTCTTCCGTAAGGACATTCATGAACTCAGACACTAATGCTGGACAAGAAGACCTGGGTCGCAGTCTCTGCTCGAATTCATCACAAAGGTGTTATATCGGGTTAAGTTCAGGACTCGGTGCAGGCCAGGCAAGTTCTTCCACACCAAATTCACTTATCCATGTCTTAATGGACTTTGCTTTGTGCACTGGTGTGCAGTCATGTTGGAACAGGAAGGGACCGTCCCCAAACTGTTCCTTTAAAGCTTTAAAACTGTCCACAATGTCTTGGTATGTGGACGCATTAAGAGTTCCTTTCACTGGAACTAAGAGGCTGAGCCCAATGACTGAAAAACAACTGCACATCATAATCCCTCCTCCACCAAACTTTACACTTGGCACAATGCAGTCAGACAAGTGCTGTTCTTCTGGCAAACGGGAAACTCAGATTCGGCCATCAGATTGCCAGACGGAGAAGCGTGATTCATCATTCCACTGTTCTAGAGTCCAATGGCGGCGTACTTTACACCACTGCAAGATGCACTGAAACGTCATGTAAGGTTGTCAGATATAAACAGACATATAGATTTTGGCATATGGTAAATACCAGCAGAATATCTTATGGCTGCAAATCCAAGATTAGCACTCCTTTATGACAATAAGTAAATTTCATATTAATTGTTTATCAAAGACATGAAGTGTTTTCAGTTTATCTGTTTTGTTGTTGTTTTTTATCTATTGATAGTTTCTAAAAAGGATGTGTGTAAATCAAAAAGCAGCAATTTCTTGTTTCTAAACTGCACACAGATTGTAATTCATATTTTTTGGCAATGTTTAAAAGAGCGCTGAAAAGCCAGCATTCAAGAAATGTAATCTTTGATTAGTAAAAAGCCCTTGTTGATGACAATATTATTTGTTCACACCAAAATGAGACTCATGCGTATCCCAGTTTCTCTAATTCATTCACTTTGTGGTCTACTCACCCAGTTTAGTTTCCGGAGCTTTGGAGATAATGAAACTTTGCCTCATCTCTGCATACAACAGCATTCATTAACAGTCAGAAGAGCATTAGCAGCAGAAAAGCGTTTCCCTCCTCTTTTCTCACCTCCCCTTCAGTTAGAGGTCTTATTTTCTTGGCAGCCATTAGTCATTCTCATGTTTTCCTGCCTCATCTCTAGTTGTTGATGCTGTTTTCATTTGAATTTCAACCTTTAATCTGACAAACTTCACAGCCCCTCTCTTGCTTTCAACTTCATTCTGTTTCTGCGCCTCTATTTTTACTCAGTTTTTTTTTTTATTCCTTTTTCTCTCATACTCTCTTTTGGTCTATCATCCATTCTCTCGTCCCCACCACCCACAAATCACTACTCATACTGAACATCAAACAGAATCCATTTCCTCTGGAGAGCAGGAATAGTGCGTGATCTCTGTTTGACAGCTCACAAATGAGCCTGACCCCTTGTATACAGGACACCCGTTCTAAGATTCCCCACGCAACCGCAAGTGAAGTGCGTTTGGGACCTTTGTCATCAAATGAGAGCTCGGCTGGCCTGTTTGCTTTCAGGCACATGGACCGATTGTGTTTCCCTGCTGAGGTGCAATTTCCCAGCAGTATGAACTCTGAACCTGTGGTATCAACTCTGACCCCCAGTGGTGGAATGGATGGGAGGAATGAAGAGGATAGTGGGTAAAACATGCAAAAACAAAGCATTTAAATTATGTACGCCAACACTATACCTGCTCACGCTGCATTTCACAGTTCAAATAGTGTAATCTGGGCACCAAACTGTACAAGCATATGCACTCTTAACCATTCCAGCGCACACACAGTATATCAAAAAGAGCCCTTATACTCTTTAGTGTAACTTTGCAATGCAATCTTCTGTGTAATTCAGGCCTGTTTTTCCCACCACAGCACTAGTATCATTGGAGCTGTGTCACTGTGACATCGTTTCACCGTGCCTCCTGACACTAGGTTCACATGCATGAACAACTCCCAATGCACTTCTGCGGTGTTGCAGTGAATGAAAAATTCATGGGGAAGCCTGGCAAAAATCCAGATGCAGTTTCATCCCATAAATATTTATCTATGGGTTAACTATTGTGTTTGCAGTTGAGGAGGGTGAGGGAAAAGGAACAACGGGGGCAAAGAGGTCGCAACCCCAAATAAATTCCTTTTTTCCAGGCGAGTGACTAAAATAGTCCATCAGCTTAGATAGACTGCACCGAAAAAAAGTTTTTCTCAACTATTGTTCAAACGTTTCTATGACAGGTATTTTATGTGTGAGTGAAGAATTACTCAGCCGTTATTTTATGAGCTAAAAGCAGATTAAATTGGTTATCCACACAGAGTTCAATTTGATTTTTTTTTTTTTTCATTTCACATCATTTTGACTTTGGAGTGTCTGTCAGACAAGCCAGATGGACAATTCAGACCCAAAGTATCACTCTTTAAATCTGAATTAGCTAAATCCTAATAATAGCATGCTTAGCACTTACATTTTAGATTTTTAGCTCTTAGTTACATTTAAAGGAAAGGCTAAAATTTCTTTTTTAAAAAACCTTTATACATTTTTAAGAACGACTGAATTAAAAAGTGAAGTTTTACTGAATTAACTAAACTAGTTAGTACACCATTTGGTGATACAGCCTAAGGTAAGCAAGTTAGCTATGCCTTCATCCTCCAAACGCATCTTGCCTGGATGCTAGAATTTGACAAACAGCTTGTGTACATCTTTAAATTTCCAAAGAATGATAACCAGAAGAAAAAGAAGCAACACTAATGTGACTGAAATGACTGCAAAGTGAAAAAAATAATCCAGTTCCCTCTAAGCCAATGTTCCCTCTAAACTGCGCACATGCGCAATTGCACACTGCTGGCATGGTCTCTGCACACAGAAAATCTGCATTGCGCACAAAAAAAATAAAAAAAATCTAACCTGAATTGAAATTAAAATAAATTCGTTAACAATTCTGTTTTGCAGTGTGAGTCAGTAAGTGACTGGCTGCTCCAGTATGGGATTAGAACGATGCCACCTTATCCCATAGTCCAGCCAATGATGCGATTCACATTCGTATATACGCAGCTAATCAACGTCGTTGACAGGCTATGACAGCATCCTTATGTGCCGACACCGGCAAAGCAAAGCAGCGTGGCTGATGTGGAGCGAAGCTACGTTAATGACAACGTGGACAACCATTGGAGATGTGAGCAGGACAGACAGAACAACTGAGTGTGGAGTTTATACCAGTTTTTAAATTGTGTTGATAGGCCACGTAAAACCAGAGTTATGATAAAAATATATGCAATGTTTGTTTTTTTCCTGAATACTATTGTTGTTTATATTTACTGCAAGAAGAAACAGTAAAAACAGCGTTTTATAAGGAAAGTGCTCGAAAGCACTTTCTGCCTGGGTGCAAACATGTTCACAGAACTCTGTACACTCCTGTATATGAAATGTAGGTTCTAAAACAGCTTGGACAACCACCTTTAGCAGCAATAACTTTAAGTGATTGTTTGCTGTATGACTTCATCAGTCTTTTATATTTGTGGTGGAATTTTAGCTTATTCTTCTTTACAGCATTCCTACTTTACAGCATTGAGGTTTATGGGAATTTTTTTATGCACAGTTCTCCTTAAGGTGCCTTTTGTCCCAGTTTGTGCCAATATTTTGCTGTCAGACAGATGATGTCACATTTGACTCTACAATACTTTGACATACAGAGGACTTCACATTGAGTCAGTAAGTGCAAGGTGTCCAGGTCCTGTGGCTGCAAAACAAGCCCAAATCATCATCCCTCTACCATCGTGCTTAACAGTTAGTATAAGGTGTTCATGCCAATGTGCTATGTTTGACTTGTCCCTAATGTGGTGCTTTGCATTATGGTTAAACATCTTCATTGTGTCTAAAAGGATATTTCTTAGCAGTCTTGTGGTTTGTTAAGACGTAACTTTGCAAACCGAAGCTGTACTGCTATCTTCTCCTGTCAACCCTTCCAAACTAACTTGCTTATTTAATCGTTTTTTAAACCTATTGTCAGGACCTTCAACATTTAACATACTAACTGAGGCTTATGGAGACTGAGACGTAGCTTTTAGGTTTTTTGCTGGGACATCCACCTCTAGGAACACATCAGATGCACCAGAGCAGAAAACTGTCGAAATTTCAGGGGTTTTTTTTAGAGGTGGTGACACACAAGGTCATTTAATTACCAACTGCTACTTACACTATTAATTCCTAAGTAAGGAGGTACTTAGTGTTTCACAACACTGCATAGTCTTGTAAAAATGTTCTTTTTCACATAACTGTAAAAGAACATTTTCTTGGTCCAGCTCACTTTGTTGGCTCCGATGTCAATCGTCACGTGGGTCATGTAGCCTTCAAATTATTCTCACAATTGCCTACTGGGTAGCTGGAATGTGCACTGATAACATACAAACTTTTTTTTTTAATTTCTAACATTTTAAAACTGCATCTCAAACTTGTATGCTGCTGTATCTCTATAGCATGGCTAGCATGTGTTGCTAACTTTCTGAACTACTGGGAGCCTCCAGGATCCCAATATCTCTCTCCCCTTTATTTTAGTCTTTCCGTTTATGTGCTCGCTGCTTTGCGTGTGGGTGTGTTCACCTGCCTTGCAGGGACAGGATCCCCCTGGGATCCCCGCCCTCTCCTGGATGCACCTGAATCAGTTAAGCACCCATGGATCATCTGGCAATCACCTGGTATTTAAGCTGGGACCTGACCTTCAGTCTTCACCTGAGCGTTGTCTAACTTTGGTAGTCCTCTCCGTAAGTCTCTGTTGCTGTGAATTCACCAAAGATTTCTAATGTGTTTCTTTCTGTGCCTAGGACGGCCCATCGGAGTTCTGGGAGGGTTTGTTACTTGGCGGAGTTTCTGTTCAGAAATTTCTATTGAATTTTGTACATACTGGGACTTTTGAGCACTTCAAAAAGACTGCACAAGCACTGTAAATAAACTCGCTGAACTTTCATTCCTGATTCCTGCGTTTGAGTCCAACCAGGCAAATCATGACACCGTTATGTCAGTGGACCATATTTACTCAACTAAAATTGCATGGTGGGTACACAGCAAATTCAAAAGTGTTAAATGTTTTGGTGTTAGTAGTCTTAGAGTTAATTTTACTCTAAGTAGAGTCACATTCTTTTAATGTAACTCTGAGGTGTAAAATGATAGTAGTTAAAATCGAGTGTTAAAAATGAGTGTTTCTATTTCAAATCTGGAGGTGTTACAATGGAAACATTAACTCTTGACCTCTTAACTCTGAACTCCTACAGGGGCTATGACACCAATAGAGTAAATTCACAGACTCCGCCCCCTGCACGGCTCCAATCGAAGCTGAAGTGAAGCCGTTTCAGAACATTTTGCTCTACATATTTGAGTTGTTTGCCATGCTTGGTAAGTCATTTTTTCAAAGATTGTTTCAATTATTGTTATTAGCTTTTACTTCTGTGGCTCTTTGGAGTTGAGACAAAGCTGTGTGAAAGGCATTAGCCATGTTGCTCGGTGATAGCATAATATTCTGTTTTAGCTAGCTGAAAGGTATTGTTTGCGGGCAAATACCACAGCCTTGAAAAAAAGCTTGCAGGTGAATTTTCAGTCAAATTTCTTGGTCAAATACACCTAAAACAATGTCTAGAATGTGAAATGTTGATATAATGGTGCTACTTGAAGCCTGAAAACGATCTCCCATAAAAAACGAGCAAACAGCAGTAGCAGATGTCCCGAGTCCCGACTGAGTTCTACGTTAGCATTTAGATCCCTCCAGAGTTTTGTGCACACGGTTTAGGTAAAAATGAAAAAGGTTGAGGTTTTACATTTAGTTCAGTATTACCTGTTGCCTGTGTCCTTGTCTTTTGGGAAAATACTTTACACAAGTAATGGCTCAAAAAGGATTCCTTTTTTTTTTTTTTTACTGTGCTGCAATTGATTTGTGCCATTAATTAGTGTCAACTAATTTTTATTCAATCTCCACATAGGATATGCTTGTGAAGATGGAATATGGGGGAGAGCAGAAGTGCGTTGAAGTTCCACAAAGTGATGAATGAAGGACATGCATATTGTATTTTGTATTTATTGAAATAAGTGATGAGAATGCTGTTATTTGCATTTACCAGCTCACCTATGTCAGACCTTTTGATAAACGAAATTCTAATGAAAGTGAGAACATGTACACTGTTACATCTTTAGAAAATGTTTTGAAATTGTGGTGCACAGTTCAGAATAAATGTTTTTCAAAAACCATTGCGTCTTTTTAGTAAATGTTTATTTCCAAAAGAAATTTCTAGAAGTTCAGAACAGTAAAATTCCCGCTTTTTAGAATTAATTAGAAGATAACTCTTACGTAGTTAAACTAAAATACTCTTTGAGAGTTAATATATAAACTCTTAACACCAAGTGTTAAATGATCAACTCCAGAGAGATTTGGTGTTTAACACTAAATCAGAGTTAACATACCAACTCTCCAAAAAGAGTTAAATTAACACTCTCTGGTGTGGACCCATATAGACACTTTAAAAGTGTTGAAATCAAATCTGACAGTGTTAATTTGGACATGCTGGATTTGCTGTGTACCTACCAGCTTTGCTTTCCCAAAAATTGCTCTGCCAGTCAACACTACGTGTCGCAGAATTTCATTCACATTTTAGAGTTCAGTCACTATAACCGCTAGTCTTTAAGATGGGGATTTTAGTAGATTTGCAGGCTTTAAGTTATTTAGGTATAGATTTTGAATCAACTGAAAATTTGATGCAATAATCACATCAAAAATAAAAGAATCACAACTTTTAGTATTCATCTTAAAGAGAAATAATTATCAATTTCCAGTAAGCACAACTTAAGCAGAGATCTCAACATTATTGTGTAGCTAAAGAAAAAATTATGATACAATAATATGTGAAGAAAAATTGTATATATTTTATATTTAAATGTGAAGTTATTCTGGTGGAGTAGTTAAGTTCAGCTGGAGAAACCAGAGGAAAAGTCAGTGGATTTTAGTCTGGAATGATGAATCGACTCACCGCATAAGACTTATTTGGACAAGGAAAAAAAATGCCAACAAGAACAGTCCATCAATATAAAAAAGCTTCCGGACTCTTCCTGTGTTATGAAGTTCAGTAATCGAGTGTGAAGGACCTCAGCTAAGAAGACAACCACGGACCCAACACAGCAGGCCAACAGTTTAAGAGAAAAGAAATCGTGTTAAAGCTCTGAGAGCATGACACAAAATATGTGGTCCGATGAAACGAAAATTGACCTTCAGACTGTGTTATGTCTGACAGAAACCCACCACACATACCTCATCATTCATCTAACATCAGCTTACTGTGATGCATGCAGGTGGAAGTATCAGGCTGAGGCTGGGAGGCGGGTGGTTGTGCATCCTGCGAGGACTGAAGGAGACAGAGACAGAGATGGGAAAGAAAATAGATTTTATATTGTTGATATGATTTAGATTCAATCAGGATCCTCTGTGTATGACACAAACCACACGACAAAATAAACAGTGGATAGCTGAGTGCAAGAACTTAAAAGGTCGATGAGTTTTTCAAGCCAAAAATGCAGATATGAATCTTACTAGGAGTCTGCACCATGCATTAAAATAGCTTTGCACAGATGCTTGTTGCTTGGCAGACGTGCAGTTTGTGGTCCACTTGCCATCTTATGTTTTTCGTTTTCATTTCCAGCACGTCATCATGCAGCTTTAAGTACAGACTGATGACTTATGAATCTCAAGCTGGCAAAACTCTTTACAATGAGACATGACAGACGGTGGAGAAGTTGCAACATCATTTTCACTGATTTAACTATCCGTGTAATATATCTGCTTTAGTAGGTCATTAAAGGCAGTTTTGTAAATTAGTGGATACTTTGTGGCAATATTAGTAGCTGCATGCACATAATTGCTTTAAAAGCTCAAACTGAATTCCAGAATAAACTGGCCTAAAATGATTAGCATTTCATTTCATTGCAGAGGGGTAGACGTGCATTCTTCCACTTGTGAAAAATAGATCCTTCCATGCAGAACTAGTCCTCGATGGGGAGTTTTTTTTAATTTTTAAATTTAAATTTAATGCTTTTTAAGAAGAGCAGCACAATAATGGCAGCTACTGCACTGAACAGAAGACAGATATCCATGTTTTTGGTGTCGATCGAGCAAATGTTAGCGAAGACCCCGAGGAAGATGAATGAATCGTCAGTTTAAGCATGTTTCACATGTACAAGAAAACATAACAATGCATTAAAATCACGTCTAATATAAAGAGTTGACCCCAAAATTGTCAGTTAGAATGATTTAAATTAGAAATAGAAAATATGTACGTGAAAATACGAGAAATAGATCAAAGGCTAAAGATTGATACATAATAACAGTTATGATCCAGGCAGAAATGTAGTATATAAGCAGCTATTAGATGTATTGTCATTCAGTTTAGTGCAGATGTTTACTGCCCTGCTTGCTGACTCCTAAAGACTTTTCTGTTGAGCGTGAACTTCTTTTGTGATGACTGTCACGGCCTATTTTATTTATAGCCTATCGCACATTTAAACAACAAAAGTTCACCCAAAGTGCTTTGGAGACGGGAACATTTACATTCCAGGTCTCCAAAAATCCCAGTTTGAAAATACATGAAAAGATGAAAGATCTGTTTCCTTTTCATTAAAATTTGTTCAAAATTAGTAAATTGATGATGCTTCACCTAATAAGTCATAACAGACTGCATACATATAAGTTAACCAAAATTATAGCCACATCGGACTCCTAGCCTGACTGCTAATTTTTTTACATTTCTCTGAAAAATACTTTAAAATAACCTAAATCTCAGCTAAATGTAGATAATAATTGTGTAAAACATCATCATGCAACATATTGTACATGTTGTGGATGCGACTGTACTGAGAAGCTGAGAGAAAAACCTGGAGAACTAAAGATTGATTCAGAAGAAGCACTGAAGGCAACATTTACATATTAGCATTTATGCTGCATGCCAGAAACAGCAGCTTCTGGTCAAATTCAGCACATGCACTGAATCTGCTTGCTTTCACCAATGCGGCCGATCTATTCCATGGAGTTGATTTCGGGACTTCACATAGATAATGAATGGTGTTATTTACTGAAGGGAGGCCACTGTGGAGCAGCAAGAGGAGATGGCTAAGAGGCTGGCAGATGTGTGTGTGTGTGTGTGTGTGTGTAGCAGTGGCCCTGAGCTAAACTAGCCCATCCTGTTTCTGCTAGGCCGGCTGTCTCACTCCGCCGAAAGGGGTGGGAGAGCAAACTCCTCAACATAATGCCTCCCGGGCGTATGCAACTGCAGAGACACACACACAAACACACAGACAAAAAAAAAAGAAAAAAAAACACCAAATCACTCTCCTACGCAGCATCTGTCCTCTGCTGGATGAAGCAGGCCATGAGGTGCTGTGGTGAAGAGTGGTTCCAGCAACGATTTGGCAAACAGGACCAACAAAGGGTGCGTGCGTGTTCATCTCTATGCATGTATGTGCTCTGTATGCTTACTTTTTACACGTGTTCACCGACTGCTGAGAGAGTCTGTGACCTGCATGTATGGTTTCTACATCGTTTTCATTTCAGATCTTTATGCATGCCTGTATTTGATCTCTGTTTAATGGCATTGGCTGGTGTGTGGGTGTGTGCGCGTTTATGCCTGGCTGTACTGTCTGTGTGCACGTCTACATTTGTGTGTATTTTGCGGCTCCATTTTGGCTCAGGGCTTGCAGTAGTGAACCCCCACACGGGAGGACGCAGAGCTGTGCCATAGAACACTTTAGCTGTGTTTAGCCCACTGTTCAAGCTGACAGATAGCCGACTGCCAGTTTGTCCATATCCACATGTATATGCACCATAGCAACAGTAGCAGCACCTAAGCTCTCGCGTTTGAGTCACTGCTTATACTGAACATGTTGGTTTATGTTAAGCAGGAGAAGGTTGCAGACAGTTTTCCACTGTGGGCTTATATATTTACAGCTCTTTCATGTTTCAATGGATTTCTTGTGTGTCTTTGAACCTGTGACCACTATTCAAAGCGTAGTATTCAGTTCTGAAAATGTTCTAAAAGCTGCCAAGCATACATTTTACCTGCTATGCAGTACAGTGCTAAGTACATACAGTGCATCTGGAACATAACCAAGGCATTTTTACTTGTTCCACATTTTATCACATTACAGCCTTATTCCAGAATTCATTCTTCACCCCAAAATCCGTGGGGCAATTTATCCCATCGTCTGTGAAGGTTCTCAGTCATCCAGGTCATCGTAGTCAAAGGAGCTTGCAAAGAAAAGCGTCTGGACTTCTTTAAGTTACTTGAAGACGTTTCACCTCTCATCCGAGAAGCTTCTTCAGTTCTAAGGTCAAATGGTGGAGAGTCCCAGATATAAACCTAGTGGGAGTATCCCCCCACAGAGGTACAAAAGGACCCCCTGATGATCCTCTAATCGCCTGAGCCAAGGTGTGAAACTGGGTGTGGGTCCCAATCACAATTGATTGTGGGTCCCAATCAATTTATCCCATCCTTTGCTTTAGAACCTCTCAAGCTGCAGAAGATTGGATAGGGAGCATGAGTGCACAGCCACTTTCAGCACTCCAAGAGATGTTCAAGGACACTCACAGAGTGGTCCTAAAGAGAGACCTTTGTTATATTTGTTACAGAAACTCTGAAGCAGGTTATCATCAAGAACGTCTCTCTACATTGCTGCATTCGTCTTCCGTTGACCTTGACTAGTCTCCCGGATCCTGCTGCTGAAAGCCATCCCCACAGCATAATGCTGCCACCACCATGCTACACTGTAGAGACGGTGTTGGCCAGGTGATGAACGCTGCCTAGTTTGCTCCAAACACAACATTTGAATTCAAGTCAAAGCCTTTTTTTGTTTCATTAGAATTTAGTTTCTCTTGGTCTGAGAGTCCTTGAGGTGGCTGTCATCATGTGCTTTTTGAGGATTGGCTTCTGCCTGGCCACTCTACAAGGTTAGTGGTCTAATGACATTGATCGTATCAAGCTTCTTATCATACCCTTGGCAAGACAACTGCTGTAGAACTATTCTCACTCAATCAAGCCATTCATTTTGAACAACCAGAGGATCTTCATGCCACGACATCAAGAATACACTTCTGGTAATTGCCAACTTTGAATCCCTGACTTCAGACCAGCATAATAAGCATTCTCTGATGAAGACAAAAATAGTGAGGTATATTAATGAGTGACTGAAGATATTTTCCATCGAGCATTGAGATGTGAATAGCGCCGATGTTATAGTAACACACGCGTTCAGGTCCCCAGGTATTCAACTCCAAGATCTGTCTGATTGCAGCAATTTTCTTCTCTAAATTTCTGTCTGTCTAAATTATCCATGATTTGTTTTCCCCCATTTAGTCTTCCTCTACCGCTTCTGCGCCTGTCTGTCTCCATTTGTATTTGACTTTTTCTGTCTGTCTCGGTCTCCCGTTCCGTCACGTCGTTTTGACTCAAACGCATCCCCTCTACCACCCCTCCCTCCCTTTTTCTTTTTTCAAATCTCCTGCCACTCCACACCTGCTTTGTCTCCCAAAGTCATCCTAATTAGTGTTTAAAGCTCCCGCTCCCCCACGGCGAGGTCGTCTGTGCCCGTGAGCCACCGCTGCCTCGTCTTCGCCATGCCCGCTCTAATGAAATAGCCCTATCTGCTGACATCAATGCTCGTGCGCGAGGGTGTGTAAGAGAGAAAAGAGACCACTCGCACATCATTAACAGCATTACCTCAATTACAGAGTCTGACAATGAGAACTAGCTGAGAGAGATGGGGAGTGAGTGAAGCGTGGGGGGGCGGGGGGGTTGAGCAAATGAAGTAACTCAAATCGTAGCCTGTCGAAACAATGCAAACAGTAACTTTACATATAAAAAGGTTATTTCCTCCTTGGGTCACACCTTTTTTTCCACTTTTAAAAAGGATTCATATTCAAGAGTGGGTGTGATTGAATCCACGCTGACACATCACTGGGGTGGAGATATTGCAGCACATGCGAGTATTTCTGTAAGGGGGTCTGCATGCAATCACACCAGCTCAATGGTTTCTCTGTCATCCTCTATCTTGTTGCATGACAGCGCTTTCTTCTGCCTCCTCAATAACAATAACTAGATTTGACTCGTCATGATTTTCCAGCCCCGTGTTCCTCCTCCGTCTTTTTATATATATATATATATTTTAAAAAAAAAGGGGGGGGGGGGGGGGGGAGAGAAAAAGAAAAGATGACCTGATGTCTGTCTATTATTTACCCCTGAATTTCCTCTGGGAACAAGAAACAAAACAACAAAGGTCGGATAAAAAAGGAGCAAAAGGGGACATGATGGAGTTGGAGGAGACACTAGCTGTGGGGAGAAGCGCTTTCAAATCAATATCGTGAATCTGTGGGGATTTGAAATGGTGCCCAGGGACAGTTTAGGAGCAGCACATCCGCTGCCGATTGTGTGTCTCACCCAAGGGGCGAGGCAAGTCAGGACTGCTCGACCACCACGCTCAACAAATCAATAGTCCTGCATTTTATGTGTGTGTGTGTGTGTGTGTGTCTGCCTGTGTGCGATCGGCCCACAAGCTCAACGTCCGCTGACAGAGAGAGCCAGGTGAAGTGTGTTGGGTGAGAAAATTGTGCAAACAAGGAGATTGTTATGGGAGCCGGGGGTAAATAAATGCTGCGGTAAAGGTTAGGCGCTGTGCTGGATGAGATCTTTTTTGTCTTCTGTCTTTTCTTCTATTGGGAAGCTGAACAGATTTGAGCAAAAGTTTTATGACGTGAAACGCTGAGAGAAAATACCATGGGATTGTTTCTAACACAGGATGAGGGGATATGGCTGAGAACACAGCAGTTATATTAAAAGGAACATTGTTTTTTCTGTTCTGATATGAAGCTATCGCTGCACCCAATGTAGCCAAGAAAAACAATTAAAGCAGGACCACTGCTGCATAAATTAATACCAATGTTGGTATTTAATACAGTATGCTATGCATTTTTATTAAAAACACTGCATTACATTCAAGTGTTGATATTTTCATTTTCCAGAAACATACTTTCCCTATTACATCCTAATACTTTAGAATCAACTTTCTTCTAGTTAAACAGATGATTCTCAAACTTTAGACCCAAAGGGGGTTTGCATAATTTAGAATTCAACATAAATGGGAAACATTACTGCAAATTTAAAAAAAAAAAAAAAAAAATAGAAGAGGTAAGGTCTAAACGCATAACAGACAGACAAAACTGAGAGTACCAAAATAAACTTACACAGGCAGCCAGACAGAACACTGCGCATAAGATAAGAGAGATCACGACACAGACCAAAGGAAACACACAGATGCTGTGTCCCAATTCGGGGTATGCACGCTTTAAGTACGCGCACTACGCGTACTACGGACGGTGCGTACTATAAGTACGGGAAGTGCGGAAGTGAGAGGCTTGTGAAATGGGACGGTATATGCTTCGTCGCGCTGTTCAGGTTGCCTAGCAACCATGATACTAACCGCGAGACACGTTACATACAGCTTTGTTTGACAGAAATGAAGGAGAAAATTGTTTTGTTGGTCATTCATTTTTGTCATGACATCACTTTGATTAGTTGAGTATCTGAGGCTGAGACCACAGGACTGTAAAACATGATTGTTGGGCTTCATTTCTGTACTGAACAGTCATTTAAGAGTAGCTAGTAAATAATAATTAGTTAATGTTGTTCATAAGACTAAAGTCATCTCACTATGGTAATGTAAATATAATATGGCCAATATTATAGTATTGTCAGATTGTTGTGTTTGTGGATATATGACTGACTTTAATTATCCATAAAATCATCAGATTCTCTGTAAGATTAAGGTCGACTATATGTATATTTACAAGTAGAGGCTTTAAAACCAAGTTAATGCTGAAAGTACAAACATCACTAGTGTCTCACAACTTTGCCGACATGTGGCCAACAGCAATGTTTTAATGTTCTTCGTTATTAAACATTCGCACATGAATAAGTGACGTCATATTCAGTACTTACTTTTGACAGTTCACTTTTTGGCCGCTCCCTTCTGCCATATTTTGCGGCAAAATTATCCACACCCACCGCCGCGCTATGAATTGTGGGATATATGGGACCACGAAGCGTGCACCGGACCACGCTTGATATTTGGGGAAATCGACGGCGCATTTGGAGTATGCATTTCAAGTACACTTCGAATTGGGACAGCCGTCGTCGCGTGGCGGTGACGTAACCGCACTTAAAATGCGTACTTCAAGCGTGCATACCCCGAATTGGGACACAGCAAGAGGGAGCAATCAGGGAATGGGAGACAGGAAGGAAACACAGCTGGGACAAATCAGGGCTAATGAGACATGGGAAGCAAAACCAGATACATTAACATGAGACACGGACTTTCAAAGTAAAACAGGAAACATAACACAGAGATGCGAACTTGACATGTGATACAGCTGACAGGGGAGACAGAGCAACCAGAACACAGAGACATAAACCAGAAGAGAGAACTGTAAGAAACCAAAAGACTAGAAATGATAGATAATATCAAAATCAAAGTTCAATACTAATATAAAACTGAAAAATCTGGGTCAATGACCCAGGCACCCTAAGTCACATATGAAATTCTAAGGAAGGTCTGATTAAACTGATTAAACCGAGGAGACCGGCTGCTGGCCTCGTTCTTGTCTGACTCGAGCTTATCTGTCATATTTTTTGTTTCATGATGGCAAATGTTTTCAGTTAGTGAAATATGGATCCATCCAGACCAGTTGAGCAGATCCCTTATTTGTTTTAGAAAAACAATGAAGCCTTATCCAGATGTGCAAGCTACCAATTCCATATGAATTAATATACCCCTATAACATCAGAGAGGCAGGCATTTCGGCAGAATGCTGATAATAAAGCCGGATAGTCCCTCTCCTCTTTGCTACAGATACTAATCTCACCACAAAATAGTTTTCCACTGTGTCACAGTCCATTTTATAAGGGCTTTGGCCCAGAGAAGACGGCTGGGGTCCTGGATCATGTTCACACATGGCTTCTTTTTTGCATGACAGAGCTTTAACCTGCATTTGTGAATGAACTCTGTTCACAGTCATTTTTGGAATGATTTCTGCTCCTGAAACCCTGCGGTGATTTCCATGACAGAATCACGACTGTTTTTAATGCAGTGCTGCCTGAGCTGCCTAGGATCATGGCCATCCAATATTGACTTTGGCCTTGTTTGACCTTGGGAGTTTTCATGATGGATAATAAGATATCATCAGTCAATTTTACACTGAAGGAACATTATTCTAAAGTTTTTTGCAGATTGGTGAACCTTTGCCCATCTTTACATCTGAGAAACTCTGCCTCTCTAAGAGGCTCTCTTTATACACAGTCCTCGAAGGATCGACCAAAGTCCCCACCTTGCAACGTGCAGGACTTAAAGGATCTGTTGGTTAAACCTTGGTGCCAGATACCACATCACACCTTTGGAGTTTCCAGTGGAGTCCATGCCTCGATGGCTCTGCGATGTTTTAGCAGCAAAAGAGGAAACACCACATTAGGCAGGTGTCATATTTAAGCATATTTGCACTGCACAAAGACACTTACAAATGTGGATTGCACAACACTGGACATTATATTCTTCATTTCCAGTTAATACTTGTACAGCTGCTGTTATTGTGTATATATATATATATATATATTTATATTTCTTCATACATTCTTATATATTTCTATACTGTGTATTGTGTATTTTGTTGTACAGTTATTTTATTTTTCAACTTTAATTTATATATTTTATCTTATTCTTTCCCAGTTAAATTTACACTTCATTCTAATTTGTGTTGTACAGTTATTTCATTTTTAACTTTAATTTTTATATTTTATTTTATTTTATTTTATTCCTTCCTAGTTAAATGTACCCCTTTTTAATTTTCATATTTATTTCCTATCTTATTCATAGCCTTTTCTGTTTTTTCTTTAGGTCACGAGCAGTTGTCTAAGCATTTCACTGCATATCGTACTGTGTATGACCGTGTATGTGACAAATAAAATTTGAATTTGAATTTGGTGTTCATAATGTTATGCCTGATCAGTGTATGCCGCAACATGCTGAGATCCACAAGACAGATGACTTTGCAATCAGATCTATATCTAAACAGATACACCAAAAAATACAGACGTTTTTATCATCAGCATGACTTTAAACAATTCCTAAATGTACTTTCTGTACACACTTCACAGTACATCTTCCAGGCTTCAGCAATACTGTATGCTCTTATGCATATCTATTCTTTCAGAACAATGGCAATTAGCATACTGTACTGCAGGCAACAGCTGGTGCGCCATACTTGAGTGCATTATCTGTATACTGGGAACTAACACGTGTACTCTGTTGTTGTTTTGCAAGTCGGAATCATTATTATTGCAACGCTAAAAGGGAATACAAAGCAGGCAAGACAGCTGAGGGCGCAACAAGGGAAACCATTTGCATGTGCAGTTATTTACATGTAGTTCATTCTATCATGCTGTTATGTGAAATTTAAACAATTTGCTCATTTCAGAGAATGAGACGGGTCTTTTTTTGTAAAGTGGGTAACGGCACGCTTATTAATCTTCAAGACACTGTGTGTGACACAGGGTGACAGATGCATGTGTGTGTTTGTTAAGCTATGCTGGCTATGAGCAACACCCACTTGTTAGGGTGTAACGGGTCCAACAAGGTGTGTGAATGTGGCACGCAGAGTGATGTGCAGAATTAGCGACGCTCACGTAGCATAGTTAACCCTGTTGGATTTTCCACTCCGTTTTTAACTGTTTCATAAAACAAGTCGCTTTAAGTAAATGTCAAATGTGTGACATTTAGATATATATTCATATGAAACTGAGCTTGTGCTGTTTACAGTCTCTTGTATTCCAATCAAAATATGTGCTTGTACATGTGTCACTGTAAATACAGTTTCGCTTTCCTTTAAATGCCAGTTTAATCCAAAGAGAACAGCAGACATCAAGAAAGCTTTATGTACATGTATCTATATATATCACAGTCAATTAATCGTTTAACCCTGGAGGGGTGGGGTTTCTTTTCCTCATCGGATCAGGTAGCTTTTGATAGCTTTTTACCCCTTGATGTATGTAATCTTCATTTAAAAAACTGCATTGTATCCAGTGTTGGGAAGGTTACTTTTAAAATGTATTCCATTACAGAATACAGATTACATGCCCCAAAATGTATTCTGTAATGTATTCCGTTACGTTACTCAATGAGAGTAACGTATTCTGAATACTTTGGATTACTTAATATATTATCATGCTGTTTACAACTACATGAATGTACTATTGCTGTGATTTATTACTGTTACTGAAGGTCCGCGGCTCCGAACCTTAGTAAAGGGACCTCTGGCTAATACGGTGGGTTCTGGCTCGTAGCTGAAAACTAGCTTTACTTTGTTGTCTGGGTCAAGTTTGCTAGCGAGAGACAGAGAGAGGCGTTGAAAGGCTGCTCCAACGGAGCTTATTGTTTTTGGAGGAAAACACGAACACGGTGTACAGTCGAGTCTTAATAGCTCACTTACAACTGGGCTCGTCAGGCTCTCTTCTTGGCTGCAGTGGTTATTATTATATTTACATGCTTCCAGCTCCCGTTTTTGCTCGATGACAGCTCGTACTTTTCCTTTTTCTCCCTCCCTTGCTCACAGACACATAACGTGTATGACAGTCCATTCTCCCTGCAGCAGGACTACACTGCCTATGATGCTACATTCTTTAGAGCTATACCTGTAGCATTCTGCCTATTAGCTTAGCACAACAACAACAAAAAGGCCTCTCTCACCCAGGAAACACGCAGAGAGAGAGCGTCACCCTGTAACCATGGCAACCGTAACGCTGCCACCTGGAAAAACAGAACGTAGCTGTCAAACAAAACCCAAACAGTCCTGACCCGCCACAATATGAAACAGGGAAGTACCGCCGTGTAATCCATTTATTTCAACAAAGTAACTGTATTCTAAATACCACCTTTTTAAACGGTAACTGTAACGGAATACAGTTACTCATATTTTGTATTTTAAATACGTAACGGCGGTACATGTATTCCGTTACTCCCCAACACTGATTGTATCTTACTGTTCTTAACAAGTGAAAAAGAACAAATTAGCAAATGTTTGATCAGGCAGGTAAGAGAGAAAAAAAGTTGCATTGTTTCATATGTAAATAAAGTTGTTATCACAGGACAGCCATTATTTTTAATTATTGTCCTTTGAGTGTTTCTCTAATGTCACATATTGAACATTGTATCACCGTTTCACACCTCTCACCAACAACACTATCAGCCTTTGGGAGGCTGGCTTAAGCTTTAGATATGTACTGTTAAATGTTAATGAAGCTCTATGGATCTGAACTGCATTTCCTTATCACTTCTTCCTCCAACTGTGGATTTATTCTGTTTGTACTGCCCCAGAGGTGCTTGAGTTGTAAACGTGAGAGCAATTCTAGTTATTCATGTACAGATGTCATGTCCCTGAGTAATTGGCAGTTGACTTTATTTAAGCACAAGGACATTTTGAAATTATATTACCTGATTTTGTGTGCTACAACTGTCAATTATGTCACTGCCATTTAAATGCTGTGCTTTTCTTTTTTTACTTTATACATAAAATCTGATATTTTGTCCCTTTTTTGCTGGACCTCTTGCCACCAACAGAGCCATTTTGCATGGATTTGCCATTCATTGACTGACATAAATTGCTGTAACCATAAAGTGTCTCCCTCATTTGCTGGTTGGTTTTAGCAGTGGGGGAAAAAGCACTTGGCTTGCCTGTGAATTTCCCCTTTGGTTCATTTAGCTGAATATAACAGAATAGCTTCAGGCAAATTTGATGAGTCACCCATTCAAAATGATTTTTTTGATGTTTCTCTGCTCTCTTCCACTTAAAGAAATACCCTCCGCGATACTGACCTAAAACGCTTCCTTTTAGTCAATGCTTCTGATTTTAATTTACGAGCTAAGCAACGTGGAACGGTGCTTCAGAGCCACTTGATAATCCGTGTGCAGAGATACATTTATGTTTCTTCAGAGAGCTATTAAAGCAGTGAAAATGCAATTAAGCAGTTGTAGCGGTGGGGCCCCCTTGTTTTTTGCAGATGTCTGCACCTGGGGGAGTGCACAAAATATTGACACTGAAGCTTTAATTGTCTTTGCTGAGCATCTACACTCAGAGACCAAATAAATCTGTCTCTTAATCCTTCTTTGTGTCACAACATGTACAAACTGAGGTGAGATGAGAGAGATTTCACATCTGTCTGCATAATTACTGCTCGGTATAATGGTACATAATGGCGTAATGCGGCAATTTTTCTAAATCAGTTTTAACCTTCAGACCTCTGCAGCCATCCTAGCTGATCTTTCTGGCTATAGTTAGGCACATTGGTGCTTTGATAGCCAACATGAGTGTTATAGGACACTCATAGAGTCAGTTTTAATAATAATAATACAGTTACAGTAGGGAAAATAGCCATTGGAGACTGTAGAAGGACATAAACTGTGACAGTGTGCAATAAGCTTGCAGTCTTGTTTCCTTTCAATGAGGCGACCGGGTCAAATGGTGTCTTCAAAGCGACTTTGCTGCATAAAGATCACAATAAAATGACAATAAAACTCCATCAGTCTGCTATCAGCTTGCGATTGAATGGAGTCAAGTTACCAAATATGTCCAGTATATTTGTGATAATACAGATTAACTGTGCTAAATCAGAAAAAAATCACAAATCTGTCAACATCTGCTGCCATCTACATTTACATTAAACACTATTTCACTGATTTTATTGTGAGTTCAGCCAACGTACCATAAATTTGAAACAGTAGCTGCAGATCGGTTGCTCTCGTTTGTTGCCTTGCTTCTGTGTAGGAATCTAACCCGAACAAAGCCAGTTGGCAACCAACCAAGCTCATCAAAGAGATTTACTGACATGCGATGGCAACCAGTGTGCCTTCATAAATTAGACGGCAATTATTTGTAAACCTTCAACAGTCTCTTTAAGACTGATTGCCGCAAGTTCAAACTGGATTGCAGTTGTTTGGAGGCAGGTTACCTCCCACCAGGTGATCTCTGTAATCACCTTGCAATTGAAAGTAGCCACCCAGAAGCTGAGGGTGACCCCTGATCCCAAGAGGGCTTGGCATCCTATTTTACACTAGTGTGACTGAGCCGTAACATGCCGTGTCAAACTGAGTGCAAGATACTGAGCCTTAAACTTTATGGCTGATTTAGCATCCTGCACTACAGCCAATAGAAATTTTGGTTAATATAATAGTTAATGTGAATGGAAAATGTGTCAATTTATCCTAAAGGTTAAATAAATAAGAATGGCCTGGTAAATGGTAAATGGCCTGTATTTATATAACGCTTTACTAGTCCCTAAGGACCCCAAAGCGCTTTACATATCCAGTCATCCACCCATTCACACACTGGTGATGGCAAGCTACATTGTAGCCACAGCCACCCTGGGGCGCACTGACAGAGGCGAGGCTGCCGGACACTGGCGCCACCGGGCCCTCTGACCACCACCAGTAGGCAACGGGTGAAGTGTCTCGCCCAAGGACACAACGACCGAGACTGTCCAAGCCGGGGCTCGAACCGGCAACCTTCCGATTACAAGACGAACTCCCAACTCTTGAGCCACGATCGCCAAATAAGAACCAAGTTGTTTGAGAACAGTTGTGGACAGATCTTACTCTAAATCTAACCTGATAAGGGGAAAGTTTGCTGATCACCCGGCGACGTCAGTCAGCTTCATCCTCCCTAGTCCAATAATGTTAATTAAACTGAACATCTATCCAGCAGTAGAGTAGTTAGTAGTTATATATCTTGCTCAACTAAGATGTAATGGTATATTACAGAATATCTTAGAGAATATAGAACATCCTACTGGTACCTGCTATGGATAACAGCTGATACTGTATTGTGAAATTGCTGATAACGGTTACTGATAAGGTAATGCCAAAGGTCAGGCCTCAGGGCAAGTGGTGTAGATCGTCTGATGACCACAGACAGTCACTCACTGTCTGTGGTCATTTAATAGACAAAGCACCACAGACACAGACCTACACACAGACACACACAGACATTTGTACAGGCCTACATAAACCATTAACCCCAGCCCTTCCATGTACATCAGTATAATTACATTTTAAGGTAATCTGCATTACTAAATGCAGGAAATAACCCGCAACTGCCCTGATAATCACTCACAGCAGAAACAGAAAAAAGGTCATTAAAGATGATAAGTGCTTAGATGTAGAAATCACACACACAGAGATGGCTTTGTGACTCCTCTTAAGGGGATATGTGACGAAGAAAAAGGGTCTTGACCTTTTTACTTCACACTGATGCTTCAATTATTAGACCATATGGCCTAAGGGTAGACGTTTCGAGACAGTGTTTTTAACCCTGATGCATTCTCTTAATTCAGGTTTTACAGAAACTTATGTTTTGAGGACAAAGGGTAGAACTTAGGTTAGAGATTCAAACTCAGTTCAAGAAAAACCTCTGAGGTAACAACTTATGTAGCCACATGCATAAGAAGAGGCAGAAAAGCGGTAACTGTGTCACTTCTACCTTTTTGTATACAAATGCAGTAAATTTAGCATCTGTGGGTATGATTAGGGGTGTGGGGTATACATCAGGATTGTTGTATCCTCACATACAAGGTCTTAAATGATCAGGCCCCATCTTATCTTAATGACCTTGTAGTACCATATCACCCTATTAGAGCACTTCGCTCTCGCTCTGCAGACCTACTTGTTGTTCCTAGAACAGTGGTTCTTAACCTTGTTGGAGGTACCGAACCCCACCAGTTTCATATGCGCATTCACTGAACCCCTCTTTAGTGAAAAATAAAATATGATTTTTTTTTTAATTCAAGACACAGATATGGGATATTGGTGCACAAAATGAGCCGTCCATGTCACGGTGGAGGCTCTGCTGAACCCCTGAGACCGACTCACCGAACCCCTAGGGTTCGATCGAACCCAGGTTAAGAACCACTGTCCTAGAGTATTTAAAAGTAGAATGGGAGGGAGAGCCTTCAGTTTTCAGGCCCCTCTTCTGTGGAACCAGCTTCCAGTTTGGATTCGGGAGACAGACACTATCTCTACTTTTAAGATTAGGCTTCAAACTTTCCTTTTTGCTAAAGCATACAGTTAGGGCTGGACCAGGTGACCCTGAATCCTCCCTTAGTTATGCTGCAATAGATGTAGGCTGCCGGGGGATTCCCATGATGCATTGAGTTTTTCCTTTCCAGTCACCTTTCTCACTCACTATGTGTTAACAGACCTCTCTGCATTGAATCATATCTGTTATTAATCTCTGTCTCTCTTCCACAGCATGTCTTTTATCCTGTCTTCCTTCTCTCACCCCAACCGGTCGCAGCAGATGGCCGCCCCTCCCTGAGCCTGGTTCTGTTGGAGGTTTCTTCCTGTTAAAAGGGAGTTTTTCCTTCCCACTGTCGCCAAAGTGCTTGCTCATAGGGGGTCATATGATTGTTGGGTTTTTCTCTGTATCTATGAAGCGCCTTGAGGCAACTTTTGTTGTGATTTGGCGCTATATAAATAAAATTGAATTGAATTGAATTGTAATATGACTCTTTAGTGTATAAACACATTTATATCGATGCTATCAGATAGCACTATTGAGATGATTGCATCCTTTGGTTAGTTTGTCAAGAAATGCTGAATTGTGAAGTACATACACTGCCACGATCACGGACGTAAGTCTCTTGACTTTTTCAACAAAATATTTGTTGAAAACTGCAGTGAAGTTATTAATATCATCAATCATTAGATAAAATGCAATGACATTAGTTAAGAGGTATTAAAGGGTGGTTTTTGTTTAATTTTTTTGCTCTATTGTGAATTGTAATGCACAGGTATCTCAGACTATTCATCTTTTCTTGGTAAGCTTAGCTTTTTCTTTCTATTTTGTCCACATGATAATAATGTTCTGGATCACTGAAAACTGGGCTTTTCAAAAAATCCAGGTTGAAAATTTCCAGCAACTCAGTTTCTGCTTACATATGGACAAGGGAAACAGAGATTTGGTGTTGCGGCCTTAACGGTGTGCACCTGTACCTCATTTGTTGACCTCAGACTGTATACCATTTTTGTCACGGCTGGGGCAGCAGTCGTGTTGTGGAATGAAAGGAGGACCCAAAATGCAGGCAGCCGACTGATGATATGAGTGAGAGTTTATTTACAGGTGACAGTGGCAGAAACAGACAACGAGGCATGAGACATACTAACGGAAACCTAAACTGGGAAAACTAAAGAGCAACTTGAAATCCTCAGGACACAGACTGACGGAGGATACCAAGAACGCAGAGATACACAGATGAACGCAGACGAGCCGACAACGAACACAGACCGACACCCACTAAATATACACACACAAGGTAATCGGGTAATCGCACACAGGAGGGGAGAACAGCTGATCCTAATACACACGATGACTGGAGGATACAAGCTGAACACAACGACAACAGACACAGACCTTCAGAATAGAACAGGAAATCCAGAACACGAGCCTTCAAAGTAAAGCAGGAAACACACAGACTGATTTACAACACAACACGGGGACATGAACAGAGCACCGAGGACAGACACAGGTAGGGCTGATAAAACACTAAACTTCAGGTTCAACCCTAAACTAATACAAAATCAGAATAAACACAAGGCACAAAAATGAACTTCAAGGAAACAAAACGCTGGGTCAAAATGACCCAGGACCATGACAATTTTATGCAATTTATTTTTTGTTGACTTTTGACTGGCTAACATTTCTTTCACAACGCTTAAAATTTTGTTTTGTTTGTTTGGATTTTTGTTTTTTTGCATTTTTATATAAACTTGGTAAAATCCCTGATTTAAAAAATGTCTATGGACATATGGATATAGCCTTACTTAGATAAATTCATACTCTACAAGTGATGAATTTACCATTCTCTTATTAGTAATCAAAATTAAATTTAGCCCCAAACTTTAGTTTCACCAAAAAAAAGAAGATATTTTTATTAGATTCTCATATTCTTTGCTTTCTAAGATATTATATAGCTGGTAAACACTTGCTTAATAGCCAGTCTACTTATTTAAGACATATATATTAAAGTGCTTTACGTGACCCGCTCTTATCATGCTCTAATTGTCTTTTCACCCGTTTGTTTACTTCCCATCATTGTTTGTGTTACCGGTGATGGCACTTTTTTTTTTATTATAGGAGTTTGATTTCCTCACTCTCCATTTTACTTTAACTTAATGATGGCAGTAGCAGCTGAAAACAATTCAACTCCCCAGATAAGCAGGCCTAAATTTTCTAGGAAAGGTATATTATAGTGCTATACATTTCTTTTGCTATTAATGATGGGCAACACTAATTTAACCCACTGACTGACAGACAAAGAGGAGATAGAGCTCTTAGAAATGACTCTTTCTTATGAGCCCCTTTTGTGTTTCCCTGTGAACCAAATTACCTGCTTTTTGAGAGGAACCCACACAATGATAGGTGACATAATGAAGGCAAAGGATAACTGGGTAAAGCCAGGTTCAACACGGATTAATCGTTTTTGACACAATCTTGATTATAATACAGTTTCTAACATTGTTATTCCCTTTGTGCCTTTGAAATTCAAACTGCTTTGACAAATTATGACTGAGTGAGAGAACTGCTTTGGCAGCTGAGTGTAGATAAACTCAGTAGGCGGAGCAGGAGTTTAAAATCTTAAAGAGCTTGGTTTTGTGTTTCAAGTGAGCTCTTATAAAAGAACTTATTGTAGTGTTTAAAAATGAAATTTCAAATATATACATATATATATATACACATCTACTTGAACAGAGCCAAGGCTACAATAGCATACACAAATCCCAGGGTATGGATTCATGCTGGGTGCTGTGTGGTTCTATGAGAAAGGAAGGGGCGGAGTCTCTGTGCTGAGATTGAAATCCACTTGGAAAGTTTGACTGTTTGCCTTAGCCTGCCTTATTTGCCAGATGGCCATGGTTTGTGGTCTGGGACTGCCGTGGCACAGTCCATAAGGCAGCCGTCTCTCAAACCCATGTAAGAATCCCCATGTGTGGAGTTGTTTTTTGTCTTTTGCAAATTCTCATTGCCTGTTACAGGCTCTGCTGTCTCACTGCCTGAATAATAGAGAAGATACACAATGGCAGGATGTTGGTGGCGGAGCTGGAGTAATTGATTCTCTTAATAAAATAGAAGAATATCATCGTGTGCTTTTGTCACTGCAGGGTAGCCAGGTGGATTAATGAAACAAGGTCATACCTAGAATGAACTGACATTCATGTTGCTGAGCCCCGTCTATTTCCTGCTAGTGCTACAAACACAGCTGAGCCAAAAATCTGAGAATTTTGGACAGCTTTCCTGGATTACATACATGCACAGCAACTCAATTAGCTACATTACTAACACACGGATGAGCCAGGTTAGAAACAACAGATGCATCTGGAGGATATGTAAGATAAGATAAGATAAGATGACCTTTATTAGAATCAGAATCAGAATCAGAATACTTTATTAATCCCGAAGGAAATTAGTCCCACAGGTGGGAAATTTGTTTTGTTACAGCAAAAGTTGGTGTAAAATTTATGTAGCAGAAATTAGAAAACACTGGAATGCAATAAAATGCAATAGAATAGAATAATATATACAATAGAATAAAATAGAATAGAATAATATATACACAATAGAATAAAATAGAAATACAAATGCTATATACAACTGAGTAGGAAAATACAAAAATACAACTTCGTCAGAAGAAGAATTGCACATATAGCAGTCTTATTGCACATGTGTGGGTTTGTGTGAAGTAAGCAGATCAACAAAAAGTTAAAACACAGTGACCATTGTTTGGAATGTAGAGTGGCACTAAACGTTTTATTTACTGATTCTGATCTCTTTTTTTTTTTTTCTAAGCCTGACCAGCCATTATCGATTTTTGTCAATTATGAGTTCTTCTTCCAACAAACTAAGAACATATATAAACAAAAATCAACTTTTCTTCTTTAAATTACTTTGAAAATTGAAGAAATTACAAGTTTTAAAATTTCCTCTAAACTGCGGTGAGTTAAAGGGGCTTCTCTGGTACAAATAATTACCTGAAAATAAATTTCTGTATATCCACCTTTACCTGACATACCTTACAAAATAAAAGCAGGCGCAACACATAATTACAACAAATCTCAGGCACTTACACAATGTAATGTCATTTAATAACAGGACATCAAACCTTTTCTCTTTTTCAGTTGTCCTCGTATCTGCTTTGATCCGTTGCTCATACCGAGGCTGCTGGCTTGTGCCTTTCTCTTTGCTCCTCAGCCTTTGTTGGCTTACGAGTTTGGTGATTTAAGACTCTGATTAGGTTTGTTGCTATAGACCAGGGGTCCCCAATCCCAGTCCACAAGGGCCGGTGTCCCTGCAGGTTTTAGATCTCACCCTGGTTCAACACACCTGAATCACATGATTCGTTCATTAGCAGGCCTCTGGAGAACTTCAAGACATGTTGAGAAGGTAATCTATCCATTTAAATCAGCTGTGATGGATCAAGGACACATCTAAAACCTGCAGGGACACCGGCCCTCATGGACTGGGATTGGGGACCCCTGCTATAGACGTTCTCGTGCTTTTATTTGATGAACTTTGTGTCTTCACTCAGAGTGAGAAGCATCCTGATATGTGAGTGTGTGGCTGTGTGTGTGTGGTTGTGGCTATTTGCCCGCAGCACTATGCGCATGTTGCGCAGACATGAAGGGCTCAACTTGAAGGTGACTAACTGGTCACCAGTTCAGTTCACTGGGAGCGTCTCTGGCTGGTTGATAGGTGGATTTCTGTTTGAAAATGTGACATATGTAGCAACTGGAACTCACTAAGCTAACAGGGAATTGCTATAAACAACCTAGATACAAAAGTTAATTCTATTTCCCTGTTAAGCCCAAAGAGCAACAGAGATGGAAGGTTCATTTAATCTCCCAGGATATAAAAAGTACTCCTCCTTTCTGTACCATCATTACCTGATAAGCAACGGATGCCTTTACATTTACCTGAAATGTTAATGCTGCTTTTCGTCTGGCACAGTAATTAAAAGAAACTGATAAGAATTACTGGGAAAGCACCAGACCAATAAACACAATCAATAAGACTTCAGGGAAATAGAGAATTTTAAACAGTAAGGCGGCAGCGATTCAGAAAGTAGTTAGTGGTACTTGTCCTTGTGAGGTGTTGACAAGCACTTGGCACTTAAGTGAACCTGTTACACGTTGCATTATTTGCTATATAAACTGGTGGTTGCTCATATTAAACAGTTGTCAGCTTATGACAAAGTAATCCTATGAGATGATTTCAGACATTTTTTTTCTTCTCTTGGATATGTGTAATGTCACAGAAAGGCGATATCCTTATTATAATCCCAGCTCTGGCTGTGAGAACAAAAGCCCCACCAGTTTCCTGGTCAAACCCTCTGTTTGAGAATGGTAGCCAATCAGAAAAAAGCTGTGCTTAGAGAAGATAATGGAAATTATGTAAAGGTACCGATCGTGGGGGCGATCGTGGCTCAAGAGTTGGGAGTTCGCCTTGTAATCGGAAGGTTTCTGGTTCGAGCCCCGGCTCGGACAGTCTCGGTCGTTGTGTCCTTGGGCAAGACACTTCACCCGTTGCCTACTGGTGGTGGTCAGAGGGCCCGGTGGCGCCAGTGTTCGGCAGCCTCGCCTCTGCCAGTGCGCCCCAGGGTGGCTGTGGCTACAATGTAGCTTGCCATCACCAGTGTGTGAATGGGTGGATGACTGGATATGTAAAGCGCTTTGGGGTCCTTAGGGACTAGTAAAGCGCTATATAAATACAGGCCATTTACCATTTTTTTACTGTGAAAAAGTCTGCAAATAAAAAAAAAACGTGGGGCCGCAAAAATGAGCATCAAAGTTCTTCTTGAAGTAGCTAAAAATGTCCATGGTTTACAAATTATACTAGCTTTCAGTTGCAGGTCCTTCAATTTTCATATTATATCGCATAATATATTTAAATGTCATTGCAAACTAACTTTTTCCCCATCCACATTTATCCCACCAGCGAGCTTCAAGGTCAAATCAAAGCGTTTGAGTTTAAACTAATGAGCAAAATATTGCACACTGTAACCTTTGTGCCAAATTAAATAGTTCACTTCTGGTTTATTCACAGTCAACATCCCCCGTTGGAGAGAACACCAGAGATTACGTTACACCTCATGAAGCACAGAAAGAAAATGTTATTGACTTCCTGGTTAGTCCTTGCTCCTTCCCATTTTCCCTCTTTTGTTTGCTTCTTTCCCTTTTTCTTCCCTTTTTTCGGCTGTGTTTTTACCTCCAAGCTTTACTGTTTATTTTTATTCTCTCCTCTTTGTCTGACCACCTCCTGCTCCTACTACCATTCATCTCTTTACTTGTCATATCCTCCCCATCCTCTTGCTATCCATCCATCCCTCCCCTTCCTCCCAAGTGGACAGGCTGCTTTGACCTGTATCTGTCTGGCATGGATGAGTCCCAAGTTTGGTTTAAATGCCCCAATTATTCTCTTGAATTATGATGTCCTGCTCTGGGCTCTGTTGCTCCATCTCTGTAGCTCTCTTATGAAAGCTGGCACAGCACAACAGAACCATTTACAGAGGCCAGATTAAGGGCACATTCTCACAAGCGGCTCTTTCAATGCACCAGGCAATGAAAAGCTGATGGTTGGTGTATAAACAGACTACAAAGAAATACTCTGACCTCTTCTGATAATGGCTGCTGTACATCCTGACTTGTACAGCAGCCTTCTCGCATTTTTGGACAAGAAAGTCAATATTAACTCTTCCCCCCTGACACGAGGTTGCTCACAATAAATAAAGGTTGTTTAATACATACTGGGACATATACACTCAGCCGCCACTTTACTGGGTACAGCTGTTCAATGGCTTGTTAATGCAAATATCTAATCAGCCAATACAAGGGGGGAAACTAAATGCATTCAGGCATGTATAATCAGGATGACCTGCTGAAGTCCAAACCAGTTATCAGAATGTGGGTAAAAGGTGATTATAGTCGACTTTGACACTATGATCGCTGGTGCCCAATAGTCTGAGTGTTTCAGAAACTGCTGATCTTGTGGGACTTTCCAACCAAGGTTATTATCGTTAACGAAAACTAACGAAATAACGAAAACTAGAAGTGAAAAAACATTTTCGTTAACGGAAATAAAAATAAAAACAAAAAAAGGAAAACTAACTAAAACTATAATGAGTGTTCACAAAACTAACTAAAATTAACTGAATTTATAGCAAAAATGTGTTTAGTTTTCATTGATGTGTGCGTGTCATACAAGAGTCAAGGGTGAAAATGAAGTTTAGTTTACAGATTTTTTTCTTGCTGTGTCTCATTATGCCAGCAGGTGGCAGTACGTTAGTCGAGTCGTCTGTGTCGCTGCTCCGTCCACGCGGAGAATCATGTCAGGAAAAGTCGGGAGCCAGAGTCCAATTTGGGATTACTTTGAATATGACTGTGTTTTGGATAAAGCAAGTGTCTTGTAGTGGAAACAGACAAATTATGAGGGACATTTCTAAAGGGAAAAAATCCCACAAACCTTAAAGTGCACTTGAAAAGCTCACACAAGAAGGCTAACCTAGCTTAGCTTGAGAAGGTAAGGGAGCACACTCAACCCTCATCCCCAGAAAACAGAAGCTAACCCCAGGCAAGGCAGCGTGATGCATCCCGAGACAACAGGACGGGGATATCTACACAACTGTGTGAGTCAATTACCTTCAAAAAGTTTATCAATTCACTTGAACCAAAATTACGAACACCCGGTGCTGCGAGAGTTAATAGTCTCATTGGGGCCAAGATATACATTTTATAGTTGCCTGGTATCAATGGTTGTTCATCTGCCTTTATTTATTTATTTATTTATTTAAAGAACCCATAGGTGGGAATGTGAGTTGTCTGTCTCTGCGTGTTAGCCCTGCAACAGACAGGCGACCTGTCCAGGGTGCAGTATGGTAGCTGGAATAGCAACATACCCAAGGATGAGCAGAAGAGAATGACTGATATGATGAAACTGGGATTTTGTTACACTTAATTATTGCAAACACAACTAAAACTATAACTGAAACTTATCAAAACTAAACTGAAACTAAGGATTTTCAAAAAAATTAAAACTAAACTAAACTAGCAAACAATTGGTAAAAACTAATTAAAACTGATATAAAATTGAAAATCTGAAGTCAAAACAAAATAAAAATAAAAACTAATGAAAATTGCAAAACTATTAAAACCCTGTTTCCAACACAACCTTCTCCAGGGTTTAGAGCAATTGGTATGTAAAAGAGAAAATATCCAGTGAGCAGCAGGGTAAAAATGCCTTGTTAATGCCAGAGGTCAGAGGAGAATAGCCAGACTGCTTCCTGCTGTCACTCAAATAACCACGTTACAACCGAGGTATGCAGGAAAGCATCTCTGAATGCACAACATGTCAAAACTCAAAACAGATTAGCTACAGCAGCACCAGGTACCACTCCTGTCAGTTAAGAACAGGCTGATAATAAAAAAAATGTCATCTCATCTGATGAGTGTTGATTCCTGCTCCAACTTTCAGATGGTTGGTTAAAATCATGGATCTGTTCTGCCTTATATCAATGGTTCAGGCTGGTGGTGGTGGGATAATTGTGGGGGATAATTTCTTGCCACACTTCGGGCCCCTCAGTAACACTTTAGTATCATTTAAATCCCGCAGCCCATTTTATTGGCTGCTTCCAGCAGCGTAATGCCATGTCACAGCACTCACTGTGCTAAAATAGCGTCTACAATACAATAGCGTGTTTGTATTATGAGCCTGAATCATTTTCAGCTCTACAAATAGATGCTTTAATATTATACTCATATATTTTACAATATAATTTCAGAATGTTCACAGGAAGCTGTAGGACATGCAAAGGCAGAGCATTTAGTTTAAATGCTCTACAGTCTCTTTTTAAGAGACTGTAGTTTTTAAGAGAAACTACAGTCT
The DNA here is from genome assembly GCF_963576455.1 of Neolamprologus multifasciatus. Lineage (NCBI taxonomy): Eukaryota > Metazoa > Chordata > Actinopteri > Cichliformes > Cichlidae > Neolamprologus > Neolamprologus multifasciatus. The sequence continues at coordinate 33,858,351 of NC_140455.1, forward strand.
CTTAAAAATCACTTTTTAAGAGACTGTAGTTTCTAACCTGAAACAATAATTGGCTTATGAAACAGAACGTGAGCAAATTGGCTTATCCATCCCTCCATCCATTCGCTTCCACTTATCCTTTTACGGGTCACGGGGGGCGCTGGAGCCTATCCCAGCTGTCATAGGGCGAGAGGCGGGGTACACCCTGGACAGGTCGCCAGTCTGTCGCAGGGCCAACACACAGGGACAGACAACCATTCGCACTCACATTCATTCGCACATTCACACCTAGTGGCAATTTGGATTATCCAATTAACCTATCCCCACAAACTGCATGTCTTTGGACGGTGGGAGGAAGCCGGAGTACCCGGAGGGAACCCACGCAAACACGGGGAGAACATGCAAACTCCACACAGAAAGACCCCGGCCTGATGTTGGAATTGAACTCAGGACCTTCTTGCTCTGCGGCAACAGTGCTAACCACCGTGCTGGCTTATCTCTGGGAAATTCTTGGGAAAGAACAAAAATGACATATTGTTGCTGGGTTAACATACATTCTGTCATCATCTGCTATGTGAGGTATTAACCTAATTAAAGTCAGACCTTGGTTCCTGAATAAAAAACATTTGTAAACTTACTACAAGGTTTGTAAAAACAGGTATTTTCTATACGAAAAAAGAGAAAAACGAGCTTGCATTGGTTGTAGACAGCAGGTGCTGTAGCTGAGAGAATAGACAGCTGGTAAACAGCTATCTGAACATCTCAGTGAAACAAAGGACGTTGAAAGAGTTCTGACTGTGGAGTGTGGGATATAGGCTGCAAAGCAGTCTGTCCTGTCAATCTGCAAAGTGTTTTCATAAGGTCATTAGTCCGACACACACACAAAACAGAATTACATAAACATGTCTCGGCTAGGAACACACTGCAGCCTTAACTGTTGCCAAGCTAAGACTCCCCCGTAATATTGGTGTTCTTGCGCTTCACTTTCCGCACAGATTAAACAAACAGGACATAATGTGTCTTGGAAAGCTAGCTGCTGGTTGGCTCTCCATATTATAACAGAAATATACCTTCACATACCACACTTCTTATCTAACTCAAGGCAGGAATGTGAGCATGTGAATTCCCCACACAGAGTGAAACAATTTCTTTAAGTTAAATCCACTGTAGTCGCTTCTGTTTCTGAAACAACATCCATGCTTTAGACTGCCCTCCCTCCATCCTACAACTGCACAGGTTGTTTGTGCAAGCAGTTTCCTATGAGCTACCTGTGTTTGGAAGTTCAGCAACCTCTAGGAGCCATATGAATAAGTGCTTGTATAACGTGCACCTGTGTTCTTACCCTCAGATTAGATGGAACTTGCAAAGTGGAAGTGGTCGTTTCAGGCGATCTCTGGAGAACTTCAAGACGTGTTGAGGAAGTAATTTAGCCAAGGACACATCTAAAACCTCCAGAACACCAGCCCTCAATGCCTGGATTTTCCCATTCCTGTTTTAATGTTATGTAATTTGACCTGAATATATGCAATCCTAGGAATGTGAATTCTGTCAAATCAAATTTATATATCACTTCCTTTTTCATATACAGTCATCGGCAATATATACGTGTCTACAGCCATCTTTAAAATACGGTATAGGCCAGGGGTCGGCAACTCAAGGCCTCGAGGGCCGGTGTCCCTGCAGGTTTTAGATGCGTCCTTGAACCAACACAGCTGATTTAAATGGCTAAATTAGCTCCTCAACATGTCTTGAAGTTCTCCAGAGGCCTGGTAACGAACTAATCATGTGATTCAGGTGTGTTGACCCAAGGTGAGATCTAAAACCTGCAGGACACCGGCCCTCGAGGCCTGGAATTGCCCACCTGTGGTATAGGCTCTGTCATGATTTGGAGCTGTCTTCCAATGTCAGTGGTGTTGGAGATCTTCTCAAGACAGATGGATTTAATGCAGAAAACTGAATGCAGAGAAGCATCAACAGATTTTGATAAATCCATACCATCTGGAAAACAACTGATTGGCAGCAGCTTGCTTTTTCAGCATGATAATGCAGAGGTCCAGCCCCCCCAGAGCTTGGACCTCAACATTTTTGAAGCACATCATTATGACAGAGGATTAAACAGAAGGCAACCAACATCCAAAGACGAGCTTTTAGTGTCCTTCAAGAAGCCTGGAGAACTACTTAAAGAAATGACAAGGAAGCTTGCCTTACAGAGTTCAGGCTGTGTTACAATATGAAGGTGGTGATACCATATATTGACTTTCAAGCTTGTTAGAAAATACAAAACTCGATTTTTGCATGTAAATTTCAATAAATCACTGTACCCATATTCCAAGCAAAAGGTAAAAAATGACAGGTGACTCACGACTTTTGCACAGTCCTGTATTTCTCTTCAAGTCCAGCTCACAGTCAGGCAAATGCATACATTTAACCAAATGTATTCATGGCGCTGCCGCCAATTAAAAAATAAAAACCTGATGTCTCTCATTCACTGTTATTGAATAATGGGCTAACAGTCTTGCTGACAAAGATTATATTTAACCTTTTTAATATCTGCCTAGTTAGCTGGTAACCTTTAAGGCTAGAACATAGCCACATATGTAAAACGAGAGTTGGAAGGGAGATGTCCTTCCCAACCACTGTACTCAAAAGTGTCGAGGGAATTGGCGGCTTGTTGGAAGGCACCATTTATCTCGACATGTATATATTTTCCCTTTCAATTAAATATCCGAGAAAAATTACTGTCTGTACCTTCGTGGTTTACACAGACGCACAATTGTAACACTACATGAAACAATGCTTTTATTCATTTATTTAAGGGCATCACATACAGTATAGTGCATAACACTTTGAAATTTAGGAATACCAACACTTTAAGGGTGATTAAATAGACGGACAGCAGTTAGAGGACCATGCTGGTACCATTTTTCCACATGCAACCAGTTAAAGCCACATCATTAGTTACTGACTAGCACAGGAAATGTCGTTACGAGGATAAATAAATGCTTGACTCAGGGAATCTGAATCGAATCAGTGATCTTCAACTGATGCCTCCAAGTGTCGACTTTGAGGGGACGGCCTTAAAACAAAAGCAGGTGAGCCGAAACCCCCCCCCCCCACTCCCATTGTAGGGGACTTGTATCCTCTATGTGATCTCCCCGCTGGAAAAGTAGTGAGCACATTCAGCTCACACATGAATGAGCCCAATATAGCCGAACCCTCCCATCTTTTCAAAGCAACAGTGTAATCCAGCCTCCATGGTTATATTCCTCATTGTGATCCTACATTACAACTGAACCCACTAAACCTCTGGTGACATACAGTATGTTTCACACTCTGAAAGGTAGTCTAATCATCTGGCTCTTTTTTCTTCACCCTATAATTGATCATATCGCATGTGGCCTTGATTAAACACCCACTGCCGCTTCAGAATTAATCATGCATTGCATGAACTTAGCATTAATCACGGCATAACCCCCGCTCCATCTCCATTCCTTAGTCGGACTGTAATGGGATATTCATCTCTTCAACAATTAATAACATCGGCATGGGGCTCCTGCACACTAGCCTCATTCTCTCTGTTCCCACAGTGTTATTTTAAGCTGGTCGCGGGTGATGATTGAGGGGTCGCAACGAGAGCTTAAATGGGATTTATTAGCGTAGATGGCAGAGGTGAAGAGAGGAGAGAAGAAGTGAAGAAGCAGTGGGTTGACTGTGAATCGGGAAGAAGCAAAGAGAGGGAAATGGAGAAGAAGAAAGAGGACCTAAAGGTGATAGAGTCATTGGCATGTTTTAACACGTGTGCCCGCTGGAGAGGCATCAATCTCCTTTATCTCTTTTAGATTTTTTATATCACTGTGTTTTTCTCTCTGTAATAACCCCCTGCCACCTTCCAGGTGATTCATCTGAACTACTCTGCAGCAGAGCTCCTCTGGGGTTCATAGAATACCTGCCACTACAATCCATAACAGCACACAACCACACATGCACACTCAAATGGGAGATAAGGGCTGAAAAATAGATTATAATGCTCTTCTCAAAGATTCACTTGACCATAACAAAATGAGAGCAGCACATCGCAGCGGTGCTGCTGGAAAGAATAAAAAGAACTGAAGCGGTGATTGATGAAAACAGCAGCTGCCACGTAGAGTGCCTTCGGTTTTAAAGGCACATGCATTTGATGATGTGAGGATACAGGAAGTTTTTCGTTAAAAGTAAGCAAAGTCGCTGACGAATTCAGGCAGCGCAAACATCGGATTACACAGATAAACACAGAAGCGGCACAGCTGTTCAAGACTTCTCCAAAGCGAAATATTACATTTTTCGGGAAACTTTTCTTCAGTGTTGGGGAGTAACGGAATACATGTACCGCCGTTACGTATTTAAAATACAAAATATGAGTAACTGTATTCCGTTACAGTTACCGTTTAAAAAGGTGGTATTTAGAATACAGTTACTTTGTTGAAATAAATGGATTACACGGCGGTACTTCCCTGTTTCATATTGTGGTGGGTCAGGACTGTTTGGGTTTTGTTTGACAGCTACGTTCTGTTGTTCCAGGTGGCAGCGTTATGGTTGCCATGGTTACATGATGACGCTCTCTCGCTGCGTGTTTCCTGGGTGAGAGAGCGCCTGTTGTTGTTGTTGTGCTAAGCTAATAGGCAGAATGCTACAGGTATAGCTCTAAAGAATGTAGCATCATAGGCAGTGTAGTCCGTGCTGCAGGGAGAATGGACTGCCATACACGTTATGTGTCTGTGAGCGAGGGAGGGAGAAAAAGGAAAAGTACGAGCTGTCATCGAGCAAAAACGGGAGCTGGAAGCATGTAAATATAATAATAACCACTGCAGCCAAGAAGAGTGCCTGACGAGCCCAGTTGTAAGTAAGCTATTAAGACTCGACTGTACACCGTGTTCGTGTCTTCCTCCAAAAACAATAAGTTCTGTTGGAGCAGCTTTTCAATGCCTCTCTCTGTCTCTCTCTCAAAGTTGACCCAGACAACAAAGTAAAGCTAGTTTTCGGTTACGAGCCCGACACAGAACCCACCGTATTAGCCAGAGGTCCCTTTACTGCGATTCGGAGCCGCGGACCTTCAGTAACAGTAATAAATCACAGCAATAGTACATTCATGTAGTTGTAAACAGCATGATAATATATTAAGTAATCCAAAGTATTCAGAATACGTTACTCTCATTGAGTAACGTAACGGAATACGTTACAGAATACATTTTGGGGCATGTATTCTGTATTCTGTAATGGAATACATTTTAAAAGTAACCTTCCCAACACTGCTTTTCTTTAAGGTAAAATGAAAACAATGAACTAAAACAAGACTACAGTACAGTCCCAAAAGTCTTGAACCACCCCTCATTTCCTTAACCCTTTAAAGCCGGTCAGAGTGGGCACGCTCTTTTTTGTAAGTATTTTTAAATCCCTGTAGAACCAGAACCGCGTAAGCTAGCGCAATTTTTTTTTTTTTTTGCATTTGAAACCGGAGGAGTTGTACTTACATCTTATGCCATCAGCTTGTCATTGGTCACAGTTTCCTTCCACATATAGCTTTGCAAAAATTGCATAAAAAGCACTTGCAGGAACAAAAACATAATATTCCAGAAACACACATTGCCGATCCGATCAGCCGTTCATAACACTTCTTACGTTGAAAAAGACGTCAGCGCGAAAGATCGCATGTCCACAATTTCCTGCCCGAAACCGGAACTGACATCATTTTCACGGAAAATGTAGTTTTTTACTTGTAGGCCTTATGAGCCTATACTGGTGTTTTTATAAGTCATGTTTGACTTTATGCTTTTCTGAATCGTTTCTGGGATGCTTAGAACTCGAATTGCACTGCTGGAAATAGTTTATTTTGATGCACATGTTGTTTTCTTTGCAAATTTGCATCATAGGATTGTTTTTCGTTTTTCCTGCAGTATATAAAAATTGGTGTATCTCACAAATAAAACTATGAAGACACTCAAAATAAATTTCCTGTTGTTGTAAACTATTTTTTGCAACTTTTTTGTTTTTACAGTTTTGAGGGATAAACCTCTTAAATTTCTCCAAGTAGAAATATATGTAAAAAAACAAAAACGATTTTCAATTCTTTTGTAGTTTATTGCACTTTGCAATTAATGTAGTTACTATGGACTTAATGCATACATATTATTAAAATATGGGCTATAACAGTTGTATTGATGTATAGCAACTTGAAATGCTCCCAAAAATGGCACTACAGCATGTAAAAATATAATACAAGCTCTGGCACACTTGGTTCTATGGTAGGTCTTAAAGGGTTAACTTTGCATCCAAGGAGTCAAACTATCTTCTACATGTTTTAAATACTTTTGAGCAATAGCTCTCCAGGCTTTCTGATTGTCACTCAGAGGTTTTTGGTTTTTTTTTTACATTAGCTGCTTTTTCACTCATTTTCAGTCCAGTCTTTATTTGTTTATTTAACCCATTTAAGACAAATCTATGCATCATTCAAGCACAGAAAGTACTTAACTCAAGGAATGAACCATTGTTGTGTCTACAAATAACTAAGCAAAGAACCAGCTTTTAAATTCTATCTTTAAGCATTTACTCTCATTTCTTCTGTTGAAAATATAGCATAATTTGACAGGCATAAAAAAAAGTATTGCAACACGGTGATACCCATAAAACTTAAACATATCTCAGCTTGCTTTACAGTGTAGGGGCCAAGGCAAAAGTGTATTTACAGTAGATGAAGAGTATCCTAAAGTCTTGTTCCTGAGAAATACTGACGTGCATCTGGCCCTTCAGTTCATCCATCTACTGTTCACCGAAGCCTCATCAGGAATGATCTCAGTGGAAGGGTGGCTGTCTTGAAGTCATTCATAATGAAGGCAAACAGGGAGGGAGAACATGCTGAGGTGTGCCAGATTACACAGGACCAGGCACAATAAGGGTTGTCCACTAGAATATTTCAGTGGACCTTTTTCAGTTTTTCACTGATTGGCCGTCCCAGACCCCGGACCTCAAAATTATTTAAGCAGTGTGGGATCATCTTCACAGAGAATAGAGCAAAAGGCAGCCAACATCCCCCCAAAAAAGAAGCCTGGAGAACTATTCTTGAAGTTTGTACAGTACTGTACTGCTTCTTGTTTTTATTCTCTGTTTCTATAGATTAACAAACTAAACTGTTTCAGCTTCCTTAATCAAGATGGGATTCATCAAACTATGCTTTTTCTTAGCTTCAGGAATGTCACTTAATGATGATATCAGACAATGTCTGTGGGCAGTCTGAACGAATGCTCTTAATGCTACTGTGCCAGAGTTGGCTGGGTGACACCAAGACGGCACCTTTTCCCTCATTAAATATTAGAAAAGATTTACATCTGTTTTAATGCCTAAAACACCAAACTTTTTTTTCTTGTAAATATATTATATGTATATACATATATGTGTGTGAACTGAAACCTAGAAGCCAATTTCACCCATAACAAATTAGCATTAGCTGATTGGTCCTCCCTAAAAGGCACAAATTTCTAAGCTATAACTAAAACAGCTATTAAAAACGTATGATGGCATACTGCTAGAAATTAATTGTACCTTCCCAGCTGGTATTTGAAATCAAAATATCAAATACTTTAGAATAATTGTCATTAATAAATCTAAACTAATTGAACAAAATAGTCACCTCTATCTATTGTGTTTTCAATCAATTTTATAAGCAACATTACAGAAATTAATAGGATGTTACATTTTGGGCTACTGTACATAGAGCCATACATTCTGGGATATCTAGCTACCCCCTTAAAAAGCAATATGTTGGGGAAAAACTCCCTTCAGAAATTCTGAGATGATAGCTTTAAAGTGACTGTGTAATCAGAGTAAACACATATTATTAGGTTTGTTTTCTGCAGTCTGTGAGTAGAGGCTACAGTAATGTCAAGGTTTACTATCAACAGCAGTAATTTGCAGTGAATCAAACAAAACTTTGGAAACAAACAATAAAACATTGATATGATAGTAAGACCACACTAGCACCCAACTAGGAAATAAACTAGATAGATAGACAGGCAGGCAGACAGACAGGCAGACAGGCAGACAGACAGACAGGCAGACAGACAGGCAGACAGACAGGCAGGCAGACAGGAAGGCAGGCAGACAGGCAGGCAGACAGACAGGCAGGCAGACAGGAAGGCAGGCAGACAGGCAGGCAGACAGACAGACAGGCAGGCAGACAGGAAGGCAGGCAGACAGGCAGACAGACAGGCAGACAGACAGGCAGGCAGGCAGACAGACAGGCAGGCAGGCAGGCAGTTATTTAAAGTTGGTGTATCAGTGGAAAGCTGGGCTGTGTTTCACAGACTGACTCACATTCCTTTGGGCTTCACATCGATTTACAGCACCGAGGAATGTTTGCATTCATTTCACAAATGTCATTTATCTAAATACACACATCTGTCAAGAAAGGTATTTCCATGAAATTATCCTGTTATGAAACTAATTGAAAACAATGTCATTCGTCAGCTGAAAACCACTCCAAATGCAACTAGGTCAGCCTGACAAATTTCATTTACCCAGTTTTAAAATTGCACTGCTGATGACAGAAATACTAAAACTGTTGAGTTTGCTCTTATTAAGCAAACAGTATTAAGAGTAAAAGGAGGGAGTCTGGCATCGTGTCAACGTCTATTATAGCAAATGTGAATGCGCATGATATTCGTAGCTAATAACACAATGGCATGCCCTCTTGTTTTTTGGAGCCACCTCTCACATGCTCCCACCTGTGAATGACTTCTCTGGCATGGCCGGGGCAGCACCTGATGCCAAAACTGGGACATTTCTTGGCGGACACAGACAATGTGGTCGAGCATCAAAGGATGTTATGTTCTTTGAAGCTCACCAGCAATGTTCAACCACTCCAGCTGTGCTGCATAGCGTCACCAGTGGATATTTCATGAAACCACAGGGATATTTTTGGGGGGAGTTCCTGCTGAGGTACGGTGATTCTGCTCTACTGAAATTTACATTTAATACAAACATACTTAATTGAATCAATTCTTTTACAGTGTATTTCATCATTTCTTGTGGATTTAAACACCTAATGGGCATCTAGTATCACCCACGAGGAGAGATAAGTAAGAAAGTGTTACTACAAAATATCTATTTATATCCTATTATTTGCTGTCTTCAGCAACAGCTACACTGTAAACACGCGAGCCTTGATTTTGTAATAAAAATGAAGCCTCTGTAAAACACTCCAGCATAAAAGATTCAGTGTGCACCTGAACAAGGCTGAACTTGAACAGAAGTAGAAATATACCATTGAGAGAGACGGTGCAAAACTCAATGCGTACACTTGAGAATGACCCTGAAGGAAAATGGGCAGTTGTACACAGTAAATTGAACAAATCCTCACCAGATGAGAACAATGAGAGAGACATCTTCCTGGTCTTATGATTGAAATTACAACAAACCTTCACATTATTTCTTGCACTCAGTCATTTCCAGCCATTCGCATGTTCACTCCTTCAATTTGCCTCCTTATTTAAAAGTTGCCAGAGCTCAAGCAAACCCATCATTTAGCTGAATCAAAGTTTTTGCTGCTCTGTTTTTTCTCTGATCTAAAATTATACTTATCATCTAATGTTCTTGAAAATTGTGCCTTAATCACAAAGGCAAAATACTGGTGGAGTTGGTGTCAATGAAGAAATAAAATTGCAACTATTGCAACACTCTGATCCATTTACTAATTTCCAATGAAGCACCTTGAAGCTATTTTTCAAGCCAGAGGAGGTGGACGGGAGCCTCTGTTTCGACTGATACCTCCTGGACTCATATTGGTAGCAGAAATGGATGGAGAGATGAATGGATTAGCATTACCCGTGATATTAAAAATTATCACCTGAATTTGGCTAACAAGAAACCTAATTTGGTCATATATTATCAAGTGTTATTTTCCTTCACAGTCCCAAAGAGCTCTTAGTTTTTTGAGAACCAGCGTAATCCAAATACCGTATTTCCCGGACTACAAAGCGCACCGAATATTAGCCGCACAAGCTAAAATCAGGGGAAAATCCTGTTTTGTACATACATTAGCCTCACCTGACTAAAAGCCGCAGGTGTTTCAATGTTGACTTATCATATGTAAGAGAATATGCACAAAGGGAATTGTCAGGAAAGAGATGGCTGTTTGGAGACACACCCCTTTTATTAATATTTTGAAAAACAAGTTATGGGTACATATTTGCATAACTTTTTAGGTATATGTACAAGTAGCGGTAATTACAAGTACGAAACATGTACTGTGCTTCATAAATGAGTAACAAATGTAGTACATAACAATAACCTACAGCACACCAGAAAAATAGATTCGGCCTACCTTTTAGGCTCAGGTGCAGTGACACGGCTTTAACAAGAAGAAAAGTCAGTCATTCACCACCATCTTTCTCTTCTTCCTGTGCACTAAAACCACCAAAGTCCTCTTCTCCAGTGTTGTAAACAAACAGGCTCAGGATGGCTTCGTCATCCACTCTCAGCTTCTTTCCTTCGTTGTCACTTTCAAAACCAAACAAATCCTCGTTGTCAGTGTCAGAGTCGAACACCCTCAGAAGGGCCATGGCGGTGTCCTCCTCTCCATCATGCAGCAGTCCAGCCCTTCGAAATCCGTTGGTGATCGTGGATGTTTTCACACTTTTCCACGCTGTCAGAATCCACTGGTGGAGTTGGGCATAACTTGCTTTTCGCAACTTTATCACCGCTCGTCATCCACGCCTCCCGCTGAATGGGTAGCGCTACTTTGAAGTTTGTTTTTCGCGCTACTTCGTACGGCACTACGTTGCCTGGCGGACGGACATGTGACCAACATACCACTCTTGAACCCCGATCCTTTCGCCAGGCAACGTAGTGCCGTACAACAGCGGAACAAACAAAACAAATCCTCTTACGATATCACAAAAATCATGGACAATCCATAGAAAAGCCGCACCTGACTAAAAGCCGCAGGGTTCAAAGCTTGTGCAAAAAGTAGCGGCTTATAGCCGGTAAATAAAATTGTATTTTCAAACTGAAATGGTAGGAAAGTATCTTTTGCAAGAAGCTGCTAGTAACTGCTAGTAAGTTACCAGAAGCCTTTTTTTTGTGAAGTTGCCAAGACTGGCTTCTTTTTCCTCTTATTTTCAGTCCAGTGTCCAAAGAAACACTTTGAAAGGTCTTCTCGAAGCCCACTGCGTAGTTTTAAAAATGAACATCTGGCTGCTTGGAAGCAAAATATAAAGAAATGAGGAGTGGCTCAAAACTTCTGCACAATACTGTAGACAACAAGCTAATCATCTTAGTCACATTCAGCCATTATAACACATCCAAAATATGAATGAACAAAAAGCTGCTGTAAATAGCAAACACATGAATAATGCTGTCAATAAATGTGTAGACACTACTTTTAACATCGCTGACAAGGCATTTTCTCCTCTTCTATTTGACTGAATATCATTTTTTTTTAAATTCTTTTTATTTTTTATAATCTTTTAAGCTAAATTTTGTGTAGAATTTCCCATTAAAAGTCAGTCAACCATGTATTTCATGGTTTAGGTTCTGATTTTATGAATGTATCTCTTCTTGGGCACTTAATTGAGTGTTTGTGTGTTCCTCTGTCAAACATGTGTCCACAACCCTGAAGAGCTTTAAGATGCCCAAACAGTGGATATTTTATTCTATAATTCAGGATAAGTAGCAATAGATGCTTTTTTTCTTCTTCTTCTTTTGAATTTATTGGCAAGTGGCAGCTTGATGGTGTATCACCAACACCATCTGATCCAAATGTCTAACATCAATACTTATTAACAAAAGGGGGAAAAAATAAGAAAAATCTCACACTTATATTTTTCATATTCTGTTCATTGATTTTCTAAGGATTTTTCAATTTTCTGAGAATTTCCTGAGAATATTTTGAATAGATTAAAAAAGGCACCATTTTTATATTTGATTACAGGGCAAACACAGGTAGAATTAATAACAATAATTATGGCCGTGCTGCATTTAGATGGGCTGTGGCAGTGTGCATGTTATTTCAGTGAATTGCTAGAACGAAACCATAATTAATTGAACTAATTATAGCGGTATTAGTATTTACTCTGCTGCGATATGCTAAAATGACTCGTGAAAGTGCACCGTCATCTACATTTCATCTGTCTTCTATTCGTCTTGCCTGTTTTGCTCATTCCATATGCATTATATATGATTCCCCGCGCCTTTTGTTCATCAGCTCTTGTGGCATCTCTCTTGACTGCACAGGAGAGGGAAAAGTAGCAGAATCAAAGGTATGATAAACCCACAAGTGCTTTCAGTATTCCCTGTTGGCTGTTTGGCTGTGTGTAAGACAGAGCTCCCATCGCTCTTCACTGTGTCAACTGTGGCACACAGAACAGCAGCCTACAGTGATAGCACTCTACACTTCTTTTCATGCTCACTACTACGCCACAGGGGAGGGGGGGAGACATTCACTTTCACAGAAATGAATTCAGGGGGGGGTTGAACAGCTTGAGGTCTTTGAGCTTAAATACGTCATCCTTAGGAGAAAAAAAAGACCAAAAAAATCTGCTCAGTAGTCAGCGAGATAGATATAGATCCACGCTGCTTTTGATTGTGATAGCAGACTTTAGCAGCTCTACTGAGTAAGCTAGTCATGTATGTGCTTAACATTACATTTTTTCATGCTAAATAGAATTTGAATCTCCAATATATTATTATTACGTCTTTCTATGTCAGTATTATCCCACTAGACTCTTGAATAATACAGAAATTAGAGAAAATACTGCATGTGCTTTGGTTTTAATCGCAGGCAGTGCGCTGATCAGTGATTTAGTGTATATGTGATCATGTACCGAGTGCTGCTTATGTAACTAAGGAACAGTCACCCACAAGGAGAACGCTGCACAGATCTTAGCAACTGCGCTATAATGGCTTAAAAGGCTCTTATGTCATAAGAGGACCAATTACATTGTTCACTTTCTTTTACATTGCAAATTAAGATAACAGTTCCCAGAATGACAGTCAGCTTAAGACTGTGAAACACTAATAATCTTTGTGGTCAATTCAGTCACTTTAGTTCGTTTACTATAATGATAGCAGATATTTTTCCTTAACAATACTCTTAAGAATACTGAATATAGAAAACTGTACTTTCTCCTTCTTCATTGATAGACAGTTATAAGATATATAGACTGCAAACCGATGAGGTGGTTATCACTGGTGCCTCACAGCTAGAAGCTCCTGGGTTCAAATCCACCAGTCAGCTGGAAGATGTGAGCAGATCCATCTAAATATTGATAATATCAGTACTAAGGCTGGTATTGGTATCGGCTTGATACTAGTACACAGGATTGATACTTTGTTTCTATCCTCTAAGTTCAATATGTAACCCTCTGAAATGTGTAAGTAAATGTTTTTGAAATGAAAAAATATACCTCAAACATGCACAGTGAACCTTTTTAAGTTAAAAATATTGGTATTAGATTCGTTTAATACTCACCCTGTATTTACTTGGTGTCAGATTGATACCAAAATCTGCAGTATCACACGGCGCTACACAGCGGTGGAGCCGTTCTGTGTGGAGTTTGTTTTCCCTGCGCTTGCAGAGATTGTCTCTTCCTCCCACAGTCCAAAAACACGTGCGTTCAGTTAATTGGTGATTCTGGCTGTAGGTGTGAATGCGAGCAATGTGTTTAGCCCTGCAATAGACTGGCAACCTGTCCAGGAGGTACTCTGCCTCTTGTCCTGTAACAGCTGGGACAGACTCACCCAGCCCCAACTCTCATTTAAATAAGTGGAAGGAAACAGATGGATAGGCACAGGCAATTTTTTTTTTGCTTAAACTTATTATGAAGTCGATGCTGATTGCACAAAGTGGAGAATAACGACACTGCATATGCACTTCTATCTGCCCACAGCTACGAAATCACAAAGTGTGACTGCACAACTAAAACTGAAACGAACTCCAAGTCTAGCCATAAACTTTGAGTTGATTGAGTCTGAGATAGACAACTCTGAGTTTTCAGAATTGGTTAATTAAGCATGTGGATAATAGGAAAAGGCCATCATCATGGAGCTTCAGTACCAGGATTCATCATGGCAAGGGCTAAATGAAGAGCAGAGCCTTAATTTTAAACCACTGGGCCCAGGAATATGATTATGAATCAGTCCTCACTGTGACATGAGATGAGATGCGTTTCCCCATCTTATCTCTTAAAAAACCGAAGAGGGAAAAATTAAAGTAATTTTAATCAACGTCATCCAGTCAGTCATCATTTACCCAACTTGAATTTTCATGAACAGGTGACGGTGAAATCTAACCCAATTTTAAAACAGAAATTTGAATTTAATTAGTCAGCTGAAATGTGACAGGAATCAAATGCAGGTGGTGTTAACATAAAAAGAGAAGAAGTGCAAGTAAAATCATGGCTCAAACATATTGTACACCCTTCATTTGTGGACCTATGAATAAACTGCTCAGTATTACTTTTTTTTTTCCTCGCCTGTCCCATTTGGTTCTGTTGCCATCAGAATTATTGTCTAAAGGCAAAGAAAGATGCACAAAGGATTTACTTTATTGTTTATTTTATTTTATTTTCACTTGCTACACATGGGACAGACATGACTGGGAGAAAGAAAGAGAAGTAGGGAAAGAAAAACAGCGGGGAAGAGGAACGGTGATAAAGGGCGAAAAACAAAAACCAACAAAAAAAAACGGACAAAAAATACATATATCAATTATCTGGATCACCTGTTGAGAAAGAAAAAAGAGAAAACAAGCAAAAAAAGATAGCAATGTAATAAACAACATCATCGCAATGACCTATGTGAATATAACAGTAAATACTAAATATTAAACATTATTGTGCAGCATGTAGGATCGGCAGCGCACAGTGTGCTTTGAGGTAGGAGCCAAAAAGGGTGTAGTTTGTGTGTGTGAGCACCCGTGTGTACACCTGTGAGCATGAACGCGCTTGTATTTAAAAGGTTCCTTCATGTAATGATCTGCTAGAGGGTGTGGGGGGCCATAGCCCCGTCATCCCAGGCATGAAGCAGGTATGGAGGAGATCAAGACTCCAGACATCCAGAGACCCTCAGAGCACAAGAGACCAAGGAAGACCAACGGAGGGGAAGCCGCGCCACTATCCCAGAAAGAGCTGAGGAGAGCCCCAGATGAGGGTCGCTCAGCAGCCGTGGAGCAGAAGCCAGGGGGGGTTGCAGTGACGTGCCCCTGAGCTCTGCCGGCAGCCAGCTGTGCCAGAGTGACAGAGCCCCAGGCCGAGAGGCCGCGGGCACCCCACCCCCCCGAAGGGGCCCAAGCGAGCCCCAGGCTCCAGGCCCCGACAAGCAGCCACCAGGAGTGAGCCGGTGCGTACCTGGACGCCCATCCCCGGACACCAAGAACCACCAATGCACAGATGTCTGAGGGCATCTGCCACTGGCAGGGGGAGTGGTGGGGGGAGATAGGCCTCCATACCTTGGAGGGCCTGAGATGTCCCTAGAAAGGTGGCGTCTGATACCCGCCCTGACATATAGACACAAACAAACAGGCACACACAGATACAAACATCCATTCCCACCCTCATGCTCTCATATGCAAATTCTCAGCACTCACCCAACGTGGAGACAGACATAAATAGACACTGTACACACAATCACACTCCCCAAGCGTACTCTATACCCCAGGTCTAGGGACCCCTTGCCCCGCGACCCAATCGGACAGCCAACTCCTCCTCCCAGCCCCCCCCCCCCCCCCCCCCCCCCCCCCCGCCCCAACCCTAACCCTATTTCTTTAGGACGAGGGCACTCACGTGCAAAAGAACACAGTATATAAGCACATTTGTTTAATCAGCCATCAGTTAAATCACTCAAACTAAATCAAAATTTTGATATTGTATGTGATCAAGAGTGACGTCTTCATTATATTATATTTCTGCAGAACCTGAACATGAACTCAGATATTAGTCAGACCCAGAAGTAATTTTTTAATACCTATTTTAATTTCATAAAACAACAGCATTTAACGATTATATTTCAACATAAAAACTCTACCAGAATACATTCAGACCATCTCCAGTCTGGATTCAAAAGCTCAGTTTAGATTACACTGAATTTAATTCCCTTCAGTTTTATTTATATAGTGCCAAATTACAATAGCAGTTGCCTTAAGGTTCTTTATGTTGTAAAGTAGAGACCCTACAATAATACAGAGAACACCCCAACAATCAAAACTCCCTTTTAACAGGAAGAAACCAGGTTCAGGGCGTTCAGGGAGACAAGACAAAAGACACACTCTGGAAGAGAGCCAGAGATTAATATTAACTAATGATTAAATACAGAGAAGTGTATAAACACATAGTGAGCAAAGAAAAAAACACTTAGTGCATCATGGGAAGTCCAAGCAGCCCAGGCCTATTACAGCCCAACTAAGGGAGGATTCATATGCTTAATCAAAAAGCAAAGTTTTAAGTCTAATCTTAAAAGTAGAGAGCGTCTCTGTATCCCATATCCAAAGTGAAAGCTGGTTCTACAAAGAGCGGCCTGGAAGCTGAAGGCTCTGCCTCCCATTCTAAGAGTGCTCTCTTAGGGTGATGCAGTGCTATGAGGTCTTTAAGATAAGATGGGGCCTGATCATCCTCACATAAATAGTTATATCAAGTCTTTCAGATGCAAACTGTGATGGGTTGGCATCAGCTTGACCAGGAATTATTCTCCAGTGATCAGTGTTTAGTGTTTCATTCTTATTTTCTTATTTTTTCTTGTTTAAATAGTGATGACTACACTAAATGTTTCAGTGCAGGGGTCCAACAGCTGCCTCACTCTTCATTGAGTCACAATGTTATAAAGATGTAGCCTGTAGATATTATTTTGAGCTGATAATAAATCCACTTTTTATTCTCACAGGCTTACACTTAATAACTGTGTGTGTGTGTGTGCGTGTCTGTGTCTGTCAACTTGTACTTTATTTCTTTGTACAAAGTTGTTTTGTTGTTTTTATTGCCTTAAGGCATTGTAGACCTTATTTTTGTGCTTTTTTTTTTCTTTTTGGGGGGATTGGGGGGTGAGGGTTGCCGTATGATCTATATAAATAAAATTGCCACTAGGTCAAGCTAATACTCACTGTTCTTATATTGACTACAGCTTGATTATTAGAAAAGTGCAAATATAACAAATAACAAGCTGATAAGTAAATAGGATAATAATGTCTGTAGATTAATGTGCTCTGAAATGTCTTCTGATATGTATGAAAAAATGAAATGAAATAGGTTTTCTTCAATAAAAACTTTCTCCCTGACTCCAAAAGCCTGACTGCTCTTTAACAGGTTAACAGAGTATGTTAACCTGGTAACTGATTCAGTGTAACAGACAGCCCAAAGTTTCCCTCATCTCAGGGTTGACAAATTCACACTTTTCAATAAACCTGGTGTCTTCTGGAGTAAAGGCAGCGTAGAAGTGCATCAACCCTGTAAAGTCTGAAACACAAAAATCACAGCCGAACATTAAACAGGCTCAGAGGGTTCCAAAGCAACATTACATTAGCATTATTAGTTAGTAACATAACCGAGAGGAGGCCCAAGATAGACCCAGGAGATCTGGGAATGCCTCAATGTCCCCCAGGATGAGGTGGAGGAGGTGGCTGTGGAGAGGGAGGTCTGGGCTTCTGTACTTAGGCTCAGGCCCGGATAAGTGGATGGATAGATGGGCAAACTCAACTTATAAAGCACATTTAAAATAACATCTCACATTTAACAAAGTGCTTTACAAAAGGTTCAATGGAATGAAAGAAAAAACAAAGGAACAGAAATAAATAGATACATGTTGGTTGATGCCAACCATAATATAATCAAGGCAGAGGAAACAATGTGCAATCAGATAGAACCTGAACACTTCTTGTTACCATGCAGTCTGTTTTTTTAAGGAAAACAATAGCCATTTCAAAAGCAGCTGATGGGAATGAGGGGCGGAGGACTGTGGGAGTAACCTTTTGCTTCTTTAACTTCTCTGGATTTTAGTTTATGTCACATCCTTCTTAAGTTTAGATTTTAAGTAAAGCTGTTATAGCATCCCTTGCATTGCATATTGCAGTCATTTGTATCATTTTTACCCCCCAACTTTCACAATTTTGGCCATGGTGCCCATTTGTTCTGGCTGCAGTGCCATTTCTGGTGGAAGCTCTGCTGCCAGCCAGCTCTCAGTTAGTAGGTCTGATAATGCCTGCCGCAGATAACAACTGAGGGATTCCCTAAGCCTGTGTCTCTCATGCCTTCCCAGTCCATTAGCCCGCTATACTGCCTATGTGGCTGACGAATGACTGAATTAGATCTGAGTGTCATCCGATGGGGGGAAAAATAGCTTCCCCCTCTCTCCTTCTAGCTCCTCAACACATACTCTCTTCCTCTGTGTCTTGAGTTGCACTTTTTCTCTCTGATGTTTCGCTTTCTGTGAAGTCTTTTTCTTACATCTCTTCCTCTCTTGCTATTTCTCATCCAAGCACTTTCCTCATTTCTTATTTCCTGCATGACACCACACCATTCATTTCACTTATCCAAAGTGAACTGCATTCATGTTTTACTCAAGTGAAAGCTGACATTTTTTTTTCTCTTCCATGTTGGAAAACTTGTTTGATGTTGAGCCGCAGCATGTATGCAAACGCGGGACTACTTTCATCAAGCCTTACGTTACCAAACGGTTATTGGTATGTGGTTATTCTGAACATAAATATTTAAGCTTATGTAGGTAACATCAGTGGTAACAGCAGATGGAGACCTAAGGCGCTGCCACAGCTAGCAGAAGATTCAATTTGAGGCAATGTGTAGTTAAATGTATAAGTTATGTACAGATGCTTGATTTCACAAGTTGTAAAATTTTAGGACAAACCTGTAGATTAACTTCAACATACACATAGTGATCAAACCAAACATGATTGAACTCTAGGGCTGCCACGATTAGTCGACTAGTCACGATTACGTCAACTATCAAAATCATCGACGACTGATTTAATAGTCGACACTTCGTTTGAAGCTTTGTAAGATCACAAAAGACGCAGGAATAAGTAGTAGGATTTAAGAGTGTAATAACAGACTGAAACAGAAGATGGCAGCACTGCATGTACAAGGATGCCAGCTGCCGTTAAACCCCGAAGAAGAAGAAGCTCTGTCCCAGAATTCATAGCGCAGCCCAGCTCAGTTTCCAACAATGGCGGCAGCTAGTTAGTTTTAATATTACACTTATTATTCTTTCTGGGTGACAAAATAAACATTTAACATATTTTCAGGCGAGAATGTAGTTGTGTAAACCTCAAATATCTGCTCAGTTTATCAAGACACCACATATTTTCAAAAGCGCGCCGACGTTTTCGGAGACGTCTGTTACCCACTAGCTCGATAGCTAGCTGGGGGCAAGGCTAACTAGAGCCGTGAGAACACCGGACTCCCGGCTAATCGTTTTCAAACCCACCGCCGTCTTTCGCTACTCAGGTTAAACATATATAAGTCACTTAGATAACTTAAAAATGTTATTGTTTGGCTTTTTTAAAATATTTTACTTGTTTCTGAGTAAATCAGTTTGGCTGAGATCAAAGTTATAGTTTTTACACAGCTGAATAAACGTCAAGCAGACAACTGATTATCAGAAGTGTGAGATGCTCGAGCATATATACTCTGGTGTCCTGTTATATTTTAGATAGCAAGGAGTTTATTAAACTTCACCAAAACAATCTGCAAATTTCATTAAATTTTAAAAAACTCTCATCTTGTCTTTATTTTTAGTTAGCACATACCGTAAACACTTAAAGCTGTAAGCTAATGATAGTTATATAAGAGCAGATGCTGCTGGTGCAATAAGCTGTACGTTTTAAGTCCAATGGATGATGATCTGATTAGTCGACTAATCGCAAAAATAATCGGTGACTAGTCGACTATCAAAATAATCATTTGTGGCAGCCCTATTGAACTCCTAAAGCTATGACAGGGTATGTTAATGACACATACACTTGGGATATCAATAATTACAGTACGATTCAAGACCAAAATTCTCGAAAGCAAATGGTACTTGGTTTCTTTGACACAGTAGGTACCGTAGGAATCGCATGTACAGAGGTAGCAATTCTTCCAAAACCAAAGGGGGCAGCATATTGCTAAAAGTGTTCTGATCTGTCTTTTCATGTTGAAAAAGAAGAAGCAAGCTCTAACTCATTGATAAGAAAAGTAGAGTCGGTGATGGAAGTGTGTTCAAGAAGGATCAACCCAGGGATGATAATCAGTTCACAGTATGGAATAAACAAACAATGTTATTGTGTTTTTCAGACCGAGAGAAGAAATGCTTTCAATTTTGTGAAGCACAAAGGCCACCATCCAGATCTGTTCAAAGAATTCGAGTTGAGAAAGTTCACAGGGACATTAACGTCGGTAAGCTACTTGGCAAAAATCCTAACATGTCATTCTTTTTCGACAACATATAATGTTAACATGATCTGCTTTTAAATGACATTTTAATAAAAGCGTTTACGTTTAACTACTTGGGATCATTAGATCATGAACATTTTTAGCAGAAGTATCGAGGATTGGTGCCGGCCAATAAATTTCTGGCATTGTCCCACTCCTAACACACACACACAAACATTATAACTGAACATTTCCAGTAAATGTTTCACTGCTAGGGAGGAAATTTAATGATGTTTCAATCCCAGTGTTTGAATTATTCCTAATGACAATAACTAACAGTGACTGGATCGGAAGACCCGATCGTGTTTGTTCCAAGTTGATCTGCCAAGTCATCACTGACAAAATCCCATTTATAATTGGCTCAATAACTGCAAAGTGTTCACACTTATCTCTAATAGACAAAGGTATTCACAAAGCCACCTTTTGTGTCTACACTCGTAGCACTTCTCCTTTGTATATCCCAAACTTTTAATTATGTTTGATGAGCTGCCATAAAAATTCAATTTCCCCTCAGTGGCTGCAGGCCCTTTATTAGTGCTCTGCATTTCATGTGGTCTACAAACAGCCACCTTGCACACAGGAGCACCGAATCTCTAAACAATTCTCCATCTTTGTCCCTGAATCACCTCTCTACCATTTCACCCCAAGTCCTTTTTCATCACTCTTGCCTTACATCACCCTCATTAGGTTGTTACACTTTCTCACAGTATTTTTAAGGAATTATATGCTCAGTAAAAATACTACTGTACCTTAAGCACAATTACTTGGCAACCTCTAAGTTGATGTCATTGTACCTTTGAAAATGGATGCATATTTGTACCCTTGGGATTAATGCCATGGCCTTGACAAACAGTAACAATTTTGTACCTTAGTATAAAGGCATATTAAGTGATTGTAAACCTAAGTACAGGGTTACCAATTAATAACTTTATGCAAATGAAGAAAGAAGAGAAATAATCACGAGAGTGACGAATCCGTGAGAATTTACACTTGCAAACAAAACAATAGATCTTAGGCTAGCAGGTAAGGATCAGTTTGTAGATCACTGATAGTTTTGACTGGAAATGTTTGCCTCTATCACCCCTGTCCTTGCTGATTTGTACTGGCTCCCTATCAAATACCATATTGAATGTAAAATATTGCTGCTTACCTTTAAAATCATAAACAATACAGCGCCTAGCTATCTCGTTGAACTCCTTAGACCATACACCCCTGGGAGAGCCCTTAGATTATCAGCCCAGTTACCCTTGGTCCAGCCTAGATCTCGGCTTAAGACCAGAGGTGACCAGGTGACCCTGAATCCTCCCTTAGTTATGCTGCAATAGACGTAGGCCGCCGGGGGATTCCCATGATGCACCTTTCTCACTCACTATGTATTAATAGACCTCTCTGAATTGAATCATATCTGTTATTAACCTCTGTCTCTCTTCCACAGCATGTCTTTTATCCTGTCTTCCTTCTCTCACCCCAACTGGTCGCAGCAGATGGCCCCGCCCCTCCCTGAGCCTGGTTCTGCCGGAGGTTTCTTCCTGTTAAAAGGGAGTTTTTCCTTCCCACTGTCGCCAAAGTGCTTGCTCATAGGGGGTCATATGATTGTTGGGTTTTTCTCTGTATCTATGAAGCGCCTTGAGGCAACTTTTGTTGTGATTTGGCGCTATATAAATGAAATTGAATTGAATTGAATTTGCTCTGGTTGCACCTGAATTGTGGAACATCCTTCCCATTGCTATTCACGCATCCAACTCCATCCAAACATTTAAATCACAGCTAAATACTCACTTATTTAACCTTGCTTTTCCAATTAGTTAATGCATGTATCCTATACCTCACTCCTATACTATCTTCATTTTACTTACTTATCATTGTATATATCCCTTCACTTGATCCATATTTCTCTATTGATTATGATTTGATATTTAACTCTCATTTAACTTTTATTCTTGCCTAATTAGTGCCATTGACCTGCTAGCATATTCGGTACATTATTAATGGTCCTTTATTATTCATGTTTTAATCTGCTGTACTATTGTGAAGTACTTTGGTGTACCCTTGGTCTTTAAGTGTGCTATATAAATAAAGTTGTTGTTTTTCACTCAACTTTAACAATAAAGAATAAATTAAGCAACTTCAGTAACTGTATAACTCAATCACAGAATTTTAACATGACAACAGACCATGATCTTTTACTTTAGCTTGTCACATATAGCCCAAATACACAGGGAGATCCAAGGCAGCAGAAAGATTCAAATCCAGAACCTTCTTGCTGCGAAGCAACAATGGTAACCTCCGCACAAATGGGCTACTGATTAAAAAAGAAATATGAGAAAAAACTTGTCAGAACCCTACGCTTGTCATCTAATGTAAACAACTACAAAAATGATAAACCTTAAAGTGAAATTAATATTTGTCATAATTTCTGTTTAAATTTACACAAGTTACTTTATTTGGGCCAAAAATAATCTAAATTCAGTATGAAGGGTGCAAATACTTTGAACTGCTTTGAAACATACGCCTCGTCTTACCGTAAACATTATCTTGAGTTCCAGCAATTAGCCTTAAAGCGTAGATTCATTTAGACTGTAAGTAAAATGGACTTCGACTGTATGCCTACCCCTGATAGTCTGCACATCAAGTTCCTTTATCATCTGTATCTTTGCATGTCTTCATCCTCAACACCAATTTTCCTCTCTTTCTCTTTCTCTTTTGGCCCAGAAGCAAATATGGTTCATTACATTTTTAATGCTGTTTGTAATTGCTTGGCAAGCTCAACATGTCAAGAGCAAATCAGTTTTCCAGAGCGTTCGTTTATGTTTGGCGTGCAGGGATCTCAATCAGCCCTCTGCGAGTGTTGCACTAAACATGTTTTCTTCCCTTACTAAGCAGCTCATATCACTTGAGTTAATGTAATGTAGACTGCTGTTGAGATATTCTCAGATAAGAACAGATCACATTTGTTAATTTAACCATTTTAGAGTTGTTCCATTGTATGTATTATGTAAAACTCAGTCGCACAAAGATCTTTTGGATTTATTTATATTTTATGGTGTATTCTATATTCAGTTTTTATCAGCTCGGTATTGATTTCTTCCTGCTATGTCAATAGGTCACCCCCACAGCTAGTCTGGGTTAGTGTCGCATATTTTTTTTAGCATTACTGGCGTCTAGATTTCATTTTCTTTGCACCATACGGTTTTTTAAAAAATGTTATTTAAATCTGGAATGGAGTCCATTTATTCATACATATGTTCTTCACACAATCCTGAAAAAGACTGTCAAGGCTGTAACCCTACGACAGCTGGGCCAGAGTCCAGCCACCCCGCAAAGTGATGCATTGCATTTGGATTAGCAGTTAAGATAATGGGCAGATTAATGGATTCATCACAGAAGGAAAACACTTAGAAAAAAACGATTTTAGTGAAGCAGTGTCTCCTTTGGATTTAATTTAACATTTCCTCAGCAAAGAAAAACTTCCTCTGCAAAAACTGTTGGTTATGTTGATCGTTTGTTTTTGCAACTATTCCATTGTGAATTATGGTAAATGGACTTGCACTTTTCTATTACAAATGAGCACTTTACGTCTTTAACATGTACGCTGCACACTGATGAATACATCTAGGGCATTCAGTATCTTGCCCAAGGATACTTCAGTCGGAGGAACTACCAGTCTTCAGATTAGTAGATGTCCCTCTCTACCTCCCAAGTCACAACTGTCCTATCTTCTTTCCTTTCATAAAGATCCAGATGTATTCTGTACCAAAGGAGGTAATAAAGGAATTAATAAAGCACCATTTCTAGAGAATCTGACCAGCTCCTTTTATGGCTCCCATGCAGATAGTTGAAATCAGTTAGGAACCTTCCTAAGCAAAACTGATTATTCAGCCACTCCTCTTATAATGTGTATGTTTTGTGCACATATAAATGAATTCATGCTGCTGCTTTATCATCTGTTCCTTCATCTATAAGCACCAGTGTTGGGCAAGTTACTTTGAAAAAGTAACTAACTCAGTTACTAGTTACTTCTTCAAAAAAGTAACTGAGTTAGTATCTGAGTTACAAGATTCTAAGAGTAATTAATTATTTGAAAAGTAACTATTGCGTTACTTAAACAAAAAAAGTTTAATTGGCCATTTTTAACTACTTTTGATGTTTCCTCTACATTTCACCTTTAAAAACTATTTCCTTTGCCTTGTTTGGTACCATTCTTTTCAGCACAACCTCACGTGTCTGAATTTACAGTTTTCATTTTGATATACTGTATTAACACAATTCATCTAAAATCAAATAAAAAAACAAAATCAGAGTAGAAAAAGTTATATTTTTTACAGTAACAACCACAAACGTTTAATGAATTATATTTCATAACTTTAAATGTAAATATAAATTATCAATTCTAAAATCATATGTACAAGTTTTGCAAACAACAAAGTTATTTGTATCCATTTACCTTTTACCCTTTTTTAACCATTTCAAACTATTTACATAACAATCAGCTGTTCTGCATTCAATAAGATGCCACACAAATTATTTGTGCCACTCCAAATATTTCTGTCCACTATAAAGGAGAACATCACAGCCTGATACCTGCAGGTCTGACAGCAGGTGTATCACTCATCCTGTTTTGATTCAGCAGTCGCCTCATTGTTCTGACACACAACACAAAACTATCCACAACACTACACACTAACTGCACAAGACAACACATTAACTACACACTCCAAACACGCTAAACGTCACAAATCTCTCACATCTCGAAACTCGCTCTCTCTCTTTTTGCTGTCTTTCTTTCTCTCTCTCGCCGTCACTCTTCCTAAACAATCAAATGTTGTATTGCCATATCATTTTTTTGATTGGTCGGCATGGTGCATTTTTCCACCAACACGAAAGGGCAGTTTTTTGTTTTGTTTTGGGGGGGTTTATTTTTTGCTCATAAGCAGAGAGTGCTCGCTGCGCTGGCCTTAGACAGTAAACGTGACAAAACTATTGAGGAAAAAACGCTGCGTATATATTGTTTATCATGACTCTGGTTTTACTATCAACACAATTTAAAAACTGGTATATATCACCTTGTTGCTTTGTCATCTTGAAGTGGTCATGTGATTGGCTTACCACGACTACTTTATTCTTCCTCAGTCAAACAGCAGCACTCATGCGATTGTTTTGCCCCTTTAGTTCCAGGTGTTGTGCCAAAAAGTGATCGTCGGGCAGAAAGTGATTGCCGCCGCAGGAGCGCGCGCAGCTACTTAAAGCTGTAGCGCCCAGATTAATTACGTAGTCAGCTACTTCCGTGCAACTGATATAAGATGCGGTAAACTGAACACAGCTTCAACCATCTGTTTGTTGAAAAATAGTAACGCGACCGCACCACATTTTCTTGTTAGTAACGGTAACGGCGTTGTAACGATAGAAATAGTAATTAGTTCAATTACTGGTTACTGAAAAAAGTAACGCCGTTACTTTTAACGCCGTTATTCCCATCACTGATAAGCACCCATAAATGCCCAGGTCATAACATGGCCTCCTAATGTCAAATAATGGCATAAAGGGTAAAAGATGCTCACATATAAAGACACGTCAAAAATGTTTCTCCTATCTGCTCTCCCGCCCAAGCTGAAGCACCTAAGCAAAACACAGCTCCTCCTTCCTGTCAAAACACAAAGCTGCTCAATAAGCCCACAAGATTTCAAACAAGAGCAGGGCTCGCAGTGCTTTGTAGTGGGCAGAATCTACCTTTTTTTTCTCACTGCAACAAGCGCTTTGAAAATCCCCCCCCCCCAAAAAAAAAAAATAAAAAAAATTAGATTTAGCCAGAGGCGGAGGAAAACCGATGGCTAGAGAGAAAAAAGGCAGAAAGACAAGGGGGGAATGTAAACACAGCACACTGAAGCAAACAGAAAATCAAAAACCACTAGAATGCGGTCAAATGAAAAAGAAATCAGATCTCTAGATAAAGTAAATATCTCAAGTGTGTGTCCTTTTCCTCATCTCCAGCACTTTACAGGTGCTTTATAGCATTTGATATACTTGTGAGGACCCTCGCTGATAAAATGTTATAAAACAAAATATCCTCTCTCAAACTCTTTAATTGTATTTGGTCCTTATGAGGACAGAAATACAAGAATACACACACCTTGCCTGTGCACTAATTATGTAAAAGTCTGGCAATTAAATCATGAAATGAATACACGGGGATGAGGGGAATCCTAAGGAGGAAAAAGAAAAAGGATGGACATAAAGGGCATAATTTAGAATAGTATCTACAAAACTGCCAAGCTAGCAACACACTTAAAACATTATTTCAGTAAAAAGGACTAGATGTTATAGTCCCTGATAATGGGACTATAACATCTAGTAAATCTGTAAATCTATTCCATCTTGATAGCACTTGGGGGAAAAAAACGATATTCCCCTCATAGCTGTTTAGTAGAACAAATCTTGGTGCAGCAGCCAATTAGCTTATCTTAGAAAAGAGTATGCACAATAACTGTGCCTACTTTTGTAGGAAATGTTGAGCCTAATTGAATCTTGCTACTGAATGACGCTGTATATGCTAATATAACTAATGTTGCCACTGAATGACGCTGTATATGCTAATATAACTAATGTTGCCACTGAATGACGCTGTATATGCTAATATAACTAATGTTGCCACTGAATGACGCTGTATATGCTAATATAACTAATGTTGCCACTGAATGACGCTGTATATGCTAATATCACTAATGTTGCTACTGAATGACGCTGTATATGCTAATATCACTAATGTTGCTACTGAATGACGCTGTATATGCTAATATCACTAATGTTGCTACTGAATGACGCTGTATATGCTAATATAACTAATGTTGCTACTGAATGACGCTGTATATGCTAATATAACTAATGTTGCTACTGAATGACGCTGTATATGCTAATATCACTAATGTTGCTACTGAATGACGCTGTATATGCTAATATAACTAATGTTGCTACTGAATGACGCTGTATATGCTAATATAACTAATGTTGCTACTGAATGACGCTGTATATGCTAATATAACTAATGTTGCCACTGAATGACGCTGTATATGCTAATTATTTGGCCCAATTAGGTATCTGGAGCCACTCATCTCCCTTCATCCTGCTGTTAATCTTTGAAAATTCCCAGCTACTACAAAAAGATGGTATCAACTGTAATCAGTTCGGCACCAGTGGAAATCAATGACCAAAGTCTTTGCCTCTGTGTTAGCACTTTAAAACACAGCCTACATCCTAGATTTTGAAAATAGGGTGTAATTTCATTTACTTACAAATATGTACAAATGGAGCTGTAAGTACACAACTTCTATATTTGATATTTTAGTAGAAACAAAATAGAAAATTTTACATCTCACAATAAATACTCTGTACTGTTAAGTGCCATAGCATGCATTAACTTTGCCGTTTAACATTTTCATTGTGTAATATATGTACATGACGGTTGCTACACATTTCAGTTTGGCTTCATATTACAAATACAAATATAATAAGGAATGTTCTTGCTTTCCTATTTACAAGAAAAAAATTGATTAAACATTAAATTTTCCAGGGCATAGGTCAGAGCAAATTAGATATTTTTCTTTTACAAACATTGATCAACCATAACTTTCAAAAGGGCGGTGCAAAAACTATAAAAAAATTTAACTGACATGAATGAAAAAAGATGCCAATTTTTTTTTTTTATGGTTGAACCCAAAATAAACTGTTTATTACATTTTTTTATATGTATAGCTTAGTCATTTATTTCCTTTTTTGTGTGCCTTTTTCCTTTTACTGTTCTATAACTTCCTTTTTTCCTTTTTCCCTTTTGTGATGAAGATGAATGTGAGAATTGATTTTCCGAGCACAGACATTGCTATTTCTGAGTGCCTAAGTAAAAGGAGCAAACCATTTAAAACATTCAGTTGCTGCAACCACAACATTTCAACACATTCAAACTTTTCCTTTACAGGCAAACAGTCTCTATTTCTTGTTTGCACTGCACTCCCCACCACTGAGGTTACTGTTAATAGTGTTTGTTTGCAATGTACTAGCATGCTAGTATGACTTACAGTATAACCTATTTCCTGTAAATAGCTGAACTGTTGCCCTCTCATTCTCATGCAGCTATCAGTAAATATTTTTGCATAGATTAAATGATTGCCTAACGTAAGAAAAAATACATTGAAATAAATAAAGCTGGAGGAATTACAACCTTTGTCGCTGGCCATATTATAAACTTTTACCATCTTTTCTACATATGTTTACTACAAACTGTGATAACAACCTATTTGTTCTTTGGGCACAAAGACGTCTTAGAGTCAGTGCTTCATCTTTTAGTAAATTTTAAATGGACTAACACTGACAGAATGTTTCTACTGTGAGCACTCAAAGCACTTTTTATTAGAAAGCTCATTCACTCACACACACTTTCATTCTGGGCCTTAAGTGCTTTCCCACAGTTCCCACAATGCATGTTGGTAGCAATTTGAGGTTCCATGTCTTGCCCAAGGACACTACAGCTACAGCACTAGTGAAGCCAAAGAATTAAACCTTTAAAAAATATGTTACACCATATGAGTTAACATGCAGGTTTGTGAGTTATATGTGTCTTCCTACTCACTGACAAGGAGGGATATCAGTTTTTTCCCCAAATTTAGGGAAAAAAACTTTCCATTTCGCAGTGGGGGACTTTACAGTGTTCCCAGGAGTTATGCTGGCCTAACATTTTGCCTCTGGCAGAGTTTCCCAAGGCAAGGCAATTGGTGTTGGATGAATGGGCAGACTAAGTGTGATTCAGAGGAATCTTCTGAAGACAATATGAATGGACTCTCTCTCACTTCACCCAGATCAAGGCTCGTGGCCCAATCCTTTGTTGCTAAAACTGGCTCTTTGGGATCTAGAAAGCGATGTCCTTCAGGGAGAAGTGGTATGGTGTCACAGTGTGTGGAAGCAGACTGTGTGGAGTGTGAATAGTGGACTCAAACGCACAAGGGAACTTGGAAAATAACTTGAATTAACAAAAGGAGAGCCGTTTAACAAAAGGTACAAACAAAGGGCAAGTCAAACTGATGCAAAACTATTAACCTAAACTGGGGAAACTAAAATTGAACATGAACAAACCTGGACATGAATACATTAAAAACTTGGAAACATGTGAAACAACAGATGACCTGGCAAGGAATGAATGAAAACACACAGACTAAATACATACAGGAGGTGATCAGGGGAAGTGAAAACACATGGGGAAACAGCTGATTGCAATTAACATGATGATGCCATGGGGGAAGTGAAACTAAGCACAATGAACAGGGGACACCAGACCTCTTCAAAATACAACAGGAAATATAACGGGACGCAGACATGGCAACACAAGACTGACAACATCGACACACAGACATGAAACACATGAAGGGCGAGGGAGACTTAAACACAGGGGTGAAGGCACAAGGGGAATCTAATAAAAAATGAACTTTGACAGGGCTAAATAGGCAAAATAGAACTGAACTTCGATAAGCTTAAACCATAAACATCAAAATATATTAAAACTCAAAACACTGGTTTAAATATGACATATGGAGCTAAATCAGGATCAAAAGTTTCATTCATTTGAAAAGGTAATTTGGAACTGAAAGTCTAAGTTTTGATATTTAAAAATGTTTTTTAAAATGTGTTTAAAAGAAGAAATGAATTATTTATTAAGTTTGAATAAATTATTATTTTTCATGCATTTTTTTTTTTACGGTTTAATTTTTTTTCTGCTTCAGAGTCATTTTTTGGTTTCAAACCCTTTTTTCCAGTTTCAGATTTGTTACTCTGATGTTGTGTTGTGGGTGTGTATCAAGGGGTAGAGGCAGCTGCCTTGTCACATTTATTACAAGTTAAAAATTCTCTCCACCACCTCTCCTTCACGGGATGCTGCTGGCACCAGCCAACAGGTAAGAAACACAGTTTCTCCTATTATCCTATAATGGAGTATATTGATAAGTTAATGTTTGTAACATATTGATATACATTAAGGTCAAAGATGAAGTAAGGTATAAAGGCGTATTAAGGGGAATGGGGGATTTTAATTTCAATGTAATATACAGAAATTAGTGGGTGATTCTTTTATTTCTCTACGGAGTTCATCACTCTTATGGCTTAGCGACCAGGATCAAAAGTGTGAAACTGGAAGAAAAAAAGACCTGAAAACTGAAAAAAATTAGACTTGAAACTAAAAAAGTAATTTGAAGCTGAAAAATAAAACTGTTAAGAAAAAGATTTGCATGAAAACAAAAAAAGTTTATTCAAAATAAAATTATTCATTTGTCTTTTAAACACATTTTTTTCCCGTTTTTAAATATTAAAACTTAGAATATCAGTTTCAAATCATTTTCTCAACTGAATAAAACATTTGACCCTGATTTACCTCCATTATGGAATTAAATACTGGCACTGATTCAGTCTTTGAGCACTACGGTTACCCCGGTGTGTCGGCCAGAACACCACTGGGCCAAACTGTCCCAGAGTATGAAAGAAGAAGGGAGCTTGAGGTTCTGTTTGAGGCACTTTATTGTCACCCCTCAATTTCTGGGGCTTCAAACACAGTGGGTGTACATAGGTGTGTGTGTGTGTGTGTGTGTGTGTGTGTGTGTGTGTGTGTGTGTGTTTTTCTACAAAGGAAATAAACAATGGAAATAACGATAAATAAAGAGAATAGACAAGTAAAACACTCAAATACAGACATAATACAATATAGTTAACATAATATAAAAGATATAATATATAAAGATCAGAAAAATATAGTACACTTCAAACTGCTCACACTATGCAACTAAACAGCCTTAGTGCGAGGTTAAGTTACCGTGGGGACATATGTAGTTGTACAAAATAAAAGCGTCCCCATTATAATCAACCGTAATGCTCTTATTGTGAAGGGCAAGCGGGAACGCGATCCTTCCGGTCAAACTACGATCGTTATTTTATTAATCCTCGTACTTTATTGTTCGCTACAAACTCCGTTACTTTAAAGTAAACAATCACAAGCAGCACATACAACACACAGAGAAGGTCTGATAACACAGGAATGACGTTATTGACAGACCAGCGACCGTACATGCGTCAACAAAGCTAAACCGGGGTAAGCTAACAGCATAAATTAGCATATGAAATGAGGGTGAACTCACGCGTTGCATGCGTGGCCTACCGCTCCAACTATGGACTACATTAGCTCCTAAATGGTAACATACTACAGTACTGACACAAACAAAGGCAAAATACAACACAGGTCAATACTTACTTGTAATTTACGCACACATAACATTCCCCAGGAATCAGTGCACCCCCTCCGGACCAACACTGCTCATCCGACATTAAACTGCCCACCTTACTAACCGGATGATGTCACTAGAAGGTGGGCTGGCCCAAACTGACAGAAGACTGAATCTTAAATGAGCTTATATAAACACCAATAAACTATTCTATGAACTTTGGGGCCTATTATACAAAGTAACTGATACTGTGGTATTTATGTTTTGTGCACACACTGGACCAGGATGTTGTTGATATAATTTGGATACATTGTACCGTGTAATGAAAATCTGATTCTGTGACATAGATGTTGAGTGTTGAGGGAAGCACATATCTTTTTTATCCTAACCCCACCACAGTGTCCAAGTTTCAGTCTTCTTGGCTCAACTGATTTTCAGTGGAAGTTTTCAGTAAAGTTTGGTACTAAAATAGGAATTGGCAGGATTTGGGTAGGCTTTGAAAAGTGAGAAGAAACATGGTGATCTTGGAGGTCTTCACTTTTGGACTCGATGTTTCCCATCTCAGTACTAACTGCCCACATGTATTGCCCACACAAGAACAAGAAACAAATACAAAGAAATAATCTTACCTGCTTCTTCCTGAATGTATTCATATAATAGAATTTCAGCTGGCAGTAGAGTAGAATTAAGTGTATCTGTGATGTGTAAAAAAGAAAGAGGACAATAATAACGCAGATTGTGTCAAAAGTACAAATAAAGTATTATGATGAATTGGACTATCACTTTTCAAATATAGTAAAGTTATTCATTATGATTCAGTGTATTTTGGTTGGGCGTTTAGAGTAAGTTTAGTACATTGCTTCGTTGAAGGAGAATGCATCCATGCAATTAAAAGTGGTCACATTGGATAAAAATTCGATCCAGATGTCCCTGAGTGCTTGAAAACCCTCCATTTCCCTCCATGCAAGCCCTGGTAATGTCCCTTTCACTGCATTACACATGCACACATCCTCAGCATGATACTGAAACACAACAGCCCAATGGGAGTGTGGACGTCAGGTCAGGGAGGAATCTGGGACAATGTCTGTGCCAATGCTTGTTGTTCTGTAAAACAAGAGACATTTCCATAGAGCTTTATTTGTTCTGTAATATTGCTGGATCCACTTTCTTATGGAGTGTAATGTTGCTGGCTTTTGTTAATTATTTATATCATTGATCTCTGTCCCTGTGTTTCTTAGTGTTCAACTCTCCCCAGTTTCTTCAGTGTTTCACTCTCTGGGTCACTTTTTTATTGCTTCAAGTAGTCTTTAAGTAGTCTTCAGGAATAGTTCTCCAGGCTTCTTGAAGAACATTCAAAGTCTTCTTTGGATGCTGGCTGCCTTTTGTTTAATTCTCTGTTAAGCGGGTGCCGGATTGCTTCAATAATGTTAAGGTCCCGCTTCTGGGGAGGCCAGTCAGTGACTCATAGTGTTCTGTTGTGTGTTTATCCAGGTATGCTTTGACTGCATTGGTGCTGTCATGCTGAAAAATAAAGTCACTGCCAGATACTTTCAACATGGTATTGCGTTATTGATCTGACACTTTTCTTTGCTGATAATTCCATTAATTTTGACAAGATGGCCAATGCCCCTGGAAAAAAATGCAGCCACAAACCATGACAGAGCCTCCACCGTGTTTTACAGATGGCTGTCGACACTCTTTCCTGATCCCCTCCTGATGCATTTCGATGACATAAATATAATATTTGGATTCATCACTCCATAGGTAAAGAAGGTAAAATGTATTTATGAAGTGCTCTCACAAAGAGCTACATACAGAAAGAGTGAACTATATAAATACATAAAGTACAATAATAGGCAACAAAAATTTTTTTTTACTGTTGCTACTGATTTTCAGTCCAGTTCTTTTGTAGTCTGGTATTCCTCAGCCTTTTCTCCCTGTTCCTGTTTTTTCCTGAAGAACAGCTTGTTGACAGTCACCCTTCCATTGAGACTAGGGATGCACCGATACCGATACTGGTATCGGGTATCGGGGCCGATACTGTAAAATGTGTGTGTACTCATATTCGTAAAAGTTAACCGATACCATGAACAGATACCAACTTATTTCATTAATCAGAGGGTGGCTTGTCATTTCTGTTGTAGTTTTTTAGATTGGCCACTAGGGGGACATCCCACGCTAAACAGGCACAGGGTTAGACGAGTGAGACTGGCAGCTCCAGATAAAAAAGAGAAACTGGAGGCTGCTGTAGCTAGGCTAAACAAAATGTCAGCAGTGTGGACGGGAACAGCCAACTTTAACTCAGGTTTTGGAAAAGCGATGAAAAATGTCAAGAGAAAATCCACAGGCAGTTAAAATAACAGAGGCTCTGACTCATTTTATCACTCTGGATGACCAGCCAATGCCGGCCGTGGAAAACATAGGATTGCACCGTCTTCTCAGCATACTCGAGCTGCGATATGAAATTCCCAGCCGCCCACACATCAGGGAGATAATGGTGCCAAAACTTTCTAAACAGGTAAAGACAAGCAGTGTGTGCGCGATGTCAGTCCTTGGTTTAACGGCACAGTGGACTGATGATCCACGGGCAGATGAGGAGTTTGTTCGTCAATGCCAAATACTTTTGTTATTTTGTTTGTTTGTTTACAATATGGACACTCTGCAACAATTTAAAAGTTTATTTTATTCTCAAACCTAATTTGTATTTATTTTATTCCAAACAGAAGTGTTTATTTATTATTCTGAAAACTCGAGACAGTGCCAATAGTTCAGTGATATTTTGTTAAATTACAATGTGGAGACAATAATTTAACACAAGTGCTTATTTTTCACTTGAAATTCTTTTGGGGTCATTTTTATTAAGATATTATTTATTATCAGCAGAGAATAAAATAAAACCTGTCTTCCAATTCATTGCATTGGTGTGTGTGTGTGTGTGTGTGTGTGTGTGTGTGTGTGTGTGTGTGGTAGAAGTATCGGTTTTTGTACTCTGTATCGGCAAGTACTCAGATCCAAGTATCGGTATTGTATCGGTTTGAAAAAATTGGTATCGTTGCATCCCTAATTGAGACCATTTCTGATGAGTCTCAGGCAAACAGCAGATGGATCAACCGAAGGGCCAGATGCATCTTTCAGGTCCTGTATCAGGCTTTTATTGGATTTTTTTCCTGTTTCTTAAGAACATGACTTTGAAATACTGTTTATCTGCTGTACTACCACTTTTTTTCCTTCTACTTGTCCAGTTTCCTCAGTTTTAAGACCACACTGCACGTGATACATGCATATGAAAAATGCCGGGCTTTTTGACTTTGGTGCAAAACGATATTTCTTTTAAAGACATGACATTAAGACACAATCAAAGCATCCATTATTGGTTTCATTGAGGTTGTCAGTGCATCAGCTTAGGAGTTGATTAGAGGTATTTATCAGATATTACTTGTTCACATTTATGACCAAAATATCAAACCAGTTAGTGGTGCAGTATTATAAGAAAGCTGCCAGTTGGAAAATTAAATGAATGAAAGTGGAACCAATTTATTTTTAAATTAAAAAAAAATTAACAGGTATGCCTGTCAAACTGTGGCATCATTGGTATTTTTGATATATTTAGCTGAAGAAATTGGAATGTTTTTGTAAACAGCAGTGGTTCATCCCTTGAGCTGGATGCCTTTTTTTTATGCCTGAATGACTCAGCATTAAGTGGCTTAACAAACAATATAGGCTGGCACCTTGGAAAAATTACCAAGCCAGAGAGAGACCGGGCCAAAATGCAGATGATGCAGGAAAACATGAACTAGTTTAACAAAAGGCGAGCCCTTTATTTAAGCTGAACATAAAAGTACAAAAGACAAAACAAAGTGCAATGAATAACCTAAACCTGGAAAACCTGAGAGACACAAGGGGTAATGAGCAGAGACTCTAACAAGGGACAAGAGGAGACTGAGACGATATAGACACAAGGGGAAAAATATAGGAGTGGAGACAGCTGGGAAACACAGCAGGAACAAATAAGACATAACGAGGTAAGGAAAGCGAACTGAGGTCGTGTCCAAATTCATGGGCTGCATCCTCCTGAGGACCCAGCCTTCGCGGTCTACGTGGGCCGGGTCCTCAGAAGGTCGGGTAGGCCGGAGGTAAACGGCTGGGGAAATTGGACGGTCTAGCCTTCTGATTAGCGTCACCGCTGTGTCGGTGGAGTTTAATAAACTCGGCCGTCTGCTCCTTGCTATCTAAAATATAACAGGACACTGGCGTAAATTCTCGACCGTCTCACACTTCTGTTTAATCAGTTTTCTGTTTGACGTTTATTCAGCTGTGTGAAAATCCCGGAGGAACCCACCCGGGGGATTAATAAAGTTTTATTTTATCTAATCTAATAACTTTAATCTCAGCCAAACCGATTTACTCAAGAACAAACAAAACACTGAAAAAAGCCCAACAATAACATTTTTAGCTTGTCTAAGTGACTTATATATTACGTTTAACCTGAGTAGCGAAAGTTCGCGGTGATCTGAAAATGATGTGCCGGGAGTTGTGCCGTTGTCGGCCGCATCAGTGACCATCGAGCTCCCGGCTTGCTATTGAACTGGTGGGTAGCAGACGTCTCCGAAAACGTTGAAGCACTTTTGCAAATATGTGATATCTTGATAAACCGAGCAGATATTTAATGTTTACACAGCTACTCTCTCGCCTGAAAATATGTTAAAAGTTTATTTTGTGACCCAGAAAGATTAGTATGAGTAATTTTAAAACTTAGTAGCGGCCGCCATTGTTGGAAACTGGAGTTTGGCTGGGCCGCGCTATGAATTCTGGGATATGGTAGGCCACGAAGGACACACCCGACCCATCCTTCCAATTTGGGGAAAAGGAGAACGCATTTGTCGGCTGCATTTGTCGGAGTCTACGAATTTGGAGGAGTCTACGAATTTGTCGGAGTCTACGAATTTGGAGGTGTCTACGAATTTGGACAGCCTTCGGCGCGTCGCTGTGACGTAATTGGTCTACAAATGCGGCCTCAGGAGGATGCAGCCCATGAATTTGGACACAACCTGAAAGTAAAAAACGAGAGACAAGGACTATCAAAATAAAACAGGAAACAAATGGATATGCAGACTAAGACACAGAGGCTTGATGCTAAGACAGGGATAAACAAACCTGGGAACACGCGACAAAGGATGAGAAACAGAGGGAAGAACATGGGAACAGGTAAAGGAGACAGAACACCGAGACATGGCTGGAAAGAGCAACAACGGATAAAGGAGAGAGATTTAAGCATATATTTATTTATTTTCTTACTCCTTTTTATATCTATTTATTAGCTTTTTTTGCACTGATGTAGCCGCTGCCTCGTCGTCTCGTCTCTCTGTATGCTGCACTGGATATCGCAGAGATGACAATAAATTTTACTGTGACTTTGACTTGACAAGATCCACAAGTCCAGAATACCAAGCACAGGTCAAAGACCCAGACCCATGACAAAATAGAATGAAATGTAGGGTGGTTCAAGACTTTTGCACGGTATAGCTCGCTTCAGTTTGAAAACCTGTCTGTTGTGTTGTTGTTTTTTTACTTTTTGAGGTATGTGAGGTTTTGTTCAGTCAATTTTACAGCCCTGCATACATGTTTCTGTCTGTCAGTCACTTTTCGGAGCTATGACAGCTTCTGACCCTCTGGTATTGCAGCTCACATACTAAGAGGGAGGTAATAACAGTGCAGCACAAAGCCTATCTGTGATCTTTTAGTACGCCTCCCTATGTGAGCTGGGTGATGAAGAGACGGAGAAGGAAAAAAAAAAAAAAGGTGGGGTCATAAGGCCCCCGAATATCCACTTAAGACTCATGAAAATGAAAATTGTTCACAGCACTCAAAGAATCCAATGCAGGCATCCTTCACTGTTCTGCTTCTCGGCGCTGGCAGTGACTCAGACCTGGATTGCCAGTCATTTTTCTTCCCTTCAGCCGAATAGAATCGCAGAGTTAAGAGGCAACTGCTTGATGATCACTGACATTGAGAGAGCCCTGCTCAGTGACCCCTGTGACCCGCAGCCTTAAATCTCCAAATGAGAAAAAGAAGAAGGAAAAAAAAAGGAGAGGAGGAGCAGTTTATGATATCGCACTTCAGTGAGCACCGCAGAAGAGAAAAATAAGTATCAATTTTACGAGGGGCTTTAAATCAGGATGGGTTTGCAGGGACGACTTTATCGTTCAATCTGGCCGGCTGCTCTGGGGGTGTTAGTGAGGTTAGACAAGCAAGCGGCGAGCACGCCCGCCTCGCCATAACAATAATCATCTAGCTAAGCCCACGGCTCACGACCTGTAAATTGATTAAGGAGAGGCTGGTGACAGAAAGATTCTCAGCGAGGTTCTCCGAGGCGCTGGGCGATGAATTTTCAGACATTCATTAGGTGCATTGTCTGTCCAAGCGTGCTGATTCCAAAGTGGAGATGATGAGAGGGTGTGAGGGGGTAATGGGAAAACTCCAAACTCATTGGCGGTGTTTATACAAGCTTTCTACCATGAAGAGAAGGGCCACGGCCTGCTTTGTCCTCAGATGAATAAAAAATATCATCTTCTCTGTGTTTTATATGGGGTTTCATTCTTCCCAAATTAGAGCAGATAAATCACGACGGTGCGTTTTTGTGCGGTGTGGGTGTTTAACACCTGTTTGTCTATGCATTTTTTGTGCATCTGTGCTGCCTGCACACGTGTCTGTTTGTGTGTCGACTTAAGTCAGCAAGAGGCATAAAGCAGCAGTTGGTTATTTCTGTGTTGGGGAGGGGGTCTTGCCTGGGGGACCATGATTAGGACGCTGAATCAGACTCCCCGCTCATACGTCACAGAAAAATCATGCAGTTTTAACTTCTTCTGACTCGTTGACACAAACAAGTTAGACATGACTCCATCTAACATTAATCAGCCCCTCCAGGAAATTCGAGGATGCTGCAGCAGAGGGCTTTTTTATGCAACATGTACAGTTTCCGTGACAATATTATGAGGCTTTGCAGTTGTGGCCAATGTTACACAGCATGACTCATCATTTTAAGGATAACAAAGGCTACATTAAACTATTTGGATCTATAATTTTTTTCATTGTACACCACTACCGAAGATTTGAAATCTATCATTTTGTGATCAACAGTCAGTGTTGGGAAGGTTACTTTTAAAATTTATTCCGTTACAGAATACATGTCCCAAAATGTATTCTGTAACGGATTCCGTTACGTTACTCAATGAGAGTAACGTATTCTGAATACTTTGGATTACTTAATATATTATCATGCTGTTTACAACTACGTGAATGTACTATTGCTGTGATTTATTACTGTTACTGAAGGTCCGCGACTCCGAACCGTAGTAAAGGGACCTCTGGCTAATACGTCGGGTTCTGTGTCGGGCTCGTAGCCCAAAACTAGCTTTACTTTGTTGTCTGGGTCAACTTTGCTTGCGAGAGACAGAGAGAGGCGTTGAAAGGCTGCTCCAACAGAACTTATTGTTTTTGGAGGAAAACACGAACACGGTGTACAGTCTTAACAGCGTACTTACAACTGGGCTCGTCAGGCACTCTTCTTGGCTGCAGTGGTTATTATTATATTTACATGCTTCCAGCTCCCGTTTTTGCTCGATGACAGCTCGTACTTTTCCTTTTTCTCCCTCCCTCGCTCACAGACACATAACGGGTATGGCAGTCCATTCTCCCTGCAGCACGGACTACACTGCCTATGATGCTACATTCTTTAGAGCTATACCTGTAGAATTCTGCCTATTAGCTTAGCACAACAACAACAACAAGGCCTCTATCACCCAGGAAACACGCAGAGAGAGAGCGTCACCCTGTAACCATGGCAACCGTAACGCTGCCGCCTGGAACAACAGAACGTAGCTGTCAAACAAAACCCAAACAGTCCTGACCCGCCACAATATGAAACAGGGAAGTACCGCCGTGTAATCCATTTATTTCAACAAAGTAACTGTATTCTAAATACCACCTTTTTAAACGGTAACTGTAACGGAATACAGTTACTCATATTTTGTATTTTAAATACGTAACGGCGGTACATGTATTCCGTTACTCCCCAACACTGTCAACAGTACAGTACAGACGTTAAGCTTTCATTTTGCTTTGGGTACTTATGCGTTTGCACTAGAAAGTGCATTGTGAGCTGGACAGCAGGTGACAGTGAGGACCTGGACATCCTCAGTGTCAGACTGGCTTTTGGGATGTGGTCTGAGACCATGCGTCTTAGGCTACATCCACACTAATGCATTTTCGTTTGAAAACGCATTATTTTCTCTCCGTTTTGGCCTTCCGTCCACACTGAGACGGTGTTTTTGCTCAAGGAAAACGCTGCGTTTTGAAAACACTCTCGAAAACGCATACATATGAAAACGGTGCTTTCGCGTCGCAGTGTGGACAGCGAAAACGGAGACTTTTGAAAACTATGACACATTTTAGTCATATGATGCAGTCATGTGACCAATTAAA
This sequence comes from Neolamprologus multifasciatus, assembly GCF_963576455.1. Taxonomy (NCBI): domain Eukaryota; kingdom Metazoa; phylum Chordata; class Actinopteri; order Cichliformes; family Cichlidae; genus Neolamprologus; species Neolamprologus multifasciatus. Next base: position 33,898,498 of record NC_140455.1, read on the forward strand.
CCAAGATAGCAAGGGCATTATACAGCAGTTGTTTTGTTTGCGCTCAATTTTGACAGCCCTATTAAAGATTAATATCAGTCTGTACATGCTCCAGATAGCTTTTCTTCAGATCCTTTAATTCTCAATCGTTTTTGCAACTTTGTATTTTTGTGTTACTCGCAGCAACAACTCCACCTCATTGTCAGTCCATTTAAAAAACTCGGTGCTTTTCCTCAACATTTTGCCGCGACGTTTCAAAGAGCCGGAAAGTAAATAAACGGCAGACAGAACTGAGGCAGGTCGAATCTTCTTGCGTTTAACGCATGCGTAGTACTGGAACGTAAGTGTTTTCGACCGTTTCAATGTGGACGCACAACTTTGTGAAAACAGCTGAAAACGATAGTGTGGACGCGGAGCGTTTTCAGACGAAAGCGCCATTTTTCAAATCTATCCGGGCTAGTGTGGATGTAGCCTTTGACACTTGGGTGATCAACATTTAGGGGTGAGTTGGATCAGATAACTCAGTGATTATATTCTATACACTCCAGAATTGAGGCTGTTTTGTCGTCCAAGGCTGTGGCTCAGGAGTTAGAGCATGTTTCAATCCCTGTCTGCCCCAATCAAATATCCTTGGGAAAGATACTAACCCAAGCTGCTCTCCAAGACATCCATGTATCCATGCATGCACTGATGTAGAACTTTAGAAAGCACTTGTAGAGAAAGCATAGAAAAAAGTGCTTGTGTGAAGTGGTGAACAAGGCAAGATGTATAAAGTGCTTCGAGTGCTCAGTTAGCGGGATGCTATAAGAGAACCTGTCTATTTACCAGCAGTTCCAACAACATTAAACCTACCTGGTTGAGTGTTTTTGAGTTGCCTATTCAATGCTGCAAAAAGGTTTTTCTTCTCAAAGAAAAAATCTGTCATCATCCACTTTCCAGCCCTTCTGCTGTTGCTGATCTGGTTAACCAGAAGAAGAACCAGAGTGTTGATTTAGCGAGTCCTACAGTTTTTGCTGATATTTTGGTTTATGAGCCTAACATGGGGCTCGTTAACTTGCATCAACATCTATTTTGACCTCATTGAACAACTACCAAATGCTCATTAATACTTGAAATCCATTCAAGATATTTTAGTTGCTTAATTCTTCATGCAATAATGAGGAAACAGTCTTTACCTGGCAATGAAACTGTCTGTTAGTCAGTTGTTCAGCAGTTAATCTAATACTTTTGTCAGCCCCCTTGAATCAAAGCTAAAGTTTAATCAAATCTGTTTAAAACTCACTTTCGTGGTGCACAAAAGGTGTTTTAAACATCCATTTTTTAAACAGTCATCCAGTTGAAATCAAAGGCAGGCTGGCAGCTGGAATGTAAAGTGCTGCAAAGTTTCCTTTAACTTCTTAAGCCACACCATCTTTTTTAATAAGCTTGGACTCAATGTCTAGTAATTGTTCAGTAACCCATATTAGGCTTGGGCGAGTGCACACTCGCACAGCCACACACTGCTGAAATTTGCATTTGGTCAAATAAGGACACAAGGAAGGTATGAAGGAATACATGTATATATTTGGGTGAGAAAGCAGCACAATACATTTCTAAAATTGTTTGAAATATTGCTGTAAAGAGCCTATATTCTAATATAGCTATCACCCCCTCCCTCAAAAGTATGCAAGCAGATATGGGCAACACTTCCTGTCTCAACTGAAAATGCTTTTGTAACATCAGTTTCAAGTCTAACAGGACTAACCTCACTAACCATATTGTGGCCAATCAGTAATTAGTAACCCCTCATTAACCTCAACCTGTAGCACACAGCTGCTGACAACATCCAAATCACAACACCCAAACGCATCATTTTACTCTTTCAAGCTAGGTTTGTGAGCAAATGTATTTGAACAGCATTAAGCGCTCTCTTTACCTCTTTCATTAACAACCCCATACATATGAACTACTCTCATTCCACTTCTATTAATTACAGCCACAGCTGTGCTAAATAAGGCCCTAGACCAAAGTCCTGACTTTTTTTTTTGAAACTATCTCCAGAGGCGACCTTACCCTCAGGCAGTAAACTGAAAACCCTAATTTAATCTTTTACCTACAGACGTGTATTCTTTGATTCCCTGTCCTCCCTAAACACCAAGGGGTTTTTTTTAGGTTTGAAAACAAAGAAAAACAAACAGGCACGTCTCTGTCTCTAAGGTTTTTCTTCTTTTTTAAGATCTCCCTGGAGATGTCGTGGTGCACTGTTAAAGTTGATTCCTAGTGACACAGAGCCACAGGAGCAAAACAGGGGAAAAAAAGCTCAGAGGGCGGCTGAGGAAGATGGTGATACCAATTTTTGTTTAGTAAAGGAACGGTTTTCTCTACTTATCAGGCATTTATCTGCACAGGTATCTCTCGAATATCCAATAAACTGTAAAAGAACATCAATAAGCGATGCTTCATCCTCCAGTGTCGTGTTTTTATTCACATCTTGAAAAGCCGACACATAATGTTACATCTTGCAAAGCATACTAAGACACACTGCAGTAGGTTGGCTTATTACGCTCTAAAGGCTGGTTTGAAAGAATTTGCATTTGACATTTTGTGCTGTGAAAAACTGGTCCCATATAAGTTCATTAGCCTGGGAAATGGCAGACGTGACACTAGAGAGAATAACTCACTTGCTGGTGATCTTAAAACTTGGTTTTCGATGGAATCTGAGCTACATACTCAAATAGCATTAGAAACCTTAAGTGTTGTGCAATACTGCAAATTCTGGTATCTATCTGATACCAAGTAAATGCAAGTATTGCCAATACCAATACAGATGGGAGTACTTTTACCCTGTAACAGCAGCTTATGTAGGGAAGAGCAGTGTGTCGTGATTTATGATTTGAATCAACCAATTAATTAGCAAATTCTAAACACATTTTAAGGACCATTAAATCACTGGGACTTTTGCTTTCCACAATAATTAGTTAAAATAATTCACACAGCACAGCGCACCTCCAGATCACCCACAGTACCTTATGATTGCTATTTTAAGACCTCTGAATAAAATTGTGATTGTAGTGGAGGAGGACAAGCGGAGGGTTGGTGGGACAGAGGAGGGTGCTAGGAATAGGGGGAGAGTGAGGCAGATAGTTCAAAACGGTAAAACAAAAAAAAATAGCAGATGTAAAATTTAATATTTTAGTGGAAAATAAATATGTGAATTTATTTATTTACTGTTATGGCCACTAACTTTTATTAATTAGATTAATTAATTTTATATTTTGAATAAAACCAAATGTTCATGTCCCCGTTTTCTTATTAAGCACAACTAGTGGTCAAAGCTAACTCCCGATTTTTAATACTAAAGTGACTCATTAGCAATATTCAATCACTACATTTAAATTCTTTAATGGTAGAAAGCGTGCTGTTATACCTAATTATTCTTTTTCATTTTAATGCAAAACTCTTGAAGAAATTTCAACAAAAAGGAGAGTTTATTCAGAATCTCAGATTAGGAAAGTATTTTTTAAAAAGCACTTGCAGGTTTAATCTGGATTTAAGAAATCTTCCACATGATATTTATTTCAACAGCTCCGGGAAATCCATCAGTCTGCTGTTTATTTGTAGAAGCTTCACAATTTAAGAAGACGTTGACACACTTGTCTTCAAACATCAGTAGAGGAGATGGGCAGTGCAGAGAAAAGCTTTGAAAAAGAAAACAGTGATATTGACTCTATAGTTTGGATGATCTGATATCCTCGTGTTGGTGTTGTTCCCAGATCATCATGAAAATGTTGTTCCAGGTTCAACATTGCAAGTGACCAATCACATTATTGTGACCTTATTCTTTTGCGTACCAATCCATTCGTGCATTTATGAAATTCCAATGTTGCAAGGACAATATCAATTCTGCTTAGCGTTTATTAAAGGGTTAGGGTTAGGGTCCGTTGATCGGCGGACAGAGGCGGTTTCTCGCAGCTTAAGTACAGTTTTTTGTTTTACGCCGGTTTTTCCCGAAGTCGCAAAAGTATGACATCACAACATTCTGATTGGTCACTTGCAATGTTGATCCTGGAACAACCTTTAGTATGATGATCTGGGAACAACACCAACACGAGGATATCAGATCGTGCCTATAGTTTTACAATTTGTTGGTGTGAATTTCCATTCAAACGCACACCAATGTCATTAACACATATGGCTCTGCTTTTGCCCTTTTTTCTACTCTTTACACCACATGGACCAATGAAAGTGAAAAAAAACCAAAGGCATCCAGAGCAACTGGGCTCTCCTCCACTGAAGGATTATATTAACCTTTCCACAGATGTCACTATATAATAAGTGGTACCCTGTGCTGCACAATGGCATTTCTCTTGGGTAAGGTGCAGGGGTCCTCTAGTTAAATGGCACACATAATATCTCTGTCTGTGCACTCCCTAATCAGCAGCTAATATCACTGTGTGTATAGAAATATATTATGTGTATGTGTGAAAACATTAACGTGACAATGATAAAAGAAAGCAAATGAATGCATATAGTTATATTTTGGATAGAGACTGTGGACAGCCTCTTAAGTCTTAGTTCTTGAACTTTTTCTGTCCAATGTCAGAGGTTGGAAAACACTTCTTACATTGCAGTGACTTCCCAGCTTGGGAACCCCTGAGTTAGATAGCAAGCAGCAATTGCTAGAAATGACAAATGAAAAGTTCCTAAAATCCCCAGTATACAGCAGAAATGTGTAAAAATAAACAAAATAAGAAACATTAAAAGCTATCCCTGTATATCTTTAGCTCTAGAAAAAGAAACCACCCTTTTCAGCCGTGAATTATCATCCCTGCACATAAAGCTAGCTAGCCAGCTAGCCAACTAGAGTCACACAAACCACCTGCAACTCAACACTTCAAAGACAAAGGAACTGGTTGTGGATTTCGGGAGGTCCAGACCAGGTCCACTGCCAGTTCAGATAGAGGGGGAGGAGGTGGAGGTGGTCAACACATACAAGTACCTCGGGCTGTGGGTGGACAACAAACTGGACTGGTCATGCAACACGCAGCACCTGTATAAAAAAGGCCAAAGCCGACTGTACTTCCTCAGGAGGCTGAGGTCTTTCAACAACTGCAGGAAGCTCCTGAGGATGTTTTACCAGTCAGTGGTCGCAGGAGTACTTTTCTATGGCGTGGTGTGCTGGGGGAGCAGCACAGCAAAGAAGGACTCATCCAGGCTGGAGAAAGTAATCAGGAAGGCGGGCTCTGTGGTCGGCATGAAGCTGGACACTCTGGTGACAGTGGCAGAGAAAAGGACACTAAAGAAACTGATGGACATTATGAACAATGCCGGGCATCCTCTGCACACGGTCGTAAACAATCAGAGGAGCCTATTCAGTGACAGGCTGCTTCTCCCAAAGTCAAAAACCAACAGACTTAAAAACTCCTTTGTCCCACACACCATCAAACTGTTTAACTCCTCACTGGAGGGGAGAGGGAGGAGAAACAGGGGGACAAGGGAGGGCGGGAACAACTGAGCTGTAGGTGCTTTTCTACACTGTGCAATATTTGCAATATTTGTTTTTGTTTTGTCTTTTTTTTTTTTTCTTATATTCGACTGTGCAATAATCACTGTGCAATATACTCACTCAAATGAGCAATCCTATTTATCCATATTGTATATTCTGTATCTATATATGTATATGTGTATATATGGTGTATTTATGCATATATCCTTACTCTCATTCCCCTTAATGTATCTGTAACATGCAACTTCTTTCTGTGCTATGCTACTGGAAACTGAATTTCCCGGAGGAACCCACCCGAGGGATTAATAAAGTTTCATCTAATCTAACAAGCTAGTTCTTTTAAAAAAAAAAAGGATAAAAAAAACATACATTAGAGTTACCGTGAATACTGTAAGTTGTCAATGTTTGACATTTATCCATCTAAACGGTGCACAGAGAGTGAGTAAAAGACCAAAAACCCAAACTGTTATTCAATAACACACTGTGGTGTTTCACAGACAGGTAAGCAGCAAGATAAACAATCCAGACAAAAGGTAAAGTCAAAATAACATACTGAACTACGGCTGTGTACAAGACAATCAGATTTTCTGTTACTAATTTGTAATGTTAGACAGCACCAAAAGAGAATCAAAGTTACCACGTTGTTGCCAACTCTTGAAAATATTCGATTTGTGATTTGAGATTTGTTAGTATCATTGACAAGTTGGTTCTGTCTCTATAATATCAATTTTTTCAGGCAAGGAGTTCACACATTTTAGGTACACTTCCCTTTTATCTCCACAAGCTCTGTTTTATATCCAACATTTCCCTTTACCATACGAGCAGATTTTGGAAGGGGGTGAATCGATTTGGCTCTGCAGCCTGGCTTCAGCATTTCAACCAAGTGGGTATCAGTAGATCATTATCAATTATTCAAAGCTCTGAGTGAAAAAATACTGTTACAAATGCTGTAAATGAAACACTTTTGAAGCCACTTAACTTCAGGTGGTTGGTTGATTGCTGATAAAGAAGGGGAAACATTTGGAACATAACCATATGTCAGCAGGTGGTTGGTTTTTCCCCAGTAGAGTTCAGCACATATTTCAGAGTTTTCATGGAGCCAGTACAAACTGACTATAGTGATAATCTCAAAATGGCCTTTGACATCATCAGGCAAGTAGTACCAGAGCCCAGGATGTTTAACCAAAAGAAGCTTATACGCTGTAACTTCTAGCCATCTAGATTTCTAAATATTTTAATTGAAAACCTGTTAATGGTAGTAGTCACTACCAGTAAGCCTCATATCTCTCACACAGGAAACAGTGTGTGGTGTTGGATGGGGTTAAATCTCCATATTTAGACTGTGATACAGGGGTTCCTCAAGGATCTGTTCTTGGGCCCTTATTGTTCTCTCTTTTTATCAATAACTTACCTGAAGTCTGTCCAAATATATTTGCTCAAATGTATGCGGATGATGCAGTTATATATACGCAAGCAAATAGTGTCCAGCAGGTGGCAAAAGATCTTACAGCTGCTTTAGCATTAATGCATAGCTGGCTGGAGGACTCATGCCTAATGTTGAACACCTCAAAAACTGTCTGTATGTATTTTTCAAAACGCCCCTTAAACTTGAAGCAGTCAAACATATTCCTGGATGGAGTAGAGCTTGAATTAGCTCCAGAATTTAAATATCTTGGGATCATTCTAGACCCAACATTATCCTTCAAGAGTCACATAAATAAAGTGTCCCAGGTACTTAAATTTAATAATCGAAATTTTAATCATATACGTAATAATTTAAATATGAATGTTGCAAAAACTTATTTTTACTCAATGATCATCTCTCATATGGACTATTGTTTGACGTCCTGGTCACTTGCTTGTCCAACAACACTTAAAACTATTGAAAACATTTATAAAAGAAGTTTAAAACTACTTGACAAAAAACCGACTTCCCACCACCACTGTCATGTGTTAAAAAAACATAAATTACTGAACTTCAATAACTTAGTGAAACTTAAAAGAGTGTGCTTAATATATAAAGTCTTACACTCCCTTGCTCCACCACCACTAAAGCAGTTTATTAGGCATAAAGAAAGCTCAGACAGGACCACTCGAGCTACAATCCGAGGAGACTTGTTTATACCCCACAGACGGACAGCATTTGGGCAGAACGTCCTCTCTGTTAAGGGTGGCCATCTGTGGAACACTCTTCCTCAACCCATTAGAGAATGCTCGACATTCAATTTGTTTAAAGCAAAGGTTAAAAACTGGTTATGGACAAATCAAGTGTGTGATCATGTATGAGTTGTATAGTTTTAATGTTTTATTTGGGAACAGAATGGTGTGTATGTGTAAGTTTGGTGATGGAGTTTTTATTATGAATGAATGATGATTTTTTATGAATTATTGTCTATTTTTTTATGTTTAATGGACAACAGATGGAAATTAGCCTTTGGCTATAATCTGGCATGTTTACATTCATGTAATTTTTTTTTTACATTTATGTTCATTAACATGCACTGTCCTAAATAAATAAATAAAATAAATAAATAAGCAATATCATATGGAAAAGTAGATATATTGGCCGTTGTTTATGACAAGTCCCCAGAGGGATCCACAAATAAAGAGTAAGAATATTAAGTGAAGATCTTTTCATTATCAAACACTCTCTCGTCCTGCATTGTGGTTTCAAAGCTCTACCGACCAGCCAGAGCAGCGGACACAACCTCACAGGCCTTGCCTTGCGCTGTGTAGTGACTAAATAGACCAGTATATCAATGTGTAATCCATAATACTGCCATGTTAACATCTGTGAATAATGAACAAAGGAACTGATTAATATACATGTATGTGGTAACATGGAAAACCTCATCCAATTTCTAATCACTTCTTTTTACTCCAGTCTAAAACTCGCTTTTTCTTTATTATTCTTTTATTATAAACTACTAACTATCATAAACTACTGCTACCATTTTCTCCCTTGGGTTGCCAAAGGTAGCATTATTGACTTTTTTAGTCAATAGTTAATGGAAAAGTTACTGATTAATTGTGAGGGATGGCTATATTGGAAAACAACATCAAAACTACAAACTTATGGGATACAGTTCAAGCACTGTCGCGGCATTCGACCACCACTGAATTAAATTAGAGTTATTTAAACCAACAAAGTAGTGGCTCAACTTAAAAAACAAAAAAATGAAAAACTAGGCATGAAATGAATCAAGAGTTTCATTGTGTATATTAACAAATATTTAAATATATTCTAACGTTATTCTAATTTTTCAAGATATAGTGTGTAAAATCTCACCACTAGATTTCAGTAAATTGCAGATTGCAGTTAACTGACCGCTCATCTGCAGCGGCTGTCAATCCGCTGTTTGGCTAAGCTATCAATATGATGGATGTCCAATTCTATTTAATCTAAAGGAGGCTGTAAAGTCTAAACAAAAGTCAAAGAATCAGTGAAGCTCACTTCTGTCTGATGACAGTGATGTAACACACCCAAAGAAAGACCAACCGTCTCAGCCGTGGGCAAAAAGATGACAGTCAATAAAATTCTAAAAGATAATTTCTTGTCAAAAAAAATCAAGAGATAAAAGATAAAACAGTCCAGTGTCCCATTTTTTGAATCAAATAAAAACACACAGTCCCAAGGCCAGAGCCCACTATGCCACACGGCCAGTTGCACTCCACGTGTTGCCTTTAACAGGGTTAGAAGTTGTCCTCGGAGACCCACCACCCTGCAAGCACATAGCCAGTGGTCACTCCAGCCTCTGCAACTCTGCTGCCTTTAGGCTGTGGCATACAATAGGCCCTGGCCTGCACAGAGAGACAAAACGACACCTTCACTATAGAATTCATAGCACAAAACCCATCCATCCCAAACATATCTGATTTCATCACATTACATACCTGCACAGAGAGACAAAACGACACAGCAGTGTTTGTAGCGTGGGTTATAAGTAGACCAGTGTATCAGTGCAATCAAGTACACCTGCCTCTAATTAGTCCAACCCCATTCCAGCCATTGGCTCACCAAAAATGTGACACACACACAACCACTCACAACCCAGTGCAACTTCACACAATAATATGGAGCTGAATTAACACAGGCACATTAGTCTACCATGTTACAGTGACACTGAGGTGAGTTCTTGGGGATTTTCATCGGTAAGCACTGTGTTTGTTTGGGGCTGCTGCTAGCTGCTGCTAGCTGCTGCTAGCTGCTGCTAGCTGCTGCTAGCTGCTGCTAGCTGCTGCTAGCTGCTGCTAGCTGCTGCTAGCTGCTGCTAGCTGCTGCTAGCTGCTGCTAGCTGCTGCTAGCTGCTGCTAGCTGCTGCTAGCTGCTGCTAGCTGCTGCTAGCTGCTGCTAGCTGCTCTAACATTGCTAGAATCAAACACAGATTATCGAATAATGTAATTAACCTTTTTCAAAGTGCAAGTATGATTTTTAGGATACTTAAGCCTGACATGGCAGAATGTTAGCCTTTTATTAGCTGTTGTTGCTGTTGTGCTGGCTCACTTTCAGCTGTCCAGAGACAGAAGGGTCTTTTAGGGTTTGCTAGGTACAAGGCAGTTTTTCGCTCTGTTTCACAGCAAGAGGAACCATTGAGATGTAAAAATGAAGATGTTAAATTTGTAGACTCAGTGCTTTACAAGACACAATACAACTTGCTGAGTGACAAGAATTCCTGTATGATTTCCCAATTGGGCATGCTACAAGATAAGAGTAGATGGGAACAGCATTGTGTAATTATTGCTCTTCCAACATCATCTGCTACCCCCAATATACAACAGCTTGAGAAAGAGAGAGAGAAATAATGAGACACATTGAGAAGGAAGAACATCCCCCTTACAGTTTTAAATATACAATTAGAGACTGTTGGCTCATGTTACACAACAGCACAGTCGGTGTGTTTAAGCAGTATTTATGTAGCAGACTGTCAGTTCAGGAACACATAAGACATCGTGAAGACACTAAAGTCTAACTTGCCAAGCTAACCATAGAGATTTGACTCTTCATTTCCTCGCAGCTCCTCTGAGGTTAAAACCGGGAGAGGAAGCACCAGTGCAGATATAAGAATGCTACTGATTTTATTTAACACTCAGACTCTAAGCTATTAAGCAATGTTTCCTACAACTTTCCATTTAAAAATAAATTGGTTCCACTTTAATTCATTTAATTTTCCAACTGGCAGCTTTCTTATAATAATACACCACTAACTGGTTTAACATTTTGGTCATAAATGCTAATAAGCGCAACCTGATAAATATTTCTATTCAACTCCTGTGGTGATGCACTCACAACCTCAATTAAATGTTTTAATTATGTCTTAATGTCAGGTTACGAGTTTGAGTGAAATGTTTCTTTTCTTTTTAATTATGATTTTTGCACTAACAAGATGATTCCCAAAGAACTAATGGTTGAAAATGGAGCACATCTCAGGATGATGTGCAGTATGTCCTTGGAAAAAATGAGAAAACTGTCCAAGTGGAGGACAAAGGAAGACGTGGCAGGCCTAAAACACCATGTGCAGCAGATCAACAGTATCTGGAAGTCACATCACTGAAGCCTCATTAGAAATGGTCTCAGTGCCTGTCAGTTTCTGGTTCAAATATTCATCAGTGTGTTTGAAGGTTGGCAGGTGAGAGGTACAACAGTAAGTGTCTGTAGCAAGCTGACAATACGGTGAAGGGTTTTTTATGAATGCAGAAAAGTACTATCAATCAACCCTGCAAAACCATCTGGAAAGCATAAAGGAAAGTAAAAATTTCACAGTTGAACTGTGAACTGAGTTTTCAAAGCTGAATATATGAATATTCCGTAGAGATGCAGCTGAAATAAAACCAATTCAATCCCAGATTCTCTGTTTAGTGTCATGCGATAGCTTTAAAAGGACTGAATTGAACTAAGCGATTCAATAATTGAACTCTCTTGGTGACATACAGCTGGTTTATGTAATATCCCAGTGTGAAAGTTGTGCCTACAATATAATTATAATAATGTTGCTCCACTTGGCAAATTGTATAAGCCTGATGTCACTGTTTTGCCAACCAAAAAAAGCTGCCATGAGAAGTAATACCACTGGCTTCTGGGATGAGGTTGTGCTGGATGGATGTGTCAAGCACAAGACTTGCACCTATAAAATTGGGCTTTGTCTGACTTGTTCCCACAATTTCAGTTTCAAACAGTGCATAAAGGGATATCAGATTATATATACATGGTTGCTACCTGGCAGAGCTTTAACAAACAATTAACTTGCAAGATAGAGCGCACGCAAAGACCAAGATCTTCCATATTGAGTTGTTTGATTACATGAATGCTTATGAGATTTGTTGTTTTGTTTTTAAATCTCATTACCTTCTGTCCCACAAAGTAAGAACAACAACAGAACAACCAGCGATTTAGCTAAAGAGGAAAGTCTGCAAGCAGGCTTTATCCAGATTTTGGTATGGATTAAACAGAAAAGATGTAAATATTTCCTATTAATGTGTTGCATTATTTTTTTCTCTGTTTTTTCTTCTTTTATCCTGTCTCCCTCCCCTAAACCCAACCAGTCATGGCAGATGGCTGCCCATCTCTGAGCTTGGTTCTGCCAGAGGTTTCTTCCTATTAAAAGGGAGTTTTTCCTTCCCACTGTCGCCAAGTTCTTGGTCATCTGATTGTTGGCGTTTTCTCTATCTTACAATATAAAGTACATTGAGGTGACTGTTGTTGTTATTTTCTGCTAAAAAAAAAACTGAATTGAATTGAATAGGGATTAGCTTTGATAATAGGATTCCACCAGTGTGCACGACATATCAAATACCTGTTCATTTCCACGAGCACTACATAAGAAGAAAACACTGAAATGAGTTGTTTGACTTCCACAAACAGAATTCTCTCTCTGACCGCGAAGCGACCCCGCTAACTAAACACCAGACTCCACTTTTGTTGCATGTTGTGGGGCTAAGAACAACCTGGGTGAACAAGCCTCACTCGCCTGAATGCGGTGAAGTCTTGACAGGAACAGACATGAATAGCATCCTCCCTCCAGTCTCTCAGCAGCTTCAATCAAGGTGAGAAAGGTAACAAACTCCCTCAGCAGCTTCAGCGGAGCAGCACTTTGGCTACCAGCACTCAACTAGTGTTGAACATGGCAGCTCGCAGCTGTGGATGTGTGCAGGAGGATTTAGCCTGGCTCTGCCGAGAAAGAGACATTACTCCCAAACAAACCAATATTAGGCCGGGAAGAAAAAGTTGTTGCCGCCCCCCCCCCCTCTCCAAAATGCCTGGCTGTCCATTATTTCTGTCCTGTGGCAATGAAGTGGAAGCCAGCTGGCTGGGGCCTTCAACAATAAACAAACACAACATTGTCTGGCTTGAGCAAACAACCTGCAGTTTCCCCAGAGCCAACCTTCCCTCCCCAGCGATGATGAATATTCTCTGTCTCTTGCAGTCGTATTTTTCTGTTGGCTGCGGCGGGGTTTTTGGCTGCAGGGCCGGATATTGATAAAGCTGGAACAGGATTTTCTGCACTGTATAATGCGGCTATCGCTCAGTGGTGTATGAGGGATGCTATGGGCTTGGATATAGATATCCAACCTCTGGCTTTGACACACAGGATGCCTCAGCTTTATGTGTAAACAGTGAAGCGAGAGGACTGTGTGTGTGTGTGTCTCAGTAATCACTAGTATCATGCTGTCTCTGACCTCTGAGCCATCCCGTAAAGACACACATGTACGCTGACTACATTAACACACAGAACAAAGACAGCAGCTCACACTGCTCTATTTGAGCTATTTACCCATTTAATCCCAGTGTGTGTGCTGCGCTCCATTTCAACCAGCAGTAATGAGCTGTGGCTGGACTCTGATATTTGTGTGTGTGTTTGTGTGTGCGTGTGTTTAACTGTATCCCACAGTGAGGTCTATAGTGTGAACTATGTTGAGTCACCCAGCACAGCTTAGCATAGTGGCACCTCACTGTGGTGTGTTTGGATAGTTAAGAGGGCCCACTCTCTAGCACTCCTCCTGTGCCTCATTGAGTTCATCAAAAAAAGAAATCAGATTTAAACATACTCATGCGACCATGCACAACTACACAAATGCACTTATAGTAAATGCAAACAATGTTTTGCCTTTATTATTTCGGAAGCAATAGGCTAACCTTATTGCTGAAGAAGACAGCCTTCACTGCTGGACGTGGTGTTGAAATAAATTCATATAATTATTACTGTGTTAAGCCTCATGTCCTGTTCCAGAAATTCAAAGTGGGCCCCTGCACAGGAACACTAAGAAACTTCCACTGCTACTATTTGCTCTCAAACAAAGATCAGAGTGTAAGTTTATCTAAGTTTGGAAAGACTACACAGGCTACTCACACAGGCATCATCTATGTCTTTATTTACCCGCTCTCCTCTTAAATGGATGGACCAGTTTTGACCAAACTTTGCATGAACATTGTCACATGTGTGCCAATCAAGCTTCCCCCCCACCCCCCCTTGAATCAGTTCAGGCCAAAGTCAGGTCAAGGCTCCAAAAGCCCAAAGGCGATATAAGAGTGGCGGCTCACAACAGTTTTTGTTTGCTGGATCATTTTAGTTCAGCTGGGTGTCTTTCCTTTTGTTATAGTTCTTTAAGAGTTCAAAATGTGTTAATTACATAAATAAAATGTAATTTTCTCTGTAGCACTTCATGGATTTCATAAGCAACACACCTTAGTTGCTCTGTGGATTCTTTTAAAAAGCAGTTAAAAACTTTTCTGTTCAAACAAGCCTTTTGTTGATCTACGTATTTTATATTCTTTACATTATTTACATTTGATCTTTTACATTGTGTATAATGTCTATTGATTGTATCATTTATTTTAATCTTTGTGTACAGCGCTTTGTGACTGCCTCTCTGTGAAAAGCGCTTAATAAATAAACTTTACTTACTTACTTTAGTTGTTCACACAAAGCATAAAGGTAAAAAACAATATATGCAGTGTTATCTTCATTTTAGATTTCAAAAAGTATTTGCGGCTCCCAGTGTTTTCTTTTGCGTGGAAACCGGGTCCAAGTGGCTCTTTGGGTGTTAAAGGTTGCAGACCCCTGCCATAGACAGTCATCCATCTGTCTAACCTGCTTGTGAAATTCATGGTTGCAGGAGGGCTAAACCCCGTCCCAGCTGTCGCATTGCAACACATGGGTACAGCCAGTCGATCACAGGGCTAACACAGGAAGACAGCAAGGGTTCACTATATGTAATCGAAAAAGCATGTGTATGCATATGATATTACATACATAATCCAGTTTTGTCTGCAATTCCCAAACACTTAATTTGCAGTATTTGCTAAATGATGCTAAAAAGCTGCACTTAAATCACATCGTCATCGTTTGATTGTAATCCACTGTGGTTTAAAACTTATTTAATTGTTAACATATTCATGGATTTGATTGCAGAACTTACAATAACTGTATTATGAGTTATACTGTATTTAGCAGAAGTGCAATATGTAACCCTGTAAGTTTTCTTCAGGAGCTTTCCATGTTTCAGAGTCAACCAGCTGCCCTTTGACCTCGACTGTTTCCGGCCCACTGTGGTTCACATTGAATTCATTATGCAACTGATGCTTTAATGACCACCATGCAGATGTAATGTAGCACAAGCAGGGGCCTTGGACCAAATAAATGTTTAATAACATATTACACTTAATGGCCGACTGGCTGCCCGCTGATGAGCTACTGGAACGCATGGCATAACGAGCCGTTAGCCGTGATCTCCTCTTTCTCACATCTTCCCTGCTCTGAACACCCAGACTAAAACCATTACATTATGCATGAAAGGGTGCAATGAGAAGCTGCAAATTACTCCAAAACAGACATGTTGCTTTACTAATGATTGGATTTATTACCCTTAATGGTGCCCATGTTCTACGGTCAGTCTCTGAATGGCTAATATGTAAAAATGTAATTGCAGAATAATTGAAAATGTGGAATTATGTAAAGTAATTAAAGAAAACTGAACTGGATACTTTGATTTCACCATTTGGTAAATCTGATTGAGTCAAACATTTAAACCAAATTAGTGTTTTCATACAAACTGATAACAGTTTTTTAAATCATTGACAAAATAAAATATTTATTTCCTTCTACTCTGGACACATTATGAGATATTTTCTATCAAATTAGAACAAACATGTTGAGGCTTCCTTGGCTCCAAATATTGTGTTTTGTCAAAGCTACTCATGCTATGAATAAAGCTGCTCTTCAGCACTGGCGCCCTGATGCACCAGCCACAAAATATCAGATGCTGAAGACCAAGACAATTATCTAATAGTCGTTATACTGTAGCAACGTGGCCAAAAATCCCATCAAAAGTGACATAATTTGTCAGACTCACACTCAGTTGTTTTTTTGTGCATCCATTACCTTCTTTGCCAGATTTTAAAAAATGGCAGTTTCTGATTTTTGTCGAAGGAGATGCTTTCATGAGTCTGTTGACGTCACATTTTTGGATCACTTGGAACCCCGGCCAAGGTAATAGTACCAGGTACTGCCACTGAAAGAAACAATTGGTGGCTTAAGAAGTGGTGAAAATTATCTACTAATCAGAAACTTTGGGGAGTCGATCCCTCGCTGCTTCAGTCTGAACCCAGAGTTGTTTCCGATGCGTTCATCAGAGGTTGTATGTCTGTGGGAAAAAAAAGTTGCTTGTGTCAATGTGTGTTAGTGGGTGAATATATAAATGTTGTTTTTAAATGTTGTATAAAGCACTTTTGAGTGTGCAAGTAGAGTAGAAAGGCAATGCAGAGTGCATCCTTATACATTCCACAGTTTGTCATGTTACAGCCTTATTCCAAAAAATACCCCATAATGATAAATTGAAAAAAAAAAACTAATTATACCTGAAACTTTTGAGTCATTAAGTCGTTAACTCAAAATTCTGAGATACCTAATACCAAATAATAACTTGAAGATTTAAAACTTCTTCTTCTTTTAGTTTGAAAAACAGGCTTCGATATGTCTTCACTAACTTCAAATGTCAGCTTGTTATTATAGAGCAGAACCTGCAAAACCTGGAAAAGTTTCCTCTTCGTTTTTCAGTGTTATATATCTTATACACTTTAAAAACACACACACACAACAACTTTACTTTTAATATCCTTCATACTGTTCAATTCACTTTGAAGCCTAGGTGTTATCTGTGCTATTTGCAATTGAATTAAAGGTTAAGAACACCAAGTAGAAAGAACAAGTGTGACATTTTCTAAAGTTATTGGCTTATTTTTCTCCCCCCCCCCAATATAGATAGGTTTTATAGTAAATATGAAGCTGCAACCAGCTGTGCCTTTGGTTGGAACAGCATAAAGACTACAAAAAAAACAGAAACAACCAGCTTGGCTCTGCCCAAATTAGGTAAATGTGTTTTTATGAGCTTTTGTCAGAGTTGTTGTATGCATATTTATTTAGCTTTGGACAGAACAGTAACTGCCCCTGCTCAATTAAGCTAACAAGCTAAGCTAACAAACATTGTCTGAACTACAGTGTACGCATAATGTTTGGGTCACCAAGTCTGAAGCCATGCTGGTGCATTCAGCGTGTAAAGATCTTGTTACTGTTACTGTTTTCAAATCTACTTTACACCTCCCAGCGGTGGAGCGCCTACCAGCTGTCGAGCTCATGCTGAGAGTGCTAGAGGGCAGAGGCCTCTTTGTAGGGGAGCTGATTCCCACTGGAAGCTTCTGGTTAAATCTTTTTTTTTCAGTCACCACAAGATTGTGCCTTCTTGAAACGAAAAAAAAGCTGACAAAAGATTGTGTAAAAAAAAAAGATCAACAATAAAGTACTTTGAGTGGAAACTGACACGGTTTTGTAAACGGGCTCAGGAGCAGACCAGGAGAACTTTGCAGAAACTGGTAGTGCGTTTATTTACAGTGGTGTCACCGGGTGATGATGATGATGAGCAAGGTGCTCGGGGAAGGGGAAAGGGTCCAAAACCACACTCTGCTCTTTCAGCCAACAATCCCACTCCTTTCCTCCAGTTGCTCACTCTGGGGTACAGGGACGGGTCCGGGGGGAATCTACACGCACACAGAAAATCCAATTAGCACTAGATCACAAGGAAACTCACAGAAGCACTAGCGCGGGTGACTCAACGTTCCAGCGATGAGTAGTGTAGGTCTGCCATCTTAAAAAGCCCTTCTGATTGTAGTAACCAGCGCCAGGTGTGATGATGAGCACAGGTGCGTGGGCCAGGGGTAAGAGGGAGGGAGAGAACAAAACCAAACACATGTTGGTCGTGTCCAAATTCATGGGCTGCAACCCCCATGAGGACCCGGCCCATGTAGACCGCGAAGGCCGGGTCCTCAGGAGCAGAGATGGGCAGTAATCCGATTACTTTTTTCAAGTAACGAGTAAAGTAAGGGATTACTATTGCAAAAACGGTAATTAGATTACCGTTACTTTCCCGTAGGAACGCTGCGTTACTGCGTTACTAAAACCGTGATTTTTTTGCGAGAATGTCTCATGACAGTGACGTAAGCGAGTGCGACGTTCGTGACAACAGCTGTGTGCAGATCAACAATGGATAATATATCGAGTGCGGGAGAGAGTATGAGCGTGCAGCGTTTAAAGCGTGGAAGTACTGACCTTACTTTGAGTTTGATTCCATAAAAAGTGACAAAAACATTAGTGTCCGTTGTGCGTGGGAAGAAAACTTCTTTTTACAGCGAAAAACACCCTAAACTAAACCCAAGCAAACACCGAGTGCGCTACTACGTAATGGGAAATTCACAGAGAAACTCGCGGATTCTTCCACTGACCGCTGCGGCACACCTGCACCAGGGTAAACCTCCGCCTACCCTACTCCTGCTTTACAGGTGAAAATAGAGCAACACGACCGCTAGTCTTTGACTTTATTTATTTTCTGCTGTGTTTTACTTGCATCTATTTGAAAGACTGAGTGTAAACACACAAAAAATATATATATAAATATATAACATATATTTTATGTGCTGGAATGTGCAGAAAATAGGTTTAAATATTAAACAAATTTCTTCCAGTCAGAGAATGTTGCATATAATTTAATTTTTGCTTGATGCATAAAGTTAAAAGATTAAAACTAATAAAACAAGTTTTAAAAAGAGACTTTTCCATTTGATTACATTTTGTATGATGGATTATGTAGAAAAGGTAGAATTGGGCTGAAAGATCTATCGCTTTATCACCTATTCAGGTTGTAAATCGTGTTTTTAAAAAGTAACTAAGCAACTAAGTAATTAATTACTTTTGAAAATAAGTAATCAGTAAAGCAATGGGATTACTTTTTGGGGGAAGTAATCAGTAATTAGTTACTGATTACTTTTTTCAAGTAACTTGACCAACACTGCTCAGGAGGATGCAGCCCATGAATTTCGACACGACAGTTGCCTAACACGGAATTGGCCAGTGAGGCACAGGGACCGTGACAGAAACCTCATCGGCACACCTGCAGCAGCACATTTATCCCATCAACTTGTGTGAATTGTGCTAAAAATAAATAAAAAATCTTACTGTTTTTTGATGATACCACGTTTCACACTTTAACATTTCATGGCTGGCTGCATAAAACACAGAAATCTGCATGTTAAACTGAGATGCGTCACCCTAACTACGCTTGTAAGCTGTGGGGACATAACTCAGCTGGCTCTGTCCTCTGTGATCAGCACTGCAGCAAAACTCAGAGTGGGTTCATTCTTCCTGCGAGGTGACATATGGAATCAGGGCTAATGCTGCAATTTCAACACTTGGAATTACATCATGGCTGTGAGGTACAAGAGAGCTGGATACTGAATGTCCTGTTTGTTGCCAACTATGCTTTCTTTGGAAGGCAACTGGATCCTTTGCAAGCTCACAATCACAAGAGAATCTGCTTTAGGAGTCTTTAAGCTGTGAGTTTGTGCATGAATCACAGAGGGCTGAGATCAGTGGGTTTCCTGTAAGGTTTAACTGGTTACTGCCAAGTTCCACCAAACTGCTTGCTAGTTTTCAAAGCTCCTCAGGCTTCTTTTTTGATCTCCGGCTGTACCGTTCTTCAATCTGAGAATTTTTAGGTGAACTACTTTGCTAGATGTGCCAGCAACCATGACCTTTATCATAGTCCTCCTTTTTTGCAAAGTGCAAAATATAAACATGTAAATACAGTTTACTTGTAGTAAATTTTCTTAATACAATCATTAATCTCCTTTTAATTGTTAGTTATTCATTATAATTGTACATTTTTTGTAAATGGTGTAACACACTCTGTGCTCTGTGTGTATGTTTGTGGGCCAAAGCAACACATTACATACAGGGAGTAGATTACGACTCCCTTACCCGTACATGAACCCTGACACCAAAGCCACCGGCATCCAAGCTTTACCTATCGACCGATGCTATGCTCAGTGAGAGATTGAGCAAGAAAGGATCTCCATGGTTACCACGGCTGCTTGTCATCTTCAATCCTCTGACCTTTTATGCACCGCAGATCAATAACAGTGAGGTATAGTCTCCTAGGTAAACAAGGGAATAGAAGACAGCTGACAGGAGTAATTGCTGACATTTCTCAGGCAGATTTCTGAGGCAGTCAGCAAAGCTTTTGGCTTCAGAATACAGACGAGACTTGTACGAGAAACTTGGAGCACATCTTTGTCTGTCTGTCTGATGCAAAACTTCACGCTGGAACAGTCAGCGAACTTTTTTGTGTTTTGTGTGGTGCTGGACAAATTGGGCAAAGATGTGATTAAGTGACAGAACTTAAATCTGCTGTCAGTTCCGGCGCATCATCTTAAAATTTGCTCACATTTTGAGCAACTGTGTGCACAGTGTATGAAAAGACACCAAATCTGTAGTCTAATGAACTGGAGATTATAATTTAGCCTCACTATCCTTCACTTGAGGATGTGAGACAGAGTTTCTTCCTTTTCAAATCTCTTCCTACAGGCTATCTTTAAACAAGCCAAGGCACAAGAGCATAGGTAGATGGTTGTCTTGGTGCGGCTTCATTCAAAGTTGTGAACTTCTAATTTGTTTTTTGGTCCAAGGCTGCCAGTCACGGCCTCTTCAACATGCATTTTCTAGCTTTCTAGCTCCTCGTGGATGAAGCAGCACCGGTGCAAGTGCCAGGCAGAGAAGAGTGTAAAGCAGGTAGTGATGGAAGGGTGAGAAGTAAAGGGATGATGGAGTCAGATTTTGATTGGGGCAAGGATCACAGAAGCACACAGAAAACTGGTCAAATTGGCATGTAAAGCAAGAGAGAACGAGGATTTGTGTCGCTGGAAAGCCAGAACGAAGGTTTCACAGTGGGCGAGATGAAAGAACCAAGCTTTTAATCAAAGGAAGTGTTTCTGCTTCTCTTCCTTCTTATTTTTTCTGCATCTATTTCTTGCTGTCAATATCGAACAAAGGCGCCGTTTGCTGCTCAGAGATCTGGTCATGCATTATGCATTAAGAAAAAGAACACCGGAAGATGAAGTTTAAGTTATTTGTGGGGGGGGGGACAGTCCCACAAAATAATAATATCCCACAAATTCATTAGTGGGAATTAGCACAAATTTGACATGTAGCTCACAAAATGCTATTTCTAGTTCATTAAAGATTTCATAATCACTGACAATTTTGAATATATGCATCACTAACAAACTACCAACTTTAATAGCTTACATAGCTGAATGTGTGTGTTGTTTCCTAGGATACTTACTGTCGCTTTTTCACGACAAATATACTTCCAAACACATAAATCAAACGGGTTTGTTTTCCACTTTGTGCGGTTCGTTAGTGCGGGTGTCACACTCGGGTCGGACCAAAACAAGAAGACCGAGGCTCTTTTGCAGGAGGTGGTCTGGACCTCAAGAATTCACCCTCAATCCAAACCACCTATCACGTGTACAGTACAAGTTTGTCCCGTGTGCTTTGTATTCTCAAAGTGGGAAGGTACTATAGATGTGCAAAGGTCTGTAACTAGCGTGAAATGAATGTAATTCTCGGCTTTCTCACACAGCACCTTCTTCCTTTACTCCCTTGTGCTGGTCTGCCACTCCAGAAACGAGCTGAAACTAAACTGAATTAAAAGAAAAAAATTAAATGGAAATTTAAAAAAATAAGACCAAAAAAATGAGTAGAAGTTATAAAAGTATAATAAAGTTGGTAACGATGAAGTTACGGCATGAGCTAAAAGTACCTTCTTCTACTTACATTATGTCATGTGAAAAAAGCACACATCTCTTTCTCTTTAGAGATGCAGTTATGGATAGGATGAAGCTGCTGGTACTTAATCAACTCAAAGAGCAACAAGCAACTTTGTAAAAACCTCTTGCAGAAAGACAACCTCATGCAGCACTCGTGTTAGTGAATGATGAACCTCAGGCATGCAAAGAGAGCAGCAGCAGCAGGTTTTGGAGCAGTACGCCACACCCAGACAAACAGGGAGCAAACAAAGAGGGGGGAAAACTGAAGAAACACAAGCCTCCTTTCTCATTTCTCCCACCAGAGAAGCAGGCAGAGGCGGGGAGGAAGAGAGGCGAGGAATAATAAAGAGCAATTTTAACAAAAGTAAGACATCCTTTCTTCTGAGCCGTCATGCTAAAGTGCTGTCAGTTAATTATTACTTGTGGCACAGCCTACTGCTATATTTTACAATCCCAGATGCCACACATCTATAGCAGTTTTCATGACAGCTTTTATACATAAGTCATTTTTTTTTAAATAAATTCAGGATGTAGGAAAGCATGAGAGGATGTCATTTCTTGCCTCTCCCTGACATGATTTGTATATCCCAGCTGCTTGTCATGCCTCCACAAAGGATATCTCTGCATCCTCAGTTATTGATCCCCGTCCTTCTGTATTTTGGGAATTGGGACATCCTTTAATATGGTGTGCTGAGATTTATTTCCAGGTCACGGGCAGGAGGACAGGGGCCAAACGAGAGTAGGAGGCACAAAACAGAGAAATGAGAAAAACCCAAAGAGGGTGGAAACAGCTGACACAGCTAATTAGGGACTGAGACAGGTGGATGAGTACTTTTATGGCGGTAATACATTCATTTGTTTGCAGTTACAGGTATTACAAGAGCACTTAGAGAGCGCAGCTCCCCCCGAAGGACAGGAGGATATATATATATATATATATATATATATATATCCTCCTGTATGTGTGTGTGTGTGTGTGTGTGTGTGTGTTTTTATTACAGCATACTCATCCTGCTATTATAGCAACATACTAAATTCTGATCTTTGACCTATGACTAGGGATGCAACGATACCAATTTTTTCAAACCAATACGATACCGATACTTGGATCTGAGTACTTGCCGATACAGAGTACAAAAACCGATACTTCTACCACACACACACACACACACACACAAATGCAATGAATTGGAAGACAGGTTTTATTTTATTCTCTGCCGATAAAAAATAAAATCTTAATAAAAATGACCACAAAAAAATTTCAAGTGAAAAATAAGCACTTCTGTTAATTATTGCAGAGTCTCCACATTGTAATTTAACAAAATACCACTGAACTATTGGGCACTGTCTCGAGCTTTCAGAATAATAAATAAACACTTCTGTTTGGAATAAAATAAATACAAATTAGGTTTGAGAATAAAATAAACTTTTAAATTATTGCAGAGTGTCCATAATGTAAACAAACAAACAAAATAACTTAAGTATTCGGCATTGACGAACAAACTCCTCCCTCCCTGATTTTCCACGACTGGCATTGGCTGGTCATCCAGAGCGATAAAATGAGTCAGAGCCTCTGTTATTTTAACTGCCCGTGGATTTTCTCTTGACATTTTTCTTCGCTTTTCCAAAACCTGAGTTAAAGTTGGCTGTTCCCGTCCACACTGCTGACATTTTGTTTAGCCTAGCTACAGCAGCCTCCAGTTTCTCTTTTTTATCTGGAGCTTTATCTGGCCCCTAGTGGCCAATCTAAAAAACTACAACAGAAATGACAAGCCACCCTCTGATTAATGAAATAAGTTAGTATCGGTTCATGGTATCGGTTAACTTTTACGAGTATGAGGACACACACATTTTACAGTATCGGCCCCGATACCCGATACCAGTATCGGTATCGGTGCATCCCTACCTATGACCATACTAAATTTGTGTATTTTATTATCTATACCCATATGATTAGAGCAGAATTAGCTGAAGCCTTTGGCTTCTATAAGATTTAAAAACTTGAGATTTTCAGATGTATCCATGCCATGTGTGATTTTGCTAAACTTTCTGCTTTGATTTTGATTTTGTTGTCAAGTAAGTTGACTTAGGCATGCATGTCCAGACACATTCACATAGACATGGACCTTCAAAGTAAAACAGGTCTACACAAACACAAGCTTAACACATCAGAAATGGCAACAGGGAGGAAACACGGGGACGTGGGAAGAGGGTAGTCACAGTCGCACAGAACAGAAGGAGCTCAAAATACAAAACCTGAGAACAAGAATTACTAGAAAAGAACCAAAAGTATTAACAGTGACAACCATAAATAACAAATAATCAAGATACACAAAGGAAACAGCTACAAAACACTGGGTCACTGACCCAGGACCACGACAACCTTGACCTCAATTTTACTGTAGACGCTAGGCTGCTAACAAACAGTCAGACAAACTGCCTTTGAGGGGAGAAAACTAGTTTCTATACTCGTAAAAACACCAGGAGTCTCTGTTTTGAGGCGCTCTGATAAACCATGCACACTATTTATTTAGTCCAGTGAAACTGAATATGAAGCATAGCTGGCAGTCAAGCTAACAAGTCGTGAAAGGGGTCACCGTTTGTGGAACAAAGGAGAAAAAAAAGTGTGGGAGTATTCAGCCTTTGCTGTAATAATGTGGAAGCAACAGCCTCCTCCTCATATGTCTGTGAAAATCAAGCTATTATTTACTGACTAGCACCACTGGCTAAATGTCTACTGTGCAAACAAAAGCTGGTCTACATGTCCTCAAGTGCCCTTCTGCTGTAATTCAAGCACCAAGGAGACTCTGTTAATGGATGGTTGGTTTATTCTCCCAATTATGGTTTTCTGCATGTTAAGCCCAATGGCGAGGTGTATTTTGATTGGCCAGCCTTGTGTTTTTTCTTTCTAGTCGACGTACAGCGCACACATTCTTCTGAAAAGCGATAGGAAAAAGATTTTTGTCGCTGCAATAATGAAACACCAAAGCAGACACACAGACATCTTGTATGTTCTTGTGCAACCCACACACTGTTGCTACAAAGAGAAACAACTGGCAGAGGCTTAATATTTTCAGACAGTACCTGTGTCCAGCACCAACCCCGTTCTGACAGCAACAAGGCTTCGGCAAACACCAGGCTAACACATGTACATGACACTTTCTTTTTCTGGATCCTGACATTTCCACTTATGGCTAACACTGTATTACTGCCAATCTCTGATATAATGGACTCAAAAATTAAGTGCAAGCAGGACTCAATTGTCATGGCAACTGCTATTACATCTTTTAGCCTTTATTTCTTCAAATATGAGGGTTTTTTTTTCCCTACAGCAATTCCCCTATAGTGTGAATCAAATGGGCACATTAAACCGCAGGTATTGTGCTCACACACACTGATACACATCCGTGCACAAAAGCTTGTACCTCAGCGTGAGTCCTACCTGCCAGGAGCACAAATACAACCAACAGAGTGAGAGCATGAGAGGTGGGTTTATTTTAGAAAGAGAAAGTCAAGGTAGAAATGGAGTTTAATACCTAATTTCAATTTCATCTGTGAGACTTGGGCCTCGGCGGGGAGCCGGACACCTGGCGGGGAAAAGGAGCCACAAGAGAAGCAGAAGCGCACGTGGCAAGCGGAGGGTCAACCCGCTGTTATGTTCGACTCCTAATCCCTTCTCAGTGAGGCAGAAGAACGCCTGTGCTCACTCTAATGTCCACGCCGAGAAAGCGCTCGCGCAATTAGAGCCGGATTCGGCGAAAGGTTAAGTACGGAAGCGTAGAGCTGCCACCCAGGCAAAAGAAAAATACAAGTATATCACGTTATAACGTGAAAAGTTTATTGTTCTAACAAGATACTTTTCCTGTTTGTACAATATACTATCATGTTTGTACAATATACCTTTCATGTTTGAACAACATAATATCATGTTATTACAATATACATAATTATCACGTTCGTACAATATAATTATCACGTTCGTACAATATAATTATCACGTTCGTACAATATAATTATCACGTTCGTACAATATAAATATCACGTTCGTACAATATAAATATATTGTACGAACGTGATAATTATGTATATTGTAATAACGTGATATTATGTTGTTCAAACGTGAAAAGTATATTGTACAAACATGATAGTATATTGTACAAACAGGAAAAGTATCTTGTTAGAACAATAAACTTTTCACGTTATAACGTGATACACTTGTATTTTTCTTTTGCCTGGGTGGCAGCTCTACGCTTCCGTAGTTAAGTGATAGAAAATAACTCAAAGCAAAAGTAAATGTCATTCTGCTTAAGCAAGTATTCTGCTGCAGGGTGATGACAAGAAAACCAGTGTAGGAGCTGTAGTTCGTGGAAACGATCTGAAGGGTAGCTGTGGAGTATGGAACGCCAGGACTGCCATAATGAATTAATTAAATACACCATTAAATAATTAATTAAATGTGGCAATAATTAATTAAAATTGGAATTAATTAATTAAATAAATAGTTATGACACATGTAATTAATTAATTATTGACACATTTAATTAATTATTTATGTATTTCACATTTTAATTAATTATTGACACATTTAATTAATTAATTATTGACACATTTAATTAATTATTTATGTATTTCACATTTTAATTAATTATTGACACATTTAATTAATTATTTAATGATATATTTATTTATTTCATTTTGGCAGTCCTGGCGCCTGGCTCTCATCATGAATTAATTTTATCTGTCAACCTCACCCATCAAATGCAGGGGGCGGGGTTAACGCTGCCCATGCAGCTTTTCTAACATTTGATTGGTTGCCGTGCAAAGTAAGTCAAAACAGGTCGATCCTAGATAATCGATTGCTTGTGTAGACTTGGGCCAGCCAGGTATCCCAGAATGGATTTCAAATCACAGGCAGCAATGTTGGTGGTGTAGTTTTAAAATACCCCGTTTTTCTGTCACCAACTACACTTTTAACAGTGTTTTAGCTGCGAATGTCGCGCTGTAATCTTCACATGTCCGGTCAGGTTGTCAACATAGAACATGTTTGCAAAGGTGCTCAGATGTTTTCAGAGATTTCAGTAGCTCTGCTAACAGTCAGCATGCAGAGTGCACCGAGGGGGTTACGTTAACCGGTTTGTTTACATATTCCACTCTCCGTGTTCCACGTGTTGCATTCGCAGATTCTCATTTTCACCGAACGATCGTCTCTTTCCGCCTGCTCTTGTGTCTCTGTGCTTCTGTAACATAAAGAACGACTGACATTTTTCTCACGAAACCAGCGATCAGCTCAACAGGCCCTCAGTTTACCTGCATGCATCCTCCTCCTCACCTGTCAGCTGTTTAACACCTGCTGCTAATTCAAGAAACACGCCCACGTTACCTGGTGATAGTCACAGTTTAACTGGGCAGCCGGTGCTCGATATTACGCAATGTCAGCACATTTTTCTGCACAAGATAAGTAAATATAGTTTTTCCCAAGCGCAGAGCTGCTGGAGCTTGTTTCCCAACAGAGCACTTTATAGGCGAACCCACTTCATCAGCGGCTGATGTCCAATCATCGGCACACAGCTTTGAAACCTCAGCTGAGTTTTAGCTCTCAGTGGTTAAACACTGGACTTAATTCACTCAGGTTCTGTCTGTCGGTCACGTTTACTTCACTGTTTTATTTACAACTGAGCAAATCGGTTTGGCTGAGGTTAAAGTTACGTTTCAGAACTGCACCGTTTTACAGACGTTTAATGGTTCACTGGCACATGTGTTAGACTGAACCATTCGCTTTTCTTTATCTGGTGTGTTTTGGATTTAACAGTAAATTTTGAGATTAAACTGACTTTTAAAATGTTTTTATACAACGAGGAAAGAGAAGGCGCATTTCCACCGAGAGGAGCAGAGTTTCCAACTACATGTTCATAATGCAGACTGCAACCTGGACAGAAATATTATATCATCTGTTTTTTAATAGTTATTCAACTGTATTCTAGGCACCAGCGATCTGTTAGAATTTTTAGAGTTTACTTAACTAAAAATAAATGAGGTTAACATATAATTTGTGTGATTTATTCTCTCTCTCTCTCTTTTTATTCATTTATTTATTTTTTTGCTTTTTCGGTCAAGTTATGTTTAACTGTCAAAGGTTTGTTACAAACTATGAAACACATGGTGCAGACTTCTGGATGTTAGAAGAAAACTAATACTGCTCATGAATGAGACTAAAGGCAGGAAGGTGTCCTTTAAAACTAAACATGTTAGTAGGACTTTAGTATTTATATCATAGTTTATGAAATAGCACGTGTATTTCACTAATAGCCTACTGATTTCAGTGTAGTGGTGAACAGTCACACAGCTCACGTGGGTGTTATCTGTGATACTCCTTAACTATCATTTATCCAGGTTAACTTCAGTTAACTCTGAGCGGCTGGATCGACGGAGGTCAGACAACAATTTTACATGTATGATCTTAAAACAGGACACAGCCGCTGTACGTCCTGGCCTCATATCAAATGTGAACGCAGACTGAGTCTATGTTTGGCGTTTGCTTTATATCTAATCTTCCTCTCAAACATTTAAACAGTCTGCAGCTGAGGGAACACAAACTCAAATTGTCGGAACAGGTTTGATCGTTTCTTGCGTTCATTTGGTAATTTATTAAATGTATAACTGTTATAACTGCTGAGTCTCTTACGCTGATGAAAATGCAGAAAACACAGATCACGAACACCTGTTCAACCAATCGCTTTCATTCCACTTTGACAAACTGACGGTTCATCTCTGTTACAGTGTTGCGTTAGACTGCTATATTTTTGTGTTCTTTATGCTGTAGATTTTCACGTCTCTGGAATAGTTGGCAGTAATAAGGATGCTTTTCTGTAAAATCATATTGATATGACCCGTGAATTATTTGTAGATGACAGTTAGATTAGTCAGCTGGGAAACTCTGGGTTACCTCAGAGAGCTGAAGATATCGTGGACATGCTGACCTCGCTCTGTGGTGTACAGGTCCGTTTACCCTCATGATTAATATTCACAATAAAAATATTAGCCGAACATCATGAAGTCTGTATGTGTGTCATAGTTTCGAACAACCTTTGTACAGTTAAAGCAGTTACTACATGAGGAAACACCAACGTTATCTCTTTTATGCGTTTATACACAGGTCACACTGATGACTGAACAAAAACCCAAAGATCAGCTGTTAATCGAATTTATTTGCTCTCTCGCCTCCTTAAACATGTTTTTAATGTTAGTTATAATTCAGAATTGGCGACTGAAACACGTAGGACACATAAGAACATCAGGAAATAAAACCCTGATAAATATAACCTCAGTAAAAGAAGTCCGTGTCAGCGGGGGTTATTACAGCTGTGTACCGGGGCCTGAGCTTTGTCGGTGGTAATAACAGCTCGACTGCTTGCGAGGCGAGCGGGTCTATCCACGCTTTGCCGTGAGATTGGGCAGACATCTCCAAAATCATCGAAGCACTTTTACAAAGAGGCTGTATCTTGAGAAACCGACCAGACACATGAAGATTAAACCACTACATTCTCGGCTAAAAAAATATTAAAACTGTATTTGGTGACACACACAAACAGGGTTTTTCAAAGTTCAGTTCTGTTAGTTTCCACATGCTGGTTGTTGTGTGCTAAAAACAATGGCTACCAGGCCAAACCTCTGGCTAATACGGTGGGTTCTGTGTCGGGCTCGTAGCCGAAAACTAGCTTTACTTTGTTGTCTGGGTCAACTTTGCTTGCGAGAGACAGAGAGAGGCGTTGAAAGGCTGCTCCAACTGAACTTATTGTTTTTGGAGGAAAACACGAACACGGTGTACAGTCGAGTCTTAATAGCTTACTTACAACTGGGCTCGTCAGGCACTCTTCTTGGCTGCAGTGGTTATTATTATATTTACATGCTTCCAGCTCCCGTTTTTGCTCGATGACAGCTCGTACTTTTCCTTTGTCTCCCTCCCTCGCTCACAGACACATAACGTGTATGGCAGTCCATTCTCCCTGCAGCACGGACTACACTGCCTATGATGCTACATTCTTTAGAGCTATACCGGTAGCATTCTGCCTATTAGCTTAGCACAACAACAACAGGCGCTCTCTCACCCAGGAAACACGCAGAGAGAGAGAGCGTCACCCCGTAACCATGGCAACCGTAACGCTGCCGCCTGGAACAACAGAACGTAGCTGTCAAACAAACCCAAACAATCCTGACCCGCGACAATATGAAACAGGGAAGTACCGCCGTGTAATCCATTTATTTTAACAAAGTAACTGTATTCTAAATACCACCTTTTTAAACGGTAACTGTAACGGAATACAGTTACTCATATTTTGTATTTTAAATACGTAACGGCGGTACATGTATTCCGTTACTCCCCAACACTGACTACGACCAGGCACCTCGAGAAGAGCTGTAACATCCACTTGAATTTCTGGACCCCAAACAATCAATATCATTAACTTCACTTACCCATTGTTTTATTATTGCGGCTATAAAAATCTACTAAGAATGCAAAGGTTTGTACATTTTAGCCAACAAATGTTACACTTCTGGCCGCTGGTCTGAATCCTGGGTCCTCGGTCGATTAATAATAAAAACTGAAAAAATCAATTACTTTCTTTCCTCTGGTAAAAAGGTTTCTACACAGCAAACATTCCTTCACGATCAAACATGTTGCTGCCCCTCTCTTTACAGCAAAAATGAGAAAAGGTTGGTCTTTGCTATGCTCTGTGAACTCTGGCTCATGCTTTCATGGCTGTGCGTGAGCTCCATATAAACACGCCCGAGTCCTCAAAGTCTGACTCACTAGATCACTAGACTCACCCAAAGCACGCAATCTTCACAACTAGTGGGGAAGAAAGGTCATGGCTGTAAATAGCCATTTTATATCTTCTATTAAAAAAAATACATTTGTGGAATTTTAAGTCGGCGAATCTCAACCGAGGCAGTGGAAGAAGCCGCAGTTTTAAATATGCGGGAATGGATTGGCCAAACCCCGTGCAACCCAGCGTGGTGCCTGAACAAATCGGCCTCTGAAGTGTGGAAATCTGCAGTGCAAATGAATGGTGTTAATCTGGTGGGCTGAGTACAGCACACTCGCAGCGAGAACGCACTGTGAAATCTTGTTTGTTACCCTTTACTCTCTTTCAAACTCTTCAACCACCTTTTTCAAACGCACCTCTTCCCTGCATCCTCACTCAGCATCTTCTTTAGTCTGTTCTCCTTCCTCCTTCGTCCAACTTATTTCTCCCAAACTTTCAGTCTCGCTTCATCTGACTCGTCTCTCTCTTCACTCGTCTTTCACCAGCTCAAGTACTTAAAGCTTGAAACAAAACAGGCAGCATCCCGGCAGGGGGCTTTTAATTCACTGATGTGATTCCACATGCAACATTCATGGGACCTCCTGCAAAGATATGAGTAGACAGCTTAGATTTCCATTTAATTTAAATGTATGTGTTCAATTCTTTACAGAACAGACTGACTCCTGCAACAACCATGTGTTCATCCACGTGGCCTCATTTGAGTGATTCATATTAACCAGAGTTGGTTTCATTACAAGGAAACCTTGGCATTCTCTCCCAAGGCTGCTGTAGATATATAATTGGATGAAAATTATCCAGTGTCCAACAAATCTGTATGATTTGTGCTCAGTGTTGGGAAGGTTACTTTTATAATGTATCCCATTACAGAATACAGAATACATGCCCCAAAATGTATTCTGTAACATATTCCGTTACGTTACTCAATGAGAGTAACGTATTCGGAATACTTTGGATTACTTAATATATTATCATGCTGTTTACAACTACATGAATGTACTATTGCTGTGATTTATTACTGTTACTGAAGGTCCGCGGCTCCGAACCGTAGTAAAGGGACCTCTGGCTAATACGTTGGGTTCTGTGTCGGGCTCGTAACCGAAAACTAGCTTTACTTTGTTGTCTGAGTCAACTTTGCTTGCGAGAGACAGAGAGAGGCGTTGAACGGCTGCTCCAACGGAACTTATTGTTTTTGGAGGAAAACACGAACACGGTGTACAGTCGAGTCTTAATAGCTTACTTACAACTGGGCTCGTCAGGCACTCTTCTTGGCTGCAGTGGTTATTATTATATTTACATGCTTCCAGCTCCCGTTTTTGCTCGATGACAGCTCGTACTTTTCCTTTTTTCTCCCTCCCTCGCTCACAGACACATAACGTGTATGGCAGTCCATTCTCCCTGCAGCACGGACTACACTGCCTATGATGCTACATTCTTTAGAGCTATACCGGTAGCATTCTGCCTATTAGCTTAGCACAACAACAACAGGCGCTCTCTCACCCAGGAAACACGCAGAGAGAGAGCGTCACCCTGTAACCATGGCAACCGTAACGCTGCCACCTGGAACAACAGAACGTAGCTGTCAAACAAAACCCAAACAGTCCTGACCCGCCACAATATGAAACAGGGAAGTACCGCCGTGTAATCCATTTATTTCAACAAAGTAACTGTATTCTAAATACCACCTTTTTAAACGGTAACTGTAACGGAATACAGTTACTCATATTTTGTATTTTAAATACGTAACGGCGGTACATGTATTCCGTTACTCCCCAACACTGTTTGTGCTTGTGGTGGAGTCACTTCACAGTATCAACAGGCCTTGTGAACACTGAGGTCACGACTTCATAACCTTTGCTTTCTTGACAGTAAAACATGTTACAGGAGCCTGTGGAGCAGGGGTGGAGGAACTCCAGGCCTCAAAGGCCGGTGTCCTGCAGGTTTTAGATGTGTGTTTGATCCAACACAGATGATTCAAATGGCTAAATTACCTTATCTTGAAGTTTTCCAGAGGTAATTTGATTGTTTGTCAGATCATTCCATCAAAAATGCTCCAACACCTCAAACATGACGGAGAGGTCCAGTTCAATGTTTCAAACTAGCAGAGGTGAGGTCGAGCAAATATCTGCCCATGGGGGCTTGTTGGACTGTTGGGGTTTTCCCTCTATTATTGTTGGGTCTTTACATTACGATATAAAGCTCCTTGAGACGACTGCTGTTGTGATTTGTTGCTATATCGACAAAATTGAAAATCTTTTTTATTCAAGGCTAGCCCTACTAGCATCCTATTGCAAGATGGCACCCATGCTGGTTAAGTGTTGTTCTGAAGGAAATAAATAACAAATAGTCTCACTAGCAAAGGATCCTACCTCCTCCTCCACCCATCACATTTAAAATTGAGCAATCATGTTGCATCCATTGCCGTTCTTTGTATCTCACCTAAATACAGCAAGTCCTGAAACAAAAATCTTGTGATTCATGAGATAAAAGGCCAGAGGTCCTCTGGTCTGATGTCCATTATCTCTGTTTCCTGGTGCAAGCAGCTTTCTTTTTCATCTTAGTCTCCTTCAGCAGCAGTTTCTTTGCATCAGTTCGATCGTGAAGGTCTGATATATGCAGTCTCCTCTCAACAATTGATGTTGAGATGTGTCTGCTACTTGAACTCTGGGAAGCATTGATGTGGGCTCTAATCTGAGATGCTGTTAATTAGCGATTACTGAGCCATCTAACCCTGATAAACTTTTTCTCTGCAGCACATCTCTGTCTTTCTTCCTTTGGTCAGCCCTAATGAGAGCCCATTTCAACTCATCATTTGATGATTTTTGCGACTCCACTTAAGGAATGTTAAGAAGTTCTTTACTATTTTTAAGTCTGAAGTCTTTGCATTTCTTCAGTTTAAGTTTTTTTAGTTAGTTGGGTGGTTCTGGACAAACAGAATTTGAATCACTTACCTTGACACAAAACAAATAAATTCTCTCCAGTGAGTTAAAAAGTCAAGAAATTCTACCAGTACACTGAAAACCTTTCCAGGAGATGATTCGTGAAGGTGGTTAAAATATTGTGACATTGTCCAAAGCTGTTATCAAGGAAAACAGTATCCAGTTTGAAGAATTTGGGTCAATGATGCCCAACTGCTCTTAAGTCTTAGTTTCTTTCTAATTGTTGGGTAACTTAGTCCTGTTATTTTCCCTCACCAGTATTTGTGGTAACAATTTTTTTTCTATTTGCATGTCAGGTAGTTTTTCCCAGACAAGCACGTCTTCCCACTTGATTCTGCAATATTTCTATTTTGGTTATCCAGCCCAGCAATCAGTACAGTTCCATTAATTTATGAATCAGAATATCTGAAACAAGTGCATATTTATTGTTTGTTTGTTTAATCCAGAATTGCTAAATCTTCCTTCAGCACATGAAATCATAGAAGATCATATTAACTTCATATAAACAGGCCTAACAAACATTGGAAAAAAATCACTCAAATGTCAGTCCTGTTTTGCATTTGCCTACTCCTGCCCTGTTTTAACCTTTTCCCTTCTCCAGGGCCCTAACATAGAGAAATACCTCTGTAGACTACCCAGAGATCACATCAGAGCTGACATTCAGACACTTGTAACACTTAGTTAAAAATGTGAAGTCTTTTTTTTTGTCATTCGAGAGCAACCGTTTTGACATTTCAAAGGAGAACACTTCAATCAAACTAGTGACAACATAACCAGTGGTTCGGCCTGCAAAACAATCTAGTTTGTGTTACTATTTGAAGAATGCTCGTGAGTATTTTTGTGTTCTCTTACACATTCATGTGTTCAGTACCTGTGGAAAATGTTCTGAATTAATAGGCCTTGACTGGATCTTGGCTGCAGTGCTGCATTTAGTCTCACTAAATCCTCTTGAGCATTATTGTAGATTTGAGGATTAGAATGTGGTAAATGGCTTAAAATATTGGCAATACTTGCTATTCAAGTCCAGTATAATGGTGTTAATGTTGGTAGTAAAATCCGCCATTGAGCATGAGTCTGTAGCGGTGGAAATACTGCTATTCATTACAGCAGAGCGCAGAGTTACATTTGTTGTAAATGTTAGGCAGGTTTAATACCACTAAATTCAAGCATAGCTTTACTTTTTAAGGTCAGTTGTCCTCTGTCTTTGTTGAATTAACAATTCTTTCAAAGTGTTTTAGTAATACTTCAAGTTCAGGATCCCTATGCCTTATACTGCTTTTATTAATTACTAAATATAACTTGGATCTTGTAATCGCCTCTGATTTGACCATTTGTTTCTTTCCCTGACTGAGAAGCTGAGACATAACCCTACACCTACACATCCTTGCTTCTAAACAGAATGGACTTAACAGATTAAACTGACCATTTCATTTAATATTTGATACAGGTCCAATTTTATTAAAATTGGATGAATGATTGAGGAAAAAATGGCTATCTGAAACACAATGGACTACAAGATGTTTCTTATCAAAATGCAGGTGATTTACACACTGGGAATGGGTGATAAAATGTCTTATTGCATATTCAGAAATTATATTTTTGTAAAAAATAAATAAATAAATTTGCTTTTAATTTAGCTTACAATTAACAGTTTTCAGAAGTTATCTGCTTTGGAGATTAAAAATGTGTAATTTCTTATTGATTTTGATGTGCTGAATTCAAATATGATATAAAATGTCAGGCACTTGTAGAAGACGTGCAAGGGTTATTTGCATTTCAGTGGTGCAACTTCAATTCTATGCTATTTCATTTTTAAACTGCCAAATCACAACAGCAGTCACCAGTCATCAGAATGCTTTTTTCTATGCAACAGTTTAAAATTTAACTTCACATGTACTTTGTAGCCCTCCAGATTTCCTCTTCCTAGTAAGAGTGTTAAATCCAAGGTTACGGTGGAGGTCAAAAGTTCATATATAGCCAAAATTGTAGAAATTCAAAAATAAATGACAGTTTCTTTTCACGGTTTATACAGTGCTATATTTTTCGTGTTGTCTCACGAGCATTTTGACTGAAGACGAGCACAAGAAAAATGTTTTTTTCCTCTTCCAGCGCAATGTAAAATGTGCTATTGTTAGGGACATCATAGTGTCCAGAATGACTTCCAGTAAAGAAAAAGTGTCCTCAGAACACAAGGGTGATTCCCTCCAGTGAGACATCACAGCTGCCTGAGTGGTGGCCCAGGAGAAGCCATGACAGAAAATAAATTGCATCTTAGAGAAGATGGCAACAGGTAGGTGCTCCAGGTGACACGGGTTTGTCCTGAAAGATTGTGGTTGGGTTTTAAAATGTAAAATCAACATCATTCAATACAGGAACCCTGACGGCAAGGTAAATAGCATGAAAGTGAGAGGACACAAAGTTACTGGCTTACAGCAGTGGCATAAATCTATGGAGGGTAAACAGCATAGAGTAGAGGACAGGTACAGAGTGCATTATGAGTACTATAGTTACATGACTAAAGGATGTTTTGGGGTCCTCAGTCCCAACTATAGGCTTCATCAAAAAGGAAAGTTTTAAGCCTGATGATAAAAACTAGACTAGTATTGGAGGATATGAATGTTACGGACAATCGGCTGATATTCAATTCAATTCAATTCAATTTTATTTATATAGCGCCAAATCACAACAAAAGTCACCTCAAGGCGCTTCATAGATACAGAGAAAAACCCAACAATCATATGACCCCCTATGAGCAAGCACTTTGGCGACAGTGGGAAGGAAAAACTCCCTTTTAACAGGAAGAAACCTCCGGCAGAACCAGGCTCAGGGAGGGGCGGGGCCATCTGCTGCGACCGGTTGGGGTGAGAGTAGGAAGACAGGATAAAGACATGCTGTGGAAGAGAGACAGAGGTTAATAACAGATACGATTCAATGCAGAGAGGTCTATTAATACATAGTGAGTGAGAAAGGTGACTGGAAAGGAAAAACTCAACGCATCATGGAAATCCTCCGGCAGCCTACGTCTATTGCAGCATAACTAAGGGAGGATTCAAGGTCACCTGGTCCAGCCCTAACTATATGCTTCTGGATTTAACAGGAAGCCAATGAAGGGAAGCCAAAACAAGAGAAATATGCTTTCTCTTTCTAGTCCCTGTCAGGACTCTTGCTGCAGCATTTTGGATTAACTGAAGGCTTTTCAGTGAGTTTTTTGGACATCCTGATAATAATGAATTACAGTAGTCCAGCCTGGAAGTAATAAATGCATGAACTAGTTTTTCAGCGTCACTCTGAAACAGGATATTTCTCATTTTAGAGATGTTGCGCAAATGGAAGAACGCAGTCCTACATATTTGTTTAATATGTGCGTTGAAGGACATGTCCTGGTCAAAAATGACTCCAAGGTTCCTCACAGCGTTACTGGAGGCCAAGGTAATGCCATCCAGAGTAAGAATCTGGTTAGATACCATATTTCTGAGCTTTTCAGGGCCGAGTACAATAACCTCAGTTTTATCTGATTTAAGAAGCAGAAAGTTAGCGGCCATCCAGGTCTTTATGTCTGTAAGACATTCCTGCAGTTTAACTAATTGGTGTGTGTTATCTGGCTTCATGGACAAATAGAGCTGGGTGTCATCTGCATAGCAGTGAAAATGTATGCTATGTCTTCTAATGATGCTGCCTAAGGGAAGCATGTATAATGTAAACAGATATGGGAGAAACCTGATCAGTACTATTATTCCAGTGTTTTGGGGCCACTGGGAGCTTTTTGGAGAGTAACTGAAAGCATCCGGAAGAGTAACTACAGTTGCCCAGCCTAAACATAATAAATGTATAGACTAGTTAACTTCAACTTACAGTACTGCAATAACAGTGTGATTGGCAATATTATAGTTTTTAATGGGACTGAGTCATATCTCAAATCTGTGTAAGCTGGTCACTGCAAAACATCCAAATATGAGCAAATAACTGCCCCACTTTCACTCCACATAGTCATGAAAAACCTTCCACTTTCTTCACACTTTCTTTCATGCATGGCTGTCAAGGAGTTTGATGGCAGTCATTGAGGTTGCTAAGGGATTTGTATCACTCTTGTAAAGCCTCTATAGCATGTCGAGTTAACAATGAACTGCAACTGTGAAGAAAGAACAAGGATGCTAAGAATATAATCCTGGTTCCTATAGGAGCAGTAGGACAGCAGCCACACTCTACAGTGCCTACAGGTGATAGACAATGCAAAGTGTGTACATTGGTTATGTAATGTTTGCGTTTGTGCGACAGGATTCAATGTACCTCTAGGAAGCAGTACACGAGCATGTGCTGGTACATGTGCTTCATCTCTTTCCGTCTCCGTTATCAGATGTGTTTTTACAGGTGAATCTTACATAACTCCACCAGCTGAGTCCAGCAGTCTCCACTGACAGGCATGTGGGAGCAAGATATAACCTCATAAACTCGGCATGGGTTGCATTTAAAAAGTGGGTACGCCAAGCAGAGAAGCTTGAGGACAAACAAGGAAAACACATTAGTTCTCTCTAATTAGCCAAACATGACAGTATTCAAACAGAAGGCTTTTACGCTTGATAAACGAATCTATTCAGTCTATAAATTTCTCATTCCATTTCATTTACAAAGCTCCATACATCATCACTTAAACATAAAAGTACACATTTGAATTAGAGCTCCTTTGTCACGGCTAACCAAGCTTTAAAAACAGTACATACTCAGCTGCCTTTAAGCAGCTGCGTTTTAATTGTTGAGTGGGAGCTGCACCTCGCATACAGAGAACATGTGGAAAAGAGGAAATATCAGGGTCAACATACTTACTGCTGATGGATGTGTGGTGTGCATTAAGGCAGTAGCAAAGTTGAAGAGGGGTAAAAGGGCAGAGGTGTGTGACAAGACAACTGCTGATAAATACGCAGTTTAACACTCTAACACACTATCCCAGAATTAAACCAGGTCTAAATAAAAAAAAAAAAAGCAGTGAGTATCACTACAAAGATTAACCCACAGTGGTCCTCATACCAGTTTGATATCAGCAAACACAGAGAGCATACACTGATAGACACCACAGCCATGCTATCATTGCAAACACTGATAACAGCATAAATCGAATTAAATCGGAACTTGATGAGACCTTTCGAGTATCACTAGAAATATTATAAGCAGTCGTCTCCATACCACAGTTTGCTATCAGTAAACACCGACGGCATTCATTGATAGCATAGCACATCCATGATAGCAGTGTATAAACGATAGTTTAGCACAGTGGTCCCCAACCCCCGGGCCTCGGACCGGTACCGGTCCGTGAGTCGTTTGGTACCGGGCCGCGAGAGTTGAGGCTCAGGTGTCAAATGTATGGTTTTCAGGGTTTTTATCGGTTTTCAGCGTTATTTTGTTATCGTTTTTATAGTTTACTCGGTTTTCCTTGGTCTTTTCACGTGTGTTATGAATAAATTTTCTTTTTTTCGGTACCGGTACTAGTTTTATTTTGTTGTATTTATCCGCGACACCTTAAAGGCCAGTCCATGAAAATATTGTCGGGCATAAACCGGTCCGTGGCGCAAAAAAGGTTGGGGACCGCTGGTTTAGCATATATTAGCACAGGTATCAATAAAGGACTACCGTATTAAACACTTTTACTAACCTCAGGCAGATGGACAGGCGCTCTGCAGGTGGGATTGAGCGCCTGTAGTTGGTGTCTAGGCAGGCGATGCTTGGACCAACGCGGGACAGCAGGTCCTCAAACTGGGCGAGGGAAAGACGGTGATATCGCTGAAATCGGCCGTCGTCCAGGCGCAGCTCCTGGAGCAAATGGTGAAACTCACCAGACTGCTCACGCGTCTGGAGGACCTGATGGACCCAGGTACGGCGAGGACGTCCTTAACGCCCTGCTCTGCTCTCCACAGTAAATAGAAACGCTAGCTCGACAGCTGCCATCTAGCAAAGATACCGCTCTGGCACAACATCCTCCCACATCCCTCCCACATTTCCGGTTCACGCGTGTCAAAATATGCAATTTTGAGGCGCGATGGATTTTTCTTGGACACGCGTCGAGGTGTGAATGTGCACGCGTCAAATTAGGGGCGTTTGGGGCGTTTTCGCTCGCGTCTATCGCGTTCGGTGTGAACACACCGTAAAGCTACTAAAATGTTGACAACACTCATCTCTCCAAGTATGTTAGCATGCTAACATGTTAGCATGTTAATATCTTGCTAATTACATCTTGTATATACTATACTTCTTCCCAATGGGTGTGCTAATCTGTCCGAAACTGTGCAGATACATTGTCACACATTCAGCAAATACTAACATCTATATTTGAGGATATGAAAAGTGGCAGGTTAGCCTTCTTAGACTGTGAGATTTCCATCAGTAATGGGGGACATCTAAAAGCTGACGTGTACCGGAAACCTACACATACGGATCAGTATCTAAGGTTTGACTCTCATCATCCACTGGAGCACAAACTGGGTGTCATCAGGACGCTACAACACAGAGCGAACACCATCCCCACTGACACAGCGTCCAGGGAGGCAGAAGAACAGCACATCAAAAAGGCCCTGAGTAAATGTGGTTATCCCAGCTGGACTTTTGTCAAAGCTGGAAAGGCACCTAAAGAAAGCTCCAGCCGATCCAGGAGAGAAGGACAACCGCTGCCCAAGTGAAAACCTGTAGTGATCCCATATGTGTCAGGAGTATCGGAACAGTTGAGACGCATTTTTTTCTAAACACCGGGTCTCTGTGGCTTTTAAACCCCAAAACACGCTGCGCCAAAAATTGGTCCACCCCAAGGATCGGGTCCCCCGACACAAACAGAGTAACATAGTGTACGCTGTTAAGTGCCGGGAGGATTGCCGGGATTTATATATCGGGGAAACCAAACAACCTCTGGCGAAGCGGATGGCACAACACAGAAGAGCTACCTCGTCAGGCCAGGACTCTGCAGTCTATTTACACCTACAGGCCAGTGGACACTCTTTCAAGGATGAAGATGTACACATCTTGGACAGGGAAGAACGCTGGTTTGAGCGCGGAGTCAAGGAGGCCATTTACATGAAAAGGGAAAGACCATCTCTGAATCGAGGAGGGGGCCTAAGGGTACATCTTTCGCAATCTTACACTGCTGTGATTGCAGCCATTCCCCAACTCTCTGTGAATGGTACTCATGGCCAATGATCAGTGGTCTTTGATCAGTGGGTTTTGGTCAGTGGTTGTTGATCAATGGTCATGAGAATTTGCATAATTATGATTAAGGAACTGACCTCACAGCCCATTGTTCCTTCAGTGGTGCTGGTTTCAGTCATTATTCAAATGTACTGTTTATAAGATTGGGGAAACCTGCAGTCAGCTGAGACTGAAGAAGTCACTTGGATAAGTGACAAAACGTTTCTCCCAGAAAACGCTACGTCCAGATGAACAGAATCAACTTTTGGAGACTAACATCTATATGTTTTTCAAAAAAGTTTTGATACAAATCCCAATTCTTGATTTTCCGAATGCGATGTTGCGATCGCTGTTTGCTTTTATTTCCTGTGTCACACTCAACATTTATCGCCCAGAGGTAACTTAACGGTCACCAATAGTATCCTCAACAGAATTGCAGCGTCAGAAATGAAATGATGGTGAGCACTGTTTCCACTCAGCAAGAAGGTCATGGGTTTGATGCCTATCTGGTTCTTCCCATGTTTATGTGGGTTCTCCCCGGATACTCCAGCTTCTTCTTACAGTAACAAAGACATGCAGTTGATAGCGTTAGGTCAACTGGTGATCCCAAAAAAGTTGATTCTGTTCATCTAGACGTGGGGTTTTCAGAGGGAGAAACATTTCGTCACTCAACCGAATGACTTCTTCAGCCCATAGGTGTAAATTGTTATCTGTCTCTCTGGAATGTGGTAAGTCTCAAATACTATAGAGATGTAACATAGGTGGTTGTCTAGGCAACAAAAACAGGGGGCGTGGGTATTTAATTTTGCCATGTAGCTACATGAGAAACTGGGACTGTTATGTAGGGCCCTCGACAACGGTCCCAGTTTCTCATGTATCCTCTTGGCAAAGTAAAAACAACAACCTCCTTGCAACTAGCAGTAGCATAGGTTTCCTGGTGGTCATGCAAAATGACAAGTAGCTGCAGTCGAGCATGCAACATCCTCTGGGCGACCACCTTTGATTGCACAGGTAACTCATTCAGAAAACGCCTGCCTGAACAGCTGTAGTCTGTTTGAGAGTGACTGCATCTGTCTGAGGCAAAGGTTTGCAAACACTTGTTGCCTAATTTATAAATGCAAACAGATATAAATGTGAATATGTTCCAGTCAATCTTAATCATTCTGTGCCGATTTGACAGTGTATGTAATGAGGTCATTTTCTATGAGCTATAAAAATGCGTATGTCTTCGTGTAAAAGCTCTTGCCTTGTATCTTCCAAGCTACTTTTCTAATGAAGTATTTAAAGGAACACCAGCGTCTCCATCCACCTCTTCTCCACTTTATTTAGAAAATCCTTAATCCTTCTGACAATAGACACAGCTGCCCCCTAACTGCACATCTACCTCCCGTGACTCAACAATTGCTGCATAGGACCATCATGCTCATTCACTGCTTTCTCTGTGAGGACTGATTTAGTCTGCAGAGGACCTTTTCATGTCAAGCGGGATTATATTTTCCTGAAAAGGAACAGACACGTTATCGTTAGTCAATGGTGAGATGATAAGTAAAACTCCATGAAAAGAAAACAGTCCGTCTTGCGTTTTTACTCTAAATTGTTTTCACAGGACTTTAAGCTTATTTGTGAAGGTCTGTAATGATTGTAAGACCCCCAGGTTTTGAAGCTTTTAAAGTATGAGGCCATGGAAAAAATTGAGGTTTGCCTTGAAATAGCCAGGATATGGCACAATGAGACAGAGAGAAAGATTTGGTGCGAAGCACTGAAAAGAACTGTGGCGATAATCCAGTGTCTTGCTGAGAAAAATATGGCCCACACACCGATTCTACCACCAAACCAATGGCAAATTCTTGAGCGAACCAGAGCCAATAGCCAAAGTTGATCCTCTTTTTTAAAAGTAGCACATAGAGCCAAGCAGAAAACATACAACATGCCAAAAAAAACCAATACGACATCAACTGATAACTGCCGTAAGGGGAATAATTGCAGAGGCACAAGCAATGATATCAATCTAAAGTTTTTAGCTTTTTAAGCGTTAATGGTGACACTAGATAAAGCTGCTGTGTGATCAATGATTACAGTTTATTCTGACGGACAGCATGACGGCATATTGTCGAGATTGTCTGGACTAAATTGGTGCACAATATTGCCAAGGAGTGATTAACACAGACACACAATGAACAGCTGACAGACTATAAATATATGCAAGCTGTTGAGAAATCAAGTGTCAAGGTAGAAGCATCTCTTCAATTAGCTCAGCAGTTTGCCAAATTATTGCACTACACAGCAATCAAGCGGGTGCCTCACGTTCACAGCAGATCTTGAGGTTTTATCCTCTGATGCCTGATTTTTCCGACTGAAGCGCTCTCCATTGTAATAAACCAGATGAGGTGTACTGTACCAATAAGGTATCACAAAGGATTTATTTTGACATTGCAGCCTCCTTCTAAATCCAAATTAGTTTGGCTTTTCACTTTGAAATGAATGCACCCCATACCAGTCTATTCAAATTTCTAGTGATACATCTGTAAACACACAGAAGGAGAGATTTTCCTTTTTCTCAAGGTTTAATCCTGCCTTGACAAGTGAGGGTTTGTTTTTTTTTTTTTAGTTAAATATTCAGCAGTGTTACTTTCTGAAATAAACCACACAAATAATATTTTTTGAAATGAGAAATATAATTTTGTCATTTTCAATTCAAATGAGCCAGTGCCTTGGAGCATTCCTGTACTCCAAAGGAATAAGTGAGGTGAAACAAATTAAAAATACATATTAGCTGAGTGGGCTGGCTGACATTTTTTTTTACCAAGCCTACTTTTGGGCCTCTAAATTCTTAGATACACTCTGAATTTTCTCAGTGATTAAAAGAGTCTGAGATGTTGCTGCATTTCCTCGCTGTTAGCAAAAAGAGAAGAAAATGAGAAACTTTTCCTTTATACCCCAATTTGTAGCACCACTGAAGCACCATTTATGAGTCCTTAAAGGTAAGGCATGTAAAATCTCACCGCTAGATATCAGTACATTGCAGTCAGTTGAGTTGTGTTTTCTTACCTCTCATAATTCAAGTGCAAAATCCTAGCTATGGTGACCACTTTAGGACAAACAACTCTGTAGGGAGTGTAGCCTGTCAGTCCGCTGTTTACCTCAGCTGTCAATATGCTAGGGGTCCACATCTGTTTACTTTGGAGGGGGCTATAAAACCTTTTCCGCTCTGCTGTTTTTGCTACTGCTAGCTCCTGTTAGCTGCTGTTAGACCAACTTCAAAGAAAGTTTCACTAACATTGTTAGACTCTGACAAATAAGCTCTTTTAAAATGTGAGAATATAATCAGACTGTTTTATGTTTCTATTTAAAGAAAAGTTTTTAATATTAGGACACTCTAGCTTAATTTTAGCTAGCATAATGTTAGCTTATAGCTAACTACTGTTGTTTAGCTTGCTTGTTGTTAGACGGGAGGGTCACATGGTTTATCTGCTGACAACAAGTAATTGTGACAATTTCAGGAATAAATAAGTATGTTTATGCAAATGTTCATGTGTTAGAACCCTGGC
The DNA here is from genome assembly GCF_963576455.1 of Neolamprologus multifasciatus. Taxonomy (NCBI): domain Eukaryota; kingdom Metazoa; phylum Chordata; class Actinopteri; order Cichliformes; family Cichlidae; genus Neolamprologus; species Neolamprologus multifasciatus. The sequence continues at coordinate 33,942,585 of NC_140455.1, forward strand.
TTTAGTTCAGGATATGAGGCGGAAGAAGATGAAGAATAACCAGCATGTTTAAAAGTATTTTGTTGATGTCCGCTCCACCAGTTTCTTCCCTCTACTTTGAATACAGTCTATTATTATCCCTCCATCACATTGGGCTGAACAATCTTGAAATCACCACCAATCCCTAAAATCACCACATCCATGAAATGCAGCAGCAGTTTAGCCCTTTTCTGAAATTCAAATGAAGATTAATCAAAGCTGCTAACAAGGCAGCTTCTGTAACAAGCCCTCTAAAGTCTCTGTGAATCACTGCTCCGTGAGAGAGGCAGGAGAGGATGAAGAGGAGATAATGGGACTAAGTAGTGTCATTTTAGGCCAGGTCATTGTGTGTATTTTGGCTCTCCGGAACACAGCGGCTTAGTGAGTAATTGTGACCCACTGTAATATAGGCCCGATGGTTAAAGCTTTTTACATCCGTTATGTTTTTAATAGAAAATGTGGGGAATTCATTTACTTTTTCCAAAAGAGTCTAAGAGAATTCAGAGGTAGCCAACAAACCATGTCATTTGTATTTTATTTTAATGGGAAAGGTGACTAAATGCAGACATGCTGCTGATTGTACAAACCAAAAACATTGAAATCAGACACGTTATTTTACCCTTTTTTCTTTTTAGACACATCATGTTAAAAAATATGCTTGATATTTTTTCCCTGAGGGCAGCAGAAACTCTAGTCCACAAACAGATGCTCAAATTTAGCAGTTACAGGGCAGTAAGTAATAATTTATTTGGAATAATGATCTGAAACACCCGTCATTTACTTTTTAGCTCTCTTACTGGTTTCTAAAAACTCCTTAGACCTAACCTTGCTGTCCAGTTTCCACCAGCTAATTTCTGTGTGTATTTGTTATATGTTGCTGGTAGTGTAAATGGCAGATTGTATATCCATTTTTGTCTTTTTTGCACAAAACTAGAGCTCATAACAAATAGGAGTTTTCAGTCAGACAGCCAAATAGTGAGCCAAAACTTGAGGGGAGCTGAAGGTTTGAGTAATAATCATCTGAACTTTTATAACCACAAGCGATCCCATCACATTATGAAATTGTTTGTGAATTCTCATTTGATATTTGATTCATTTTTTTTTCAAAGTGATTCATAACAACCTCTTTACTTAAAAAGATTACCCGCTATACCTAAATAACCTCCTACATTTCCGTCTGACTTACAGTGAGCCAAACACAATTTCTTTCACTTTTAAAATGTCATATTTTACTCTTGATAGAATGACAACGTGACAAAATCGTGTTTTTCTATTATCCTTCAGCAGTGCTTTTGTTGCTGATGCTTGCACTCGGTGCCTCCGGGGCGTTGTGTGTCTGCAGTTTGAAGGACTGAAGAAGGGTAAATGCTGTGCTGTTAACTGTGTCTCTTTTTATTATTTTTATTCTGTCCAGCACAGTTGAAGAGACACAAAAGTAATTTTCCCAGGAGTTACAGTGCCATCAAGCTGATATTTTCTTTAGCTATGTTTTGAAAAAATGAACAGTGCTGAGTTTGTCTAATCAATATGAAACCATAGTTTCCTGGTCTGTAAAATTAAGCCAATGCACAATTGCCTTAATCGGCATTCTTTCTGATGAACTCATTAAACACATTTCTAGGTTTATATTTCTAGGTAAATATTACAAAACATCCATATGTACACACACAAGCAGACTCTTATATACACTTGTCTATACAAGTATATATGTACACGTACATATGCACATGCATATACATGCATATGTATATACCCCCAAACCATGGAGAGCTTTAAAAAGAAATAATAAAACCTTGATATCAATTCTGTATTTAACTGGCAGCCAACGTAAAGATGCGAGCATCGGAGTAATACTCTCTCTCCTTCTGGTACCTGTCAGTAGATTTGCAGCTGCATTTTGAACAAGTTGCAGGCAGGACAGGCTTGACTGACAAGCGCCTAAATAGAGAGAGTTACAGTAATCAAGACATGATGAAATGAAGGCATAACGGTTTCCAGATCTTTAGATGACAAAATAGTTTGACTTTAGAAATGCTCCTAAGCTGGAAAAAACTGTCACGAACAACTGAGTTTTTTGTTCGTCCAGCTTAAGGGTAGAATCAAAAATGAAGACAAGATTTTTAACATGGGGATGTACATTAGCTGATAGTGGGCCCAAGTAACGAGTAAAGTAAGGGATTACTATCGCAAAAACGGTAATTAGATTACTGTTACTTTCCCGTAGGAACGCTGCGTTACTGTGTTACTAAAACTGTGATTTTTTTGCGAGAATGTCTCATGACAGTGACCTAAGTGCGACGTTCGTGACAACAGCTGTGTACAGAGCAACAATGGATAATATATTGAGTGCGGAGAGAGTATGAGCGTGCAGCGTTTAAAGTGTGGAAGTACTGACCTTACTTTGAGTTTGGCTCCATAAAAAGTGTCAAAAACATTAGTGTCCGTTGTGCGTGGGAAGAAAACTTCTTTTTACAGCAAAAAAACCCCCCCTAAACTTCCAAGCAAGCACCGAGTGCGCAACGAGGTAATGGAAAATTCACAGAGAAACTCGCGGATTCTTCCACCGCACACCTGCACCAGGGTAAACCTCCGCCTACCCTACTCCTGCTTTACAGGTGAAAATAGAGCAAAAGGACCGCTGAGTCTTTGACTTTATTTATTTTCTGCTGTGTTTTACTTGGATCTATTTGAAAGACTGAGTGTAAACACACACAAAAAAAAAAATAATTATTTTATTTTATGTGCTGGAATGTGCAGAAAATAGGTTTAAATATTAAACAAATTTCTTCCAGTCAGAGAATGTTGCATATAATTAAATTTTTGCTTGATGCATAAAGTTAAAAGATTAAAACTAATAAAACACATTTTAAAAAGAGACTTTTCCATTTGATTACATTTTGTATGATGGATGATGCAGAAAAAGTAGAATTGGGCTGAAAGATCTATCGCTTTATCACCTATTCAGGTTGTAAATCGTGTTTTTAAAAAGTAACTAAGTAACTAAGTAATTAATTACTTTTGAAAATAAGTAATCAGTAAAGTAACGGGATTACTTTTTGGGGGAAGTAATCAGTAATTAGTTACCGATTACTTTTTTCAAGTAACTTGACCAACACTGGGCCCCAAGTAATTTCTTGTGAGACTAACAGAGTCTTGGTTGCCAAAAATTACAATGTCAGTTTTGTCATGGTTTAGTTTGAGAAAGTTCAGAGACAGCCAGCATTTTATGTCGCTAAGACAATCTGAAACTTTATGCAATGTACTATCAGCACCTGATTTTAGAGAGAGATAGAACTGTGTATCATCTGCATAAGAGTGATAGGAAATCTGGTGTTTCTGAAAAACAGAGCCTAATGGGAGCATGTATAGGGAGAATAAGATATCCCAGAATAGAGCCCTGAGGTATTCCACAAGCAAGTGTAGCAGGGGAAGAGTATTTGTTACCCTGCATCACTTCAAAATGGGTCTTGAGTTGGACTTGAAGACACATTTTAGTCTTGTATGGGGTTCCTGCATCCATGTGTATATCTTAGTATAAATGATCATAGCATAGCTTATGTCTGTTCCCTAACTCCTCCTAGACATCAATCTGGATGACACTTACTATATAAACTGACTTGGGTACCAGGATTATCAATATCTACACCAATCAGGCATAACATTATAACTAGGGATGGGTATCAAAACCCGTTTGCGTCACAACCATGCATTATGGTAATAAGGCAAGCCGATGGAGAGGGTGTGATGCATTGAGTAATGTGCTCCTGGGAAACCTTGGGTCCCACCATCCATGTGGATGTTACTTCGACATGTACCACATGCCTAAGGATTGTTACGTCCTTCCATTTATACAGTATTTGCTGATGGCTGGATTCAGCAGGATAATGCTCCCTGCCACAAAGCAAAAACGGTTCAGGAATGGTTTGAGGAGCACAATGATGAATTTAATGTGTCGATCTATGGAGGACCCACCTCACAACTTCCAGGACTTCAGGGGTCTGTTACATCTTGGTGCCAGATACCATAGCACAGCTTCAGGGGTCTAGTGGAGTCCATGCCTTGATGGGTCAGGGCTGTTTTGACAGCAAAAGGGGGGGGGGGGGGGCAACAAAACATTAGGCAGGTGGTCTGTCTGTGAAGGTTCTCAGTCATCCAGGTCATCGTAGTCAAAGGAGCTTGCAAAGAAAAGCGTCTGGACTTCTTTAAGTTACTTGAAGACGTTTCACCTCTCATCCGAGAAGCTTCTTCAGTTCTAAGGTCAAATGGTGGAGAGTCCCAGATTTAAACCTAGTGGGAGTATCCCCCCACAGAGGGACAAAAGGACCCCCTGATGATCCTCTAATCGCCTTAGCCAAGGTGTGGAACTGGGTGTGGGTCCCAATCAGCCAGAGTTTCGGGTGAGGGTGAGGTGTAGGGATGGGTATCGAAAACCGGTTCTTGTTGAGAACCGGTTCCCACTGTTTCAATTCCTTGGAATTGTTTGCCATTTTTGCAAACGATTCCCTTATCGATTCCAGTCGCCCCGAATGACGTCACCACGTTGCGGAGCCTCATTTACCTGGCAGGAAACATGGCGGCTCAAATGCTAAAAAGTTTGGTTATACTTTACGAGAACGGATGACAACAGGGCAACTTGCAATACTTGCAAAGTAGATATTTCATTTAAGGGAGGAAACACTACGAATATGCAAAAGCATTTGCTCACAAAACACACGATAACCTTAAATGAATGTCGTGTTTTTAATTCCGCTCTGGACTCGTGAATCTCAACCCAGCAGCAGCGGTAACGTTTGCACGTCCTCTCCCGTTAATGAGGCAGGTAAATAATAAACTAACAGTGCATATTATGTTAGCGCGATCTGCCTTATTACAAAACCTGCCATTACTGTGCATTTAGGTGACCATGATGAGAGAGACAGACAGAGTCTGGCTGGCTCAGATGCTGGCAGTTCTTGCTACAGTCTACTGGTAGCGTCTCCTTTCAGGCCAGGATAGACAAATGTCACCGAGCAGTGACTAAGTTTGTGGTAAAAGGCTTGAACCCATTTGCCACAGCAGATGCCCCCGATTTTCGGTAAGTGAATGTGTTTAATTGTAGGCAGGAACATTACTGGATATTCTTGTGTAATTGCTACAGAAGAATATTTATTTTATTATTTTACATTCACAATTTTTTTTCCTGGGGACCCTGTGACACCCCATTAAAGAGCCGTAGGTTGGATCTGTTAAGATCTCACTGTTGGGTTTGTAAGGCCATGTTACTCCTAAATTTCTATCTTGTTCAAAGAGAAGATATAAAACAAAGATCTAAGCTAATTGACCTTAGTGTTCTCCTTTTTAAAAAAAAATAAAAAATCGATAAGAGAATCGATAAAGAATCGAATCGTTAAACAGAATCGAAAATGGAATCGGAATCGTGAAAATCTTATCAATACCCATCCCTAGTGAGGTGGTCACAATCTTATCCCTGATTGGTATATATAAATTTGGGGAATTATTTTTAGAAGGCTGAAATCCTTACAAATTATATATATTATATGTAGAAGCTGATCTCAAACAAATGGTGACATGTATGTTGTTTTTTGTGAACACATTTTTTAGGACAGCGATTCATGGGGCTCACTGGAATGTGTTGCCATGCATATCTGGTAAATATGAGATGCTAATCCTGCTTGTAACTTGATTACTTTGTCTTATTTGATGCATACGTAGCTTCCAAAGAAGAATAAGAAAACTTGTTTGATGGTGAGCCGTTTATTAAGGCTGGTGAAGCATTACAAAACAAAAGGCAAACAATCACCTAAACTGGGAGAACTAAGTCTAAACCCTGGAATGTGAACATAAATATGAACATAGAAACCTGGCATGGAAAACCTTAAACATGAAGGCTTGGCATGGATTCATAGATCTGGAAACATGACATGACACAGCAGGATAGCAGACGATCAGATGAGGAATGAATGAAACTAAATGCACACAGGAGTGGAAACACATGGGGAAACAGCTGATTAGAATGAACATAATGACGCTAAAAGAGAACTGAAACTAAACACAATGAACATGGGACACCAGACCTCCTCAAAATAAAACAGGATACATAACAGGACGCGGACATGATACGAGGTTGACAACATAGGACACGAAGATTCAAGATGACGAACCGAGAAGGGAGACTTAGACACAGGAGGTGATAACAAAAAGGAAGTCTAATAAACAGAGAACTATAACTGTGCAAACTAGGAGCTTTAGATGATTAAATGAACCCAAACATAAACCATAAACATCAAATTATATTAAAATTCAAAGCGCTGGGTCAAACAGCCCAGGATCGTGACAGTTAATCCAGCTAAAGTGGTTTATAAACTGTACAAATCCTTCCAACGTGCCAAAAACAAGTCTGCTGTAGCTCTTTTTAGTCCCTCTTTTCTTCAAAGTGGTCTATTAAGAGTGGAGAAGGTGACGAGGCGAGCTCGGGTGGGGGTGAGAGGGGAGTGTGTTAACTGTAGCTCGTGGTCTGACAGAAAAGCAAACTGGCTGCTGAAACATCCAGAGTCAAAGGCAAATACAGGGATACAGTCAAACAGCAGTTTGTGTACGCTCGTCTTCGACAGCTGTTGGATTTGTATTTCAGCTCGCCTCTGTTCACACAGTCATCGTCAGTACAGGCAGTGTTGGGAAGGTTACTTTTAAAATGTATCCCATTACAGAATACAGAATACATGCCCCGAAATGTATTCTGTAACGTATTCCGTTACGTTACTCAATGAGAGTAACGTATTCTGAATACTTTGGATTACTTAATATATTATCATGCTGTTTACAACTACATGAATGTACTATTGCTGTGATTTATTACTGTTACTGAAGGTCCGCGGCTCCGAACCGTAGTAAAGGGACCTCTGGCTAATACGTCGGTTCTGTGTTGGGCTTGTAGCCGAAAACTAGCTTTACTTTGTTGTCTGGGTCAACTTTGCTAGCGAGAGACAGAGAGAGGCGTTGAAAGGCTTATTATGGCTTATTAAGAACTTATTGTTTTTGGAGGAAAACACGAACACGGTGTACAGTCGAGTCTTAATAGCTTACTTACAACTGGGCTCGTCAGGCACTCTTCTTGGCTGCAGTGGTTATTATTATATTTACATGCTTCCAGCTCCCGTTTTTGCTCGATGACAACTCGTACTTTTCCTTTTTCTCCCTCCTCACGCTCACAGACACATAATGGCAGTCCATTCTTCCTGCAGCACGGACTACACTGCCCATGAGGCTACATTCTTTAGAGCTATACCGGTAGCATTCTGCCTATTAGCTTAGCACAACAACAACAACAACAAAAAGGCCTCTCTCACCCAGGAAACATGTAGAGAGAGAGAGCGTTACCCTGTAACCATGGCAACCGCAATGCTGCCACCTGGAACAACAGAACGTAGCTGTCAAACAAAACCCAAACAGGCCTGACCCGCCACAATATGAAACAGGGAAGTACCGCCGTGTAATCCATTTATTTCAACAAAGTAACTGTATTCTAAATACCACCTTTTTAAACGGTAACTGTAACGGAATACAGTTACTCATATTTTGTATTTTAAATACGTAACGGCGGTACATGTATTCCGTTACTCCCCAACACTGAGTACAGGCCAGGCAAAACCCCTGTGATGTGCTGCTGATGGGAAAACTAATGCAGCCAGCCATCTAACAAAGCTCAGATCCAAATAATGTAACGCAGACCTCCTGACCTGGTGGCTGCTTCGGCCTAACGTTTGCAGTGTTTCAAGCCTGAGTGGGCTTATGGGCTTTAATATATGAACAACTCGGTGTTATTAACTGACATTTGTCCTTCATCACACAACCTCAGACTGACCTTTGAAGGTGGTCAGTGCCAGCACTCAGTATTACGAAGACGATCAAACTTACCTGAGGATACCCAGTGTTGGATTTTCTGCATTATCTGTATCACCAAACACATGTAACAACCTACCCTCACAGCCAAGTGGCATCCTTACAACAAAGACAGGCCGTATTCTTTAACGTGACAAAGTATGTAATCACTTTTCACACTTAAACACACACTATGGCAACGTGCCAGGTGGAACGGTGTCGCAGTATGAGGTTTTGTTGTGCTAAAGGCAATGCAGCAGGGAACTCTGTAAAGTGTCATTTCACAGCAGAAATGACAAATCAAACCAACAATGATCTTTGTCTCCTTCAAACACACACACACACGTAATCAAACACCAGCTCCAACACTGACATGTATACAGATGTGCAGATACAGTGTTTAGCCCCAGGTATCTTTAGTGCAGCAGCGCGATGATAAGGTTAAGAGAATGAGTTGTACTTTATCAGTTTAGCCTTAAACTAATTCAAAGAAAGCCAATGAGAGTATTTCCCATTAGTGTGTGAACGAATCTACCGTCCAGTTGGCAGGATTGAATTGGTTAAGCTGCCAAATGAAAAGCAGGAGTAACTGTAGCACACACACACACACACACCAGTTAATTACATATCCTCAGTGTGTCATTGCTAACGGTTCTGTCTTTATCGCTACAGAGTCACTTAGGCTTAGGCCAGAGGGGTCGGCTGCTATTTTAGCTAACACTGCAGCTTGGTGGCCTAACCATGATAGAGGACGTGAGCGCTTCCCCATGCACACACTGCGACACACATTCAAAATCACAGATATATATATATCCACACACACATACACACATTCACTCCAATGTACAGGAATGAGGACATTTGTATTAAAGTTTATAAAGTGATTTGGACCCGAAGTGCTGCAGTTTTCTGCTCTCGCCCAATCACCTGAAAAAAAAAAAAAGTGCCACCACAGCACTGAAGGGATGAGAACAACTTTTACTCTAGGTGAAAATCTAGGTAGCTTAACCCAGGGGAGGGCATCACTGCAAAAAGCTGCTTGAGCAAAATTGAAGACTTCTGCTCATTTCTCACTAAAACCCGTAAGTGGTTGTTATTGACCTCTATATTTTCTTTTTTTTTCTAATAAAATAAGATTTAATAATTTGTTAAGACTTTTAATTATTTATAGTTTCAATCACTATCTTCTAATTCAAGCAAACATTTTAAACTATTACTTGTATACTCTAACCCATAGGTGTCAAACTCTGGCCCGCGGGCCAAATTTGGCCTAATTACATTTGGCCCGTGAAGCCATACCAAATTACTATCAGAGCTGGCCTAGTGGTATTATACAGCTAATATATATATTGTTTAGTATTAAGCTTTACTTGTTCCATATTCAGTTTTCCAGCAAAACTTATTTGAGTCCATAAGAAAAGATTCATTCTTATATCTGAAGAAAGATTTTTTTTCCAATAAATATTAATGTTAGCCCGCGACTTTGTTCCAGTTTTGAATTTTGGCCCACTGTGTATTTGAGTTTGACACCCCTGCTCTAACCTGAGCTCTTAAATGTATAACTTTTTAAACTGTTTATACTTTTTACCCATTTATTTATTCCCCTTCACTGTATCTGTCCTGTCTCCTCACCCCCAACCCTAATTGGTTGCGGCAGAAGCTGCCCGTCCCTGAACCCGGTTCTGCCAGAGGTTTCTTCCTGTTAAAAGGGAGTTTTTCCTTCCCACTCTTGCAAAGTGTTTGCTTATAGATGTTGTCTGATTCTGTTCTCAGCATTATTGTAGGGTGTTTACCTTACAAAGCGCTTTAAGGTGACTGTTGTTGTGATATGGTGCTATATAAATAAAACTGAATTGAAAAAGAGAAACACTAAATATTCATAATGTGGTTATGAATTTAATAACTTCCCAAATGAAAACCATGCTAAAATAAGATCATGCTCAATAAGACTTGAAACTGAAGATTGAAACCACCAGTGTGTTTACTCAGGTTACAAATTAAGTTGGCAGTGAAATCCTTTTCACTCAGACTTCTACCATTATTTAATTTTAACTTTCTAACAGGTGGGAACTAGCATTAAGTCTTGTTTAAACTTTCCACACCTGCCAGTCCACTGGGATCCATTTAGATTCGACTGACGTCGGTTTTGTCATTAGACAAAAAGTGCGAGCATCTGTGTGGACATCTGCACGCCCGCCAGTTTTTCTGTGACCACGCAGACCTGGTCCGCGGGGGAAAATGATCAACATGCTTTTTGTGAAATTTTGTTTGTAATGTGAAATATGTCCTGTGACTCCAAAAAGTTGGGAAAACTGACCTTGAGCCTTTATATAATAACCAAACATAGCATAAACATAATAGATTACCTAGAACTAGCACACAGCAACATTATTCACTTGTGTTGTTGTCATGTGTTCACTCTCCTGTAAGTACTCACTTTTAGTCTTAGCTGCAGACTGTGGGATGACTAAGAACAGCCTGACAAAATGTTTCGCCTTGAGCCAAGCTCTTCGCTTTAACCACCGCTCCTCTCCTGGTATTAGTCGCTTCACTTTAACCCTCAGTAAAAGTGTTTTGGGTGGTAGAAACACAAGCAGTTGGACTGGCTACTGTCATTTGTTGACTTCTCTGAGATATTAAAGGCATCACATTGAATACACTACAAACTAACCCACGTATGGTCAGCATAAAATATAAAATAGCAACATATCTGTGCTGCAAAAAGATAATCCTGTGTACACTCCAGATTTTGACAGCTAAAGACAGTAGCAGCAGGCTACTCAAACAGGGCACATTCTCTCTGTAACAATGTAATTTACTTCTGTAGCTGGGCTGCTCTGATAGTTTGTCCACCTGGCTGGTCATAGTGCTCTGAACGATGTCGACGGTACTTATCAACCTGCCGCAACTCCTGACAAAATTTCCAGATTACCGAAACTTCTTCAGACTAAAACTTAACACTCGTCCTTCTCAAACATTTTTAGTGTCAAACATAACTTAAAAACAAACATGCAGACAATTACTATAATATGTTTATGGATACAATTTCCTAACAACTGCATGATCTTACTTTGCAGTGGAGGAGAGACGCTCACAACTCTACAAAAGTTCATACATATTTCTGTCTTGTGGCCTATCAGTCCCTTATCTTGCATGGTGAGGTACCAGACAGAAGCCATGACATTAGTTCATTAAATCACTGGCAAGAGTATACTTTAGGAAATACACTTTTTCTAAATTTGACATCAGCTTCTCAGATATATTTTTAAAATGTTAATACCTCACACCACCTTTTGGTTCTGTGAGAAAATCAGAAATGCAAAATTTTTACTAGTTTTCTGTCTTCCAGATCATTGGGAAAATGAAATGCCGAATCACCATTACACTATCAGAAGCTAATACAACATTATGTAACTAGCGTAAAAAGAAAGAAAGAAACTGAACTTCAAAAATGGAAGGTATTAATGAAATATTACCTAAATATTTGTGTCAGAATGCACCTGACTGAATAATGGTTGGACTATTCTTATAGCAGGAACAGTCTTCCAGTTATTTCCCTTTCTTCCTGTTAAAAGGGAGTTTTTCCTTCCCACTGTCACCAAGTCCCCGCTCACAGGGGCTCATCTCAATGTTAGGGATTTTTCAGTATTATTTTTTGCTTTTTACCTTTTAATATAAAGCACATTGTTGTGATTTAGTGCCATATAAATAAGTTTTAATTGTTTGATTTAACCCTTTAAAGCCGGTCGGAGCAGGCACACTCTGTTTTGCGTAACTATTTTTAAATCCTGGTAGCTCTGCAGCCATGTGAGCTAGCGCAATAATTTTTTTTCCATATGAAACCGGGGGAGTTGTACTTATATCTTATGCCATCAGCTTGTCCTAGGTCACAGTTTCCTTCCACATATATCTTTGCAAAAACTGCATAAAAGCACTTGCAGCAACACAAACATAATATTCCAGAAACACGCTTTGCCGATCCGATCAGCTGTTTGTAACACTTCCTACGTTGACGTCAGCGCGAACTTTTGCATGTCCGCTATTATCTGCCCGAAACCGGAAGTGACGTGGAAATGTAGTTTTTTTTTTTAACCATCAAAGCCTCATGAGCCTATACTGGTGTTTTTAAAAGTTATGTTTGACTTTATGACTTTCTGTGTCGTTTCTGGGATGCTTAGGACTCATATTGCACTGCTGGAAATAGTTTATTTTGATGCATATGCTGTTATTTTGCACATTTGCACTATAATATTTATTTTCGTTTTTCCTGTAGTATATACAAATTGGTGTATTTCAAAAATAAAACTATGAAGACACTTAAAATAAATTCCCTGTGGTGGGAAACTATTTTGTGCAACTTTTTTGTATTTACAGTTTTCAGGGATAAGCCTCTTAAATTTCTCCAACTAGAAATATATGTTAAAAAACCAAAACGATTTTAAATGTTTTTGTAGTTTATTGCACTGTTTTGCAATTTATGTAATTACTATGCACTTAATGCAGACATATTATTAAAATCTGGGCTATAATGGTTGTATTGATGTATAGCAACTTGAAATGCTCCCAAAAATGGCTCCACAGCATGTAAAAATATAATATAAGCTCTGGCGGACTTGGTTCTATGATAGGTCTTAAAGGGTTAAAATCCACTTGTGTTGATGTAATGAGGAGGAAAAAATGGTCATTGTCCAAAAACATATGGACTTCCATATGATGAAATGAGCCAGTGCAGTATGTGTTACATGTGATAAATAGGCTACAGGGCAAAATCAGTGTTGGGATTATGCTTTTTCATGTCGTGATAATGTGCATGAGCACAGCAGTAGTGTGGAGATGGTCTGAAGATGGATTCAGAGTGACACATGTATAAAAGTCATGCTGATCCCAGTTGCCATGATGCTGTCAGCGGTGATGAGTAGACGCACAGCAAATCTAATAGGCTGAACTTTAGCTTGATGTGATGAGTAAGCAGTCAGGGTTCATTTGTGGAGTTCAGTTTTCTTACCTTGCAAACATATCCCATAAAAAGTCTCCAGAAGTTCCGCGTCATGCTCTTATTGTACGACGCTGAGTATTAATATCCCTCTACAGCTGCAAAGGTAAAATAGATGACATGAAGTTCATTAGGCTGCACGTATCTCCAAAAATTCCTGATTCACATCATCAGCCGCTCGCTGAAAAACGATGACTTTAAAAAAAGTCAAAATCAAAGGACAGATCAGCTCTTTGTTGCAGAAGTTCAAGCAAAGTGCATTCCTTTAATAGCCTTCAAATATAATCTCTGAAGAACACACTTGCACCACCGTCTTTAAAGTGGAGCACTTTCTCTGTTGCTTAATGTCAGTGGTTGATAAATCCCCCTACTTCTACTGTTAGACCAGCTGATTAGAATAAAATATGTCTTAAAGCGTTAAAATGTAGTAAACCCGCTTCTTATAGGCCTTATTTTCCTCCTTGTAGTGACCGCTTTACTTGTTCTCAAACAATCACCAAAATTGCTCAGTGTTTTTTAAGCTGTTAAGTTTTAAGTTGACTCTCTACTTGACTTCGGCCTGCTGTGTCTTGATTCAAGCGGTATCCGAGACAGCGTGGAGGTGTTTAATTTACCTTCTCAGCTGGATGAGAAATCAAAAAATTATGATGAAAAGGGGAAATTCTTGTTGTTAGGACAATCACCGAGATGACAGCAATGACTAACTGTGAAATGAAGCACTGTACAGTAGTGAGGTGCAACTAAGTTCTGAGGATGGACTACAAACTGGGCATCTTGGATCGTTGTTCTTTCTTAGATTGCCTTCCACTAATAAGTATTCGCTCATCTGCCATCACACACATATAAAACTGGGTGACATCCCATTGTTAATCGATATGGTTTAATAATGTGTCAGCCCACTCTTTGCAATTATAACAGCATCACCTCTTCCGGGACGGCTTTCCACAAGGCTTAGGAGAGTTTATGGGAAGTTTTGACCGTTCTTCTAGAAGAACATCTGTGAGGTCGGACACAGATGTTGGATGGGAGGGCCTGGCTCTGCTCTAATTCATCTCAAAGATGTTCTGTCAGGTTGACTCAGGACTCTATGTAGGCCACTCAAATTCTTCCACACCAAACTTGCTCATCAATGTCTGGATGGACCTCGTTGGAACAGGAAAGGACCAAACTGTTCCCACAACGTTGGGAGCATGAAACTGTCCAAAGTGTCTTGGTACTGAAGCATTAGGAGTTCCATTCACAGGAACTACAGGACCAAGCCCAACTTCATAAAGACAACCCCCATACCATAATCCCCCCTCCACCAAACTTTACATTTGGCAAAGTCAGATAAGTACTGTTCCCCTGGTAACGCCCAAACCCAGACTCGTCCGTCAGATTGCCAGATAGAGAAGTGTGATTCATCACGTCTCCAATGCTCCATAGTCCTGTGGTGTGCTTTACACCACTGCATCCAACACTCTGCAGTGCACTTGGTGATGTAAAGCCTGGATGCAGCTGGTGGGCCATGGAAAACCATTGTATGAACCTCTCTATGCACAGTTCTTGAGCTGATCCAAGGACCATGTGTTTGGAGTTTGGAGGTCTGTACTGATTGACTGCAGAAAGTTGATGACCTCTGTGTACCACGCTCCTCAGCATGTGCTGACGTGTGAGTGAATACTTTTGGCAATACAGTGTATTTTTGCTTCTCATCATAGCTGTGTCCCAAAACGTCGGCTGCATCCTTCGGAGGACCCGGCCTTCGCGGTCTACGTGGGCTAACGTTTTATTTAATCTAATAATCGAATAACTTTGATCTCAGCCAAACCGATTTACTCCGGAACAAATAAAACACCGGAAAAAAAGGCAAACAATTACATTTTTAAGTTATCCGAGTGACTTATATATCATGTTTAACCTGAGTAGCGAAAGAGCGGAGGTCTGAAAACGATAAAGCCGCGATTTGGCTGCTCTCGCCGGCTCGAGTGACCACTGAACCCCCCGGCTTGCTATCGAGCGGGTGGCTAACAGGCGTCTCCAAAAATGTCGGCGCATTTTTGCAAATATGCGATGTCTTGATAAACCAAGCAGATATTTGAAATTTACACAGCTACTTTCTCACCTGAAAATATGCTAAAAGTTTATTTTGTGACCCAGAAAGAGTAATAAGACTAATTTTAAAACTTAGCAGCGGCCGCCATTGTTGGCAGCTGAAATTTGGCTGGGCTGCGCTATGAATTCTGGGATATGGTGAAGGACACACCCGACCCATCCTTCAAATTCGGGGAAATGAAGGACGCATTTGTCGGCCGCATTTGAAGGAGTTGACGAATGGGGACAGCCTTCGTCGCCTGACTGTGATGTAATCGGCCTTCAAATGCGGCCTCCGGAGGATGCAGCCGACGTTTTGGGACACAGCTTATTTCTACTTGAAGCTTTCAGCATCTGTGACTGAAGAAGAAAAAATGTTGATAATCCTATACACTAGCAATAAACACATAACTGACTTTCGGTAGACTGTTGATGACTTTCTTATGGCTGTTTTATGGTTGTTTTTTATTGTTTCTAGGTTAGTTAGTGAACTGCCTGACATATTTGGTTCTCTCCCTTTAGACTGAAGCTGATTTACATCACAGCTGCCTTGTGCCTCCACAGTGCATCTACAATCCTCTCCGGAGTCATCCTCAATCTGCGTCTTTATGCTATAGTGTGACTGTAATGCCGTTGCTGCTCGGATCCACTCTTCAAAAAAAGATTGAATCAGGAAATAGATTTTTAGACACGACTTCAAAATCGGAGTCTTCTGCCTTAGTGATCCCAGAGTGCTGGAACATTTGCCAGCGTGAGTCCCTGATGAAAAGGACTCATGCAGGTAAATACTGCTTTACAGGACTATAAATTGGGTGGAGGGAGTTAAACGGGATTTAGGAGGTAAAAAAAGCAAATGCTGATATAATAATAGTGACATACTGTACGAATAAAGAAAAAAGAAAAAGCAAACAGCCACAATATGTGAGAAGGAAAGCTGAAGGAAAAGTTGATTATGCTAATAATTGCGCTACATCTCTTTAGCTACAGAGAGAGAGCTCCAGCTGGCTCTTTGCTGGCACGCCTCCTCCCACCGTTCACTCTTATTGCCCTAATGTGTGCGCGAGCGCACGACCGGGCGCCTTCCTGCGACCATTGTTGGTTTTAATGTATTTTTAATTTCCCATGAAGTGACTGAAGTCCTCGGTGACCGGCACTCCATAATTGGCTGCCTGTGTGAACATCAGTCAAACTAACGAGAGCAAGAGGGAGCTCCTACTGTGGGCTGCTCCCCCCCCACACACACACACTCGCACACACATGCACAGGTATGCTCTCCTGTTTGCAACTGAAAGCAGTCTGGCTGTTGTTTTGCGTGTCTTTGTGTGTCTTTCCTTCTCTTGAAACACACACAGGGAAGGGAAAAAGTCTCATTAACTGAGCTGCTGCTGCCATTTCCTCCACACAAGCAGTGTATGTGTGTACCTCTTAGATGTGTATGTGTGTGTAGGCAACCAATATGATTACATGCTGCACATTAGCACAGCTGTTAGCCACGGCCTTCTCGCGGCACTGGCTAATGTACTAGCATGCTCATTACACACATATAACAAACAGCAGCGGCGGCTTTGATTTAAAGCATCTGCATCATTTCTGTGTTTTCATCACAGCAAAGAGCTTCATTCCAGACTCGCCGGGAGACAGATTACACACACATCGCAGACGTGCTGCTCCAAGGAGGCAGCGGAGGCACGGCGCTCCGGAATACGGAAAACCCGTCGAGTTTAATTGACCGCGGTCGGGCGTGCGATATTCAGAAAAAGCGAGTCGATTTCTCTGCTCACGTGCGCACGCTCGAGGAAGAAACAGGCACATACGTACAGCGTGATGTCATATATATAGGATTTATTTACACTTTCTATTTACAGATTTTTGTTTCAAAATCTTCTCTGTACACATTTATTTTTTAAATTCAACACCTGCTACTCCTGTCACCCACATGCTCTAGTATTATTTGATTCTTTTTTTCTGGAGACAAAACACACGAGGGAGGATTTTTCTTTTTTTTTCCTTCAGTTTGGTTTTCATAGACAGATTTTACTCTAAGAGAAATAAAAGCAGCTGGAAATGTTACTTAAGGATGCACTCCTGAAGAGGCTCCAAAGAGTGTTTGAAGTTTGCCGTGTGTGTGTGTGTGTGTGTGTGTGTGGGCCAATAGAAAAAAGGGGTTTCAACCTGATGCCGCTGAGGCGTTCATCTCCATGGAGATATGTTTGTGTGTGTGTGTGTTGAGAGTCAAACTTCAGATTGCAAATGAATTTGCTCCTGTGTTTGTTTGTTAATTTCACCTCTCTTCGCAGAAGTATGTGTAGGCAGATGACTCTTATTAAAGGGAAAACACTGCATATAGCATAACAGCAGAAACAGAGGGGGGCTCAAACCTACCTACTCTCTACCTGTGACACACACACACACACAAATATATTGACAGACACTACAGCGGCTTTCGACCCCCACATTTGTTGTTATCTTGGAGCATCGGTGTTCACCACCAACATTGCTTTTACCCCCTACAGAGTTCATATCCATATGAATGTGTGCAATAAGGCAGTTTAATGTTGTGAGAAGTCAGGTTATGGGTAATAAATGGGACAAATATTGACTGCTCGCTCACCCCTGCCCAACCTTATTGACTGCTGCTGTGGCTGTCAAGCTTTGCATTCATGATTAAAAAATGTAACACTCAAACTCAGAAGTGGCTTCAGTGGCGTCAGTTTTCTAACTTAAATAACAACGGACAGATCACATAAGCAAATATCATCTCTACTAACTATGCTAAAAAAAAAGAAAAACACACCCTAAAACATTTGGTAGTGATGATGAGTGCAACTCGTCTGCAATGTGCATCGTTGCAATAGGGGACTTGTCTCAGTTGGTTGGCAACTGGTTGCATTCTGGTTGTAAAGTGGTAGCAGACTGATTCTTATTTTTTTTATCATGTTTTTGACAGACCAAGTTGTTTTGAACATGGCAACTAACTGCAGGTGGATGCAGACTTGGCCCCTGTCTTTGAAGCAACCATTTCAAAAGCCAAGAGACTGCAGGTTCATAACACATGGTTGGGATGATTTTGGTCTGTTTGACTGACTGGCGATCCTGGAGTGGCAATTCACCCACATTTCATAAAGCTGCTAACTGCGGACGCCAAACTGTTTAAATGCTGAGTAGCACTACAGCCACAGACCATTCACTGCATGTTCTTTCAGCATGTGCAGGAATGCAAAGCTTGACAAGCCTCTTAAGGGATGGGGAGGGTTTAGGGATGGGTTATTGGTTATTTTATTATGGCATAAATGCCCAGAGTGTAATTCAACAGCTGATGCTGGTGGTTTCTGTAGTCAAAATAATATTTCCTTTGATTTTATTACTAATTAAAAATGACTTCATATTGCTTGCACAAATTTAAAACCTAAAAACAAAACAAAACAACCAAACGAAACAAAAAAAAAAATCATCTGTGGTCAAAAAACACAATCAGGGTGTTTGTCTCGTGTCTCCAGAGTCAGGCACAACTTTACAGGCATGTAAACGTAAACATATGTAGGCATTTAAAAAAATAAAACCTAAATGAAAAAGACAAATATTTAAAATGCTGACTGAAAGAATAGATCTCATACAAAAAAAGGGAGAGGACTTTTTAGACTTTTAAATTAAGTGCAGTTTTTCCTTGTCAGCGAGCATGGGAGACGAGGGGCTTGTGAAACTGGTGCAGATTGGGTAAAAAAAAACAAACCTCAAAACCCTCAACATGTGATCAAAGACTGACAGCTCTCACTGAAAAAAGGGACTGAACTTCCAAAGAAGCACAACACCCTCCCTTCCCCTCTCTCCTTCCATCTTCCCTTCACACACCTACGCCTGCCGCCTTTTTCGGCTCGGGTGACAATAATGGATCCTGGCGGAGTTGCGACAGGAGGATCCAAACGTTAACAGCTTTGTGTTATGTCATGAATGTCTGATTACCCCACCACCACCGCCGCCGCCACCTAACATCACACCAATATGGTGCTACTGACTTTGCGTAAGACATCCCAAGTGCTCTATAAGAACAGAGCAACGTGTGAACGACTAATGTAAGGCGGAGGGTTGTGTGTGCAAAAACAAGAAGCAGGTTGTATAACTTATTTATGCAAACGCTTTTTAATTAAAGGGCGTGATGAATCGTTGTCACCTGCTAAGCTTGTCAACTTCCTATTATATTCACAGAGTTCAGTAAGCACCGTGCCGACGCCTGATTACAGGGTACTTACAAACAGCATTATAGAGGCAACGGGATGGATGGTCATAAGCAAAGAAACAGCTTTGTAATTATTTATTTACTTATTTATGTATCGGTACGTTTTTAGGATAATCCCGATGATCTGCGTGCAGAGCTTCTACATAAATAAATTACGAGAGCCGAAATAGATCAAGCGTGTGTAATTGCATTTTAAAATTGCAAGACTTCCATTAAGTTGGAGCCTCCAAATAAACCCTTCTAGTTTCACGTGTTTATATGGAAATACATCTTTTAAGCTCGGGCCCCGCCTTGCTGGTGATCTCTAAACAGTCCAATCCATATTTTATATATTCTGGGCGGAAAACTTGAAAACAAAAGGTGCCCAAAACGTGTCGATTGTGCTCTTTCGGAATTTAGCTTCAACTTCAGATCTGGCCTGTCACCAACCCAGGCCAATGTGAATCTGAGTGATTCTTTATGTCTGCTAACGCCTCATTATGTGTATAACTGTGTAATAACAATGCGTGTTCTGAGGTAGTCTTACATTCACAAAGAAGGAGAAGTTGATAATAAGATGTGGCCCTTCACATGCGGCAGGTCTGAGGAGCAAAAAAAGAAAAAAAAGCACCCTAACAAGTGGGACTAGGTAGCGTTCTCCCTCCTAATGACTTCTTCTGTTCTTTGATGTTGATCTGTGTATGTGGACTCCTGTTCTGCAGCCTCCTGCCACTGTTTGCGTTACATTCAAACAACGAGACTCTGCAGTGATGGGACTGGACAATGAAGGTTTAAAGCTGGTGTGTGATTGGTTTAATGGAAGGAAGTACACATGCCTCCTCTCACTGACTGACAAAGTGTCTTGCTTCAAAAGTCTTGGAAGGGTCACGAAGAAAAGCAATCTGTGGGGAGGGGGAGGGGCAAGTAAAGTATCTAGTGCAATGCCCTTTGACATCTTTCTTTGTCTTTGCAAACTGAAAAGGAAAAAGATCACATTTTGCCTCAGGGAACAAAAAAGATCAACTATGTATTACCATGGTTATGGAAATAAGTAGCAGAAAGAGGCATTTTTCAGAGCCAGACCGCAGGCGGTGCTGAGCAACAGCTCCTGGTTTTGCATCAGGCCTTAGGTTGATCTCCCAGCTGTCAACTTGCAGTGATAAAGAACAGGACTCTGCACTGCTCAGAGCTATTTAGAGAACACAATAATCATTAAAAAAAAAAGGCTCCACATCAACATGTTAGAATGCTACACCGCACATCCTCGCAGTCATTGGTTGATTCAAAAATCTCTTAGTAGCTGAAAGGCCCACCGGCCAATAAGGGAAAAGGAGGTTAAGAAAAGGGAGCTCCTTCCTGTGTGGGAATAGAGGCCTTTGAGTTCAGTAGACCACTTTGGGGGGAGTAAAGGAGGAACACAGGGAGCCCCCTCCCCCGCCCCTTGCTTATCATCTCTTGTAGTGGTTGGGCGCATCAGCGAAGGCAAACTTCAACCTGTAGGCTTCAGCCAGCAGTACGCTCACTTCCTCGTTGCCCCAGTGCATCGTGGGAAGGTTCTGTAAGAGGATCATCAGGCCCTGATGAAAGAAACAAAGACATTATTTAGACGCAAAGATACATGACGGCAGGATCTAATCAATCTAATCAGCTTCAGAGAGAAAAAAGATTTAAAAAGTAAAACTCAAACACTGGAGAGTGAGTGTAGGGCCAAAGGAAAATATTGATGCAAGAGGAAAGGCAAAGATAAATGTGTAGCTGATCAATATTAAAAGAGGCTAGAGGAGGACACGAGGAAAGAAAAAAAGGAAATCACAATCTGTGGGCAGCAGCTGATGAATTTTTATACTGTCGGCTATTATATCCACACAAAACTAGGGATTTTCAAGCTCGGCGGCGTGGTTTCAGGTCAGAATCACGCTCGTACATTGATTCCTCTGTACCTGACAAAGAACCAATTTGGGGGGTCGAGGTGCTGTACTTATTATAAATGAGAGTGGAAGCACTACTTCTGTCTCACAGTAATGTAAGACAAAGCTGGTACATGGTTAGGCAATCAATGAGAGAGAATAAGAGAGAAAAAGAGTCTGGGCTCTTTGCTTCACTTAAGGACAGAACTTTAAAATCCATCATCTTGTAATTATATTCAGAAAATAAAACTTTCTGTATCCCAATTTGGATTTATGCCTTTTCCAGAGATGGTAGGACCTCACCGTCATCTTATAGGACCTAAATAATAATAATAATAATAATAAAATGTTTGTTGAACAATATCCATCAGTCAAAACACTGAAATAAATCAAAAATGTGGCTTTCCTGGCTTTTAAACAACAAACAGGCAGAGAGACGAACAAGAGATGCTAATAAATGACCTTGTAAGGTGGCATAGTGTGAACATGTAGCCAGCTTATCCACCAGGGCAAAGCGGCAATTGCACTTTACCAAAAAAGCCAAAAATCACATTCTCTCTCACGCACATACACAAATGCCCTCACCAAGCAGAAGTGGATTTGGCCATCTGCTGATAGCCAAATATTCATCCCGTTGGCCAGCTCAAATGTGAACGTGGTCTGCTTTGTTCTCTGGCCAACTCTCAGTCAGTTGTAAATGTGCTTGCTCCAGTTTAGCTGCTCTCTGGGTCACCTTTTCATCTAGCAGGTGAAAAGGTGACCTAGTTGTACTTCCTCTCTGGAACTCAAGCAAGACCCAGCAAAGAACTCTAGACGAGCTCTTCCTTTGGCAAAGGAAAAACAAGCAGAGCCAATACAGCTGCACCACTTCCCTCGACCTGGTACGCACTGCGTTTGATAAAAGGTCTGCCAGGATTACGAGCTTTTAATTTGTGTAAATCTGGCTAATGTCAGAAGCTGGGTGCAATGTTTTAATTAAATGCCTTGGCTTGTTGTCTGCTTTTTATATATATATTCATATTTTTTTGGGGCATTTTCAGCCTTTTCTTGAAAGTCGAATACAGCGCAGACAGGAAAGCAGGGAGGGAGAGGAATCATACACAAAATGACCTGATGTGGACTTGAATCCGGGGTCCTGTAGTGGCCTTAAGCATATAAGATTCCCTCTCCACCAGGTAACTTATACATAGATGCCTCGTGTATGGTGTCTGCTCAGTTTGTTCCCCTTAATCGGATCCAAAGGACATAGGAAACACAATGATGTGCAAAGGCCACTGATCAGATGTGATAAACATAACCACATAAAGAATGCACAGAAAAGCTGGGAAGTACAAAGCTGTACTCCCAAAATCTTTGGGGTGCATGGACTCAGGAATCAGGGACTGGCTAAAAAGGAGAAAGACCATCAAAAACGCTCAAAATCCAGCATCTGTGGAAGTATGGATCTCTGCACATGGATGTGACTTGCACATCTATGAAGGCATCATTAATGCTTGATGATAAAAACATCCTCTGGTGCAACATAGACAGGGAAGCTCATCTTAAAGAGACAAAGCCAAACCATACACCACATATTCTGGCAGCATCGCTAGAGAGAATTGCCCTGTGTGTGCATCATGAACATTTATGTCCAGAATGCTGCTGCCAGATTACTGACAAAACAGTCCTGCACTGGCTCCCCATGCATTACAGAATACACTAAATGTGAAAGTGTTCGCATTTAGAGTCTTAAACAGTCTTACATCTGCATATGTGGTCAGTCCAGTCGTTAAGTCTGACGTCACTAGCCGTGTCTGGGCCTGAACTCCGCTGCAGGTCCATATATCAAATGATCACTATGGCATTACTGAGAGTTGAAAAACTGTCTAAAGTCTTTCATCTTTAATAAAATGATCAGCGTTCTGCTCTACCAGGTGTAACAATTGAGTTTAACATCCAGGCATCCATGAAGACGGAATTTATGACATTTAACGGAGTTAGAAGTTAGCAGGAAGTTAGCTCGCTAGCTTCTATCTAAATACAATATAGCATGTCCTGACTGCGGGGTTTTGGAAACAAATTAAAACGTACAGCTCTGTTATCACTTCCAACATAAATGAAGACAGAAAACTAAACAGCAGTGACGTTTGTAGGGTTACTGAAGTTTGGCTAGCTGGTATATAATGATGTGCTACGTGACCGCTAGCGACACAGCTATGTTAGCATAATATAAACAAGCTAACTTTTTTTCCACTCGATAAAAGTTAACGTGAGTGTTCTCGGTGGTCAGGAACAAATGTAATCGCATGGCAGGATGCTGTAAAAGGACCAAACTTCAGCCAGGAGGACAACTGAGATAATCCATCCACAATACGAGGTTAGTCATTCATATACTGCTGCATGGGCTGGGCTGTAGTTACATCCTAAGGTTTTAAAAACTGAGCTTAAATAAATGATTAGCGGTAATAAAAGCCGAGGGAGGTCAAAAGTGATCACTGACAGTTTTAGGAGCTTTTTGAGATTAAATAGAAGAAAATACAAAACATTAAACATGTTAACAACACAAAAGCCATATTAAACGCAGACTACTTTAGGCCCGGAAGTAGGATTTGTCACGTCATCCTTTCCTAATCCTGATTTCAAAATGGGGATGGCGGGTCACACCTATGCTGTCATCGTGCTATGACTCTGGAATGACCTCCAAATGACCTCAGGAAAGCGTCAGCTACGACTGTCTTTAAGACGTTTTAGAAATGTGCTAATCTGAACTGTTGTTGAAGGGCAGGCTGCTGTGTTATTTTATGTAAAGACTTTAAATGTGGGTAGAGAAAATTCTAAGAACCCATTTATTTTTATTGGAAACGACTTTGGTTTCTAACATAAAACTTATTTACTTACATAAATTTAAAAATCAGAGGTCTGCTCAGTTCAATTATTGATTGTTTCTTTGTTTAGCTTTTAATTATTAACACAGTTTCCATGATCATCTTTCACTTAAATCTTTATATTAAGTCTTTCTGTTCTGCTTTTCATTTTCATTTTACCAGCTTTAAAAAAAAGTGTACAGGTACACCAAACCCAGTATAATAATTAGTGTATTTAGACGGATAATACCAAGATGCACACTTGCAGTTCTGGTTTGCACAAGGTACTAGGGGTGGGGGAAAAAATCGATACTGTGTAGTATCGTGATATTTTGTTTGCTACTAATGTATCGATACAGGGACAGCAGAAATCGATATTTTGTTACAAAAAAAGTTTTCGTGGACTGGAACATGCTCTGACTTCAGAGCATGTTGATCCTTTTTCTGAGCAAGAATCCTGACATTCCTTCACTGTCCAAAAGTGTTTAACTTTTTTTATGGCAGCAATAAACATGACAGTTTACTTATTTTAATTAAGTTTAAAACTTTTTTATTTAATGTAAAATTATATTTTGTTTTAATTTACTTTCAAATTCTTCAGTTGCTGAAGGGGCTGCATAGTTTTCATAAATTTCATAGTTCAGAATAGCTATAATTGTACCAGATGGTAAGTTGGACTAGACTGTAACAGTAACAATAAAACTGACTGAAATGAGAGAAAGACTGAGTGTGAGACTTTGTTATTAGATAAAATGAATATTGATAAAGTTTATCTTTATGTACAGAATCTGAATATCGCAAAATATTTTTAAAAATTGCAATAATATCGTATCATGTGTTAAGTATTGTGAGAATATCGTATCGTGGGATGTATGGTGATTCCCACCTCTACAAGGTACTGTAGCAGACAGGCACAGTTACACTTGCTTTTGTGTGTGTGAGTGTGACACAGATGTTATTAACTCAGTCAAAGTGGTTTAATAACAGCTGTGAGACGGAAAAAAGGGGTCCAGTATGGTGTGAGAGGGAAAGAGGAAAAAAAAATCAGGAAAGAAAGAATAAAATGTCAAGTACAATTCAGTGGAGCTTGAGCCTTTCCCCAGATTCCTGTTTTGTACATTACTGGGTAAGTAAGAAGACAGACAACAGCGACACACACTCGCACACACACATGCAAAAGTTCAATCTCACCGACTAATGCCTCTCTCTCAAAGGGGAATGAGACTGGTTAGCAGTGAGACAGAGTGACTGTGTGTGTGTGTGTGTGTCTGCATGCTACGGATCAGTGTCCCATGAGCTTTCATCATCAGGGCTGAAATCATTGCCGTGACAACAGGGTTTACAACCAATCACGCTGCTGATAATCACATCGAAGGACAAATCACGTTGGGACTGTGGTGTCTACACTCATCTGAGTCCTAAGCAGTTCGCTGCTATCCGAGAGGATGTGACCCTGTTACAAAAAGGATTCGAAGACGCTTTCAAATACCGAAACCTAATCGCGTCGCAATCGTGGTTTTAATCGATCGATGTGCTCCTGCATCTTCATGCTGATCTTTCTACGACTACCAAGAAAGTCAAACTATACAAAACTTTAAGTGGGAATATTTACAGCAAGGCACTTTGTATTAGTTTACCCTCCTACGTACTAAATTGAAGGTGTTTGGCTCCATTAATTTTTTTCCCATCCTCGCTCGGTTTTAATGAGGCGGTGAGACGACCCCGGTGACTTTTCACCAAAAATCATTTGTATTCTGAGCGAGGGAGGGGGGTGGGGGGGAGGTAAAAAAGCACACGCTTTCTTCAACTAATTAAGCTCCAAGCTGCCATCTTGGCTAGATACTTTCAAAGATCAGGCTTTCGCTTCACCCCGGTCTTCTGAATAAGTTATAGGTGAAGTCAGCTGAATACCAGTTTTGACATTCAGCTGATGTAGACATGTGTTTTTCCAGGAGACTAGCTGCTGATTACTTTATTGACTGACTTTGATGAACCTGAGGCCCTTGGAATGCGTTAAAACCTTGCCGGAGTTTCTCAAAAGGGAAAAAAAAGATAATAATAATACAAATGTTCACAGGTAAAGAGCGAGCGCTGATAAAAATGTTAACAAATTCGGCCTCTAGTGTTGTCAAACATGAAACAGGATTTTCAGTTCAGGATCAGATTTCCTCTAAAGTACTGCTCCATATCTCTAACATCAAAATCCACACGCCTGTTAATTCTACAGGGACGGGGAGGGGGTGGACCTCACTGTAATAGCTGCTCCTTTGAGAAGAGGGCATGGACGTTGACTTTGAAAGGTTGACCTACTGACTTCCCCCTTGGTTCAGAAAGACACAGTCCTCTGAAGTATTTTCACTCAGAGGGATGGAGCGGGAGACAGAAAAAAGAGCGAGCGAGCGGAAGGAAGAGTGGAAGAAAGCCTGATCAGAATTCAGCTTGCCTCTCTCTCATCTGTATTCAACAGAGCATCACTATCAGCTCTCTCCTTTCATCGCTCATGCTCTCTCTCGAGTTCACGTTCACACACACAAGTTGGAAATCCGCAAAATGTGCTCACAGCCAGCAGAGTGTTATGCCTTCTTAGGACAAATCATATAAAATAAAAGAAAAATTTAATTAATTGCTTTGACCTGGAGATGTCCTGCTCAATATCTGTCTAATAAGTTAAGCTGACTGTATGTGACCAATAACAAGCTTTTTTTTTTAATATAAACAGGGCAAAAAAGAAGAGCAAATAACTAAACATTTATTTATTTTATTTAATACCACAGCCAATTCACTGTAGCTGGACTGCAAACGTACCTATAAGCACAGTTGTTTTGGAGGTGAGACACCACGCACCTCCCCTACTGCACCTCAAAGCCCCAGGCTCTTTTACAAAAGGAAAACACTCCCTGGGGACTTGCAACACTCTTGATGTTGTAGCCAAGATTTTTCCTGGATATTATTCAGCAAAAGCACAATCTGCAATCAGCTATGACTTACTGGTGGCCTCGGTGTCGCGAGGCTACCTATTGTTATTACCCCAGTTCAACCTGGAGAAATTCCCAAAGGCTGAAGTAACAAGGTTTATTGTCACAGAGGAAGTAAATTCATGACGGCTGAAAAGGACTCAACATCTTTACAGCAGAAATGAAGCGGGGAGAAAATCTGTCAAGGATGAAGAGCTTTAAAAAAAAAATGTCTTGAAGATGCTGTCAGTAAAAAAAAAAAAAATTAACCACTTCCAAGAGCCTTACAGGAGAGAGTGAGGATGTAACTGACAGACAAGCTAAACAAGCGTGGGCTTTACATATTATCGTATTTCATGCTTCAGTTATGAGAGAAAATTCATGATAAGCATGAGTCGTTCCAAATCTGGGCCAATATGCTATTATTGATAATGACAGGTTTGTAAATGGCCAACTTTCTTTTGAAGTCCTCCATTACTCAAAAATATGTTTTTATTATTTTCACTTTACTTGGACGTTGGACCTTCACTACGTCGAGTAATATACTGTATATGCAGACTCGGACACCAGGAGTCTGCTTAAACAATGAAGAGGAAAAGTTCACTGGGCTGCGTTGGTTTTAAAGTGTGTAGGTGTGGAATGATTCCAGGTCTAAAGGGATCCATGCTCCAAAGTAAGGAGTAAGGACCAGTTGTGGAAACTTGAAACGTCCATTGTACATAAACATGAAGTCATGTGGTTGTTTGATACTCATATACATGTACCAGTCACATTATTGGGTAATAATCAGCAGGTTTAACTGCTGGTTGACACCAATCAGCCAATCACATGGCAGTAGGGATGCAACAATACCAATTTTTTCAAACCGATATGATACCGATACTTGGATCTGAGTACTTGCCGATACAGAGTACAAAAATCGATACTTCTACCACACACACACACACACACACACACACACACAAATGCAATGAATTGGAAGACAGGTTTTATTTTATTCTCTGCCGATAAAAAATAATATCTTAATAAAAATGACCCCAAAAAAATTTCAAGTGAAAAATAAGCACTTCTGTTAAATTATTGCAGAGTCTCCACATTGTAATTTAACAAAATATCACTGAACTATTGGCACTGTCCTGAGCTTTCGGAATAATAAATAAACACTTCTGTTTGGAATAAAATAAATACAAATTAGGTTTGACAGTAAAATAAACTTTTAAATTATTGCAGAGTGTCCATATTGTAAACAAACAAACAAAATAACGAAAGTATTTGGCATTGACAAACAAACTCCTCATCTGCCCGTGGATCATCAGTCCACTGTGCCGTTAAACCGAGGACTGACATCGCACATACTGCTTGTCTTTACCTCTTCAGAAAGTTTTGGCACCATTATCTCCCTGATGTATGGGCGGTTGGGAATTTCATATCGCGGCTCGAGTATGCTGAGAAGACGGTGCAATCCTATGTTTTCCACGACCGGCATTGGCTGGTCATCCAGAGCGATAAAATGAGTCAGAGCCTCTGTTATTTTAACTGCCCGTGGATTTTCTCTTGACATTTTTCTTCGCTTTTCCAAAACCTGAGTTAAAGTTGGCTGTTCCGGTCCACACTGCTGACATTTTGTTTAGCCTAGCTACAGCAGCCTCCAGTTTCTCTTTTTTATCTGGAGCTGCCAGTCTCACTCGCCTAACCCTGTGCCTGTTTAGCGCGGGATGTCCCCCTAGTGGCCAATCTAAAAAACTACAACAGAAATGACAAGCCACCCTCTGATTAATGAAATAAGTTAGTATCTGTTCATGGTATCGGTTAACTTTTACGAGTATGAGTACACACACATTTTACAGTATCGGCCCCGATACCCGATACCAGTATCAGTATCGGTGCATCCCTACATGGCAGCAACTCATGCATGCATTTAGGCAAATAGACATTGATCAAGCAACCTGTTGAACTTCAGAGTGGGGAAGAAATGTGATTTAAGTGATTCTGAATGTGGAGTGGTTGTTGATACCAGACAGGCTGGTCTGAGTGGTTCAAAAGCTGTAGATATACTGGGATTTCCCCACACAACCACCTCTATAGTCTACAGAGAATGAGCTGACAAAAGAGACCATATCCAGTGAGAAGGTCTGCCTTACTGATGCCAAAGGCAAAATCAAAAGTCAAAATAATCACTTGTTGCATCCAAAGTATGAAGAAGAGCATCTACAAACACCACGTGTATCAAAAGACCACGCTGGACTCCACTCCTATTGGTTAAGAACATCAAACTAAGACTACAATTTGCACCGGCTCAACAGAAGATTGGAACAATGTTACCTGATCAACCAATTCTTGACTTCTGCTGTGACATTTGGAGGGTAGGCTCAGAACAACTAAAAGCACGGATCCATCCGGCCGTTTGTAATCGGTTCATGCTGGTGGGGGTTCAGTAATGGGGGGATATTTTATTGGCACATGGACACATGTTAATATGGACCAAGGAATGTTTCCCGCACCTTGTTTAATCTGTGCAGTGAAGAAAGTAGTTCTGCAGGCTAAAGGTTGTCCAGCCTGGTACTAGCAAGATCCAGCTAAGAAAATGTGCAATAAATGCAAATTCTTATCAAGGGCCTACTGATGTTAACAAAAAAGGTTTGTCAGTTTTCAGTGATGTTCATGATATAAAGCTTGTTTTTGATTGATTGATTGATTGATTGGTAATTTATTTCAACATGTGAACAATATACAAGTACATTTAGAAAAGAAAATGAGAGAGAAAAAAAAGTACTATACAAATTACATATAAAATAAAAAGAAGTTCTGATTAATTTACATGTTGAAAGGGAGTGGGAAGAAGTAAACACTTATTTAATCCCACCCCTTTGCCATAAATTATCAGTTAATATTTAGTCAGCTTCCTTACTGATATAATTTGTAATAAAAATAGTGAACAGATTTCTGATATACTATATACTATAATATCACATCATGTTTTTTTTTTTAAATAGAGACATTCACTTAATTTAAATATTTTAATTTTCTTTATAGTTCGAGAAGATCATATTTTTATAACTCTTTTTGAACAGTTTTATGTTTGAACATTGCTTTAATTCCATATTCAGACTGTTCCATAGTTTCACTCCATGAACAGAAACACAAAAGCCTTTTCTTGTAGTACGTACCTTCATTGTTTTGAAGTTACAAAAACCCCTTAAATTATAACTTCCTTCTTTCAAAAAAAAACATACTCTGAATATTACCTGGCAGTTCTTTATTTTTTGCTTTGAATAGAATTTGTGCTGTTTGGAATTTTACTAGATCGTCAATTTTCAATATTTCAGACTATAAAAATAGTGAGTTTGTATGTTCCCTGTAACCTGCATTGTGGATGATTCGAATTGCTTTTTTTTGAAGAGTAAAAAGTGAATGTAATGTGGTTTTATAGTTATTGCCCCAGACCTCTGCACAATAGCTTAAGTATGGTGAAACCAGTGAACAGTAGAGAATATGAAGTGATGTTCTGTCGAATACCTGTTTTGCCTTGTTTAGTATTGCAATGCTTTGTGATACTTTGGAATGAATATATCTTACGTGAGCTCTCCAGTTACGTTTTTCATCTATTATTACCCCCAGAAATTTTAAAGCTCTAAAACAATTCAAAATCCCTACAATGGCTAAAGACTCGTAGAAAACATCTTCGTCACACATTTTGACCTCCACAGAGATGAGGAAGTAGCATGAATGAAATTAACCATGTGCTACAGCATTTTTCTAAACAATCATGGGCACTAATGGTTATGCTAGAGGAGGACCAACCGCCGTCTAATCAAGTGCTGCTTTGAGCATTATAGCCAATAGACCATACACGCTACATACACATAAGTGCGCTCACGCGTGCTCAGCCAAACAAGCATACACCCATAGTGACTGAGGAGCTTCATTAAGAGCATATTTCTGCATGGTAACCATCTGCTGGCTATCACTTGTGTTGAGCTAATGACTCTAATACTGTTTAATTGCATACATCTCGCTGTCAGGGGGGAATACTGCACTCCCTCCACTCTACACAGGTGGTAACACTCCACACTGAGAGGCCACCAGTGTTAGTGTGAAGGAGTGAGTCTTTGCTGGAATCCATGAAATGCAGCATTCATGCTTTAAGTATATAAAAGAAAAATACATATCGATGAATGTGTATTTGTTACAGTCCGTGTAAAAAGGAATCAGCAAATGATAAACTAAATATATAAAATTTTACATTTTAGTTCGTTTACTTTGGCAAAGCTAATTTTCTCAACACTGCTTAACCTCTTAACAGAGGGCAGTAATGACAGTTTAAGCCCTTAGTTTTTGGGTAGAGTAAAATGGTTTAGAAACCATTTGATTATAGGATGTCCTCACAAATGTAGCCAAACAAACATTTGTGTGTATGTGTAGGTAGATATGCTGTTAATGTCGCTAGCGCTATGTGTGGGTGCATGTGGTTGTTCAGGCATGAATACCCATTTATCCCACAATACTAACAAAGACATTGATTCACCATTACAGTATACTGTATGCTACAAAAAAGGCAATTAGCTCTCCATCTCCTACGCTTGGCAAGGCTTAAAGTGGTTAATGGCTATTGATACTGAGGGGAAAGCAGCTTGTCAATAGAGCCGTGCTAAGGCTCTTTCTTTAAAAAGAGAATGGGATAACATAATGGTTGAACAGACAGCCAAGGCCACTGTCAAGTAAATTGTACTAGCTATGTGTATAGTCATTGTTTTGACCTGGATCTGACTGTGGGGAGATGAGTCCATCCATCCATCTAATTGAGTCCATCACAATCCTTATTCTCATCTAAAGAGCTGCACGTGTTTGATTTTAAGTCTTCTACCTTGAAAGGCACGAGCTGCCGACTCAGCCAATCTTCAACAACCTGCAAAGCTGGGCAGACAATCGTGAACACGAGCACCTAAATTATGTATACATGTGAGTCACATATGATTATTAGTTAAAAGAGCTGAGGCCTCAAACAGAGAGAAATATTATACTAGACACTATTTATCAGTGGTAGTTACACACATACATACATACTGACAAACATGCAATTAAATCACTTCCTGTGAACCAAATAGTCCATTTACAGGCAGAAGATGAGATGGTGGTAAATGAAGTGGATGCAATGGCTTCCCAAACTTGCAATCCTTTCTGTGTCAACTACAGTTGCCAGCAGCAAGCGGCTAAAGCGTGGAGAAATTAATGGAGGAGAGATGACAGGTGTGGTACGCACATACACATATCAATAGATGCGCATTTGAGGCTAAAAGCACCAATTTTTGGCTGTAACTGCTGTGTTTCTGTGACATGTATCAATCCACCTCCAACCAACACATCTACATGAACGTTACGGAGAAAGTGCAGTTGCACACACATCCTGTCACCTACATGCACAAACACTCCAGGTTGCTGTTGGTGGTAATGGTGTTTTGCAGCACCCTGAGGTGTAATAGGCCTAGGCAGTGCTCTGTCGGGGCCATTAGCTTGCTGTAGTTCATATAATTACACAAAATGGGCACTCTGGCAAACAGTGGGTACTAATGTAGGAGTGGGGCACCGTAGCATGCACAGGTAAGAGCCGACACAGGATGGCACAGCCAAGCTGCATGTAGCAGGATGTGATGTTGTCTCTATGGGTAATTTGGCCGTTTTGTTGCCATATTAAATGAACAAAGTAAATGTTGATGGGAGTTTTTTTTATGCACTGTCACCACTGATCAGCACAATGCCATAATTATCAAACAGGTGTATTTACTATTTATAGACTGGTGATCTGTTAAGACTGGTTCCTGAGCAAGAATGGCTAGGCTAACTGTTAACATGCACCAAAATCAATTCGCAAAAAAGACAAAAACCTGAAAGCTTGATCCTTCACAACATTCTCAGGTTCTATTTGATGTCAGTGCAGCAGAGCTCTTTAACTCAAACAGCTCTGAACAATAGGTAGGTGGGGCTTCCGTCATAATCAAACCTACTGTTTGCAAGGTGCAGCCAATCAGAAGAAAGCTGGCTTAAAGGAGGGGTGGTGGTGGGATTTTAATTTTGACCTGTTAATCACATCAGTCTTCTTTTTCATTAAGCAGAATGAAAATATAGACCTAGATAAGAGTGTAACAGATCCCCTTTAAACGGTCTATCTCAGGGGTCGGCAACCCTAGGCACGCGTGGCAGCTGATGGCACGACCATAGCTGGACTGGCCATCGGGCATACCGGGCATTTGCTCGGTGGGCTGATGATTCTTTTTTTTTTTTTTTTTTTTTGTAACGGTATAAACAATGGAAGGTGGTGGATTGGCCAGATGCTGGCCGGTGTGTAAAAATAAGTCAGTTGTTTGGTGGTGGCTATGGCGGAGCTTACACAGTTTCAGTAACATTAGCAAGTGGTGGAGGCCAGCAGGTGGATGAGGGAAAGGGGAGGCAAGAGGAGATACCCGAGGCGGCCGCCGGTCCGAGTGTCAGGTGAACTGAACTTCAGGTAAGAAGCTATGACCTGCACTCTATCTGGGTCAGATATAAACCAAGTTTAGGTGGAGTTTATTTTCGTTCCACTGACTTTTTGCAGTCAGTTACAATAACTCGTACTGCGTACTAGCTAGCATGACGGAGTTTCTATACAGCTGGGTGGGTGCTATGATGTTACTGATAGTGAACTTTATTTTATTCATAAGGTTAGTTAGTAGAGTTGCCAACCATCCTGTACAAACGGAATCGTCTCGTATTCAGAGAAAATATCACACGTTTCGTATTGAGGTGAAAAGGAACACAGTTTGTTCCGAACTTCAGCTACAATGAAAAAGACACAAAGCTGGAGTTAATTTGTCATTACGCTGCAGCTGCTGCTTCTTCTCTCATTCTCTCCCCCTCCCTCTCCTGTTGCTACTTCAATCATGAAACTGATCAATGATCAGCTGATCGTCTCACTTGTTTGTTTATCGCCCACTTTGCACCAGAAAGACGAAACCAGCTGATGTTGCGCTAAACAACAGCAGCACGTTTAAGCTTGATCAGCTGTTGTTAGAATTTATTTAATATTAATTTCTAGTATCAGCTGATGTTTGCTGGAGCCACAGCTGTAAAAGCTGCTGGTCATGATATCGGTTTGGTTATCTGGTGAGAGGGAAACATGAAGATGAAACCAGGAGATGTCCTTACTGAATCATCAGAGCTGAACAGGTGATGGAGAAACAGGTTTACCTTTTAGGTGACATGAATGAGTTGAAGGGAAGTTATGAACTGTTTCTGAGAAACAAATAACACCAGGATCCTTTTCTAAGTAGCTGCCAGCTGGTAACTGTGCAGGGGCGGGTCTAGGAAAGTTTTGCCAGGGGGGCCAGGTAGGGCATTAACAGGGAGAGGGGGGCACAAAGAAATACTTTCTTATTCTCATTTAAAATGTCTCACTTTTAATAAATAATTATCTGAAGCTTACAACCAAAGTTTTTATCTGATGTAAAATGTATAGAAATCATACATATACCAACAAGACAGTGTAATCAGTGTCACATTGCAGAGGCCTTGTTGACAGTATTTGGCTCTACATATCTGTGTGAGCAGATTTTCTCTCACACGAGTGTCCTCAGGTAGCCGTCTGAATGCTGGACACTCGGAGACCTGTGTCTCTGAGTGGGAGACCAGAGATCACATTAACATGTGTGTCTCTGTATTAACAAACATGCCATATTGGCTTAGTTTATTTTTCTTATCATTGTTGTGAGGAGACCATAAATAGCATTTGTATTTTCTGTTGTACAGTTCATTTGCTGTTATGGATAACAAGTGTCTGTTTTTTTGTTTCAAAATAGCTGATAACTATTCGCTGATAGCTGCCAACATCTGCGAACAAATATAATTCTATAAAGTGGTTCTATATAGTGTGTAACTGTTCATATAGAGCGTTACTAAATTTATTGCTAATGCAATCATATAGCACATTGACTTCTGAGGAAATTTTAGATGGCACTCATCATCAGAAAGGTTACCTACCCCTGGTCTATCTTAACCCTTTAAAGCCGGTCGGAGCGGGCACGCTCCGTTTTGCGTAACTATTTTTAAATCGCGGTAGAACTGCAACCACGTAAGCTAGCGCAATAATTTCTTTTGCATATGAAACCGGAGGAGTTGTACTTACATCTTATGCCATCAGCTTGATCTAGGTCACAGTTTCCTTCCACATATAGCTTTGCAAAAACTGCATAAAAATCACTTGCAGCAACAAAAACATAATATTCCAAAAACACGCTTTGCTGATCCGAGCAGCTGTTCGTAACACCGGAAGTGACGTCATTTTGCAGAAATGTAGTTTTTTTCCTTTTTTTTACCATCAGGGCCTTATGAGCCTAAAGTTGTGTTTTTAAAGGTTATGTTTGACTTTATGACTTTCTGTGTCGTTTCTGGGATGCTTAGAACTCATATTGTACTGCTGGAAATAGTTTATTTTGATGCATATGCTGCTTTTTTTTGCAAATTTGCATTATAATATTTATTTTCGTTTTTCCTGCAGTATATAAAAATTGGTGTATTTCAAAAAAAAAACTATGAAGACACTTAAAATAAATTTCCTGTGGTGGGAAACTATTTTGTGCAACTTTTTTGTATTTACAGTTTTGAGGGATAAACCTCAAAACTAAACAAAACAAAATATATGTTAAAAAAACAAAAACGATTTCAATTTTTTTTGTAGTTTTCTGCAATTTATGTAATTACTATACACTTAATGCATACATATTATTAAAATTTGGGCTATAATGGTTGTATTGATGTATATAAACTTGAAATGCTCCCAAAAATGGCACTACAGCATGTAAAAATATAATATAAGCTCTGGCGGACTTGGTTCTATGGTAGGTCTTAAAGGGTTAACAAACGTAAGAAATCTGCTTTGCTCAGTTATGCGCTTCTGGAGTCACAAAAGCCCAAAAAAATCTTTTGAAGAGGTTAAATATGCCAAGCTAATTCAACAATTACTAATATATCTGCTGAGCAGTAGATCAAAACTAAACCGAAAACAAAATAAACAAGCTCATAAAAGGTCTTTTTTAATGCATTATAAATAAAATACATACATTTATATCTCGAGGAGACAGTGGATCTGGCCAGCACCTTTGGTGATTTAAATACTGCGGGGGAGTGAATGGGATTAAAGAATGAGAAAATGGCAGACTGCTTGAAAGCTTTCAGTACACATGGAACTACAAGTGTGGGTGTTCTCATTTATCATTTGGATACTCCAACCTCACAATAAAGACCTGTTTTAATGGCTTTGATAAGTACAATAAAAAAGCGTGTATGGATACTCTGTTATGGGAAAAATGCCTTTGCTTTCCACAGTTAAGTTATAGGGAGCTAGCTTTGCATCCATTTGGTATCAGTCAATGCCAACCCAATGACAAGTTCATAACCTTTGGAACAATCCCGCCAGAAGCAATTTAAGCGGTGAAACAGTCGTCTCTCCTTTTGTGCATTGAAGCATTTACAGTGATATTTCCCCTCGATTTTCAGCGAGTGCAATATCAAAGTACATAAGCACTCAATATTTAACCATTTGGCCCTGCTCCATATCAACAATTATCAACTAAATTCTAGCAAAACTGTTTCGTTGTCACACTTTCAAACATGAAATGCATGAAACCATATCGCATATATGAGCCCAATATGTAACACGTGGATGCCCCGTGAACTCTACTACAATAAATCAAACAAAAGCAAAAATGGAGACTAAACAGTTTATCTCAAACCATCACCAAGTTCAGAAAGGTTAATGCCCTCCTAATCACGAGTTCGAGATCTATGATAAAAACCACAGAGCAGAAGTGCGTTGGTGATTGCTTTGACTGCATAGAAGGGTATTTGAATTTAAAACTCAATATTTATGTCTCAGTTCATGACCCAGAGCGTTCCTCAAAAACTCTTTTCTTCTCTCTTAAAAATCTATTTCTCCCTCTCCTGCTGCACTCTGTTTATTCCTCACGAGCAGGTCGATATAGCTGTTTATTTGGCATTTTTGTATCTTAACTGAGTTGAGAAGGGGGCATGCAGTTAGCTTACAGGCTGACAGAGCAACTCCTGTTTTTTATTATCTCAGGGAAAAAAGGGAAAAAGCTGTAAACTTCCCATTACTATTGTGCTCACTTGGGATGATGTATTTGCATTTGTGAACACGTCTTTCGCGCAAATACACACTTCCTTACTTCAAGTCTACTCAATACCATGCCGTGATTGATGACTGACTTTCCAAGCAGCTTCGGTCATCAAAATCGTACCGCAAATTAATTCACAGTACAAGCCGGCACGAGTTAGCCTGAAAGCAAACTTTGGCTGTCGATGATGGAAAGCGTGTAGGCGTAAGAAAAGCCATAAGAAAAGGATGTCACGGAGTAAACGGGAGGATGGGGTGGAGGGTTACACAATTACTTCCACCATATAAGCTCTGAGTTTTCCGGTCCTTTATTCCTCTCCTCTTGTTTTGGCACGAATAGATTCACATGCCAAATTGGACGCAGCACTTAATCAGCAAGGTGATTATTAAAAGCTGTTTACCGGAGGTGGCCTTGTCTCACTTTTGACACTATTGACTACAGTGTCATCAATCAGAGCAGCTACGAACCCCTGTGAGCGTTTGCTGACGCAAACCAAGTTTGGGAAGAAAGTTCAGAGAGAAAATGAGAAGGTCTTTGTTGTGATAAATGGGTGAAAAGTATGGAATTAATGATCAGAGGTGGGACCGGCTTCTGTACGCGAAATTGCAAGGTGTTGATCTTGACAGCGACTTGCTCGTGTACACATATGCAAGCAAAGACAAAAAAAGAAAAGTTAATCAGGACAACAAACTTTAAGCTTGAGAAAAGGGCAAGAAAAACAACGTTTTACCACATGGCACCTTATTTTCTTTCTAGTAGAGGACTCGTTGGATCACACTGTTCACAACATACTGCAGCGTTTATGTTGACAGGATAAAACATCTAGAGTGACCAGATGTCCTGATTAAATCATCAGAGCTCCAATTTGTCCTGGCGTCTCGACAGGGACACACTCTGTTCTGATAATTAGACTGAATGGATTTTTTGAGTTTTCTTCTTGCAAAGGAGACCTCTGTGAGTTGTGTCACAGAGTAAAATAATTGCATTATTATTTAGAAATGGGTGGTGCAGATAAGCACTCTAAATAGGGAAAATGCTTGTTTCTCTTCTC
Organism: Neolamprologus multifasciatus; assembly: GCF_963576455.1. Taxonomy (NCBI): domain Eukaryota; kingdom Metazoa; phylum Chordata; class Actinopteri; order Cichliformes; family Cichlidae; genus Neolamprologus; species Neolamprologus multifasciatus. Next base: position 33,980,678 of record NC_140455.1, read on the forward strand.
TTTTATAAAGACCAGCGGCAGGGTAAGCTTTTTGTCCTGACAACAGTCTATTTACATATATTCTATATTACAACACAAGAGTGGTGCACTTGCCCGTTTTTGCAATGCATTTATGTTATATTGGAATTTTTGCTTTCTGCTCATAGTCCAGGAAAAAAACCAAAAAGGATCTTATACAAGGTTTTGCTCCTTGCGCCCTGTGACAGTGATTGAAATAGCGCTGACATTTCCAGAACACTCTGGTTCCTTTGGAGTACCCCTTCTTTCCGTTATTGTCGAGGCTGGCTAACCCAAGGCGTTCTCCACACGTAACTGATCTGAGGACAGCAGCTGACATTTACAAAGGTCCACAGTTTTTTCACACACCATTAATTAAAGTGAGAACAAATCTTTTTCTCCCTCTTTGGCTCTTCCACCTCTCACTTCCGTCACGACCGATCACCTCGGTGCCTTGTTGAAAAAACTGTAATCGTTTACACAGAACTAAAAGCTTTGTACTCACACAAAACGCTTGGCCTCACATTAACAATCACAAGGATCGAGCATCCTCGGGATAGAGACTATTCAGCAGTCCTTACTAATACAAATCTCAAGGTAACAATATTAGATGGCCATGGTCAGTTTAGTTGCATACACTGTATAGAATGATGCCCTGATGCATGATTAACAGAAGTTGTTGAAAACACATAGAGCTGGAGATTGACGCTTTGCATGCACTGATCATAAATATGAATGTCACTGCCATCTTGAGCTTACAATAAAGTCTTTGAACTGTTATTTTAGGTGAAAGCATTGCACAACATACATCTTTAAGAAAAAAGAAACAAGGTGAGAAATGTACATACACCCTGTGAGATGATTAATTCTGCAGTGCTGAAAGTTACAAAATGTCTTTAACTTGTCAAGGCCAAGGGCAGTAAATTTTCTGTTAGTAATCATGACTGAGTATAGCCTGTAGCTTCTCTGCGTGCCACTGCAAACCTTTTTTGTAATGCCATATATGGATGTGCCATTCTGTAGTAGCTGGATTACCTGTGCTACCTGAATGGGCTGCAGGGACAGTCTCATCCTACCAGTAGTGAAAAGTAGAACAGGGCGATATGGCCAAAAAAATATATCACGATATATATTTGAAAATTTCAATTAAATGTAATAAACTCTGTTTTCATGGATGCCTGGATGTTAAACTTCATAGTTACATCCGGTAAAGCAGCAATGCTGATCGTTTTATTAAGGATGAAAGAATTCAGACGGCTTTTAACTCTCAGTGATGCTGCAGTGATCGTTTAACTTTGGGACCTGAAGGGACGGGGTTTAGGTCCCTGATTACACCCAGATTAACGAGCACCTTAGTCCGACAAATACGGCAATAACGAAGGCCTGCTTGCATGTTCTACAAAAAAATGTGCTTTTCTGTGTATCTGACGGACAAACACCACACAAGTGATATTGCACCATTTTTAAAAACCAGTTCTGGTTCATCCGTTTCACTCAACAATCCGCTTTACCCCCTTCTCATTCTCCGTTGCCTTTTTCGGCTTTTTCGGCCATGTGCGTACGAAAACTAAGGGACTGCGCATGCGCGTTTTACCCATATTCTATCGCGATATTTCATTTTCTTATCGTTGCCTAACATTGTACCGGTATTACTGTGAACGGTATAATATGGCCCCAGCCCCAGTGAAAAGGACACAAACTAAAGACCAAACTAGAGGAAAATCAGGCAAGAGCGAGAAAGCAGAAGGGAGCGAGTGATAGTGTGTGGCCGTTATCCACAAACCCATTCCTTTTTTGGGGGGGGGTTGCCTTTCCAGTGTACCTGCTGTCACTTTTATTTGCATCAAAGCAGGTGAACTGGATTCACAATGGTTTATGGTTCGTAACTGGACAGACAAATATCCCTAAAGTTGAACATACTTTGTGTTATATTGTGGTAATCAAGTGTTGGCTTAATTTTACAGAGGAGATAAAGCTTGGTTAATCCTGACTATGTGAAAAAAGGTGGGGGTGGGGGGTGGACTGGGAAAAAAAAGGTAAAGCTTCAGATGTTTAAACACAATTTCCAGAGGTATGTGGGAAATCAAGTCCAAGAACGCTGTATTAAACTGTTAAGCATGTCATCTTTCTCTAGTACTTGTTTTCTACCAGGGAAGGCGTAACATTGTAACATTGTAACATTGTAACATTGTAACATTGTTTGTAACAGTAAAGTTGGCAGACAATCTCAAAATTCTTTAGCATAATCTCCAATCATCAGTTGAAACTTGGACACAAGGAAGCACAATGTTAACAAAGTTTTGACCTCAAATCCATCAAAAAATATATTTAACAGTTAAAAGTCAGTTTTGCATCAGAAAGCAACCATTTTAACTAAAAAACTAATTGGAAGCAAGACCATAATATTCATGTTCATCACCAGAACATGTAAACATTTGACTGCAGGTGTACATTATGCAGTAGAAACAAAAACAGGAGTACATCATCAGTGAATATGAGTTGGTATTAAAATCCAAACAAGAAGCAGCATCAAACTGAATTTATGGCTAGTGGTCATTGCTCATTTTGAAAACATCACAAACAAAGCACGGTTATATGGTTCTTACATGTGAATCTTAAGGGACTTATGAATACTAGTCAAACTCGCAGGCCATAGTCAAGTCTTAGAAACCAAAGAGGAGACGCTTTTATTGTCACTTAGGAGTTCTGCAGTGGCAATGTTAGCGTCTGCAGGCATTACAGACTAATGGGAATGTGCTGACTGTGCTGGCCTTTCCTATAAACAGCAGTGCAAACACATACCTGCATTATATCCCCCTGCTTGCCCATTACTGTGCGTACAGTATGTGGCTGTGTGCTTCAAAGTGGTCGCATGCTAGTAGACTCACAAATGTGTGAATGAAATAGTATTGTGTGACAGAGAACAGCTTTTGTGCTTGTTTATGTTGTCATGTCTATGGACGTGTGACTCTGAGTGACAGAGGGAAAAAGAGTCCATGGAAATGTGGTGCACCGACTTATCCATGCAGCCCAGGCCGGCAGTTTGCGGTAGTGTGCTAGCTGAGGTGGAACGGTGAAAGGCAGATTGCTTAGGGAGTGCCATACTCCTGCTTTTCATTTTGCAGCTTAACCAATCCAATCCCACAACCAAGAGAGGAGATTCACAGCTACTCTCCCTACTATGTTTGATAACAATGCATGAATTATCCTTTTAAATTACTTTCTGCATGCGTTTTTTAATTAAAACTATTAAAGTGAATCAGTCATTCGCGGTCCCTCTGAGGACCCTGAGAATGTAACTCGCCAGCAGTTTGTCATACGCCGCTGCTCCTCACATTCTACGTTTAACATTAAAGTCAATTAGCTCACGTTTTTTTCCACAGCTAGTGACTACACTGCAGTGACTGGGCAGAATTAGAGAACTCGGTATATCACCAGAATAAACAGAAGAACGAGGTTGAGGCTTTTCGAGTATTCAATCTAGAACAAAAACGTTATCCATAGATTTTCAAGAGCATATCGTTTTCCACCTGAACAAAGCTCAAATCAATCAAAACAATTTAGAACTGTGAGCTGAACAAGCTGTTAATGTTGTACTGTTCTAACTAGCTGCTACAAGTGAACTTTCCCTCCAGGCCTGGGGAAATTGGAGAAGCAATTCAGTGTAATAATGAGCAGATTGATTGAAACTGGTTGGAAACCTTTATTATACCACTGCAAGCGTGTGTTACGTGTTTACATGCATGTTGTAGCAGATGATATAAGGAGGAGACGTCTCCCTTAAAGAATGTTAAATAGGAATGGAAAAGAGTTGAGTAATGCCAGAGATGCTGATCTGAGGCAAACAACATCCCCACTGGGACAAGCATGAAATAAACATGTTGTTGCACTGAGATGTGCTTATTAGAAGTTCTCAAAAGTTTGGTGACAGAGATATGTAAAGATGTGGATTTATTGTTTTCATTGGTTTAATGAATCTCTAACTGGAATTGCTGTGGTGCCATGAGCCAGAGATGTCAATTGGAAGAAGGGTATTAAGCCAGCACTCCTCGCAGACATGGAAAGAAACTCTGAAGACGACAGGCTTTATTTAAAAAACTTTTTAAGAATTTAATTGAGTTACATTTTACAAATTTTACAAATGAAAACCTCTTTGCCCCATTTTTGCTCAAGCTGAACAATAATTTGGGCTTTTAGGCAGCAGCAAACGTGTAACACTGCAAAAGGGGCTGCGCCGCATTCGAATCACAAGATAAAAAGGAAAACGTCTTTGTGAAAAAGAATACAGAACAATTTTGTCTCCAATATCTGGTTTTCATAATTGCTGAAAGCCAAAAATGAAACGGAAAACAAAATTTGATTAATCGCGCAGCACTACTAGAATCCTTCTACTATTTATGTTGTAAAAGATAAAGTTCAATGAAGCGAGAGAAAAAGGCGATAGCAAGAAAAAGAATAAATGCCAGAGAGATAAATGGCAAAAGAATGAAAGCCAGAATGAAATAAAGAGACCAGGAAAAAGAGAAATATAAAGCTGAGACTCAAAGAAATAAAAAGTGGCAAAAAAACCCCAGAGAAGTTAGGAATTAGTAAGAGAAAGAAAAGACTAATCGAGATTGTGAGAAAGATTGAAAGAGAAGGAAAAGCAGGCTTGAGAGGAGAGGGATGATGTGAGGGTTGCTGGATAAAGCATGTGGAGATAAGGTCTGTTCAACAGGCCCTTAAGAACCTGGCAGGTCCACGTTTAAACTCTAAGGCTCAGCGGATCAGAGGCAGAAATCTCTTGGAATTAAACCCCTAAAGCTGATAGAAGAAGAAATCTTTACTTTTCTTTCCACGCAGACACTAATCTGTATCAAAAAACTTGGTAAATTGAATTAGCAAATGAGAGAAAACAAACCATTTCCCCCCCCTTAAGGCAATATGCCTGTCAAAGGCAAACAAAAGTAAAGGTTTGTATATTTTCATGTAATACTTTCTGTAATTTTAACTCAAATCCACAATTTCAATATATTCGTGATATATAAATATATATATAAATAAATATGCATCCAGTCCGTAACATAAACAAACTGCTACACACAGAGGACATCTGTGTTCCATTACGTACAGACAACAACTTCCCGTGAAGACATAAACAAATAGATGATGAGAGCTCATTTGTTGTGCACCGGGTGGGGGAAAATGTCAGGATGACATTTGGCTGTAGCTATTTATGAGTATGTGTGTTGTTTCTCGTGTGTATCTGTGGGTGACTGAGTACCTACTGTGGCTATAAAATCAAAATATTTCAAGGAAAAGGAGGAAAATATAATCTAAAATATAGTTCAATCAATGTGGGATGTGCTGGACAAACAAGACAGATCTGTGGAGATCAACCCATTAATAACTTAGAGGATGTCATGCTAACAATCCCCTAATGACACAAAAGGTTAGCAAGGACTTTGTGTGTGGATAGTCTCAAACTGCAGAAACCCATTTAAAAAAATAAAATAAAAAAATTGAACCACCTTAAGTTCTGTCTGAATTGGACTCCAACAAGAAGTACCAGTTTATTTAAGCTCGATATGAAGAATACTAAAGGACAGACGAGTCAGTCAGTGTCTCATCTTCAGACTTTGATAGCCTCCAGTGTCTCGCTGAGTGGATGAACCATCTTTAATCAACTGGCCTCCACCTAAAACACACATTTTTCAGAACTGTAACCAATTCATGCGACTTTTGAAGACTTCTTCACATTTATTACCTGATGAAACAAGAGGCACAGAAAAGATGGTGTGAGGTCATGACCGTCAAATATCAAGAACACAAGTAAAGCCATTTGATTGCTGCTTGTATTCATTTCACTCTTTTCATTCTATATAACCGACTGAGGGGCTCTGAAGTCAAACGGACCTGTGTAGGACCTCTGAAGTACTACGAGTCACTTCTTTTAACAAATAAAAACTATGTTATTAGCTGATCAGCTGATATCCACTCAGTACCGAGCTGTGCTACATCAGTCATCCAATGAGATTAACCATAACTCAGAAATACGAGTAAAAATATACCTCTTTAACATAGGTAACGCAGTTTACATATCTTCCAACCATAAGGCAGCTGTGCTTTCAGTGTTTTTGCAAACCAGATACTGCAGTCCTTTTGTTTATTGGCTCCATTCTGAAATGTGGTTATTGCCTCAAGCCTCAAGTGCCTGCAAGCTGCAAACCAAAGCAGGCTCGGCTTTAATTAATCATCCGTAAGACTGGTCTAAATAAAACTGTCTCAGGAACAACAAGAGGAAAGTGTGCAACACGTATTTATGGTCTCGGTGCAAAAACTTTTCTCTCCTCCGTGGCACTAAAGTTGCATCTGTTCTTACTCTCCCATTAAGATTCTCTCGTTCCTCAAAACCTCACATTTCCTGTCATTTTCATGAGAACAAACTGTTTACCGCTGCATCGGCCGCATGCAAAACAGTCAGAAAGTCACACTTTAAACTCGGAAGTGTAAGTATGTGTCCTTGTGTATTGTGCACAATACAAAATCAAATCAAATACACACACATGCACTTAAAGCACATTTAAGACAAAAAGTTATAATGTAAACACTGTGCAAGCTTAAAAGAGTGTGTATTTTTGAGCTTCACATAGTGGTTAGAAGAGGAACTCACACCTAGCGACGGCACTTATGCAGGCACAAGCATTACAAAGTGTCCATCTGTCCAATCCTAACACTTGTGTTTAGCAAAGCAGATCTGCTCAGCTGTCTGGACAGTCAAAACATCTTGTGAGCATCTTATATCCTCCATGTCAATGTTATCTCAAGTATCACGTAAGATTACTTCTCAGTCTCATCCTCCTCCTTATGATGTTTTTTATATTTCTGACTTGTGAACACACAAGTGAGAAGACTCAAAGGACTACAAGATATCAACAATAAACAAGAGAGAAAGGTCAGAGATAAGATAAGGAAGGAGCAGAGAAAGTAGAGGGAAATGTTAAAAAGAAGAAAAATAGAGAACAGAGCACTGAGAAAAACCCAAACGGATAAGTTAGAAGAATACAACAAGACAGAATCAGAGAGAGCTGCCAAAGAGCAGAGATGAGGTTTATATGTGACGATGCTAGAATGTGTTGCTACCGTTAAGAAGGCGAGTCCCCCCAGTGAGCTGGCAACCAAAGTCACCTTCTGGCAGCTGTCTACTGTCATCTACTAATGCACTCACAACGACTTTTGAACCTCGCAGTTAATGACCAGGGAGGTAATGGAGAGGGATGTAGGCCATGAACAACTCCGCAGTCTGGCAGACTGTTTTAATATTGCTTTCGCACAACCGACAGATTCATCTGCATAGAGTAAATCACCACCAGCATCACCAACTGGACAGAAAAACCAGCACCGTGTGTAACTTCCTGCGTACATCTGTAGCGTTCGGACAGCCCACACAGGTTTGAACCTCTCAAGTATCATGACTTATAAATGTGAAGTGGAAATTCAACACACTGAGCAAGTTCTGCCTCGAAAACTATGGAACAACAATTATCTTGGGAAGTACTCAATCCATCTAGGACGTGCTGCGTGTGAAGAGTCTCCTGTTAGTTACTTCAAAAGGTTTATTCAATAACACTTCAGTCGACGCAGTTAAGGTTCTGCAGTTTTGCCGTCTACTGACCAAAATCTGAAGTATTTTGGTGCTCAGAGTGCAAATCGCTCTCTCTGCAGCCGAAAGGGTTTCGATTTTTCTGCCATCATTACTACACAGTTGCTGCAGAATTATTCCAAGCCTAAACTAATCCCCTGCTGGGACAAAGCAGCTGGGAATTTTATTTTTTAAGATCTTTTTTTTTATTCCTCCATATAGACACAAGCTACAACAATTACCCTAGTTAATTCACCGATCTGTGCAGAAGTCTTGAGCCACCCATCACTTTTTTAAATATTTTGCTTCCAGGGAGTCTGAATTTATTATTACTTTTTAAAAAGTGCTCCAGGTGTTCTGGCTACTTTTCCCCCTCATTTTCAGACCAGTCCTTGTATCTGACCATTTTGATTTTATTGTTTTTGTTTTATTGAACTTGGTTAACACTAACCTATGAATCATTCAAACACATATAATAGTAAATTTAGCAAAAAACCTGTTTTAAAATGTGTCTTTAGGTGCTTTGTAACAAGCAGCCTGTCTAACAAAGCCATAATTTGTTTCAGTTTCTGTTAACACAGTCTAACAGGAATGATTGCACTGGCAAGGTGACTCCCAAAACACTTGAGGCACCTCAACATGGTGTGCAGTGTGTGGATAAAAAAAATCTGAGGAAAGTGGACAAGTGGAAGATTAAAGAAGAAGTCCAATCCATCCATTTTTAACCGCTCCGTGGTAACAGCAGCCTAAGCATATAAACCAAGACCTCCCTCACTCTAGCCACCTCCTTGAGCTCACCCAGGAGAACACCAAGGAGTTTCCCATCAAGCCGAGAGATATAATCTCTCTGGTATGTCCTGGTCTCTTCCCAGTAGGACATTCCCAGAACATCTTGCCCAGGATGTGCCCAGAAGATGTTGAAACTACCTCAACCAGCTCCTTCCGATGTGGAGGAATAGCAAATCTACTTTGAGTGATTGGGGGTGCCGTTCAGGTGCATCCGCCTCCCCGGCAGCAGACCACGCCCCACCACAGCTGTGCAGTCAAAAACAGGCTCACTGCAGTCACTAAGGGTGAACAGTATTACATTCTCACTAAATGAGATTGAGATATATATATATATACATATATATATATATATATATATATATATATATATATATATATATATATATATAAAATCTCTGTTCACATGTTTCTGGATTTCTTTTTTGTAAGACTAAGACTGAACTTTATTTTTCCATGTTTGGCAATATTCACATTCTGTTTAACTTGATGCATTTTTGAAGAAGTGGTGCAGACTAATGAAGCAGTCTAGTTACAAAAGTTACAAATAGTTGTTTGAAATGAAAGTTGTTTGTTTAAATTTTTTTTTTTACCAAAGGCATTATTGTGAATGAGTTTATTATCTAAATAAAGGTAATGATGTAAAAAGCCTGAGAACCACTGCTTTAGAGAAAGCTCTTTCACACTTCTCGTATCTGCAATTTTGTCTTTTCGCTCACTATTGACCAGAAAATGAACAGCTTTGCTTTAATACTCAATTCTCTTGTCACCATGACAAACTGGTCCAGTGTCTACATCACTGGACTCGCCGCAATTCATCTGTCAATCTCCCACTGCCCTCTCCAAGCTCCCAAGACATTTGGGGCAGTAACTTGTCCATGACCTGCAGTGGGAACTCCCAACTTTTCCAGTTATGGACCATGACCTATTGCCATTCGCTCTTCTGAGACTGTTCAGTCTTTTAAATCTCGTTTAAAGACCCATCTTTTTACTCTGGCTTTGAGGTAAGATAGTTTGATTATCACTTGGTTGGTTTCTATGTTTGTCTCGTCGTGCGTTGTATTTGTCTTATTTTATTTTATTTTTATTTTTTTTTAATTTGTGAAGCACTTTGATCAAAACTGTTGTTTTTAAATGTGCTATATAAATAAATTTTGATTGATTGATTGATTGATGGTGTCAAACTTGGAGGATTGCTCCAGGGCAAGCTCGAGCCCACCATCTGATAAAGCCAACAGAACCACATCATCTGCAAAAAGCAACTTCTGAGCCACCAAAGGCTCAGAAAGCAAAAGAAGTAGCAGCTAAAATGGATCGAATCACACGATGAACAGTATCTGAAATTCACATCGTTATATTTCCACATATGCTTGCACATGTTTTCATAAATATCCATTTCTACTGTTCCAAGGCAAGCAAAAGAAATTTGCACAGTGCTGTATATGCACTACTCTGGACGGTCTGTGATTTAAAAACATAGGGTTTCTCATAGAAACCCAATTTTACATTCACCTCCAACCCTTATAACCCCAAAGTATGGCATTTATCTGTGTCCGTTACCTGAAAATCCCTCTCCTCCAGGATCTCTTTCCTCCACCTCACCAGGAAGGCCGCACACACATACAGGTGAAAATGGGAGAAGCCCTCTGGTTCAGCCTGGTGAGCGAGATAAAAAAAAAAAAACACATATGATGTTGATTTAGCACAAGTTTAACATTTCGCAGCATGAAAACAAACAACACCTCCATCTCAGATATGTTATATTGTTCAAACGGAAGCTCAAGAGTGCGAGCAAAGCATCTCGGAGCAGCTCAAACACTCCAGTCTTTCATCACAATTTCATTTTAGGGAAGATTTGGAAGCAGTTTTGCATGATGTATTTAGCCACGCATACGAAAAAGGAGACAGACGGGAAAAAAATAGAAAAAAATGGGAGAATATAAAACATTTTTTTCCTGTCAAAATCCAGAAATTTACATTTGCAGGGCGACAAAGAAAGATACAAATCCCCTTTTCCTCTGCACAGCTTTTTATTTCAGCTGCTCGTTATGTATGGTGGCTTACTTTTTATAACTCTGCAATGAGCAGAGGGAATTAAAAAGGGAGTAAGACAAAGGATAAGATGTTCCCTGTTCTATTCATTTTTCTCCGGAGCACCATCACAGAGAGGATAATTACCAAGGCCTTTTGAATGCAAGTGACTTAGAGTATACGGTCCCTTAAAGAAGGAACACAATATTCAAAGTACATCCTGGTATGAGGACTTTCCTGGAGGCATTTTGACAAGTTAGGTTACAACATGTGTTATTTTAGGGTACAGCGAGGTTTAACTGGACACCTAAAATTTTGCTGTTCCAAACAAATGTGCCGGTATTAAAGACAGCCAGACTGAGTCTCAAATAAAGCTCGGGGCAAGGCTTATTTGTGACAACAGCTGGGGAAGAAATAAAAATTCCTGTATAAATAGCTTGGAGTGACAACCAAACATTTGCATGAATCTGGAAGTCAAAAATCAACCAAAGGCAGGAAGACAGGAGCTGTGTAAGAGGACCCAGCTTCAGTCTGACGGCAAGAAAAGGCAACCAAAAGTGCAGAGAAAAGAGAGAGATGTAAACAGTATAGGAGTGACTGAGTGAGCGAGAGGCAGTCTGTATGCAAGTGCAGCAGGGCTATGTAACCTTATCTCCCCTGGACAGACACTTTTAATCATATTTTGTAGCAGAAAAAAAGCATTACTTTTTTTCCTGCTCTTGAGATTGACAGCAATACGTGAAATTTTTCTCTACATTTTTTTTTTTTGTAACTTGTCAGAAATTCAGGAAAAGAAAATCTCCTAGAGGACACTTGCAAAGCCCTTCCTGTTTTCCTGTTTCAATTCAACTTCTCGGAACTGAAACAGAGATCAAAACTGGACATTTTGCTACCAAGTGACCACTACATAAACAGGATAACAAACTGACACGTTTATTGACAAGCATGATTAACCAACAGTGTTGGGGAGTAACGGAATACATGTACCGCCGTTACGTATTTAAAATACAAAATATGAGTAACTGTATTCCGTTACAGTTACCGTTTAAAAAGGTGGTATTTAGAATACAGTTACTTTGTTGAAATAAATGGATTACACGGCGGTACTTCCCTGTTTCATATTGTCGCGGGTCAGGACTGTTTGGGTTTTGTTTGACAGCTACGTTCTGTCGTTCCAGGTGGCAGCGTTGCGGTTGCCATGGTTACAGGGTGACACGCTCTCTCTCTGCGTGTTTCCTGGGTGAGAGAGGCCTTTTTGTTGTTGTTGTGCTAAGCTAATAGGCAGAATGCTACAGGTATAGCTCTAAAGAATGTAGCATCATGGGCAGTGTAGTCCATGCTGCAGGGAGAATGGACTGCCATACACGTTATGTGTCTGGGAGCGAGGGAGGGAGAAAAAGGAAAAGTACGAGCTGTCATCGAGCAAAAACGGGAGCTGGAAGCATGTAAATATAATAATAACCACTGCAGCCAAGAAGAGTGCCTGACGAGCCCAGTTGTAAGTAAGCTATTAAGACTCGACTGTACACCGTGTTCGTGTTTTCCTCCGAAACAATAAGTTCCGTTGGAGCAGCCTTTCAACTCCTCTCTCTGTCTCTGCTAGCAAAGTTGACCCAGACAACAAAGTAAAGCTAGTTTTCGGCTACGAGCCCGACACAAAACCCACCGTATTAGCCAGTGGTCCCTTTACTACGGTTCGGAGCCGCGGACCTTCAGTAACAGTAATAAATCACAGCGATAGTACATTCACGTAGTTGTAAACAGCATGATAATATATTAAGTAATCCAAAGTATTCAGAATACGTTACTCTCATTGAGTAACGTAACGGAATACGTTACAAAATACATTTTGGGGCATGTATTCTGTAATGGAATACATTTTAAAAGTAACCTTCCCAACACTGTTAACCAATGCAATTTAAGTATGGAATTGCACCCATGAATTGCTATGTTCACTAGCAGGCTTTTCCTGGCTCAGAAATGTGGGAACATGAGTGGTCAGCGCACAGGGAAGGCAAGACTAGAACGGGAAAAACACTCCTAATAATCCCATAAATTAATGAGTATTCTGCAAGTGTGCATCTTGATGTGTCCACTTTAATAGTGCGTGGTATTAGAAAAAAAACAAAAAACAAATGGAGCACTGCAGTGCTCAAAATCATGAAACACACACACGTCCTATAATTTGATATTAAACTTTGCAGTCTCTTTGGCACAGGTGGATTAGTAAAATGCCAAAGGCTGTACATATGGCACTGTACATTCCAATAACTCGGCAATGTATCATCAGCAGTGCTTCCTCGACCGTATAACAGCGGCTATAACTCAGCAGCACACGATTTTCAGAGCCTAACTTCATTTCAAAGGCAGCAGAGGAAGTGCATTTACTGACAAACCGTCCATTATTCTCTCATACACAGTACAGAGAGTGGGTCAGAGGTCGGCGCAGTGGAGATCACCCGCCCCACAAAACAGTCAATCAGGGAGAAACACTGGTCAGTTAACTTAATGCATTTAAATAAAACAGACAGTGCCATGTTCCATATTTCGCCAGGTACTGTAATCAACTGTACGAGCTGATCTTTAATCACCATGCTCATTTACGCAGTGGATAACAGTGAGCCATAACTCTGCAGGAATTATCAGAAACTGCCTTTCCTCTGTGATAATTGAATTTCCCTCCAAGAAGGAAGGAACAAACAGATTAATAATGGATATACAGAAACAAACAGAGATTTGATGTTCGAAAAAACAGAAATTGTCTTCTTGCTCTCTCTTTCTGTCTTTTTTCTTGTTCCCCCCACAACATTGTTAGGTTTTTGCAGACAGATTGATTCTCCCCACGCCTCTGCGTACATATCCTGTCGCTCGATTTTCTTCTCGCTTTGCCTCCCACTTAGTTAAACCAGTTTTTACAATTGTGCAATTAACAGCGTCTGTGTGCACGCGCGTTTGTTTGTGTGCGTGAGAAACAATGATAAAGTGAATAATGGAGAGTGCAGGGAGTGGTGAGACAAAAAGAGGGGTGTCTGTGAACAGCGAAGCATGGCGCGATGGGAGTTGTAAACTGGCAGGTGAGTGGCTTGTTGGTCGGGCATTGCAGCCGAAGCAAACAACTGAAGCAAGCAAGCAAACATGCGAGCGCGCACACACAAAGGGACGAGTGAGTATATGAGTGGCATATGGGAGCACAATGTTTATCACTCTCCAAAGACTCACCAAGTTTTAATTTCCTTTCTTCTATGAGTTTGTTTGTGTGTGTTTGAGAGAGAGTTCATGGTTGAGGGCACCGGCGGGCCCGTGAAACACTGACTTCCGCTCTATTTCTCGCTCTGCACCCCGTCACTCCCTCTCTGTCGCCACTCCATCCTTACAATCTGTCACCTCCTTCAGTCTCGTTCAACAAATGTCTGCTACTCACTCTTCTCCCTCTTTCTCTGTAATCCCACTGTGAAGACTATTTCATAAATTAGAGAGTGATTTTTCTTGACATTTAATATAAAATTTGTCATCTATCATTTCCACGAGCAATCCAGCATTAACGTGAAATCTATTGCCTCCACCGACTGCATAGTTATTGGTGGTATATGACTCGTGTTCTTCTTCACTTTAATGCATTTAAGGCGCAGAAGTTGAAATTATTAAATGCCACTGGATCTGTAGGCCAGAATTATTCTGATGTTCCTGTGAAGTAATGCAGGCCACAGTATAAATGGCTCAATATTCAAAAAATGTGCATGTTTAATAGTTGTTTGCTATAAATACGATTTTAAAACTGTTCATAATTTGTTCTGTGCATGACTGACAGCCCTGTGAAGCATTTCTATGTAATGATTAAAACTGTTTTAAGTTCATTAGCTCTGAAAGGATCTGTGGATTCGCTGACTGACAGAAAATGAACAGTCAAGTCTGATAATTGGTTCATCATATGAGTCATTTAAATTTCAAATATTTGCTTGATGGAGCTTCTGATAGGTGAGGATTTAGTGCTTTTCTCTGCTTAACACAACTCCGGGTGAGAGGAACTGTGGTTCTTTGTCCATAGCTACAATTTACAGATGGCCCCTGAACTACACACATTAAGATAACGGGTAGGAGTGTGTGATAGTTTGGTATGGATCCAATACCAAGTAAATATAGGGCCATTACAGATACTTTTAACCTATAAAGGCAGCTTATGTGGGGGAGATCAGTGTGTCATGATTTATAAGATGAAATGTGCAAGCTAAACACATTCTAATGACCACTACATTTACTTTCCACAACAATTAGTTAACACAACAAAACAGACTTTTCATATATTATTCATGTATTCTCATGTAATGTGTGCTAAAGGCTAAAAATAAAATGGATATGACAGTCAACACAAAAACATTCAGACATTGCTCATTTCTATTTTCAAAGAATAATTTCTTTTTCAAAAATTCAGTGGGCTACATACTCAACTTAAGGGTTATAAACACAGTATTGATCGATCCACCCACCTGTAGGAACAGGCTGTTGTGAAAGCTTCTAGCCCCGCATATACATACCGTGCTTTCAAAAGAGGACAGATACAAAGATATATTCACTGTAAAAACCTCACTTCACACATTACGAACCTGTAAATTGTGACGGCCCAGGAGCCGAATTAGTTACTATGTTACACATATTCCGGTTAAATGACTGATTCAATTCAATTTTATTTATTCAGCACCAAATCACAACAGCAGTCATCTCAAGGCGCTTTATATTGTAAGGTAGACCCTACAATAATACATACAGAGAAAAAACCCAACAACCAAATGACCCCCTATGAGCAAGCACTTTGGCGACAGTGGGAAGGAAAAACTCCCTTTTAACAGGAAGAAACCTCCGGCAGAACCAGGCTCAGGGAGGGGCGGGGCCATCTGCTGCGACCGGTTGGGGTGAGAGAAAGAGTTCAGCTAAATTAAAAATAGATGTAGCCCCTTAAAGAGCTTGTGGGTTAGCCAGAGTATGTGGCAGAGCCAGGATACGTCATAATACAAGTTCCACCCATCTAAACAACTGATCTTAATTTTAATGACAAGAATTCCTGGTTCTAGTTCCAGTTGAAGCACAGACATAATAGCATCAATTTCCCATCTAAATCAGTTCTGAAGACAGAGAATACTGTCTTAGTTATTTTATATTGGTTTAGTTTTTAGTTGTATAGACTCTGGTAACTCAAATATCTGTAAATTGTATTTTGATTCCTCTCCTTTACCACCATCCGTTTATTTCATCGGCACACTGCTCTTTCTTGCTGCCCCATCCACAGCTATGTTATCTGCTGCCGCTGGTGCTCGAGGCTTACTCGTCATTATGATTTGCAAAACAAAGTTTGTCGTAGGAGTCAAGGTGACTCCGTCAAACTTGTCTCTACCTCTTCTCCTCCTCCATTGTTATGCCTGGTCCTCCACCCTCCTCGTGTCAGGGCAGCCATATTGGCTGAGACACGCGAGACTCTGACTGACAAGCGCCGCTGATCAAAGTACGGAGAAAACAGGGGGGCGAAGGACTCGGGGTGATAGGGGTATGCTGAGTGCAGTCGATTGGGAGAACAGGAGGAGTAAAAGGGAGGGGGGGTCACCAGAGACGTAAAGGGTAGGAGGCTAAGGGTGAACGGAGGAGAAAAGAGAGGGAATGAGGAATGCAGAGTGAGGAGTAGCGCAATGTCATAGCTTCTCTAAACTGCTGCGCTGGCTGTCTGACTAGTCTCATTGCTCCAAGACAAACCGGCCTGACGTGGGACAAACTCGATACTCTGACGAGTCGTCTCTAGACAAGGTGAAAAGGCGATGATGATGGAAGACGGTAATGGAGCAGATTCAAAGTGATGTAACAATTACACAGACTGAATATGATCAAGCTCCCTTCCTATCCTTTGTGTAGGAACATCGCAACATTAGTGATTGGCAAAAGTTGGCATTAACTGCTACAAGCTGTACAAGTATTCCTGTGTGGAATTGCACACTCGTAGCTGGATTTGATGTTGTGCACGATGAATTTAAACACCGAATATCAAGGCAGGGATATTTTGAATTGTAAATTAGGACGTGGGATCTCACAGAAAATAAAAAATAAAAACTGACGACAAGTGTCAACTCATGATGCAATCCTTTTAAAGAGAAATTGAGAAGGTTTTGCAGAGTTTTTCAGGGAAACGGCTTTGAATATAATTCCAGTCAAGTTCAGCGTAGTGTTTTTGTGCATGCTGCTCTAATGCGTTGCCCTGCTCTAGGCAAAATTTAAAATTACAAAGCACCAGAACTAATCAAAGGGGGAAAAGGAGGCAAAAATGATACAATCTGAATTCCCACTTTGCCATGGATTTAATTCATTTTGGAACCCTGCTGTTCCTGTTCACTCTCATTCTGTGTTTGTGAGCAGGCTGACTTTAAAAGAAAATGATTGCATTCAAAGCTAGCATGAGTGCCAATAACGCATGGTTAGGTTTTAAAGAACATAGGTGATAATGTGTGGGGAAACTATACATTGAAGTTTGTGGTAAATGCTGCCAGTGTGACACTTAAAATGCTGCTTCGATGTCAAGATGGGGTGAGGGAGAGCAAAACTTTTTTTTTTTTTTAAAAAATGAGAGAAATATTTCTCCTCATGACAGTGAGAACATGGCAGAGAGAAAACACAGTGGCCAGGGTCCTGTCTACAGAGGCCCATCTGATTGTTTGGAGTGATCGCAGGGCCAACAACGGCTATGGAGAGGACGCAGGAAGGCAGCCAAAGCGAGTAGGGACACTTCCTCAGGGATTGTCCCCCTTACTTAAGTGTCAGCTTTTATTTACATCCACAAAGAGAAAACTTTGGAAAAGTTGGTAGAAGAAATTTCAATTCTTTACTTCAGATACAACCATGTAAAAAAAGCATCGCTTTATTTGAAAAATGTCATTTGAACTAATTTGTAATTATTGTATATGAATATAAATGAATGAACATTTCAGCAGCATTTTAAGTCAATCGAGTGGGCTTTCTAACATCGTGCAGATTTAAGTTCTGCATTTGATCCATTTTCTTTCTTAGTATGAAGTAGTTAACAAATACATGATTGATAAAACTGCTAACAGCTAATTAGTTCAGCAGGTCTTATCTATCAATCAATCAAGGCTTTATTCGCCACGTGCAGGTTGCCCTGCAGTGAAATGGGACCCCGCCCCCCAACCTTACACACACAACACAGACATCACATGGGGATACAGGTCGGAGATCGGTAGTGTTACAGAAAAAAACACTGAAATATACACTACAATGGGAAAGTACAAGAGGAAAAAAAGAGACCTCTACTCATGCTGGGCTCCTGGGAGAAACAAAAAAACTCCTCTGCACAAAAAGCACATAAATGTCCACAGCACAACATTATGGAACACGTGACAAGCCACAGGGTTGGGTGGGGGGTGAGGAGTAATCCGAAGCAAACACAGCAGCCATCCTGCCCAGCACTACCATTCCAGCGCGGGCTCAGACCCGCCGTGTTCCCCAGGAGGGAACAAGCATCGAAGGCGTTTGGAAAGGGAGGGGGGATGAGTGTGTGCATATCAGTGTATATGTATGTGTGTGCGTGTCCAGAGTTCAGCTGAGACAGTGTCCTTCACCCTGCTAGGCTAAGTAAACCATCTTGTTACTAAACAAGATGGCGGCGCGTGAACAACGCGAGGCTCAGTGTCTCTCCAGAATCTGCTATTTAGCGGTTTTTTATCTACTTTTGACCGGATTATTCATCCAGAATTGCTGTGCGTTGCTGACCTACAGCAGACAAGAGCTTCTGGACATCTGGACTCATAACTCCAACAGTTTTATCGCCTATCTCCGACTCATCCCAGAGATCTCCAGAACACCGGAGGCTGCCCACTCTCCCCAGCCGGGCGGAAGTGCACGCAGACGGCGCCGAGATCGTAAACAAAGGCGAGGTAGGCGCGGAGGGCTACGGGCTAAGCTAAAGCTAACACCACACCGGCTGCCTTTACCCAGTATCTTCCTCGCCAATGTCCGTTCTCTGGCAAACAAAATGGATGAGATACGGCTCTCCATCACTAACAACAGACGAATTATGGACTCAAATGTCATGTTTTTCACCGAAACATGGTTGAACAACAGCTGCCCGGACAATGCTATCGAGTTAGCAGGACGCCACACACACCGAGCCGACAGGCTAGCAGATGACTCCGGCAAGACCAGAGGTGGAGGTTTGTGCATTTATATTAACAATGCTTGGTGCATGAACTCCACTACTACTGAGAGTCACTGCTCACCTAATGCGGAGTTTTTAATGGTCAAATGCAGACCTTATTATCTCCCCAGAGAACTCACTTCGATCATACTCACTGCAGTGTATATACCCCCCGACGCTAATGCTAGGTTGGCCATGAAAGAACTTTCTGCAGCCATTAACAAACACCAGAATAAACACCCCGAGGCTGCTTTTATTGTTGCTGGCGACTTCAACCACACCAACTTAAAGACAGTCCTCCCCAGATTCCACCAACATGTCTCCTGCCACACCAGAGGAGACAAGACTTTAGACCATGTGTATTCCAACCTGGCTGGAGCCTACAAAGCAACACCCCTCCCCCACATTGGACAATCGGACCATCTCTCCCTGTTCCTCACACCTCGGTATTCACCACTCATCCAACGTGTGAAACCTGCTGTGAGGACAATTAAAGTGTGGCCAGAGGGGACAGACGCAGTGCTCCAGGACAGATTTAAAAACACAGACTGGAATATGTTCACCCACACAGACCTGGACCAGTACGCCTCATCTGTACTGGATTACATCTCCGAAACCACAGACAGTGTCACCACCCAGAAACGGATCACCATGT
Organism: Neolamprologus multifasciatus; assembly: GCF_963576455.1. Taxonomy (NCBI): domain Eukaryota; kingdom Metazoa; phylum Chordata; class Actinopteri; order Cichliformes; family Cichlidae; genus Neolamprologus; species Neolamprologus multifasciatus. The sequence continues at coordinate 33,999,953 of NC_140455.1, forward strand.
ACCCCAACCAGAAGCCTTGGATGAACCGGGATGTTCGTCTCCTCCTGAAGGCCCGCAACACTGCCTTTAGGTCAGGAGATGCACACGCCTACAGTACAGCCAGGGCTAATCTAAAAAACGGCATCAAAAAAGCCAAACACCACTACAAAAAGAAGGTAGAAGAACACTTCTCCAACTCCAACCCCCAACGCATGTGGCAAGGACTCCAGACCATTACAGACTACAGGACCACCAAACCCTCCCCCGCATCCTCTGATGTCTCCTTCCTCAACGAGCTCAACAACTTTTATGCTCGTTTTGAGCGAGGGAATCCAACAACCACAACCAAAACAGACATGACGCCAGACCACCAACCTCTGACTCTCTCCCCCCGGTGAGAGCGGTGCTGAGCAGGATCAATGTCCACAAGGCTGCAGGTCCTGATGGCATCCCCGGGCGTGTTCTCAGAGCGTGTTCTGGGGAGCTTGCAGGAGTGCTCACAGACATATTCAACCTGTCCTTGGCCCACGCTGTGGTACCAGCCTGCTTCAAATCCACCTCCATCGTCCCGATACCCAAAAACTCCAACCCATCTTGCCTCAATGACTACCGCCCAGTAGCACTCACCCCCATCATCACTAAGTGCTTAGAGCAGCTGGTCCTAGCACACTTCAAATCCTGTCTCCCCCCCACCCTGGACCCCCACCAATTCGCATACCGCCAGAACAGGAGCACAGAGGATGCAGTCTCCATCGCACTGCACTCTGTCCTCTCACACCTGGACAACAACAACACATACGCCAGAATGCTGTTTATAGACTTCAGTTCAGCATTCAATACAATCCACCCCTCACAACTCATCAGAAAACTGACAGACCTGGGCATCAGTTCCCTCATCTGCAAATGGTTACTGGACTTCCTGACCAACCGCCCCCAACATGTCCAGCTGGATAACCGCTGCTCATCTACAATCACAATGAACACCGGTGTACCACAAGGCTGTGTGATGAGCCCTTTCCTCTACTCCCTCTTCACCCACGACTGCAGACCTGCTGATGGTTCCAACACCATCATTAAGTTTGCAGATGACACCACGGTGATTGGCCTCATCAGTGACAACGATGAGGCCGCCTACAGGGAGGAGGTGGATCGTCTGGCTGAGTGGTGCGACAGAAACAACCTGCTGCTTAACACAGAGAAGACCAAGGAGCTCATCGTGGACTACAGGAGGAATGCTGACCCACATCCACCCATCCACATTAAGGGGACGGCTGTGGAGCGTGTGAGCAGCTTCAAGTTCCTGGGAGTCCACATCTCCGAGGATCTCATTTGGACGACCAACTGCTCCAAGCTGGTCAAGAAGGCTCACTAGCGCCTCTTCTTCTTGAGGACTCTGAGGAAGAACCACCTGTCCTCAGACATCCTGGTGAACTTCTATCGCTGTACCATCGAGAGCATCCTGACCAACTGTATAACAGTCTGGTATGGGAACTGCTCTGCCTCGGACCGGAAGGCGTTGCAGAGGGTTGTGAAAACTGCCCAGCGCATCGCCGGAGCACCACTTCCTGCCATAAAGGACATCTACAGGAAGCGGTGTCTGAAAAGGGCTGGGAAAATCATCAAAGACCCCAGTCACCCATCACATAGACTCTTCACCCTCCTGCCCTCTGGGAGGCGCTACAGGAGCCTCCGGACTAAGACCACCAGGTACCGGAACAGCTTCTTCCCCACAGCTGTCAGACTCCTGAACTCTGCCTCCTGACATCTGACCCACGTTAAACTCATGGACTGGACATACACACACCCACAACCACCTACACACACACACAATGGACAACCGTACCCTCAAACACACAATAATAACATGGACTGAACCACCATTCACAATCACTAGCACTTTATATACCTCTGTAGAAATTATCCACATATCTCACTTATCTTAACTGCACTACTGTATAGCTCTGTGTAAATAATCATTCTGTACATACGATAATTTCTAATCCTACAACTGTTTATAACTTGCATAGTTCACATTTCTGTATAACTGTATATCTCAGATTTCTGTATAGTTTTTTTATTTCATATTTATATCCTGTTCATAGCCTGTACATAGCTTGTACTCACTACAGCCTGTACATACTTATAGTTATAGAATATTCCTAACATACTTCATACCGTGTACATTATAACATACCATAATAGACCCATTTCTGTAACATACTTACATATCTATATTATTGCTAATATATATTGTAATATATCTATATCACTAAAGCACTTCTGGATGGATGCAAACTGCATTTCGTTGCCCTGTACCTGTGCATGTGCAATGACAATAAAGTTGAATTCTAATTCTAATTCTAATTCTAAACAGTCTTGCAGAAAACCCAGGTGGCCTTGCATGGAATGGGAAGGAGCAGTCTAAACACAGTCGTTATCAGGGAGTTTTTGTTCGGTTTGAACAGCCGGTTCCGCTTTCTTAATTCTCCGATAAGCCAGGGCCAAGCCAGCTGTGAACAGCAAGAACCCTGTTATTCCAAATAGGTAGATATCTTCAGCGTCCTCAATCGACAGTCCCGCCAGGCACACGATCCTCCGTGTCTGCCACCCGTCCATCGTGTATCCGGCAGGGAAAGTATCTCCAGGACACTCGGGCTCTCCCGAGCCCAGACTTCTCGTTGAGAAAAGGGTGTCAATAGCATTCAGAGACCAGTTGATCAAATCCATAATTCTCTTTTAGGTTTTAGAAACAGACTGTGAGAGAGTGAGAGAGTGTCTTAATGCAACATCACGCGCGTCATAGGTTGGAAAACACCGGTTTAAAGCTTAAAGTGGCTTATTCAGGTCACTCACAGCTGCACATTTGTATTTTCAGTTTTTACTAGAGTAGCCTTGGATGATCCACAGCTCAAAATAATCAAAAAACAAATTGCTTTACAGGGAAATGCAAAAACATGAAAATTACAATAATAATCATACAGTTTCAGCTCTTCACCTCTTCAGCTAACTTTCTTCTGATTGGCTGGCATTGACAAATGGAAGGACTGAAATGAGACAGCCATCCATTTTTTGTTTATGTTTGTCTGACATCATCTAACATGGCAATAATGTCAAAAAAAAAAAGAAAGAAGAAGAAGAAGAAACTATTTAAAAACAAACATTATGTCTGTGTGTGTAACTGATGTATTACAAAATGAATAAACTTATCAGTGGAATAAAAAAAAAGTACTAGGTCTGCAACGTTTAGCATTGTTTACTAGTTGCTGTCAATTAAATGAAATTTAATTTCCTCAAAATTATCAGAAAGTGATGTAGTACATCCATCCAAATCTCCTAGTTTATCTTTTTTTTAAAATATATTTTCTGTTGTGTTATTTATCAATCAATCACTTTAGCTCTTAAAAAAAGTAAACTTTCCATGAAATGTAGTGAAGTGAAACTATAAAGCAGCTAAAATTAAAAACTGTGCCTCACTACTTCAATAATAGTCGGCTACTTAGTTCCTTCGACCGCTAATGAATGTAAAAGCTGTATTAAAAAGGAGATCAAAGCAAAAAAATTCAACATCTGTGAAGAAGCCGACTACTCCTGTGTGCATTTGACTAATTTGGTCTGTGGTTTTAACCTTAATCTAAGCTAATGTTCTGACCTATGTTGCAGTAAATTACCACATTTATTTCCACTAGCAATCCATACAATTGGTTAGATCTTACCCAGTGGTTTTAAACAAAGGTAAACAGCTCCGTGCTTGGTAAATTCAACCATTCATATGGAAAAAGCGCCATGTTTCAGAAACCCAAAATGTCATGGTATCCCTTTAACAGCCATGCTAATGCTGCCACACTGAGCTACTTGCTAATTTCATGCTCCACGCAACAGGGATAATTTGGTCCCTGTCTGTCTGTCTGTTTGCCCGTTTTTCGGCCAAGGGAAGAGCAGTCTGTGCATGTGAGCGTGTTTCGCTCTATATCTTGTGTCCTTCTCTTGGTTTGTGCCTTTCTCCCTCTTTCAAAGATCAATAGAGACAAATGAGGGGGAAAAACAAGTCTCGGAGAGAAAAAGAGGAAAAGCAGGCTGAGGGCAAAATAGACAAAAAGAAGAAGAGAAGAGAACAAACGAGTGCTGAGAAGAGTCTGCAGACAGAGAGATGACACGAGACGCAAAGAAAGAGGAAGCGCTGTGTTGTGTTGGATCACACTACTGAACAGATGGCCACACCGCAGAGAGAAGACTACAACAGAGATATTACAACACTCAGGTTAAAATCTCCCCTGGAAGACACCCACACAGGCGCGCATACACACATATACTGAGGCTCAGTGGCAAAGGGTAAGGTCTTTCTGTTTAATATCAGCATTTGGGAGAAACCCAAACACACTAGTTTTTTTGTTATAAGTCAAGAACATGAATTAAGGAGCCTTTTTACAAAACAATCTTCTAGACATTACTAAATAATGCATGTGGTTGTGCTGTAAAGGGGTTTATACAACCACTAAACTATCAGCTGTCTGTTAGGCAAACAGGAAAAGGTCAAAACTACATGTAAAGGTAAACACACCGAAAAATAGTTTGAGGGCAAGTGTGATGAAGAAGAGCAAGAGTAAACTGGAAGATGAGAAGAGAGATGACAAGAAGAAAGGGCATAAGGGACGCGTGAAAGAAAAGCAATGCAATGAAAAAGTTTTAAAAAGGACAACAGAGACTAGCAGAGTCGAACAGATAAGAAGAGCTCTGTGCTTTGCTGTCAGCTCCTCTGAAAGTTTCATGAGTGGAAATGGCCTAATTCCCCTACCAGGTCAGGACTGGAGGTGAGGGACTGTGACCGAGCCTGCCAAGACGAGGTGGATGTGAGTTTGTGTGCTTCATCAAAAGGTAGTGTGCCTTGTGTGTCGAGGGTGCCGTCCAAACGACATTGTAAAACATCAAATATTTAGAGGATGCATTACAAGTACAATGTGTACCAGCGTTGCTGTCAAATCACGACAAAGCAACAACACTGTTTAATCATTCACTTCTCGACTTGAGGTGGACCAAACACGTGCAGTCATATAAAAAAAAGAAATATTTCATAGCACTCAACGGTAAATGGACTTATATTGCACTTTTCTACTCTCCCGGAGTACACAAAGCGCTCTATACAACATGCTAGATTCACCCATTCACCATCTTCTATGCTTTTAAGTGCTTACTGATGGATGCATCGCTGAGCAACTTGCCCAAGGATACTTGGGATGCAGATGAGAGGAAGCCCGGGATCGAACCACCAACTTTCCAATCAGCAGATGACCTGCTCTACCTCCTGAGCTACAGTGTATGCATTCCTGCGAAACACAAAGTACATTCTCATTGCTTCCATAAGAATTAATAGGGTAAGTCGAAGCCAGATACTGCTCATCAAATGAACCCATAATTAGAATTATCACTGGTGAGCACCTCTAGAAAAGCGTCTGCTAGACGCCTTAGCAATGCAGACTCGTCAATCAGACAATCAGACTTGTGGAATGATGTCCTTTGGGCAGTCAAAACCAAAGTGCAGATGACCATAATGCACAGTTCCATGATTGGCAAAAACCAAACACAGAATATCATCACAAACATTTTTGTGCTGCCACAGGACCTGGGCACCTTCTCCTCAGGGAGTTGACCATGTACACCAAAATATTCAAGAAGCCAAATGTGAGGCCATCTGTCCGACAGCTAAAGCTTGGCTGAAATGGGGTCATGCAACAGGACAATGATGCCAAGCACAGCAGCAAATCTACAACAGAATGACTGAAAAAGCAAAGAATCAAAGTGTTGCAATGGTTGAGTCGAAGTCCAGACCACAACCTGAGTGAAATGCTGTGGCAGGACTTTAAGAGAGTTGTGTACAGACAAAAGCCAGGAAAAACAACAACGAGGTGGTTCTACAAGCTATTGACTCGATGGCTCTTTGTAGTCCTCTTTTGTTTCAAGGTCAGAGGGTCACTTAAGAGTTTCTATATTTCAATCTTCTATTTCGCAAAAATTATTTGAATTTTATTACAACTTATGGTTATGCCTTCTACTTAGCATTGTTTTACACTTGTATGTTTCTATCCTGCATGTGGGTTTTGCCTTTATTTTAACACCGTTGTATAGTCTGCCACAGGTGTTGGTAGACTGCTACACACAGCTGATATTTAATTCCGATGTGTATGCCAGACCTCGATGTAGATTTCAGGTTGAACTATTATAGTGTGTTTTTGCCAACTGTCTGAGGTATAAACTAAAAATATAATTTTTGTTTTGTTTTTTAGGGGTTCTAGTTGCACTACATAATGTCTCACTAAACTTCCTGGTTTTTGTGCTTTTTTTGTTTTGTTTTTTAAACTCAAGCTATAATGAATCCTGCCTGTTCTCTATGGTTCAGTGCTGCAACAGCAGTCTAAGCAAAGTGGCCTGCACACCCTTCTCCCTAGCTGCAGGTACATCCTCCAGCTCCTTTCAGGGAAAAACAAAGGTCTCCCACCACTACAGTGAAGTGACCAAGAGCCATCCGTGTCAGACGCTCACACCATCTGAACTGACTCTGGGTTTTGGTGAAGACGACATTCCCAAACTGTCAAGTTTGAAACAAGTGACATTACCAGACCTCTGGAGCCCAGTCCTAGCCCCGGCTTTAGGCTCGATGCTCAGGTCCACAATAGCTGCCACCAACGCTCTTGAATATCAGATCAAACTTGTAGTGGTACACTATGACTGTATGTAGTGTAGGAAAAGTAATTATATGAAATACAGTTATACATCTACTTCATTGATATTTGATTAAAGGTTAAAGGGACTGCTAAAGCAACTGAGTGCTTTCATTTGGCTGTATGGCTACTAAACAAACACTGCAGATACAAGTTAACTCATAGATTTTTGTTTTCATAGAGTTTTAAATGTTATGTAAGGCTTGTGGAAGCATTGTCTTCCATTTGGTATGTGCGACAGATAATTTGTAACAAAGAATATCAAAACCTAAACTGAGGCTGCCCTGTGGTGCTAACTATCAGCGTAGTCACTATTGTGACATCACTGTGTAAACAGCATTCAGGACATGAGACATGAGTTATGACTAAATGCCAGGGCAATTTTTCTGTGGGTAGGTTTCATTTCCCCGCAAGCATAATGTTGCCTTCCACTTCTATGTGGACAACACACAAACATACCTCTTTATGAAGATAATTTTTGAGGAATTACATAAATCTTCAGGTCCCTCAAGTAATCTGAAATACTCAATTTCCAAAAACATTCTTCAGTTAAATACAAATAGTGATTGGTTTGGGTTCCCAACCAGACCAGTGAGTATAATGAGATGCTTAAGCCCAATGACATTAACCCTTCATGACAGTGCTAAGAATCAGGGATTCATTTTGGATTCAATGCTAAAATGCAACATGTTAGCTTTGTATTGAAATGCTGCTTTTTTCCATATGAGGAATACTGCCAAATTGCAGTTATTCTTTTCACCTAATGACATGATAAATGTTTCAAGAACACCTGTTACTGGATTGGATTTGGGTGTTGTCCATTTAATAATTTCCCGTCTATATTTATTTATATATTTAACTTCTACACTTCACAATCTCTTTTCTGACTTCACATGTTTTCATGACCATATGACTCCAGTTTTAACCAAGTTACACTGATTTTAAAATTCTTTTATTCACTTATAAAATCTTAAATAACACTGTCCCTAGCTATTTAACAGATCTTCTTCATTTGTATAACCCTATAAAAGCACTAAGATCTTCTAACCAGATGCTCTTAATGCAACCTAAGTCTAGGTTGAAAACCAGAGGCGACCGTGCCTTTGCTATTGTAGCTCCTAGACTGTGGAACAACCTCCCTATTGCCATTCGCTCTTCTGAGACTGTTCAGTCTTTTAAATCTCGTTTAAAGACCCATCTTTTTACTCAGGCTTTGATGTAAGATAGTTTGATTATCATTTGGTTGGTTTCTATGTTTGTCTCGTCTTGCGTTGTATTTGTCTTATTTTATTTTTACTTTATTTTTTTTAATTTGTGAAGCACTTTGATCAAAACTGTTGTTTTTAAATGTGCTATATAAATAAATTTTGATTTTGAATTTTGATTTCATGTTTTGTTGATGTTACCATTTCTATAACGATACAAAAATTTGGCTTTTGCATAGACTGCATAGGCTTTTGCAGCATTCTGGGTTCTTATTTATTGTTATGAAATTTGTTTGGTTTGATTTTGTTCTGATTCTACACACATAATGTTTGATTATTGTTAGGTCGAGGTTGTATTTTCTTTAGATTCTAGTAACTTATGTTTATGGAGGACTTATTAGTGTCCCTATTGGTTGTCTTATGGGCTATTTGCTGTTTTACTTTGGTAGTTGTGACTTGCTTTACTTTACTGTTTAGACTTTGTCACATTCCGACATGTATCCACTAATCCATATCCTTATAATGTGCATGTATAGAAATATCGCTCCCTTTCCTTTGTTAATCTGTAGCTCCACCGGTTCGCCCCTTCCTTGGATTACTTTTAGCTTATTGTTTCTCTACTACGTTACAGTTTGGACTCATTAGCTATTACTTCTATCACAATTCCTCTTTCACACATGAAACTGTGAGTGATTAAAATATATAACTAGACATTCATTGGAGAAACAACAACACAGACTTTTTTCATGGAAAGGACAAATCTGATTCACTGTGGACCTCAAATACCCTGAAGGTGTTTTAATTCAAGCACAGCACAAACATGCTTCTGCCATGTCCCTTTTGTGTGCCAGCTGCGATCTATGTTATACTCCCCAAAGTCAGAGCTCATACAGATTTTGACCATATTTGTTTACTACTAGCTATGGCTTGTTGGCAGTGAACTATGTACTTCAGCTGCAACATGCCCACGTTTAACTTTTCTGTTTTAGTTCCCTAATTATTCTGTTCTTGTACGCTTCTATTTTTACTGCAGTCGATCTGAATCTTTCTGCAGACTTTACTCCTTCACTTTCCCTTCTAAATTTGCTTTCTCTCTCCTTTCTACGTACTTTCCTTTTAAGTGAAATCGTTAGTTGATCAAGTTCATATTTTGGCTCAGTCACAAACATTAGAAGTGAATTTCATTCACTTTACTACATTCTACATTTCACACAGCAAAATACTTCAGATTTATGAAAAATGTCTGATTTAGACTCGCAAGACTTGCAGTCTGTTTTTCAGTGACGCAAACACAAATGACATGAGCTAAAGGTTATGTGACGAGAAACATCAGCATTTTCAGCAGTAACGGAAGATAAGAACAATACGTAAGGAAAAGAGAGACAGAAACTCTGAGTCGTGGTGACGCTGAGAACAGGCAGCAGGAATAACAACAGGCCAGACGCTGTGACTGCAAGACGACAGCAACAAAGATGCGTATATGTGTTTTTGTAAAGGCCTGGCACGGAGCCATCACTGGGAGAAGTTTATTTCAAACTTGGTTTTCATTCCTTTTCCCTCGACACTTCTCATGTAACCTAACAGGTATTACACTCTCTCAGGGAGTCTACGGGTATGAAGACGTTCAATTTAATTTTAAGACTTTAAAATGATATTTTAAATTAAATTCAGTATCTAAATGGCAATGGTAAAAAAAAAAAAAATGTGTTATGCCCATGTAAGTAAACTGGTACCAGTTATAATAATAGTAAAGGTCAAATGTACATATTTATTTGGGTTTAAGAACATTTTCTACATGTATTTATATAATGTAGAAAGATTATTAGACTTAAAGTGCAGTTTGCTTTTGAAACATTTCATAATTTTTCACAAGGTTGATCTTGTATCTTTCCATTTTCACAGACTAACGACTGAAGGCCGACTAGTAAAGCCTTTCTCTTCTTTAAGATCTTTGGAGTTTCCATCTGTGCACTGCAAGCCTCTTCATTTGATCCCATGCTAGGTATAAATGTTGGGAAGTCTACATTATATTAAACCTACACAGCAAATTCAAAAGTGTTAAATGTTTTGGTGTTAGTAGTCTTAGAGTCACATTCTTTTAATGTAACTGAGGTGTAAAATGATAGTAGTTAAAATCGAGTGTTAAAAATGAGTGTTTCTATTTCAAATCTGGAGGTGTTACAATGGAAACATTAACTCTTGACCTCTTTACTCTGAACTCCTACAGGGGCTATGACACTAATAGAGTAAATTCCCAGACTCCGCCCCCAGCACGGCTCCAATCGAAGCTGAAGTGAAGCCGTTTCAGAACATTTTGCTCTACATATTTGAGTTGTTTGCCATGCTTGGTAAGTCATTTTTTCAAAGATTGTTTCAATTATTATTATTAGCTTTTACTTCTGTGGCTCTTTGGAGTTGAGACAAAGCTGTGTGAAAGGCATTAGCCATGTTGCTCGCTGATAGCATAATATTCGGTTTTAGCTAGCTGAAAGGTATTGTTTGCGGGCAAATACCACAGCCTTGAAAAAAAGCTTGCATGTGAATTTTCAGTCAAACCTTTGGTCAAATACACCTAAAACAATGTCTAGAATGTGAAATGTTGGTATAATGGTGCTACTTGAAGCCTGAAAACGATCTCCCATAAAAAAAAACGAGCAAACAGCAGTAGCAGACGTCCCGAGTCCCGACTGAGTTCTACGTTAGCATTTAGATCCCTCCAGAGTTTTGTGCACACGGTTTAGGTAAAAATGAAAAAGGTTGAGGTTTTACATTTAGTTCAGTATTACCTGTTGCCTGTGTCCTTGTCTTTTGGGAAAATACTTTACACAAGTAATGGCTCAAAAAGGATTCCTTTTTTTTACTGTGCTGCAATTGATTTGTGCCATTAATTAGTGTCAACTAATTTTTATTCAATCTCCACATAGGATATGCTTGTGAAGATGGAATATGGGGGAGAGCAGAAGTGCGTTGAAGTTCCACAAAGTGATGAATGAAGGACATGCATATTGTATTGAAGAAATAAGTGATGAGAATGCTGTTATTTGCATTTACCAGCTCACCTATGTCAGACCTTTTGATAAACAAAATTCTAATGAAAGTGAGAACATGTACACTGTTACATCTTTAGAAAATGTTTTGAAATTGTGGTGCACAGTTCAGAATAAATGTTTTTCAAAAACCATTGCGTCTTTTTAGTAAATGTTTATTTCCAAAAGAAATTTCTAGAAGTTCAGAACAGTAAAATTCCCGCTTTTTAGAATTAATTAGAAGATAACTCTTACGTAGTTAAACTAAAATACTCTTTCAGAGTTAATGTATAAACTCTTAACACCAAGTGTTAAATTATCAACTCCAGAGAGATTTGGTGTTTAACACTAAATCAGAGTTAACGTACCAACTCTCCAAAAAGAGTTCAATTAACACTCTCTGGTGTGGACCCATATAGACACTTTAATAGTGTTGAAATCAAATCTGACAGTGTTAATTTGGACATGCTGGATTTGCTGTGTACATTAGCTAATGTAGGTTTAATATTTTTTTCACATATAAAAGCAGTAGTGGAATCTATAAAGAAGCAAATGTTACAACTTAAAAACCAAACAAACAAACATTGTTTTTTTTTCCTTCTTTTATATTAAATATCCAAACAGTTATATTCAATATGCTGAATCCTTAATCGCTGTATGTGGGGTCGAGGTTAACTGTTACTGGCTGCTCTCCTTCTATAGCCTTCTAAATTATACTGTGGATGCAAAAACATTACGGCTATAATATTGAGATCACACATAACTCCTGCTATATAAGATATAGTAACAATAGTCTGGTGATTGTGAAAATTTTACAAATCTTATGTAAATTTAAGCCAATTTTAGACTTTTTAAGGCCTTTCTTTAATAAATGTGCATTGTGCTAATTTACATCTGTGGATTCGAAATACATATAGATGTACATACACATATAAGGAGGTATTATGGGGGTTTTCAACCATTCCGATCAAGGTTAAAAATGTGTCTCTGACTCTACAAGCTGCCTTATAAGCTCAGTGTAAATGTCACAAAAAAAAGTCAAGATTTGTTTGAAGGAGATTAAGATTGTCTCTCACAGTCTGACATCAAGCTTTAACTGTGGCACTCATGCATAAAATAAAAATTGAGCCATAAGTTAACTCAGGTAAAACTTTTGTCTCACACATGGAGATTTCTTCGCCAGATGCTTCAGGAATGTTTATTATTCCCACTTTTAAACATTTCTATGTCACGAACAAATAACACCCCTCTGTCAAACTGAAGTGTAAACTTTTACTAGCAAGACTGTGCGGTGGGCCCGAGCAGCAAAGTAAAGCTGTACAACCAGCCCTGTATAATCAAGAACACCATGGAGAAAATCTGTAATGTTAAAAGAAGAACGTCGATATAATGGTGCATCATACTGCTCTGGCTGAGATGTAATTGATATCAAAACAGTAAGAGATTATCAAGTTTTTGAAAACTTGCAAACCAAACGCATACAAATAAAGTGAAAACAAAAAGAAAGCAGAATAACAGTAACTTTGTTGTGCGTGCGGTTGTACCTGGTAGGTGTCCCACAGTCTGATTGTGCATCGTAATGGCAACTCTCTCATCAGGAGGTTGTTCATCCAGCGAAAGGCAAACTGCAGGTACTCCACCTCGTACTGCTGCATGTGGCGGTGCACAGATTCTGACAAAATAATAAAAATAAAAAAATATATTTGAACTTTTTCCATCAGTTTTCTGTGTAAAGACAAAAGCAAAACAGCAGAGATCCTGGATGGAGCGGCAAAGAAAAAAAATACTCTAGCTATGGTAAAGGTGACAGTAACAAGTATGTAGCTAGACAGATTCCTTCAGAACTCCCTTCTCTGTTAATTACTGCTGCAGTCACTATCACACGCACAGCCTTTCCCTCATAACAGAGATGTAATTACAGAGCTATCAAAACTGTCTCAGAAAAGCTAAACCAGGATGAAAAATGGAAGTATAATTGTATTGTTAAACAACCCTCTAAAGCAATTGCAGGCCGCTGCGCCGAGGAATGAAATGCATATAAAGTAGGTCAATGGCATCCAGAGGTGAGGAGCCGAGGCATGGATGTATGTAACGTATAGGGCGTGTAGTAATTATTTCTTTGACACGACTGCTTTGAGCAGGAACTGATTAAAAATGTATTATGCTGACTTCTAACCCAAGTCAATCTGAATAACGCAAATGTCAAATGTGACCTTAACCTTGTCGAAAGACACTTTGTCCTCAAAAATGTTTCATTTCAGTGGATTTCTATAGATGGGGTTCAACTTCCTGTTGAGCTTTATACCATCAGATTGACCTCTGCATCAGTGGTGTTTATTTTACTGCAGAGATAGAAAATTACAGAAATGGTCAAAGCTTTTGAATCAGTGTTTGTGTTTTGTTTTCCCAGAGATTTAAATAGTGACTGCAGTGATGTCTAGCACAATTAGAGAGTTAACTCAGTATATTTCTATGTGCATATAGATGTGCAGATACAGTATCTGTAGGCAGGAGGCAAAACTCTTTGCTCGCGTTTCCGTCTGTAATCTGCAATTCCGCTAAGTTCCACCGACCAATCGTGTTTGAGCAGAGTTTGGCTGCATGCAGGTAAATACAGTGAAAGAGGCACCGAGTTAGCAATGATGCAAAATCATGAAAACATAGGAACCGTCTGACAACATCTCAGCTTTTTATTCCCTTTTTGGTTGCTGCCCTGAGGCCAAGGCTTTAAAAGATTTTTACTCCTGCATTAAATCCCCACAGAGCGCACGCTGTAGTGGGCAAAGTTGTGTTTTTGTGGGTTTTTTGCATTTAAACTTGTGTGCCAGTGTGTCTGAATTGCATCATCCTTGCCCCAATCAATAAACTGTGCTTACACGGTACATTGCTACCAAACGGACCTATCGTAGTAGCTGCTGCTTACGCCGTATTTCTGTGAAGGAGCACAGCAGGCGACGTACTATAAAGCAATCTCAAAGCAGCAGAAACTTCCAAGTCCGCTGTAATGAAGAAACAGACCTGTATTTTAGGTAAGCTGGATTCTAATTTCCTCCATTATTTTAACTCTTGTGGCATCACTGCTGCTCAGTTCCCATCGACAAACAGCTGAACAACAGGCACCAACTCGGAGACTCCTCGTACCCTTAAAACAGTGTTTTCTTTCTTTCTTCCTACAATTGGTTCAGCTCATGTCTCCAACCACCAAACAAAAAAACAGACCATATGTTGCATCTGGCATCTCAACACGTTCTCAATATGCAGTTGTGGTGTCAGTGTCATGGCGCCGCACGCTGGCACCGACGCTCACAGGGAAAAATGGATGAGACACGGAAACGTCTGTTTAAAAAAAAAAAAAAAAAGCTTGCCGTGCGTGAGGGAGTGACTGTGAGAATGGCTGCCTTTGTTCCTTCCTCTGCTCTTGATAAATGTTTGTTTAATGCGCCTTTACATAACAAAAGATTAAAAATACCACTCAATATTCAGCGACTCCCTGTTCCAGTCATCAAACCCATGACACTCATTCTCCTAGACACACACACTTCATAATAGAGCTGTAATTACAGAGCTGTCAGGGAATCTATGAAGGAAAAAAAACAGTTAGCAAGGAACTATCCCATCCTTTTCCCTGACACTCTGGGCTCTTAATCAGGGCTGACTGGCATGCACAAGCACACAAACACACACACACACACAAATTCATCTTTTAACCTTTAATTGGCAAAACCTTATAGACAAGATACCACATACGTTGTTGATTTCCAGCACTTGATTGGCACATGTCTTCCTCTGCTTACGTACATGTCTAACAGAAATGCACATACTCCACCACACGAGCAAAGGCGCAAAGTAAACACAAAGCTATTATTTCACACTCCTCTCTGCAGTTTAATTATCACATGCTGCTGTAAAAGCATAAACAAGGCTAGCTCATTAACGGCAAATGCATCATGGTGGCAGATCTGAGCTAGCTGCCAAACAGAAAGGGAGAGAGTGGAACAACTTTAGACAATGTTAAATTACACTAATGAACTTGCTCTGCCTAATATTAGCGGCTTCACCAAACACAAAGGGGAAGAGGTGCGCGGTGGGGGTGGGGGAGTGGTGGAAAGGAGGAGTCGTTTGTCATGAAATGATATCGTGGTGGGGTGGGACTGTAAATGATAGAGGGGAAAAAACCTCAGAAGTGAGACGCTTAAACTCGTGACTTTTTAGCCGTCTGGCTGGCACACAGCGCTCAGCATACTGGGCAGGGTTGTTAGAAGGGCTCGGGGAGGTTGAGCATGACATGTCTCATAGACACTGATTGACTGATGAGTCTTGTCTTCCCTCCAACTGCTGGTTAAAGTTTAGGACGGAGGCCACAGAGCAGGCTGGTCTGCTCTCCACGGCAGACCGTAGCCTGTGGCTGTCGGACAGTAGAAGGTCAGTAGAAGGTCAGAGGTCGTACAGTAACTAGTGAGAAGCTCCTCGGATTCTGCTGATGAGGCCAATTCTGCCTTGCTTAGTATATCCTCTCCTCCTCCCCCTTTCATTTCTTTCTTTTAGCTTCTTGCCGTCTTCATTTTTTCTAAAACAGCCGTTTTATTTTGAATTTGCTCGTCTTTTGTTTGATGCGTACCTAGCGTATTTACAGTGTAGCTTTTCATTTTTCATAACCGCGATCCTGCCGACTAGTCAGCATTTGTCACTGTCTGTACCTGCCAAGCAGCAGGGATGGATGCATGAATTTTTTATGTTTATAAGCCTTTATAAGGCTGCCAAGTACTTTGTGACAAATAAATAACTTAGCAATCTAATTAGCTGCCTCTCCAGTGAGTCTCTCATCCTGTGGATTAACTCCAACTCCACCATCTTGGACTGCAGCTGCCAAAAGTAGTCCCTGCTCCACTCTGTAGCCTCAGTGGGCTTGGCATAGCTGTACATGACCCACTCTTTACCTGCTGCAAGTTCTGGTTAGAGTATCCCTGAGCTACTGTTGCCAACTGCGGACCCAGGATAGAGAGATAGAAAGCGAGAGAGATAACTGAATCATATGAGGAACTGCCAGAATAGCAACCTGCCCAGACAGTGAGGAAAACACAAAGAGGACTGAAAGGCATCAACTGAACTTTCAAATTAAGAGCGACGGGCTTCTCACTAGTAAACTCTGCTCGGGTGGCATCATTCGCTCAAACAGATGCAAACAAAAAAGCTGGGAAAGAAAACAGTTAAGCAAATGCTGCGGACTGGGTCTGCTGTGGGGAGCAGCATTGGAGCAGGTGACACTGGCACACTTAAAGCTGCGGTGGAGAGGAGGTCACTGAAACGACTGTTATCCATCACAGATAATCCTGACCACTCTCTGGCCCACTTCCTCTAGCAGACTGATTCAGCTCTGCTGCCAGAAGGACAGATGAATATTTTTTTTAAAAATATTACTTTAACTGCTGTAACAGAATTAAAAAATGTAAAATAGTTGCCCAAATATGGCTTGAAGTATCTCATATCTTATCTCATCTTAAAATGGCATGCAGTGAAGTTGTACCTAAGTATAAAGGAGTTAAGATTTATTTACTTCCGACGCAGGCTTGGTTCCTTCTGCAGGGAGTAAACTAATTAGACGGACATGCTGTGTGTACACATCTCGACTGTTGTGTGTGTCTCTAGCTTCCCCAAATCCCACTTTATTTGTTTAACTGTTACACAGACACACTGACGCTCTCCTGCACGACGCGGCTCTATAAAATGAAAAAGTTCAATCAGCACAAAGCACAGCGAGAGCAGACTTTTATTTTCCCTTTTATTTGACATAAAAGAAAGGCCACGTAATATGAAAAAATTCCACCTTGTGCCCTCAAAAGTTGAAAACACAAGGGACCAATGAGATAGCAGATTTGCACCGTGGCGGTAAGGCTTTGGATAAGAAGGGTCTGAAACGACTGCGGTGAAGAAATCTGTGAATTGCTTGAAAAAGAAAATGTTAGAAAACTTGCAAATGATAGTATCTGGGGGTTGTGGAGGACTGTGTGGGAAGATATGAAACAAACAAGCAAACAAAAAGAAAAAAATCAGGTTAAATGGCATCACAGTTGGCCTGAACATAAGGCGTAAAAAAAAATAAATAAACGGGAGGTGGGGGCCTTTGGTTGACGACGGGGAAAACAAAAGGAAGCCAAACATACTGCTGCAGTTAAAAAAACAAAACACTTAAATCTTGGGAACATAAAATACTAAAACAAAACTACCGCACAAGAAAGCCAAATTAGCTAAAGATTTTTTTCCCCAAACATATGAGAACAGCTTTCCTCGCTTATCATTATGCAATACAGTCTCACAGTGCAGCTACCAGCCTTTCTACTAAAGTCAGGCACGCATGCTGCAAGTACATCCCCTCATTTGCATAAATAAATTCACCTTTTAGCAATTTGCATGTTGATGAACTCGCGCTAATGCACTTGCATGTAACAAATACACAGACGGAGATAAGGGAGCGATAAAGAGATCAGAAAAACATTACATGCTGACAGACTGGCTGTTCTTTTGAGGAGGAACATGTGCTAGCGTTAAGCAAGGCTAATGGGAGTTAGCGTCACTTATTAAAAGTAGGATAATTACAGAGGAGGAGCGACCGAGGGACGGGCAGGCAGAGGGAGAAATGAAGGCGTCTCGAAGTAAAAGATTACAAACGATGTCAACAGCTCTTTCAACTCCACGAATCAAAGTAAAGAAGAAATGCTTGCAGTTTGTTTTTGGTCTCCCTACTTCAAGTTCAATATGAGCTTATACTGTACTGAGTGAGAAATAAAGTGCATGGAGAACAAAAAAGATTATTTGAGTGGTTTTAATATCCATGTCTGTCCAGGTCTGTAATATACTGAATGCAGTCATGATGTTGAAATAACATTTTTGGGGATTTCTTTGGGTGAACACCAAAGATTAGCGTAGCTAAATCGACCAAATGTTGAGGACAGGCCGGGGCTTCCTGGCACAAATCCAGAACCATTTGTTCCTCTCTGGGATTAAATTTGTGTCACTGTAATTAAACACAAACCTCACAGGAATAGAGTACGCACACACACACACACACACAAAAAGTCGTTTGATCACAGTATTCTTGCCTCTCCTTCAGCGACTGCCAGTTCACTTTTTTTGGTCACTTCACCACCTTCTTCTGCTTAGAAGAGAAGGTAATTTTATTCCGACATACCGTTTACTCAGTTTGTCTTATGAAAGTCATGAAACACTGTTCTCTCTGTAACTAATTATTCTTGCCCTCACTAGTTAACTGTTTGACCTCAGATGTTTCTGAAGCCAAAGCAATTAGTTTTAAAATTAGCAAGACACACAATAAGAAAGAATGGCAGACAGTTATGTGAGAGCAAACTGACATAACCCCACGCAAAGGGAGCAGTGCAGCTGCATTTAGCATAGGCTCCTGGTGAGGAACTAGCTAATGTTAGCAGCTACTAGAGTTAGCCACATACAGCAAATTCCTCTAAATGTCAATACATGGTTTTTCAAACACTTTGAGTAGTAAAAATGTGAATTATTAACTGAAATTGTTTTTCAAATATGTCTGAAATATAGTTATGAACAATATCTAACCTCCATTGGACCCACTAAGATATTAGTTCACAGTAGCATTAATAGTGAACATTATAGTTGCAAGATCCATATCCGCTAAAACTTTCAATCATCTCCATCACTAAAATGAATCTTTTTCTTAGAGGTGTTGCTTTAAAGTTATTCTTACCTGACATTAATACAAATTATTTCATTTTAATTAACATAAGGAGAAGTGAGAGAAAAAGGATGGATGGATAGCTGTGCTCCTCTTTGTGCAAAAGATTAAAAAAGGAGGTCTGGCTGATTAAGTCGATAACAGTGCTGCATACAAATGTAGGCTTGTCTTCTTCTAATGAACTATGAAGGTTTGTTTCTTTTGTTTTAGAGAACTCTGCTTTGTGTTTCTAACCTTTTTCTAATTGCAGAAATATTCTAAAATATTTATATTAATATTTATTCAATACATGAACAACAAACTTGTTCCTTCTTGAATTGAAATGAAAAATACATTTTCCATTTTCAGATCTAATGAAATCAAAGAAACGATATTTTGTTTTAAATCTGACATGAATTACTTCAACATATTTGTGTAAGATGTTCTTCAGTTGCGTATTAACTAAGTTCCCTTTCCCTCTTCTGGAGGACAGCAAACAAACTATGTAGCAATCTGAGGCTTTTATTCTGAAAGGCAGGGACAAAAAAAGCCCTTTTTGCACATGGGAACATTTTTCTTGTAAAACAAAGGGGGGCCTAGCAAAAAAAGTTTGGGAACCACTGGGCTAGGATAAGACAAGACCCCACCCCACTATCAAAATACACACCACTCTGGATAAACCTGCATCTGATAAGCGCTGATAGGTCATTTTGGAAACGATGAGAGGCTATTGTTCCCAAAACAGATGGTATGTCAACAGCAGGGCGAAAAACAATCCCGTAACACAAGATAAAAGCTATCTGTGATCTCATTAGAGCTGGTAATGTCAACCTAGCGAGGTATAAAATTTCTCTGCCCCCACTATGATGACAGGGCACTTATGGAAAAAGATACAGTAAAGATGTCGAGTCATTTTTTTTATGTCGTCGCTGTTGTGGGGTGGTGGTGGGGTGAAGCGGACTGCGGATGAGGTGGAGGACTTTTCTTCTTTTTTTTTCCCTTCCCGTGTGTGTGTCTGTGTATTTCACTCAAACGCACACACAAACACAAGTGTAAGCACAATTTTTTTTTAAACACACGCCAACCGTCGTACGTGCATGCTCTTCAACGGACCTCTTCTGTCACAACCACACATGCAAACAGACAGGCCTGCATTTGCTCGCTAACTTTTTCTGACATTCACATTCCCGCGCACACACAAACACGTGCGCACAAACACACACTCTCCATCCATTTGGATGCAGAGGATGAGTCCTCCCCTCCCTGTGGCTGACAGAGCGGGTGACAGGGCGGTGGGACGGCACCAAGGTTAGCCGGGAACATGACCATTGTACAAAAGCCTGCTTTGATAAGCCCTTGTTTTGCACAATGTGACAAAGTGACAAAGTTTGGATGGAAAACTATTTCAAACCAGGTGACATGTGTACTGTTTGGACAAAATGGAAAAGACAATGGGACCAGAGAGGGAAAAGTAGCTTTGCTAATTAACACGGAGTTGAGAGCGTGTGTGAAATGTCACTGAGCTGCGTATGAGTACACTCGGTGTGCATACATTAACTTCCAGGCCTCAGCAGGCCTCTAGTTTGTGCTATTAGTCACTAGCACGTACGCGTTTCCAGACTGCCGAGTGGAATGAAAATTAGCGAGAGATAATTCTCATGTCATGTCATTAGAAAGTGACGATAAGCCTGGAAGAATTAAGGTGTGAAAGCAAATGTAACTGGCTGGTGTGTAATATATACAGTTCTAACACATACATTTTTTTTAAAAACAAAGAGTTTAAGTGTTAACTCGAAGTTGGGGGGTGGGCTCATTAAGGGCATGCTGAGTTATTTTTGCTTTCTCTCTTTATTCATTTTACATTTGCGGTGCCTTGCAGAGTGTCAAATCAGTCCAATTACTCCCACTTCCACCTCCTCTCTGCAACAAGCAGATATTTATATGCATACAGTAAAGTCCTACTAGGGTACTTGAAGTTAATGACTTGGTTAATGTTATTAGAGGGGGAATGCAGAAGCCAATATACTCAATAGGCTTAATATATAAAATGTACATAAATATACAAAGTTAGGATTTCCCTGGCTGGACTGGAAACGGCTTCTAGATAAGAACAATACATTTCCAAAAGCAAACAAACAAGAAAAACAGATGAAAACACATAATAAACAACATTTTCTTCATATTCTCCCTCCATTTTCCCCAAGCAGAAACTTCTGGAGCTGAACAATGAAGCCAACACTTGAATGCAAGAAACTGCAGTTCCTCCAATGGCCCCTCGAGGCTGGTTCCTAATGTTAAAAGGCTGGCCTCGAGCTTGAAAACAGGATGTTTACAAGCTTGGTACCAGAATAAAGATGGCTTACTGTGAGGTCCAGATGGTCCCATAAGTTTGTGCTTTGGTGTTGGTGAATTCAATTATCATAATGTATGTTTTGTTTTTGTTTTTTTTAATTAGCAGGTGTTTATGTCCAGTCTGTGGCTGTAACTTGCTAACTGAGATAACATCTTACCCTCACTCTGAAAAATGATCAGGTCCAGGCTATAATGCTAATGATAAGGCTTCAAAAATGTCATTGTGGCGCGCTCGATCAGTCCTTTATATGCTGACTTTTACAAAGAAAAATAGAATGATTGTGGAACACACACTCTATGTATTTTTTGTGTTTTACATGAAAATGTTAAATATAAAAAAGGTGGGTAATATAGGAAGCAATGGAAAGGAAAAGAACTTAAGAAAATCAAGACCAGGTAAGTAGAAATTAAATCGGAACAGAAGAGCAGTGAACAGAAAGTACTTTATGGATGGGTGAGTGAATGAATGGACGGATGGAAGCCAGGCAGATGACTCACCATCAATCCTGCTGACTAGCTCCTCTAGGGCCTTGACTTTTTTCTGGATGCCTGGCTGAGCAAATGTATAGTTGTCCTGAGGAATAGAAGAAAAAGCACACAGTCAAAATGGCCCAAGGCTCATAAAGCAACAGTAAAAGTACCTTTAAGTAGTTGGTCTTTAATACGTTTGTTGGTACTTATGCATTTCGCTTACTCCCCAAGAAAATGAATGCAAGAACAAAACAGCCTTCAAACACTATGTATAAATCATCACAAGGAACCGGGAAAAAGGAGTGCGAAGGTCAGACTGGCAAGTGGATAAAAGTCCTGTGAACCTGAAGTGACTAGATAACAACAAAGTACAGGGGAAAGGGAATAAAAGCACAAGATAAGGAGATCAAGCAGATATTTTATTACAGGAATATTTGTCATATTTCGCTGTAATTTGCTCGACAAGCCGTGAAATTGATCCCTCATTGAGAAAACTAATGCCGTTTGATTCACATTGATGTTTCGCAGCTATTTGGCCCGAGCATCTGTGTATCACAGCGCACAGTGAAAGGGTCTGAAATTTTCCGTTTAGTCTTTCAGAATATTTTTTTATAAAGTGCTGCAGCTTTTAGCAATTTTGAGTGTTTGCCAGAGCCTATTTCACAGCTCACACAAAGCCTAAGTCATTTTTAAACTGTAAATAAAGAAATGGGCAACCCAACTAATATTGCCATAACAAAACTTTTGCAGCTCCAACCTTGCAGGCAAAGTAAAAGGCTGATTACAAATGAGGTTCTTAGAAAGGGAGATCAGGCTTGAATGGGTCAAATTTGTTGTGCACGTACTTATCACCAAGGTCTTCATGTCATGTATTATATCCTTTAAAGATTTCCTGTGCCACATCTCAACTAAATAAATCCAGTTTTAAAATTCGATGATAGAAAAGGTGGTTTTATAAAGCTGCAAGTAAAACCAAAACTCAAGAGATCCATAAGCCTGCAAAGCTCTAAATGGACTTTCAAATATTGTCATGTGCTCAAAAAAAGGCTACATAATAAGAAGTGATTATTTTACTGTTTCCATTGACGTTCTGACTCATAACATTGATCTTATTTTATTAATTTCGGCTAATGGTCAAAAGCTATGGTGTCATAAGGAAACCCTAACCCCTTCTTTAAGTAGCTAGCTCTTAATGTGACAAAAATAACAGAGTTATTATATAAAATTTTATTCATTATATGTTCCTTTGTAGTCAATCAGCTCTAGCAAAGAACAGGCACTGAGGAGAGTTCAAGTTCATATTACATATAGGTGTAGCATAACCATGGTAGCTAGTAAAAGGTAGCTGCGCTATATAGTTTAAAAGGTGTAGCCTAATCATGCTAGCTAGCAAAAAGTAGCCTCAGTGTGCAGCTGGAGGTGTAACACAACCATGCTCGATACAATGATAAAAAGTAGCTGCATATATAGTTTTGGAAATGCAGCATAACCACGCAGGTTAATAAAAAGTAGCATTGCTATATAGTTTTAAAAATGTAACATAATCATGCTAGCTAGCAAAGGTAGCCTCACTGCGTAATGTTGCAGAGAGGCCAACTTAGGCGGAATAAATAAATAAATAAATAAATAAATCTTTTTGGGTTGTTAAATAAAGTAGGCAAGTGTTTAAAAAATAAAAATTAAAAAATACATGCTGCCTTTAAACATAAGCCATATTTGCCCGTCAAACATTCTCTTTACAAGGTGCAGCAAGTCACTAGCTGGTTGCTGATAGATTAGATGAGTGTGTGTGTGTGTATATTATGGCTTTTATTATAAAGTTGAATAAAATGACAACAGAGGGCAGTGTAAGTTGAACTTGCAGAATACAATCCATGTGTGAAACAGCACATAAGCATTTTGCGTGTGTGCGCGTGTACGTCCAAACACACACACACAAAACGAGGATTACATTTCCTTGAGGGGTCATTTCAGTGTGGTCTGAGAACAGCTGATGTGGCAAACCATCCCACAGAAAGAGAGAGGGAGAGAGAAAATGAGACGGAGAAAGGGGGATAAAGGTGGGCAAGAGAAGTCATTTAGCAATAAACAGCTTCAGTTGTCCTTCAGGCACAGCAGAACTGAGGCACTCGTGTCCTCCTGAGTCCATCAGTGGCAGGCAGAGTAAAAACTGCATTCCTTCCTCCTACAGTTTATTTTTCTCTTTATCCCTTAGTCGCCATCCTACCACCCTTTCACCACTTTATAGTCCCCGAATGCAACTTTTACTATTCTTAGCATACCACTACACAAATGTTTTTAGTCCACTGCTTTATTCCTTAGCTGTAAAAAACATTAAATATATGCTCCCATATTTCTCAAAACCCAAGCTCCCAGTTCACCAGAGCCCAACTGATATTGACACCAATATTTAGTGATTTAAAAAAATAAATTAAAAAAATCCCATTTTTTCTTTCAGATGCATAAAGAATAAACAGATTCACCTAACATTTGCTATGCATAGGGATTTATGAACCTTATGGAGTTCAAATGCAACAATGTGACATTTCATTTTTAAAAAATAATCACGTTTTATTGTCACAACAAATTGCAGATGACTTGTTTACTCTCAGTTCCTCTGTAGGACAAACTGTGTAACATCATCACCTATCTCTTAACTTTCTTAATACGCCCTTATGAATGGTGATAGAATATACTGACAAATATCCAATATTGGCCGACTTATCAGCCCCACCGACAAACCAGTCGAGCTCTATAGTTCAGTGTTTTATTTCCTATGAACATGAGTATAGTAACGCATTTTTTTCCCCCATTTGTACTCAACTATGAAACATAGTGGTGTATGCACTTTTGGTCAGAAAATCCAGTTTGCATGTTCTCTTGGCATCTGCGTGGGTTCTCTACGGGTACTCCAGCTTCCTCCTCCCACAGTCCAAAAACATGGGGTTAGGTTAATTGGCAATTCTAAATTGCACGCAGGTGTGAAAGTGAGCGTGAATGGTTGTCTGTCTGTACGTGTTAGCCCTGTGACAGACTGGTGACCTGTCCAGGCTGACTCTCACCTTCTGGGATCCACCCCCATAACTCTGAATTTAATAAGCAGAAGAAAATGGATGGATGGATGGAAAGTAAATTCATTTAGTAGTTTTGGAAACAGCTACATTAAAGCACAGCTGCCAGCAGTGTCCCTGATTATCCCTGATAATTAACTGTATTTCTCACAGTTACGATATCCCGACACTTGGTATCATCTCACCTTCCTGCTCTTCCTTCTACACTCTCTCTAAAATGTTGTCCAACGTCCTCTATTCTGCTTTTCTATTCACTATCTAAACCACCTTTCAACTTTGCTTTATTTTTTCCTCATTTACATTTGTTCATTGCCTCCATTTTCTGTCCTGAGTCTCTCCGGCTCTCTTTTTCTACCACCCCAGTGTTAATGCGGTTACGTGCTAAGCAAGTGTGAGGGCCAGTACAAGTAATTACATTTGCATTATTGAAGCTGCTGGCTTTAATCAACTCCCTGTGCCTTGTCCCCTCTCTTGCTCTCCATTTCTCCCTCTTCTTCTTTGTTTTAAAGTCCTATTGTCACACCACCAGTTCTTTTTTCCAGTGTTGTTTCAACCTCATCAGACTTCTATGTTTGAAAATTTTTTTCCTATTTCATGTGTCTGACTGGCTTTACTTTTTTGCTCATCCACACCGTCTTCACCATGTTTGTCGGTCCCAATCTTCGAATGGCAACTTTGAAAATGATTGCTTGTGCTGAACACTAAATCTGCTTGTGTTAAAGGTATGACTCATTTAAGTGCATCGGGCGCACTCAGGTATTTCTGATTGTTTCCCTTTACATTTTCATGCCCGTCTCCTTTCTTTCATTCTTTTTTTAAAAAAAAAACATTTCCAGAGGTAAATTATTTGTCATACATAAGGCACTTTTCTCTCCGGCTGAACAGACAAACCTGGGGCAACAGGCAATTTTAACTCAATTACATTTCTTCTATTTTTCTTGTGCAAATGACTTGAATATATTTCCTTTCTCATAAAACATTGAGCGAACTACATTTTTCTTCCCTCCACTTTCTATCACATACTCTTTATGTCTGTGTTTGCTAGCTTGCAGTTTTCTTGTAGCTTACTCTTGGTGTTGGAGCACTGCTGCAGTTCTGCCTGACTGCACACAATAGAATAAAAAAGGCAGCAGAAAGGATATGTGTTTTTCTTATTCTCAATATTTTAATCTTTCATAGTTTTATCAAAATTGACCTTTGAATGAGTTTTTTTTTTAAATAATGTCACATTATCAGTGACCTAAGACCCTTTCTTTAATGTATCCCTCCCTCTACTGTTTCCTTTGTTCTCATTTGTTAGTCCCTGTTTTTTCTTTTTACCTCCAAATCTTTTTTTTTGTTTTGGCTACTCGAATATGGCAAAAATAATAATTGTAATTACAATTACTTTAAATTACTATTATTACTATTACTATTATTACTATTACTATTAATTATTACACTAATCAGAACATCAGTTAAGTTCATCTGGCTCACAATCCATCACAATTCATAGAGTTTTGCAAAAAACAACCAAAAAAACCAAACACAAACACACACACACACACGACCTTGACCTGAGCACAGTTTGTATGAGGACCCATTAGGTGATCATTTTATGAGGACTAGCAACATGAACTGTGAACAGATGGAAAGACGACAGATGCCTCTGCATGGCATGAGATCGTCGGACCTTCAGCCAAATGAGCTGAAAAACAAACAAATAAGTGGAGAAAGTGGGTTCTTTTTATTGGTTTGTTGGTTGGGGTTTTTTGAGGGGGGAGGGTCATAAAACAGACAGAGGTCTTGCCTTACCCAAACTTACGAAACCTTCACTTTCAGTTTTTACTTCCTCTTGTCCAGGATTCTCATAGTGCGGCCTGGGGGAAAGTAACACTTACTAAAAAGTAAATCATAAACTGGCTTCTTAATGTGACACTTGACCTTTAAACTTGGCTGTAGAGACACAAAAAAAAAAAGACGCCTGTTCTTACATCTTAGTTCGATCTATGCTAAATGGGCGACCGTGGCTCGGGGGTTGGGACGCGCATCTGTAACCGGAAGGTCGCTGGTTCGATCCCCAGGCTCTCTGTCCTGGTCGTTGTGTCCTTGGGCAAGACATTTTACCCTACCGCCTACTGGTGTTGGCCAGAGGGGCCGATGGCGCGTTATGGCAGCCTCGCTTCTGTCAGTCTGCCCCAGGGCAGCTGTGGCTACAACTGTAGCTACCTCCACCAGTGTGTGAATGTGAGAGTGAATGAATAGTGGCATTGTTAAGCGCTTTGGGTGCCTTGAAAAGCGCTATATAAATCCAATCCATTATTATTATTATTATTATAAACAATGAATATGAGCTGTACGGGAGGAAAAAAAGCGCACCGGTTTAAAGAATGCACTAGATTGATAGCACAATGCAAAAAGTTGAATGTCATTTTGAAAACAAATGCAGCGCAATAATGGTTTCATCTCGATTGTCCCGTTTTCATAAGCGATTGACGCTGAAATCATAATTGAAAATACAATTCGATTAATCGCCCACCACTACTAGAAGTCATTTCCTCTCCCGCCTTATGTTCTCCATTTCGCCGTCTATTTTCATCACTTTGGTGGTGTTAATGAGGCTAGACTTGACTAAGTGTTCTGAATAACCTATTATGTCTCTTCTGCTTTGCTTGTTCCCTGGTGTTTCATTTTGTTCCATGCTGTTCTGCATTTTACTTTGTGACTAATTGTACTGGAGTCAGATCTATCTTTTTCTTCCCTCAAACATATCTGTGATGAGAATAAGATACTTTTTTACAATATGCTCGCATTTTCTTCTCTTTCACTTCTTCTCCTCTTTTCCTATAGCTTGTTGCCTCACCTCCTCCCAGTTTCAATCCCTCTCCAATTCTCGACTTCACTTAAATCTTTTTTTATATTTGTCCCCTTTGCTACTTTCTTTCTTTTTATTCCCATCCTTCTTCCACTCACTTCCTGTCTTTGTCAAATCCAATATGTCAGATGTTTGATCAGCTGAGGCAACACGAGGAAATCAACTCTCACCCTTTTATTATTCATGCATTCTCTTCCTCCCTCTCCATCTGTCCATTCACCACATCTGACCCGGCAACTTAGCGGAACTGCTCCGGTCTGCCCCTCATAAACGGACGGACGCGCATCACACAAACATAAAGTGTCTTGTTTTTCTCTTTCTCGGGTGTCAACAGCCTCCCGTTCTCTCTTCCTTTGTTCACTGTGTTGCTCGCTCTCAGTCAGCCGAATCAATAGCTCCCCTTCACCTCACAGTCCATTCTATTAGACTCAACAATGGCTCCATGCTGGACTAAGATTGCCTCCTTTTGTGGCACCGGATGTCTATCAGCAAGTTGGACAGAACCAACGTTGCAAAGGTGAGGAGGAGGAGGAGGAGGAAAAGAGAGAGATGACAGGTCAAGATAAAGGGTGGAAAATAATGGACACAATGTCGCAGAGAAGACTGAAGGACAAGCCAATGATCCATCATTCTGGTACCAGAACGAGAAAGGAGAGAGAGAGAGAAATGATGATTGTAGTAAGGTGGAGACCGCAGCTGTTTAAAGTTACAGGAGGACTGCGCTGATTTTATTCTGCTGATTTTTTACGCTGCCTTCATCTTGGCCTTGATTGTGAGAGCGGTAAGCTCAGACGTGTACTGGCAGTGCAACAAGGAAGGTCATCTAAAAATCTGAGGTGCAGCAGTGAAGTTCAATAAAGTTAAATTATTTTGAGAATTTCCTGCGATGGTTAATGAGCATCAAATGCTCATTAACCATATTACTGTGCTAGTCACAGAGCCACTGTGCAGCACCTGCACATCACTAAAAACACCCAAAAGACATGCCACGCTAAAAGAGCAGCTTTGATGGCTCAGAGTGTGAGTGAGACTGTCTTCAAACTGAGAGACTACGTGTTTTGAGTAACTTTTTAATGCAGGATATAAGATGGGAACTGATTCCTAAGGAGGGCTGTGATTGCATCAAGCCCTCTACGTCCACTTCAAGGTTTTTGGATTAGAGCAATGGCCCACTTATATTAATGTTTGTCACCTTAAAGTATATACATAAACATTGGCAATCAGAATTAATGACACACCCTTTCACACACTACAATAGGATACAGTCATTTGTAATGAGCCTCTCTATAAAAGTAGATGCAGAAATACTTTGTCAAAAAAAAAAAGCCTAAGTGTGCAAACGTTCACCGTTTCTGGCGTCTTAGATTTGATAGCTTCTAGCAAATCTTGCTAGCATTTGCTCATTAACACTAAAGGAGCTGTGATTAATAGCAGGGGTTTCATGTTAATGGATAACTTGTCATATATGACCAATTTTTACACAAATGAGATGGTTATGAATCCCTATAGAGAAGGATTTATTATCTGGGAAGCACAGATTTTCATACCAAGCTTTGCTGTGCCAATCCATTCAGGACTTGTTTTAGACCTGCTGCCGTTGCTGCAAGAAAAGTCATGAAAATTTCAGTAAAAACCAAATGTGAACCCAGGCTCACAGTAAAGAGGAAGTCTGGGATTCCTCCTCCCAGCATCATGGATATTTATACTAAAATGAATGGCAGTCCACCAGACAGTTTAAGATGTTTTAGACTTGACTGAGATCCATCTTTAATGTCATACTTTATGCTGGCTCTGAACATTTTCTTTGATTTTTTTATTCGTCTGAATTTAGTCTTTGATCAAATGGTTTTGGATAATTGCCAGCTGCCAATTTTAAACTTCTTGTAGAAGTTCCTTCTTTTTAGTCAATACTTAGAGTTTCAGAAGTCTGGATGTCTAATGACTAAAGGAAAATATCAATTTATACAGTTCTGAAATCAAAGTATAAAGAGATATATGGGCAGAACCCCCCACCCACCCCACCCAACAACACAGGTTATATAAAAACAACATTTCATCTTCTTTTATATTGTGTTAGTCTGAAGTACAAATCTGCTTATTCTACATCTTATAAATCTGTATCTGGTAACAGACAAAGAAATGAGAGACAATTACAAACCTTGTGAACTTAAATGACCAGCATCTACATCTGAACCTGTTTCATTCATTACCTAAAACTATTAACAGAAACCACATTTCTCACTTATGTAACTTCTAAGAAATAAGGTCATTGAAGAAAGTAGACCGTAACCTGGTCTGTCCATGTCTCTTGCACAATTCAGCTCAACATAGAAGCGAACAATAACAGCTATTGCAACAAAAAGTGTTACTTAAAATACCTGTACTTGATCCTGGTGATTTAGCTAATTGCAGACTCATTCATAGCCTTCCTTTAACACAAAAACCCACAAAAAAAGTTGTTGCAAATCACTTATGTGATCGTTTACAGATGAATGGTTTATTTAGAGAGTTTGAGTAAGGATTAAAAGTTTATTGTAGCATAGAGACAGCACTACTGAAGGTTACTAATGATCTTTTAATAGCTTCAAACAAACTGTCCTGTGCTTGTCTGGCTAGACCTCAGAGAAACATTAGATACTACTGATTGCAAAGGTTTAATACAGAAGCTATAAAACATGAGTGGGATTAAAGGATATGCACAGTGCTGTGTGTGCTATATTAGAAAGTTACGAATGGTGTTCCACAGGGCTGTGTGCTAGGACCACTTCTATTTATGTTATTTAAAAACAAACAAACAAAAAACAAACCACACTGCATACATTTCCGCTGCTATCCAGACGATACCAAGCTGCATTTATCAATAAAGCTGGTAGGCAAACATCAATAGCCTGACAGCAAGGAATATCCATATCTGATTCATCCTGTTGGTCACTTAGCACCTGTCTTTGTTTGGCATTTCTCTAAGCCTTTCTTTCCTCTATTTTTCTTTGCCCACTAACCAGCTGCAGCATATGAATGCCCCTTCATTGTTCTGCCAGAAATGTTTTCCTGTTAATCAGGAGTTCTTCTTCCACTTCCACACTTTCAAAGTTCTAAGTCATATGGTCATAAGTCATATTATTTTGGAATATAATGTGCAAAATAATATGACTGTTGCTGCAAACGATTGCTATATAATCACTTCTATTACTTCAATTGAGTCTAAAAATAGGACATTAAATAGAATGCAAACTCATTCCTTTGTTCAACAACTTTGCAAGAGTTTAATAAGTTAACACTCTTCTATATAAAAGTAAATGTCAGTTAAGTTATGTACACTGACCAGACCACATTACGACCACACAGAGGCAAAGAATAAAAACTATCTTGTAACAACTGAGCTGAAATATATTTAGCTGTAAATAAACAATTGTTGTAGAAAAGGACAGGATGCAGGGATGGTGGGCAAAAACCAGCATGTGCTGGATCAGGTCTGATCTGTGGTGGCCTGAACCCGTCACTTACAAGACCTAAAGAGTTCACAGCTAATGTCTTAGCTCCAGATACCACAGGACATGTGGCTTAGAAGTCTTGTAGATTCCAAGGTTCAGCAGGTCAGAGCTGTTTTGGCAGCACAAGAAGAACCAGCAGCATGTTAGGCAGGGGTGGTTATAAGGTTCTCGCTTATCAGTGAACTCTGACCCTGCCTCAGTGTAGGAGCTGGCTTTACATGCCCCCTAATATGATCAACACTGCTCGTCTCCCTGCTAACAAGGTTCTCATCCAGCATCCACCATCCTTATTACATAATTTTCATCCATCCACTCTTTCTGTGTCTGATTTTTCAGTTGCAGTCTGTCTCCTCACCCCTTCTCCTCAGCAGCTGTTACCACCTCCTTTTCCACTGACCCATCACATAAACAAGTTCAGCTAATTTGATACTACTTAATCTGTCAAAGAATAACAGATGAAGCAGGACAAGAACGTATAACTGAAAATTATTTAAAAAAATAAAAGCAGGTGAATGTGTTCAATCGAAGTTGTCCTCCAACAGTGGCTACATACACAGGCTCATTAAAAAAGCTTAGGAAACACACAACACACAAACATTCTGTCAAGCATCACACACACACAAACACACCAGCTGGCGGATCACTCCTTGTGTGTGTGTGTGTAGGTGTTGCACTGAGTGACAGCCCAGGTTGACGGTAGGAGACCCTTGGGGAAACCAGAACAGGACATGGCGTCTGGTTTGGTCTGGCTACCGTCTGCTACACGTCATTCCTCGGACCCCTGTTCTCACTCTGGGGAGACCCCCATCTTTACTGCGACCGTGGAAACAGATGGTTGCCTTGACAATGAACGAACACATTACGATTGGATCGTGCACCAAAGGATGAGTTGGAGGCAGCTCATGCACAGTAGTAAGCGAGGGAGCGTTTGACCGTTTAATATTTTTGTATTTCATACCATTTCATTACTCTTTATTTGGTCGTAACTTAACTGCAGAAGCATTCATGGGACCAGCGCTTGACAATATATAGTTTCCTCTGGAAATAATCAACTTCGGCATACAGTGCACGGTGTGTATATAAAATCCTGAAAGTGCTGAAAAAGCTGCCCAATATTATTCCTGCTGAGACTTTTAATAAAACTTTAATAAACTTTAATAAACCATTCACGACTCCACAAGAAGGAGAAGTTAAATTTAAAGCACCAATGCTGTGCTTGATGGGGGGGAATAAATCTACACTTCCAAAGTCTGCATCATAGCACAAAGTAGCATGTCCAAGCATGGCACTTTAACCTAAAAGGGGTCAGAGACATTTCCATGCAGGACCTCCATTTGTCAAGACAACCGCTGAAGTATTAACAAGTTCACATCCCAAGGCGAAATTAAATATCTCAAAGTTAGGTCCTGTGCTGGGAAAATACATTTAAGAGCCTGTGCTGCAAAAGGCATATCTGCAGAATTAGCATAAAAGGCAGGTTTTCATCTGCTGGCTTTAAAACTGAGAGCCCTCAGGGGTGTGCTGGCGGAATAATGGACTTTTTAAACTTTTTGACTTCATTTCCCTCGCTGGGCATGGCAGGTAAGACACAGGCTCCCTGGCTGTGCGGGGAAGCCACATACTGTGGCTGCTAGACAGCAAGAGATGCAGGTGGGAGCTATCTGTGCCGTAAAATGACAAATATTAAATTACTCAGGCTTTGACTGACCGTTTTTATTGCAACATTAATAATATATTATGGCCCAGGATTAAGAAGACATGTTTAAATCAACAATGCAATATTAGCAGAGATGACCGTTTCATTTAGATTCATGGAAACAGGAGATATGGAACAATTTTAACAAGTTAAATTAGTAAAGTTAGCCAGAGGCGCTGTCCAATTTAGAACAGTGTAAGACTAATTGGCTGCTAGAGAGAGTGGGCCAACAGGCGGGCAGTCTAACAGAGTTGTGTGTCAACTAGTGAAATGTAGCCATTTGTAGAACCTATTTTTTTTCCAAGGAATACATAAATTCATTGTAATTCTTACAGTATTGTGATAGTTCATGTATCAACTTAGAGTTTCAGGCAGGCTTAAAAACACTTGACTCGTATGACTAGAAAATCAAAAAGCAACAAATTTAGTCCTATTTGAACAATTTCTTCTAGGTAAGTAACTCAGTTAATTGTGTCATGTTTTGTTCATTATGTCAGAAAAGTGTTAGCTGTCTTTTCTTAATTGCTTTTCAGTGGAGATGAACTCAAAGAAAGATGTGAAGGATAATATCAAAAAAACTATTAGATTCTTCAGTCCATATATTTAATACCATTCTGTTTAATGCAGTATACATGAATATCACTTTATGATCAAGGTTGATCATAAATGAGAATAAAGTATAAAAATTCACAGCAGCTAAATGAGCATGAGCGCCATCCACTTGTATTTCCCGTTCCTGCTAAAGAGATGATCCCTCTTTAACTCCTGCCTCTATTAAGCTTTTCAGTGCATCTTAATATTAAAGACCATCATAGAAACTGACAACACAGCAAAGCCTAAATTGAAGGCACAACCAGAGCAAACTGAAAGAAACTAAAACCTTGACTTAACTTTATTTTAAAAGAGCAAATCATTAAAGTGCTTCTGAGAAACACTTTGTGAGAAGCAGATTTTAGTAAAGTAGCATAACAGGTTTAACACGAGAGCTCAAAATGTAACATACAGGGAGGTTATAAGCAGAGATGGGCAGTAACGCGTTACTTGTAACGCTTTACTGTAATCCGATTACTTTTTTCAAGTAACGAGTAAAGTAAGGGATTACTATTGCAAAAACGCTAATTAGATTACCGTTACTTTCCCGTAGGAACGCTGCGTTACTGTGTTACTAAAACCGTGATTTTTTTGCGAGAATGTCTCATGACAGTGACGTAAGCGAGTGCGACGTTTGTGACAACAGCTGTGTGCAGATCAACAATGGATCATATATCGAGTGGGGAGAGAGTATGAGCATGCAGCGTTTAAAGCGTGGAAGCACTGACCTTACTTTGAGTTTGATTCCATAAAAAGTGACAAAAACATTAGTGTCCGTTGTGCGTGGGAAGAAAATTTCTTTTTATAGCGAAAAAAACCCCTAAACTTCCGAGCAAGCACCGAGTAGCTACGACGTAATGGGAAACTCACAGAGAAACTCGCGGATTCTTCCACTGACCACTGCGGCACACCTGCACCAGGGTAAACCTCCGCCTGCCCCACTCCTGCTTTACAGGTGAAAATAGAGCAACAGGACCGCTAGTCTTTGACTTTATTTATTTTCTCCTGTGTTTTACTTGCATCTATTTAAAAGACTGAGTGTAAACACAAAAAATATTTTATTTTATGTGCTGGAATGTGCAGAAAATAGGTTTAAATGTTAAACTAATTTCTTCCAGTCAGAGAATGTTGCATATAATTTAATTTTTGCTTGATGCATAAAGTTAAAAGATTAAAACTAATAAAACAAGTTTTAAAAAGAGACTTTTCCATTTGATTACATTTTGTATGATGATTATGTAGAAAAAGTAGAATTGGGCTGAAAGATCTATCGCTTTATCACCTATTCAGGTTGTAAATCGTGTTTTTAAAAAGTAACTAAGTAACTAAGTGATTAATTACTTTTGAAAATAAGTAATCAGTAAAGTTACGGGATTACGTTTTTGGGGAAGTAATTAGTAATTAGTTACTGATTACTTTTTTCAAGTAACTTGACCAACACTGGTTATAAGTTTACTCATATATTAGTGGGGCAGATATATCCGCCGTTATGAGCTATTTGCCATATTGGTATGGTATTTATAACAGCTGGTGAATGAAAAGTAGAAACACCGATCAACTATGGTATGATTGATGTTGATGTTGCATAATCTGTCCACCAGATGGCAACTTCCCTACTGGCAGAAGACCAGAAACACAACCAGCTGATCAAAGCAAAGTCAGGAAAAGAGCAAATGAGGAAACAAGGACTTGTTGTGAACATAAAACAAAATATATATTTTTTTTAATTGCACTGACGCATTATCTTAGTAAGTAACAGTAACAGGATTTTTAAATCAAATATCGGTATTGGTCTAAAAAATCCGATATCAGTCGGCCCGTAGTTTAAGCTGGAAAACATAGCAGGCTTTTACATGATGTCTGTCACATTGATGTTTGCTTTTGTGAACCATCAGCTCTTATCTGTGCGATGGTATTACTTCCTTTCCTTAAATTAAAGAGTGGGCCAGCGTATCAAAACCGTAGGAGACAATAAAAGAGGCACCGGAGAAGCACGGTGGACTGTGTGCCGTTATATGGTTGAGGCAGTTGTAAATGCACACAAGTACACAAGTGCGCATCCACTTAACAGCACTTAATAGGTCACACCAAGACTGATAAATATCAATCCTCAATCATTTAACCATCAAACTGCCATTCACTGTCCAGTAGAGCAGCGTGTGTGTGGTAGTGCACACATCAAGAGCACATGCTCTTAACATGAGCAATGTTCCTTTTAAAATCCCAAGCGGTTAAAGAAGGCATCTGTCGACATTTTTATGAACTGTGAAGACTAACAAGAGCGGTCATGTTTCCTCACAAAATAAATTGTCCATCTGATTTTGTAAAACTTAAAAATTAGAATAGCCTGGATCTCTCTAACCTATCTTTCATCCCAGCATGCTCTTTAGAGGCGGGGGCTGCACTGCTGCCAATTAAAACTGCAGCTCATTAGAGAAGCCGCTTAAGTGAATTGACAGCCAAAAATACTCTGTTCACTTTTAGGTGAGAGAGAAGCGTGGTGGTGAAGCACTAAAACCAGAGCTAATGGCCAATTTACAGTTTTAAAAAAGTATTTCCACTGTACACCAGGTAATTACATAAAATAGCAAGAAAAGCACAGCAGCTGTGGTTCATGGATGGATGGAAGAAGACACATTTCTCTTCATAAAATTTCCCAACCATTTAGTGGTTTTCAAACATCCCCATTTAAAAGTTTATTCTGCATTGTTATGCAATTAAACTTTAAACACTTTGCACCAGTTGGTTCAAAACAAGTTGACACCAGTGTGGCGCAGGCTCCACACAAAACACTGGAAATATAAGGTGCTTAGAAGGCAGCTCGCAAATGTAATTGCACAGACAAACTCTGCCACCCGCCAACCCTGGACCCCCACCTTCATGGCCGCAGTTAAGGCTAATAGTGTATAGTGGATGTGAGAGGGTCTAAGACGAGGTCAGAGCAAGGATCACCAACTAATTATGGCGCGGAGGCACTCAGCCTCCGTCAGATTGTTTAGAAAGCATTAGGGGGGAAGCATGGGCTTCCCTGGTGCATTGCACATAATTAGTTTGGAGCCAAGGTCACAAACAAACACAAGCGTGGGGACAGCCATTCACATACCAACAAATACACAAAGACACACACTCTATTCTTCTCTCTTACTTCCTCTGCTCTGCAGCTCTCTGTCTTTCTCTCTCAGGGGCAACAAGGCCCAGCGTCTATTAATTTCCTGAATGAATAGCCTACCAACTGATAGTTATTTATGGTCTTTGGATTTAAATATGCTCCTTAATACGAATTACCTTTGGTATTTGATTAACACTATTTTCAATGCACAGATGTATCTATTAAACAGCATGGATAAACATCTGTTAAGATATTGCAGCCTTTTCTTTTTCTGCCTCAGAATGAGCCTCTGGAGGGTGACGGAGCAGAGCAGTAAGCATGATCGGCATGCCTAAAGGCAATGAGTCTGTGGTGTCTCATTTGACAGAAATCTATGCCTTTTCTTGTTATTTGTGATAGATCACAAACAAATTCGGCATCACAAAAGACAGTGATGTGTGATTCATAAGCTGCAGTGATAATAATAAATGACTACACAAAAAATACAAAACGAGATGTGCGAAAGAGGCAGGGTCCATAAAGTAGTCCTAAATGGGGGGGGGGGGGGAAGACTATCTTTATAACTGTATTTAAAGAGAAAACAGTTGCTAATAAATTGAGAAGTTGTGCTTTTTCTGACTTTGATGGTCAAATATCATTAATGAATCAACTGCTTTAGCCGCACAGAGGCTCAGTTTAAGTGCAGCTTTTTCAGTCGTCTGGCAGCGCACATCGTTCTGTGTACAAGTGTGATATCAGGCGGCATGTACAATAGTTTACAAATGAAACACTTCTGTTAATCTGGATGTATCCAGTTAACCTATTATCCATGTTAGTGATACTAAGGTGCGTGTTGCCACTGTAGCTACACAGAGACGCCAGAGGAGACGGCTAACAGGGCTAAGCCGCCCATAGAGCGGGACGCCTTACTCTGATACTCCAATTAAATATTAAAACCACCAGCAGACTGTGGATAGTAAAACTACATCCCCATCCCAACCTCAGGTGGTGACACAGATTAAACACTGGTGTTAAAACCACTGGTACAGCAACAAACTGGAGAAACTGTGTTTGTGTGCACTTTGTTTTGCAGGTCAAAACAGAGCAGATTAGCTGCCTTATGCACTACCTATGTAAAACGTAGTGGTTCTGATGAGAGGATAGATACTGAAGTGTCTCTTAAACAGCTGTTTGGATATTAAACACATCACGGGGTTGAAACTTTTATTCATTTGTATTCTTATTTTGCTTTCCCCTACTTTTTGCTACATGTGTGTACTGTTCCAATGCTGGGTGCTTATATATATTATATTAAACATGCCTATTAATGGCCAATGTTGAGGGCAGCATCTGTAAAGGTAATCCAATCAAGCTCAGGCTTCCGACTGCTCTAAATGCTCAGTTTCCGGCACTTTTTTCTATTCTCGAGAGTTGAAAACAAAATATGGTCATCGCCAACACACAGCTCAGAGGGGTAGCCAATCACAAGAAGGGAGAATGGCCTTTAAAGGAAATGAGCCACAGGAAGAGCTGAAAAACTGCATAAATAAGGCAAATAAATAGGGCATGAATATCCAAGATTAAAATAGGCAACTGGAAATAAGCCTAATATTGATTTCACTTTGGTGAAAATTTACTACCAAGATTCAGGGTGTTGTCCTTTACCCTTAAAACACATACAACAAAAAGCATATTGCCTGGTAAATATACTTTAACACTTACTGCAGTGGCAATTCTCCTAAGTGTTACTTTATACTACAGTCATCATTCCCACTGCTAAGACTTGGCAGATGTTTCTTTTACTTTGCCAGTAAGTAACAATTACAGCTGCCACGGCTAACAGTAACATCTGACTTTGATATCATTAGCATCTCAAAAGGAGCTAAAATGCTGCTGCTTTAAGATGAAGGGAAGTGGGCTGGCTACTTTTTTTTTGATAGCACAAATGACTTTTCAAAGAATTTAATTTTACAACACAGCAAGAAATAATAAAACATATATAATATATATTTCAAAATGGATGCAGAATTGGGGATGCTAAGCAACAATGTTGCTATTGAGGGCAAATGTACCGCCAGCCCAGGCAAGCACATTTGGAATTGACAGGTGGCTCAACCATGACCGGTGGGCAAGACGGTTTGGGAAGAAATGATGAAACAAAATGAATTTTGGTGATGTGGACTGTATGCAATTATCTGCCCTCCAGACACTCGGGCACGCTTTAGAATATGCAAGACAATCACATTTCTGAAACCCACACAGAAAGACTGTATGTAATGCTTACACAAGAAGTCCTGCCAGCTTTGCAACAGAGAGGAATACCAGCCCACCAAAACGCTGGAACATTCCACACAGTCTGTACAGCTGATTATCTCAGCTGTTATTTTATGCACGCACACAAAGCGGAAGAAAATTATGCTGAAGAAAGAGTTATGGTGTAAAACTCGCCCTATGTAGTTGAAAGATGCAATTATTTTTCAAATTAATGGTCTATAACCAAGGAAAACAGAGGAAAGGTGCCGTTAGGTGGGATTTATGGTCTGTCCAAACTGCGTGTTGGATGGTCAGATAGTGTTGCAAATCCCCGCTCCATCCACATTGCTCTAATGTCAGGTAGCTACTGGCTGAGTCGTCCATTATGTGCAACCCTCCGAAACCAAAAATTCACAAGCAACTACCACGCTGTATGGAGATTAAAAAGAAGCTGAGCATTGTCATTCTCTTTGAAGGCTGTTTTGGACTTGTTAATCAAATGTTCAACCAAAGCATAATTAGTGTTATATTTTACTGATGCCATGTCGAGCCACTCCTTCATGAGAGCTGGGCTTTCAGTTCAACTCTCAGCAGGACTATCTGGGAGTGACCAGAAGAAGTAATATAATCCAGTCCAGAAGTTACATTAATAAGAAATGAGGCAACAAAACTTTATATTATTAAAAAAAAAATGGTAAAAACAGTATATAACTGTAATGAACTACTGGCTTATTTTAATATTGTTGATCTTAATTAACATTTTTATTTATTATGTTTACTAATTGGTTAAGAATAAGCTTTTATTACTTTGAACATTGTCTGGATGGTTTCTGTGACGTTATAATACAACTTACAAAACACATCTACGAACAGCTTTTATGAGTTATAAAGTTATTTATAAAGCCACTAAAAAACAGCTAATTTTAGGCACTAAAATAATGGTTAATTAAAACAATTATGGCTTGGTTTAAAACTTACTGCTTTAAAACCATCAAAAGTCACACAGGTGTGTGACATCTTGGAATGAGGATGTTATGTTTGCTGATGTCATCAGTATATAACCCTGAGCATCTCTTGTAAGCTCTACATAACTCAAGTACAACATGCAATCAAGAATGAATTACCTTTCATTAAACAAAGTTATGATGAAAATAAACAGATGGTTTGACATTACTTTTGATTAGTGAACGTTATTAAAGATCATTTCATTGATTTGATTCATTAACACTAACTATATAAATTAACTATCAACTGATCGCTTATCAATGTAGTTGTTGGTAAAAAAGAAAAAGAAAAAGAAGACTTTTCACCACAATTTAAGCTCTTTTTGTGTGTTGACAAATTTCTGATTGCAAGATACAAAACTGTGGAAGAAGAGTGGACTTAAATGTTAAACAACAGGTTAAACAACAGGTAGCTAGCTAACAAAAGCTAGCCAGCTGACAGATATCTGATGTCTGATGTCTTGTCAAGAGATTAATATGTGAACACCCTTTCAGTTCTTCCATCTCTGCTTAGAGTGATGACTAAAGAGGATCAGTAATATGGTAAAGCATCTGTTACTGGAAGTTCATGTAGTGGCTTTAAGACCTATTATTGAAAATGTTGTGAGGCAACCTGCACAGGCTGAACACACAGCTTACCTGGATCCCGTCCAGCAGTTTGCTCATGCACCAGAAGCTGTCAGCCTCGATATTCCTCAGAGCCTCTTCCTGGAGACTGGACACGTCAAAGTTTTCCACTTCCTCCTCTGGAGAAAACAAAATGAGAACGACGACAGAGCGTAAAGAATTTGCTGCTTATGGGAAAGAGACTGACAGATAAAAAGACAGTGAGACGGGCCAAAGAAAAAGAAGGGAAGTTTAAAAAACGACAACAGGAGAAAACGGGAGAATTCAGGGGAGAGATATGGCGAGCAATGCCAGGTTCCCAGCACAGCATGGGCTCTGGCATAAGCCTGTCACCATAAACCCTGACAGGGGAACAATACAGCCATAGGTGCACGGGGAGGACTAATTCAATAGGGAGAGTAGGAGCAGGAAAGAGGTAAGTGGGTGGGTTATGAAAGTTGTAAGGAAATGAACGAAGACGATGACAAATTGGAGCAAAGGTATAAAAGGGGGGATGAAGCAGTGAAGACGGTGTGGAAGGATGTAGGAAGACACTAAAAAGAGGCCTATTAGAGCAGCCTAATGATGATCATCTTTGAACAGCGGTTCAACCTTTCCCGTGGCTTCTTTGAACATTTCAAAAACATTACAGAGTTTGTGCACAAAGGACAATTTGTGCTTTTCATGTTGCAGACAGCATGAATGTATTTAACATATTTTTTCCGGAAAAAATACCCGAAAATTATCCAATTGAAGTTTTACTAGTCAAATTCATGCCAATAACTTTGTATTTGAAAGGAGTTAGACTTTCAATCTTTTATCTTAGCTGTACGTCTATCCTAAATGTACCATTTTTAAACAGTTCAGTATTTATTGATGAATGCAGGGTTTTCACACGACCTTTGATGTAAACTCCTACTGCAGTGAGTTCAAAGGCAGCTGTGAAAAGCAAGGTGAAGGAGGTCAGGCGAGCTGAAACGCAAACAGTCTGCTCATAAGTAAAGCAGAATTATGTTTGGGGATATATATTTTTAAACACACTGCAGGGCTGAACAAAAGAAACGATTCCTAAGCTGCGAGCACGCCGAGTCCCCAGTCATCTCCAGTGGGTGACTGCAACGATGGGTGTCATCAGATGTCATTAACGGCAGTAGTGTGTGACGGACTGCAGGGGCTCTGACGGGCTTCTGACAAGCCACTGACAGCCAGTGGAGAGGAGATGGGACGAGACTGATTAACAATGATCTACAGAGAGAAAGGAATGAGCGAGAGAGGGAGACAGAGAGAGGGGGAGAGAGAGAGAAAAAGAGCAAAGGCAAAGAGAGAGAGTGTGTGTGTGCGTGTGGTCATATAACCAAAACACTGGTCTACGTATTTGTGCGAGTTCCTATTAAACACTCAAATACACATACACGCAGGTCCTGCCAGCTCTGCCTCGTATCCTTGGCAACCTCAGTGGAATGTTGTCAAGGTTGTAATGAGCATGCTCCGTCTGACAGACAGACAGACAGACGGACAGGGAGCTGGCTTTGGGCCAGGGCTACAAAGCTGCTAACAACTACGCTGCATGCGCGTGTGGGTGTGTGTGTGCTGTCTCATTTGTCTTGTCTGCTTAAAGTCAGGTAAGGATGGACAGAATGTAGAGCGAGAGGCTATGCTTCCTTCATTTCAGTGAGGTCTTTCATCCCATTACATCAGGACATGTCAACGTGTCCAGTAGCACAGAAATCTAATTTTGTTCACACGGCTACCAGATCTTTAATACCAGATATGAAAGTCGTCAGAGGCTTTTTTTTTTTCTGATTAGATGACAGTACAGTTTATTTTACCCCAATACTTATAATGCAAAAAGAAAAAGAAAAGAAAGAAAAGAGAGAGGAGACGTACTACAGCCAGAGGGCAGACATATCAGTCATTATTTGTGCAAACATACAGAGATATAATCTCATAAAATCCCATTTTTGGCAAGAGATCAAAATAAAAAAAGAAAGAAAGACAGAAAGTAAATCAGCAATGAGAAGTATAAACATATCGAGAGAGGAAGAGGTCACCCACTGAGGAAATGTTACCACTCTGAGACATCTGATGAGATGAGAACTCAACATTTTTTCTCAGCTTAAATTGAGGCCACGGCAGAAGTCAACTACAATCAACCGGACCTAAACACAGTGTATGAGCAGCTATTATAACAGAGCAAAAGTACGCAATTTTACATCTACAGCGATGCAAGAAACAATAACTTTAACACAAACTCTGTAAAGAGGGAACACTGCACAGACAGATGTTACTTACGGCTGGTTAATATGGCTAAGTGCCACTAATCCTAAAGTAAGTAATTTAAACAAATACATCAGAAACTTCACCTTTCTTGTGATATTTGGTTTTAAATTCCACAGAAAGAAAATCAGCGAACCTAAATGAACCAAACCTGATGACGGGGAGCCACAGAGGTGAGGATAATATATGCTGGTAGATCATCAGGGACCGCGGTTTGTAGACTAGTTTAATTTTATCAACGGAAATTATTCATGCATTGGCACTGCTTTTCAGCAGCAACAGATGGAACACCAACCATTAAAAAAGTTTGCCAGTCATTTAGCAACCGCTGTTTTTTTGTGTGTTTTTTTTGTCAAAGACACAAATCTATAACCAGATGACACACAACACAACACAACACAACACAACTACAACTGCTGCTTTAAACTGCAATTTCCAGCTTAATTATTCAAGACGCTGAATTCTGAAGAAGACAGACTCTTAAATTAGGTAGCAAAGCAACCGAGACAAAGGCAAACAGACGAGACAAACACCCAGCGATAAGACTAAGGTGATATATCCCCTCATATTTCCAACATCAAACCTTATGTGTCACATTTGTTATGACTCTCAGAATTCTAAGTGCAGACCTGTTATGTAAAAATTACACAACTGGGGAAAGCGTTATGCTGGTTTTGTGCAGCTGGGAGAGCACGGGGAGTGATCTCAGAACAGCAAAAATGTGCAATCTTTGTGTAAAAATGGCTGACGACGTTACAGCACAGGCATCTCCTTGGGCTGCAGCAGTTCTGAGCAGCGACGATATTAAACCTGTAGCTGAAAAGATTAATTTTGTACAGGCTCACCGGTACTTGCATGGTGCCACTGCTGATTATAACAAGTTGATGAAAGTGCCACTGCTTTAGTATTCTGAGAGTCCCTGAGTATCCCAAAGCCTCAAATCAGTCTTTGTCGTGGCTAAGGTCTATTTGTTCTGTCACAGATCCAAAAGTAGACCTCGACTCTATGAGGGGCAGCTTCAGGTAGTGTGGTGGTTGTACTGGAACTGGGCATAGTTCATCAGAATAGCAAGAACACAGAAAAGTGCAGGCGAAGAGGAAAGAGGAGCAGTGCAGCGGGAGTACACTGAGGACTCTATCACAGGGCTACACTGCCCCACATGGATGAATGCTGAACAGCAGCCAAACCTCAGGTCATTTAATCAGTTTTATTGTCAGGTAGTCCAGACAGCTCTTTTTGTTCAGTGTTGAAAAGATAAAAGAATCAAAGCTGTGAGCTAAATGTCAGATTATTTAAAAATCTGTAGCTGCCTCACTTGATCTGCCTTCACAGTAGCAGCAGTATGTTTTGCTAACACTGGAAATACAACACAGATGGGGGGGAAAAGTGAAGAGGGGGACCATTAGGCCACCTTTAACAACTAACAGACTGTAACAGTTGACCTGTCATCAAAAGACGGTTTTGCTAATCACTTTCATAGGATCCGTGCCTCAGTGGAAATTCCTTTAAGAAACTCTCTTGGTGATTATTCCGGGAGCTTTTCCTTCACACCAAGGACCAGCTGACAATACATGTCTGGGACATGATCCGTGTCTCTGAAGAAATGCTTCACAAATAAGAGCCAGGGGAATTTTTGGAAGTTCAGGCCTCAGTG
This sequence comes from Neolamprologus multifasciatus, assembly GCF_963576455.1. NCBI lineage: Eukaryota > Metazoa > Chordata > Actinopteri > Cichliformes > Cichlidae > Neolamprologus > Neolamprologus multifasciatus. Next base: position 34,043,983 of record NC_140455.1, read on the forward strand.
AACTTCACATCAGTGACTGAGGGTTTTGGCTGCTTTAGTCCTGTGTGAGTCCTGCCTGCACAATAATCTTTTGCCAAATAGTATTCTCAAGTTCTTCAGAGGCAGAGTGTCAGCTGGTAAAAGAGCAGGTCTGACATTCACCTTGGTAGGAGATTAGAACTAGTTTGATACAGCCAAGTCAATGAAACACAGTGGCAGTGTACACAGAGAAAACTGGCATTTTGTGATCAGACTGGCAGAGCAGCACAGCGCACACAGACTGCAGACTTGGCGGCCCGGCCAAGGAGCCGGCACACAAAACTGCACACGCACAAAACAAACTTACACGACAATAAAAGTGATTACAGAGCAGTAATTGCTCTACAACTGGAGACCGTTTTGTGAGGGGATAACACAAGCCACGACGGGGAGTTATTAATCCATAAAGCTGAATTACTACCTTGATGTACAAAATAACCACCTGATGGTTTTATAATATTAAGAAATTTAAGTGAAACTGTATCCTAACGAGACTCAGTTATTGCAGGTGTTTTGTGAGGTCAGAGTAGCTTCAGTCTCAAAACACACTGACTAATGTCAATGTCAGCGATAACAGCAGAGCTTCTGGGGGAAGGCCTGGGGTGTAGGCCAGTAGATAATTGGGCCAGGATTCCCTCTGGTTATCTGACCTGCAGGTAAGCAACTACTTGTGCACCTGTCAGAAGGACTAAAATCAGACTACAAATGGAAACCAGACAGCTTCAAGTGCTAAAAAGTAATCTCTACCTACAGATTCTGAATATTCATATGGTAGAAGGTCTACCATTGCTAGCTGCGGCCCAATAAAATGCTGTTTAAGCCTTCTTTGGTAAAGTCTTCCACAGCAGGAACGTGGTTTGTCAGTCAGTTGAGAAGACAAAAGGCTGGAAGTAGGGCTGGGCGATATATCGAGTTTTTAAAAAATATCAATATATTTTCATACGAGATATAAGATGTGACAATATCCTTTATATCGATATAGTCCATGTTACGTTATAATAATACTTGTGGAGCCACAAGTTTGCCTCTCTTTCGTCCACTTTTGTCTCTGCGCAACGTTACTCGGCCTCACCTCTCTTTCACTGAACACAACTCCCCCTCCTCCCCCATAGCTTCACCTGCAGGCAGCGACAAGATGGACACGGCAAATCTCCGTTAGCGAGTTGTGGGGCTGGACGGCGTCAACGTGTTAGCGAGCTAACCGCGCTAGCGAGCTAACCTAGCGCGAGCTAACCGCGCTAGCGAGCTAACCGCGCTAACGACATGCAGCCCACAGGGGCTGCACGGCCTAAAATCCCTTCATTTTCTCAAAAGTTGACAGCGCGCCTTATGTATGAATTCTGATTGTGCTTACTGACCGCGAACCGATTTTAGGTGGTACACGGCGCTCAGCAATCTGTCAAAAAATGTTTTAGTACGACTTTGGTAAGCTACGGAGCTGCAGCGCTTGATGCATTGTCGGAGCATTACGGCTACCGTAGTCTGGAGACTCGCGGAGTGATACGTACTGTGCTTCAACGTAATATTACCGTATTGTATGTGTATAAGGGCCATAAAGAGGATTTCAAACTCAAGGCTGTCAGTCACGCAGTAGAAGTTGGGAACAGAGCAGCTGGGAAATCTTTGTTATTATGCTCAGCGTCTGTTAGTTTACATTTTGACTGCACAATTATGAGCTTTTTGTTATGGACAAAAACAACATTGTTTTCTTTTATTTATGGAGCATTATTATTTAATAAATGCTGATAATTTATTTTTGAGTAATTTCTTCATGTAAATTATGCTGTATGTAAATAAAAATGCCTGTGTGACATCTGGGACACAGTGTGACTAAGAACTCTCTTTTTGTTCTTAACTTACGGCTTTAAAACAATATCGAGATATATATCTTATATCGCCACCCAGCTAAAAAATATCGAGATATGAATTTTAGGTCATATCGCCCAGCCCTAGCTGGAAGTATTGGGGGCTAAGTAGCAAACAACAACCAAACCTTTGTAGACTCTAGTAGACAAAAGAGAAACTAATCAAAAATCCTAAATGAGCGCCCAGATATGCTGAAATATGGTCATTATTAATCCAGTGTGGGCCACTCAGGCAAAGCCTGGCTTCAACAGCACATTTTGTACCAATTCCCCTCGAGGCTTTTATGAAATGTCACATTAGCGACGCTGACAGCTGACTATCAAAACCCGATCGCTCGGTCCCAGTGAACAGCTGTGTCAAATTTCAAGGAATTCCTTAAAAAGGTGTTATGTACATAAAACACTGTCTTTTATGTGCTGACCGTTTGTTGACAGTCAACACATAAAACATAATGTGTCGGGCCCTGGCTTTCAGCGAGACAGAGACATAATGTTTGAAAGGAATGTGATACTCGAGCATAAAGACGCAGTTATGGCCGGACATGTTTTATTTAGTATTCTAAACTGAATGACACCCATCAACCCAAAGCTGGGCCGATACCCACGCACATAAATCCTCTCACACAGCCTCCTAAACTCGTGCTTCAGTTTCTTTTTTCTCTACTCTCCCTCGTTCTCTGAACCTCTCGTAGCACAGACGTTTGACACCTCTTCTGTTGCTTCCCTTCCTCTCCGAGCTGTCGCCCCGACTCGCTCTTTCACCCCCTCCCAACTCTCCACCACTACTGGCCCAACAGCCAGTTTCCTGCCAGGCCCCAGGGCTCATTTCCTGTTTGTCCTGGCGCAGGGGGCAACTTGTCCAGAGAGACCAACTGCTTGGTTGCTGCCAGCTGTGAGCACTTGGCACAGCTTGGCATGCCGAGCTGGGTTACACCTCCAGAGACTGAGTGCAGGCACCTACATACGCGAACGCGTGCACGCGCGCAAGCACACACGACGCGCTCGCTCGCGCCGGTGCTGCCATCTGCCCTCTACAACTACGGGCCACAAGGTAACGTGATGTAAGATGATAAACGAGCCAGTTTAGCCTGATGTAATCACAAAGACAGTGTGTGTGCCGAGTGAGAGAGCGGCTACGTGTCCATGTAGACAGCAATTGGCAATAAAAAACAGTCCCGTTTGACAACCTTCTGCTGGTTCAGATTAATTACAAGCAAACCTGAGTTTTGTTCGGCCAAAGAGAGATAAAACCCAATTGGCTTTAATAAGATTTCAACACCCAAAGCTTACAATATCACATAAAGTGCTGCAGTCATTATTTATCATTTACAGCACTGGTTTGAGGTTCAATCTAATGAACCTAATGGTTTACAATTTGGATGCTGAATCCAAACATGTCACAATCCACTTTTCACCCTCAGAATGACACCCCAGTGACACCAACGAAAGGCTTCGAACTAAAAAAGCCACACCTCAGCTGCAAGTTAGACTGATGATTGTTCAAAGTCCCTGCCTGTCACTGACACCCCCCCCCCTCCCAAACTGTCACTTTGGCTCTAGCAACAACAAAAAACCCCAAAAAAACAACCTGTGACTTCTTCTCTGTGGCACAATTAGTCTGATAACAATGTTGTTAACGAGAAGAGAACATTTTACAGAGGTGCGATTCATACTGCTAGATAATTAAGAAGAGTGTCACCCCGGAAAACCTGATAGTCTCACCTTAGTGTGAGCAAACGCACATACAGACACGCACAAAATCACCGGAGATAATAAAATTATGGCAGTGTGTGATGAGAGGATATGAAAACAGACAGCTGGAGGTGAAGGAAGAGTGAACAGGTCGAGGTGATATGAGCTGAGGTAAACAGAGGAGAGATTAATTGAATAAATTAAGTAATTTATTATAAAAAATTTAACAAACTATGATTTTCGGGGGGTTTAGGAGGCATAGAAACTTATCTGAAGTCAATACGAAGTCATCCACTGGCTTAATTTTTTGGGTTCTTAGAAGGTACAATATTTTTTCTTCAAAGTACACTACTAAGCTTAGTGAAAGCGCTGAACTTCAGCCTCACCAATGATAAGATGAATCTATACAATCACTTAACAATGTTCTCATCTTCCCACTATCTGCACTGTAAGCCCTGTGTCCATATATCAACCAGCAGCCCCCAAAGCTCTTGGCAAGATAATCTAAGTCCTTGACATCAAATGGAATACAGCTATTAATACCATATCTGCCTATGTGTGCACACATAATGATCCACTTTGCCGGGGGCAAGACGGTGTCTTGTATGAGGAAGCTTAAAGTGTTTAACGTTGAGCAAGCGTCACATTAACTGTTTCTACTGCCGTCTCTGTACACGCTACAAACCTACAAGCCCTGCCCAATACCAGCGCTCCGCCAGCCCTGTGGCGCATTTCTATAGCACAGATGTGTGTGAGAGTCAACAGGCGCGCAGCTGGCGACATATTCCACAGTCGTGTAACCATGGTAATGCCAGAGAGATGCAACATTGGCTGGGGTGAGGTTTGTGCTTTCCGCCACAGTGTTCTAATTCCACAATAATAGCATATGGTTGGTGGTGGTGGTGTAGGTGGAGGGGTGGTGGTAGTAACGGGGACACGCGATCAATAGCACAAATCATAGCTGAGGCGACACAATGGCTCCTGGTAGGGAACAATTCACACACTCTGCAAGCGTTGTTACGTGGCAGGAAATTTTATTAAGAAAGCAAAGAAAGGTTTGCCAAACAATACACATCAATTTGTCACTTAAATCACCCAGATTTGCTTTGTTTTAGTGAGTTCTAGCAAAATTACTGGTTGGATAATTACTGTTGTTGCTGCTTAGAGGTGTAATCAACAAATTTGCACATGAAAAGTCCAATTCAGCTTGTAAAGTCAGCTTCTATTAAAGGGAAAAATATCCTGATCATTTCCCAAGGGTGACGTTTTTTGGATTTTTTGTTTTTAATTCAGGAAGACTTTTTTGTGTCGTGTGGGTTTTTTAAAGGGGTAAGACACAGCCTAATTAAAGGCAATTTTAAGATGCACAAGACAAATTTTCACCATTTTTTTTTAATTTCTTACATGACTCGTTGAACTGCAATATTAGAATCTCTTGTACGTCATGCAGTAGTTTTCTTTTAAAAAAGGACTTAAAAAGTTGTCCTACTTTTCTCTTTGTTTGTTTATTCATATGTGCACAAAACCCATTAATAACATAAAAGGAAATGATGTCTTGTACCAGATTTAGCTATGAGGTCATTTCCATCTGCAGTTTCTGGGCAGAAAAAAAAAGGTAAAATACTGTTAAAATTGATCAGCAAAAGCACAAGATAACAGACTACAATATCAAATTGCAAACTTCTAGGATTTACAGTTGTTGCTGTTTCAGACATAAGTAAAACATAAACTGGTTAATCATATTTATGTCACACCAATCAGAAAAATTAAATGCTGCCCTTCCCTGAGCCACACTGAGCAGTAATTAGAGATGAGAATAATGCAACTAAAGCATTACTATATTTATACTTCATATTTATAATTATTATATTTATTATAAATTGCATGTACATTTTGGATTTGAACACATTTCAAAAGATGCAACAAGGGTATAATTACCACTGTGTTGCATCACCTGGCCTTTAACAACAGTCTGTAAGATTTTGGCAACTGAGGAGAGCTTCTGAAAGCAAAAGGTTTTTGCATTCTTGTTTGATAAAGGAATTTTAAACGCTCAACAGTTTGGGGCCAAATGTTATGTGCCAAATGTTTTTAATGGGTGCCGGTTTAGCACACAGACACTTTTCTTCTGAGGCATCCTGTTGCAGTAAGTGCAGAGCGTGGCTTGGCGCTGTCTTGCTTCATCTGGGTGGCAGCATATGTTGCTCCAAAAGGAGAATATATATTATTCAGCTTTAATGCTGCCTTCACAGATGTAGAATTCGCCAATACAATGTGCACTAATGCACTCTCACACCATCAGGGATGCCGGCTATGAACCTCGCACTAAAACAACCCTAATGGTCCCTTTACTCTTTAACCCATAGCCCATTTTAAGCATTTCTATTTTTTTCTTTGCATAACAGATTTTTAATCACACTGATTTTATTACAACTTTGCTATTTGTCATGCCTTTATACCCTTGTGTTTTTTATGTTTTCAATGATGTCACACCATTTTTATTTGACCAGCTATTAACATTTTTTTTTATTATTATTATTTTTACATAATGTACTTTTATAACCACTGCCCTGTATCTATAAGCAGGGTACATGTAATAAGTCATACTTTTATCCAATCCAATCCAATTTTATTTATAAAGCACTTTAAAATACCCAGCACAGGAACAAAGTGCTGTACAGAAAATAAGTTAAAACAATAGAATAACAGAAAACAGCAAAATAAATAAATAAAACACATAAAACATAAAATTAAAACAGCCCTATATTAAAACAAAAACAAGATAAAACAGCATCGAATCACCTAAAAACAACTAAAATAAAAAATAAAAATAAAAATAAAAACCAACATCTCACATGGTGTCAAAGGCCAGGGTAAAGAGGTGGGTTTTCAAGAGTGACTTAAAAACAGATAAAGAACTGGCCTGTCTGATCTCTAAAGGAAGCTCGTTCCACAATTTTGGAGCTGCTACAGCAAAAGCACGATCACCTCTAAGTTTACGCCCAGTCCTGGGTACATGCAGGAGCAGCTGATCAGCTGACCTGAGAGAGCGGGTGGGTGTATAAGGCTGTAGCAGCTCAGACAGATAAGATGGAGTGAGGCCATGGAGAGCTTTAAAAGCAAATAAAAGAATTTTAAAATGAATCCTAAAAGAAACGGGCAGCCAGTGAAGTGAAGCTAAAACAGGGGAAATGTGCTCAAACTTTCGAGTGCCAGTTAAAAGACGAGCTGCGGCATTTTGCACCCTCTGTAGATGACTAATATATGACGCGCTGACCCCAATATAAAGTGCATTACAGTAATCCAGCCGAGTGCTAACAAAGGCGTGGATCACTGTCTCAAAGTGTAAAAAAAAAAAAAAAAAAAAAGAGTCTTTAATGTAACCAACAGGTGCAGAGAAAAAAAAAAAAGAATCTCTACTTCTGCTTAATTTAGGCTGCCTGCTTTTACAAACACATGAACATTACTTGATTGGATAAAATGTCCAATCCACTCAAGGCGTAGTAAATGTGCCTGCCTAATGTGTGATTTGGGAAAGTTTCATGACATGTAATTGAAGGATCAGTCCATTAAGTCATTAGTGTGTGTAATCTGTGGCCTTAGTTTAGGGGGAAAACAGAAGAGAAACAGTCTTTCTGAGGGGCAGCAGACACAATTAAACACACAGCAACAGACACAAAGCAAAAACACCCAAAATATGTAAATGCCCTGCGCTGCATAGACAAACATCTGTGCTGATACACACAAGTAGGATTTAACTTAACACCATTTTGGGGGGGGGGTTGCCTCTGCACACTGCCACACTGGATTTTAAAACAAAATCTGTCTCGTATAATATTCACAGTGTCTTTCACTTGTATTCACATGTCTTCAGACCTCACATTGATATTTGCACTAGGATTCAACTCCAGATCTTGTGATTGGACAGTTCACTGTTGATTTTAAATCCTCTGTATTGATGAGTAAAGGAAAAAATATCCCCAATAAGCGGTGCCATTTCCAAACACTTACATCCCAATCCTTTATGTGTGCACGGGTTAGTGTGCGCATGTTAAAATGCAACTGTGTGTGCATGTTTGCCTGTATGCGTCTCCACACATGGTCATGATGCAATCGAAAACACCACGCACCACCAGCAGCAGCAGCATGGTAAGACGACTGTTTCAATTGCCTCCAATTGCATCAGGTCAAGCAGAATGCGTCTTTGCTGGTGACAGAATGATAAAACAGATTTTCTTTTCTTTGTCCCCCTATCACACAGCTGACACGAGAAATAGAGACTCGGCAAGATCTAAAGATTCTCAGCTAGGAGAACTTCAATTTATGGCTTTTTATAGTCAAGTAATTAAGTTAATCTAAAAATATTCAATAACCCCTGCGATTATTCACAGAAGATAAATCATTTTTTGACAGAACTATTTCTCTGGATCATTTAGGAGCTCTATTGCTTTTTATCTGGAGCGATGAGAGAATCTCTGATTATAAAGGGAAGTAAGATGAGGCCGGATGCAGATGAAAGCGCAGCTATTGATTTTCAGCTTTATATATCCTACTGTTGAACGACGACGATGGCCTGTCTGATCGCGCTGATCATTTCCAAACAGCAGGTCAAAACGTGTCACTCTCACAACATTTAGAAACATCAAATGTGGCTATTATAGAGCTTGACGAGTAACTCCCGGATACTCTTCATTCATTTCATCCATATTATATTTATATTTCTCGTCTCTACCTGCTGACTTTTTTGTGGAACAGACACAATTATCCCATTTTTTTCCTGTTGTAATAATATCCCTTTAGGAAATAACTCTATTAAAAAACCCATCCTCTGGTAATGAATTCAGTTTTAGGCGTGCACGTACTGTTCACAAAACAAAACAAAGAGAAAAAAAAGATCCAGGTCGTCCTTCAAACACAAATACTGAAAAAAAAACCCAAAACAAAACAACAAACAAACTGTAAGAGAAATTACTCATCATGCTAATGATATACTTACACCCCACCTCAATAAGCAAGAACCAGAGTTAAATTATCTGAAGACATCTGTAAAGCTATGCCGTTTACATTTACGCATACAGAACTTTGGCTATGCCTTGTGCTGGTCGCACGTATATTCAAACATATCTAAACAGGTGTCTGGTTGTTCAGAAGTTTATACCTGACATCCTGTAGTTTGGTTTAGACAGATTTAAAATTTTATAGAGATTTATGTGACTGGAAAACGGAACTATATCGAAACATTTTAGGCATTCCTGATTCAAGTTCCTGGACATGTGAATACTCACTTTTTAAATATATATTCTTTTTATCTTTTTAGGTCTTGACAGGGGGCTTTAGTCTGTAGTTTGTCTGCAAACACTTGCCCACTACTCTCCAGGCAGTAGTGAAACTGTGAAAAGTGTCACACCAAATGGAAACAGAGACAGTTTGTCCTTAAAATTATGTTGTTTTTGCTTTGAAGGAGAACATTTCCTATTTGCTTCGCTCTTTTCAAAGTTTTACTCCGACTTGGAGAGTGGTTGGAAAGTGTTCCCAGACTATTCAGCAACTTCCAAGTAGGCAACTGGCAACTGCAATCACAAAGAGATTTTTGCAGCTAACTTTCAGCAACTACTCACCAACAAGCTGGGGAATACAAATCTTCCCCTAGTGAGCGCACATTGCCAAGTTTTCTGACTGGTCTCTAGGCCTGATACTGGGCAAGAGAAAAGGTACACTCTGGACAGGTTGATGATCAGTGAAAATCCTACTAGTCCTCCTTAAAAAAACAACAACAACAACAACAACTCAAAAACCCTTTCTTTAGCTGACACATTGACGCACACAAATAACCACCTGGGCACTTCAATTTACGGCTTATATGAAAGTTCTGTATGACAACTTTAAGGGTATAGAAGTAGAAAATAAATGCAAAGTGGCAGCTATTGCCACAATCAAGTGTGGTCTTGTCTGCTAGACAAGACCACACTTGATTGAGAATGAAAGAGAGACATTTAATCAGACAGAGAAAGAGATAGAGCACCAAAAACAAATGGTTGATTCTATTTCTGCCAGTCCAAATGCTATTACCAAACCCTAGAAACATGGAGATTGTGCCCTAAACCAAATAGAGCAGTGAATACCAGGGCGATGCTCAGGCCAACAAAGCCACAAAGAGAGACAGCTTCAAGGAAAACTAAAGAGAAAGTCTCAAACCGCCCGAAGGAAAACAATGCTTATACCAAGTCAATAATCTCACCCAATGATTAAAGCAGAAGAAATTAGAGAAAGCAAAAGTAGATAAGGAACACAGCAGAAAAGACAGTGTTCCTCCTGGATGTCAGCAGCTGTACCCAGGCAATCACTAAGCAGCTCATTAGAGCTAATAACAGACGTTAATCAGAGGGAGACTTAGAACAGAAGACTCTGCCAACAGTGGCTAAACCACGGGGAGAAAGACGCCGATATTAGTTAACCGCCTACTGGCCAAGATCTACTCCACAGATTGCTCAATCTATAGACAGAAAAACAGGCAGATGGATGGATACAAAGACCGAGAGGAAGGAAGAGAAGGGGTAGGATGGAGAGGAGATATCACTATGCTCAGTTGCCAAGACCTTTTGTTTATAGTTACAAAAGGTACGAATCCAACGTAGCTTTGCTTAGCTGAGTGGGAAAAACAGAAATAGGAACAATTTCTGATGGTTAAAGACAGAAGTAGAACCATCCACAACTTAAGTTATATAAACAGCTCTGCACAATAGTGAAAAAGTTGGCGAACTAATGGGACAATATGGCATGTAGCTGTAGTGTTTCAGGATTTTAGGACAAATGAATGAATGAAGGCCATAATAAGCTCCGGTTATACATTTAAATCCAATTACATTAAGGAAGAAAATCAATAAGTATACAGATAAGTATCAATAGCAAAAAGCTGTGCTGGTGTCAATACCATTATTGAATAACACCAGGCCCTAATTAACAGTGTGTTAACCAAACAACAAATCATGTTCCAGTTTCAAATAAGTAAATGTGAGCCTCCCATTGCTTTAAGGGATTGAAGATGTCAAACATGAACTGCCAGCTTCCCGCGTTCGACGCTGATGCACCGTTGTTGCATTTCTCTCAGAGATGTAAAAGCACAAAAATGTACTGGTGCATCTCAAAAAACATATTTAGAAAGAGCAAAAAGTGAAACTTTTTTCCCAAAAGATGAGCTTTCATACATTCATCAATAATAAACTGAAATACTTCAAGCTTTTTTTTCCCATTTTGCCAAATACAAGTTTATGATCATCAAAAATCAATGTTGAATTAAAAAAAATCCCAAATTATTAAAATGTTTAATGTATAGTTTGAGTAAATTACTATTCGGACAATAAAAATACTGTGTATTGCCCGGGGTAATAAAGTAGATGTAACCACATACCCAGAGAAGACTGCTGACTTGACAGTTGCCTAGATGACGCCCTCCAGGAGGAGGGTAAGTCACAGAAGGTCACTGCTGAAAAGGCTGGCTGCTCACAGAGTGCTGTATGGAACCATATTAATGGAAAGTTGACTGCAGGGAAAATTGTGCAAGTAAAAAGGTGTAAAACACACAGGAATGGCCGAAGCCTTAGAAAGCTTGTCAGGCAACTTTGATCAAGACTTTCACAGAACTTCACAAGAAGTAGACTGAGGCTGGTGTCAGTCAAGAGCCACCATGCATTAGGAAAAGAGCTACAACTGTTACAGTCAAAAATATCAAGTCAATTGTGAAGCAGACACTGTCAAGGCCACCTTACTTAGGCTGTGGAGAAAAAAATTGGACTGCTGATCAGTTCTCCTATGTCCTCTTGTCAGATAAAACAAAAGTTTGTTCTTCATTTGCAAATCAAGGTCCTAGAGTCTGAAGAGTGGAGAGGGCACAGCGTGTCTTTTGTCCTTTCGTCCTCCCCTCACTCCCAACCGGTTGCGGTAGATGACCGCACCTCTCTGAGCCTGGTTCTGGAGGTTTTTTCCTGTTAAAAGGGAGTTTTTCCTTCCCACTGTCACCAAAATGCTTGCTTTTTGTTTGGTGCTACATAAATAAAATCGAATTGAAATTGAATTGAATAGAATCAAGGTCCAGTCTGTGATGACTCGGGTGCCATGTCATTTGCTAGTTTGGGTGGTCAGCTGCAGAAAAGCTTTATAGAGTTCCTTGTCCTTTACCAGGACACTGTGGGCAGCCAAAACTGCCACCAAATGGTTTGATAACTATGTCACGGTTGTGGCCGATTGGGTAGCTACGTTCATCCAATCTTAATCCCACTGAGTATTTGTAAGGTACTGTAAGGAAGAAGATGAGAAACACTTGACCGAAAAAGATGAGCTGAAGGCCACTAACAAAGCAACCTCCACAATGCTAATGGTCACCTCTGTGACACTAAAGTAGCCTCAAAAACAGTAACACGTGTATAAATAAACACACACTTCAGAAGAAAGATATTCCCGTGCTGTAAATCCTTTGTTGATTCATATTAGATACTGGATTTCCATGATTTATAAGCCACAATTATCAAAATTAAAATTAAAAAAAGACTTGAATATTTCTCTTCACGTGTAATGAATGCAGAATATACAAATAACAAAAACTTTTTAAGATGCACCTGTAAATGTGTATTTCGGACGTTTTCTTTCTAATTAAATAGGAAAAAGAAAAACAAGCAAAAACATGAACTTGTATTTAACTAGATTCTTAAAAGAAATATAAACTATTTGGTGACAGTATATTCATATTGCATCCAAAGAAGCAGCGATCCAGCATCAGCATTTGGCCCTCTAATGAAAACTAATAATTATCTAATTTGTGCAAATTCGTACTCTGACAAAACGAACTGCTGCAGCACTAAATACAAATGACTCATGGCCACACAAGCGAGTGACAAAACTGGTGACAACTGAACAAATCCTCTAAACTGGCACTTTACTTCTATGACTGCACATGTTGAGCCATTAATTATATAAACACTGTGCAGCACAGCATGTCCGGGTACACTGTGTCACGGCTAAAGCTACATCCACAAATAACAGATCAGAGAAGAGATATGAGGGAAGATGTGAAGAAGCAGAAGGACAAACACATGAATGAGATGCGAGATCAGGCTGAAAAGGCCAGAAAGGAACCGCTTAGCAAAAGCAACAGTAAATACTACCAGGACATATAACCTCCCAGCCTTGTAATTCGAAGACAACATAACATCTCAATATGACTCTGGAAAGAAGATATGCTCATTTGCAGACATAATTGCTTGTTTGATTCAGTTTAAGTTTCCTTCCAGTCAGACAAGCTCTTATATGTGCGGTGCTGTGTGGGTTTGTATTTAAGCCAGCTCACCTCGTCAGTCTGTGCTCTGTGTTTGTGTGTGGCGTTAGACGCCTGCAGGCATTTTATCACAGCTGACTGACAGTATGTTTCCATCTTCCCAGCTTTGTCCCTGAGTGCTCCACCTAGGCAGTCCATCTGCGTGCACACACACACCCTCCACAGTGGTAGGGCTGAGGCTGTATAGGGTTTCCAGCCACATATGGACAGCAGAGCTCAGTATATAATATACTTTTAATAATAACCCACTTGTTCATTAGAAGCATTTAGCTTGCGGATAATATGCTGTGCTACCCCAACCTTGAGCCAAGAGCTAAACTGCTGAATGCGGAACACTACTTTTCTTTGCTTGGTGAAAGCTGCAGTTTACTATGGCAAACCACAGAAAACACAATGCGAAATAAGGCATGTTGCAGGTTAATCTCTCGCTTTTCTCCCTTTTTATCCTTTGTGTTTATGGGAACTACGGCTGCCACGATTAGTCAACTAGTCACAATTACGTCGACTATCAAAATCGTCGACGACTAATTTAATAGTCGAGGCGTCGTTTGAAGCTTTGTAAGATCACAAAAGATGCAGGAATAAGTAGTAGTATTTAAGAGTGTAATAACAGACTGAAACAGAAGATGGCAGCACTGCATGTACAAGGATGCCAGCTGCCGTTAAACCCCGAAGAAGAAGAAGTAGCTCTGTCCCAGAATTCATAGCGCAGCCCAGCTCAGTTTCCAACAATGGCGGCAGCTAGTTAGTTTTAATATTACTCTTATTATTCTTTCTGGGTCACAAAATAAAGTTTAACATATTTTCAGGCAAGAATGTAGCTGTGTAAACCTCAAATATCTGCTCAGTTTATCAAGACACCACATATTTTCAAAAGCGCTCTGACGTTTTCGGAGACGTCTGTTACCCACTAGCTTGATAGCTAACCGGGAGCAAGGCTCACTAGAGCCCGTGAGAACACCGGACTCCCGGCAAATCGTTTTCAAACCCACCGCCGTCTTTCGCTACTCAGGTTAAAGATGATATATAAGTCACTTAGATAACTTAAAAATGTTATTGTTTGGCTTTTTTAGTATTTTATTTGTTCCTGAGTAAATCGGTTTGGCTGAGATTAAAGTTATAGTTTTTACACAGCTGAATAAACATCAAGCAGACAACTGATTATCAGAAGTGTGAGATGCTCGAGAATATACTCCGGTGTCCCGTTATATTTTAGATAGCAAGGAGTTTATTAAACTTCACCAAAACAATCTGCAAATTTCATTAAAATTTAATAAACTATCATCTTGTCTTTATTTTTAGTTAGCACATAAACACTTAAAGCTGTAAGCTAATGATAGTTATATAAGAGCACATGCTTCTGGTGCAATAAGCTGTACGTTTTACGTCCAATGGATGCATGATCTGATTAGCCGACTAATCGCAAAAATAATCGGTGACTAGTCGACTATCAAAATAATCGTTTGTGGCAGCCCTAATGGGAACTTTATTCACATCATAAAGCAATGCCAAATGTCAAAGAAAATATGTCTGACATAAAACGATCAGACTAAATATTCAGTATATAATTCAGTAATGTCCCACCGGCAGACACCAGCTGCTCTGCATAAAAAGTCATAAACAGTATATTGTGGAATAAAGCACACATTTCTCTCCATTTGCTTGACGCTTCGAGCTCGAAGTAGCTTCTCAGAATAAAGTGTGTATCTAGGGATCTGAGTAATCTTGATTTCTTCAAAAAAGCTGTTAAAAACACTCGTACACACTTCAGCAGGTCCTTTAGTATACAAGCATATTCCCCCTCCTCCTGTCCATTTACTTCTCAGTGGTCCTCTCTAAGTGATCATCATCATCTGTGCTGTGTAAATGTCTGCGCATTCTCTCTCTAACCCTTTATCTTAAGTAATTCACATTGCCATTTGGAGAAGAGCTCCAGCTTCTGTTGCAATAAAATGTATTCAAATATTAAAATATGCTCAACCAGTAACATTTTCGGTCTATCCTCACCATTCATTTCCTCAAGGGCCAATGCTCTCTAAAGTGCACCATCCTACTTCTACAAGGACAACAATGTACAAAATGGTGAAAGGGCATCTTTAAGATCAGAACTGAAACAACTTTCTTCTGCAAAACAAAACTAGAAAAAAAAACTGTAAAAGTTCTGCTTCTTTTTTTAAAATTGCATTGTAAGAGGTGATAGCTCCAAGAGCAAATTAACCAAGCACAATGTCAATTTGTCATTTGGAAAAAAAACTTCAATTAACTGTACTGGGCGATAGCTGATAAAATCTGCTTCCAGTAGCTGTCACTTCAGCAGGCAAAACTGTGGCAGTCAGCAGCTCAAAATAGGAAACCTTCTCTAACTAGTTACGTTTACACTTTCACTGAACAATTAATATTTATATCACATCCTGATGTTGGAGATCACAAACACGGACTACATCTCCCTGAGTACACTGTATATAAACTGTATATAAAAGATGGACAGTCACTATTACCCCCCCCCCCTCCCCTCCATGTTGTTATTGTTGTTTTCTACCTTGTGCTAAGTGGCTAATTGCCAATAAAACACAAGAATTTCCCTAAAAATGAGATCCAAACTTCTTTATTTGCCAGATAATTCCATTAAAAATGCTCCAACACCATAAACACAGTGAAGATCTCCAGTGCAGGTACTTAAATTTCCTCATCCTTTGTAAATCCAAGTAGCTGCACCCATTACAACTGAAAAAGGTAAAACTTCTCTAGGATCTAAACCTTTCTTATTCTAAAACAGGAAGCATTTTGAGTTCATGGCAGTTGGCTTCTTTTGAAGCTACCCTCAAGTGGTTCCTCCAAGAATTCAGCTTTAAGCTTTTACATGTTGGACCAGTCTTCTGCTTGGACACTGCACAGTTATACCATGTCATTTTCAACATGAATTGAAACTAGTCATTAAGACCCATTAATAAAGTGTTTAGAAATTATCTACTAATGAGTTTAGTAAGAGTCAATGAAAAACAAGCATAAGGCTCATATTTCATAGACTTCTATATAATCAACCCTATTTTTGGAACTAAAGGATGTGCCCGAGGGTGGCCATTAAAAAGAATGTAAACTTAAGGGTTTTAGTTTTAAAACCAAAAGGTGCATCCATTTTTTTTATATACAGTATATGGTAAATGGTAAATGGCCTGTATTTGTATAGCGCTTTTACTAGTCCCCCTAAGGACCCCAAAGCGCTTTACACACCCAGTCATCCACACATTCACACACTGGTGGAGGCAGCTACAGTTGTAGCCACAGCTGCCCTGCGGCAGACTGACAGAAGCGAGGCTGCCATATCGCGCCATCGGCCCTTCTGGCCAACACCAGTAGGCGGTAGGTGAAGTGTCTTGCCCAAGGGCACAACGACCGAGACTGTCCCAGCTGGGGCTCAAACCGGCAACCTTCCGATTACAAGGCGAACTCCCAACTCTTGAGCCACGATCGATGTATATAAAATTCCATATTCCATAAATTCCATATAAATTTGTAAATTGTTCAGTGAAAGCTGCTGTATACAAGCATACAATGAATACTCAGTACAGAGCTAATAGCTGAATTCTTTGTGAATTCCTTGCAAGTGTAAAGCACTTCCTTGCCATTTTGTGCCTGCTATGACAAGTACAGTTTCAAAGCAGAGAATGGTGATGGGGTACACCAGGCCATTCATCTCTGTTGATACAAGGAAGGACTGCCCGGCTCGGCTGCTTCCTGACAGCATGGGGGCACTTTCTCAGTCGGTGATTTTTCCCTTTATGAAAATCTTGTTTTCTTGTTCTGTTGTTCATCCCTCTCTGTCATTCTCCATGTCCTCACTCTTTCTTACTCTTAAGCCTGCCAAGACACTCAGGCTGCTGTTATTTTCTACCACTTTGCCTCTATTCTAGTTCTGCTTCCTTTTCACTCACAGTTGTCAAATCCTCACCTCCCAGAATTTTAAAACACTCTACCGTTTTCTGTCTCCACGTTGCTTTCTTGGTTTCATATTTCTTTAGAGAAAATCCATACTTAGATATTGGCAGGCAGAATACATTATGGATCCACTGGTCAATCATAGCCTCTGCTCATTAGAAGAGGACCGGTCGAGCTCCTTGCTCCTGTCATGGCCCATCCTGGCCTTAATTAGATAGCTTTTATAGTCGGCAAATGGGAGAGGTGCTACTCCAGAGCAAATGGAAACGCCAAAAGCAAAGTAATGCTTGGAGAAGGAGACACTATAGACATTCCAGATCAATTTCTTTGATTGAAAAGGGGGATCTCCTAACAGTCCAATACAAAACAACTTAAGTGTGTTTTTTCCCCTCCCACTGCATCAATAATGTAACAATTGGAACTTTTCAATTTGGATTAACGGGCAGGTGTTAATGAAAGTCGGTGACACGAAGAAAGGGAGGAGTGCTGCGAAGTTGGAGTGGTTAAGAAGTGGAGCCATAACTCCGCATTGCATCATCAAAAGGTAAATAGAGTGTATGGCAGATGAACAAGCACTGCAGTGCCAGACCAAGGCAGATGTGTGACTGGAGACACAAAAACAAAAAAACAAAAAAAATATCCAGAAAAATACAAACGAGAATGAGCTAAAATGAAAAACAAAGAGACAGTAGAACAAAAGGAAGACAAACGAACTAAACGAACATATGTGGGGGCATTGTGTGAGTGGTACAGGGTGTAACGTTGGTCTTTTTTGCTTACCTCATCCTATTACTGTAGGTTTTTGCCCAGTAGCCTACCTACACTGTGGCAGCAATCAAAGAAGACATTCCAGACAAAGACAGAAAAAGACAATGGCAATAAAATGATGTGAAAACAGGAAAGAGAACACCTCTAAAAGACTTGTTTAGAGGACAGATTATGCAGCTCGAAACAGGTCAAAGTCTTAATTACGCCCCCATCGGTGAACTGACTCACATTTGCAGATACTGGCTGTCACTCAAACTCACTCAAGGCTTTAAATGGTCGAGACGCAGACAAACACATTTGGAGTAAGGATTCAAAAATTCAATCTGATGAAGATTTCAGGGTTTTTAGAGCGAAAACTCTGTGTAAAGTAGTCCACACTGGCATTTTGCTTCAAGGTGATCAAAGTGACTTTTTCAGTGTACTCCACATTCTGTTTACAGCTTTTAGTCGTACTAATTAGGCCATCATACCATAATCAGAACTGCCAAACGACCAACACTGTGCCACTTAAACAGACGGGAGTCATAAACGGACAGAGCTTTTCGGCGTAGATTGGATAATGCAGACACATAAAAAACACATACGTTAAGCTGTTGTTACTGCAAAATCATCATCGGGAACAGTCACTGGATAAATGCAGCACTCTGCTGCACAACTGAGCCAAAGTACAAACCCAGTTGGTCAGAAAATGTAAGGAGTGCTGTGCAGAATAAATGTCTTCTACAATTATACAATGCATGTGGGACAGACATGAAACCAAATGGGTATCATTTCTGAACTTAAAATTGTATAACTGATCACCGTTGTGGTCACTGGCTTATTTTTTCTGCCCGAAAATGCTTGTTATTCGAGATTCGAACATGCTTACCAGCTGCACTGAGTCTGCGAAGTTTAAACTGAAATCTAGCAACCTGTGACACTGTTACTTAACTTATGGCAATATTTTTAAAACCTATCTTTTGAATGGAAGGGCAAGTGAAACATGAAAGATTAGTTAAAAATTTCAGCACGCTGATAGATTGCTGCAGGAAGTTATGTCTGCCCAGTGGAACATTGAGTTTACATCCCGGACTAGCCCCCAATATATTATGCTCTGAATCAAAGCCAACATTTAATACAAAATAAAACTGAAAAAGAAATAATCAAAGCAAATAAATATGACGGGCAGCATAAAAAAAGGCAGCACGGTGGCACGGTGGTTAGCACTGTTGCTGCACAGAAAGAAGGTCCTGAGTTTAATCCCACCATCAGGCCGGGGTCTTTCTGTGTGGAGTGTGCATGTTCTCCCCGTGTTTGCGTGGGTTCCCTCCGGGTACTCCGGCTTCCTCCCACCGTCATGCAGCTTGTGTGGACAAGTTAATTGATTAATCCAAATTGCCCATAGGTGTGAATGCGCGAGTGAATGTGAGCGCGAATGGTTGTCTGTCTCTTTATGTTAGCCCTGCGACAGACTGGCGACCTGTCAAGGATGTACCCCGCCTCCCGCCCTATGACAGCTGGGATAGGCTCCAGCACCCCCCGCGACCTTGAAAAGGATAAGCGGAAGCGAATGGATGTTTCTAGAGATTAGTTAACTGAAAAAGTCCACAGGAAAGAACACAAAAGCCAACATTTCTTGAAAATTAAATGTGTATTTGCTCTAATTTTAAGAAAAAGAAAGCTTTCCTTATAAGTTCATATAAATGTCAATTAATTATTTGCACATAAAATATTGTTAATAATAAATAATACAAAATAATTACAACTTAAGAGAAGGAAGTTTCTGCCTTCAGCATGAATTCATGACTTCAATTGCATGGAAAGGACGGAGAGAGAGGAAGGGGTAAAGCAGCATAAAAGAAAACAGAAGAAGAGATGGCAAAAGGAGACGACAGCCAGAGAGTGCAAGAGCACAGACAGCATGAGAGAATCTCACTTTCTACCCCTTCACAAAAGGAGCAAAATTAGGCCCACTGCATGAAAGAGCCAAACCTCTCTCTTCTTTGTCTATCCCTCTCCCTCTCTCTGCGTCAGAAAACAAGAGCACCTAACAACAACAACACAGCGCATCAACCCATCATGTAAGATGCCAGCCAGGCACGTTTGAAGGTTTGTTGGCTGTGTATGTTATTCAAGGCTCATCAGCGCATGGAGATACACAGGAACAAAGCATGGGGTTATGCTTTGAAGATCTGACAACAGTCTGAATCGCCCAAAGAGAAGAGGAGAGAGGAAAAACATGCAGAAAGAAGTAGGGATAGAGGAATAAAGAAGAAGAAAATGACAGCGAAAGAAAAGGTAGAGGAAACAAACAAAAAAACAGGTGAAAAACTTTATAAAGAACAGTGGAAAAAGTAAAAGAGAAGAGAGGCTACGTCAAAGAAAGTAGCTCATTTGCATAACAGCATTGGCACAAGCCGTAAGAAGGGATGGCAAATATGTAGATGCAGTTTCATAGTGAGTTCTTCTAAATATGTCTTATTTGTAAGATATCTCAACTGTTTTCAGCTTCAATATAGCAATAAAGCTTTATTTTAATGACGCTTATGCTTTATAGATATGTGACTTCAACATTCGTGTCATTTTGGAGGTTGTAGTAAAAGCACTAGACGCACTCCAGCACTGGAAGTTGTTATATTGTTGTTACTTTTGTTAAAAATGGTGTTTCTAGCAGATTTTAAAATGACAGTAAATTTGCTGTGTGTAGTGTTGTGTCCAAAGTAGTACACAGAAGCAATTGGGTTTTGTGGGATGTATGGATTCTAGGAAGCAGCAAGAACTGCACACATAAGGGGAAGGATTTCTCTTTGTAGGAGTCTCTCGACAAACTAGTACGTAGAGCTTATTATAAATGTAAAACAAACTAGAACACAAAAGAAAAGGAGGCAAGATGGTTTTTAAAAATTGGTCACGTTTCTCAATAAAGAAAAAAAAAAAAAAACTCTCAGCAGGTGGTTGAAGGTGGCTTGGCCTCCTTTCTTTTTTTCTTTCCTCTCCCATGTTCTGTTCACCTGATGTGTGTGCAAAACATCTGTTTTAAATTCAGAATGTTCAGCTTGAATAAAAAGAGCTGCAGAATGAGGAAGAAAGGTGACTTAAGTAATTTTGAAATACTCACACCAAACCACCTGCCACCAACAGCCATGCCGTTCAGAAACTGATTATCTAAAGGGATTTTACCAAAGAATCATCAATTGGATTTATACAGAGAATGTTCCAACAAAGAGGGCGAGCAGCAATTCTTCGGGTGAAAATCTTGTCCATGTCAGAGGACAATGGCCAGATTGCTTTAAACTGACACGAAGGCAACAGTGAGCATCTCTGCATGCACAACACAGAAGACCACACCACAAGCTGAGGATTACAGTTCATGTAGGCTCACCAGAATTTGACAACAAATGATTGGAAAAATGCTGCCTATCCTAATGATTCTTGTTTTCTCCTGCAAAATTCAGATGGTAGCGACAATATTTGATGTAAACAACATGAAAGCATGGATCAATCATGCCTTGCATTAATGGTTCAGGCTGATCGTCATATTTCATTGGCACATTTTAGATCCCTTAGTCCCATCTCTCAACGCCACAGAGCTTAGTCTAGCCTGAGTACTGAGTGACGATCGTGTGCATCCCTTTATGAACACAGTGTACCCATCATCTAATGGCTGCTGCCAAAAGGATAAAACACCATGTCAAAAAGCTCAAATGATCTCAAACTGCTTTCTTGATCATTACAATGAGTTCACTGTGCTCAAGTGGTCTCCTCAGTCACCAGATCTCAATCCAACAGAACATCTTTGGGATGTGGTGGCATAGCAGGTTTGCATCAGAGATGTGCAGCCAGCAAATCTGCAGCAACTATGTGATGCTGTCATGCCAACATGGACCCAAAATGTTTCGAGCAGGGGTGCAAGCCAGAAATGGCGAGCTTTATCTAATAAAGTGGTTGGTTGGTAAATTGCAGAAAATGAATGGGAAATGTAAAATAAAGCATCATTCCTCATAAATACTGTCAAATGCTCTAAATGTAGATGGATTTGCTTGAATTCACTCATAATTAATCTCACAAAAATCATGCTGCAACTCTAACTGATTCATTTAACATCGCCACATTCAACATAAAGAAGGTACGAGCAACGTATTTCTGCAACCCAAGGAGGAGCTCACTCAATGAAAGGAACCCTCCATGATGGTGATATCAAAGATATTATACTGTAAACTGTAAATTATGCTGTCTATAGCAGATTTCAGGTTAACCAAATACTTTAGAACACAGTAAATCTGTGACCACTACAAGGTCATATGTGGAGCTTCTCTCTCGTCCAGAGGGAGTGCATACTGCAGGATTTCCTCTCAGCAAAGGAAGTGCATTCAGGATCGGAAAATCCAAATTAAAGAGATTTTTGAGCACTCTTCTTGGGGAGAAATGTCCCCCTAACTACAGCTGAAAGGAAGCAATTTTAGTATCCACTATAGGAGCAGGGTTCAGCCTTCAGAGTAAAATCTAATCGGATATGGAAAGTTCTCTGTCTGAAGAAAAGATGGAAAACAGGAAAAAAATATCACCTCTGCAGCAACCTCCCTTGATGCATTTCATTACGCTCAGGCAAGCACCAAGCTTAATTCCACTTAGTTCGAATTTGCCTGTTTAGGCATAATCATTGCAGTCTTTTAGTGTCTCTGCTGAAACTGCAGGAAAAAAAATGTGTTTCTTAGGATGTTAACAAGGTCGCCGTACATATAAAAACATTCTCTTTTCAGAATGGTTTTTCTTTCTGAAAATATAACGCTATTAAACCTGCCTCATTATTATGTAAGATTAAAATGACAGGTAAAATTACAATATGATGGACATTTTAAGACCCTTTCCATCAAAATAACAACAAGAACGTCTGCAGTGCTGGTGGGATGTAAACTGTTGTTGTATATTATATTAGCTTCCCTGTAACATATCAGTAAGTATTGTTTTACAACTGTAGCTGCCAACACTTTCTTGCAATTTAACAATAACTTGTTAAATTGCACGGTGGTTAGCACTGTTGCCGCACAGCAAGTAGGTCCTGAGTTCAATTCCACCATCAGGCCGGGGTCTTTCTCTCCCCCGTGTTTCCTCCGGCTACTCCGGCTTCCTCCCACAGTTCAAAGACATGCAGTTTGTGGGGATAATCCAAATTGCCCATAGGTGTGAATTTGCTAGTGAATGTGAGCGCGAATGGTTGTCTGACTCTGTGTGTTAGCCCTGTGACAGACTGGCGACCTGTCCAGGGTGTACCCCGCCTCCCGCCCTATGACAGCTGGGATAGGCTCCAGCAACCCCCGCAACCCTGAAAAGGATAAGCGGAAGCGAATGGATGGATGGTTTGTTAAATTGTTAGCTACCCCTCACCCAAACCCACAGGATGGTCCTGCTGGGGTTTTTACTGTTAAAAGGGAGTTTTTCCTTCCCAATGTCTCCAAGTCCTCCAAGTCCTAATGGTTCTAATTGTCAAGGGTCAAGGATTTATCCTTGCAGGGTCTTTGCCTTACAATATAATGCGACTATATGCAACTCTGGTTATGAATTGGTGCTATATAAATAAATATATTTATATATATATAAATAAATGATTTGAGTTAAATTCACAGTGTACATACAGTGCAGTGCAATTTTCAAGTAGTTCAAACATTTAAAAAATAAATCAATAAATAAAAAATAAAACTATATCGCACTTATACCGGCAATGAAATTTCTTGCAACTGCTTCCACCCTTCTCATGTTGAGGATCTGAAGCAGTGTTTATACTGTCAGAAGAGTTAAGTGTGAAAGTAAAATAAAGCCTTCATCTACACAAATGTGGCACAACTTAAACGCTCACAGCGGGAGGGCCCTGGGAAAAACAGCGCGGTGCGCACACACACACACACACACATATACACGCCTACACGTGTCGTGCTCTCTCACACACATACTGTACTGTCTAATTCCTAAGTGTTAACCAGAATGCTTTGATAGCTGGAGCTTAAAAGCACATTCGAAACACAAGCTGTAACCAAGTGTGTGTCTGGATGAAAGCAGAAAAGAAAGAGGGATTGAAAAGAGGGGCGAGAAGAGAGCACACAGGTGCAGGAGGAGCTCTTTGGACACAGAGTTGTGAAAAGAGAAACGGCCTCAAGGGTCCCGGGGTTGATTTCCTGTGACCTGTGGTGATGAACCGGCGAGTAACCCCTGAGTCTCGCCAGCTACATAAGGTGCCACTCTGCACTGTGGAGAGTGGCACTTTCAGCACCAGGGTACCAGAAAGAGATGAGTGATCCTTACTTCAAAAGAATATCACACAAAAGATTAGGGAGTGAAAGTTAAAAGAAAAAGGGGGAGGGGGTGGGGGGTTTGCCACTCACCAATATATTCAAAGACGAAAACGACGAAGAATGGTGTGACCAGGTCGTTGATGCCTTGCACGTAGCCGCTAGCGGGATGCCGGATGGCCCAGATAAACAGGATCCGCTCAAAAATCTTAAGACATACAAACATACACAGAGAGAGTACCAATGCCATGAAAAGAGAAGAAAAAGATTCAATCCAACACTCTAATAACAACACAGTCGTAGATATTTTTAACACTATGATTGACAACATTTCAGACATTAAGCTGGTTGGAATTAGAGATTTAAATCATTAAAGCATACATGTCAGAAAGCGAGTGAGGTGTGGAAAAAAAAGCATAGGAATCATTTCAGGCGTGCTAAGCTGGTAAAGAAGAAAAGTTGGGCTCATGTCATGGGAAGCAGGTTTCAACTCTGCCACATTAGCTGATCATCTACTTGGAATACTATTTAAACCCATCTCTTGAAAAACTAAAGGTAGCCTGGGGACTTTTGATCACTTGTAGCATATTTTTTTTCCTTTTTTAAGAGGGCTTTGTTTGGTTTCTTTTACAAAAGCATAATCCAGCAGATCTACAGGTGGTCATGCACATACACTCCATATTAATTATGAATGTAGCATCCAGTTCTGAAAAGTGAATCAGACTCATAATTGTCAACCTAAATTCTTTCCAATGCCCAGCAAAGGGGGTTGGGGGGTGGGGGTGGGGGGTGACACGTTCCTGATGAGTTTATGATCTGGATCATTAGTTTCTAGTCTCATCTGATACAAAACGATGTTCATTTTGTAGCTAATGGTCCAATTTAGAAAAAGACAATAACGCGATGTCTGCTTTAAGATGCATTCAGTTCAATTCAATTTTATTTATACAGCACCAAATCACAACAACAGTCGCTTCAAGGCACTTTATATTGCAAGGTAGACCTACAATAACACATATAGAGAATATCCCATCATATGACCTCCTATGAGCAAGCACTTTGGCGACAGTGGGAAGGAAAAACTCCCTTTTAACAGGAAGAAACCTCCAGCAGAACCAGGTTCAGAGAGGGGCGGAACCCAGCAGATTACGGTCATCTGTTTTTCAGTCACATCCGCCCCTCCCTCGTTCAGGTGCACCAAAAGTCAGTCAACCTCAGCTGTCAGCTGGTCAGTTTTTGGCTAAATGATTTAATTTAATTTTATTTAGAAAGAGGGACAATATTAATTATATTAATGAACATTTTAACAAATGTAAATATGCCAGATTGTAGCCTTGGGCTAATTTCCATCTGCAGTGTTCGGCTTTAGGCCCCAGTTATTTTGTTTGCTACCTAATTAGCGAAAGGACAAAAGATGCACCTCATTAGCCAAGCTAGTTAGATAGCACTATAGTCAGCTGACACAGTCACATAGTTTAACGTAGAGCTTGAGCGATACTGAATTTTTGAGGCCGATACCAATAACAACACTTGGAGATGTCCACCTGAATCTGCTTAGATCAATTGGTTACGTTTTTGGCAATTGAAAAACAAACGTGTTGCTGACAGTGAAAACACCAACACTGCTTTGGCGGACAAACTATGTGACATCAAAACTCATAAAATGGCCATAGGGTGTTTCTACCCCCTCTTCTCTACTGCCAATGCCGATACATCTACAATTAGCAATTATATAATATCGGCCTGCCAATACATCCACAGTTAATATGAACCATTTCTTTGGCTCTCCATCATCACTGAGCAACACCTCAGTCTTTAGCTCCTCAGCTGTATTTCTTGTTCTTTAAAAAAAACTCACTTTGAACTTTGTTCTTTAATTCTGGTGCTGGTCTCCTCCCTCCTCACTTTGTCTCTGTCTCTTCTTCTTCCCCTTTGAGTCAGTCTCCTCCATCTCCTTCTCTTTCCCTTCTTTTCAACTTTTTTTTTTTTGCAAGGCAAACACTTCCATCTTTGTTATGGGTGGCAGTTTAATACTGTCAGCCCCAGTGAATTAGAAGAGGCTTGATGTTTAGCTTGGTTTTTTTCTGTTGTGCAAATGGATTTCCCTCCAAAATACGAAGACAGAAACACATTTTTCTTACACCTTGATGTACCGCACCCATCAAGCCCTTATGTTTTGGTGACCATGTCAGGTTTCTGTCACTTTCTAAATAACCTCATACCTCATTGTTTTATGGTATATAACATGGTCATGGTAATGGGTTTTTTGTTTGTGTTTTTACTGAGAAGTGTCTCCACAAAACCCTCACCTTTTTATTTAAAGTAATTCCATCATTGCTAAGACAGTGGAGGAGAATGGTAAGCTCTCCCTGGCTTTCTCCTCCACACCTCACACCACCCCTTTCCCTATCAAAGCTGCATCCATCAAACACAGGAGAGGTGCTGGTGAGAGCAAGGGGAGTGGGTAATGGGACTTTCTTTTCATGCAGCCTCAAAAGCCGACATGCATATTTCACATTGGCAACCGCTTTGAGTGAACTCATGCACACAAAAACTACCCGGTCCACACCCGTTTTACTGTGAGGACAAAGACTCTAAACTCTGTATGTTTGTCTGTGGCATCATTTGGATATGAAAGCGAGAGAAAGCGCAGCTGCAACTGAATATTTTCTTCAGGAGAAGATAACATTAACTTCATTTGGAGAAGTCCAGTTTAACTTCAGATTCTCCTAATAATAGAGGCTATTTTTTTGGGGGGGGGGGGGGGGGGGGTCACAAAATCCGCTTTTCTGTCTCCTTTGTCAAAAAACTATTGTTCAATTCCATTAGCTCCAGTCCCCCAAGACCCAGATAAGGATAATCTCTAGAGATAAAAAAGAAATTGTTACAAGAAAGGTGTCAACTCAAGAAAATGTTCATTGATGTCTTGTCCAGATTTTGGGAAAAAAGACCCGTCCTACATTCAAAATATTAGTCTATTAAATATCCTACAATAACTATACGAGTTGCTTACATCATACCTATTTGTTATGCAAAGACTAAAATTAAAAAAAGCTTGTGGTATAAGGCCCATACTGTGCTGAGTGATAAATCCTGCTCTTTTAGCCTGTAATCACAAATTGTATGCAAAACAACACATTCGGATCTTGTAATTGCTGATTATCAACATCTCCTGAAGACAATATTGTACTCCAAAACAAGAAAAACTCCAACGCTTTAGATACCACTTAGGAAATCACTGCAGAATTGCTTCAATATCCCTCTCTCCCTGAAATGGAACAGACTGTTGACTGCCTTCCATCTTGACTAAATCTCCGGAGCCCCAGAGACAAACAAGTGAATGAAATGAAGCAGAGGTGATTTTCAGGTGGCACCGCAGCAAGCATAACCATATAAAAAAAAGGGAGGGGGGCCTTGGGAGTCTGTTGCATACCAAAATATATGAGGAGCACACTGCTTGAATATTTCAGTGTGTGCTGGTGGCTTTTATTTAGCACGTAAGCGGGAAGAGCTGATGTGTGGGGATGAGAGGGAGAAAAACATGGGATGTGGGAGAGGGGAAATGGAGGTAAAGGGAAAAATACAAACATCAGATGAAGTAATAGTGCATACTGTAGATAAGATACTTGGTAGAAAACAAGCACCCAGCCTCCTTGTCTGATCTCATTTCCATGCTAAGCTCCCTGCTTACAGCCTCGACATGTATCCTGTACAAAACAGGGGCAATGGGAGGTGGCACTGCCTGGGACAACGTGCGTATGTATTCAAGTGTTTGCACATATTATAGGTCTGTGCACTCCTGAATGACAGCAACCCTCGTCATTTTCTTTCACTTACAGG
Source organism: Neolamprologus multifasciatus (assembly GCF_963576455.1). Lineage (NCBI taxonomy): Eukaryota > Metazoa > Chordata > Actinopteri > Cichliformes > Cichlidae > Neolamprologus > Neolamprologus multifasciatus. Next base: position 34,071,693 of record NC_140455.1, read on the forward strand.
TACAAGAGAAAGTTTGGAATTAACATAAGTTTTCATGTAAGTCACAGCAGTCTGACTAAACAAAATACACAATCTGATTTTTGCATTAGCAGTCACGTGCAGTGGAGGCCAGATAGGAGAAGCACCTCGTGCAACCTCTTTCAGCAGTAAACAAATGCAACAGGAGGATTTTAGAAACGCTTTTTCCTGCAGGAGTGTTTCAGTGCATCCACCTTTCTTTGGATAACCGAGCAGCCTTCTTGATTTGACCATTCCAAGACATTACCTTTCGTCTTTTCTAAGTTTAATATACTTATCTACTATGTAAAGCCTGAAAAAATTCTGAATTCATTATTCCCCTACTGACTGCAAAGCATCCAGATCTCGAGGCAGGACAGCAGACCCAAACCATGATGCTCCCTCCACCATGTTTCACTGTGTGGATAAAAGTTTTGGTATTGGTGTGAAATATTTTGACTTATTTTTGGCGTTTTGTTCTATTTTTTAACACAACATTGCACATTGTCGCATAAGATCATTGTTCTACGTCTGTCCTATAGGTATGAAGAAGTTAATTACCTCTCAAAATTTGTTTAGCTCCAGACTTCAGAATTGTGAAAAAGTGAAAATACACTCTTTGTAAGTATTCTGGCATCAGTCACCATGATAATTAAAGCAAAGGTATTTGGCTGAGGTAGAGAAAAATGAGGCATAACCATTGGGGAATTTGGGATTTTAAACGTTTTACAGACATAAGTAACCATAAGTTGCTAAAGTATATTATTGGCATGATTACTGTTTTTACTACACATATGGTGGTAAATGGTAAAAAGTTAATTAACCATATGAGTGTTGATGTTGCACGGTTTATCCACCAGAGGGCACTCTGCAATTTCCCTGTTGGCAACATCCCTGTTAAGAATGCCACAATTATAACAACCAGATGATCCCCGCACTGTCGGGTAGATCGTAAATGAGGAAATGAGAAACTACTCTTAACAAATGTTAGGAAAATCTGCTTATGTTTGTGTCTGAAAGAACAAAAATTTGGCTGAGATATCGGACTTTTAAATCAAAATATCAATCCTATCAGTTGGATTGATACAACAACAACAAAAAAGAAAACAACCTACACATGACACGATTTCTTTTCTCGTAACCTTGTATGTTATTCTGCTGATAACTGTCCCTTTATGTTCCCCAGCTATAGCAACAGCTGAATTTAGCGTGTTACCAAAATATTATGACCTCAGCAGTTTAGTCATATGAGGTGCTGAAATGCAGAAAACAGAGTTTCAAACACTTTAATACATACTAAGACTTATTTTTAACAAAACTTAAGACATTACTAGACTCTTTAATGACGTGCGGCCAACTTGACTCTTGTGAAACATCAAGTGGTCTTTTGCAAAATAAAAATAAATAAATAATAATAATAATAAACATTGTGACCCATCATTTCTTTCTTGAAGATCCGTGTTTTCCTTTGTACTACTTTTCCATGAACACATTCTTATTGGGTGGGTTTTTGTTTAAGTGAACAAAGGTTTTAGTAACTTACAGAGATTTCTGCTTGCATTTTGCTGTTACCTTTGGATCCTTATGTTTTCTTTAAATTTACAGACTTTGTTCTTGGTGTGATTCCAAGCTTTAGGACAGAGGTTCTGTTAATTTTTTCTAGTCTGCATTGTGATTGATTACTTCATGTGTTCAATGAAGATCAACCACATTTTCACCTAAATGCAGAAATCCCACTATGTTGTATGGATGTCTGAGTGTGTATGTGCGTGCTTCCTCGCACCTTTGTGCAGGTATACACACAAAGCAGCTCGGAGCCCTGGGCACCTCATTAGCTTCCACCTCATTATGGAGTTTTCTATCTGTGTTTTCACTTCTCTGCTTCTCAAGCCAGTGGTTCTACTCATGACAGGCCATCCCTGAAGCACTAGAATAATAAGATAAGCTTAACCCAATATAAATGAATGGAATCAGGTTAATGTCCATGTTAAGTTGCACTGGGATGCTGCACTGATAGTCCCTCAGACCAGTGGAGTAACTTCTTACAAGAATTTCATAGCTAAAAGACCACTAACCATACAATGAGTAGGTAGTTAAAAGTTTCAAGCCATAACCTGTCTTATAGTTTCTCACACAGCCCCGACCCTATTCTGGCTTTACACTTCATGTTTATTGAAGTGTGACATTCTGACAATCAGATTTTAAATGTCTTCATTGATATAACTATTAAATTACATGTGAAATCACTACTGTCAAGAAAAAACACTGATTTGTGGTTACGACAACTTTGTCACTTTGTGTAACTTATGTGTGTTAACACATTACTTCTGAGCCAACTAAACCATCTGCACACATTTAATACAAATTACCTAGTAAGCCAAAAATCTATTAATTAAAACTGTATTTTTTAAGGTAAAATCAGTATTGATTATTGTAGGTTCTTCGAAAGCATCTCAAGGTGACTATTGTTGTGATTTGTGGCTATATAAACATAACTCAATTCAAGTGAATTGAACTAATAGAGTAATGACAGGTTGGAAAAGTTGTTTTTTAATGAACATTACAAAAAAAAATCCAATACACAGTATATGTAGACTTAAAGTGATACTAAGTAGCTACAATCTGCATTTACCCATCAACAGAGAAACTGAGCAAACCTGATCTGAGTGAAATCAGCTGATATTAACTTTATACGTATGATAAAATATGCAAAAGCGCAGCAGCTCTGTGTGAGAAACAAATGCCTTTAAAGTATTTTTTAAGCATTTCTACTGATCACCATGAGAAAAAAAAGGTACTTATGAGTTTTCCTAGCTTTTAACCATATTGTCCAATGTGCACAACTGTGACTAATAGCTCAATGTTTCAAACATAATGCTCAAGATGTTTTGAAGAAAATGACTTCTTATATCGGCCATAACAGAGCACCCAACTGTAATAAGAAATGCTTCAGTAGAACTAACGAAGCACAACAAAAAGATATGAAACTGCCAACCATGCAGAGTGAAAGTTAAAAGGGATCTAATCCCATGCATGTAATTATTAAAATCACGTGTGTTCTTCGCTTGAGCAGCTGTGTATGTGCCCCATGCCAAATCATGCAGTGCTTAAGCAAAGGTCTTCCTGTTTTACACTCGCAGGCAGATAGAAAAACATTAAGTAAATAAATCAAGATACTGAGACTTGAGTTGAGATTTTTACTCTAACACTCAACTACTCTTAACAGTTTGTGCCCCATTTTTTCGACCTATATCGTTTTAATTATTGTGATGTTTTTCCCCTCTTTGTAAGCTATCTCACATGTTCTGTTTTTAAGGTGTCCAACATCATCAGTGCCTCTGATTCCAGGACCAAATCTGCCTAAAAGCAGAAAAGGGAAAACCCTGCTAGGTGAGGTGGTGTGTGTGCAGCTGGAGGGGTCTCACCTCTTGAACAGAAGCTTGTTGAAAGAGAGGAATAAGAGGATTAGTTCTCGGTATGTCAATGTGAATCTGCAGAGAGAAGGAGAGAAAAAAAAAAGACAAACACTGAAGCAACGGGCAGGTTAGCACAGATTTGGCCATTACAGACAGTGACAGTGACAGGAACGGAGAGCGAGAGGAACAGTTAGTGGATTGGTGTCTTTGATTGAAGTCGGACTGGGGTTTCAGTTTTCTGAAATGGATAGCAGCTGTGGTCTTGAATGCAGCACTGCATACGAGTGCCCTTGCATGCTGAGATGCCTCTATGATAATATGTGCTTGCATCAATGTGTGTGTGTGTGCGTTTATGCATGTACGAGACCACATTTACACCATTTCAGAGTGTTTACCCCGCAGACGACCGATACGACAGGCGGACAGATTCATCAGAAGGGAGCCAGGCGGATGCAGGGCGGCAGCTGGAGCCAAGCCAACTGAAATAGCCCGGTCTGTTTGTAAGAGTGCGCGGCTGGTTACGGGACTGGCCATTGGGCCTACATCCAGTCCACCTTACCTCTGTCACCTTTGGCTGCAGCACCAAAGATTCAGGACTCATCCTAGGAATGTCTATGTGGATCTGATAGCAACATGGGAGAGAATGTGTTAGACACACACGGACACACACACATAAACACAATCACACACAATATAAACGTCCTCCACATGTACTGCATTTTCAGACTTTTTCAGGCGTTTTAAAGAAATGACAAAGGACATAAAGTGGAGTTATTACACTCACACCCAATTCTATATTATATGTTGGAATGTATAGGGTAGCTTTGCATGATTACTTATAATCCTTATTTGTCTTATAGTGTACCGTGATGTAGCTCGTCAGTTCATCCACTGTTTTCAACAAGCCACTCTAGCTAGTGGCTAGTGCAGGGGTGGGCAACTCCAGGCCTCGAGGGCCGGTGTCCCTGCAGGTTTTAGATGTTTCCTTGAACCAACACAGCTGATTTAAATGGCTAAATTAGCTCCTCGACATGTCTTGAAGTTCTCCAGAGGCCTAGTAATAAACTGATCATGTGATTCGGGTGTGTTGACCCAAGGTGAGATCTAAAACCTGCAGGACACCAGCCCTCGAGGCCTGGAATTGCCCACCCCTGGGCTAGTGGCTGCCCCTCACAAACAGAAGGTTTGAGCAAAAGATGGGTGGGGCCTCAGACGCCAAATAATTTACACATCTTCTGTCTTGATAGCATACATAGTCAAAAGCAGTAATAGGAAGAACTTTGAGCATTTGACTCACAGGGATGACTTCCACATATAGTGATGTTTCTACATCGCGCGAGGACGTTTTTAGAGGTCTGGCTTGTCTCTTTGTTGGTACGTTTCCAGATTTACTTAATGTAATAAACAGATTTGCATTAAAAATATCTAATGTGGAGCGTGGCCCATCTGGATCTGAATCCAGATGGACTGGCACATGCATGCGTCCCTCTGCAACAAAGCCACACTACTAACCACAGAGCCACCAAAACTTACTACAAACCAATACTAAATCCTCCTGGATTTAATGACTCAGTTGAAACAAGGTATGGAAGGAATTCTCATCTCTTGTTTGAAGCTTTGGTCATGTTTAATATGAGCGTGCACCATTTTCATAGAATATATGACAGAAAATAAGCTAAAAGTATATCAAGGTCACTTTAAAATGGGAAGTTGTGGTATTTCCTCGTCGTGCTTCATGGTCATATTCATGGTCTCTTTGAGAATATAATAATTCTCTATGTAAGTTCCAGTAGCATTCAGCTCACTGTTTTAAAATTATATTTTGACATTTGACATTTGACATTTTGTAATTGATAAGGCCATCGTAAATGAAGGGTCGGTATTTTCATCCTCTAGTGGTCCAAATATTTTTAATGCACCAGAAATAAACCAACAAAATGCCATCTCCACACAACACTCTTCTCTGCTTGCTTGAAAAATAACAAAAAAAGACCAAAGCTAGATTTTTTTTTAGATCACTTTCTCCTGGGGAAGAATGAAACTGCTGCAGTACATCAAAAGGGTTCAAGCTGGGACATCCGTATGCACACGTACACACACACACACACACTGTGTGGGCAAGTTACAAGGAACATAAACAAAAATATAAAAGAGACAAAAGAACAACCTCGAAACAGACGGACATTCAGAATGGATGATGGACACACAAACACAAGGATGACATGTAAAAGAATTGAGTGGAGCCCTGTGTGATATCCCTTAAAATTAATGACATACTTGAACAGTAGACCCACTTTCTCTTTACAAAATAAAGACTACACAGACTTACTATATTAATAATTGCAGGCCACAGAGTAGAAACTCAGTGAAGCAAATGAACCTCCTAGTGTTCCTTCTTCTTGTGTTTTTGGCAGCGTGATTTGGATCGCCATCACGCTGCAGTATTTCTCATGTTGTCAGCCAGTATTTTGGTAAATTCACAGGCATTGATGGTCCCATCTATAAATGTCATCTCCCTTTTGCACTCAACTAGCTCCAAATCATCACACCCCTGCGCTCTCTGTGCTTCACTGTCGGGACGATGCATTCACTGTAGTGGTCCTGCTGAACCGCGCGTGAGCCAAAATTAATTTCCTCTTTGTGCTTCTTTTTTAAAGTCTACACCGTTTTGTTTTTTTTTCTTTTCTTTTTTAAGTTCTTCAAACAGGCTGACATTACGAACTGTCCTTTACACTGTCTGAGCTACCACAGAAACACTCTTTCCATGGATAAACCCTGAGCCAAATCTGAAGTACTTGCCCAAACTTAAGGTCCGAGCCCCTTCACAGCTATGTATCTAACCCACATTCGGTGCTCGAATTCTGGCCTGCCTACATGCAAATACATCTGCACAGTGACGCGGTGCCCACCTCATAACAAACCGTTGAAAACCTTTAGAAATATTTCAAAAAACAAATTAAATATGGATAATTAAATATGATGTCTTTTCCTATGCCCGATACTTTCAGTAGCTGTCTTATTTCTGCAAAGTTTACCGACTGCAGTTTATTGCAGTATTTTGCTACATTAAACACTAACAGCTGGGAAACTTGCAGATGTTTTGTTGAAGCCTTTATGTGGACCAAATTGCATGTAAGACAGACTTTTGGGATATACAACATTACCTGGGATGTTATTTTGTGGATTAAATTAAACCATGTCATTAAACTGCATATGCCTGACCCTTGGTGTGATCCCCATTTCCTGGCGTGAACCTTAGTAAAATTGAGTCTGACACTCGTGCTATACCTTTTGATTACTTCTGCAGCCGTCTCATTTCGACTCATTTATGGTTGGTCATTGATATTCCTGTATCCTTTACATGTGGGAGAATTCTCACAATAAATGCATTTCTAGCTCCTCGGGCAGTTCTTCTCCACGTGGAGCTACGATGCAGACACGTAGATTCAACATGAAGAAAGTTCTTGATCACTTCAGTTTATTTGAAGTCTTTGCTTTTTTAGCAAAACTGTGATTAACATGGGTATTTAATTTTGCTGAACTGAGTTTCTACTTTGTTTTCACTGTATTGTTTTTAAAGTCTTTGTTTTTGACTCTTCATAAGAGGAAATGATCTACTTAAAAAATGCAGTTATTTAGAGATCGCACAGTTTCAAATGATGTCAAATGAACACGTCTGTGCAGCAGAGAATATGCATTCTCATCTCAAACACTGCACTTTACACACTGTGCATATAGCACCACTTTGTTTTCTATTACATACAGTAAGCTACTTTTTATCTCATTTTATTTTACTTCTGTACTTATTTCATCCAGTCTTATTTACAGTAAGCAAAACCGCACAGGGACGTCTTCCAATCTGTTGAGTACTGTATGTAAACACACATACAACCACGTAAATATGTGTAAACAAAAAAAAAATCAAAAAAGAAAAGAAAGAAAAATACAGAAACCCAATACAAACCCACCATCCTGCGCAACATGAATGCCAAAGTAACATATGTACAAACACACATAATCAGGCACACAGCAAAAATAAACAAACAAACAAACAAACAAACTAGAAATCACTGCAGCACAAGTAGAATCTGGCAGAAAAAGGAGGCTTCAAGACAATCCAAACAATCATCAAAACAAAGTATGCCAGCTTCCTGGCACGGTGCAGAGGAGATCAATGGGAAATTGGACAGAATGTGAGAAATGTGTGTTTTTGCTATCGACAGTTCACTTTGATGTTCCTTATCGGCTCAAAATGAATGGGAAGTAGTCGAGTGTAAGAACGAGGGGATGGTGGGTGTGTGTGTGTGTGTGGTGGTGGGGGGTAAAAACAGATATTTTCAGAACCAAACAGAATACTGTTAATTTCAGTATCTCTCTGAAGCCGCTCATCTCTGGTCTGTGACACAGACACACACAGACGAACAAACAATCAGACGAGTACATGAGGGAGATGGACGAGAGAACAAAAGAACACAAGCAAGGGGGGAAAAATGCAATAAAGATCACATTTTTGCCAAATAACTAGTGGCAGTAATCCTGACTGCAGGGCCAAATTCTGTAAAAAGGCACTCTACACACACACGCAGACATATACACAAACAAACAAACGTTTACACTGTTTGTGTCCTAAATTCATGCTGAGCTAATACATTGGCAACAGGAGGATGCTCTTGTAATTGGAAAGAGGACTCTTTCTGGAGACTTTCATTCATTCTGTCCCTCGAGTTGGGGGATTCAGAAAGCTATAGGCATACGAGATGTGTGCGCTCGTGTATATGCATGTACCTGTCTGTATGTGTCTTGATGATGCTCATCATTGCGAGAGTCGTAGTATTGCTGGATGAAGCCGAAATATTCTTGCCTCTTCCTCTGTAGAACACTCTCCCTCCTCTCTGCGTTGGCTGGCAGGTAACCCTGATAGACAGAGTGAGAAACATAGAACATCACCCATTTAAATGTTGATGTAAGTCACACTGTAGACAGTTCTTCATATAGTCTTGTTTTTGGATCCGAGTCAATTCAGTAAGAGTTCAGTTTTGAAGTAAAGTTACAGCTGAAAAAAATGCTGTATTTTAATTCACTTTCTTGCAGACAGCTCAAAGAGAAGATTGATACTACTTTCATGCCTGTGTATTATTGATGAAGCTGAGGCCTGGAGCTGGTTAGCTTAGCTTGAAAAGAACCTATTTGGCTCATTTTCAACTCCAAACTTTTAACTTTGACTTGACTTGAGTGGCTTTGCATAATTCACACTTCAAGATAATCCCAATTTTTCTTATTCTGGGTTTCGGTTCAGCTACCTTTTAGAGCTGCTCTCGCTTTGAGTCATGTTCTTCTCATTGGCTGTCACTCACAAACAGTAGGTTTGAACAGCAGGTTGGCGGGCCTGTTGTACAGCAAGGATAGTCTATGCCTGAGAACATATATTACAGATATCAACTGTTTATTAACGCATAAAGATCCAGGAGTAGAAAAACAACCCATGTGACAGTACGCTTTATTAGGTACACCAGCTCAAATGCTCATTAATATCTAATAAGCTAATTACAAGTAATGCTCTTCTGCCAAAGTATGCAGAGGAAATGAAAATTTAAGCAGCAGAAGACCACACTGGATGCCACTGCTGTCAACTGACAACAGGAAACTGAAGCTACCGTCCACACGGGCTCAACAAAATTGGACAACAGAAGAGAAAAACACTGAGTGGTAAGTCGATACTCTTATTCCCAAAATATTAACAAACAGAGGATTGGCTTTAAATGTTAAGGCTGGCCAGAGCTTCACATTTGCCAGATACTCATCTAACTAATACTATGGGCGTGAATTCTACTATTAGCTCAAAATGCTAACTCATTTTGACGCTCACCATGCCTCTTGTTGGGTTAGTAGTGAGTAACCAATTCACCTGTCTTTTTCTAATACATGCAAATAGGGCTGGGCTATATCATACCGTTCACGGTAATACCGGTGTAATTTTGGGCAACGATAGGAAAAAAAACATATCGCGATAGAATATGAGTAAAACGCGCATGCACAGTGCCTTTGTTTACATACGCACATGGCGGCTACGCAGAATGAGAAGAGCGAAAGTGGATCGTTAAATGAAACGGATGAACCAGAATTGGTTAGTAAAAATGCTGCAACTTCAGTGGTGTGGTACTGGTTTAGCTTTCGTCCGTCAGATAAACAACAAAGCACTATTTTTGGTAGCGCATGCTAGCGGGCCGTCGTTATTACCATGTTGTTTGGAAAATACGGCACAATTAAAATCAATCCTTTGATTTTTCTGAAAATCGACAGTGCCCCTTATAATCCCGTGTGCCTTATGTATGAATTCTGGTTGTGTTTACTGACCTTGAAACGATGTTATGTACACGGCGCTCCAAAATCTGTCAAATGTTTTAGTGCGACTTTGCTAAGCTACAAAGCCCCACCGCGCCTCGCGGAGTGATACGTGCTGTGCTTCAACATAATATTACCGTATTGTGTGTGTATAACCTCTTTTTTAGTTTTGTGGATATTATATATGGTTATGCTGAGGATATGTCGGCCAGTTTCCACTGGAAATGCCTTTTGGTTAAACTGTCAGCAAGGAATTTGCATTTCCACTGTTACATTTTTATATAACTTTAATGCATATAAAAAACAGCTGCTTGTTTAAGTGAAAATACATTGATGGGTTTTTTTGCACTAATAAATTTGCGGAGTTGTAAAATATTTTGTCTAGTGTCATTTATATCGTCAGTTATATCGTTATTGCAAATTTTCAAATGTATATCGTGATAAATATTTTTGGTCATATCGCCCTGCTCTACATGCAAACATGCTTGTCGATTCCACATGGGATTCATTAATTGAGCATATATTCAGGGAGGCCATCTTTCCAGTGTTTAAAAACACACAATGGTTTTAGGTTTCCCATCTCAGTACTATTTGTTTCTGTTTGTACCATTTAATGAGCTTTTCTTTTAAAACTTGCTCTCAAAAAAACTTGCTTTGAGGTTTTTTTTAGCCAAGTTCAATCACAAACCAGACTCCACCACCTGGGACTACATGGTTTGTAAATGATATACTTCACTTTGCAAAGAAAACTTTCTGCTTCCTGCCCAAATGCTTTCTGCTTCTTCAGGGAGTTACCTTTAAATGGGTATTTGTGCGCGTGTGGAGGGGGGTGTTTGTCAGACGGCATATGTGAGCATGCATTTGTGAAAGACTGTATCCTGGTTATGTGGTCAGGCTTATGCAATGAGGAGAAAGTCAGCCCTAAAACGAACAAAAAAAAAATACATCTATTAAAAGTGAGAGCTGGGGCTAGGCGTTCTGAAATATTCAGAGAGTTACAATCTTCAAAACTGAACTCAAACATGACTTCAGGCCCTGAAAACTACTTCCCGTGAGAAAAAGCTGGTTCATCTAGCTGTGAAACATTCAAAGGGTCCCTTTTTATTTTAAAATGACATCTATGAATGAACCATTTTTGCCATTTTTCCTCTGAAGAGCTTTGATTATGACAACGGACAAAACGACTGCCTGTTATCAACCGCCTGTTAGATGACAACCAAGCAATCTCAGAGACTGAATAACGTCCATCCGCTGCAGGTAAAAGCCCTGTAAGAAATATAATAAATGCGCCTTCAGGTTTTATATTGTGCTTCTTTTGTTGTGTCTGCCTGTTCTTTCTGTGCCTTTGTGGGTTCATGCAAGCTATGTTAGGTTAACTGGTGACTGTTAGTGTGAATGTGAGCGTGAATGGTTGGTCTGTCTCTATATGTTAGCCCCGTGACAGACTGGTGTACTGGCTACGGGATATACTCCGCCTCTACCTCTATGGCTACGTTCACACTGCAGGTTTTAATGCTCAATTCCGATTTTTTGATCAAATCCGATTTTTTTGTCTACTCGTTCACACTACAAATAAAATGCGACAGCAAACGCGCAAACACGCATTTGCGCTTTGAGCGTTCTAGTGTGAACGCTCAAAGCGCAAATGAAAACGTCACACACAACGCGCTCTGTTTAGACCCAGAGCAACAGTATTGTTTGACTGATGGCCCTTAATATAAAGACTTCGGACTTTACGTTTCCCAATTTTTGCTTTAAGTTATTTTGTTATTTACATAATAATGTAAATAACCTAATAATTATCCTTATTGCTGTTTTAGAGGAGCGGTGCTTCAAAGGATAGTTGCAGATTTCTGTCAGAATCGGTAGATTATACAGTACAAATAAAATGTTCACGTTTCTCCAACGTTGTCTTCCCAACACTTTCAGTAACATCGACACTGGATGGCCAGGAAGCGTTCGCGATGTCTTCTCCGGCGCTGATAATTAGCGTCTGTCTTGTGTCAGTGATGTAAAAGATGGATTTAATGCGACATGACCGTTCAAACAGCAGTCGCTTTCTAAAACATCGGATATGTATCGGATTCAGTACCACATACGAAAGTAACCCAGATCGGATTTGTGCCGTTCACACTGTCATACCATGATCGGATATGGGTCGCATAGGGTCAAAAAAAATCGGATTTGATGCGCTTTCGCCTGCAGTGTGAACGTAGCCTTAGACATCCAGGCTCCAGCCGAACCTTGACCCTGAATTAGACAAACGGTCAAGAAAATGAATGAATGAATGAAATCTTGACTGTAACTCCGATGTCGTCACTGCAGTGTTGCCCACCAGTTTCTTCCATGTTCCTATCAGTCTGAATGAGTCTTTGCAAAGAGCACAACTGGAGGGGACTCAACTCAGCTGACAGCCAGAGGTGATTGTATTTTGGTTATATTCCTATAGAATAAGGAAAGCAGCTCAGTGCAGAAGTAATAATTGAATGTGAATTTCCACCTATGTAGACAACAACAGATTTATCAGAGTCAACTGTTGAATAATCAGAAACCAATCGTATCTAATTGCCAATTCGACCCCATTCCATCACAGACCCACTCAGTCTTATGGCAACATTTAAGGCAGGATTTAGAGCTGTTGTTATGCTTGACAATCTCATTTTGCAGCAAATAAATACATAAAATGACTGGCCAGGCTGTTAGTACAGTTAAAACTATAATATTTGTCACATAAATAACAAAGGCAAGGGCTTCCAGACAGCCATGCTCCTAATAATGCAGAACTTTGTTAGCGTTTAACCAAAAATCCTGCTCAGCTACAGACTGAAACTGTTCTTACAGCAGGCTGTAAACATGATTATTTCTACTGTAGAGTTGGGCACTCTAACATCAGGTCTGTGGGGGCTGAGTCTCAGTGGGCCACTAGAAGCACTCAAGTTTTCTGTGAGTGATGAGTTTGTTTCTTCGTGACCACTAAGTCAGCATATCTCACTAAAGAAGACCACGATGTGTTACTAAATGATCCTGAAAGCTAGCAAGTGGATTTTTGCCCTTATATTGTTACACCGACGCGGCTGCGGCTCAGGTGGTCGAGTGAATGGATGAATGAGTGAATTAGCGACCCACTGTAAAGCCCTTTGTGGAACAGATAAGGTTAAAAGGTTCCATACGAGTGCAGAGCACTTAGCATTTAAGTACAGACCATATGCTGCTCCCATAGGTCAGGACTAAAACTCCCTACATAAATCTTACAAAGATGTCTTTCCTGTAAATATTTCAGCAAACAGCTGCTCTCGTGCACGGATTTGTCATCACTTCCAATTAAAATGAGCATATTTGGCTGCTGATCACACACAAGTTAGAGCAACCGTGTCTTGGACTGGCTTTAGTGGAATCCCCATCAAATTAAATTCATCTACCTGCTCCAAGAGAGTCGGAAAATCAGAACAGGCGTTAAAACGCGGGTGTTCACTGTGTGTTCGTCATCAATGTGTGTCTGTCTGTGATGCTGCTGCCATTCGTTTCAGGAAGCGGGAAGCCATTTTTTGGAAATATGCAGGCAAGCAGACAGAAACCATCAATTTTGAGCAACTGTCTACAAGACAGTCAATAAGTGTAGTGACAAAAGTTTCTCTTTCATTTGTTTTCTGTTCAATCCCACAAAGACAAGGCCCCGAGAGAAGTCTGCAGAGTCTAGAGGATTGTCTGCAGCACAATAACAACTTTGCCTGCAGAAAGCTGAACACACACACCTGGCAAGCACAAACACTGAGAACAGTTAAACTTAGTTGTAAAATATATTATAGAACAGTTATATTATAATGTGAACATATATATGCGCACACACTCTTAAATCAGAAACATTCTTCTCACGTGTTTCTCATGACCTGTGACATTTTAAATTCCCTGCAGCAACATAAATCCAGTGAAGTACTGCCCTGCTTCTTACTCATCCACCCGACTGTCAATGCTCAGTCGGTGCTGCCACTCATCCAGACAGTCACATTTGTGCCAACATGACCCAACCCAGATCCCTGACAACACACACACATGGTCTCTGCCAGCATGTCCATGCGTCACATGTTGAAACTGCTCCACATGCAAACGCACACACTTGTATACACACAGATCAGTACAGGGCAGCTACAAAGCAATGGACTCAGACATTAGGTGCGTTCTGCCAAATGAGGGACAGCGTGTGTGTCTGTGTGTGTGTGTGTGTGTGTGTGTGTGTTGAAGGTTAATGGACAGCTTAGTGGAGGTCAATCACACTGCAGCTGTATTACTGCTCGATAGGAGAGCAGGACACACACATGGGAGGATTTGACAAATATAGAGGAGACCCAAACACGACCACACACGTATTGTAAAATTAAATCACAGTGACAATTACTAATTCACATGACCAGTTAAAAGATATCTGCCATCTGACCTAAATGATAAGCATCTCCGTCTCCAATTACGAAGGCACTGTGCAAAAAAGAAACAAAACAAAACACAGTGCTAACACAGCGGTCCCCAAGCCGCGGGCCACAGACCCGTACCTGTCCGTGGGTCATTTGGCACTGGGCAGCGAGTTGAGGCTCGGGTGTGATATTTATGGTTTTTAGAGTCCATCCATTCGCTTCCGCGTATCCGCTTCAGGGTCGTGGGGAGCGCTGGAGCCTATCCCAGCTGTCATAGGGCAAGAGGCAGGGTACACCCTGGACAGGCTGCCAGTCTGTCGCAGGGCTGACACATAGAGATTCACTCCCGCATTCGCACCTATGGGCAATTTAGATTAATCAATTAACCTATCCTCACAAGCTGCATGTCTTTGGACGGTGGGAGGAAGCCGGAGTACCCGGAGGGAACCCACGCAAACACGGGGAGAACATGCAAACTCCACAGCAGTGCTAACCACCGTGTCACCGTGCTGCCCTTTCAAACTTATTGTTTTTTTTTCTCCCTGGGTCTTTTCCTGTGTTATGAATAAATCTTGTATTTATCTATGAAAATATTGTTGGACATAAACTGGTCCGTGGCGCAAAAAAGGTTGAGGACCGCTGTTATAGACTGATGACAATTTTAGTTAAATTGCCATCAATATGTACGGAGAAGAGGTCCAATAAGTGCTCAGACTCAGCTGTCCATCTGCATCTTAAGGATAAAGGACACTCTTTCGAGGATGCCAATGTTCACATTTTGGACAGAGAGGACAGATGGTTTGAAAGAGGAGTGAAAGAAGCCATCTATGTCCACTGTGAGCGACCATCTTTGAACAGAGGCGGTGGTTTATGACACCAACTCTCTGCCATCTATAATCCAGTTTTGAGATCCCTTCCCAGACGCCTTAACGCCCACTCACATCCTGGGCCATCTGACCTCAGGAATTCGCATGATAAGGTGGGGCCAGGTTTCACAATGAACTCACCCGAAACTCTGGTTGATTGGGACCCACACCCAGTTCCACACCTTGGCTCAGGCGATTAGAGGATCATCAGGGGGTCCTTTTGTCCCTCTGTGGGGGGAAACTCCCACTAGGTTTATATCTGGGACTCTCCACCATTTGACCTTAGAACTGAAGAAGCTTCTCGGATGAGAGGTGAAACGTCTTCAAGTAACTTAAAGAAGTCCAGACGCTTTTCTTTGCAAGCTCCTTTGACTCCAATAAGTGCGTTTCTAGAGCCATCTGTCAAACATGGTGGATCTGTGATGGTTTGGGACTGCATTTCAGCCAGTGGTGGTGGGGATCTTATCAAAATTGACAAAATTATGAACATAGGAACATACAGAAAAAACACACAGTGGAACACCATCAGTCATGGATTGGCCTCCCCAGAGCCTGCACCTCGACACTGTTAAAGCAATGTGGGATCATGTTGACAGAGAACAGAACAAAAGGCAGAAACATCCTTTGAATCTCCTTCAAGAAGCCCGGAGAACAAGAAAGCTTGTCTGAGAGTTCCGGCTGCGTATTTCCATTTATGTCTGCAAAATTAATCACTGCACCAATTTGTAATTTCCCCAAAGTAAAGAAACAAATAAATGACCAAAGCCTTTTGCACCATCCTGTAAATGTTTTAGAGTTAGTTGAAGGAAAGGGATGCAGACAGCACAAGCAGCTCGCCTTCTTTTAGAAAGCAGAAAACTCAAGAGCACTTATGCTCGAGTCTGACAAATATTTTATTTAATTTGTGATCTACTTGTTGTTTTTTCTTGTTTGTTTGTTTGTTTTTAAAGGAGATTTTAAGAAGACAGAAGGGAGACTGACAGCGAGGCATAAATGCACGAGAGCTCTACGTGTCCTGCCAGTGGTGCAAAATGTAGCTCCTGCCTCTGTTAATCAGTGTACATAAACCTCATCTCTTCCTCTCTTCATTCTTAATGCATCAATCTACTCTTCCTCCCGTGGATCCTCCACTTCAGTAAACTCTGTCTTCCAAAAAAAAAAAAAACACCAGGGGAAATATGCTTGGGGAATCCATTTGGGGAATTTAAATGAAATTGTTGGAGGGTTTTTTACACCAAGTCTCCTCTCTAAATTGATTTCTACTTAAAATGAGCACATTATTCTAGAAGGAGACCAAAATAAACTGTCCCACTGCAGGCATGGCAGAAGTTGAACAAACAAAACTTTACTTTCGGTGTTTAAATACTTGTTTTTCTGCATGTCTACATTTTTCTATAAACACAATGTGAGTTTTTCAGTGCTTCGTGGCAACATCTGAGGAATTTGGAAACCTCCAACTGAAAAATCAGTGTAATACACTGACTCACTGCCTATCAACTACAGATATCAAACCCTTCAATCATCAGGGATTCAATATTCTACTGATCCAAAATTCTGCTGCATGATATTCATTATTAATTACCTACAAAATCCTTTCCTCACATCTCTTTATTAACCTCTGACCGATGGAAGATTTGCTGTTGGAGGACAAATGCAATTGAGTTTGTCGTGATACTACGCTACGTGAGCACCAATAGTGCATTATAGTGTAATGAGGACAAGTACTGGTGTACATTCCCTGCAAACACAAACGCAGACAGCACAGGGCAAAAAAAACCTTTGCTATATAACCGTTGAGCCACAGCCTGATGTTTTACAGGGCTTGTACTGCAGCTCCAGCAGACATGTGCTCCACTCTTTCAGTGACAGGAAGTTCTAAACAAGCAACATGGAAGGTAAGACTGATGACAGCCCAGCAGGTTCTGCAGGACTTTGACCTAAAAAAAATGGATGGCAGTATGTAGGCTGTGTCACAGTCAGCTGGCATTTAACCATTTATGCCGTGTAAACACAAATGCAAAATTTATGGGTAATATTAACATCGTCCCATAGATTTATAGCATGTTATAACATGTTATAAAGGAAATTAGTCCCCAAGAACATTGCTGCCACAGATGTGGTACTTCTGCTACTGAACCAGAACCAGAGGTTAGATCTTCGAGCCACATCCAAGCAGTTTTTGTAGACCATAAGTCCATAATGCCATTGCAAATAGGGCACATGATCGGTTTGTAACAACGCTTAGGTGGGTCACACGTGACCAAGTACCAGCCACACATATGCCAGGACACAAATGTGTCTACTAGTACCTACTCGGCTCGGTTAGCTTCAGTTTTAGCTGTTTTCCATAACATTTGAGTACCACCTTAATGTGGGTGGGGTTGTTGTAGCAACGTGGCATGAAGGTTCCTTGACATCATTTGTATGTGACACACACACACACAACACAAGAGCCAAGCCACCATGGTATGGTGTTTCATGGCATGAAAACGTCTGCACCTCATGGTTGATTTGTATGTGCATGTTTTCCTTGTTGCCAGGTTTCTCATGACTTATCCAGCAACGTCACTCCCTGACCAATCAGAAGCATGCAGTCTGTTGATGTCACATTTTTGGCTAGACTCCACTTGCTAGGAGCCCCAAGTCAAATAGGTACTAAAACTGGTACCAGGTCCTACCACCTAATGGAAAATCCTAAAAACCGAGTGGAGTTGAGTCAATTCGAGTAGGTGCTAGTGGAAAAGAGGCAAAAGATTTCCTGCATTATAGTAAGATGAGATCAGTGATGTTTAGGGCGGTTCGATATAACGATATATATCAGATGATGATATAAAAACATCTATTGTTTACGTTATTGTCTGTTTTGTCACAAAATAAACCGTTTACGGCAATATTTTTTTCATTGTTTTGATGGTCACTGTAGAATTAATTTGTTAAAGTGCTCTCTTTCTCTTATATTTAAAATAACCACACTACAGACAGACAAGCGACTGTTTTTATGCGTTGTCGTTAGCAACAACGATCGCGTGGCTCCACCGTCCGCTTGTTTATTTTCCACATGCAACTTTCTCAATAAAACTGAAGATCTTGTTGAGATTTTTCAAAATAAAATGAATTACATGAAATAGTATTCAGAGTGTTTACGGATGAGAGGCCAAAAAGAGCCATCAGCTTCGTCCATCAGTCAGAACACCTGACACCAGGTACATGACGACCAGCTGAAAACACTTCATGCAAGTCGAGATGCCCGAGATTCACAGAATTTACAGAAAATGCAACATTTTTTTGATATATATCGTTGTCGGGATGATAAATGTCTTATATCGGGATATGAAATATTGCACAGCCCTCGTGATGTTGACTTCACCCCTCAGTAGTTTTAATATTGTGATCGAATGGTGCAATCCATAACTGGAAAAGACGCAAAACGGCAGATTAGCAAATAGCACTGCGTTTTATTCATGACTAATGAGAGCACATCTTTCACAGGACATTTTTCATGTCCTGGTCATGGATCTATTAACTAAAAGCAACTCGCCCCTGTCTCGTTAGTTAATATTAGTATGGCTCTCACCTTTGAATGAGGCAGAATGGAACAAAATGTTCTAGCGAGCTGAAGTGCCCGTAAGGTTGATCGTAAGTTAGCCCCAAATGAAGAAAGGCACTGCTTTCTCCTTCTTTTAGGCACTATAATCACATGTAGTGTAGTAAAGTTTAACATAACCTCTAAATCTGTCCCCTCTCCCACTGCCTTGATATATCTCATATAACCCTTTAGCCTTATCAATATTTCCACAGCCAGTTAGTTTTCTCCTCTCCCGCCACTTCACATTTAACAGCCACACTCCATTAACAAATGTACATATTGCCACAGGCTGACATTCTTTCACAAAGCAGGAAAGCCATTTAATTTCTTTCTCCTTCAGGCTCGGACACCAAATGCTCTTTAAACAAATGAAATAAGACGGTATTATTTCTGAAACAATAGGAAGTTTAACTGGATGCCACAGGCAACCTGTGGAGCCTCTTGCAAATAGCGAAGGGAGGCAGAGGGAGCTATTCAGTGAGGCTAGAAATTGGCCCTCTCTTTTGTAGCCTGGTTTCAAGATTTTGTTTGCCTGATTCTTCATTTCCACTGCGGTTAATAACAGGGAAGACAGTTATGGACGATTTCTGTGATGTGGTGGTAAATGCAGCCCGTTGGGGGAGCATTAGCGAGCTCTGACTGCAGTGGGGAAACTTGTTTCTCGCTTTTGTCAAGTAAAGAAGAGTGCAGCTCAAGCATGCCTGCTGGAGGGGAAGAGGAAAAAAAAATCAAATAAGTTAGTGCACGCTGGTGAGCAGGAGAAGGGCACAAGGGACACCACTGGAGTGAAGTTTTATTAGGTGCCTCAGCCAAGTTTATGGAATACAGCGTGGGCTGTGAGTCTCACTGTGTGTGTGTGTGTGTGTGTACCAGACAGAGAATAGATTTTTTGAGGCTGATCCCTCCTATCTATTTCTTCATTGGATCATACCACAGGCAGGACAGAAAAAGCAGTCAAGTGTTATGACACCTCAGACGATATTAGTGCTTCTGACACTTTGCACACTTTTTTACTTTCATCCAAACCTTAGATTTAACCCTGGGACAGTTCATCCCTCAAGAGGCTGCAAGATCTGGTTTTCTACAAGACCTTGAGAGGTGAAGTAGAAATCCATTCATATGTGTAAACAGTTTGGGGGTGTTGTTTTGCTTTGAGTCTAATGTCGACATCCTTTGCTCACACCGACATCTATTTGAGCAACAAATGGAAAAACTTAAGAAATAATAAGCATGTGAAGATTAAAGGAAACTTCCTGGTGTACGATTGTTTTTTATTACAAATTCTTCCACTACTAGGTAATTGTCAATCTGATTGTTTGTTAGAACTATTGCAAATGAATATGAGTAAGTTTGCTGAGATATAACAAGCTACAACCTATGGTGCTGAAAATGATGCTAAAAACAATAAGTGCAGTTTCTTCAATGACCATTTGAGGCAGACTGATACCATAGACTAGCATGGTAAAATGCACAACAGGCACAAAACTCACATTTATGTGCTGTTAAATAAAGCAGTTCTGGCCACTGTAGTTAATTTCTCCATTTATAAAGACTATTCGGTGCTTATTTTTTGAATAAGTCACAAATTTGGATTTAGCAAGAATAATTTTGAGGGAAACAGGTTATCTGGGGTGATTTGTGACTGAAGGATAGCAGCAAAAGTGAAAACATGGTAGGAATACCTGCCACGGTTATAGGGTTTGGACACAGTGACACAGACAAAAATGGAGGCTGAGCTGATGATTTTCATTGGCGGTGAGCAGAATGGAAAGGACTAAAAAAATGAGTAGATCAGAGGGATAGCTCAGGTTACGTAGTTTGGCGACACACTAAGAGAGGCAAGGGGGAGATTGTTTTATACATGTGCAGTGGAGGGGTCTACTGGACAAAGGATGTTGAAGATGGAGCTGCCAGACAGAAGGAAAAGAGGAAAAACCTCAGAGAAGATTCATGGATGAAATGAAGGAGAGGGTTGGTGTGATAGCAGATAGGGACAGGGTGAGGTGGAGGCAGATGATCTGCTATGGAAACCCCTAAAGGGAGGAGCCAAAAGAAGAAGCCAAAGAAAGTTAGGGGTGCGCTCACTTTGACAAGTGTTGCAACACTGGAGGCTGTAACTGGCAGCAGGCTGCTTGGCCTGGCTTCTGTTCGTTTTGAGCCTCTGCTTTGGACCTCTCTATCGTGTTTCTGGAGCTGGTGCATTTTGGAGCAGTTTGATGGAATTACCAAACAAATAAAACAACACTAATTAGCACTACGTATGTGTGAGCAGCTCCACATACACTCATCTCACTTTGATTTTAAGTGGGCTGGATAAGTGAAGCTCTCCTTTCTGTCAGTGGAAAGAACTTTACCTACACACTTAATCCCTTGTGCTTATATGATAATGTAAGAAAAAGAAATGCGATTTTAACATTGCAGCGGTTTTTCCACATGACAAAGAAATGGTGCTGTGGTAAATGAAAGAAATCTTTCAGCATCTGAGCTTAAATTGTAAGAAATAAATATGTAAAATTACAGAAAAACAAAATCCTGTTAGCCCATTGTCCAGATGTTCCTGTAATTATAAAAACAGAAAGTTTCTGTTAAGGGGGACCCACTGTAAAAAACAAAGTCAACTGTGGAATAAAATTAAACTTTTTCTGTTATTTAATTGTTTATAACACAGAATTATTTTGGTGTAGAATAAACGGCCATGGGAGAGGTCTACATTAGCAAGAAAAGTTGCAAAACCTATTAAAATACAGTGATAAAATGAACGCCTTCTTTCACATCTTTCAAAGTATCCTGTGGGCTAGATTGAAGTCTTTGTCCTTGGACATCATGTTTGACAACATGAGGACTAGCAGTCAACACATTTTGCCTAACTTATAAAGGATCAACTGTTGGAGACCAGCTGGAGACACAATCTCTGGGAATATTGCATCATTAAAGACATCCAATGTAAAAACCTTGGCCAAAGCAAAATGTAGTGCATTAAACTTTATGGTTCATATTGCTGATGACTTAACACTTTCTTCATCCTTCAAAACAAAAACCAGGAGGTTACAAAAATCAATGCCAAGTCCAGAGATGTATGAGTAATCTTACTTTACTAATAACCATCTTTTATATAGAGCCCATGAGAAAAGATACTGACTGTGACCAAGTGAGAACCTGCTTTTCTTCAGTGTCACAGCAATCCAAACACAGTCATATATATTTTAGCAGGAAGAACCTGATGTAGCAATTTGGTGCCAATTTGAAAAAATGTAATTAGATTTTTCTGCTACAGCTGTCAAACCATAAGGCACTGAGTGCTGTGTAACAGGGGCGGGAGAACTTGTGGAGGAGGGATCATTTCTATAGCATCCAGCAACAGTTTCTCTTTTCCATTTAATTTCTCCAACTCTTCAACCTTTTCAGTTTTGAATCCTTCATGTTCTGTTTTTTTATAATATATTTCCTTGCCATCCACACAATCCCCACCTCTGCTAGCTCTATCTTTTTCTCCCCAGGGAAGCAGAGGTGGTGCAATCATTGTTTAAACACACCACAGGGCAGTTGTTCTTTGCACGCCCAAACTTTGCTGCAGTCTTCACTTTACATATATATATTTATACACATATACAGATTGTATGCATGCATGTTTACACTGTGCATGGAGACACAGAAAGATGCTAAATCAATAAATTAACTCTTATCTGCGGTACCTTAGTACACTAAAAGTCCTGAGATGCCCCCCTCCTCTCTTCTGTCTGACTGCCTGCATTACAGTCAGTGCTGTGCAACTTCATACAGTGTTATGAGCCTTTACTTCAGTTGAGTACCAAACAAAGCGGCCATTAATGGTTAAAGCACCCAGTTGGTAACCTCCCACTACCAAAAAAAACCCAACTCACAAACAGGCACAATCACACACATATACACGCACGCGTGCGCACACACACACCTTTAATGACATCTTTTCTGCGGCACATTAACTATTGTGCGGTAATTAATGGGAAAGTCATGGTGTTCAAAAAGCCAGTCTTCTCTCTGCAGACTAGAAGCTGTTCACCACAACAATGGCTTAATGAGTAAACACACCGTGCGTCTCATGAATAAATTATTTGTGCCTTGCAATTAATTTTCCCTATTGAAGCTTGGAGGAAAAAAAAGCAGGACTGCTACCAGTCTTCATAAATCAAAAAAAGGGAGGGGTTAGGGAGAAAGAACATGACAGGAACTTTGAGCGTGTGTGTGTGTGTGATCATCTGTAATGCGTTGATCTGTGTGTTGCATCTGTGTGTGCACACTGGCTCATATTTGATTAATCTTTTTCCTCCTCTGCTTGGTTATGAGGCTACGCATGTCTGAGTGCGTTTGTAGTATTTGTGTAAATGTGTTTTTATGTTTTACAGAAATTTGTGTTTTAAAGCTAAATATAATATTTAATATTTAATGTAATAAACGTAGACCACTTGTGTGTATAGCCAAAAAATAAATAACTTACTGAGAGAAGTTTCCATGCTATCGGTCGGACCTGTCGAGGGATTCCGGACCAGCTGAGTTTCCGCAGCTCATCTGGAAAACAAACACACAAGAGGCTCTTTTTACACACCATTGCCTGAAATATGATATACACCATCCTGGCATGTATACTACTTAATGTCTAAGGTTTAGGCATTAAAACATATTAACAGTGCATTCCAAACTGAAGTCACTGCTGGATTTTATTAAATAATTAACCTCATACAATGAGCAGTTAATAGAAAAGCTAATCTCTTCTTGTTATTTGACCCAACGTGTCATCAGGCTTGTCAACATGTTGACATTCCAACCACTGCAACTTGTTACGTTATGAGACAATGTTACCTAATGGGAAGGCTAACTTGTCAGGGTACTTTTTCATTACCAAAAATAAACACCGCTTTGCATTTAGCTTCCAATGGAAGTTTATATTTACTGCTTCAGGGGGCAGAGCAGATCATCAACTAATCAGAGGGTTGGTGGTTCGATTTCTGGCTGCTCCAACCTACTAGATACTGATACTGAACCCCAAGTTGCTCCCACTGGGTTCATCGGCATGTGAATGCTAGATAGAAAGCCCAGAGGCGTTAAAGCCCACTCACATCCTGGGCCTTCTGACCTCAGGAAATCACATGATAGGGTGGGGCTAGGTTTCACAATGAGTTCAGCTGAAACCTTGGCTGATTGGGATCTACACCCATTTTGGGCGATCGTGGCTCAAGAGTTGGCAGTTCGTCTTGTAATCGGAAGGTTGCCGGTTCGAGCCCTGGCTCCGACAGTCTCGGTCGTTGTGTCCTTGGGCAAGACACTTCACCCGTTGCCTACTGGTGGTGGTCAGAGGGCCCGGTGGCACCAGTGTCCGGCAGCCTCGCCTCTGTCAGTGCGCCCCAGGGTGGCTGTGGTTACATTGTAGCTTGCCATCACCAGTGTGTGAATGTGTGTGTGTATGGGTGGATGACTGAATGTGTAAAGTGCTTTGGGGTCCTTAGGGACTAGTAAAGCGCTACACAAATACACGCCATTTACCATTTACCATTTCACACGTGGTAAATGCTCACGTGATTAGGTAGAGGATCATTAGGGGGTCCATTGTCCCTCTTGGGGGACACTCCCATAGGGCTTAAATCTGGGACTCTGCACCATTTCATCTTAGAACTGAAGAAGCTTCTCGGATGAGAAGTGAAACAACTTCAAGCAACTTAAAGAAGTCCAGATGCTTTTCTATCAAACCGTCTTAGACTACATAGAAAACACTCAGAAGTATGAAAAGAGGCTTGTGTGAATGATATAAAGCACTTTGAGTACTCAAGTAGAGTTGAAAAGGCGCTAAATAAAAATCACTTAATTACACAGTGAGCTGAGTTTAGTGGTTCTCTTCCTCAGTGGGCCTCACCATCAGTGTGCTTAGCTTGCAGGCGTTTCTTCAAAATGTAAAGCAGAGCTCCTTAGCCACACATTTTCTATCACTCTTGCCAGAAATAATAAAACAGCATAAGCTAGCTGGCATTAACATGCACAAAGACACAGCTCTGGCCCTGGATGGGTGTGTATTCCACTAGTATACAGCTGCATGCCAAGAAGTCAGAGACAAACATTGTATAATGTCTCAAAAAAGGAACTGTGGTAATACTGTCACTCTGACAGATTGGTCATTTGAAAAAAGTAAGTAAATAAGTGATTACTGGTATTGTAAATTAAACGCCTTCGATTATTCACTACAGGAAAAAAGTACTCAGTGCTTACGTTTAATGTGTTACAACCAGCACTGGTTCCAACTCATACTCGATCATCTGTACGTGAATGGTAAGACTAAACATATCTTTGAACATGGTGTTTATTTTGATCTCAGCTACATGCCTGTGAAGCATCATGGCTCTATCTTGAATAGTTTAACTGAACTGACAAAATATTTCACAGAAAATAAGGCTTAGTGCTAAGTGTTAGCCAGGCCGGACCTTCTTTTTCCCTCTGTGACACAACCACAGTCACAGTGTGAGAGGATGTGTGAGTGTGGGAATCAGCTATGACTCGAGAGAAAGCACTTTGTCGTGTGGTATTTAGAAACCACTGTCTTCTGGCGGGCAAAGTGTCACTTTGAATTTCCCTGAACCAAAAAGAGGTCATGTTCATAAACAGAACTAAAGCTATTGTTTGGAGTGCCACTTTTGTGTTCGAGGCACAAACTTAATCCTACTCGTGCCATAAGGTCTCCACCCAGTACAATAGAAAACGTGTCATTAGTCACCTAATTCTGACCCATATCGGGCATCCTTTTGTCCTCTGATGTAACTGTCATGTCAAAAACATTCATCTAATATTTCAGTAGAATTCTTTGTAAAATATTCAATTTCCTCACAACAATGTAATACAGTGAAAAGCTTTAACACAGTTTATATTTTGGAATCTGTGCACCATAAAGAAGGTGTCTGGATGGTCTCAGATTCGTTTTGCAGCACAAAAACGAGCCCAAACAGAGAGTCACAAAGAACCGTCTTCAGCAGCAGGAAGAATTCCTGCAACAGATGGTGAGAGGCTGACAGAGCCCTGATCTCAACGTTATTGAGCCAGAAATACCAGCGAGAAACAGAAACGACTGAGACAGGCTAAGTCCACAGAATCCTCCAAGAGTTCTCCAATGCCTTTAAAAACTGTGGAGAAATGCAGGAGGCAAAGGATGCTCACAACAAACAGTGAGGTGATTTTACTGGTTACTAGACTGTAAACTAAAACTAACTATGGCATCGTTTGAAAGGGTCCTGACTGATTTAATGTTAAAGCAGTAAAAGCAGTAAAAGGTTGGTCTTAGCAGAGGAATCATAATCAGACGAAAGACAGTCTAAAAAAAAGAAATAAATCTGGCAAATATGAAAGTTCCCTGCCCCGAAGAGCTAATCACCAACTAAACCAGCAAACATGTTGGTTAATTGTGATGCTACTATTTCAGCTGTGTAGTAACAGGCTTATGCATACACTACCACATCAAAGATTAGGTAGATCTCCCTGTTTTTCTGGGCTAATGAAAGGTTCAAGTGATGGCACACGCACGGTACAAGAATCACTGTTGGAAGGAGGCTTTTGAAACCTTATTTTAAGGCAAACTTTATTTACTTGTTTGTTTTGCTTTGTTAGGGTTTGCTTTTTTAAAAATTTTAACTAGTGATTTTATGCAGTTTTCATGACCCAGTGTCTAGTGAAAACACAAAATTATAGCTTCATCCCAATTCATTTAGCAAAGGCATAACGTCTCATAAAACGGGTTCCTCTTAAGGAGGAAATTCAAGATGATGCGGACTTCCAACTCATCCAGAGCTGGGCAATAAAATAATAAAAATAATAAAAAAAGAACATTTTTGGTTGATAATAAAAAGGATTATCAACCAAAAATGTTTCTATAATATGAGACATGGTCAATATAAAGTTGACAGAACTCATTCAATCCGTGTTATGAGACACAATACAAAAGGCCAATGACAATGAGAAGCGCTAATATTTGAGAAGCTACAAACCAGCATGGTGAGCGAAAACTCAAGCAACAGTGATATCGAACACGTGACACCCCAACGGCACAACCCCAGACTCAAAACACGAGGACGTTGTTAAGGAAATCGGGAGCGTGGAGATAATCTGGCTATTTAACCTCCGCCAAACAAGCAGAGCAGAGCCCACACTGTTGCAAAAGCATGTTTCCACAAAGGCAGCTAACACCATTACAATACGAAACGCCGGTAACCACAGTTGAAAATGTCCGATTTAAGCAGCTGATTAAAGTAGCTGAGCCTCGTTACCAACTCCAAGGCCGTAAACATCCCGAGCGTAAACAGAGGGATGAACTTCTGTGTTCGGATTGCTGCTCATGAACGAGTCACACATCTGATCCATATATGAGCCTCACTGCCCACTTCATTGAGACTGCACTTCATGTCCCCTTTGTTCCTCCTGGAGCATAAGCAGACCGCAACCGAGTGTCAGTTTTGTTTATGTTCACCTTCATTTTATTTGAAAGGTTTTTTCCTTTGTATTATCGCAGGGTTTTTACCTTACGATATAAAGCACCTTAAGGCAACAATTGTGGTGATACGGCGCTATATAAATAAAAGTGAAATGGAATTTTTGAATTTGTACTGAGGATATATACAAAATCATTTCAGTGTTCCTTTTTTTTTCTATTTATGGGGACATTTCTCAACAATTGGAAACAGTTTGTTTCTATACAAAAAAGAAAAAAACAGTATAGAAGTAGTTAGGGCTGCACGATTTTGCATAAAATGAGAATCACGATTTTTTTGCTTAGAATTGAGATCACGATTCTCTCACGATTTTCTTTCCCAATATAAATATTTATTGCACTTATTAACTGCACATCAACTTCTTAACAGTTGAGACTGAACATAAAAACAATAAATAAACATAAAAACAATAAATGTCTCAAGTTTTGTGGTTGCCGCAAAATGTTGTTCTGCTTGAAATTGCGTCTCCACCGTTGCTCGACACTGCGTGTATAGAGCAGGTAGTGCAACAATAGAAAAATAGTTGCAGGACGGCACTGTGTAGCGTTTGTCTAGGGTGTTGATCATTCTCCTAAATCCCTCGTTTTGCACAGTGTTGATGGAGCCATATCTTTGGTCAGGTGATAAGTAACAGCCTCCATAATTTCTTTGTGCCTGCGGGAGTTCGACGGGTATAGGGAAGCGCTGTATAAGGTTCCCGTTATTGATGTTTGGGTGGTTGACCGGGACGGATTTTCTCCAGTCACTTTCTCGTCATCCCTAACGTGCTCTCCATTGTTTTTTCCCTGCCAATTTTAGCAGCCAGCTTCTGTATCACGTGGTATAAGGCTCCGCCCTTGTCATTTGTTGAGCAGAAAGAGTGAGCGCTTGTTTTCATGCAGATTACGTCCCGGATCAAAATGTGGTACAATCGTCGTCGTCTTTTCTTTCTTTTTTTTTTTTCTTTTTTTTTAAATCGTTGTCATTTGGAAATGAGATCACACATAAGTATGAATCGAGATCGCGATTTTCTAACGATTAATCGTGCAGCCCTAGAAGTACAGCTACTACAGCTACTTTGTTTCTTTGGAACTGACCAAAGAATTTAGTTTACCAGTTCACCTGTGTTCTTCTGTAGCTCTTGAACCTTTTCCCTAGTCAGATTTAAGATTTTACTTTAAGATATATATAAAAATGTTATTCATTTAAAATATAGCTCTACAATGTTAAACTTCTGACAGAAAATAAATAGCATTTAAACCAAGCTTAATCCTTTTCAAACCTCTAAAGTAAAAATAAACCTTTGAGCTTGAAGTAAACACTGATATCGACTAAAAGAAATATTAGTAAATATACATGACGCCACACAGCTGGACGTGCCTGAAATCCGTATGGTGGTATACTGCATTAGGGTTCGTTGATATGAAGCTCTACATGAGAGGTACGTGAGATGACTGGATGACCCTGCCAATCAGAATCACACAGTCCAGGAAACCAAAGATAAGAAATTATATGTATTTCTTCTGAGGAGTGGGTTCCAGGATGGGTTCTCGCTAACATTAACTCATCCATTATTCACAGATGGGCCTCGCTCTGCCCGTGCCCTGCAAATCTACAAGCCCCCATTAGCATTCACCAAACTGAGGGAAACATAAAAAAGGAATGGAAATCTCTTCACTTGTAATTGCACTGCCACTGTTTTACCTGCATTCTCCGAGTGAAAGAAAGAGAAAGGATTGATTTTTGAGCAAAGGAAATGCCACCACCTTAACATACTTTCTTCTGTGAGAAAAAAAAGACAAAAAAAACAAAAAACAAATGTACCTAATAAATAAGCCAAGTTCCTCCTCTGCTCCTATTCATGGAACCGGCTGGAAATTGATAAGGTCTTTGCACAGAGTGAACAGTATTGATTAGCGCTGCCAAATGACTCTGCCTTGCCTGTTCTTCAAGGCAAATGCAACGCAGAGCCAGTGACAGATAGCAGAATAGGAAATAGCAATCAGCTAAACAGCAATGGGCTAAGTCCATTGGCTAAATTGAGTGAAACGCATTAGAGCTTGTTCAGCTGATGGGAGCAGCTATTTATTCTCTTTAGTTCCTGCGCATCTTCCACTTAAAATTTCTCTCTTACCTTACCCCCAGTGACTTTAATTATATAGAAATTCAATACAGTGATCTAGTGCACAGCATGGGTCTGCTGGTTCAGAGACAGTCAGAGCGCCGTGATGTGGGAAGGTGTCGATTACCCCAAGGCAGCGTGTGCAGCAGCAGGTCGCAGTTTTAAAAAAAAAACTCCTTCAGACATCACACAGACCATAATAAACGCAAAGCAAAAGAATGGACTCCTTCCCTTTTTGCTCCACAACACTACAACAAGTTGAAGACGACACTTGGGAGGCTGCTTTTCCTTTATTGCTACAATTTTATGGTGAGGACATTTAAATCACAGCAGCACCAAAGTTGTCCAATCAAACCCAACGTGGATATCAGTGCCGTTGCATTCATTCCCATATTCTATGTGTACTATCATTCAACATACTTCTGCATGAATAGCGGTAATATGTACCTATTCAGGCACACTACTTAGCTTCTAACACAGTATAGCATCCTTTGAAAAGTTAATGCATTCATTCTTTCTAAAGAAACACCACCTCTGGTTAAAAATCAGTGAGTTGTGTCATCAGTTCTGTTGCGCTGTGATCCCAGCAAACACTTTACTGATGATATTATGAGCTCAGCTGCTAGTTTCAGGTCATAGTGAACAAAACACAAGGTTGATTCTGCAAAACGACTGTCCTGATTAAAGGCAGAGAGGGGGACATCACGTTGACATGTTTACCGTTTAAACTGCATTGTGGATTATTAATGACAATGTAGTTTGATACATAAGAATCCTGTATATTATTTCAGAGAACTAAAGAATACATTAATATGTAATTTCAGCTGCAGGACTGGTTTCAGAACTACATTCTGAAAAAGGCAAACAACAATCTAAAAAGAATAGCAGGAAGTATTAAAAACAAAATGATTCCCTGCACCCTGGTATTTTACATTAGATAGACATATTACTTTGTATTTATGGTTTTGTTTGTGTGGGTTTTATTGCATTCGTGTTTCATGTGCCTTTCAACTCATCTTAAAACTTTTTGGGGGGAGTTTGTGTAATCACGACACAAACTGGACCAGACATTACAAAAGATAAATAAATGCATTTAGAAAAGAGAGAAAAAAATACAATGCAACTGCTGGAATCTTTAAAAAAGCAGCATGATACAAATATTTGGAGATACAACCCCAAAAATTATGGGTTTTCACAAGTAAAAAGAACGGATGGAAATGAAAAAAATATCTATATCTTTAGCAAAAACATCAATTTGAGGCATTTATGTTTCCAAGCCATTCATCTTGTGCCTGACACTGTGCCAGGAAACAAACTTCTGTCCTATTCAAAAGTATTTTTTCCTCCACAGTTCGCATTCTGTTTGGGGAATAACTCATAATGCGATACTTCATGTTACTTCCAACGCATAACGCTATCCCGATGCCACAGAAGCTGCGATCGATCTGCACAGCGGCCGCTCTGTTTGCGCTCGAATCGCCCCGCTCCTGTGCTTGTCCTCGGGGAACATCCTGTTTTGCAGGCTGGAGAAGTACTCCGCATATTGATTGCCACGACTGCACGTCAGAGGGACCGGAGCATATTATTCTTATATTATTTTAACGCCTCCCCATTATAGGATGAACTTTTACATCTTTACCACTGGTGGTTGATCATATATCTGAATCTAGCACGAGGCTGCTTGCCACGGCATCTACCTTTCAGACATGCAGAGTAGAATACCTGCACTGAGGTTATGCAGAAATCATCTGCAACGGTCCTTAAGGGTGAAATAGTTATCCTATGTGTACCTCCACATTCATTATGCTCCTAACAGCCTGTCAAAAGGTATCTCTCCTCTTGCCTTGCACCCTTTGAACCTTCATTTGCACTGTCAGACAAAGAAATAGGTCCATGAATCTTGGTGATTCGAGCTTAATTAAACTATGTTATAGCTCACCTACCTGGCATTAATCTCTCCATAGGCTGCACAGAGGAGGGGAGTGAAGGGGCATGGGGCAGAAGTTGGCTAATGGTCTTTACATCCTGATTTTGCAGTGATTTTCAAAACGCCTCTGTCCTTTGTGGTCAAATATTCTGCAGGAACAGCTTGTGGGAGAAGGACTGCATTGCTTGTGTATGTAGATACGCAGCGGTGCGTCCAAAGGGCAAGGTGCAAATATTTACTTACACCATGCAGCTAGCAGAACAAGGAAAGGTGCCCTACATCCTATAGAGAAAACGACCTCTATTCCTGCAATTCACCGTCTTCCAAACATTCCCCAGCAGAGAGCCGGACGACTACAGAATCCAAATTAGTTACCCTGATGGTTCTAGACCCACAGCTTGACTGTAAGGAGGACGTATGCACCACAATGGTTCTGTACATGAAAATACAATGGACCAACCTTCCAGTATCACACATTCTAACTACTCCTGGCTTAAAAGGCTTCCTTGAGCTGAGAACTGCATGAGGAAATATATAAATCTATAATCCATCTGTAAAATCTACTCCAAGGTGACGCACTATTCTTCCACAAGAGTCTTTAAATACTGATTTATTTATTTATTTTAAATTACCATTTCCTAAATGAATGCTACACAACCATACTGCAATTCCCAAGAACTCATTGCTAAGGAATAAAACTCAATTTCCCACAGTGGGCAGAGATAGAGAGGGCAAAATGAGCATAGCTGACATACAGGCTAAATTGCAGATGTCGTTTCATTAGTGCGAGGCTAGCTCATCTCTCAAAAAACATATAACTCTCTAGGGCATCTCTTGTGCATTATGAATGAGACAGCCGAACCCAAACTCCACTGGAATAAATTAAAGGCATTTCGTGACATTTCGAAAATTAATCTGTTGTTTTTGCTCAGCGGGCACTTGTCAAAATGAAGGGCGGAGAAGTTTCTGCAACTGTCCCGGAGGTGACGAGGGACTAGCTGTCGGCGTCACTTTCACTGAACAAAGTTAGCAATGCAAACAAGACACTTTTAGCTGACAAATTTGTCACTCCTCGCTATACATCATAATATCTAGAAGAGAAAAAAAACTATAAGGACATTTCTTTTAAAGAGGTCTCTGGAGACAGACAAAATTAAAGCAAAACCTCTATTTAAAGTCAATTCACCCCACAGGCAGTTATTCCAAAGCACATATAGAGAAGTGAAAGAGGGGACCCTGTGGAGACCAATAAAACTTCTCATTATGTTATAAGGTTCTTTTGACTTAACATGATCAGCATCGTGGGTGTTTTTCATGTTGGACACAGATCTCAACGGATTATTATGGAGGGACAGACCTGACCTTGGAGGAAGCTTTATTTATTACCACCATTAAAAAAAACAAACAAAAAAACAAACACCTGTAACAACTCAAGGGCAAGTGCTGCGAGTCTGTGGCTACTGTATTCCATTATGCATGAACTTACAGGAGTTCACTTTGTCTTGGCTGGAGTTAAGCCGGGACCACAGGGGGTGATTAGGACACCATGTACCTTATGTTGAACACCCACAACAGCTCCTCTGACGGGGTGGACGCTCGGAGGGAGCGAATGCTCAGTGACTCTTAAAACATTCAAAGGGCGCAATATGTTTTATCAGGTTTATATTTCATTAAAACTTATTTAACCAGCCAAGATAACTCAAAGTGTTACACAACCAAACTCTGAGAGCAGTATCAAGGGGACATAAAGGTCACGTCAAATGAGCGCAAGGCGGAGTTTTCCGGTGCATTCACTCATGTACCGTCGCAGACGGCGGCTTCACTGAGCAGACGGGGCTGGCTGCCTTGATAAAGGCCACCTCAACTGTGCTTATTAAAGCAGGAGAGAATGTGTCTTTGTCACCTCTCTGACCCAGATTCTCTCTGGCACATACATGTGGGTCACAGGATCACTTCCTTAACATTTAGCTAGTTCAGACATTGTTAAAGACAGAGGCCTTTCTCAATAAATCCCAGGGTTTGCAGCACTGTAAAGACAAGTTAATCCTACTTCTAAATTATTAAGAAACCTGCATTAGAACAAGCCTAAAGTATTTTCCTCATGAAGTGTTTTTGAACAAGACAAAGCCACTGGCCACAGCGATTCTAAAAACAGTAAACTGAGGAATTAACTACCAGGTAAAGATGAGAAAAATAAATAATTCTATTAGAAAAAAAATCAGTATTTTTAAATCTAACATTTATTTTGTGACCTTATGACCTTCCTGTTTGAGTCCACTGGCTGCATCAGCTGAGGCAGGTGAAGCGACATTGTTTTCTCCATAAATCCAGTGTACTTTACTTTTAGTTATAGTTTCCTGAAGTTTCTGAAGACCTTCTAGATGAAGAGCTGACAGCACCTATGCACATGAAACTGAACCTTATATCCATGAAGTGTGTGAGAACAGTCTGTACTCTGACATACGGCTGTGGGCGGGGTTCACACATATCCACCTGCTCTCAGAGCAACAAGCTGGCTTGAATGTGGAGGACAATCTCACTGACAACTTGTATTTCTTCTTTTTGGAATTATGCAAACGATCTGTTTGAGTGTTTTTGGTCATTTGTTGGTTATAACAATTTATAATCGGACTCTCGTACAGCTGTAAACTTGAAACCCAGTTCTGGTTTGTTCTTCTAGCAGTGTTGTGGCTGCGTGTTTCATTGTTTTTCTCCTTCCTCTGGGTTTCTGAACTCTGAAAAGGTCTGAATCTGGTTATATTTACTACTGGTACCTCAATATCTTTTAATTATATCACATACTAATTCCAAAAAGGATATACAGATAGTCCACAGATTGAGATACTTTAGCTCAAAAAGCAAACAGTACTATCTGTTTCTGACTATATAATTTTAACAGATTTAACAACATATCACCCAGTCTGTTTTATTTTAACTAAAACCATGCTCTTTTTTTGAACAATGCCCAATCACATCAATGTGATTTATTTTTTAACACTGATTTACAGCAATTTTAGAAGGCGCAGACAAACCATATCAGCAAATACCTGCAAATAGGAACATGAGATCATAAACCACAAAGGGCTTTAACAAATGATACATTTCCTCCACTAAGGCAAAAGGCCGAGTAGAGCCCCATCAGAGGTGCTGCTTGTCTCTGTTTATCAGCAGGACTGTGCAAAACACTACCAATTTAATGAAACTTGGCAGAGAGGCAGAGCACAGGCATAGAAAGAACCCATTAGATTATGATGCTGATCCAGATCACTTTCTTAAAAACTGTGAGAGCGCAGTGCATTGGCAAAGAGCGTACTCTGCAAGTGTGCCATTCCAGTTTGTCTCTTAATTTGCAGGACTTGTTGAGCATTGCTCAACAGATAAGTTTCTCTTCTTTTGTTTTAGCTTGTTAGACCTTAAACAATTAGGAGACGAGCAGCATTCATTAACAAACAAGGTGAGACCAATGTTCAGTTTCAATATTAGATGAATTTTTGGATGTAAGCACACTAGTAATGCTCACTGAACCCTTAGGTTTTTGAATGCTAATTAAACATAATTTACCTCAATTTAAAAAGGATTTCAGCTTCTAATGAAAATGGTTGCGTAACCCAAGATGTTAAATAAGAAAACAAATCCTGAGGAAAACACTTTATTGTGTTCAGAAAGCCTAATGTAAGAAACAGCACATGTGAGAAGATGCTCTGGTCCCTCGTTTTTGTCTGGACCATTGATCGGGGACCATTCTTAATTTCGTTGTACCTGTGACAATGACAATAAAGTTTCTGATTCTGATTCTGATAATTCTGATTCTGGACTGACAACCTAAACACGGGTTTTGTTCAGGGCTAGGCGGTTGGACGGCAATTTTCTTGGATGATTTGTATTGTTTTAAATTACGTTTTTAAGTGAAACTGCTACATAATTGCAAGTTTTTCATAGACGACAACAGAGATCAAAAATGTTACCTTTCTAGGTAAGCTAGCTGCATGTTGCTAGTTTTTTCCACCAGCATTGCCACATGTTACAGGTTGTGCATCCAAATGATTTAACAGCATATGTTACCTCCATTTGCTCATTTAGATGCTGCAAGAAATCCTGGATCTGTCAGCTTCACGTACGTTTCTGGGCTTCCGAGTCTTGCTTCGTTCAAAACAAAAATAATATCAAAGCGGAATTTTTGTTGCATTTTCCACAAAGAGCGGGTTATTTGTTGGGTTATCACCTATTGGGATCTTGAGTGTGCACAAAGTATATAGTCAAGTGCCACCAATACAATCATCCAAGCATGACAAAGGACTGAAATAGTGAAACAACAGAGCTCAGAAGCTCCTCTCAGCAAGGGAGGACTCACTATAAACAACCAAGTAATGAAAAAAAAATCAAATGGAGCTCCTATGAGGAAGTGTGCACACATGTGTGATTGTAAATGTGCATGTCAGAGTGTGTACCTGCACCCCTTCCATGTCTGCCTGTCTACCTGCCTGTCAGTCAGTCTACCTGCCTGTGTGCACAGTTCTGTGAAGGCCAGGAAGAAGAATAGAAGACAGCGGGAGAGGGAAGAAGTGCTGTCAGTCAGTGTTGGATGAGCAGGGAGCTGATGGGAGCAGGAGGGAAGACGGTTGGCGGGCCGGAGCCATGCACTATTCAGGCGTCATTCAATCGGAGCGCGACCACTGGGGCAAAACACAACACACATATTCACGCACGTGAATACCACACACACACACCTGGCCAAAGAGTTGTGTTCTGCAACAGAAGCTTCCAGAAGCTTCTTCAGCAAATCCGAACTCAATCCTGCGAACACTTAGCTTTCCACATACATCAGCTTAAGATAAAGTCAACCTACAAACACCAATTTGATGAAACTTTAAGCATCAGCTCCATCTTAAAGGCACAGTATGTCATTTCTGAAGTTATTAAATAAGCAAAAATAATGTTGTACTCATAAATATAAAGTGATTAATATATAATTAGTTCTTCCAACTAACTGATGTGCTCTCATAAACGTAGACTTAATCCATTAAGAATTATGCAGGAGCGGGCTTCAATCTGCTGAAGCCACATTGTTGCACCACCATTTTGAATACACTGGCCAAGATGGACATCATCACCATTCTGCTTAATTATCTATGTGACTAGAGACAAGCCACATATGTACCACACCAAAGGCAGAGGAGAGAATCCGTAGGTGTTCGTGTGTAGTAGAGGTAAATTTCCACTCATACGCTGCATCTTCACATTCAAAATATGATGTTTTATCATCTGAGAAAGAGTCCCGTTTACGAATGAAGTGAAAACAGGAAGAAAAGACACCACGCCACTGGCATCTGGATAAAACGTCATCCTCTTCCCCCTCACCTCTTACTCACCACTTCCTGAACTAGCGTCATGCTACTGACACACGAAAATGTGAAAACGTGTTGTTTTTTTCTTGATACTGTCACAATTACTTATTGTCAGCAGATTAGACGTGCAAATCGCTGACAACTAGCCAGCTAAAAAACAACAACAGTTATAAGCTAATTTTATGCTAGCTAATGTCAGACTCCAGTTTCCTACTAAAAAAGAAAAAGAAATCACATGGCAGTGATGGCAGTGTCCGAGTGCAACAGTGCTAGAAAGTTTCGCTAACATTGCCTAACAGCGGCTAATGACAGCTAACAGTGGCTAATGACCGCTAACAGCGGCTAATGACAGCTAACAGTGGCTAATGACAGCTAACAGCGGCTAATGACAGTTAATAGCGGCTAATGACAGCTAACAGCAGAGCAGAAAAGTTCAGGATATCCTTTACACCTCACCTCAGTATTGTTGTCATTGGACAGAAGTGAGCATCACTGACTAATTGATTCCGTATCGACTCATTTAACAAAAGTTTTACAGCCTCTTCCAAAGTAAACAGAGTAAATGATGCATGGCAGTTGAGGTGATCACCCACACTCACTACAGATGAACGTTGGCAACCACTGTTTATCCTACAGTGGCCACTGTAGCTAGGGATATACACTTGAACTGGGAGGTGTAAGGAAACACAATCTAAAAATCTACTGACCTATAGTGGTGAGATTTACACGCAATAAGTACCAGTACAATTTATTTCTTAAATCTTTCCTTCATGTGTGCAGTATTAAACGTAAAGCTTATAAAGCACATTTTACAACGGTGTTTCCCAAAGTACCTGTTTTGGGAAATACCTCAGTGATAAAGTCAGTGAATGCAATATCTTCTCGAGCTTATTATTCAAGTCATCTGAAGATATTTAGTCACTGAGGTCAGAAAAACAATACAATCAGGACAGACACCTTTATCACAGAGTATATTAAAAAGTTAAGCTCTCCTCCTATAAACCTTGAATGCTGTGAGAGAGTCCTGAATGGTCTAACTCATCTAAAGGACAAAGCGATAGCGCCAGGGAGCAGACGGCTCGTAAACTAATGGGACTCTTGTAAAAAGATACTCCCTCCCTGGATTATACCTGCTCAGGAGACCTGATGGATGGCCCAGATGGCTGGGAGAGGACACGGAACACAGATGAGCATACAGGTGTGACTGTGTGTGTGAGTGTGAGTGTGTGTGTGTGTGTGAGAGAGAGAGAGAGAAGGAGAGAGAGTGTGATCTTTTGCATGAACACAGAGAATTTGTATAGTTAATTCCCCGAGGTTTGCCTTGCCTTTAACTGGTTTGGGTGAAACACTTTCAAAAATATCTGGCCTGGTGACACCTTTTCTGCAGTCGTATTAAATTGCAGGTAAGTTAGTGTTGCAGGCAACATTTCTATTGACTGAAAGAGCTGCTGTCCACAAATATTTATATATTTTAGATTATATATAAACTACCAAACTGCAATAGTTAACAGTGAATACTCCTCATTAAAGTGCTTCAAAACAAAATCTGAAACACACGCTGACCACTGCAGAGGAAGGCTTTGTTTTCTTTTGGCCTAGAGCAAAGGAGGTGAAACTGATCCTGTAAAAGGGGACCTATTATGCTGATGTCCAGCTCCACATTTTTATTCTCGAATTCTCGAGAAGCTCAGGCTGATTTACAGTACAGAATAATTCGCCTTTGGTCAGGCTGCTCAGTTTATCCTCAATCTGAAACAGGTCAGCACAGCATATGTCACTTCCTATATGAGTTGACCATTCTAAGGATATTCATATCAAGCATATATGACAGATTATAGAGCCAAGAGCAGAACAAACAGTGGGGAAACAGCTTTTGACTCACAGGGATTACTTGCATTTGCTGACCTCATTAATTAAAATTGTGTCCATGTTTAATGTCAGCCACCACCACCGGGGCTGTCAAACACAATAAGCATCGATTCTGAATCCAGAAATCCACTTTTTCCTTTACTGCAGTATAAATGATTAATTAAAAATATACTGAAAGTTTCTGCAATAGTAAAAGGTTATCAATCTGCCTTATAACTTCCTGGTTTTTATTCACTGTATATGGTTTTTGAAATTAAACCTGACACTTAATGGGAATCTTTTTTTCTCGATTTAGCCTTAAGGAAGTAAAAGAAAGCCTGCTAAGGAACGCTGTGTTATTAATCATGAATAAAATTACTACACAACTAGGCTGTGGGCAGAGCTATAATGGAGAATTGTCACGATTTTAAATGTAAGTTAGTAAACGGATTAATTTAGATACTAAATTGAAGGGCAAAGCTGATGGCTGCAGATGTGTACGTCTGCCCGGCGTGCAGATAAAGCAGAAATTTCTCAGCAGCTGGGAGAGAACTGTAAGAGCTGAGGTCTGTTCAGTCAAGCTTCCTAAAAAGAAAGAAAGGGAGGATGGAAAACTCACCTGGAAGACCACATGGTGTAACATATGAATAAACTAAGCCAGACAATCTGTGAGGATACTGACACAGGAGACAGCTGGTGGTTGGATCAACCTTATCAAGTCAGGTGTTACGCCTGGGGACATGCTAGGAGGCAGCGCGCACAAACGAATGTTCGTTCACTGACTGACACAGCATACAATTTTAAAGCAAAAAGGGGAAATAAGAAAACACAGAGTCTTAAAAATGCAGTATTTCTCACAATATCTCTCCCAGCTTTTAAATAAAAGAAATAAAAGGAAAAAGTTGCTCCTTTAAATAGATTTTATTGGCGTCTCATCAGAATGAACATGGAGTCCCCTCTCTTTGCAGGATGGCCAGTCTGAAGCTACATCATCTCTTTTTTTTTAATTGCCGAGCTCGTGACACACACCTCTGGAATCGTCACACATGATCAGTGCTTTTAGGCAAAGCTTTAAGACCGAGCTGAATTGAATTACATCGCCAATTCACACTTTGATAGCGTCTATTAACTTTGCAGACGGTCCTGATGGTAAGCCTATCATATGGTGACTGCTGTGTAACGGGATTGCAGATTGTAGCACTACAAAGTGTGCAGCGAGCAAAGCGTGGCAGAAAGTAGCAGGCCTCCAAACCACCGCTGCTGCAATGAGGCTGATGGTAGTCGGGCGCTGAAATGCTGCAAGAGTAACAAAGAGCTGCAGCACCCCCAACAGAGGGTAGAGACACACCGACAGGCAGCGAGGTAATGGAAGCAAGTGTGTTCCTGGGCACTGAGCAGCCGTTTGGTTTGGTTTGTTCCTCTTTCTTAATGTTAGATATCGGTTTGTGTGTGTTGTATGTGTTTCTGTAAGTTATTTACAGAGTTGCTGACCCACAGATCTCCGGCTCGTGCCGGAGCACGTGTGTTAAGTGACCACATATACTGACCAAATACTGAGCAAACAAAAATAAGAAAGAAAAAAAAAAGACTCAGAGAAAGAAAAAGAAATGATGAAAAGGTGGAAGTGAAAGGATAAACTGCCAAAAAAGAAAAAGAGGAGAAACGACCATTGCCATAGCAACAGCAGTATTTCTGCCATCCAGCAATAACTGCTTGATGTCAGATGCCAGCTCTTGGTCTTAAAATGTATTAAAAGAGAAAGATATGCATAAAGTCTGTAAAATTGTGGCTTATAGTCTCTCCTAGAGAGTGACTTAGAGAGACTTTACAATATTAAATACAGTCTCTAAACACATCACACATGCACAAATGTTCAACAACGCAACGTACCATATAGCGGTGCATTTGTCAAGATGTTTACCCGCATCATAAACAGCTGGATGTTTCATGGACTGTTACTAATCACCAATCAACAGCTATTAGAGCTCTGTGAGCAAAAAGTTTGATGAACTGTGGAGCCGTGGTAATGAACGAAGAACTTAAAGTTCCTGTGGCCCACGTGGCTCAAAGAGACTTGTTCCGGCGAGTCATCAGTTCTCAGAGTTTGCCGCTGCCGGAGATGCTCAGCCGGCTCCTCTACGTGCACCCACAGCAAAGCAGCTAAGGTGGAGCTAACGTGCTATTGTGGGCTAACAGGCACCTTTCACAAACAGCTGCCAGTACTACTCAGCCTTCTATTAGGCGCAGCTATGGTATGAATTTGAAAATCCTCATAGGGGGTCATATGATTGTTGGGTTTTTCTCTGTACATATTATTGTACGATCTACTGTACAATATAAAGCGCCTTGAGGCGACTGTTGTTGTGATTTGGCACTATATAAATAAAATTGAACTGAACTGAATTTTCAGAAAAGCTGACCTTTGACCTTGACCTTGAGGTCGAGATCACTGCAATTCGTTGTGGTCCGAGATTTTTAGTAGATACACCTATGGCAACTATTTCAAAATCCCACGTCACCTTGTTCTCAAGTTATCACAATTACAAAGCTAAGTGTCCAGACTGCCCCCACGCACGCTGACAAATGAATAAAAGCCGTAAAGATGGTGAAACAATTTAGCTTTTATCACAACAATAAAATGTTTATTCTAAGCACTCCGGACAGTATATTAAGCCAACATAAGTCTACATAAAGGCCAAACAAGCAATAATAACAACAGTAATAAGAGTAATAATAATGCCACCATGAAAACTGCTAGAACTTTTCCGAAGCACTGTGATAATAGTAATAGTAATAATAATGGATTGGATTTATATAGCGCTTTTCAAGGCACCCAAAGCGCTTTACAATGCCACTATTCATTCAATCTCGCATTCACACACTGGTGGAGGCAAGCTACGGTTGTAGCCACAGCTGCCCTGGGGCAGACTGACAGAAGCGAGGCTGCCATATCGCGCCATCGGCCCCTCTGGCCAACACCAGTAGGCGGTAGGGTAAAGTGTCTTGCCCAAGGACACAACGACCAGGACAGAGAGCCCGGGGATCGAACCGGCCGAACACGGTCGCCCCATAGTCATACCTCCAAGCATGAACTGAACTGCAATGCCACCTGTCAAGCAAATTAAAAATCATTTAGGCTAAGTGTTGGTCCAAACATCTAATAAATGTAATAAATAAATCTGTTAATTTGACGGTGACTAATTTTAATCATTCCCATTAAAGCTTTAATTGAAGCAGTCTGAGGTGATCCCAACAATGAATCCATCAGTGCTTATAAATAGCCATAGTAATGGTTTCTGAAGCACTTCTGAAGCATTTGTAGAAGAAACAAGATCATTTAATAAGCTGTATGGAGATGTTTCAATATTTTCTGATATAATGAATAATTTGTATCACTGGATTTTGGGCTATTCAGCACCATGGGGTCCAAGTATTTAATTTTTCAGTATTAGCTTACACTTGATTGATTAATCATGAAAATAATTAATGGTTGAATCTTATTCCATTTCTTTAAAACAAATGGAAAAAATAAGTACATTTTGGGTTCATTGAGATGCGATTTGCGTTGAATCTGAAGTACAGCTCCCCCAAAAAAAAAAAAAAAAAAAAAAACCTCTATTAACTCGCTAAATATATTTTTTCACTGTGGAAAAAATTCAGTGTTTCACTTGTAACATGGAATTTGAAACTGAAAAAGTTCTACTCTGTAGTAGACGGGGCTCATTTCTTTCCCCTTTCCCCCTCAGTTCTGTCTAAAATAGCTTCCCCCTCACTGTGCATACAGTGGGTGCTGTGTTCAGGTTCACTCAACAGACCGGCTCGCCTCAGGACATCAGGAATAATTAGCAGAGATCAACCTGACATCAATCACCCTACTCTTACAAGCGTACAGGTCATCACCTTCTACATGACCTTACATGCTAAACAGACTGCTGTCACAACCTGTCGCAAGGTTCAATGAAGAGAGAGAGACAGTTAAGAGAGAAACTGACAGCGGTGTTAAAGTTCTGAATGCAAAGGAGATCCTGAAGCAAGTTGATCAAGAAAAAGAAATAATGTACTGACAGGTGAAATATTTATATAATGCACCTAAACTATTTTTTGGCCAAATACCAGTAGTACATAACTAAGTATTAAATTGTGGGACCAATGGTGCTGGGTTGTGCACCAAGTCACACACATCTCTACGTTTGGTCTCTAGAGGCTGGCAGACCAACCATGTCCGGTGGCTTGGCCCCAAAACATGGCTGCCTCTGCAATTAATT
Source organism: Neolamprologus multifasciatus (assembly GCF_963576455.1). Classification (NCBI taxonomy): domain Eukaryota; kingdom Metazoa; phylum Chordata; class Actinopteri; order Cichliformes; family Cichlidae; genus Neolamprologus; species Neolamprologus multifasciatus. The sequence continues at coordinate 34,114,290 of NC_140455.1, forward strand.
ACACCATTCAAGCGAGCAACCAGCCAATGGATCATCCCAACCCTCGTCCTTTGAGCTCAAGGACAGTCGGTCAAATTTCCCTTTCACACCAGGGGGTGTCATCCCCGCTGACACAGTCTGCTGGTATGTATGTGCGAATTGTATAAGCATTAATGCGTCCCAGGCAGCAGCAGAAATAATGGCCTGCCCTTAAAGGACAAGGAGTGGTATGTGTCTGGTCATCTTACTTTCAAATGAAAACTTCTTAAATTGTAAAAGTCTTTGAAAATAATCTAAGTAACGGCAAAAGCAAAGCATCCAACTGTGAGCACACAGTGATATTATTTACCTTTTTGTTTACAAGAGGGTTAAATTCCATCAGATGTTGGCAATTTATTTTTTTCCTTTTGTATTTTCATCTATATCCCATTCTTTGGAGCTGCAATGACCCAATTTCCCCACGGGGATCATTAAAGTTTCATCTTATCTTATCTTATCTGCCCCATCCTTCTCCCCTTCCCTATCACCTCTCAGCACCCCCTTCTCCTCCAATCCTTCACTTAATTATGTCCTGTGAATGAAGTTCATCTTTCATGCTGCCAGCAGCCGGCAGCGTGGCTCGCCCGTTCTGGGGTATCTAATCATGGTGCAGGGACTAAACTAAATTTAGACAGTCAGCATGTGATGCCTGGCAGGCCTTAATGGGGGCTGACATCTCAAGACACTCTGCTGATGTGCAAGATACACTTTTCCCGAGCCGGCCGCAACCACTGTTGACTAACACTGATGACTTGTGAACCAGTTTGTTAGAAAAGTTTTCAAGGGGTGAAGAAGTGTGCTGACGAAGGCTATTCAAGCCTAATGAAATCCTACATTTACATTTTAGGATCGTAGCTAATGCCCACTGTGTGTGTATGTGTGTGTGTACACATTAAAACAGTCTACATGTGCAAAGTTAAGCATCCGCAAAGTCATCCAAGGGACACTAATTTGCACACTTTGATTCAAACTGCAAGTAAACCAGCACCATGTATTAAGCCATTAGGTGATGAGAATGCAGATTAATGTAACAATTAAGATGTGATTGCAAACAATAATGATGGCAATAGCACAAATTAAAATTAAGTAAACTGGATAAAACACTGCTGCAAATTAAAGCCTGAATAACTACACAACAAGTATGTGTGCCCACTGTAACCATAGACTGTATATAAACGACGGTTGTAGGCACTATGATGTCACTATTTTGCATACTAATATTTTTGACCAAACTTGCAAATGACTTTTTGCTCGTTAGATTTTGAAGCCAGAAGCAAAATATTTGGATGCAAGGGTGTAGTGCTAGGTTATTAGCTAATGCTAGCTAGCTTGATGCATTGACATGATTTATGGATACATCTCACAGGATATTCGATATGTTATCATTAGTGCTAACATATTAATTAAATATACCCAAAGGCACCAGTACAACATAGAAGGGCTTAAACCTAATAATGCACATCTTAAAGCATAAATAAAATTTAAAGGGATATAAAATTAATTGAATTTATAGTTATTATAAGGAGGGATATTAGAGGGATATTTTTTGGCCACAGCATTAGGGCTGCACGATTTTGCATAAAATGAGAATCACGATTTTTTTTGCTTAGAATTGAGATCACGATTCTCTCACAATTTTCTTTTCCAGTATAAATATTTATTGCACTTATTAACTGCACATCAACTTCGTAACAGTTGAGACTGAACGTAAAAACAATAAATGTCTCACGTTTTGTGGTTGCCGCAAAATGTTGTTCTGCTTGAAATTCCGTCTCCACCGTTGCTCGACACTGCGTGTATAGAGCAGGCAGTGCAACAATAGAAAAATAGTTGCGGGACGGCACTGTGTAGCGTTTGTCTAGGGTGTTGATCATTTTCTTAAATCCCTCGTTTTGCACAGTGTTGATGGAGCCATATCTTTGGTCAGGTGATAAGTAATAGCCTCCGTAATTTCTTTGTGCCTGCGGGAGTTCGACGGGTATAGGGAAGCGCTGTATAAGGTTCCCGTTATTGATGTTTGGGTGGTTGACCGGGATGGATTTTCTCCTGTCACTTTCTCGTCATCCCTGACGTGCTCTCCGTTGTTTTTTCCCTGCTAATTTTAGCATCACACGGCACAGCTTCTGTATCACGTGGTATAAGACTCCGCCATTGTCATTTGTTGAGCAGGAAGAGTGAGCACTTGTTTTCATGCAGATTACGTCCCGGATCAAAATGCGGCACAATCGTCGCCTTTTTTTTTTTTTTTTTTTAAATCGTTGTCATTTGGAAATGAGATCGCACATAAGTATGAATTGAGATCGCGATTTTCTAACAATTAATCGTGCAGCCCTACACAGCATGTTTATTTTTGTTGTAAAATATATATGGACGTTTGTAGATATTGATTTGCTTTTGGAGCCAGGTTAGCTAAGCTGCTGCCTTTTTAGCTCCCTCAACCTGTTATTATTCAACAACTGTTTTGAAAATTACTTTCCTTATTTTCTTTCAAGCAGCTTCAAAATTCCAGTATCAGTTGGCCTGAAATTCAAATGTTTCCAAGAAAGATAATATGAATGCAGGATACAGTTTAATGTGAAACAGATCGAGAAAGCATTGATTTTGCACCAAGAGCAAAACAGTAAATCACCAAGGCACAAACAGTAGATGAGAAAAACAACAAGGAAATTACTTAAATGTGATCAGGTAAAGAAAAACCTGAAGAAAATGTTTGTCTCTAATAATACACCGTCTCAAATACACGTTGAAAGCTTTTCGGTTGCGGTAAATTAAGACCACAGTCGTCATTTGAAAATGGAAGGCACGGCATTTATCACTGTATCACAGGCACTGTATCACTTCTGCGCTGAAATACGTCTGACACAGCTTTTTGCATTTAGCATATTTAGTGTATTTAGACAGGCACATAACCAATTCTCCTCATAAGCCTTGCAGTTTGGGGTTTTGTTTTGTTTGTTTGGGTTTTTTCTTTCTCAAATTCACCACAGTGGCCTCGCTATGTTTTGTCAGCCACATTCAACAAACACATACACACAGCTTAAATACACAAAAACAACCCAAGGACATCAGGTGTACGTCTTTAATCTCAACGAGGGTCTAAAAGCAAAAGGGCTTTTAAAAGACATTCGACTTTTACAGTTCATCCTGCACCAATAATCCACACGAACTCAGCCGCTTTTAAAAGTCTCTGCTCTGACCAAAGGTAACCTCAGGTCAAACTAACGAGGAAGGAGACAAACATCTACAATTTTTGGTCATCGGTCTCAGGTTTACTGTTCAAAGGTCAATATGTGATTTTTTAGTATATACTATGTTGGTCTCTATAGGTTTTCCGTGTGATAAAACAACTGTATTGTGGGTGCTATTTTTACTACTTGTTTCTTAACAACTCACTGACTTGGATTTTGTCAAAGGTAACTGACAGACGTATATATGCTGAGACAAGCAGCTCTAAGCCTCTTTTCACAGTTCCACACTTAACTTTTTTTTGTCAAACAATGTTTATGGTCCAGTGTTTTGTTCTTCATGAAGGACTGACACACTATGTCAGAAGGACTATAAATACCTTGGAGTACTGGACTGGACTGGGCTAAAAACACCACAGCACTTTACAGGAAGGGCCAGAGTCGTCTCTATTTTTTGAGGCGACTGAGGTCCTTCAACATCTGCCAGAAAATGCTGAGGATTTTCTACGAGTCTGTTGTGGCCAGTGCGATCATCTATGCTGTTGCATGCTGGGGGAGCAGGCTGAGGGTCGCAGATGCCAACAGAGTCAATAAACTACTCCGTAAGGCCAGTAATGTTGTGGGGATGGAGCTGGACTCCCTCAAGGTGGTGTCATCCACTTAACACACTGGTTACTGCTACAACTACACGTTTCTTTTCCAGCTATTTATTAATGACTGACTTATATATATATATATATATATATATATATATATATATATATATATATATATATGTATATATTGTACTATTCTTAGTTAGCGTATTGTCTGTCTTGTTAATGTTTGTTTATAATGGAGCACTGTAACAAAAAAATAATTTCCCCCAGGGATCAATAAAGTATTCTGATTCTGATTCTGATATAACTGCAGACACCTCAGTAAAATGTGGGATTTTTCCCACCTTGCTGTGATTTAAACCATTACTATAACAACTGCAATAATTCCACAAATTCAGAAGCAATGTTCTCCAGCCAAAATCACAGATATTTCATCACATAACATGCTGCAAATTGCAGACTAGTCACTGGAGGGATTTCAGAACTCAGCATTCTGCACTCAGATAACTCGTTTGATGACTACTTCGATGTAACCTAATTACCTGAAACAAGGGAATCGATGCAACAAGCTAATGCGCACAAGTTGCCAAAAGTTAGTTACAAAGGACACAAAGTCAAATGCAAAGAGTTCACAAGGATTTCACGGCCACTGGGGTAAGCAGTGGTAGCAAACAACATCTCTTGGGTTGGATAAACAATAAAGGCCTGTCGTTTGGTTAGAACAAAGGCCTGTCATTGGCTTTTGTTGTTGGGGTATTTTTCCCCCCTTGTAATCTGCATGTCCAGATGGCTGGATGACTTTCTCCCTCGCAGCATTGTTAAAAGCACGACACAGCTGGCAGACAGAGTGGGAAGCAAAAGAGTGCAAGGAAATGAAAACGTGAAAGGCAACGCTAGAGAGACAAAGTAATAGCGAGACAAGTGAACTAAGTAACAGAACACATTGTAACACTGACAGACGGAGACTGGTGGGTGAATTTCTCTTACCCAGATCTGTGTTGGGTCCTGCCAACAACTGTTTGAACTTATCTAGGCGGGACGCTTCCCTCTCGGTCATGGCTGGAGTGCCAGATGTGTTCTGGTCAGCCATGCGAGCCACTAGAGGGATGACAGGAGGCCGATGGGGCAGAGACCGCTGTCTGTGGAGGGCTGCATGCTCACCTGCTGCATCTGGTGGAAGGAGGGAGATGAGAGAAATTAGGGCTGCATAAACACACAAACACACATCCAAAGGATTGAGACGATGCAGCTCTACATCATGCAGACAAGACGGAATATGTGATGAAGGTCTACGGCTTGCTGCTACATTAAAGAAAACATACATCCACATGTAAAAAGGGACAGATGGCTTTTATCTTCATCAAACTCCTAGAGAAAAATTTCAACTGCAAAAATTGTGTCTACTCAAAGATCACTTTTTGCAATTTAAAAATGCTCTGCCTCCAGAATGTGCAGGGCATTCGCTGCACTTTAATTTGAGCTGTGGTGAGTTGACACCGTGCCTGGCAGCAATAGGTAGCTGTACGGTGATAACAAGTTAAACAGCAGCCGAGATAACGTGAGGTTGCTGTGAACAGCAGACAAAGTTAAATTGAAGAGCGGCTTTTTCAAGCTAATTGAGTTGATATCAAATTACAGAACCATTTACTCGCACGCACTGCAGCCTGAGAACCTTCTGCCTGCTGCATCAATCGACTACATGTGAGAAAAGTCCATGCGGTCCAATCAGATGTCTACTGTGCGCTTCCTGTCCTGTCACCTCCATCTAAACTAAACTAAATATTTACAGCAACGATAACAAGGGTTGTCATGGCAACAGATTTTCATGCAGGATTAGTGTGGCCAAAAGACAAGGATAATAGTGTGACACCTCAATCTGTCATATCATCCATAACTTTCCTTTTTTCTTTTAGTAATTTCATGTTTTAATTGTAAAAACAGCAACGCAGCGCAGCGACTCTCTCAGGCCAAACTGTGAGCCCATCTGCGAGTGAAGTCAGTTTAACCGTGCAGCTAGCTTTAGCTCGAAGCACTCTGCAAGAGATGAGCAGAAAAGCCACGTGAAGAGGAGACAGAAAATATGTCATTAAACTAGAAATCAAGTCCTCGATGGTTCGTTCGTCTCCAGCTCTAATGTTTGTAACAGCAAAGCTGCATCGAGCTGCACTGGTCAGGGATTCAGTTCTAACAGAGCTGATTTACTGTGGGAAGTCAGTCTGTCAGTATGTGAGAGGAACAGCGGCAGTAACATGAAAGCAACATTAGCCTGGCCAGCAAGTCTAAACATTACAGTTATTGCCCATTGCAGACTTCAGGTTTATTTCACAGGGTTTTCCAAAAAATGTGAGCATTAACTGTTCAGAAATTACAGCCACTTTTATACATAGTGGCCATATTTTCTTAAAAGACTCAAAAAAATCCTAAAAATCCTAAGGTTTTTTTGAAAGTTTAGAACACATGGACATTGCCAAATGTTGCGTTTCCCCCCTTGAGCTGCTCTGCTAGGCTTTTACAGCAGCCACCTTCTGTTGCTGCTTTCAGTGCTGTCTCAACTGAAACGCATGCTCTATTGAGTTGAGATTAGGTCGCTAACTTTATCCCATTTCTTTGCCTTTAGAAACTCTTTGATTGCTTTTGCGGTATGCTTTGGGTCATTATCCATTTGAACTGTGAAGCGCTGTCTGATCTATCTGGCTGAAGCTGTCAGAGAGTATAGTCCTGTACACTACAATATTCATCTTGCTTATCCTATCAGCAGTCCCATTATCAATAAACACTGGTTTCCCGCTTCCAATGGCAGTCATGCATGCCTTCATCGTAACACTGCCTCAAAAGCCGCTTTTTTCCTTCTCTTCCCATCATTCTGGTGCAGGTTAATGTTTGTTTTATCTGGCTTTGAATAAGAGATGGTATCTTATTTATCTAGTCTGTCCTTCCTGTTCTTCTGTGTAACCTGGGGGTAAACTGTCTGTATTTCCATTAATGAAGGAACCTCTTAATTTGAGACTTTGACAATGATTCACCTACCTCTCTAGAGTGCTTTTGATTAAAGTTCTGCAATCTCTTCACTTCACTCCTTCGCATCAGTTTTGCTTGGACCTCACTCAAAGGTTCCAGTCAAAAGACACCAAATTCAAGTTCAACACTTTTTAGCTTTACTAATAACGGACTAACAAGGCCACAAATCTCACCTGGCCATGAAATTGCTTGTCAATCAGCTGCCCAATTAACTGTGAAAATGGGAGACTTTGTATAAAAATGGCTGTAACTCCTAAACTGGTAAACCGAAACTTCTGTTGAATTAAAGCTAAAGGTTCACCGTGGTGGTATACTGAGGCAAAATTACAAAACTTGTCTCGCTGTCTACATAGTCCAATCAGATGTACTGTGTGCTTCCTGTCCTGTCACCTTCATCTAAACCAAACAAAGGATTTTCAGTAATGATTACAAAGTCTGTCATGGCAACAGAGCTGTATACGGGATTAGCGTGAACAATAGATAAGGACAGTCATGCCCCTAATGTCGATCATACTACTAGTAAGAAAGAGCAACTTCTGGCATAAACTTCTACCACAATTCATGTGTGAGAATCACTTTATGCACATCATTTTAGAGCCCAAAGAGAGTACTTAGATATAACATTATTGTATTGTTTGTATGCAGGTGTTAACAAATGTAGTTACGGCTGGTGGCTTGTTCTGAAATGAGCTTCCAGTAAAGCGGCAGTTGTGGTTTTATAACCGTGAAGGCTCTATAATGGATAGACAAACACATTAATTCAGTATTGAGGGCCACATGTTCTACCAGATGTGCAGAAGAAACAACAGAAAGAGTCCCACAAAACCAAGCAGAGACAGCACGCAGACAAGTGTGTGAGATCAGGACCGCAATGTGAAGACGAACACTGCTCCTATCACACTGGGCAAGTTCATAAAAACATTTTTTTAAACGCCCTGTCGTCCACACTGCCAACATTTCCTAAAGCAAAACCAGAATCACACAAGCATTTGGCAGCAATTAAGAAAACTGGAATGCTGCCGATTTTAATATCCTTTTCACTTTTTACAAGAACAAATAAAAGGCTACAAATCTGTTCTCAAGTGCTTTATTTGCACTTAGAAAAATTAAAAAAGATTATTCAAGCTGGCAGCAGCTTCTCTCTAGTGGAGCCCTTTGTGTCATTTTAACAATAAGCCCTTTTTTATAGTTCATTTAATAACTTTCCTTTTAAAAGGCTGTTAAGAGCAAAGCTAAGTTGAGAAAGCTACATTTCGGGGTGCACTGATTGTGAAATTTTGCACCAACACCAGGGAAAGAAAGAAATCTTACACAGTTTTAAATTGCATTTACAAACATGCAGCCAGCATTCAACAACACCAGTATCCGTCCTTACTGAAGGAAAGCCAAAAATACATCTGTATAATGTTCAATCATCATGACTTCTGCTTTGTGCTGGCTAAACATGTAAAAGACAATATGATTTTTATCCATCCATCCATCTTCATCCGCTTTATCCGAGGCCGGGTCGCGGGGGCAGCAGCCTAAGCAAAGAGGCCCAGACCTCCCTCTCCCCAGCCACCTCCTCCAGCTTATCCGGGGGAACGCCAAGGCGTTCCCAGGCCAGCCGAGAGATATAATCTCTCCAGCGTGTCCTGGGTCTGCCCCGGGGCCTCCTCCCAGTGGGACATGCCCGGAACACCTCACCCAGGAGGCGCCCAGGAGGCATCCTTGTCAGATGCCCGAACCACCTCAGCTGGCTCCTTTCGATGTGGAGCAGCAGCGGCTCTACTCTGAGCCCCTCCCGGATGGCCGAACTTCTCACCCTATCTCTAAGGGAGAGGCCAGCCACCCTTCGGAGGAAGCTCATTTCTGCCTCTTGTGTCCGCGATCTCGTTCTTTCGGTCACTACCCACAGCTCGTGGCCATAGGGCCATATATGATTTTTAACTGAAAGAAATTAAATTAGACAAATCTTTATTAAAAATATTATGTAAGTATCAATAAAGGCTTAAAATTGATGACTATGTAAGCCACGGTAAGACATCAAATATTACATTTAAGGAAGGATTCAAAATAAATATGAGCAAGTGTACAAACGTTTATAAAGAGCACTTTTCCCAAAGATGACAGGCAGTTACAAAAGCAGAGTATGTGTTTTAGAAGACAAGCAGAACAGAAAAAAAGCCCAAAACAGAAGACAAAATAAGAGAAGACAAGAGAAGACTTGTATACCCCTGTCCCAACAGATGATGTAGCCGTACATGGAGGCCAGATAAGAGGAACTGCCTGAAGGCGAAGGTCTGTTCGTGTTATCTGTATCTAAACACAGCAACAGGCAGTGGAGCAGACAGCCAGGCAGACAGACAGATGACCTGCCAGGCAGGACAACAGTCGGCTACACGGCTCACCATGTACAGCTTCAGCATCTGCTACTGCTGCTGGTGCTGTGGTCTACAGACATACCCGGTTGCTATACAGCGCTACACAGTGTCGCGTCAGTGTTAAACATGAACACTGACGTGACCTGTGGAGCAGGCTTCGTACAGTGACGCATCTATAAAAGGGAGCCATGATGCAGAACAGTTGTTGTGTATTATGAGGTCATGGCAGGTCGCTCAGAGAAGCTGTGCAGGAGGTGGGAAGGTGTTTCTTTCAGCTCCCGTGTTCATATATAAGAGGAAAGGGACTTGAGGCGAAGGGGGGAGAAACACATGTTACTATGAAAAAAAATTGCTCTACACTGAAACATTTTTCCTTTTATCTTTGAATATTTTTATCTTACAGTGGAAAAACAGTGTTGACAGTCAGACCTCTGATTAAGTCTGACTCATTAAGTCTGCTTGTTTCCTCTATTGCCCTAAAATGTGTTAACAAACTTATTAATGAATAATGAGTTCTAATGTAAAACTAATCATCAGGTTTGCTGATTCGGAGACTTCAGTGTCAATATTATGTGTAGCTATCAGCTACATAAAATGCAGTCTTGAGATCCCTTCTCAGACACTTCCCCTATCAACCTCAGGTGACCTTGATAGGCCACACGATAGGGTGGGGCAAGTGGTTTCCCCCTTAACCCCCGGTGATCACAGGTAATGACCCACATCTGTTTTTGGGGGAGTTTTTGCACCCTGGCTCGCATGATGACTCACATGATCAACAGTGGGTCAACATTCACTTCGAAAGCGGACGACACTCACTACGGTTTTAATACCTGAAACTAAAACATTTTTGACAGATTTTTTAACCGTGTATCACATAAAATCCGTTGGAGGTCAGTAAACACAACCAGAATTCATACATAAGGCGCACCAGATTATAAGGGGCACTGTTGATTTTTCTGAAAATCAAAGGATTGATTTTAATTGTGCCTTATTTTCTGAAAAACATGGTAATAATGACGGCCTGCTTGCATGCTCTACCAAAAATAGTGCTTTGTTGTGTATCTGACGGACGAAAGCTAAACCAGTTCCACACCACTGAAGTTGCAGCATTTTTACAAACCAATTCTGGTTCATCTGTTTCATTCAACGATCCGCTTTCGCCCTTCTCTTTCTCCGTCGCCAGCATGCTTTTTCTGCCATGTGCATATGAAAACAAAGGCACTGCGCATGTGCGTTTTTTATATTCTATTGCAATATTTCATTTTCTTATCGTTGCCTAATATTATACTGGTATTATCGTGAACAGTATGATATGGCCCAGCCCTACTCACAAACTAACCCCAGAGCATGAGAGAAACTGAAGTTTTACACAAACTGAAAGCTGAGAATATTCATCAAGCACCTTTACTGCTCAGAGCAACACATTTCCAAAAATGCAACTCTTACTGTGAAGTCAAACAGACAGTATCTGGTTTGCATTGTGCTCTTCATAGTTTTACTACTGCTTAGCAAGCGGTTGGAGAGTGTTTGCAGACAAGTCAGCAACTCCCATGCAAATTACCGGCAACCGTGGCATCTGCTAGCAGCAATCACGTTTTTGGTACAGCATTGCTCTCTCTTTCTCTTTCTTACCAATTTCACCGACTGACAGCAAGCAAACCTGCGACAACTGGTCAGGGAATACTCATTTTTCCATAGCAACCAGCCTGGTGGTTGCCAACCAGGCACTAGGCCCGTGTGGCTGAGGTTTAATGTGATATTGCAGCTACTCTTTTTACCATTTGACAGTTAAAAAAATGCGTGTGTAGTGACTGAACAACATAGAAAAGAACTGTTCTCAATAATATGAAAAGAAGCAGTAATAGCTTAACTTTCCATCTCCTACTTATTCTTTTTGAATTAAATTTCAGCAATATAATTCAACTAATTTCAAGACTTTAAATTAGTGGAACTCAGGTGAATTACTGTTTTATTTATTTTCTTATTCCTGAAGTGATGTTAAATTCTACAATTTTTCACTGAATTAAATTTAAAGTAATTTTCATGCTGAGCACTACACAACACGTCTGCTCAAAGTACAACATTAGCAGTCTTAGCAGATGTTCTCACTGCAGAATGACAACATCTGCCAAGTCTCAAAGCAGCTGTGAGGCACAGTAAATAAACCCCACTAAAAATACTGGCGCCACAAACACTCCAACTTTCTGAGCTTATAAAAAGTGCATCATCACTAAAAACCTAACTATGTCGATCATTTTTAATTGTGTTTAATGGGTTTTTCGCAAAGCAACAAACCTATTTATCGCGTTGCATTAGAAGTTACAGCGGTGACATTTTCTAAGAGATGCCCTATTCACCTTTCATGTTTTGCCCTCCTCACAAACTCATTTACGGATTTAAGTGCATCTTTGCAGAAATGTCTCTTAGTGAGCACTTGGGCTTAAAAAAAGAAAAAACCACGCAGAACACTGAGTAATGGTGCTCACTAACCTTTAGGTGACCCAATTGGAGCTTCGCTGTGGGACTTCACTAGGCGGCCATCAGTGTAAGGGCTGCTCTGGGATCCAAATAATACCTCAGGGCTGGTCGCGTCTCCCTCTTCCACCCTGTCCTCCTCCTCCTCTTCTTCATTGTCCTCGTCGTCCTCTGCCACCTCCTCCTGTGTGTCGTCTTCTCTTCGATCCAGCTCTGATGTCTCATCCTGCCTCTGTTTCTCCTGTTGCTTGCTGTGATTCTCAATCACCTGTTCAGCAGAAAGAAAAACAAGGTGAAACCTTGGTAAGCTTAAGGCTGGTAACCTCCCCAGAACACATAAGGCGTACAACTCGCTTAGATGAGTAAACTAAAGTTTTTTTGCAGCGGCTACGTGCTTGAGAGAAATACAAACTGTGCAACTTTGCAAAATTTGCCCTCTTAAAGTTAAAATGCTTAATAACTCTATGAAGAAAAAAATCTTAAAATTTGTTAAAAGTTGTCCTTATCTCAGTTAATGAACACACTATTCTTTGTTAGTAAATCTCCAATATTTTAATTTCAGCAAATGCAGCAAAATCTGAAATAGTCTTTAAAAGACTCTTTGAGCGATCGTGGCTCAAAGAGTTGGCAGTTTGTCTTGTAACCGGAAGGTTGCCGGTTCGAGCCCTGGCTCAGACAGTCTCGGTTGCTGTGTCCTTCCTTGGGCAAGACGCTTCACCTGCCACCTACTGGTGATGGCCAGAGGGGCCGATGGCGCGATATGGCAGCCTAACTTCTGTCAGTCTGCCCCAGGGCAGCTGTGGCTACAACTGTAGCTGCCTCCACCAGTGTGTGAATGTGTGTGTGAATGAATAGTGGAATTGTATAGCGCTTTGAGGGCCCAGAAAAGCGCTATATAAATGCAATCCATTATTATCATCATCATTATTATTATTATTATTATTAAAAAAGCCATCAAATTGTCTGTGCTTAAGGCCACAACTTGTACCATTTCTTTCAAGGCAGGTGGCATAGTTTAGAGAGGAATCTATTTCAACAGGAAGTTTATTTTATGTCTGCAGCATGTATGTTGTATGTATGAATGTATGTCATTTTTAATGATAATTAATCATGTATTTCAAATGATATGTATGTTAAAACAATAGAAATGACGTGTTTGTGTTGTGAGCTTCCCTACCAACACCTCCAGCCTTCAAATATGAACCTATTTGCCCTTTAAAAGTTGCTACATATTATTTATGGACACAAATAAGAACATGTAAAATAGCAGAGATGAAAAACTGTGTTCAGGAATATGAATAAACGCCAGCAAATGAATACCCAGAACAAAAGAATCATTAATATTTCACAAAATACACTGAAGCTGTGTTGATTCGTGATGAGTGCTTCCTTCTACACAGACACAGGAAAATGTGCTACTGCAGTCAGTGGAAAGACATCAATCAGGCAAAACTGCTTTACAGTAGTTTACCTTATTGGCCGTTTCCATGACCACCTCGATGTTGAGGTTCTGCGCAGCCATGGCCAGCAGTTCGTCGTCGTCATCCCCGACATCCCAGGCGTCGCTCGTGATGCTCTCAAACTCCTGGAAGGTGGTCGCCTTCTTGGGCTTGCCTGGAGTGGCTGGAGGAGGCTTGTTGCCTGCTTTGATCAGACTGAAGGACAGAGAGAAAAACATCATGATGGGGAAAAAAAGAAGATAAAAGGGATGGGTGCAGAGGGTGAGAGAAGGAAAGAAAACAAGAGGAAAGAGAATGTGAGATGAATAATTAATTAAAAATGGGAATTAATAAATGAGCTACCATTTGTTGTTCACATATTGTAAAATATTTCAATTTTACACAAAAACACTCATCTTAGCTTTATTTTAGTAAAGCTAATCCCAGTACCAATCAAAAGGACAGCTTTTAGGTAAAATCAATAAGTAAATCAATATGAGCCATTCTTCAATTATTAATGACTGCTACCTTTTTATTTTACAAACCAAATAAACAGTTCTTCTTAGAGACAACATTTTGGCTGCTTTGACAGACACAACAGCTTAAAAGAGTGCTGCAGACAGCTGTGTGTCTGTCAATTCACTATGTAATTTTAACTTCAACCTTGATCCATGTTTAGACTGTCTTGTACGCACAGTATGATTTTACCGCTTTCTACTTTCTGTTTCCTGAGGTAGCTCGTGGTGTATTTTGAAGCATGTTTTGGATCAGTTTCACTTCCTTGACTGACTTCTTCATAATTGTATCCACAATCTGCAGCGATTTAGCGCAATCCCTTCGTCTCTTTCTATCCGTGTAACGCCTGCCTGTGCAACAGCATGCACACAGTCCCGAAGCGGAATAATTCCACCCCCATGCTGAACACTTTGCAAGGTGTTCTTTTCATCTAACGCTGCTCTTTATTTTACAGGTTTAAGGATTACTTCAGATCACCCTTGTGTGCAGACCCAGTTCATGAATCAACCCAGTGTGCGAATTACCACATGTACAAAAGCACACACACATGTGCACAGAGACACATTAACTGAAGTACATCATTAGCTTAAAAGTTTCTTTGAGTTACTTTATTGAGGCTGCAAGGATACAGTTTAATTTATCTCCATTTTCATCTATAACACAATTGTTTGCTATTTGCCTACAAAATCCTAACTGCACGCTGCTTGATCATGCGGCATGTCTGTCAAATGCTGATTGGCTGACAAGTGGGCTGGAACAGGGAAGTGAGCGACAGCGGTGTTTACCAGGAATGGGAAAAGCATAAAAATAACATGAAGGACCGACAGCAGCACAAGCAAGAAGTGTACAACAGACCGGTTGCACCACATTTTTGACACTGCCCTCATCTGACAACAGACGCTCTCTGCAGTCTGAAGATGCACACGGTCTGCCAAAGCACTACCACCCCCGAACTGTAATTTCCCTATTACAAAGACGGTTATTACCATAAGAAAGAACCAGGAGACGTGTACACGTTAGCCAACTTCCATCCTAACTCAAAAGAAAGGGAAAGTTTGAAAACACGCAAATTAATTTCAACCCTCTGTGGAAATCTACATGAGTAAACATTAATCAGAAGAAAGAAAAGGGTTATTACTGAAGAGGAGACTGTGTTCCCCTCTATTTGAGTCTGTGTATGAGAGAAATCCAGAGAGAAAAAGAACTCTACACTGTGTCCTGCTCAGAAGTGAGTTTACTAAAGTAAATAGCCAATGTGAGTGTAAGTGACAAACCTAAACCTCAAGTGAAATTATAAAATGAATGGACAGACACATTGCTGACTGCAAAACTCTTAAGCTGTTAAGTTTGTCAGAGGAGAGCTTTTAACTGTATTCTCATCAGCTCTGAAGTCATTACCTATGGTCTGGCATACTACACCAAACCAATTAAGTTAAAGATAAACCAGTAAATGACTGAAGTAGATGTGTTTCGCTTTGTTGGTATTCTATTAAAAAGAGAGAAAAGCTCTAGCCATTTCTTGTTTTCTACAAAGTTTTCTTTTTCTTAAAACAAACAAACAAAAACAGTGAGCTCACGCTAAAAAGAAAAATCTTTTTTTTTGCAAATTCACAGAAAATTATTGTTTTTGAAATAAAAATAGTCTGAGTTTTTGTGATTTTACTCATTTAATTCTTACAGTTGCAAGTCCACAGCCCATAGAGCTGTGCTGACAGGCGTTATTTGTTACACTAGCACTTCTTTGAATGCTACTCTGAAAGAAAGGGGCACAAGTTGTAAGTGTTTTTGAATAGTTTACAGGACACTAGTATTAACGGTCCAGTTCAGGCCACTTAAAATTAAGCTGTGCTGTACTGTATGCATCCCATGAAAGCTATCATTTTAAACAACATTATTGGTATCTGCCTAGACTTTCATAAATGCTGCACCTCTACTAATGTTAGAGACGCTGCTATACTATGCCACTATATGCTATGCTATTCTACAACACACTGGACATCTGTTCAGGCCCTTCAAGGCCCCACTTTTATTCTTTCATAATGTGAAACTTTCTTTTGTCCACACGGAACGATGTTTCTCAAATTACTTTAAAGTAATTATTGATATTAATCCAATACCAAAAAAATAAGAAGTCAATATTTCCGACACCAATATTGAGACTTTCAGCTTATAGACAGCCTACATTTTTTAATGAACACTAAATCATTGTGATTTTTATTTTCCACAATAATTAGCTAACATCAAAACAGACCTTTCAGCTTTTCATGTATTTTGAAGTTGGATTTTGTTTTAGACCTGGAATTTGAATGTGTCTTCCTTTAAAGGACTTTGGGTCAAATTCTGTTTAAAGATATATTTTTATAGTGCTTTTTAGTGCTGGTGCGATATGGAAAAAATATTTATCACGATATGAATTATTTTATATCACGATAACAATATATATCATGATATACCACCTGACCTGTGGTCATCTAGAAAGTACGCAGTCTGTAAACAGCAAGTGCCGAGGGTGCAGTCTTTGTTTTGAGTTACTGTAAAGTATGTCGCAAATCCGGGTGCACGTACAGCAGCACCAGCTTGCAAACCACGAGACGGAGTTTCTTTGCGAAAAATATCATTTTTTTTACTTTATTTTTTCTTGCATAAAGTTAAGAGCATGTATAGTGAGAAGACAACACTAATATATTTGCCACAGGCTATTTAACCCTTTAAGACCTACCATAGAACCAAGTCCGCCAGAGCTTATCTTGTAAGATGCAAGTTCAACTCCTCCGGTTTCACATGCAAAAAAAATTATTGCACTACCTTACGTGGCTCCAGTTCTACAGGGATTTAAAAATAGTTCGGTAAAACGGAGTGTGCCTGCTCCCACCGGTTGTAAAGGGTTACTTATATATTTTATGTAATAATTTCTAAAATTTGGGTTAGAAACGATAGAAGACAAATGTCATAATAGACCACATGATATATATCGTCATATCGCCCAGCACTAGTGCTTTTTGAGATATATTTTCCCCCATATCCAATAAAAAAAAATATTTTTCAAAACAGTTCAGTGGGATACATACTGAACCTTGAGGACAGAAACAAGGTATCTCAGCAGTATTGATCCAATACCAATACCAGCTTTGGTACCAATACTACTTATATTAGAATCAACCGTTTCATCACTATTGATTATACTCTATTGCAGACATGGACACGGAGAGCTGCTATGCTCCAACCACACATGAGCATGTATATTTGGAGCACTGTAATGACAACTCTCCGCGGAAAATCACAATTAACAGAGAGGCACGCAGACGTGCACACAGACCCTTGTGCCCACCATCTACTGATGAAATTTACATCACTTGGAGCCTTAGTGGACATGCAGACACAGAAAGTATAATCAAGGCTTAGAATTGCTCAACTTTGTTCAACTTGTTTACCCAGTCACAAAATGACTGGATTTTCCTGTAGAGTCACTGCCTCTGTGATCATTCCAGTTCTGCAGTTTCAAAGTGCAAAACAGAAGATTACCAGAATTATAACTGAAAGACTCAACAAATGACATTACACACATTGAAGTAACTGTAAGTAATAATAGGCTCAACCCAGCCCATGATGTCACAAATGGTCGTCAGTTGTGTACTGGAAAAACATATACGTCCACATTCTTCACTGGGATGTGGCAAAAAATACAGCAACCGTTCAGCCACACCTGAGCGTTTTGTGCCGTACAAACTGAGGTAGAAGAAAACTATCTCAGCACCAATACATTGGATAAAACAGGCTTACCTTTAAATAAGCTGAAATTAGCCGCCTTTTTAAGTGTACATAAATTATTTTCCCCACAAAAAACATTGCTGCTCACAGGATTGCGTTTTCACAAGGTCTGATAAACTGAAGGTGCAATAATGAACATTTCAAATTGGTCAAATTGCTCAAGTAGCCTACTTATAGCATTTGAGCCATTTATCAGTTTTCTCACAAGCATGCTCACAAAAACTGATAAAAAACAAACAAAATAATCTGCTTATGACATAAAGCAGAAAGTGCTGGTTACTGTGGGAGAAGGCAATGATGGTCCGTGGTGTTTGCAGGGGGGCATTAACCAAAACAAAGAAGTAAACTAGAGAAATAAATTAATCCCCACAGTAATTTTGTGTTATCACACAAACAGAGCCACACCTCCATGTAATCCTTCAGGAAGGTGCCAGACAACCAGATTTGATGTGAATGTAACCTAACAGCAGGGTTCACCCCGTCTGCCGTGTGTATCGTCCACCAAACAGACACACTGACTGACAGCTGGAGTATAGACAGAGTGAACAGAGCAGAGACAGCAAAGGCAGAATCTTTTTTCTCTTTTTATGTCAAATTAATTTTGTGCTGGCAAAATGTTTAAAAGTAGTGTGAAAAAGAGCTGAAAGACATATAGGTATTTTTTCATGATTTCATGAAGTAAACCCCCCCCCAAAGTGGTAAGCATCAATAAAACACTGGTTTCAGCATCTGATACAGATGGAACAACTGAGACAGATCATTGATTTTAAACCTTCAGCATAAGGCAAATGATTTCTGCTAGTGACAACAACACAACTCAAGCAAAAAAAAAAACAAGTATACAGTTACATCCCATTCAAAGAGAATGACCTAATATAAATGGATAATAACTTTTTTCCAAAACCAACCATTATTAACACAAAACAATAATAATTTCCCATGGTAGGGACAGTTTTTTTTCTCCACTCAACAGTTTCACTTTTTTTAATCTGAAGCAAAGTACCGGGTCGACATCAATTGGGCTTTGAAGTCTAGTTTATCACATGACACAAAAACTGACATTGGGCCAGAGAACTCCACCAAGATCACATGGTATTTATTTTTACAACAAGGAAGTCAGTTTAACTTACTTTGCATGAAGGAGCGGGTCGAAGGGTGGATGCTGTGCACCGTACACATGCTGAATGCTGAGGAAGTGAAAAAGATAGAATGGAAATGAATGAACTAATCGATCACTGGCTGGCAAGCTAGCATGTTAGCTTTAAGCTATTTAAAACAATACCAGTTTAAACTGCAGGAGTGAGACTCCATGTGACCCCAAGCGCAATAATTTGCCGTGAGACCTTGACTACTCGTGTTGTGAAATAGTTACTGTGTCATTAGTTACAACTCTGCGACGGAGTACTGATGAACTATTAGCCACTGTTAGCAGCCTAGCTCTTAGCCTAGCTAACAGTTGCAAGGGGTAAAATGCGTCTACGAGACGTTTTTACCACAGACGTTAGCCAGTGACAAGAATGGGAACTTTGACCAACCGCAAAGCCCCACCAATCAAAGTGAAAGTTGGCGTTTGAAGAGCAGCAGCGCAGCGTCAGCTGAGTGAAGCTAGCTACGCTAAGCTAACAAGCAGGAGGGAACACGTCACTCACCTGCCAGGAACCTTCGCTGCATTCCTTTTCCAGAACTGTTTTTTGTTTCCGTCGCTCGACATCTTCCCGCAGCGGTCCACTCAGTCCTAAACTCAAACACCCCGACGCTGTCGCTATCTCAAAAATGTTAAATGTCTGTTTATTTACACCAGCTCTCCTCCTCCAAAACTCAGAAAGCTGCCATGTTGATACTGCCTAATCGGCAAGTAAACGCGACTGTGATTGGCTGGGGTGACACTTCCTCACTGTAAGCCAATCACAAGTGAGATCTGGTTGTCGGTAGGAGCATTTTTTTAATTGGACGCTGACGTCATGCTCCACGGCCTTTGCTGTGTTGACAGAAACTCAGACTGTGAATCAAAGAGACCCTCCAGCATCAGGACCAGAGGGCAGGCATACAGCATCACCAACGAAAATACATGGACAGGATCATAGGACGGTTTTTTGGATATTTAGAAATGTTCATATAATATGTATACATTGTTTTTCAGGCAGAATCTTTAAATAGATCGGTTCTCATACAATTTTTGTAATATAAATCTGTAGTTTGTGTGATGCTATATATTGAATGTTGGTTCTCACTATGTATAAAATAAAGTCAGGTTTATTTTAGGCTTTTCAAACTTATTTTATGAACTTGGTGAACTGACAGGTGATTCTATTAATACAGGTTTTATGTGCTTGGGAATTTGGAAATTAAACTTGAATGATGCTTTTTTGATGCTATAATAAACTGTCCTGGAAGCCACATATCAACTAAACGTTTAATAAACTGGCTGTATAAAGTAATAGTTAATATTACAGTATTACAGCAAATGGATTATCATTGTGGAGTAGCTATGTGAATATGAGGATGACTTGACTCGGTAAACAACACGTTTGGCCTTTCTGTTCTGCTAAGTTCTAGCTCCACTCATCAGAAAAATAACCCACTATTATTGTTATGTGTACATATCTACAGCTAGTGCCAATGAAGGCAACCTGCATAAAGTTTAGTTTGTATTTGCTGTTTGTTTCTATCTATCTATCTATCTAGTGGTGAGACTTGCTTCTAGAGTGTGTTTTGTTAAAAGGCAAATGCTTTAAGTCAGAGTCAGTGTGCTCATATGTAAATGTTCTTTTGTTTTTTATTTTCACAATTCTGAGTAAAAAGTCAGAATTCTAACATTAATCAATTTTTCTCCGAAATTAGACTTTTTTTCTCGGAAGTCAGACCTTTTTATTCTCAGAATTCAGACCTGTTTTTATTTTTCCAGTGGCCCTGATCTTCCGTACACACGCTTACCCTTGTAGATACTTTGTTTGGAAATTGGTAGCCTTAAAGGTAAGAGGTCTCACTCTGCCCTGATTTTCCTTTTATTTTATTTACATTGTGAGTCTTAATCAGTGGTGGATCATTAAAATTTTACATGGGGGCAAAGGAGGGGCATGAGGTCTAGGCAGGGTGGCACATACCTCTTTAGAGAAGAATGTGAAAATCCCCTACATGTGAATGGAGTCAACAAAGTTTTCCCAAAAAGGCTCTAAATTTATTTTTTTCATATTATGGTCATATTTTTGTATTTCTATTATCTTCCTTTTATTCTCTATGTTACTTGTTAAGCACCTTGGTATACCCTTGGTTTTAAGTGTGCTTTATAAATAAAGTTTATTATTATTATTAGACCAGGTTGATTGTTATTACTGAGTGAGTCATCTTTATCATACACGATCTTCATCCTAAGTTCCCCCCTCCCTTTCCCTGACGGCTCGGGCCGACCGGCGTAACCACTGCAAACAGCGCGGACACTTGGCACGCGCGGGCGATAATAAAGTTGCAATGAGGAGCATCCAGCGGCGTAACGAGTGACACCTAGGATCGGTAATATGGAGAAACAAGTCACGTTACTGTCATCGCAGCTCTTTCAGAAGCACTGGCAGGTAGAAGTAGTTCTCGGTCGCAGTGTTTTGGCGTGGAAACCGGTTGAGAAAAGTAGAAAACCATGCTCGGGGACTTGTGACTCAGGTAAGTGTGACATCAGTGTAGGTTTCATGGGGGAAACTAAAGAAATAGACACCGGCTAAACACATCAGTATTCATTTAACATGACAAAGTGGAAAACGTGAATGTGAATGGTATTTTAGAGTGCAGCATATTTGCCTATATGTTCATCCACTATTTGCCTTCAGGACATGAAACCATTGTTATATATGCAAAAAGAAAAAAACTGCAGCAGCTGTTTGGGCTCCTGATCAGAGCAGGCACATGTTGAGAAAGGACATGAAGCTGTGGTAGTTCAGCTCCGTTCACTGACAGGTGCAGGTCACACAGGTGTGGGGGGTTTATTGTTCTTGCTGTTTTTTTAAGTCGCAGGTCGTTAGCAGCCGGTGTTTCTAATGTGCAGCCTGCAGGGTTCACTGTTATGGGTTCACTGTTATTTGACATGCCCCCTCCAGGAAGTACTTCATTCATTTATTCAGTCATGAAATGGTCCGGTGAGTTCTTTGAAAACGTTCACAGTGTCAGCTCGTTTAGAAAACACATTAAGCTTGGTCAGTATAACCTGGCGAGTTTGAGCAGGCAAGAGGAAAAGAAGAAGTCAGGATTGAGATTGAGTTCTACCCTGACTATATCCACTTTACTGTAACTCCAGGCTGTCCAAACCAGAGGTCTGCTGCTTGTTTACAAGTTTAACCCAAGCATTTTTCTATTAAGTACTGCAGTTGTAAGCAGATCTACATAACCACATACTGCTGTTTCAGCTGTATGCATGCCATAAAAAGATGGCCTTCCTCCCACAGCAACCTCACCTAAAGCTTGCGTGAATACCTTGAAGAAGACTACAGTTTGGCATTTTAAACTCAAAGACCAAATTTATTTTTATGTACAAGCTGTTGGGGTTTTTAATAAGGAGCTTTATGGGAATCGACTCGCTGTCTTGGAGTCCAAGTGGCCACTAGTAGAACTGCAGGTTTTATCACTTTCAGGATGTGTTGCTGCTTGCAATACACACATGATATGAACAGTTCAGTAAATGAGAAAACTAAAAATCTTTGTTTTCAAAACTTTGAACTGGTTTCACCATTTAAAAAAAAACAAACAAAAAAAACATTTGCTGCGTACTTGACAATTTCACACACTTCCTGACAAATAGTTGTAGTTGCAGTGATGTTTTTTGCAACCTAGAAGCGTCTGTTTCTTTTCTAGCTTACGACTGTCCGTCCATACTTCCTTGCTTTTGCCTGGATGGCTTTCTCATTGCAATTGGTTTACATGTAACTTCAGTTTTGATTACCTAACATATTTATCTTTTATGGTTTTACACCCAGCTGGTGTACTGTGGTCGAGATTAATTCACTGGATTAATGGCATGTGCATTCACTTCTCGTTGCTGTGGTTATCAAGCAGGGCTCCCAATTTTATTTTACTTTTTCCGCCCTTTCCCATCGTCGCATCAGACAACTTCCACTTAATCCGGACACTCTGATAACCTCCAGAGGCTAATGTTTGTTCATCGAGATGAGCTCCCTGGTCTGCAATTACTGTACCACGATCGAGTAGAGTGATTACAGCTGGCTCCGCACACTTTAAATTTAAACCTGCCCATTGACCTTCCTCAAAGTGGTATCAAGCGCCCTATAATAACCTGCCATAAAGACTTCCATTTATTGAGTCTATGCTCAGTGTAACTACATCAAAATCCCTCTCCCACCCCCTAGTGATCTCTGTGACAAGAGCAGGTCAGCTTTATTGTGGAGTTGGGAAGCAAGCAAGGACACTTTGCCAGTGGGTTCAACATATAACACTTCTGTGGAGTGCGATTATCACAAGTACAGCCAGTACGGTGTGGTTAATCAGTGACTTTAATGAAGTAAAGGATGGCGGCTGGGATTTTCCCCCACGTAAACAAGTGCTCAGTTTCTGTGCTATCGCCAGTGACCTAACTGTCATAAACATTCCACACTTTTCCCTATCGCACTTGTGGTTGTCTTTCACAGTAGGCATATTCCAGATGAACTCAATCAGGTCACAGTAGCAGCATTTTTCTTCATCACCGTCAATTTAGCTTTTGTAACTCCTAACTGGAACAAAGCTAGGCATTTCTGGGAATCATCATAGTCAAAAATGATTCAGCATGACTCAAGTTTGACAGATCCTCCCCAGCTTGTATATTCCATCTCCGCCCATAGAAGCTTTTCCAGAAGATGAAGTTGACACCCGAAACTATAAATTGTGTTAACATGATAATAATGATGTTACCACTTGACCTTTTATGTGAATTTGTTTAAAACGGAGCTTCCAGATGTAAACTGCACACAGACACAGACGCACACAAGCAGACAAACAAAAGCCAGTCACTGAGATGGCCTCTGAGCCTTGGAGTAAATGCTCTGTCCACATAATGGTTGAGTCACTGCTCTGATGCAATTCAGATCAGAGTAAAGTCGTGAATAAATCATGGAATATGCTTTAGAGACTGCTTCCCCTTCCCTCCAAATCACTATGCTTAGCGAGCAATACTTCCTCAGGCCCTCTAAGCCTGAATGTCTCTCCCTGCCAGAGGGGGAGGTTTAGATTTTTGCTTTCCCATATGTCAGCGCTGCATAGACACCCGGCGTGCAGGGCTTCACTTTTATCAATATTGAAAGTATCGTAAATCGGCCTAAAACAAAGTTAAGAGACAAAGCAAACCTAGGCTGATTTTTGTCCATTAGTCAGACAGGACTACAACTCGGTCGCAAAGGGTTGTGAAAAGACAGAAATAGTGATATAGTGCCTTGTCATGCAATCAGCAGAGCCCTGCACTTTTCTAGACATTGCGCAACAAAGGTGCACATTAGGACGTAAGCCTGACATGTTCAGATCAGACAGTAAACTGTGTTTAACCTGCCAGTACAAAGTCCACGTAATGCAGGGATGCACAGAGGTGAGAAAAGCTCAGGTAATAGTCTGTCTTCCATAGTCACTGGTGTCTCCGACCTGCTCCTGATCTACATAGGCAGCTTCCTCAGCTCAGCTAACCAAATTATTATTTTTTTATCCCAGTAGTGAGGTGGAGGAGTGGATGTTGTGCGCTACTTGGGAGAAACATCTTAACATTGTGCAGAATGTGGATGAAATGGCTTATGACAAGGGTACCATGTTATCATTGAGATAATGTTTACCATCGTCACAATCTGTTGGTTCAGAACATTGACGAGCAAAGTCGGTGTGTGTATATCTGTTGGTATTTGGTCAAAAGTAGAAATTTTGTACTTTAGTTATTATAGTCCATCCTGTGGGTGACATAAATGGTGATTCAAAAGTGTCTGGATTTATAAATTAAGGCTTTCAAAGCCCAACCATGCTTTTTACCCTATCCAGGGAACATCCTGGATAGATCACCAACCTGCGGCAGGGCTAACACAGAGGCCATTCACAGGAACATTCACGGTTTTTAGAATTTACAAATGAACCTAACCCTGCTAATTCCACGTCTTTGGACTGTGGGAGGAAGCCGGAGTATCCGGGGAGAACCACTGCAGATATGAGGAGAACGTGAAAAACCTACACAGAAAAGACTCCAGGCTGGACTCAATTTCAATTTTACAATAATACATATGGAGAAAAACTCAACAATCATTTGACCCCCTATGAGCAAGCACGTTGGTGACAGTGGGAAGGAAAAACTCCCTTTTAACAGGAAGAAACCTCCGGCAGAACCAGGCTCAGGGAGGGGCGGTCATCAGCTGCAACCCTTTGGGGTGAGAGAAGGAAGACGAGATAAAAGACACGCTGTGATTAATAACAAGTATGATTCAATGCAGAGAGGTCTATATGGTGAATGAGAAAGATGACTGAAGAAGAAATACTCGATGCATCATGGGAATCCCCCAGCAGCCTACACCTATTGCTGCTAAGTAAGGGAGGATTCAGGGTCACCTGATCCAGCCCTAATTCTATGCTTTAACAAAAAGGAAAGTTTTAAGCCACATCTTAAAAGTGAGATAGTGTCTGTTTCCCGAATCCAAACTGGAAGCTGGTTCCACAGAAGAGGGGCCTGAAAACTGAAACTGACTCGTACCCAGGACCTTCTTACTGTGATGCAGCTGTGCCGTCTGGGGTGCCAAACTATAAACCTGTTCAAAATCTGGTACCAATCCATCTAATAAACAATTATGGATGGATTTACACCTGTTGGTTACACTAGATAACAAGGTGAGGCGGAGACTTTTAGGTGTCAATCTTTTTGTAATATGAATGTCCATAAGTATATCATTCCACCTGGCCAAAGTGGGGGGTGCGACCTGATTAGCAGTGCCGTACGCATGTCTCCAAAAGCAGCAACCGGAGCTGCAGCGAACATAAATATTGAAATCATAGACTGTGACTTTTTAGCACCACTCTTCTCCTGTTACATCTTCCACCTTGGTTGTCCTTTCCTCTCCATCTGTTTACCTAAGCGTTGGCTTAACAAACCCATTGTGCCTGGGAGAAATCCACATGTCTTGTTTGACAGCTCACTGCCATGTGTACCCAGGCAGATCTGCGCTTTGTAATCTAAAGCTGGTGCTCAATGCACAGCCCTGTCTGTATGCTGAGAGACGGCTGCAGAGGGAGGGAGGGGGAGAGATACAGAGAAATAAACACTGCCAGAAAGCGACAGCTGGAGATTGGGTAAACTGCGCAGGTTTACACTGCATCACTGACAGCAGCAATGCAGGATCTGTCATTACAGTGATTGCTCTGTTCACCTGAGCTTTGGGTCAACAGGAGGAAAAGCTAATCACGCAGTAAAGCTGCATGATGATGTGGCACTGATAGCACCTTTGTAATATCAGCAACAGTTTTGGTAACTTTCACACGCTCAGCTAAATCTTGTCTCATCTTTTGCAAACACATGTGACTAGGAAGACTTGTAGAAACAATACAAACAGGAGGGAACACCTAAGCATTTCCTTAAGCTTGCACGGGCTTGTCCTCTAACACGCTGTCAGTGCCACACCACAGTATAAATAAAGGGACTACATAGTGAACCAATGTGTAAAGGGAGGTGTGCCGAGAACAGCAGCAGAATATGAATATGACGACAGCTCATTGTTGTCAGAGGACTGAAAGGAGGCAAGGCCACGCGCCGTATTCTCGGAGATATCATAAACACAAGCGAAGTCTCCCGTGGACGTGCACGAACGCATAGGGTTTGCCAACTCAAGATCAAAATTCAGAGGAGCCGTGTCTAAATCTGTCGTGTATTTCACAACTCGGATTGAGGGGGGCTGAGGAGAAAATGTCCGGGGTGGCGTCGCTTCAACGCCCGAGTGAAAAACAGCTGGGGTGTGACAAGGATTTCAGACGTTGCGTTGACGGTGTAGGAGACCGGTGTGTTCAGCGGAATCCAGTCGAGCAGGATGCCATCTTGCTTTAGGGAAGCAGGATGAGCTGGATGGATCACGAGCCTCACACGTGCACCTGTAGAGACGCAGCTCCTTGCTGATCGAACTGGTTTTTATCAGTTCGATCTGAATTAAAGGTGCTGCTGCTGCTAAAGTAGCTGCAAGTCTCGGGAGAAAAAGGATTATGTCGCGCCACAGGAATGCCTATTAAAGCCCAGCAGCAGTGCTTCACACTAACATTTAATACACCTCACTGTATCGCATGTGTGTCAGGCTTATTACCAGAAGTGTCTGGCCTGCTGGATGGCTTTGCAAATTGTGGAAGTGAGAGATTAGGACTGGTTTGTGCATTTCACTGTATTTCACACTTTGTGTTGTTACACACTGATCAAATCTTAAGAGTTGTTGTCCAAACTTTAGCAGGGGTTTGAATTGTCACATTTGCAGCCATGTTACTAAGAGACCACACCAAATTAAGGCAGCACGACCTTATGCTGACCTTCTTTGATCAGGGATTATAGTATTTCTTTGCAATCAGGATAAATGAGACATAATATTGAGAAACTGCACTCACCTTACTTCAGACTGTCCTGGCTGTTTAGCATCTGTTTTATAAATGGTGGGTATATTAAATGTGGACTATAAAACACTGACTTTTGTGAGCTATAATACTTTTTTTTAGGGGATTTTAAAGTTTTCTAGGCAAAATATTTTCAGTTGTAGCCTACTCCGATAAACTAAAGCAGTGTTTAGCCCATGAATTAAAATGTAATTGGGTACCTAAGTAAGTAAACATTTTTTTTCATAGTTTGGAACATTTGGAGGAAATCCCGAACTATTATTTTTGCTCCTACATCAAGGTCGGTAATTTCGAATACAAGAGGAACATAGCAGTGAGACCAGTATATGGTGACTAGTGCAGTGGAAATACAGTGGGGCAAAAAAGTATTTAGTCAGCCACCGATTGTGCAAGTTCCCCCACTTAAAATGATGACAGAGGTCAGTAATTTGCACCAGAGGTACACTTCAACTGTGAGAGACAGAATGTGAAAAAAAAATCCATGAATTCACATGGTAGGATTTGTAAAGAATTTATTTGTAAATCAGGGTGGAAAATAAGTATTTGGTCACCTCAAACAAGGAAAATCCCTGGCTCTCACAGACCTGTAACGTCTTCTGTAAGAAGCTTTTCTGTCCCCCACTCGTTACCTGTATGAATGGCACCTGTTTGACCTCATCATCTGTATAAAAGACACCTGTCCACAGCCTCAACCAGTCAGACTCCAAACTCCTCCATGGCCAAGACCAAAGAGCTTTCGAAGGACACCAGGAAAAGAATTGTAGACCTGCACCAGACTGGGAAGAGTGAATCTACAATAGGCAAGCAGCTTGGTGTGAAAAAATCAACTGTGGGAGCAATCATCAGAAAATGGAAGACATACAAGACCACTGATAATCTCCCTCGATCTGGGGCTCCACGCAAGATCTCATCCCGTGGGGTCAAAATGATCATGAGAACGGTGAGCAAAGATCCCAGAACCACACGGGGGGACCTGGTGAATGACCTGCAGAGAGCTGGGACCAAAGTAACAAAGGTCACCATCAGTAACACACTACAACGGCAGGGAATCAAATCCCGCAGTGCCAGACGTGTTCCGCTGCTGAAGCCAGTGCATGTCCAGGCCCGTCTGAAGTTTGCCAGAGAGCACATGGATGATACAGCAGAGGATTGGGAGAATGTCATGTGGTCAGATGAAACCAAAGTAGAACTTTTTGGTATAAACTTTGTTTGGAGGAAGAAGAATACTGAGTTGCATCCCAAGAACACCATACCTACTGTGAAGCATGGGGGTGGAAACATCATGCTATGGGGCTGTTTTTCTGCCAAGGGGACAGGACGACTGATCCGTGTTAAGGACAGAATGAATGGGGCCAAGTATGGTGAGATTTTGAGCCAAAACCTCCTTCCATCAGTGAGAACTTTGAAGATGAAATGAGGCTGGGTCTTCCAACATGACAATGATCCAAAACACACCGCCCGGGCAACAAAGGAGTGGCTCCGTAAGAAGCATTTGAAAGTCCTGGAGTGGCCTAGCCAGTCTCCAGACCTCAACCCCATAGAAAATCTGTGGCGGGAGTTGAAAGTCCGTGTTGCTCGGCGACAGCCCCAAAACATCACTGCTCTTGAGAAGATCTGCATGGAGGAATGGGCCAAAATACCAGCTACTGTGTGTGCAAACCTGGTAAAGACCTATAGTAAACGTTTGACCTCTGTTATTGCCAACAAAGGTTATGTTACAAAGTATTGAGTTGTATTTTTGTTATTGACCAAATACTTATTTTCCACCCTGATTTACGAATAAATTCTTTACAAATCCTACCATGTGAATTCATGGATTTTTTTTTTTTCACATTCTGTCTCTCACAGTTGAAGTGTACCTCTGGTGCAAATTACTGACCTCTGTCATCATTTTAAGTGGGGGAACTTGCACAATCGGTGGCTGACTAAATACTTTTTTGCCCCACTGTATAAGCAGAGATGTCACAGAAGGGATTTCACATTAGCTGTGTAAACCACAGACAGCCGCAAGAAGTGATAAAACAGACAGAAATGGACTGAGAGTAAAGTCCAGGCTTTATTGCACTTCCCTTCAAAAGAGGAATTGCATGTTTGATTCAGGAGCATCAGAGTGACATAAATTTTGCAAGAATATCTGTCAACTTGCTTTGGCAAGTGAAATATGAATACAAGGACGTAAGATCACTGCTGTCAAAGGGGATCTGAATGGGTTTGGTTCATTGGTTTCCCACATTTGGACCAGCACATTTTGGCAATGGAGGCACAAAGGATGCAATAGTTGAGCCGTTGGAGGCAATCACTACCAGCACAGAGAGCTGCAGTCTGTCCAAGATGGCCCATATAAAGTTAGTGGCTCTTGTATACATAGGCTGTTGCTGTATTTATGTGTTACGATCAAAAATGGCTACCGGCAAAGGAAGGTTATTTAATTTAAGAAAAACAAAAAGGCCATTTTCAGCCACTAGCCTAAATTCATGTGGCTCCTTTTGCAACTCTGTTATTCTAGAGTCCAACCTGTTTATGAGTGTGATAATATTATCAGCTTATAACTATTTTCCCACTGTAAAGGCATTTACAACAGCCAATAAGTGGAAGTTAAATAAAGAAGAGATAAGAGAAACACTCTTTAACCATGTTAATCATTTGTTGTATAGTTTGTCAGGGAGCACTTTGTTTGGGATTGTGAGGGACCAAGCAGCCAAAGCAAAGAGGACACAGGCAAAAAAGTGTCTTCAAAAAGGGTTTTCTTTATTTTAACCCTCAAAAAGTCCAAAATTAACAAACTTCAAAAACATACTTAGCAGGCTCATAAAAGAGGTCAACTAAATATAACTCTACAAAAAAGAATTTCCAGAAACTTAAACAAAACAAAGTGAGACACAACTTAACTCACAAACTGACCTAAGGGTAGCTTTTATAATGATTTGGCCAAACCATTTGAACACAATAGGGGGGAAAACAAAAACACACTAATATTAACTAAGCACAGACTGTCGCTACCCGATCCGTACCGGAAACCCGATCGGTACCCCGCATGCGCAAATCTTACGTCACTTCCTCTCTTTGCCAACATTGCGACACTCAATATATTTGAATGATACGGTTAGCGCCCAGTTAGCTCCTAGCATTTCTCAACAGCTCTGCCTCCTTTTCGACTGCCCGGGACATTTAAACAATGGATAATCCCTATACAAACAAATTCATGCTTTTCTCCTCAACAGAGAGCGTTCCCCGATTGAACAACAGCGCCGTAAAATAAGAAGAATGGCGCCTAATTACAGACTTAATAATATTGACTTAGCAATGTGTCACGTGAAGATTCAGCAGCCAGATTGTGTTTACTGACAACTGACAGTGATAGCGGACATCATCATCACTATTCCAATCAATTCTCTCCACACAGACAAGCATAAACACACTCGACTGTCACTAAATCAAATTTAACACACGTTTGTAATGACGCTAATTCAGTTTACAATAGGGTTCATTCGCTCGGTCAGCAGGTGGCAGTATCCTCGTACACTGGGGAGTAAACTGCCATTAAACGAACAGAAGAAGAAGAAACCATCCGCACATGCGCGGTACGGATCGGGTAGACCCGATTTGTACGGTCGGACTTTGCACATGCGCAGTAAGGATCGGGGAGTCCCGATCCGTAACTATCTTTTTATTTTTCGTTTTTGTCTACATTGTACTGAAATGCTTCATTATTGCAAACATTTTAAGATATACTTATTATTCTTAACATTTTAACAGATACTCTGACCCATAACTATCGTAAAACGCTACGACCGGAAGTAGACACCTTTCGCGCATGCGGGGTACCGATTGGGTTTCCGGTACGGATCGGGTAGTGACACAGACTAGCCTAACTAAACCTCGGGACTCCCCGATCCTTACTGCGCATGTGCAAAGTCGGACCGTACAAATCGGGTCTACCCGATCCGTACCGCGCATGTGCGGATGTTTTCTTCTTCTTCTATTCGTTTAATGGCAGTGTACTCCCCAGTGTACGAGGATACTGCCACCTGCTGACCGAGCGAATGAACCCTATTGTAAACTGAATTGGCGTCATTACAAACGTGTGTTAAATTTGATTTAGTGATAGTCGAGTGTGTTTATGCTTGTCTGTGAGGAGAGGATTGACTGGAATAGTGATGATGATGTCCACTATCACTGTCAATTGTCAGTAAACACTTAATCTGGCTGATGAATCTTCACGTGACACATTGCTAAATCAATATTATTAAGTCTGTAATTAGGCGCCATTCTTCTTATTTTACGGCGCTGTTGTTCAATCGGGGAAGGCTCTCTGTTGAGGAGAAAAGCATGACTTTGTTTGTATACGGATTATCCATTGTTTAAATGTCCCGGGCAGTCGAAAAGGAGGCAGAGCTGTTGAGAAATGCTAGGAGCTAACTGGGCGCTAACTGTATCATTCAAATATATTGACTGTCGCAATGTTGGCAAAGAGAGGAAGTGACGTAAGATTTGCGCATGCGGGGTACCGATCGGGTTTCCGGTACGGATCGGGTAGTGACACACCCCTGCTCCTGGTAAGCCCATGGTTGGTCCTGCTGAGCAGGCATTTTGTTCCCAGAGTCCTCAGCCACGCCTTTTGCCAGGCAAAAGACAGGAAACAGCCACCGCCCAAACCCAGGTAACTCAAAGAAAGAGAAACATAATTAATATAATAAGAAAAACCACACAATGTTACTATGTGCGCGCCTCATAATACCAGTGTTAGGTTTAACCAAATGATTAATGAAGAAAACTGCAAAGCAAACTAATAAAGTAAAAAATGGACTAATTTACCCATGTGTGGCTGATGCCATCACAGGGACGCTAAAACACAGCAACCAGCTGATCATATCAGAGGTGGGCGGAGCTTAAATAAGTAAATAATTAATTATATATAGAGCAGATGTTAGCGACGTCTTTATTATTAGTATTGCGCTTAAAAATCCCGAGTGCAGCGCTCCAATTATCACACCCTCCAGCTTGTTATGGAGCTGTGTTAGCTAGCTCACGTGCTTCGTCACTGTTGAATGCTAGCAGCAAAAATAAAAGGTGTATAGTTCTCAGAGTAACACAGCAGTGGCTGCAAGCTTAAGGAAGTCTCTGTAACTGTTTGGTCAGAAAGCGTCTTTGACACCCGGCTCTACCCCTGGGCTTGGAGAACTTGTGACTTTTCCCAACAGGAAGTAGTCTTGTCTTGACCTTTGTGAGCAAAGAGATTCTCAAAGAGGAAGCCATCATAGCCTTGTCTATAAAGTGTGTAGGACTGAAACTTGCAGCGGTTTTCATTATGGATTAAAGTACCAAAATGTCTTAATTAAACATTTTACCTGTGAAATTCGATTGACTGGACATCAGTCTTAAATCAAAAATGCTATCCTTTATGACAAATCAAATCCTGACAATAAAGACAGCAGGACCATAGAATCTGACATTCATTGACTGATTTGTTGCAGCTCATTTTGGGGCCTTTTTTCCAGGCAAGATGGCCAAATGACTTGCATGAGTAGTTGTCATATTGTACTGTTCAGAATTCCAAAAAGAAAAAGCCAAAAGGCACAATTCTGCCTTAACTTTTTCAAAGTGTGCCAAAATGAACAATAGCTTTTCTTCAGAACTGTGCTCTTGAGTTAAATGGTTGAAAGTATTTACCAAAAGAATGAAGTTTAACTGACCTCCTAAACTCCATTAAATTTACAAAAGAGCCTTTTTGTTCCATTACCAAAGGAAATTAGTATTGCTAAGACCTGTGGCTCTCAATCCTCGTCAAGTGCTGCGGAAAATCTACCTTTCAAGGTACCTGAAGGGCCACTTCATTGACTTTGCACTTCATTGCCGTGTTCTTCTTCAAATATGACACACTTAAAGAAATGACTGCACTAATCCGTGCTCTCTTTGACAAACACGCTAACAAAATCCTGCACCTGGGCGATAGTCGTGGGTGGAAAAGACACTATTTTACCCACACTTGGGCCTATTTATATAGTAATCCATCTTACTATTAAGGAAGTGGAGAGTCTAATAAAATAAGTCACGGATTTAAGTGCATAAGTGCATTCACAGTATCAAATTTGTATACATGAAGTCACAAAGTTTGGGGTGTCGTACACATTACTACATAACGAAGGGGAAAGAGAGGGACTACCAAGCACTTTTCAGCTGGTAGAGAGACGGGAGCAGTCGAGTGAGGATGATCTACCAATTGCAAGGTCAGTCGATTGATCCTGTCCTACCGGTCCATACTATGTGCAAGATACTAAATCGCAGGTTGCTCCTGATCCATCTAGAAAAAAAACCAATGCATGTGTGTGTGACTTAGTGAGACTTGTAATAGGAAGTGTTTTGAGCACTCAGCTTGAGTAGAAAAAGCGCTGTGCAAATACCTGTCCATTTACCATACGTCATCAGCCAGTTCTTGCAACTACCTAGATTTTTCTAGGCATGGGAATTAAAACCATAGCTTATGAATGCAACAGTTACACAAGCAATGTTCGTGCTTGTGTAATTGTTGTCTTCACTGCAGAAGGGTGTGGACAGAAGCATGAGAAACCTGCCTTGTCCGATTTGAAAGTGTATTAAAAGAAGTGTCTGGATTAAGAGTTTCACTTCCTGGTGGGAAAAAAAGCCTAAATAATTGGAGCGAGCATGAGAGAGACTGTAGGGTGATGGTGTTGACCAAAGTGGTTTCCATTCGGGGAATCCGGACTGAGTCACATGAAAAATCTGTTTTTGTTTTTGAACTTTTTTTCAGAGTGAATAATCGCTCTTTGGGTAAACTGATCAAATCTGTTAGAAGTCTTATAACAGAGTTCCAAGTTCAAAAAATCCACATAACATTTAGTATACAATCCTGTCTGACAACTTCAGGGATGGTGTAAAAAGTCTTCAGACTGGTCTTGCCTTTTAATAGTGTTTTCTTTCACACCACAGGTGTTAATTCATCTCACGTGGGTTGAGTGGAAACTGGTGGCAGCCGAGGCCCTGAGGATATGACTGTTTCTGGCTCAGTAGAGAAAGGCACTAACGGTGCCTGAGCCGGGGATTACACGCACACTTGGGGCAAAGCAGCGCACTGCCATTGCCAGGGTTTGAGGTTCAGAGTTAGATGGCAGGGTTGGAGGACTGCTCATTATGTTTCTCCTGATCCACATTGCATGCGAGTGTGTCTTTGAACTTGGCCTTATTCCCATGCCAGTTAAGCTGCCTGCTCCCTTGTTGGGTAAAAGAAGCCTGAGCAAATACCTAAGAGCTTATTTACAGTTGGCTAGCAAAATGCACATAGTACAAAATTATGATCATGTCGATTTCTCGGTGGAAGGAAGACTAAACCAAGTTAAAACCAAATAGAAACAGACAGAGCTCCGTCAATAGATACATCAAGTTAAGTTTGTGTATTTGATCAGGTTCTAACAGCAGAAATTCGTTAGAACTCGTGCTTCTTTGTTCCTTATTGTTTTAGCATTCTTCCTCTTTTTCTAGATGAATCTGCTTTTCTACCAATCAGCATTCAACCTGTATACACTGTGTCACGATATACTGTCTAGCTTTTAGGAGTTCAATAGAAACTCGAACAGGTCAAGACCTTTAACATGTGATCAGGGACAAACAATTCTGCCACTGGGCAGGTTTTTTAAAAAATGGGCAAAAGGTCAAGGAAACTCCAAGAGTCTCTTAACGACCATCCAAGCGTGGCAAAAGTAACTGAAAGATGTCAGTAATTAGCTTCACAAATGGTCAAAGTGATTAAATAAAAGGCTGCAGGAACATTAATATTCCCTTTCAGAGTTCTTAGGTATCCGTGTAGCAATGAAAACAAACATCTGAATGCATGTGCAGGATTTCTAGTTATTGGGCAAAAAAAAAGACCCTTTTCCCTCCAGTTCCTGAAAAGCTGAGTTTTTGCAGATAGCAGACCTCTTCGGTTTGCTGTAGCACACTGAGCCCTGTGGTATGAATAGGCAGCACACACATGGCTGACTTACCAGTGCCAAGATTCTTTTCAAGCACAAAGAAAAGTATGTCAGAGCAGAGCAGAGAGGATCTGCCTTGTATGGCCGAGGGCTTAGCATGTAGCTTAGGGACCGCACTGAGCTAAAAAGTGGAGAATTTATGTGGGGGTATGTGCTCTGTGTGTGCGAAGCGATTATTGTGTCCTTGTGTATGCATATCTGAGATGTGTGTATGTGCCAGGGTTATTAGAGCAACGTTAGAATTCGGGAATGCTAGCCATTGTTTCCAGTTTCTTCCCCAACTAGGTTCACTGGGGTGTCGGTTTTGTTTGTTTCTTGTGTTAATTTGACCAAGTGGTTCAGAGGAACACCCTGACTGTTTTGTGTGGCAACGGCTGTGAATGCTCGTGTATATGTTGTATTTTTGTTTTGTATTTTAAATAAATTTGCAAGGATTTCAGCGAACCTTTTTTCTTTCCCTTTTCCCTCTCGTTCTGGGGTATTGTGTGTAGAATTTTTAGGGTGAAAATGAATTTGATCCAATGAATCTGGAATACGGTGGCAACATGACAAAATGTGGAACAAGTAAAACACTGAATATTTTACGGATGCACTGTGAAAAGATAGTGTCATGAGTTTGGTTGTTGGGGGGTTTTGGCGGGGGGTGCCTTTGGGGGAATTGATTTGCCTACTTCTTTGAAGATATCATACGTTTAATGTTTTGTTTTGGATTTTGGATTCAGGCCTGGGAGCTTAGGATGATACGTATGTAAATGTGTAAAATACAAGATAAGATTTTCTGATTATATTTCTCAGAGTTTTAGACACAATTCAGACACAAGATTGGTGCTGAGATATAAAACAAAGTGCAAATTCAGAATTTCACAATGAATTATCTGGAACCTGTTACAGCTGTTTATCTTTGCCTTATGTTATTGTCACTCTCATCATCACCAGTCACAGAGTGTGGCCGCTGAGGTACATGGTGCTTAAACCAATGCTCTGCTGGCTCAATAACTGCAGAGTCCCAAACCACCTCCGACATTCAGATCAGCACAAAAACTGCGCTGGGACCATCATGGTATAGCAGCTCCTAAAACTGTAGCGTGTCGGTGGTGTTGCGAAATCAGTTTCACCCCGGTTCTTTTATTCGTCGAAACTTCCAGAGACGGCACCGGAACTCAGTAGTCATTTCACAAAACCTTTATTCATCTTTATTCATCTTCATTTAAGCATGCACTTCTAGAAGGGAAGACGAGGCCGATGTCCCTCTGCAAAATCTTCACCCCTTTGTTAGTTACAGCCAGCTTTATAGAGGCGACCCCATCATAAACCCCCCCTACGGTGTGCTGCAAACTCTGCGTCTGTGTCTATGTGCACGAGCACATGAGTGCCTACATGTGCGCGTTCCCGCGTGTCTATGTGAGTGCTCGTGAGTGACTGTGTACGCTTACCTGTATGTATGTGTGTGCACGTGAGTGAGTGTGTGTGACAGTTAAAACACTGTGGGTGTAGGTGACTCCCTAGAGGTCATAAATAGGGCTGGGTATCGTCACTGATTTCTGGAATCGATTCAATTCCGATTCACAAGGTCCCGAATCGATTCGATCCACGATTCGATTTAATTCGATTCGATTCGATTCACTTCGATTTGAATCTGGGAAATTTTGACAGTCAGAAATATTATAATTCAGATCAGTACATTTACATATTTTTGTATCTATAAAAAGGAAGCTGACACACGCAAGACTTTATCAAAGGTGTGAGCATCACAGCAGATGCCTTTGTCAAAGTAGCTGAAGATAAAACACAGAAAAACATGAATGCGATTTTCCTGGCCTGGGATTTTATAAAAATATTCTGCAGTACATCAAAAACGAAAGAAAACCATTAATCAACACATGAAAATTACCTCTGAAGTTACAGCAGTAAGCGTTTTGCATTTTGCATAATTTTAAAAAAGTTTAAATTTGTTCAGTATTGAATGGCAGAAATTAGGTTTTCTTTTCGGAAGTATATAAAACGGGAAAAAAAACATCGGCCGACAGCGCTGTAAACAACGGTAGTCTTGTGTGTAACAAGCAACCGAATAATGCAGAAAACAGTACAGAGAGAGAGAGAGAGAGAGAGAGAGCTGTGGTCGAAGCAAAACAGTAAAAGTAAGAGTGAATACATGACAATGTTTATGTGAAGCGTAGTTTGGATCTTCTTTTGCTGCTGGTTCGGTCAATATTGTTTGGAGAGACATCAAACTAACAGCTTCAGAATCAGTGCATTAAGGGCGTGAACACAAAGCGCTGAACCGCCGACAGATCAGAATCAGCGAGCTGTCGGCTTTCAGCCCCGACCGTGAGAAAGGCGACATCTAACTGATTCTGATCCGCGGGCTGCGCTGTGTGTTTAAGTCTTTGTGCAGAATCCGTGTTCCTGCTCTCATTTACTGTCTTAGCTGTTTGGTGGTTGTTGAAATTTTGTGAGATTTCACCAGAGATTCTGGCATTTCGGGCAAAATAAATTTATATTAAAAAATCGATTCAGGATTTTAATGAATCGATTTTACGTTATCCAAGCCAGAATCGATTTTAATCGATAAATCGATTATAAAAACCCACCCCTAGTCATAAAACCCATCTCCCTTCCAGACCACAGTTATCCAGTTACAAATGTTGAGACCTTTCACAGTTCAACTGGGGGAGGGGTCTCCTACAATCTACTACTACTAAGTTCATGACTAGGGATGGGCACCGGTATCCGGTGCCATGATGGCACCGGTTCTGACATAAACGGTAGTAACCAGACCGAAAAGCAGCGCACATTTCGGTGCTTTATTTCGGTGCTTTTTTTCCTGAGCTGTGATACACTTTCTTCTTCCTTACATTTGTATTGGCGGTTGGCAAACAACTGAAAGGTGCATTACCGCCACCAACTGGTATGGAATGATACGCTTTAGATTCTAGCCAATCATTTTACGTTCCGAGGATAGTAGGCGGGTCCAGGTACGTACGTTCTTTTAGAGCAAAGCTACAGATTAAAAATGCCCAAGGCGAAGCGGTCAAAAGTCTTGCTGTACTTCTCAGCAAAATATGCAAACTCAGCAGTCTGCAACAAGTGCTTTAAGCTGATACTGTGATACTGTCAAAGGAGGTAACACCTCAAATCTGATGAAACACCTGGCGCCGCATAGCGTTCTTTTCTAAAGCCGAGAAATGCGCCGTATTTGATAGCTTGTTGCGAGACCTCACACCGTGCACATCTACTGCTTGTGGGTTGCCTGTTATCGGACCTGGAGGTAGCAACATCCCCCAAAAACCCGAAGAGGAGAGTCCTGGCCCCTAGCCCTGCCAGTGTAGCAGAAATGGTGAGGATGATGATGCAGCAGCAGCCGTTCTTCTCTGCGTGAGTAGCTTAATGTTGTTCGTGTGTAATTTACATTGAGTAGGCTAACCACGTTATTACATTAATGCATGTAAGGTGAACTAGCAAACACCATCATAGCTACATGTGGCTGTCTTCTTGTTTGATGGCAGATACTCCCTTCACCCTGGACAAAAAGGCTAAAATGACCGAAGAAAAAGTGGAAAACAGCTAAACATAAGAGGATTTTGGACAAAGTTTGTGTTTTTTCCATTGTTTAAGCACTGCTTCCAGCCAAGAGTGATACCATATATGCCCTATAGCTGCAGAAAAGGCTAACATTGTTATCTTTTTACAAAAAAACAGCTGAACATGAGACGTTTTTGGACCAATTTTGTGTTTTCCATTCTTTAAGCACCGGTTTGAGCACCGTTTAAGCACCGGCACCGTTTCAAAAGTACCGGTTTGGCACCGGTATCGGATAAAACCTAAACGATACCCATCCCTATTCATGACACAGTCAGGCCTTTATCACATTGAGGACAGTGTCAGTGTCTCTACAATAATTCTACATTCTGTGTTAACACATTTCTAAACTCTAAAATAAGCTAAACATTCCTACAGTGGCCAATTACTTTTGTCCATATAGTGTATGTAAAAACATCCAAATTTTCTAGCACGTTCTGATCTGAATATATTGTGTTGACATTTCTGCTTATGTGAACTGAAAACTTTGAATTGAAAATTGTAAATCTAGTGGTTGATTTGTATGATACATGGACAACCAAACGAATTTTGGCATACAGACCAGAGCTCCAGTTTAACAGTTTAAAAATGGAATATAAAACTTTTAGAAATTCATTATGTATTTTAATTCAATACCAACAATCAGTTTGGCAGGAGAACTAGGTGCTATTTTTCAAATAGTTTTTTTTTCCCTGAAATAAAGCCATTACCCACATGGCCATAACTCTTCTTCCTATTTGTCAAAGTGTGAATATCGATGGCCATAAAGTTATTCATGCCTGCATGGCGTATCATCTTTATTTGAAAAAGAAATGAAATCCTATTCCCTCAGACTCCCAGGGGAGAAATAATATGTCATGCTTCCCTCCCATCCATTTCACCATATCAGCTGAATAAATTTGTAGGAGAGACTGGGATGCCTGTATGTGACGCAGTTGAACAGGTCACTTAAAACTCAATGCAAGCAATATTGTCCTTCCATAGTACAAAAGTGCACAGCTGAATTTGTTCTGTTAGTAGCCATGCTTGGGATTTGAATATTTAAATAATGAAATGGTTCAAAGGGAAATTTGTCTCGTCAGGCCTGGAAATATTTAGGCATCAAATTCCCAGCACCGGGTTCCACCTTCTTAAAATGATTTTTAAGGATTATATTGCATTGTCTGTCACATAAGTGTTCATATTAGTAAGGATGTGAGGATGGATGAATGCATTACCGACAAATCCTTTAACACCACTTTTCAACGCAGGGTTCTTTAATGTCACTTAGGAGCCCTTCAAGTCAGCTGAGCTGCCCCGTCTTGTTACTGCCAGGAGGTACCAGGTCACACCGTGCTCAGAAAATTTTGTTAAACCTCATTCTCACGCTTATGGGACACATTAACAAAGGGATGTATTTCCTTCCCAAACACTCACAACCTCTCTTGGGACATGACAGTGTTATTCCCATTCATTTTTTGCTCCTTGTGAAATGAATTGTTGGATACAGTATCCAACAGTTTTGACATTTTAGAGGGAAATCTAAGCTTGCTGATTTATTTGTTTGTTTATTTTTGCAGTGGGAAATGAAAACAACTCACTGATGTACGATTACAAGTTATCAGGCTTACATCTGAAAACATTTCTGTACTTGAAATTATTGCAGTGCTTGGAAATAAAGAGAAAAATTAGCAAGTATACAGAGTGATTTATCCAGCATGCTTATTCACTCCCGTCTGTTTTAGTCTCCACCAGTTTATAGAGAGGATAAAAGATGACTCGGGTTATTGACTCAAGCACTTTGTTCATTTCCACAGTGGAATAAGACGAGTTGAATGGCAGTATTATCAGCTAATGCTGGCAATGGATAATGAACCTGCTTTGCAAGGTGTATCCATGATGTAGCTGGAGATTGAATGGAATGCTAATGTGGTTACCAAAAATTAGTCTTCTGACAAAATGTAACTCGAACCCAGGATGCACAACCTCAAGTCTTACTGCCTGAGGTAATTTAAATGAGTGAGTAATATAAAAGTGCATTTTTCATAAATGATGCAATTTGCTATAGATACCAAATGCGCTGATGTGTTTGTTTCTCCTCTAAATTTGAGTATTTAAACATGTGAATATACAGGACATTTACATCAAACAAACTAGAATTTCTTCGAGGAGACAGAAACGGTTACATTCTTTGTTTTTAATTTTTAAAAAAATTTTTTTTTTTTTTTGCCTGTCCCGTTTGGCTCTTTTGCCATCAGCATTATTGTCTAAAGGCGAAGAAAGATGCCCAACGGATTTACTTTACCAAATTGACCATCCCGGCCTTGCCGTAATGGTCCATTTGATTCACCTTTTATTGTTTATTTTATTTTCACTTGCTGAATACGGGACAGACTTGACTGGGGGAAAGAAAGGGGAGAAAGAAAGAGGGAAAGAAAAACAGCTGAGAAGAGGGATGGGGGAGAAGGGCAAAAAACCAAAACCAACAGAATAAGCAGACAAAAAAAAAAATACATCTTTGTTTTAATTTCTGATCATCAGAGGACAGACGTGGCCCCTGTGGCATTCTCGTTGCTTGGTGGGGTCCTGTTATGGATGTTCAAATAATAATAATAATGGATTGCATTTATATAGCGCTTTTCGGGACCCCTCAAAGCGCTTTACAGTACCACTATTCATTCACTCTCACATTCATACACTGGTGAAGGCAAGCTACAGTTGTAGCCACAGCTGCCCTGGGGCAGACTGACAAGCTGAGGCTGTTGTTGTTTTGTCCATCTTTGTTTTATTTTTTTTATATATAATGAGAAACAACATGAGGCTGCATGCTTGTTGACTTCTTGTCAGTGACAAGTTGCTGAACGATGAGGTCTTCGTTTGCGACTCACATGGGGACCACGGTTTGCAGGGTGGACTTCATGCTATGTTTCAGTGCAGACTGGGATTGGCCACCTGAGGCTTGGTGAGACAGCCTCAAGAAGCCAGTAAGGGAAATGCTGCTGTTTCCAGATATTCCCAGTTAGCCATTTGGATACATCCGGCTGTTTAGCTGCTAAATGCTCTAATTTCTTAACCAGCTACTAACTTCAGTTGCTTGGTGCTGGGCAGGGAGCATACAATAGGCTTATCAGGGCTTTCTGACAAAACACCTGCACGT
This sequence comes from Neolamprologus multifasciatus, assembly GCF_963576455.1. Lineage (NCBI taxonomy): Eukaryota > Metazoa > Chordata > Actinopteri > Cichliformes > Cichlidae > Neolamprologus > Neolamprologus multifasciatus. Next base: position 34,155,956 of record NC_140455.1, read on the forward strand.
TACATCGGCAAACGGGGCTGATAAGAGCAACAATAAAGGGAGTGGACAATAAAACTAAAATATCGATGTGCCACATTCTCAACGGTGTAGAGGGGAATTGCAGTTGAATGATTATTCGTTGTCAGCTTGGCTCAGAGTGACCCTTTCCACAGACCACTTAGTTTCAGGATCCATTGTCCATATGAAGAAAAACAAAAGATACTGATTACTGGAGATTTATAGATTACAGCATGCATCACGAATGCTTTTGTGTATGTTTTGTGTGCTTTGGTCATTGTGGAATGGAGTGAACTAAAAGAGCCATTTCATGTCATTTCAGTTCACAGCTATTCTGTTGAGGTGTGTGAAATTGTTGCTGTCCGCAAGACCGAAGACGACGACCAAGACGCTGCACAGACTGGGAAACATCAAAAAAAGACAAAACAGCTGTATCCCTTTGCATTCACAGGTATGACATTTACAGAAGCACTTCATTATCACTAGTTTTATAAACGTTATGCAAAGCCCAAAGTAAAAAAATGTAGCATTTTTGTTTCTATCCTATGTCTCAGTCTTATTAACCCTTTAAAGCCGGTCGGAGCGGGCACGCTCCATTTTGTGTAACTATTTTTAAATCCTGGTAGCTCTGCAACCACGTAAGCTAGCGCAATAATTTTTTTTTGCATATGAAACCGGAGGAGTTGTACTTACATCTTATGCCATCAGCTTGTCCTCGGTCACAGTTTCCTTCCACATATAGTTTTGCAAAAACTGCATAAAAAGCGCTTGCAGCAACAAAAACATAATATTCCAGAAACACGCTTTGTCGATCCGATCAGCTGTTCATAACACTTCCTACGTCCATCAGCGCAAACTATCGCATGTCCGCCATGACCTGCCCGAAACCGGAAGTGACGTCCTTTTGCGGAAATGTAGTTTTTACCATCGGGGCCTTATGAGCCTAAACTGGTGTTTTTAAAAGTTATGTTTGACTTTATGACTTTCTGTGTCGTTTCTAGGATGCTTAGGACTCAAATTGCACTGCTGGAAATAGTTTATTTTGATGCATATGCTGATTTTTGCAAATTTGCACTATAATATTTATTTTCGTTTTTCCTGCAGTATATAAAAATTGTGTATTTCAAAAATAAAACTATGAAGGCACTTAAAATAAATTTCCTGTGGTGGGAAACTATTTTGTGTAACTTTTTTGTATTTACAGTTTTGAGGGATAAGCCTCTTAAATTTCTCTAACTAGAAATATATGTTAAAAAAACAAAAACGATTTTAAATTTTTTTGTAGTTTATTGCACTTTTTTGCAATTTATGTAATTACTATGCACTTAATGCATACATATTATTAAAATCTGGGCTATAATGGTTGTATTGATGTATGCCACAGCATGTAAAAATATAATATAAGCTCTGGCGAACTTGGTTCTATGGTAGGTCTTAAAGGGTTAAAGTAAAAACTAAACTGATAAAGTAGCCACTTTAACCTCTGTTGCTTCTTCCAGCAACAGAACCTGAGGCCAGTCTCTATCAATGTCGCCTTGAATTTCCTATAGTATGTTAATGCCACATTACAGTTGCACTTTGGTTAAGTGTGCCAAGAGGCTGTGTTTAGTGCCACAAGTCGCAAGTGATGTGACACTGGGAATAAGCCTGTAGACAGCTCCATAGTCAGAAAGTAATGCATTAACAAGAGAGTCCCTCACAGCTTAGCAGACTAGGTCTAAGATGGCAGCATGCCAGCGACTTTGGGGCTAATGCTTGATTTGGAGCCATTAGATTATATCCAAACAAGATCGGATTTACATTATGTATCGCAGCCAAATGTTAAAAATTACCTCACTAATGTGAGCGTTTACTGGCAATGAAGTGCGTCGAGTCTGACACGACTGCATTTCCACAGTCTGTGGAAACTTGGCTTCAAAGACGCACCCCATCACTTACATCCTGATTATGTAACATATTAAAGGATAATTTTGCACCCACTCTGAGCGTCTCTTTGCATACCCCATGGTGAGTACGAGGTACGGTTAGCGATTTGGACAGCACAACTTTCCTGAAAAGTTAACTTTTCTATCTGATGAAGAAAATGCTTAGTGTGATAATTTCACTTTGAAATGCTTAGCGAGTGAATCTGCTGTCAAAGTGCTTAGTGAGTGAATTTTGGCTTCTTAATGTAAATATTTCAGTAATGTTCCTAGCAGGATATTATGGGACTCTGTCTCTACTTTTGTGTGTGTGTGTCTGATTATGAGCACAGCCCTGTTTCATTTAGGAAACTAATTTCTTCATGCTTTCATTTCTGACATAAGCGCATATCTGAATAATCTGTGTGTTAAGGATAAAGCCCAGGTTTATTCTCAGGGCAAGCCCCCACTGTGCCAAAGCCAGGTAATATGGTAAACGACAAAAGTAGGAATTGGCAAAAATGCCTAAATAAACTATAGGTCACAAGCGATCAGGGTATTTTATGATTATGACTTTAAGCAAGGCAAAACGATGTGAAAAGAAGACATTATCAGAGGATTTGTTTAGCACATTTGGAGGCATTTGTCTGATAAGATGCTCTATGGGAATGATAAAAGCATCTTTCGTCTCTGATTTTTGTTGATAAGTGGTCTCTGGAGTGTTCTGTTTTGTTTCTTTACAGTTTCCTATGTGCGAAGGACACAACAGCACCAGTGGCGGTGTAGTGAGGTCACCTTTCACTGTGACAACCAGGCACTCTGCGAGGAGTGGGTCCAAGTTACAAATGAGCAGCTATCACTACTCAGTATGTGTCTTCTGATGTTCTGTAAAAGATATGGGTTTGTCCTTTGTACTTGATGTACTGACCCGACGCACCATAAAAGTTGTATTTTAGCCAAGTGCACGCGGTCATTAAGGTCCACTCTTACAGGAGACGGTGTATTAGAAGATTGGCACGGTGGTTAGCACTGTTGCCTCACAGCAAGAAGGTCCTGAGTTCAGTTCCACCATCAGGGGTCTTTCTGCGTGGAGTTCTTCTCCCCATGTTTGAGTGGGTTCTCTCCGGGTACTCCGGCTTCCTCACATAGTCCAAAGACATGCAGTTAGTTATGATAGGTTAACTGGAAACTCTAAATTCCCTATAGGTGTGAGTGTGAATGGTTGTCTGTCTGTAAGTGTTAGCCTCTGACTAACGATTTTTGAATTTTAATTTAGAAATAGCGCTGCCACAAATGATTATTTTGATAGCCGACTAGTCACCGATTATTTTTGCGATTAGTCGACTAATCAGATCATCATCCATTGGACGTAAAACGTACAGCTTATTGCACCAGCAGCATCTGCTCTTATATAACTATCATTAGCTTACAGCTTTAAGTGTTTAAGGTATGTGCTAACTAAAAATAAAGACAAGATGAGAGTTTATTAAATTATAATGACATTTGCAGATTGTTTCAATGGAGTTTAATCTGCTTGATGTTTATTCAGCTGTATAAAAACTATAACTTTAATCTCAGCCAAACCGATTTAATCAGGAACAAATAAAATACTGAAAAAAGCCAAACAATAAGATTTTTAAGTTATCTAAGTGACTTGTATATCATGTTTAACCTGAGTAGCGAAAGACGGCGGTGGGTTTGAAAACGATTTGCCGGGAGTCCGGTGTTTTCACGGGCTCTAGTTAGCCTTGCCCCCGGTTAGCTATCGAGCTAGTGGGTAACAGACGTCTCCGAAAACGTTGGAGCGCTTTTGAAAATATGTGGTGTTTTGATAAACTGAGCAGATATTTGAGGTTTACACAGCTACATTCTCGGCTGAAAATATGTTAAACGTTTATTTTGTGACCCAGAAAGAATAATAAGAGTAATATTAAAACTAACTAGCTGCCGCCATTGTTGACAACTGCGCTGGGCCGCGCTATGAATTCTGGGACACAGCTTCTTCTTCTTCGGGGTTTAACGGCAGCTGGCATCCTTGTACATGCAGTGCTGCCATCTTCTGTTTCAGTCCGTTATTACACTCTTAAATCCTACTACTTATTCCTGCGTCTTTTGGGATCTTACAAAGCGTCAAACGACACGTCGACTATTAAATCAGTCGTCCACGATTTTAATAGTCGACGTAATCGTGACTAGTCGACTAATCGTGGCAGCCCTATTTAGAAATATTAAATAAAAAAAATAATAATAATAATTAGGATAGCTAATGGGCAGTCCTACAATAAAAGAGAATGGCATATACAGTATATAACTAAAAACGAACATAGCAGCACATTATCCATCAACATGTTTACAAAATAATTAGCTTGCTAAATGTAATGTTTTTTGTGTACTAACAGATTACATGGTGATACAAAGTTATTCGACTATTATTCAAGCATATTGAGTTTGCATTTTATTTTTCACCTGAGTGCAAAATGCTCTCTTATGCTCTGGGTTTAATAAGCATCACATGATTAGGCTGTACAGAATTTAGTGTTTAACTAACATGCTGAAATAAGAGTGGAAGGTGGGTTTAAGCCATTTAAAATGGTCCTCTTAGTCCCATTTCACTTGGCAGGATGAATCAATTAAAGGTAATTAACCACATTCATTTTGAAGAAGTCGCTGCATCTTCAATAGTATTAGTCACACACCTTTACATCGCCCATTTACAATCCATTTATGTAATCTAATGGAACTTTTGTCTTATTGCCAAACAATATGGCACTCTATATTTCTTTGTACTCATTTAACACTTGATCCAAATCCATTCATTTTCACTTTGAGCATCCCATGTATCTTAGTTTGTTGTCCTAAATGCACTCCTCCACAACAGCCATAAACAAGCCATTTAGTATTCTCCATCGCAGCTCTTTGTAGGTTTATCACCGAATGATGTAGTGCCTCGCACTCCTCCTACAGTCAGTAGACACACCATTTATTTCTTGAGCGGCGTGTTTTGGGGACAAGTCAGGTTGACTGAGCATTTTGAGAAAGGTCTCTGGTTAATGAAAACTTCATCAAGCTTTTGTCAGCTGGACGTTTGTTTCAAAAAAAAAAAAAGAAAGGTAAACTCTACACATTTTAAAAGATGATCTCATGCCCCTCCCTCTTTTTGCAGCCAATCGACCAAAGAGCCTTCTGGTATACATCAATCCATTCGGTGGAAAGCGTCGTGGGAAACGTATTTACGAGCAGAAGGTGGCCCCAATGTTTCGCCTTGCCGGCATTGCGACCACTGTGATTGGTGAGTCCCTATCAGTAGCATTCCTCAACATTTAAATAAAAAATGAGTCTTGATGGTTGCCATATAGATCTCCACTGCCACTGTGGCCTCTCGTGGGGACTGGAGAGGCTTGCAAGGATATGATTTGGCTTATAGTGTCATTAATCATGCCACCACCTTAATGGAAGCTGTGATAGTTGATAAGCTCGGGTATCCAAACACATCTATTATTCAATAAGTGTTTGTTACAGCTACACATAGTCTGGAGTATTGATGGTCCATCAGAGGGACCGCTATTCACCTTGGGCTTCCTACAGATGCTGTAGGTTACAGGATTGTGTGTGTGTTGCTATTATATGCCTGGTAAACAGAATTACTGTTGAAATATTGTTTTTGTTTCTATAGGCTCATTTTGCTGGCTAGTATACAGTAGCTGAATTAGGTTGAGGGGTTTTTTGGGGGGTTTTTTTTTTTTGGGGGGGGGGGGGGGCAGCACACTTATGCCTCTTCTAACCATTAATCTGCTCGATAGGTTCCAGTGAATGTTTCAAAAGTGAAGTACTTTCCTTGTCTTGTATTTCAAAATGCCTGTAATAGAGTGCTTGTTCTACCAGTCAAGCCACAAAGTGCCTAGTTATTTTGTCAGTATATTCCCTTTCATTGAATGCCTACTAATGCTTGCCATTTGATTTGTTTCCATAGTTACAGAGCATGCCAATCATGCTGAAGACCACTTGAAAACAGAAGCCAATCTAGATAGATATGACGGGTAGGTACTTAAGCTAGGTAGCTCTTGCTTTTAGGCTTTGAAAACTGGTTCTTCACCGTGACATGAACTTGACACTTCTTTGTTTGCTCGTACTTTAATAAAGCTACCGAGAAACTCGGCCATAGTTTGTATTAACCTCTGTTGTATTGCAGTCTGTGTTGTGACAGATTACGGATACAAAGTTCTTTGTGTTTCTCATATTTAACAACGTGAAAATATTCTGATCATCTTAATCACTAATCTGCTTTGTCAGGACATTTCTTAAATCTCATGCGTGGTCTCTCTATGTCACAAGTAATAAATGCTTACAAAGAAAATTTATTGGTTTATAATAATAAAAAAAAGTAAGTGCTCTAAAAAGCACTCCAATGTAAGATTAAGGGTTTGTAGCCATGTTAACTCTTTGAGATATAAAGCTTAAAAACACATCAGTCTGGTGGTTTATATTGGTAGCTGTTGATGCTGTTTCTTTTGTAGAATGGGGGTTGTTATGCTGCCAGCATATCTATTGTTGTTGGGAAAGTTCAGTTTAGTTTGGTGTTATGATAAGACTTGAAATTGTAGGGGAATGTTCAAAAGGTTTGGTGCTGTTTTATCATAGCGTGACAGGAAATGATAAAAATGAAAGGTTCCTTCCTTTCGTGTTTTCAATACTGGCCCGTTTCAAGTTTATTCTAGATAACTAAAATTAAACTGAAAACTAAATATAAGTGTGAAAAATCTCCTTTTTCTTTTTGCAAAGAAAAAGGAGATTGAGACATATCCATTAATTCAAAACTCGTTTGTGGTAATGATCCATAACTCAGTTTTAATGTTCAAAGCTTGGGTCATACACTGGTAGGTAGGGTCTAAAAACTCCAACAAGCCAATCTTAAAGGTTGCTTTTAAACAGTGAGGCAGGGAACAAAGGGGAGGATGGCTGTATATATGCTAGGTGGCTAATTAGCTGGTAGGAAATGTATCTGGCTGAAATATTCACAGGAAAATGGGAACAAAGAAAGGAGGTGGAACAAGCAACATTAAAAGCAGGTGATTAATTTCAAAATAAAAGTGATTAAATGGATGTATGTGGTCACAAGATGAACATTCATCATGTGGGCACCAACCTCTTGTCTGATCTAATTTCACAGTCATGAAAGTTGAGCTTTTTTGCAAGTGCAGTAACACATTTTCTGCAATTACTGACAAATAGGGCTGCCACAAACGATTATTTTGATAGTCGACTAGTCAGATCATGCATCCATTGGACGTAAAACGTACAGCTTATTGCACCAGCAGCATCTGCTCTTATATAACTATCACTAACTTACAGCTTGAAGTGTTTAAGGTATGTGCTAACTAAAAATAAAGACAAGATGAGTTTATTAAATTTTAATGACATTTGCAGATTGTTTCGATGGAGTTTAATCTGCTTGACGTTTATTCAGCTGTGTAAAAACTATAACTTTAATCTCAGCCAAACCGATTTAATCAGAAACCAATAAAATACTAAAAAAAGCCAAACAATATCATTTTTAAGTTATCTAAGTGACTTATATCATGTTTAACCTGAGTAGTGAAAGACAGAGGTGGGTTTGAAAACGATTTGCTGGGAGTCCGGTGTTCTCAATGGCTCTAGTTAGCCTTGCCCCCGGCTAGCTATCGAGCTAGTGGGTAACAGACGTCTCCGAAAATGTCGGAGCGCTTTTGAAAATATGTGGTGTCTTGATAAACTGAGCAGATATTTGAGGTTTATACAGTTACATTCTCGCCTGAAAATATGTTAAACGTTTATTTTGTGACCCAGAAAGAATAATAAGAGTAATATTAAAACTAACTAGCTGCTGCCATTGTTGGAAACTGAGCTGGGCTGCGCTATGAATTCTGGGACAGAGCTTGTTCTTCTTCAGGGTTTAACGGCAGCTGGCATCCTTGTACATGCAGTGCTGCCATCTTCTGTTTCAGTCCGTTATTACACTCTTAAATACTACTACTTATTCCTGCCTCTTTTGTAATCTTACAACGAGTCAAACGACGCGTCAACTATTAAATTAGTCGACAACAATTTCAATAGTCGACGTAATCGTGACTAGTCGACTAATCGTGGCAGCCCTACTGACAAGCCTCAACATCTGTGACCAATGGAAGTTTTTCTCTAAGAAAAACCTGCAATTTTATTAGCAGCACTATTAATTATGAAGGGGAAATGGAGCTGCAAATCATCTGGATACAAATTTGACCCGAAGGTAACTTGTAGATGGAGAATAATAAAGGACCCATGACTAATCCCTGGGACACTCTACAGGATTAAAGGAGCACATGCTGTGTATAAAACAATACTCGTGATCCAGAGTCTATGATGATGTTAATGTAAAATGAAGTGGTCAAAAGTCACAATGAAGCAATATCACTAGGAAGTTTTACTGAAATTTCAACATTTTCTATAGTTTTTTTTAAAAATATATTTTTCTGTTTCTATATCTAATCTTGACAATAAATGAAGGTTTTCAGCTCAAACTGTACATGAAGCTGCTCAGGTCTGTGATCCAAAGGTGGAATTCAATGGCAAAATACAGTTTATCATGGAATATAAAGGGTCTCCTACTTTCCAGGTGAGTTTCCTGTTGTTTCCAGCTCCTATTCATCAGCTATTCATTCTCCCAGAGCAGGGTTAGAGTCCATTATGGTTTTACTCTGCAGCTCATATGATTTATAGATGTATAGATGAGTTGGACTTGAGAAGCTGTTATGCCTGATAGCACAGTGTGATATTCTTATTTACTGGCCTTGCACAGTTGGGCCTCCTCTTCAGTGATGTTTTTGTCAGTTCTCCAGCTGTGTAGTTATTTTCCCTCTAGCATGTGTGTGTCATTTCAAGCACATGTACATGTAACACAAGTCATTACGTGACATCCAGTCGATCTTCCCGGATGACCAGGAATCTGTGTATTAGAAGAGTCATGACACAAACTCTTACTGAATTGTTGATTTCATTTTTCTACCAAGGGTGGTGTGTGTTGGTGGAGATGGGATGTTCAGTGAAGTCCTTCACGGGCTGGTTGCCAGGACGCAAAATGACCACGGTGTTGACCAGAACCAACCGGATGCTGAATTGGTGTCATGTTCTTTACGGATAGGAATCATTCCTGCAGGTGAGCTTTGGGAATCATGGCATTATGAAAAATGCGTGGGAAATCTGCTCTATATGTATTGTACAGACAGAGTGGCATCAGTCTCTTCAGTGTCTTGTTTTTTACAAAATAAATATTTGAAATGAAATTAGACTTTTCTAGTGAAGTTTATGTAATAAAAAAAAAGTTAAACTTTAATTTAAAAAAATGCAAATATTGACAGAAGACATTTTTACTAACTCATCACAAACTTATGCTCCATTGAAGTTTGAGCTACATTTTGATAAAATAATGTCGCCTTTATTATTTAGAAATGTATTAAAATCAGTGGAGCAGCGGTTAGCACTGTCACCTCACGGCAAGAAGGCTGGGATAGAATCCACTGACTGGGGCCTCTGATACGTGACTTCTTCCCACAGTCCAAAGACATGCATGTTGGGTCAACTGGTGATTCAAACTGGTTATAGGTAGCCAACTTTTTGTACGTTTTAGTACTAGCAACCTATTCAGGATGTGTCCTGCCTCTTCCCCACCATTGCTAAGATGGGCTCGATCCACTCTGTAACCCTGGATTGAATAAGATGTTTTTAAAAAGAACGGATGGATGTCACTTTCTAGTCTGTTTTTTCTGGGGGTTTTCTTCTGTTTTTTTTGTTTTTCTTTTCGATGGAAAAACTACAAAATCCCAGGTAAACACCAACTTCTGAAGTCAAGGTCTTCTTTTTAAAACCTGCAACTTTACAATCTTTGCAGCACAAACCTTTGTAGAACATAACAACCCGAGACATCGTGATTAGCCTACACAATTTTTATTTTTTGTTCTCAAATGAAAAATCCATGTTTTTTTTTTATGTTCTGTCTACACATGACACAATCCACAGTTGAATGAACTGAGGTCACACTTGTTTTTTCTCTGCTGTCAGAAATCAATTGTGACTCTTTCATAAGGTCCTGCAGTCTCAAATAACTGAGTTACAGCAAGTTGGATGATGGATGGTTATGATTTTTTTTTTTTTTTAATAAAATTGGACTGAAGTAGTCCTACAGTTGAAAGAAAAGTCTTAAATGCATTAAAATCGCACCAGAACATGATTTAGAGTCTAATTGCGATAACTTCACACTCTCTCATCCCAGGTTTCTGAGTTACAAGCAATGATCTCTATGGCAACAGGGTAGGGGCTCCCAACAGGGGCCTGCAGAGGGTCAATCGGTCCAAGTGCCATAAATGGAAACGTGCTGAGTGACATTTTGAAATCTTTAATTTTCATGAGGATAGAGATACAGTGCAAGACCAATATGAGGCTATCCTGTGCACAGCTTGATGTTAATGACATGGGTTTTTAAAAAACTGCTGGGCACACAGTAAGTGATTTTTAGGCCAGTTACAAGCACAATTTGGACTTTTGTCATTTTACACAAGCAGATAAATTAAAATTTTAGGTGTGTAATTTCCACTTTTTTCTAAAATTTCTGGTATATATTGAATGAATGTCTGTCACTGGCTGAGATAACACAATGGTGTTGGGGCCCATGGCTACCTGGTGAAAGTATTTGTTTACATGTTTGAACCATTACTGAGTGGGTAGTTGACCCGTGGGCAGGAATTGGTTGTAAAGTCATTTGTGGAATTATCACTGAACTTTCAATCAAATGTTCTTTTTTTAACACATCTGCTGGACAGTTGTTGTTTTTTTGTTTGTTTTTGTTTCATTTTTTATGAAGAAAACATGCATCATACTTTAAAAATCACACCCATTGCTACACATACATGTTTTGCATACTGAGTATCACCTTCCTACCCACTCATCCTGCACATTTTATTGCACTACTTTTCTATCAATGTTTCTTTTTTCTTTTCTTTTTTTGCTAGCAGATGGAACTCACAAGGTCATTCAATACAAAGTCAGAGCTATAAACTGCTTTTCCTCTGGTGTGGGTGAAACTCAGCTGTACTCTGTTTCCACGCCTGAATTAATTTATTAATGTGGTCATATGTAACACCCTATATGCACAGGAAAGGTAGTCTCCTAACACCAGTGAAGATGCTGTATAGATTGCAGCGTTGAGCCGTGGCTTTCTAATACTTCCTCTAGAGTCGAACGTTAGATTTTTGGGGAGTAAACAAAAAGTTATCATAAAATCCAATAAAAGGAACAGACTTGATTGCAGTGGTGCAGGGTGACTTATACAGAAAAGCAAAGAGAGATGATGAATATCCAAAAAGAATAATAGATCTTAAACCACTAAAATATAGCGTTTCATGATTTAGTTCAGCCTCTCTTTTATTCTTTTATTTATGCTGCACACTGCATGGAAACTTTGAGCTTTCTGCATGGCTTCCTGGTTGAAGAATTAAAAAAATATTATTACTATTATACTTAAAATATTTACCATTAGCTGACAAGGATGATTGAAGAAGAAATGTATTAAAACCATTCCTTTAGTAGCGATACCGCACACCTTAGTACACATAAAACTGTAAAGTACTGAACATAACCATTGTTATACTGCAGAAAAATGTTCCTCATGACTGTTATATGGATTTTATTATTGCTGCAGGTGTGTAAGGTTAAGTTCAGCGTAATGCTTTACATACTGTTTAATGGTAGTAATGCATTATATTCTATAAAAAGTGTTTGTAGTGGCTTCCTGTGAGGACCTCATATCTCTAATAAGAATCAGAATACTTTAATAATCCCCAAGGATGTTATGTGTAATAAGTTCAGAAAAACACAACTGCTGTTAAAGTATATTGAAATAAATAAATAACAAAACAGCTAAAGAAAAAAAGGCTTGAGCATTGGGTGACATGGTTAACTGTCAGTATCTACTGAACGATTAAAAATATTAATGAAAAATTTGTTAAACAGCTGGTTACACTTAACTGTTGTTCAGTCAGCTGATTTCAGAGTTACTAAATCTAAAAGTGTACTTGAAGCCTGCAGCTGGTCAACCTGCCTATTAATAAAAAAAGTTTTCTAAATCCTCTACATCAAACATGTCAGTGGTTAATGAGAGGAAACTTGTTTGTTACTGTAATAAATGCATAGATCATAACTGATCTCAGCCCGGGGGGACCAGAGACGAGCAGTTTGTCTTGCTAGTCTCAGATAATTCTCCCATCACAGACTAGAGCAGACCTTCCCAAAGTGTGGTGCCCGCCCCCTAGGGGGGGCGCAGAGCCATTGCGGGGGGGGGGGGGGGGGGGCGCGGTATGAAATTGGGGGGGGGGGACTAAACGCTTGGACACTGCTAGCACGGGGCGCCCACACAAACGCAAAGCAGGAGATGAAGCATAGCTGAATATGTTTCCAAACCAACTACAGTGGGGCAAAAAAGTATTTAGTCAGCCACCGATTGTGCAAGTTCCCCCACTTAAAATGATGACAGAGGTCAGTAATTTGCACCAGAGGTACACTTCAACTGTGAGAGACAGAATGTGAAAAAAAAATCCATGAATTCACATGGTAGGATTTGTAAAGAATTTATTTGTAAATCAGGGTGGAAAATAAGTATTTGGTCACCTCAAACAAGGAAAATCCCTGGCTCTCACAGACCTGTAACGTCTTCTGTAAGAAGCTTTTCTGTCCCCCACTCGTTACCTGTATGAATGGCACCTGTTTGACCTCATCATCTGTATAAAAGACACCTGTCCACAGCCTCAACCAGTCAGACTCCAAACTCCGCCATGGCCAAGACCAAAGAGCTTTTGAAGGACACCAGGAAAAGAATTGTAGACCTGCACCAGACTGGGAAGAGTGAATCTACAATAGGCAAGCAGCTTGGTGTGAAAAAATCAACTGTGGGAGCAATCATCAGAAAATGGAAGACATACAAGACCACTGATAATCTCCCTCGATCTGGGGCTCCACGCAAGATCTCATCCCGTGGGGTCAAAATGATCATGAGAACGGTGAGCAAAGATCCCAGAACCACACGGGGGACCTGGTGAATGACCTGCAGAGAGCTGGGACCAAAGTAACAAAGGTCACCATCAGTAACACACTACAACGGCAGGGAATCAAATCCCGCAGTGCCAGACGTGTTCCGCTGCTGAAGCCAGTGCATGTCCAGGCCCGTCTGAAGTTTGCCAGAGAGCACATGGATGATACAGCAGAGGATTGGGAGAATGTCATGTGGTCAGATGAAACCAAAGTAGAACTTTTTGGTATAAACTCAACTCGTCGTGTTTGGAGGAAGAAGAATACTGAGTTGCATCCCAAGAACACCATACCTACTGTGAAGCATGGGGGTGGAAACATCATGCTATGGGGCTGTTTTTCTGCCAAGGGGACAGGACCACTGATCCGTGTTAAGGACAGAATGAATGGGGCCAAGTATCGTGAGATTTTGAGCCAAAACCTCCTTCCATCAGTGAGAACTTTGAAGATGAAACGAGGCTGGGTCTTCCAACATGACAATGATCCAAAACACACCGCCCGGGCGACAAAGGAGTGGCTCCGTAAGAAGCATTTGAAAGTCCTGGAGTGGCCTAGCCAGTCTCCAGACCTCAACCCCATAGAAAATCTGTGGCGGGAGTTGAAAGTCCGTGTTGCTCGGCGACAGCCCCAAAACATCACTGCTCTTGAGAAGATCTGCATGGAGGAATGGGCCAAAATACCAGCTACTGTGTGTGCAAACCTGGTAAAGACCTATAGTAAACATTTGACCTCTGTTATTGCCAACAAAGGTTATGTTACAAAGTATTGAGTTGTATTTTTGTTATTGACCAAATACTTATTTTCCACCCTGATTTACAAATAAATTCTTTACAAATCCTACCATGTGAATTCATGGATTTTTTTTTCACATTCTGTCTCTCACAGTTGAAGTGTACCTCTGGTGCAAATTACTGACCTCTGTCATCATTTTAAGTGGGGGAACTTGCACAATCGGTAGCTGACTAAATACTTTTTTGCCCCACTGTAACTACTCCTGACATTTTGGAGATGTTGGCTCTTTATACAGTAAAGTTACAGCGGGATACAAATAATATCAGGCTGATCCTGCCACGATTTGTTCCCCCTGTTCAAATCACAAACTAACAGCTGTTTATGTTTTTAAACCCATTTTGCACAGAGGCATTTTTTTGAAAAATGTATTGATAGCAATGTTGAATATTATTAAACAGGAAAAAAACAACTACACGTAAAATAATTTCATCGTGACACCTCTGCCTTTGTAAATGGAGGGACAGTAACTGTGTGTTTATATGTAAGCGTGTAAAACCTGAAGATAGTCAGATTAACAGTATTTTGTCTCTATCTGCCATTCTGCAATTCATCTCAGGTAAACAATAACGTGGCGCACAGCGTGACGTGAAAAAAGGCACATACCTTTGCGTGACGAACTCTCTATTCTTCATCCACACGTAAACGCAAAAAAGGAGTTTTAAAAAAATCTCTGTTTTCGGTGATTCCAAACGCCGTTTACGTGTGGACGAAACAGCTGCGTTTTCAAAAATACCCGTGTAGGTGTGGACGTAGCGTAAAAGAGTTAGTAGTTTATTTTATTACTACTTGTAATTTATTGCAGATTACTTGTATTTGCTTAATTGTTTACTAAATGTTTGAGGTGTGAAATAAACTGCAATGGAGCAAAATATGGGTGTGCGTGGTTGGAGGATGTTTGTGCGCGTGCGTGCGTGCGCGAACATTTTTCTTGTAAAACAAAGGGGGGCCTAGCAAAAAAAAGTTTGGTAACCACTGGACTAGAGGTTTATCCTTAATGTGCAACAGAACAACCAGAAAAAGTTGCTGGTCTCTCAGCCTGCTCAGCTCCAGCCCTTTAACACCAGGTAGTGGACACACCCATGAAATGTACATATAATACAGATTCAAGTGAAATCAGAATTAAGCAGAGTTAATCCTGCTTCCTGAGACAAAAGCCCAACAACATGGCAGTAATTTAAACAGTGGATGCAAAAGGGCAAACTTATGAGACAGAACACTGTTTGAGATGAAAGAATAGAGATTGAATTTACTTGAGTTTTAACTGATGACTATTTATAGATTTCACTGGACAAGCAGTCCTTCCCTTGCTTGCCCTGATGGGACACTGCTGCTTTATTGTTATAACTGTAGTATGAACTGATTAACTACAGTTGGGTGTCACCATCTATCTCAACTAGGGCTGCCACAATTAGTCGACTAGTCACGATTACGTCGACTATCAAAATCGTCGACGACTGATTTAATAGTCGACGCTTCGTTTGAAGCTTTGTAAGATCCCAAAAGACGCAGGAATAAGTAGTAGGATTTAAGAGTGTAATAACGGACTGAAACAGAAGATGGCAGCACTGCATGTACAAGGATGCCAGCTGCCGTTAAACCCCGAGGAAGAAGAAGAAACTGTGTCCCAGAATTCATAGCGCAGCCCAGCTCAGTTTCCAACAATGGCGGCAGCTAGTTAGTTTTAATATTACTCTTATTATTCTTTCTGGGTCACAAAATAAACGTTTAACATATTTTCAGGCGAGAATGTAGCTGTGTAAACCACATATTTTCAAAAGCGCTCCGACGTTTTTGGAGACGTCTGTTACCCACTAGCTCGATAGCTAACCGGGAGCAAGGCTCACTAGAGCCGTGAGAACACCGGACTCCCGTTTTCAAACCCACCGCCGTCTTTCGCTACTCAGGTTAAACATATATAAGTCACTTAGATAACTTAAAAATGTTATTGTTTGGCTTTTTTCAGTATTTTATTTGTTCCTGAGTAAATCGGTTTGGCTGAGATTAAAGTTATCGTTTTTACACAGCTGAATAAACGTCAAGCAGACAACTGATTATCACAGTGGTTCCCAAACTTTTTTTGCTGGGCCCCCCTTTGTTTACAAGAAAAATGTTCGCGCCCCCCCTCCCCGCACGCACGCACGCACACACACGCACGCACACGCACGCACAAATCCTCCAACCACACACACCCATATTTTGCTCCATTGCGGTTTATTTCACACCTCAAACATTTAGTAAAAAATTAAGCAAATACAAGTAATCTGCAATAAATTACAGGTAGTAAGAAAATAAACTACTAACTCTTTTTCGCTACATCCACACCTACACGGGGATTTTTGGAAACGCAGCTGTTTCGTAAACGGCGTCTCGAATCACCGAAAACGGAGATCTTTTAAAACTCCTTTTTTGTGTTTATGCGTGGACGAGGAATACAGAGTTTGTTGCGGGACGTCAAAGGTATGTGCCGTTTTTCACGTCACGCTGTGCGCCACGTTATTGTTTACATGAGATGAATTGCAGAATGGCAGATAGAGACAAAATACTGTTAATCTGACTGTCTGCAGGTTTTACACGCTTACATACACAGGCAGTTACTGTCCCTCCATTTACAAAGGCAGAGGCGTCATGGTGTGATTATTTTACGTGTAGTTGTTTTTTTCATGTGTAATAATATTCAACATTGTTATCAATAAATTTTTCAAAATGGGTTCAAAAACATAAACAGCTGTGGGATCCTGTTTGTCCCTGATTTGAACAGCCCAGCGCTGCTCCCGACACAGGGAAAACCAATTCTGCAGGGGAGACCTACCTCGGCACTTGTGCAGGTGAACCCAAAGGGAAGATTTTCTTCACCATATTTTCTAGTCTTTGGCTTAGAATGAAGTTGATTTGGAAACATATTCAGCTATGCTTCATCTCCTGCTTTGCGTTTCTGTGGCCGCCCAGTGCTAGCA
Source organism: Neolamprologus multifasciatus (assembly GCF_963576455.1). Lineage (NCBI taxonomy): Eukaryota > Metazoa > Chordata > Actinopteri > Cichliformes > Cichlidae > Neolamprologus > Neolamprologus multifasciatus. The sequence continues at coordinate 34,172,688 of NC_140455.1, forward strand.
GTGTCCAAGCGTTTTGTTTCCCCCCCCTCTTTCATGCCGCGCCCCCCTGCAATGGCTCTGCGCCCCCCCTAGGGGGCGGGCCCCACACTTTGGGAAGGTCTGGATTATCAGAAGTGTGAGATGCTCGAGAATATACTCCGGTGTCCTGTTATATTTTAGATAGCAAGGAACAGACGGCTGAGTTTATTAAACGTCACTGAAACAATCTGCAAATTTCATTAAAATTTAATAAACTCTCATCTTGTCTTTATTTTTAGTTAGCACATACCTTAAACACTTAAAGCTGTAAGCTAATGATAGTTATATAAGAGCAGATGCTGCTGGTGCAATAAACTGTAGTTGTATGTCCAATGGATGATGATCTGATTAGTCGACTAATCGCAAAAATAATCGGTGACTAGTCGACTATCAAAATAATCGTTTGTGGCAGCCCTAATCTCAACTGAACACTTAATTTGTTCATTTAGTTTTCTTTGCTACTGGAAACATTTTCAGGTAACACAAATTAGACAATTTTGATTAAAAAAACAAATATTTTAAATCAAAGGTCTGCTTTTTTTGGTTTGAGGCTGTTTTTAGGATACTGCCAGTGCAGCCATGAATATATTCATGTACTGAGGATTGAAACGGCTAAAATATCCTTTTTGGAGCAGCTCTTAAAAGCATCTAGCGTCCATTGTTTTCCCAGAGACAAAGATGATCTAACTGCTGAGATGATTTTACTGGCAAGACAGTTTTAGGGGAAACACAGATAAAAAATGGAGCATCTCCACTGAGGATTTGCCTTGTGACAGTTTATGCTCTCTCCTCAGAATATGCCAGCAAGCTATTGTGGTTGAGCAACTTAAGAGGAATAAAACATTGAAGATCTGAGCACTAAACATCACTGAAGATCTGTGTGCAGCAGTTATATTCATTCAAAGTCAGCTGGCTTTTACGGAGTAGCTTTAGAAGACTGAAATGGCACATGTCACCTTTTTTTATGCTCAGCAAAATAGCAGGCAGTGCAGGGCTGTCAGGAGCAATCGGAAAGTGTTTCGGATGTGATTATGAAGCTCGGAGGGGAAGAAGCAAAGGCCAGATAAGTGATATTCATAGAAAGTCAGAAAAAGCAAGAGAGGGAGCTCATCTTCATACTCATCTGTGTGTCCGCTACTGAATGACAGGCCTGATCTTCCCTGTCACGCTTCTGTGAGCCAGCTCGAAACATCACTGGTTAGATTTCACTCTCCTCTCTTTGCTCTCTTGCTCGCGCTCTCTGTCTTTCATCAGTGGCAGTAGGTCTATATTACCACTTGAGGATGATCAAAGTAGGGCAGATAGGTCTGAAATTACACCATGTGGTGCAGAAAGAGAGATACTGGCTGATTACCTCTCAAGTTGAAAGATTTAATGTCAAACTCAACATTTCTCACAAAGCGGGGATGCCTCTTATCCCTCATTTGTTGCTTGAAGAGAGCTGATGATAGTCTGGAGCCTGGAGCTATCTGATCAGTTAACTTTATGACTACGATGTCTCCTTGCTTCCGTCTAGTGAAATTATTCAACTAAATTCCCTTCACTCGGTCAAAGATTTGAGAGACGTGACCCTGCTTATGATGTGTAAGGACTGATTTAATTTATGAGAGTATGTTTTACACACACTATCAGCATCTTGGAAAACTTAAGTGCCAACAGTGTCTGCTAAGCTGCTACACAGTCTCTTCTGATTAGCTGGAAGGCGTTCACGACAGAGTACCCATCACATATCCTAAGTGTATATTGCAAGCTTTAGATTTACTGAGAGTTGAAGACAGGAAAATATCATGTATCTGCTCCACTTCCTGTCTTAAGGAGGAAGACATGGATTTAAAAGGAAAAAGGCTTTTCAGTATGTACCTGTGAATACATGGTGACAGTTACTGAGATGCAGTGTTGGTCAAGTTACTTGAAAAAAGTAATCAGTAACTAATTACTGATTACTTCCCCCAAAAAGTAATCCCGTTACTTTACTGATTACTTATTTTCAAAAGTAATTAATTACTTAGTTACTTAGTTACTTTTTAAAAACACGATTTACAACCTGAATAGGTGATAAAGCGATAGATCTTTCAGCCCAATTCTACTTTTTCTGCATAATCCATCATACAAAATGTAATCAGATGGAAAAGTCTCTTTTTAAAACTTGTTTTATTCGTTTTAATCTTTTAACTTTATGCATCAAGCAAAAATTTAATTATATGCACCATTCTCTGACTGGAAGAAATTTGTTTAATATTTAAACCTATTTTCTGCATATTCCAGCACATAAAATAATTATTTTTTTGTGTGTGTTTACACTCACTCTTTCAAAAAGTTCAAGTAAAACACAGCAGAAAATAAATAAAGTCAAAGACTCAGCGGTCCTTTTGCTCTATTTTCACCTGTAAAGCAGGAGTGGGTAGGCGGAGGTTTACCCTGGTGCAGGTGTGCGCAGCGGTCAGTGGAAGAATCCGCGAGTTTCTCTGTGAGTTTCCCATTATGTCGTAGCTACTCGGTGCTTGCTCAGAAGTTTAGGGTTTTTTTCGCTGTAAAAAGAAGTTTTCTTCCCACGCACAACGGACGCTAATGTTTTTGACACTTTTTATGGAGTCAAACTCAAAGTAAGGTCAGTACTTCCACGCTTTAAACGCTGCACGCTCATACTCTCTCCCGCACTCGATATATTATCCATTGTTGATCTGCACACAGCTGTTGTCACGAACGTCGCACTCGCTTACGTCACTGTCATGAGACATTCTTGCAAAAAAATCACGGTTTTAGTAACGCAGTAACGCAGCGTTCCTACGGTAAAGTAACAGTAATCTAATTACCGTTTTTGCAATAGTAATCCCTTACTTTACTCGTTACTTGAAAAAAGTAACACGTTACTGCCCATCTCTGCTGAGATGCATCAAACAGCCAAACCAATGCTGGCACATTAAAAAAACAAACAAAGCAGAAAGAATAAGATGTGCTTTTTTCATCATTAAATATAAGCATAATTAGCAGGAAAGGGACCGTTGACTTATTAGCTGATTGTATAAACCACTACACTCCAGAGCCACTGATTAGATGTATCCACATTTTTAAAAACCCAGACTAACAAAGAGAGGATATAACCTTCTGGTAAATTAAAGAAGTATGTCATTTTTATTTCTTTAACCGGAGCATATCTTTGTTTCCGTAACCCAACAGGGTCTACTGACTGTATCTGCTTTGCTACAGTGGGAACCAACGATCCAGTTACTTCTGCTTTACACATCGTTGTGGGTGAGTGGAAATTGCTGAAAGAATATGAAAATCTTACAAGAACCAACAGCCTTTGAAAGATTAGACTAATTTTAGTTTTATATTCATGTTATTTTTTGTGCTTTTTTGTTTGTTTGACTATCTCCACAGGTGATTCGCAGCCAATGGATGTGTGTTCAGTTCATCACAATGACGTCTTTCTCAGATACTCTGTCTCATTGCTTGGCTACGGCTTCTATGGAGATGTGCTTTCAGACAGTGAGAGGAACAGATGGCTTGGCCCTGCCAGATACGACCTGGCAGGTATGCGGGCCATCATTTTTCTAAAATCTGCCTACATCATTTAACCTTTTATTTTTAACTCTTGGCTCACTGTTCTTAATTAATTGTGAGATTGATAGCATTTGTTTTAAAAAAAGATTTAACCTGGAGTTCATCCCAGGGCTTGCTGGCTTTGTAAAGGGTCCAGACATCAGCAGCAGCATCAACAGTTTTCCTAACACCACGATTAGATGAGATGCTCTGCAGAAACCTCTACATATTATTGTTACTTTTTTCTTTTTGTCTACGCTTCAACGCTATGATGACAGATGGGAAACTAAACTAGAGCCAGCTGAGCAGAAATAAGCAATTTTCATCCACAAAAATTGAGCTCCACTTATCCAAAATAGAAATCCATAAATTTAAACTCATCTTTTTACTTTAATTTACACTTCCTGGTTACAGGTAGGCACAAAAAAATGAGGTGTGATCAAAATGTTCTCTAGTCATGTTACGTCCCGGTGTACTTGGTGCCTGTGATGTGTGCTGTGTGTCAGAATGGTCATTGATTTTCAATTTCAAGGAGTGGAAGGACTCACATGGAAGTGATTCGGGCTACCTTTGGGCTTGGAAACTGTGGACCATTCCACTGTGAACTGCTGAAAAGTGCTTAGATGTAGCTGTAGGCAGCACAAGTGGACAGAAGAAGGCTAAGATAGCATCCAAACTTGACCAAAGTTAAATCACTTATGTTTAGCCCTGTTTAAAAATAACAATAACACCTTTATTGTGTTCACGTTTAACACAGCATCCTTACAGGTGTAATGTGATCATTTGTAGGAGGAGTATATAATAAACTGTAACTATTGACACAACTCTGCATGCGGTAGCAGCAAAGACCAAACAACATCCTTTGCATATTTGCTCGCACACAGTGCCAGCATTTGATATGGTGATGCAATAAGAGACAGACGGGTGGATGAATGGGTGGACAGGTAGTTAGTATAGGTAGACAACTGAACCCACAAGGGAAATAATAGCAGGATAAAGAATAAAAGGTAGCGCAGCCTACAATAAATAAACAGCATAGTTAAAGTAAAAGTGCCACAGGAGCACTGTGAGTAGGGATGGGCACCGGTATCCGGTGCCATGATGGCACCGGTTCTGACATAAACGGTAGTAACCAGACCGAAAAGCAGCGCACATTTCGGTGCTTTATTTCGGTGCTTTTTTTCCTGAGCTGTGGTACACTTTCTTCTTCCTTACATTTGTATTGGCGGTTGGCAAACAACTGAAAGGTGCATTACCGCCACCAACTGGTATGGAATGATACGCTTTAGATTCTAGCCAATCATTTTACGTTCCGAGGATAGTAGGCGGGTCCAGGTACGTACGTTCTTTTAGAGCAAAGCTACAGATTAAAAATGCCCAAGGCGAAGCGGTCAAAAGTCTTGCTGTACTTCTCAGCAAAATATGCAAACTCATCAGTCTGCAACAAGTGCTTTAAGCTGATACTGTGATACTGTCAAAGGAGGTAACACCTCAAATCTGATGAAACACCTGGCGCCGCATAGCGTTCTTTTCTAAAGCCGAGAAATGCGCCGTATTTGATAGCTTGTTGCGAGACCTCACACCGTGCACATCTACTGCTTGTGGGTTGCCTGTTATCGGACCTGGAGGTAGCAACATCCCCCAAAAACCCGAAGAGGAGAGTCCTGGCCCCTAGCCCTGCCAGTGTAGCAGAAATGGTGAGGATGATGATGCAGCAGCAGCCGTTCTTCTCTGCGTGAGTAGCTTAATGTTGTTCGTGTGTAATTTACATTGAGTAGGCTAACCACGTTATTACATTAATGCATGTAAGGTGAACTAGCAAACACCATCATAGCTACATGTGGCTGTCTTCTTGTTTGATGGCAGATACTCCCTTCACCCTGGACAAAAAGGCTAAAATGACCGAAGAAAAAGTGGAAAACAGCTAAACATAAGAGGATTTTGGACAAAGTTTGTGTTTTTTCCATTGTTTAAGCACTGCTTCCAGCCAAGAGTGATACCATATATGCCCTATAGCTGCAGAAAAGGCTAACATTGTTATCTTTTTACAAAAAAACAGCTGAACATGAGACGTTTTTGGACCAATTTTGTGTTTTCCATTCTTTAAGCACCGGTTTGAGCACCGTTTAAGCACCGGCACCATTTCAAAAGTACCGGTTTGGCACCGGTATCGGATAAAACCTAAACGATACCCATCCCTAACTGTGAGTGCCTGATGCTGTGAGGGAGTGCAAAAACTTTACAACTACAGAAAATCAAAATGAAGTTAAAGAAGAAAGGACATTGTGCAATTAATAAATAATATGAATGCAATAAGCTAGAAAGGTTTTTTCTGCGTTCTGCGGGGTAGGGGGTTACATACTTGCCTAACAAGTGAAAGCTGGTTTGATCCCAGGGAAGAAGAACAAATCCACTTGGGGTTGTGTCATCCAGCAGAGGAATCTGGATGATTGTGTGGAAGTTTCACAAACTTGAAATTCATAAACCATGTGTGATCAACACATTCCTGTGACCTCTGAACTAGGTTTCATGTACCAACGGGGCGGGGTTTTAGTTTTCTGCAGAGCATCTCATGTTTTCCAAGCGTTGCGGCAATCTCCCTGTGGGAGACAAATCTGACAAACTGCCTACTGATGTGTGCAGATGTGTTGTGTTTTCTTTTCTTTTTTTTCTAGTAAAACCTTAAAAAAAAAGAGTTCAGGTTGAAATTAAGCACAACAAAATAAAACACGGGTACATTTGGATTCTGCACTCACACTGACTGTGTTTCCTTTCCAGGTGTGAAAACCTTTCTGAGCCACAACTACTACGAGGGCACCGTCTCTTTCCTCCCCGCCGAGGACGACGTGGGGAATCCGAGGGACAAGCTGCAGTGTCGATCCGGGTAAATAAAAAGCTTTATCGCTTTATTTTTGGGTTTTCAGGAAAGTTTCATCCTTTTCCAAAAAGTGCCATCACCGTGTAACTCGACAACTTATTGTAGCATAAAATGTGACATGACCGAGCTACAAAAGGCTTTAGACTCATAAGCCGAGCCGGGTTTCAGATGGACCGAATGCATTCCTGTCAAATGCACCATTTAGGCTTGTTAAAGTTTGAAATGTCAGCAGGGAGACTGATGTTTTAATCAAAGTCTCACTGATATTTCAGGTGCAGCATCTGTCAGCACAACCGCTCATCAAAAGACACGCACAGCGACGTGTCGGAGGAGAAGGAAAAGCCAGGCAAAGGTACGGGTTCAGGTTTATTACTAGAAATGCGCCTTAATCACACAGGAAAAAAGTGCATTTCTCATTTCTCTACCGCGTTATCTGCTTGTTTGTCTAGTTTGAAACCATTGCCAGGCTTCTGATACATGTGAAAATGAGTATTTTTACAGGCTGTAGTTTTAAGAATAGAGACGGGAGAAGAAGGGGGTAAAGGAGAGGAGACGATCCCACGCTGGCTGTCTTTTTCCTTGAAGTCGTACACATAAAACAGGGGAAGATTTGCATTTTTCTCTCTTTTTCTGCGAAAGATTAAGTACCTGAGGTGGACTGAGTGTAAATAACCGCATCATCTTCTCCCTCGCAACATTTCGCTCCTGGGTTTTCTGTTGGGTTGATTTTTTTTTTTCTTCTCCTTTTTCTTCTTCCTCTTTCTCTCCCGCAGCACGGCAAAATTCTTGATGAGATTCTTGATGAGTTATTGATGAGAAAACGTAAAGTGATTTTTAGTGACAGTGCATAGCTCCCCTGTTATGCCCCCCCTGGAGCCGCCGCCTTTTTTTCTTTTTTTTTCCCTTTTTAACCTATTGATTTACCGAATCTCCAGCAACCAGCCCTCGCGCCTACTTTGCAAGGTTACATGTTACCAGTGTTGGGGAGTAACGGAATACATGTACCGCCGTTACGTATTTAAAATACAAAATATGAGTAACTGTATTCCGTTACAGTTACCGTTTAAAAAGGTGGTATTTAGAATACAGTTACTTTGTTGAAATAAATGGATTACACGGCGGTACTGTTTGGGTTTTGTTTGACAGCTACGTTCTGTTGTTCCAGGTGGCAGCGTTACGGTTGCCATGGTTACAGGGCGACGCTCTCTCTGCGTGTTTCCTGGGTGAGAGAGGCCTTTTTGTTGTTGTTGTGCTAAGCTAATAGGCAGAATGCTACAGGTATAGCTCTAAAGAATGTAGCATCATGGGCAGTGTAGTCCGTGCTGCAGGGAGAATGGACCATACCCGTTATGTGTCTGTGAGCGAGGGAGGGAGAAAAAGCAAAAGTACGAGGAAAAGGAAAAAACGGGAGCTGGAAGCATGTAAATATAATAATAACCACTGCAGCCAAGAATAGTGCCTGACGAGCCCAGTTGTAAGTAAGCTATTAAGACTCGACTGTACACCGTGTTCGTGTTTTCCTCTGAAACAATAAGGTCTGTTGGAGCAGCCTTTCAACGCCTCTCTCTGTCTCTCGCAAGCAAAGTTGACCCAGACAACAAAGTAAAGCTAGTTTTCGGCTACGAGCCCGACACAGAACCCACCGTATCAGCCAGAGGTCCCTTTACTACGGTTCGGAGCCGCGGACCTTCAGTAACAGTAATAAATCACAGCAATAGTACATTCATGTAGTTGTAAACAGCATGATAATATATTAAGTAATCCAAAGTATTCAGAATACGTTACTCTCATTGAGTAACGTAACGGAATATGTTACAGAATACATTTTGGGGCATGTATTCTGTAATCTGTAATGGAATACATTTTAAAAGTAACCTTCCCAACACTGCATGTTCCCAGTCGGACTCTTTCTGTCTGCACAGGACCGAGGACGACAGCCACCTCCTGCTCTCCCTCTGACCATTTGCACACGTACACACACACTTTATTACCTCCACCCCTCTCAAAACCGCGACACCGCAGCAGAAGCCCTCTGGAGCCAGATGAAATACCGACTCCTGTGTTAGTGTGTGTTAGTGTGTACTCTGAGCTGCAGATGATCTGTGCGTTCTCTAATTAGTGTCAGGATGTTAAATTCAGCAGTATCTTCTCTTGGCTATCTGGCACTCAGGGCTCCTCTGGAGTGTTTGTGTTTATATTTTGTTATTTTTCGCCTGTTTTAAATATAAAAGCAAGCGCAACCTGTTTGTGTATCTGTGCGGGCCGTGGGACCAGTTTCCACTAATCAGAGCGAAATTTGGCTCTGGCAGCACTGACGGGGGGCTTATGCCTCACGCCACTGCTGCTGTTTGTTTTGTGCTTTTTTTCCTTCTTCCTGTCTTCTTCTCTGGTGAGGGAAATCTCAGACAACTGCTAAATCAATGAGGCAAGACACACTCCCTCACTGCAAATGAGCCAGCCTCTCCTGCAAAAGCAAACACTCATTTGGAAACATTCTCCAAACGCAGAGCCTACAGTCCACCGTTGGATGTCTTGTTGTTGTTGTTCTTTAACTTTTACATCACTGCTTTCCAATTAGAATACTGTTGTTTTAAAGTAGCCTCGGTGGGCTTGTTATCATTGGTTCGCGTTATCACCTCTGTAAGTTTGCTTTTGCAACGTGTGTGTGTGTGTGTGTGTGTGTGTGTGTGTCTGTGTGTGTTGGGGGGGTGGGTAATGAATCGTTTTGCTTTCCGAGATCACATAATTTTCCCTCTGAGGTGCTCGCGGAGCAGTCAGATGCTAATTTGGATGTCTGTGATCACTTTTTTCCAGCTTGCTGCAGCGACTATCACCCTGGTGACAGACACCGGCGGTCCCGTGGGTGATAGCACTGTGTCTTTGATACGCCATCGCACAAGTAAACAGCCACTAATCTCGGAGGAACAGAGTGGTGATTTGTGAAGTGCAACCATCGCGTCTGTCATTCGCGGTTTGGGAGGCCACGCGCGCCATTTAATCATAACGAGCAAACTCGCGGTTAACCCGTCAGCCTTCCACCTTTGTACGACTTCCTCTTTCTTTTGTTGACCCTTACCTCGTCGTGCTTAATTGCGTTTCGTAGCGTTGGACTCGCAGGCTTGGTAGATTGGTGTCGGCGGGGAAGTTTCTATCTTGGCTCAGTCAGCGGGGTAGCTGCACTGAGAACGGCTGCCAAGACATCTGGATCTTAATGGACCTTCATCAGCATCACTATTGCTCTGTGACAAGCTTGGAGCTTAACCCCAGGACTCATAAAGACTTAGCAAAATGCAGAAAATATTTCTAAACCCACATACCTGATGGTGCACAGATTATTCATTTCAGCTTGATAATGGACCCTTCTGGACGAGCCAAACATCAAGCTCAATGAGGGTTGTTTTTTTCATCTCTTATCTCAGTTGTACAAGTACATAGCTTGAGGTTTTCAGAATTCTCCAAAACGAAATAAAATGTGGAGTTTTTTGCAAATGTTGCAGAGCTGCATCCGAATTGCAGGTAAAGTTTCAGTGAACTTAAAATCTCTTCAGCTCAAGGTTTGCTCGTTTAAGAGTCTCAATGTCACACGGAGGAGTTTGAATATTGCAGGGACAGCAGAAGAAGTTAAGTAAAAGCACAAATGGACAAAAGCAAACGGATAACCTCACACTTTTAAAAGATTACCTTCGACCGCTTGAGGCGGGGTTGTGAAAAAGTCTTTTTTTTTTCTCATTCACCACCAGTTTTTTGCTGCTAACTCACCATTCCACTCCATCAACATGACACATTTAATTCCAAGTGGAGTGCACTTAAATAAAAGTGAGTGTGGTTATTTGGAGCATATAACACCGGCAGCTTGGAGCTCTGTAGTGTGGTTCAGCAGTGCAATGGATTACTACACATTTGGCAACCTAATATGGAATACTGGAAACCAAGTCAAGTTTTTAAAGGTTTTAAGAAGAAAGATGCTGACATTCAGCAATCAAAAGTTAGAAATGTGCAACTGAAGGAAACTCGCTGAACTCGCTGTTGACCTTGGTAGCAAAGATTCTTTTCAAACACAACAAATGTCAGCTTCCTAGTGTGTAAACCTATTTGATGTCCAGTTGCGCTTGTGTGGAAATGGAGCAGGTGTGTCAGGTGAGGAGCTGGAGAGGAGAAGTGGCCCATCTCCTGCACGCTCTACCACAGTAATTCCAGGAGTAATTCTGGAAATTTGGAATTTGGACGAATTTATGTTTAGGTGTCCAAACGTCATTGGAGAAGACTGCCATGCGTAAAGTTCACGTAACTCTGAGTATATCTCTCCGCTGCATTGATATGAAACTGAACTCTTCTGCAAAGGTGTGTTTAAAGTGAAAAGTACTATTTGGGTTGCGCGCCTCTTATGATCACAAAAGGGTAATTGTGGTTGTTTTGCATTACAGGTAATGCAAAACAACAGTAATCGCACAATTTAATAGTGTTTACATGTAAGTTTACTTTGTAAGTGCCACAGAACAATTTGCAGCTTAAGCTGTTTTGTGCCCACAGTTTTGAAATCAGACTGCACGTAACACCTAACACACTTATATATAACACATGCATCAACTGTAACCTTTGATTTCTTAACTGCACAAGTTTAAGCTGGAAAGCACCATATTTGCTGACTTCCAAGTTGGCTTGCAAACTGCAACCATAAACTGCATAGGTGCACTTCGCAGACGCACATATCTTTTAGTTAGCGCTGAGCAACAGACTGCTGAAACAGTTTAATCTTCTGTTGACACACGTGACGGTCAAAGTGGCTACACCCCAAACTAAATCCAAACCAAAATACACTGCCTTAAAGATGTTAAGAAGGGGAAAAGTGTATGTAAACAAGCTGCAAAGACGTTCTTTTTATAGCTAAAGTCGTGCACTTTAACATCAGTCTGTGTGGATTGACTCACCTTTGGAGCCAGCCTCAAGTGGCCATCAGAGGAACTGCAGCTTGTGGAGTAACATCTGTGTATGAATGACTTCACCTCATCTAGTCTGTTCTTACTTGTAAACCTAAATGTATTGATGTTGGTTTCAGATGACAGCAGTGACTGGAATGAGATCCATGGAAAGTTTATTGCCATTAACGCAGCCAACATGAGCTGCGCTTGTCCTCGAAGTCCAAAAGGCCTGTCACCCTTCGCCCACCTCGCTGACGGCAATGCAGACCTGATCCTGGTGAGGAACTGCTCCCGCCTGGACTTCTTCAAACACCTTCTTCGACACACCAACAAAGACGATCAGGTAGGCGTACGCAGCTGCGCTGTGTGCAATCAAATCTCAACGCACTTGCTATTACCTAATAGGCATGCAGCAGTTAAGATGCTTTTCCCCTAATATGCCTAAACTGTCGATAAATGTAAAGCGCGGGGCATGCTGTGTGTAATCTTACTGAATGGAAAAGCATGCAATTCGGATCCAGCAGGGATAACAGAAGGAATCTTCAGATAACAGTGAAGCAGTCCTCTGTCAATCATCGCGTTAAACACTACGCACAGCATCGAGTTCAACATGATGACTTTCCAGTCTGTGCACAGATGGATTGAGTGTGTTGAGCCTGTAATCGAGTAAGCAGAAGGAAGAGTTTGCCCACTTGCTGTGCTAGCACCTCCCTTTGCTGACTCTGCTCAATTTCTCAACTCTGGTTCACTTTAGTTCAAATGCCTGAGCCCTTATGCCTTCCCACGTATCATAAATAACCTCCACCCTAGTCCAGAGAGGCACCGGTAATCGCTGCATCAGGGATACACTGTATGGGAGAGCAGGCTCATACCAGACTAATGCCCTCACAGGATAGTACAAGTATTACCAGGGGTAGTCTAGTGATTAGTAATTATTACCTCAGGAAGGACCACAGGAAGTTTATCCCATTCAGAGGGATCTCAAGTATCTGCACCAGCTGCCTTGGTAAAAGTGTGAATTTCCAGTGTTTTTAGCCCAAGCCGGCATCCTGAGGCGATTTCTAAATGTCAGATTTTCCTTTTCAGTTGTGCCCCGATATTTAAATCACAAAGGTAAAATATTATCTCCGTGATGCGGTTTGATTTGACGATTTGATAGATTTTCAGTTTTAAAGTTGACATTATACAGCGGCACAGAAAGGCAAACATTTCGATGATGATAAAGTAAAGAAAATGGTATTCAGAGCAGAGCGCAGAGGCGGGTGCTGTTACAGTGAAATTATCAAGCAAAGGGAAAGATTTCGCTGCTCCGAGTGACACGAAGCGTGTCTCCAGTCCCAATTAAATATTTTAGCATCTAGATGACTCAGAGAAATGTGCATGCACAACATAAAATTACCAGCCTTCACTGGCAATGCTGCTGAATGTAGGCATTAAAATGACTTTGACTGCTGAGGATTTCCCCTGAATGCTATAATCCAAACGCTGAGAGTCAAAAGCAAGATATTAGCAATGGGACACAGTTTGGTTCTGTTTATCTATTACCTCCGATTTGTCTGGGTCTAATTAGCAAACGGTAGCGCGATCCTCGATTGGCCCAATTTCCCAAATGGGGAAGTCGCTCTTTGCTTCTGTTTTCAACAGCAAACAATGTAACTAATGAATATTTATTTGTCAATCAGCAACTTTTCCAAACAATCAGCAACTATCAATTATAATCAAATACCACTATTACCAAGAGTACCACAGTGTCTTAATTTAAAAAAATAATTATCATTAAAAACATTGAATATATGGTACTAATAAGATGGAGCTGGGGAATTCACAGTTTGAATGACTGTGCAACTAATGCTGCTCCGTTTTTATTCACGGATCATTAAATCACTTTTACAAAGTAAAGGTACAAAACAAACAGAATTTCCCTCCCTTTTAATGTTTGCAAATCAAGCAACTGGTTTGTTTTACATGATTACACAGAATGTTTTAAATTCTGTGTTTAATGATAACTCGAACTAAATTCGAGTGTGTTGCATACGGGCAACACACATTGAATGGCACATAAGGGAAATTTTAAAAACACAGAGACTAGGGATGCAACGATACCAATTTTTTCAAACCGATACGATACCGATACTTGGATCTGAGTACTTGCCGATACAGAGTACAAAAACCGATACTTCTACCACACACACACACACACACAAATGCAATGATTTGGAAGACAGGTTTTATTTTATTCTCTGCCGATAAAAAATAAAATCTTAATAAAAATGACCACAAAAAAAATTCAAGTGAAAAATAAGCACTTGTCTTAAATTATTGCAGAGTCTCCACATTGTAATTTAACAAAATATCACTGAACTATTGGCACTGTCCCGAGCTTCTGTTTATTTATTATATTTCATATCGCGGCTCGAGTATGCTGAGAAGACGGTGCAATCCTATGTTTTCCACGACCGGCATTGGCTGGTCATCCAGAGCGATAAAATGAGTCAGAGCCTCTGTTATTTTAACTGCCCGTGGATTTTCTCTTGACATTTTTCATCGCTTTTCCAAAACCTGAGTTAAAGTTGGCTGTTCCACACTGCTGACATTTTGTTTAGCCTAGCTACAGCAGCCTCCAGTTTCTCTTTTTTATCTGGAGCCGCCAGTCTCACTCGCCTAACCCTGTGCCTGTTTAGCACGGGATGTCCCCCTAGTGACCAATCTAAAAAACTACAACAGAAATGACAAGCCACCCTCTGATTAATGAAATAAGTTGGTATCGGTTCATGGTATCGGTTAACTTTTACGAGTATGAGGACACACACATTTTACAGTATCGGCCCCGATACCAGTATCGGTGCATCCCTAATAGAGACATTAATAACTGCTGTGTGTGTGATGGAGTTTGCACATTTTTTCTGGGGGGTTAGTTTGTTTGCCCGTCTGTTAAGGAGGTACGGGTACATACAGGTTCATATATATATACACACACACATGCTACGATCATCATAGTAAGTAGATGTTGACATAGAAGTATGTTTCAGAGATATTTTAGTAATATACATGTTCTTTTTCACCATTTCACAGCAAATGACAGTAAAACTAAATTAAAGATCCTACATGAAGCTGGAAATTATTCCTTCTAAATATTAGCATGTTAGCCCTGGCTATTTGAGCTCAATAAGCTAGCATTGCTGTTTAAAGCTTGTTTTATATTACACACTCACTTGTCACAGGAAAAGAAAAGAAGTCTCTTTAACCACCTTCCAGGAATCGCAGATGTCTGAATGTGATAATGGCAATGAAAAATGATGACATGCTGCATCTCTAGGCTGTCTTTGCCGCTTTACTTGCGGCACAGAACAGGAGACGAGTATGAGTAGGGTGATCGGGACTTTGCGTCAGAGTTCAGCTAATATCAGCATCACTGTCCAGCCAAGCAGAGAGAAACAAGGAGTGAGAAGCCACTAAGCGTATTCATGGCCTTGTCAGAAAGCCTTTTAGGCAGACCATCCAGCATGAATGCAAAGCGGCTGCAGTCATAAAGCGGGTCTGATGTGAAATAAATGGCTTTCACTCCACTTTCAGGATGAGAGAGGGTCAGAAAGAGAGGGGAGGAAGGTACAGAAAGAAAGCAAGACAAAACAGAGAGGAGTTTAGAGAGAAAGTGGCACCCTGTGAAGTTTAAGAAAATAGGTTCAGCTCTGTCCGTGCGCTTTCTGCAACACTGACGGAGATGAAAGGGGATTTTTGACAAAATAATTTCTTTTCATCTTTCTTTTTTCTTTTCCTTCACTCCTCCAGCGTTCACAGTTTTCATGCACTTGCATGTTATCTGACCCGCATCTCTCCCTTTTGCCTGTTTACATCTGTCACTGGAAAAAGAAGGAAAAAACGCCCACGTGTTGATATAAGGACGTTCCTTAAGAAGACAGTAGGAAAAATACAATGTTTACTCTACACACAAGGAGCCTGTAAACTAAATTTAAGTGTAATTTTTCAGGAAAATGGGATTCTCTGATCACTGGATGGGGCTGTGCCCCAGGTGGTAGAATAATAATAATGTGTACTTTATTGATCCCCGTGGGGAAATTCCTCTCTGCATTTAACCCATTCACTCAGTGAAGCAGTGGGCAGCCATTAAGCGTCCGGGGAGCAGGGGAACTCTACCCACTGAGCTATCCCTGCCCTGAATGGGGCACCTACCAATCAGAATGTCAGTGGTTTGATCCCCAGCTCCTCCAGTATGCATGTTGAACTAGATGGGGAACTCCAAGTTTCTCCTGATGGGTCCATCAGTTTGAGAAATCTTCAGGAAACAAGAGGTTTTGGCTTGGGGCAGTGTAGACAGAGATCAACGAGGACCTCGACAAAGTCATGGGACCCGTCTGCGTTCCCACTACCACACTTGCCCGGGTTCCTGCAGTGATGGGCACCTGCTGGGCTTTGAAAGATCACAGGGGTATTTTAGAAAAGTGAAACAGTATAAAGGGCCTTTTAATGGGTTTTTATACAGAAACGAATCCTGTTTCTCATTCGCAGGTCGTAAGATCAGTGTACAATCCACTGTTTTGTCTGCACTTGATTACGGTGATATTGTTTGTATGCATGCTTCTTATCCACCTGGAAGCCTCGATTCTGTGTGTCACAGTCCTCTCTATCATGTTTATTTACAAGGCCCTGCTGCAAAGACTGCCTGTTTGCCTCTGCTCCTTAATCAAATTTAAAGACGGTGCTTAGAATATCGGGTCACAGGACACTTTAACTTGAGCTGTGCGTGTTATTCATGCCGAACTTGAAAAAACTGGATTTAAATACTTCGCTATAATTGAGGAAAACAAAGCAGTCTCTGGAATATTTCAACGTTGTTCTTAATTTGTGATCACTCATAAAGTACAGTTTTTGATTGCAATATCAGTGAGACTGTTCAAATAAAGGATTTAATAATAATGACAATGATAATGTACAACACAACAGCGGCATTGTTTCCTGGGGTTTGTGTTGCATATGAGTGGTTTGTACATTTGCACAGCAAATGGAAATGAAGAATGACAGGGAGCGTGTGTCTTATAGTACGCATAAAGAAATGAGCAGGCGGGGAAAAAATGACAGCACAACACAAATCTAACAGTCAGTGAAGTGCAAACAGCTTCCTGTATGACTGGGGAAATATGGTGCACAAAATGAGGTCATGCAGAGGTCAGAAGATGCCTTACTGCTACAAGAGGTGTGCCTGTAAGCACAAGAACCTGACTAAACTGTCCAAAACGTGAACTAGTTGCCGTTATTTTGAGCAAACTGAGATTA
Source organism: Neolamprologus multifasciatus (assembly GCF_963576455.1). NCBI lineage: Eukaryota > Metazoa > Chordata > Actinopteri > Cichliformes > Cichlidae > Neolamprologus > Neolamprologus multifasciatus. The sequence goes on from NC_140455.1 coordinate 34,189,338, forward strand.
AAACGACGATCATACGCATGATTGGCACATCCATAATATTATAACAGCACCTGAGCTGCAGTGGATGTGGGGAAAAGTGTGGATGTCCCACATATGCAAGGTCTCTACAACCTCTTTGAACGACCAGGCTAATGTGTCATAAGCATTTCTTTGTCTGTTTAGTGTTCTGTTAATGAATGTTGAATAAATTTTGATCACTGTAGACAGGAGTTATGAGGATTTTTTTATGATGTACTGTAACAGTGTTTAACAGTTGTTATGGTTACAGATGGTTGTGTAGTAAAACAGCTTAAGATTGTTCATGGCATTGTTTTTTAACTTCCAATATAATGTCAGTAAATCATTATGGCTATAATGTTATCATGTGTTAGGAAAAACGGGACATGTGATAGTAGATGTGCTTGCTCTGTGAAACTTTAACAACAACAACAGCAACAGTAATAACAGTAGTAGTAATAATAGTAGTAGTAATAATAGTAATAATAGTAATAATAGTAGTAGTAATAACAGTAATAATGTAGTAGTAATAACAGTAATAGTGTAGTAATAACAGTAATAGTGTAGTAATAACAGTAATAATAGTAGTAGTAATAACAGTAATAACAGTAGTAGTAATAATAGTAATAACAGTAATAATAGTAATAACAGTAATAATAGTAATAACAGTAATAATAGTAGTAGTAATAATAGTAATAACAGTAATAATAGTAGTAGTAATAACAGTAATAATAGTAGTAGTAATAACAGTAATAATAGTAGTAGTAATAGTAATACATATTATTTGAGGTCACCTTTCAAAAACCCAAAATTAATAAAAGGAGCAATAGTCATAAAATACATAAAATAAGTTAAAATTGCAAAACAGAACTTGACAACAGACAAAATCAGCACTAAAGCGAATAAGCCAGTTTGAACAGATGTGTGTGACTTAAATGCGGGAAGAGAGTTTATATTTCTTATTGCTGGAGGAAGAGATTTCCAGAGCCAAGGAGCAGAGCGACTGAAGGCTCCGTTCCCCATAATCAAGGGTTAATCATTCATTTATTGTTGTTAGACAAGCATTTATACATTATATATTGAGCTGTAGTTCAAAATTTGGTGGAGACACTTATTATGAGGAAATTCTAATTAGAAATTCTTTTCTAAAATGCTGTTTTCCATCCTCGCTGTTCAGTACGTCTTATTTCCTTGTGACTCTGAATGAAGAAACGTTGATTTAGTCGAGCACTAAAACAAAGATGAGCTCTTGTGTCGGCTCTCAAGCTGCTCACTTTGAAACCTTTTCAGGTGAGCATAACATCTGCAGCATCTGTGAGAACATCTGTTCCTTTATCCATCTTATCTGTCCGTCTTCTCCCCTTTCATCATTTCTCATATGTCTCTGCCTTTCTACCCCAGTTCGACCACCCTTTTGTAGAGGTCCACCGGGTGAGGAAGTTTCGCTTCGAGCCAGAGCGCCACATACTGGTTTCACTGGAAGACCTGAGCGAGCCTGCAACAAAGACTGGCTACAGCACTCCCCTTGGCAGCTGGAGCTGCGATGGGGAGATCCTGCCCGAGGTTGCCATTCAAGTCAGGTAAATGACAACAGAATCATGTGTGACTGCACAGACAATTGTGCGACGTACACTACGAGGCATCATAAGAGATTCAACCAAGGTCTGACTTGTAGAAATACTGCATTTGGCACCTATAATGTTGACACCCCTTCCGAGACTCAAATGATTACAAGGTGGGTCAGTAACTCTGAGGACCACCTCCAAGGGGAAAATCCCACTAGGGGTTAAATACCTGGGAATATCCGGACCAAAGAAACCTCTGTGGTAAGAGGTTAAACCCCAAAAGGAAGACTTTCGGTACAGTTACATGGTCTACTTAGATGCATATTTGCATACTCGTATAAGATCCTCTGGGTGATTTATAGAAACGCTTGGTGACTGCAGTGAACATGTGAAATTGCCTGGAATAGACTAAGGTGTTTAAAAAAATGAAAAAAGAAAAGAAATCTCTCAAACTTGGGGAAACCAACACTAGAAAAACAATAAAATGCATTTTTATTTATAAGTTGTGATGAATGTTTTGCTCATATATTAGACATTTTAATGCTTTTAAACTCTACTTTGCCTGGTAAAGAGGAGCAAACGTCGATAACTTCTTTTTACCGTCTTATGAAGCTTGTCACTAAAGATGAACTCTGTGCGGCGGAGCGGTAAAGACGGGCCTGCATCACTCGGCATAGATGACGACTGGCAAATGGTTCTGAATTGAAGCACATAATATTGTAGGAGCAGTATAATGTAAGAAGTATTGAAATACGTGCAGGGCTCATACCTATTGCATCATCATGGCTGGATATTTGTGGTAAAGACTTTCCTTTTGGGTATTAAGCTGTAATCTTGGCTTAAATTGCCCCAAATGTTCCTGAGTATTATGTCTTAAAGCGTAAGTAGAAACAGATTATGTTCTGTATGCCTGACAACTCTGTATTCACAGTGCACTGAAGTAAAACTCAGATGTACAACTTTTAGCCGCTGCTTTGATCCAAACTGAAATCGTAGGAAAAAGCCTGTGGACTTGGGTGACTGTGACTTTTCGCCTTGGTTGTTTATGGCTTTGAAACACCTATAGGTACTGGGTAGATGGCTGTGAAAAGCTGTTCAGATGTGCATGTTCCTTGATCCCAATGACTTCGGTGAATCCTGGATTTTAGCCATCAAAGATCGAGACATTCAGATCAGCCTTAGATAACTGTTTTTAGTGAGAATTGTTAAACATTAGCATGGTTACATGCCAGAACAGGTCAGCAGACTGATGACCAGAGACCTAGAAGCAAGCAAAGAATACCTTAGACTGGCATATTACAGAGTGGGCAATATACAAAAGGGTTACCTATCTAACGAGATCCTGAAATGTCCTCTAAAGAGCAGCTGCCACTGACAAAGTGATGACAGCTTAAGTGGAGTTTTAGGATGCTGAACATGGACCTTAGGTTCTAGTCACACAGGCATGGAGACCAGTTAGCAACCATCAGTCGTGAGAGTTTTCCTCAACTGTTTGCAAGTGGTTTCTGGAGTTTGCTGCAGTCACTTTAGTTAACATGGAAGATACCAAACTACTCGACAAGTAGAAAACTGGTTGGAGAATGCACATCCGATAACACCTAGTTAGCGGAGATTGCCAGGACTTACCAACTGGGCTCCAGGCTTAAGTCAGCGGCCCCCGACCTTTTTTGCGCCACAATATTTTCACGAGCTGGCCTTTAAGGAGTTGCGGATAAATACAACAAAGTAAAACCAGTACCGGTACCAAAAGAAAGAAAATGTATTCATAGCATAAGGGAAAAAACCCAGGGAAACTGAGTTAACGATAAAAACGATCAAAAATAACGAAAAACCCTGAAAACCATAAATTTCATACCTGAGCCTCAACTCTCGTGGCCCGGGACCAAACGACTCATGGACCAGTACCGGTCCATGGCCCGCTGGCCTAAGTGACCGAAGCCTTATTAGGCTGATAACATGTTCGCATGGCAATGCTAGCTTGGCTACAAGCTATCCAAACTTTTAATATCTATCAGTGACCCATCTTTACTATTTGGCTAAAAAAAAAAAGAGGATTCGAGTGGTGTGCTACATGCTAAGGAGTTATATTAGAAAACTTGAATTTGGAAAGAAAAAGCAGGAAAAAACATGTAGAGGATTTAAAGATCTAACAACAACAATGCTCTGTGTGTAGCTAAATTGTCAATATAAAAGAAGGGCTGGTGATAAAGATGTCCTCCTGTGTGGCGAGACAGAAGCGAGAGCAGCAGTGCCATTAGCACCACTAGTGTCCATTAGTTTCTGGTCAGGAGAGTCTTTCACTGTTCCCCGCTGTACAATCTTGGCAACTCAATGGAATTAGCCCCCCTCATTATTCTGGCCCTGTCCACACTTCAGCTTTCCCCACTATCAGATCTCTATACAGCCGGCGTGGCACCGCTTGACGCATCATTTATTTCATGCTCCATTGTACTTTGCCAATGATGCATGGCGCTGTAATGTTGCTAATTTAACGGCCCTCCCCATGTTAAAAGGCTACTCCCCTTTAATTAAAGCAGAAGTCCGTCCTTTTATTGCCTCTTCCTCGCCACTAATCGTTCTCAGAGTGAGCCAGCCAGAGTGCTGCTTGGATAATAAATGGTAATAGCCCGGGTGCGACGGAAGGAAAGTTGGAGGGGGGAAAAAAAAGAGTGCAATGTAGGAAGTAGATCTTTAGCAAAAGTTAAACTCAAGGCACAACTGTGATAAAGACAAATACTTACAAACAAGCTAAGATACCTTTTTATGTAATTACAACCTGAAGATGCCTCTGCTTGATTTTGTGTTTTCATTTCATGTATAAATAGAATCTAGAGATAAACCATTATATTAACTGCTGCTTACGCCTCCAAGAAAACAGCAGGTGTTCTGACATAAATATAGGTGTCATTTAGGAGAAAAAGGCACAGGTAGTAATTAAGACTGTACAACACACCGGTCATTTTACAGCTTTTCTTCTGTGCATATACTCCATCTGTTATAGGCGGCACTTTAAAGGTTTCTGCGTCTCAAACTGTCACTTTCAAGTTTGCGTGTTGAGTCCTAACACAGGGGGGCCGTTCCGTTGCTTCTGCGGCCACATGGGCAGTAAAGTCTCACAGAAAAGAACATAGTCGTTAAGTTGATGGTTTGTTATTCAGGCTAAATGGTGCATTTTGTGTGTGTCTTTATCTCTGCAGTGTCCAGTGCCAGTTGATCAGGCTGTTTGCCCGTGGTATTGAGGAACAGCAGCAGCAGTGTGTGTCGGACGACCCGTGTACCCTCAGTGCCTTGGAGCCAATCACAGACTAGTCAGTGGATTGAGAGCTGAACAGGACATTTAGCTGTTCAAAAACAACTTAGTTGAACTTGGCAAAGTTTCCTGGAAAAACGCATTCGTCATATCAGTTTAAATTCTAAATGCTGATGTCTCCTTGCCTCCTATCCTTGCAAAAAAAAAAAGGAATGAAATTTAAAGGTGTTATTTGAAAAATGCAAAGCTAAAAAGCACTTCAGCATCCCATTAAGAGGATGGAAAAGTTTCATTCATTTCATTTCATGTTTTCAAGTCCACAAGTCATTTTCCCTTTGACATTTGGGGCTTTTCAGGTACAAAATTGCCTCATAGAGCTTGAAGTAAGCAGAGATATGATGTGCCTACTGCTGCCACATTGAAACCCAAAATGTCAGGTTTTGTATTTGTACTTTTTGGAAAATTAAGATGTCCAAGCTCAAAGGATCTGAAGCAGGGGAGTCCACACACACACAGACACACGCACAAACAGATGAAACTGGACTTAACTATCCCAGAAGGTCTTTACCCTGCCATGAAGGAGAATATAAATGGGATTTCTCCCTACAAAGCATGGACAGAGAGCCAAGGAGATGCAGCTCTGTAAGAAGGATGAAGAATAATCCCTGTGAAGTACACTGATAAACTGAAAAGAGTAGAGAAAAAAGTAGCAAAAAAAACAAATCTCTCCTTTTAGGGGGAAAAGGGGAAAAAAATCATTTCATCTGTGACCCAGGTGGAAGCAGATATGAGCCAGGGGCACTAATGAAAAGGACTGAGTACTCTGCTAATACACTAACAGGACCCTGGTGACTGCTGGGTGATAAGGCAAAGTGGTTGCTAAGTGATTTGGTGTGTCTGAGCACCGCTGCGCTGCACCTGTGGCTCTGAGTTCTGCTCGTCTCTGGCTAAACTACCAACAGTTTAATCATCGCCTGGGATTAGCTAAAATTATCCATTGTTAACATCATTAGAGATAATGTATTGCTTTGCTTTGAAATTGGTCTTGTTCAGCTTTTTCCTTTTTTTTTTTTTTCTTTCTTTTTTTTTTTGTTTGAGGTCAAGCTGGTCTTGATATCTCAGGAGAACGGTCGCCAGCAAATAAGAAGAAGCTTCTATTTTTACAGTGATTATATAAAACTGTGTGTATGGTAATAATACATGAGGGTCCATGTATATGTGATTAAAGTAAAAGTGGGTTTTCTGCAGGTCCTTTGGGATTCGTGCGTGCGTGAAGATGCCAGTGATAATGATAATTTAGATTTTATTACTTAGAGGCTCATAGCTGCCATTTTACAGATGGTGTCTCACCATAGTTGAGATGCTTCAGATTGGAGTTTGTTTGTTTGTTTGTTTGTCCCCCATTTTGGATGTGTGACAATTATGGTTACAACATAGGGTCAAGTGAATAAAGCCTTAGTCACACAGACCTAGAGATCAGTTAGTGACTCAATGGAAACCACCAGTCACTAGGGAAGATATGTAATCCCTGACCAGCTGGACAAAACCTCCTTAGCAGTGCTTTGATAGGTAGAAGATTGCCTCGTTCACCGGTAATTTGCATGGATTATGCAAGTTTGCCAACTACTCTCCAAGCGGTAGTAAGGCCGTTAAAAGTATGATACGAACTGAAATTGAAGCTGTTGACCTTGTAAAGAAAATCTGCACTTAGTTGTGTTTGCTATAGCACTGAGGCACTTTTACTATGAAGGCAAATATTTTGTTTTGCATTTTTGCGAGTTTTGCTGCTTGGCTAGCAGTGAGTTAATATTTATTAAAAAAAGCTGGCATCCTCCATGAAAAGTACAGGCTTGCAACCAAAGAAAATCACAGCTAAAAAGCTCTTGGTTGCCCTCTTTACAAACCAGTTACAAACTATAGCAACTATACGCTAAACTTTTTACTTGATTGATGGTTGTATCAGGTCCAATATTTTAGACCACAGAGAAATATGTGCAGGATGTCTTGTGAGAAATTTTTATAGATGACCAAACGCACAAATGTAACTAATGCAATAACCTGTACCTTTTTTCTGTCAGACATCTTAAAACACATAAACATTTTAGCTTTTAAAAAGCTTGATTTAATGTTATTTTTCATTAACGAGCATTAATTTTGTGTATGTAATGTTCATACAGTATAATTTCAAGAAGATAATATAAAACAAAATTAAATCCCTTTTAATTTTGTGATGTAATCTAAAAAGGTAACAAGCCATGGAAGTTAAATCCAAGTTAAACTTTTTAAACCTTTATTTACATTTTTCCACCAATGCTTTTCCTGGTGTTTGGTCCAATTTCTGTGCGCTTACAATTGTATTTTGATTAACTGTCATATCCGGAGTCAAAGGTTAACGCTCGCTATCTTTTCAGATTATCAATCTGATGCTAAATGAATTAACTCGCCATCTTAGCTGCTGATGTCACGTAGAAACTTAAGCACTCTTTATGCAAAGAAAGAGTCAAGCGTCAACTTTGAAACAGACCAAAACAGACCAAAATCTTGTAAAACCATAAATGATGCTACTTTCCAACAGTTATAAAGTAGTTGTTGTGAGAACAAGCGCTCTTTCATGTTGGCTCTATGCAGCTGGCTGCTCAAGTGCACAACTAAAAACAAAGAGATGGTAACGTCACACATTACTGGCTACTTGTTGGTGAAACTATTAAATGTAGTTTTTAAAAAAAGGTTTTTGCAACTTTGTCTGGGAATTTTATTGGGATAAAACCACCACTGTGCACTTACTGGGATATGTGCTATTGTATGTTATCACATCAGGGCTTCTTTCTATTGCCTTGCGTAGCTGCCTTCTTTTCATGGGTCCAGTTAGGCGACGGCTGTTTATCAGACTATTGCACTGTGTGCATTACTGTCTGCAGGCACGGATACTGTTTTTTAGTGTATGATAAAGTATAAAGTTAATTTAATTTTGACTCTTCATACTTTAGTGCACACTGTACACAAAACAATCTGTGATGTAACTAGATGTGTTTTATATAACGAAGACCTGCAATAAAGTGGTTTTGAAATCAGATTTTTTTTTCTGGCTTGAACTCATGGTGTGTCTGATGCCAGTGGTGTTTTATTCCCTTCTTTTTCTACTTCTTAAAGACACACTCTCTCCCACGCATGCACATAAAGGTCAGCGGTCTCCTGATCTGGCTTTCTTACTCTCACTCTTTACCTGTCTCCCTGTATGAGTGGGATTTAATAGGGTGCTGTGATGTGAGTGAGATGTTTCATTAAAGAACATCAGACATCAAAGGTCTCTGCTGAGATGGAGTGGTATTTCAAGCTGTGCTCATTCTGCCCACAGACTGGATCTTGTTTCTTTTTTGACACTGAGATAGGCAAGTATGGAAATCTAAATTTGGAAAGTAATGTCAGTTAAGATTTCTCACCCTGGGTATGAGTGCAAGTCCACAAATCAACTTGTCTCAGGTAAAACAGGTTGTAGCAATAGAAAAAAATGTATTATTACTTTGATGTGCAACACCGATTACTTATTGACAGATCAAAAGTACCTCTACAGTAGTATTTCTTAACTACAAATTACTTCAGAGTCAAACAAAACACCTGAGATTTTTTTTTCTTTTCTCCACATGTAATGGATTTATCCGTATTGGGCCCTAGTTTGCTGCTTTTTAAAGCTATTCAGGCCGTGCACCGGCTGAATGTGCTACACCAAAGGTCGAAGGTGCTTGTGCCAATCAGCAGTTATTTTAATGGTGTGAAACAGCACAAAGTAAAGTAGATATTATATGGAATCTGGAGGGATATACAGTTTACTACTGTCAGTGTTGGGGAGTAACGGAATACATGTACCGCCGTTACGTATTTAAAATACAAAATATGAGTAACTGTATTCCATTACAGTTACCGTTTAAAAAGGTGGTATTTAGAATACAGTTACTTTGTTGAAATAAATGGATTACACAGCGGTACTTCCCTGTTTCATATTGTGGCGGGTCAGGACTGTTTGGGTTTGTTTGACAGCTACGTTATGTTGTTCCAGGCGGCAGCGTTACGGTTGCCATGGTTACAGCGCTACGCTCTCTCTGCGTGTTTCCTGGGTGAGAGAGGCCTTGTTGTTGTTGTTGTGCTAAGCTAATAGGCAGAATGCTACCGGTATAGCTCTAAAGAATGTAGCATCATAGGCAGTGTAGTCCGTGCTGCAGGGAGAATGGACTGCCATACACGTTATGTGTCTGTGAGCGAGGGAGGGAGAAAAAGGAAAGGTACGAGCTGTCATCGAGCAAAAACGGGAGCTGGAAGCATGTAAATATAATAACAACCACTGCAGCCAAGAAGAGTGCCTGACGAGCCCAGTTGTAAGTAAGCTATTAAGACTCGACTGTACACCGTGTTCGTGTTTTCCTCCAAAAACAATAAGTTCTGTTGGAGCAGCCTTTCAACGCCTCTCTCTGTCCCTCACAAGCAAAGTTGACCCAGACAACAAAGTAAAGCTAGTTTTCGGCTACGAGCCCAACACGAACCCGACGTGTTAGCCAGAGGTCCCTTTACTATGGTTCGGAGCCGCGGACCTTCAGTAACAGTAATAAATCACACAGCAATAGTACATTCATGTAGTTGTAAACAGCATGATAATATATTAAGTAATCCAAAGTATTCAGAATACGTTACTCTCATTGAGTAACGTAACGGAATATGTTACAGAATACATTTTGGGGCATGTATTCTGTATTCTGTAATGGGATACATTTTAAAAGTAACCTTCCCAACACTGACTACTGTGCTTGCAAAGTACTCACAACAGTTGGATAAAGAAGCCATATTGGTGTGGCAGTGGCTGAGATATGAGATGTGACCTTTAGTTCCCTATATCTGTCAAGCTTTAAAGGCACCACTTCCCATGATACAAATTGTTATTGTCTTTGGTGAAACCCTCCATGACAAGTAAACAAAGCTTTCAAATTCCATCATTGATTTTATAATGCCGACTCCAAACCCATTGACATTATCAGGGTTTTCTTCTTGTCGACCTAAAACTCACACCAGGGCACAAAAAACAACTTTTGGCTAAAGTTTTAAAGTTAAAAGTAAACATCACGCTGAGTAAACACATCTTAATGGGATAAAGCCCCTTTTAAATTAAAGCTCTGATAATCAATTAACCCCTTCTAATTTGGTGATTACCAAAATGGAGCAACATGGTAACTACTACTGTGCAAACGTTTCAAGCCACACCTCATTTCTTTATACTTTGCTTGGAAAATGGGAAATGGGTGCAGCGATTTATAGGAACATGCAAAACACTATTTAAATGTAAAAAGAGTTTTTGCAATTCTAATAAGTCTGAAAGTCAATAATTGGTAAAACGAACTTTATTCTTCAACACAGATAGCCTTAGCTGTCTTAGGCAATCTTGACATGTCTCTAAGTAGTCTTCAGGAATAGTTCTCTGGGCTTCTGGAAGGACATTCAAAGCTTCTTGTTTGGTTGTGCCCTGCCTTTTCATCTACCACACACCTTTCTCCGTTTCCCTACCTTAAAAAAATTCTTCTTGACTGCCACCCTTCAACCGGGACCATTTCAGCAGATTAAGGTCCAGATGCATCTCTCATGTCCTTTGCTGAATTTCCCCTCTTCTTATTGCTTCTTATGACTTGCAGATACTGTTCATCTGCTCTAGATATTATTTTGGGGGCCTAACACTTGTCACTTTTTCCCTCTGCTTGTCCAGTTTCCTCAAATTTTTTAAGACCACACTGCACCTGACACTGAAAAGACCCAGGCAATTGGATAATAGGAATCACATCGTTGGTGCACAGTAACCATTTTATGCCTGTCAACATGATTTGGCATTTTTCATAGATTCAAGCAAAGACAGTCAAACAAATGTGTTTTTGCGACAGGCTGCTAGTAATAAAATTGCCTAAAGATACAATTTAAAACTGGTTCTTTGCAAAGTGTAGACGCAGCACTGGTTCATTCCTTGAGTTAGCTCCCTTTTTAATCCCTGAACAAGTGGCTTACCAAAAATATTCCTCTGAAAATGGTCAACTACAAGGACTGGATCAAAAATGTGTGGAAAAAGTAGCCAATGTCCAAAGAAAACTTTCAGGAAGACTTTCAGGAAGCCTGGAGAAATATTGCTGAAGACTACTTTAAAACATGACCAGAAGGTCTTGTAAGGAAGCAAAATCTAAAGAAATGAAGGATTTATTTTTTCTTACTGTCAGTAGGTGCCATTTCTGACAGTATCTCTTCTGAAACTGCACTCAAAATGACATAAAACAAACTGTCTAACTTAGAGGAAATTCATTTGTCTGTGTTCAAGTGTTCAAACATATTAGCTTATTAACTTTTTTATACAATAAAAAAGTTACAAGTCCCTGAAGTTTTCACACTGTTATTCAAGTCCATGTAAATTTCCTGGGTTTGTGTGCAGGATTACATCCAAAACCTTGCTTTGTCACCAGGGAGCAGAAAGCCAGAGTGTAAAAGACTGCAGTGTGGTGTACTGCGGTGCAGTCTTGGCGGTACACCTTCCACATGGGAAAACTAAAAGGTCACCAGTGTTACTTGTGTTCCTTTCATCCATGAAATTTTAAAAGTTATCTCCTGCTAACACCTCTGCCAACATGTTACTTTGCCAAGCTGCTCGTCTAAGCAGGTATTGTGGAATGTGACTATCTGACAGGCTGGCTTCAAAATGACTGTACATTACTCTAATACAAGAGCTAGCATGGCACTAAGACGAGACGGATTTTCCAGCCTGTCTTTTCCGCAGTGGCAACCAAATTGTTTTCCATCCTCCCGTCTGTCTTCCCTCATTTTCTTGCTTTGCTACTTCCTCATTGATTTATTCTCTATCTGCTTGTCCGCAGCCCACCGTGAGCCACTCTCTTGTTCCCGCATCCCACCTGAGACGCAAGGTGAGACAAAACAGCCGCATAAACACCCTCTCTGCCACACAACAAATGCACACGCACATAAAAGGCAGCCTGCTCTCCTCAATTTTCAGCAGTGTCCTTACCCAAAGTGGCCCCCTAAAACACCTCCCCCAGTGCTCTCATTCACACTCTGTGCCTCTCTCACCTTCACACACATGTCCACGCCCACCCTTGCATCAACAAGTCTCCCCTTTTCTCCCTCCACACTTATAGTGGCACAAAAGGGAACAGGAAAGCACATGCTTACCTCTTTTCTTTCATCCCCTGCCTCGGGACACCTAAAAAGGATGCTTTGGGCCTACATCAAGACAATTCCCTTTAATCGAGCCCTTTTCAACCTATTTGTCCAAGTATGACAGATTTCTGCATCTTAAAACATATATAAATACTTTTTTTTGCAACCTTTGTCTTTGTTTCTTATGCACACAACAGAAACATCCAGTGTGCCAATGCAAACAGTTATGTGATCAAGGGAAGCAGAAAAGGTGACGCGGTGGCAGACAGTGCGACCTCCACTAAAGGTTCTGTCACAGTAATAAATACAGCATCAAAATCTTGATTAAAAAAAATCTTCTCACAGCAGGTCGTCTAACAAGAGACAAACAAAAGCGGAAATATTTGCTTGTGTGATAGCCTGAGGAGAATTAGGTGGGTGGTATGAAAGCGGCGTGAGTGAGAAAAAGAGTTAGAAGGACAGACGGAGCAGATACTGCAGGGGCGGTGGTCCAAAACAGCAGCAGTACCGTTCCCCACTTCTCTCTGTATTGATTGGAATGAGCTCCCTGTGAGAGATCTAGATCAATGAGGCCATAACAGTCCATCTTCTCAGTCAGGAGCCACTACCGGCCTCTTATCTCAAACTCTGTGTCTCTGACCCACACACAAACATGCACACCGACACACAACCAGGCCTTTCCTTCCACATTTCATCTCACTGATGCAGTCACCCACGTTAGAGGGTAGACCTTTAAGCTGAAGACTACATTTTATTTCATTATTTAAAACAAATCTGTTTATGCGATAAAGGACAATTTGACAATTCCAATCCAATTTGACCTTTTTTACTCTACAAAAAAGGTGGGGAAGTAACATTTCATATTCAATACTTACCAATGCTTTATGGGTCATTTAAGTCAGCGATCCCCAACCCCTGGGCCACGGAGTGGTACCGGTCCGTGAGTCGTTTGGTACTGGGCCATGAGAGTTGAGGCTTGGGTGTGAAATTTATGGTTTTCAGGGTTTTTATTGTTACTTTTTTATTGTTAACTTGGTTTCCCTGGGTCTTTTCCCGTGTGTTATTAACAGTGTTGGGAAGGTTATCTGTAATGTATTCCATTACAGATTACAGAATACATGCCCCAAAAAGTATTCTGTAACGTATTCCGTTACGTTACTCAATGAGAGTAACGTATTCTGAATACTTTGGATTACTTAATATATTATCATGCTGCTTACAACTACATGAATGTACTATTGCTGTGATTTATTACTGTTACTGAAGGTCCGCGGCTCCGAACCGTAGTAAAGGGACCTCTGGCTAATATGGTGGGTTCTGTGTCGGGCTCGTAGCCGAAAACTAGCTTTACTTTGTTGTCTGGGTCAACTTGCTTTCGAGAGACAGAGAGAGGCGTTGAAAAGCTGCTCCAACAGAACTTATTGTTTTTGGAGGAAAACACGAACACGGTGTACAGTCGAGTCTTAATAGCTTACTTACAACTGGGCTCGTCAGGCACTCTTCTTGGCTGCAGTGGTTATTATTATATTTACATGCTTCCAGCTCCCGTTTTTGCTCGATGACAGGTCGTACTTTTCCTTTTTCTCCCTCCCTCGCTCACAGACACATAACGGGTATGGCGGTCCATTCTCCCTGCAGCAGGACTACACAGCCTATGATGCTACATTCTTTAGAGCTATACCTGTAGCATTCTGCCTATTAGCTTAGCACAACAACAACAGGCGCTCTCTCACCCAGGAAACACGCAGAGAGAGAGAGTCACCCTGTAACCATGGCAACCATAACGCTGCCGCCTGGAACAACAGAATGTAGCTGTCAAACAAACCCAAACAATCCTGACCCGCGACAATATGAAACAGGGAAGTACCGCCGTGTAATCCATTTATTTCAACAAAGTAACTGTATTCTAAATACCACCTTTTTAAACGGTAACTGTAACGGAATACAGTTACTCATATTTTGTATTTTAAATACGTAACGGTGGTACATGTATTCCGTTACTCCCCAACACTGTTTATTAATAAATCTTCTTTTTTTGGGTACCGGTACTGGTTTTATTTTGTTGTATTTATCCGCGACACCTTAAAGGCCGGTCTGTGAAAATATTGTCTGACATAAACCAGTCCGTGGCGCAAAAAAGGTTGGGGGCCGCTGATTTAAGTAAAACACAGAAATTTGTGTTAAGAAATACTCTGGCAAAAGTTAAACTCCTGATTTAACTTCTTTACCCAAGTAAAAGTGTAAAAGTAAAAATTAGCCCTTTGGAGGATATTTACCAGCTAGTTTTTTTCCCCTAAGCTTACCGAACCTCATATCACGTTATTATAAAAATGTAATTATAAGATTTTTATAAAGTAATAATTATAGAGTAATATTAATACAGAAGAATACAAACTTTATTTCAACAAAGTTTTAATTTGAATGAATTCATAGAACACATAACACGTTTCCTGTATTATAAATGAGTGACTTTTTCTCCACACCTAAACAAAAAATGTGTTTAGTTGGGGGTTAAACTGGGATTTGGGAAGTGGGGGAACTTAATTCAACAAGATAAAAGCAGATATTACATAAAGTATCATGGCTCATTTCCCACCTCCAGACAGGATAACTCTGTTATAAAGCTGGAATTTATTGAATAAATCCAATCAGCTTAAATTCAATTTGATGTCTGCTTACCGTGACGTGACCATGAACACCACAGCTGCTCTGCACCAACAGAATGCATTACAGAGAGCATTTGAATTTCCAGTTTATCAAACGAGCAGTACTTCCATTCAAAGCTGATGTCTCTTCCTTCTCTCCTGACATCCTTTTCATACATTTTTCTAACAGTTACCTTGCATTCTTTTCTCTCCCTGGAAGATGCAGTGAAATCCTTGTACTTTTAGCTAATTAAAACACTGTTTGGCTGACTGCACACAGTTCGTACACTCTGCCTCTTTCATGTATTTGTGTATAGTAAGCACCAGTGACGCACAACTAGAAACTTCTTTGTGTTCCCTCCACTTAGGTTCAAATCCGTTTGATATTTGAAGGTGTGCAGGGATGTGAAATAACACTCCTGAAATGTGCTAAACCTAAAGTAAAAAGTTTGTTTTGAAAATGTAAGTAGTAGAAAATATAGATATTTGTGTTACAACCCATATGGAAAAGATATACATAAATCTTATAAAGTTTGTATCTGTCTTGTGTGAAACTTGTATGAAAAGCATACAAGAGTGAAAACAGATATAAGATCCCTTTAAAAATTATATAAATGAAACTTGTTTTGGATACTTACTAAAACAATATATGAAAGTGGCCACTTTCATGAGTAAATCATATAAGCCTTGTATGATTCACTATATGAAGTAGGCCACATCTGATGCAAGTCTTTTATAAGTTTTTTCTATTTCTTTTCCATATGGGAATTTAGAGAGTAATTGTAAAAAGCTGCCATTGGCATTAATCCACCTCCATCCTAACACTTCAGTTCATCAGGAATTAAATGCAGGTGAAGCAGATTACATAAGTGAGTGGTTATTACACAAACGTAACATCTGAAAAAAAAGAACATAGTGAGTAATGGAGTGGAAAACGTCCCGCTGATTAAACAGCTGTGACGAGCAGCCTACCATGATGACTGGACTCATTCTTTGTTTTTCTTTTTTAGATCACTAACTTCTTTTGTATCTGCAGTCAGCTTATCTTTTATTAGCTATGCAGCAAGCCATTCGTCCTCATTATGTAAATTCTGAGTAAAAGCCAACACTCAAAGTGAGAGGTCCTTGAATCATCATTATTACAGCAATTAACAAGGCCACACACCGAGCATCTTTTTAATCCTGCAAATTGTAATAATCCTCTCAAAGCAATGCCGTGATATGTAATTTACTCCACAATGCATTCCTTCTTTTAAGGAGAGGAAAAACTTTTTTTTGAGTTTTTTTAAGTGAATTGAGTTTTCATTTGAACATGATGACAGTTTCCTGTATTTTGTAGTAACTACTGCATTTACAAAGATGAAAATGATTCTGTTTCTTATTGAGGCTTTATCACAATCCTTGCTTTGTCTCTTGTCAGGCTATAATCATATAAAAAATGGATCATATTAAACATAACATGTCAAAAAAAAGAAAAAAACTGCCTCTACTACTTAACTGATAGAGAAAATTAGGCAATTGAAAACTAATGACACCCATTTCAACTGTCATTAAATAGCTGTTATCATGTTGTTATTACTCCCATAAATATCACCAGTACCCAGCTTCCTGTCTCATAAACATGTCAGTATGGCAAAATATGATGAAAGGAAGACAAACCAACAAGAAAGCTGCTCCTGAGTCTGACTCTATTGCTGCTGTCAGTATGTGACCTAACCACAGCTAATTGTTTTATAATGGAAAACATTGTCTGGGAACAGAAAAAATATTTTAAAAACTGGTAATTGCTCAAAAAGGTTAATTACGGTATTAGAAAAATAATCAGCGACAAAATCTAATTGAAATAAACATGAAAGCAAAACATATTCTAATACAGAGTTTCCTGTTAGTGCCAACAGACGGGTTGAGCACAGTGAGAATATAAAGATTCTTCCTGCCATATACAGCAGCGGTCCCCAACCCACCAGCCACAGACTGGTACCGGTCCATGAGTCATTTGTTACTGGGCCGCGAGAGTTGAGGCTCGGGTGTGAAATTTATGGGTTTTAGGGTTTTTATCTGGATTTTTTTTTAAATCGTTTTCCTTGGGTCTTTTCACGTGTCTTATTAATAAATCTTCTTTTCAAATAAGGTTGGGGACCACTTGTAGCATTCCAGCCAGACTTAATTCAGACTATGCACTCAATGATCATTACGGATGGACCATGGTGGGGTATTCCAACCCATTTATTCACAAATTACCATAGACACATCGTAAGAGCTGTAATCATGACATAAAACAAAATAAACATTCACTTGATAGATTGATTCACGTTTCCGTTATGCTAATTAATTCACAGAAAAGGCACAGGAGGTGCTAGCATCAGCCTGCTAGATCACTCATAAACTTATTAACAATCAAATAATACATTTACAAATTGTCCGAAATGTAAACAACAAGTACAACAAACAAACATACCTGTTCGCCTTCCAGCTAGATGCTAATTTAAAGATGGATGGAAAACGGTAACTTTCTCATTAACCGTTTCTATGGCAAGCAGTAGCAGTACGATCTTCCTTCCCGGAAGTTGCCCGTTCCAAATTTCAAAATAAGAGTCGAATCTATATTATAAGGTATAATTCGTTCAGGGATTTAACTGTTTAAAAAATATCAATAAGATAAATAATCTGGGTCATTTACACCACTGATATGCAGTACATTTAGCTTCGGTCCTGCTGAATAGTAGTTTGGTCATTTTCACACAATAACTGATGTTATACATGATCAGCATACAAAACTACATTTCTGGTAATAAAGGGTAAATTACTTTAAAACATTTCTAGGAGGCACAGCCAGCACCCGAACAAAGGTCCACGTGAGGCTGGCTCCAAAAGCAAGCGCCCATGTAGAAATGTCCAGCTTTATGGCATTAAAGAAAGCAGATTTACAGCTTTGTACAAAGAACAGTTTTGCCCTTTGTGGATAGGATCCCCACGCTGCAGTATAAATTCACCGACAGTTATTGTATACAGTGTAGCTGAAGTGTTTATTAAAGAGCTCTCCCTATCTGTTTGGGGTAGAACAGCAAACTCAATCTCTGTGTGGGTGCTTTGTTGTTAATGTTCCTCAGCTTGCAACAGTATTGTTAGAAATGCATGATCTAACCTACCTACCCTACCCTATCCTAAGATTCATTGCACAGTGGCAGTGGTGGATAACTTTTTCCAAAACTGGTGAAGTGAAACAGCTGAGAAACAACATTAAGTACTGGGTTTTATCTCAATTAGTTATTTAGCGGTACATTTGTTAAAATAACTAAAAAAACAAAGCCAGAATGACTGCAGGTGTCCATAAGTTGCGGTACTTCAGCATCTAGCTAGCCTTACAGAAGAAGAGCAAACATAAAGCGAGTGACTTTTTAAAATATCAGGTCATTTTAAATTCGACATTTCTATCAGCTCAACAAACATCAGCAAACACACAAATTAATGGTGTGCAGTTTGTGGCACGGTGTGTTGCTAGCTGAAAGTCCAGCTGCTGTATTTGACAGGGAGAGAAAAGAAAGAGCGCTAACTTCAGAGAGAGATGGAGAAAGGTAAGAAATACAGGAAAGGAGAGGAAGAAGAGAGGTTAGATTTAAAGGTAAGTACTGCTCAGTGGTGTTTGATAAACTGGAAATTGAAAGCTTACATGTAAGTCCTTTTTTTTTAAATCAAATATTGGGCCTGTATGTGACATTATGTTTTTTCATATTGTGAAACAAGCTGCAAGCTGAGGTAGACTCCCTTTGTTATTTAAAGGTTGCATGAAAAATCTCTGCAGGTTAGTGCAGGATAAATACGTTAGTTTGCTGTTCTGTGATGGATTTAAAGTAAAGAACCGTGTGTGACTGGTGCACAGTGGCTGTGGTTTCATGGTCACAGTAAGGTTACATCAAGCGTAGCAGAGATTCATATGAATTTTAGCTGATGATGCTGAGATCCACTGACTGGATTCCACCTTCATAAAGACAGCATAAAGAGTGTACTGTCAGTGTAGAGGATGGAAAGCTCATGAAACATCTGCTCACATCTGGTTGAATTAAGTTGTATACATCCACAAAGAGCAGCAGGTCAGCTGATCACAGCCTGTACACTAAGAAAATCTACTGAGGCTCTCAAAATAGAAATTATTGTGAGTTATGATTCATTTCCTCACACTGAGCCATTACAACCAATTTTAGCCGCTCGTTGCTGAATCCCATTTTAACTCTTGTGTTACGTGTCTGCAGGCTGTCTGTTTTTTGGTTTTTTTGGGGGGTTTTTTGTCCTGCACATTTACACATTTTCCTGTTTAGAGTTAAAATCACCCTCTACAATGTGGGCAACAGAAAATACATATATATTTTTAATTTTCCTACTTTTTCCTCAGATTCCAGCTGAGTATAATTAGAATGGAAAAAAGTTTGTAAACCCATCTACTGATATTATTTTACAGTTCAGTTAGCTTTGCACAAAAATAGCTACTTTTACCTTCTTACTTTAAGTAAATTAAAACAATTCTGGCTTTGTTTAGATAGATGCAGTTAAGAGTGACAGGAAAGCAGAGGAAGAGAGAACAGGGAAGACATGCGGCAAAGGGCTGCGCGTCAGATTTGAACCAGGTGGATGTTGGGATCTTGGAAGGACCGTATGGCTGAGAGCGGGCCTGCTCATCCCAGTGAGCTAAACTGCCGCCCCCACTTGCTTTTAAAGCATTTACTTTATATGCCGGTCAGTACTTGAATTTAATTTTCCTTGACTTTGTGAAAAATTAATACCAGAACTGGGACAAAGCTATTGCTTACACCACTACAGTTAAAGAAGACATCTTGCTAACCAAGCTTGCTAGGTTAGCTAATAATTTAGCTAACCTAGCAATTAGCTAGCATTCCAATATAGCTCTCTCTAAATATGGTAGCTTCTGGCTCCAAAAAACTAACATTAAAAGACAAAAGATTAATGTTGAGGCTTCAAAATTTAGAGTCCAAAAGCAATGGATGACTTTACTGTGGCTACATCCGTATTTTATACTGTCGGTGCAGAATATCACCTAATTTTTACTGAGGTAATGCTTCTTTCAAGTACAAGCTCAGTCTGAAAGAGATACATTTTTAAATAGACTGAATAAAAATGGTTCCCCGCACTGAACTTTTTACAGACCTAAAAGTCTCACTGAAAAATGGCATGAAGCCTCCAAGACATTTCAGGCAAAAAAAGTCGAGCTGGTCATGTACACTAACATCCCTATCTGTCCTATACTAAACACACAACCCTGCATCGCTGTCTGCTGTCTTAGCCCCTCCATCACCCAGCATCCACCTGTAGTTATATAATAAATCAATTTCACATGTGGCTTGTCTGCCAAAACTGTATCGAGAGGAATGATTCACCCGCTATGCTAACATGATGGAGCTGCTTGGGTTGTGACACGACTGATCCGCAAGTAATAAAATTCAAGTTCAGTGTTTTGTTTCCTTCTATATACAGACTGTTTTGGGCACTTTAGTTTATGCTCTGTCTGATGCTGTCTGTGCAGCATCAGTTTCAGGAAGAATCTTTTATTCTTTTGGTAACTCCAGACAATTTTGTTCCTTTCACTCACTGGAGGAGTTCACAAAATTCACAAATTTCTTTTCAAAGTAACTTGTGAAGTTGGGTTATGAACTAAAGAGTGGACAGAGTCCTTCCTGCTGAATCCACAGTGGCACTTTGGCCTCTGCCAGCGGGCTATTGCAGAGTGCTTTGTAGTGACAAGTCATTACCTCAGCTGGCACTTTGTTAGCAAACAGGGAATCTGTTGCTGGAGCAATCTACTCATTACTTGCTAATCACTTGAATAGGAGGACCTGTTTGTGCAGACACACATAAAGCAAGCTGCACAAGCACAAACACATTTAGTGAGCATGCTGGACTGGGCTTTTCTGCAAAGCACAGACGTTATTGCGTTCCTAATGGTGCCTGAAGTAATTACACCCTGTAATGTTACTCGCTGTCTAGTCCTCTCCAGCAAGCCTCAGCATGGAAGCTCAGAAGTACTATACACAATCCACCATTCTCCACTAAATGACTCCATTAGCCAGAAGGCATCTGCAGTCACTTCTTCTTGTGTGAGAATATGAGGCATGCTTCAATAAAAGCCCAACTGACTGCATACAAAGGGTAGTTGGTCATTGAGAGGAAACAAACAAATTATTAGTCATATTTGTTATTGGATGAGGATGCTGAAGACTTTATCGAGCAATACACAACCTTTCATTACATGTCCAGGACAAAGAAAAATGCATTACACTTTTATTGTGCAAATAGTTGATGAATAAGGGAGACGGTAATTGAATACGTTTGAGAAACCGCTGATGCAATCTTCAGCAATCTTTCTCTTCATTTGCAGTTTTGACCAAAAGGCACACTAATGCACTGCGTTTAGAAATAGTGGAGTCAGTATTTGAATGTAATAATTTGCACAATGTTAAACTGGTTTGTTGAATTGGCTAAATGAGTGTAATGTAGTGTTCACTTGCTGGGCCCACGTCCTCATTTAGGTTTGACAGCGTTTTAATGGCTTAAGCATGAATTGAGCTGCGGTTTGGGGAAGGCCTCGAAAGGGACTGGTGGCGGCTCCCGGGCCTGGCAGATCCCCATGCAATACATAGAAGTAAAGAAGTGAAAAGGGGAGGAAGAGTGGGGCACAAAAAACAAGAACAAACAACTTATAGAACTGGGAGATCACACATCGATAAGAAGCAGAAGGAGCGTGTTTGGAGGCGTGGTCCCGCTCCTGAAATTCAGATACTTTATCTCTAATAATATCGGACAAATAAACAGCTTGCACACTGTGATGGCCAAACCCATGGCCACACCCTAGTGTCGGTAACTCATGTGTATTTTTATTTCTCCATTTGAACACAATAACACACTTTGGTTTCCAGTAAGTTTATTGATTGGTTTAAGTATATTTGTTCTATTTGTAAGCGCACACATTTAGTTTACTTATGTATGCATACCAGTTCATTACTTTGTTTGCTTTTTGACTACCTTTGTTTCTTTTACCTGTTTCTTACCTGCCATGATCCCTGAGAGTTGCCAGACAAAAGGTGGTGGGCAGGGTTTTAAGCAGTTAAATACAAGAGGGATGATTGGTCTGCACCACCACTTTCTATGGAAGCCCGTTTCCGCCACTAAATAAAAACAAAAAAACTAGTATCCATAACTCGAAATTTTGAGTTATTTTCTCGAAATTTTGACTTATTAACCCAAATTTTCTAGAAAATTTTGAGTTAATAAATCAAAAATTTTGAGTTAATATGTCAAAATTTCGAGAAAATAACTCGAAATTTTGAGTTATGGATCCTTTTTTTTTTTTTTTTTTTAGTGGCGGAAACGGGCTTCCATAACTTCCTGTATTTTCTTTCATTAAAAAGCTTTTGTACTTAATTAAATATGCGAGTTTAGGGTTTAGTAGGTTTTGATTTTCTTCTTTGGTGTTTAGTTTATTAATAAACTAGACTGTACTGCATCGTTTTTGTGGTTTATGATTGTGTTTTGTTTAGTTACCCCTGTTGTGTCGTAGTGGTCGGATCAGCCATTATATATAACCCTGTCTGTCATTTCCTGTTTAGGTCAGTTATGTTTGTTTGGGCAGTCGTTTGGTTTGTGGTGTTCGCAGTTTTTTTCACCTGAGTTTAGTTTTGTTTCTTTGACCGCTTTTATGAGCTCAACATTTATTACTTTTGTAAATATAATTTTTTGGTTAAATAAATGAAAACCCTATTTTTCTAATAATTCCTGTGACTCCTGCTTTTTCAACTTGGTCCATCACACACACAGTGGGTCCAGTTTCACCCATTTATTTCACCACAGTGATGTCATTTTTTGTGGTATATCAGTTTATGAGTATTTAATGTCACTATGCATTACACAGTCATGTGAAAAACAGGGCAGTCCTGTTAAAAAGTAAGTGCACCTTTATTGCTTCCATAGGAATTAAGAAGGTAAGTAGTAATCAAATGCAGTTGATCGTCACCAAGTGAGACCATCTCTATAAAAGCAGGAGTTTTGGCATATTGATGCTGGAGCCTTCAGGTGGCACAATCTTTCCAGGAGTGGATGTCTCGTCAAAATACCCCAAAGTCAGACTGTGCAATGATCAGAGAAACTGTAAAAAAAATGAATAAATAGATAAAATCGACATCCTAGACTCTACAGGCCTTGGTTAGGATTTTAAATGTTAATAGAGCTATTAGAAAAAGACTGAACAACTATGGCTCTTTTAGAAGGCCTGTCAGCAGAAACCCTCTTTCCTGTAACAAAAAAACAACAACAAAAAAACATGGCAGCACAGTTTTGGTTTGCAAAGTTGCATCTGAACAACCCAAAAGATTTCCGGAACACTCTTTTATATATCAAAGTATTCTAGAGCTACAGCTAAAGTTCGGACGAAATTGGGTCAAGCAACAGAACAACAAACACAAGCATGGCAGTAAATTTGAATCGATTGAAAAAGAAACGAATCAAGACTTTGGACAATCGCAACAGTCCAAAGTCCAGGCCTCAGCCCAACTGACAAACTGTGGCAAGACCTTAACAAAGCTTTGAATGAATCCGTTGCAAACCTCATGAACTCAGGCAACGTTGTGAAGAAGAGTCCTCCACAATGAGAGACTGAATAAATCAAACAGAAAACAATTCGATGAGTTTATTGCCGCTAAAAATGGTTCACACAGAGCTTGCAAAGCTCCAATTTCTTACTGAAGTTTAAATTATTTGTTATGCTATTTGTAGGGGCTGAAGTGGCTCAGGAGGTAGAACAGGATATGTACAAACTGTACAGTCGGCAGATAGGTAGGTGAGGAGATCCCCAGCTATTTGATTTGGCAGATCTTTTTTGGGCTGGATACCCTTCTTGACAAAACCCCACAACCTCTCCTCCCTGGATGAAACCAGAGATCTTTTGCATGTAAGGCAGTGCATAAACCTTTAATAGTATGAAACTTTACTGAATGGCTGAATGAGATTCCATTTTTAAGTATGTCACTATAGCAAGAAGAAGACTACCACTGACAGATCTATGGGTTGCAAGTAAAACTAAATAACAACTTCTTGAAAATAAGCTCGGTGGTGATGCCATTTCAGATTTACAAAATGTGCACTACATTTAAAACACATTTGCTTCATTGATACATTTATGCATAAAGGGTACTCAAGAGAACACAGAGCTCACCCAAGGTCAGTGACCTATGTTGCAGTTTTAAAGAAACTGATCTGGATGCGCACCAAAATGTAATGGGTTCTTTCTTTGCCAGCTCTCCGTGTCTGCACTAAGTTGCATGAAATTCGGATGTAATCTTGCAGACAGGCAAGCAAACAAACAGATGGTCTCCTTGGAGGGTTGAATAGGCTCCTTAAAAAATTAAGGAAGGGTTTGTTTTATTAACACAAGAATGGTTAGCTCCCTCATTAGTAACTTTAAATAAATAACTAAAAATGAGTTTCCCAAACTTCGACCTTGATTGCTGTTTAGTCCGTCATGAATATTCAGTGTTGCAGAGAGTTTTTTCAAGTCTGGCACAAAGTTTTCACTTGCCTCAAGTAAACTGGAGGACTCCTGCCCCGTGACCTCTACTACCGTCTTACTTGACCTGCAAACTGGCCTTCAACATACCAGAGTTTGTATATGTTGGCTGCTCACAGCTCAGTGTAGAAAAGCTTCTTCTCTCTGGGAGTCTTGGTCTGTGTCAAGCATGAATATCGCACAATCCAATATTAATGCACCTCCATCAGTGTGACTGAAATGACTAAAGCATTGTGCCCTCCAGAAAACTCGAAGTGATACCTCCCCTCCGCAGCCTCCAATCACCCTCATGACCCAAGTCTTCAAACCCCTGCGGGGTATTTTGTTTAAGTCACTTTCTCCTCTGTCTGTGCCTCTCCTCCTTCCTCTCCACTTCGTCTTCCTTATCCATTTGATGTCTCAGACTTGTTTTCTGTTTATGACTGTGGATGATTGAGGTGCATTGCTCCGGTGTCAGCTCTGCTCCAGGGGAGAACTCAGCAGGACACGGACAAACAAAAACTATCACCTTCTAAGAGGGGTTCGACTGACATTGGATGGGATGAGTGTCTGGGTGTGTGTTTCTGTTTGTGAGTGTGTGTACAGTCCTCTCCCTCAGGGTAGACATCTTATCTGAGCGGCGTCTGGGGGGTAAAAAAAAATGGCTATATGTCAGTGCAAAGATGTGCTGTGGGTGAGAACAGCTATGAGACCCTCTGATTTACCCAGTGACAGGACCATAGGGCGTCCTAGTTTACTGTGCAACCAGACATCTCTGTCCATCTCCACGAGACATCGAAATTGTGACTTAATGGAGGGAAAGACAGCCAAAATATTGAAACATGTCATGTCTGTCTGTGACGGCGAGAGAAAGTAAGTTGTCATGACTGAGACGATATAAAGTGTGTGGAGAAAGTGGTGAAACCCAACACGGGTGACTCACAGTTCAGGCTTCATGCAGTACAGTCAAATCTGTTCCTTTGATTTCATTGCATGATAAATTGCTGGTTGAAGCATTTAGATCCAGAAAGTCCCAAATTCAAACCCAGCATCTAGAGGAAATGTTGAAAAGCTGTGGCTTAATGTAACAATCAGCTCACCGCTTTGACTGGAGTAACTAGCTCACCAAAGATGGGAGGTTACATTCTGCAGCATGAATTCGTTTAATATGGGAATAGTGCTTTCATTTCTTTTCATTCTTTTTTTTTTTTTTTTACAATATTAAGGTTATTTGACACTTTTTTTTGCTTTCAACAAATGTATTCATCATGTTTTTTAAGCTGCTGATTGGAAAACCTCAATTTGCAGAAGACAAAAGTGAACACACATGATTTGTAGTAGACCTATTGTTTGTGTACATTCAATTTGCTCAACAATTTTTTGTAGGATATGGAAAATTCATATCGCTGTATTTATCCTTGTTATATTTATAAGTGCATTAGTTAATTAGAGTGCAACCTTCTAATAGCTAGAAACAGTTTCTAGAAACTAGAAACAATTCCCTTAAACCTCAGAATCTAATGCAGGGGTAGGCAACTCCAGGCCTCGAGTGCTGGTGTCCTGCAGGTTTTAGATGCATCCTTGATCCAACACAGCTGATTCAGATGGCTAAATTACCTCCTCAACATATCTTGAAGTTCTCCAGAGGCCTGCTAATGAACTAATCATTTGATTCAGGTGTGTTGACCCAGGGTGATATCTAAAACCTGCAGGGCACCAGCCCTTGAAGCCTGGAGTTGCCCACCCCTAATCTAATGTAATGCTAGATTAAAGGTATTTTGTCTACATTTCAGCTCTCACCATGCAGTACACGGGGGGATGTCCAGGGAAGAAAAATAAATCCAACATAGAAGTGCTAAAAAGTGCAGTTCCTGGACAACTGAAGCTCGTTTTATTCTCTATAACTAATTTCTCTATATGTGGAATTGTAGATGGTGTAAATTTATTATTATTATGATTACTATTTTTCACCCCTTGGAAATTTAAGATACTTGGTCAATATCGACATAGGCAGCTGTAGTTGATAGCTGTCCGCTAAACCTCACCCCTGCCAATTTCCAGCCATTGAATTGGGCCTCTTAATCATGGGTGCGGTCAGGGGTGATTTTAGCCCATTTTGGGGGGTGCTTCAGCACCCTAAAGATTTCTTACTTTTTTTGACAATATTTGCTGTTTGTGGGACACACTAATAAAAATATAAAAAGCATACAGTACTTAATTGAGATGAAACATTTTAACAACAAAAGTATAGATAACCCCTACCCCCCCTCCCAAAATGGTTTGTTCCAGCTCGGCTCTCCCCTGCTCTGGCTCTAGCGTCGTTGCTGCCAGAGCGATAGTGGCTGAGATGCAGTGGAGCGGAGGTGTTAGTGCCTGGCTTAAAACAGGACATATTAGCTGTATTTAACCTTCAGTTACTCTTTATATAGTTAGGTAGGAGTCAGACCATGTTTCTTTTTAGCTGAAAAACATTACACCAGGTAACCTGCTGTGTTGAAAACGTGTGTTTGCTACCCTACAATCCGTCCTGCTCTGTAGTAAAATCAGCGATATTTGACGGTCCTGTTGCTCCCATTAAAATTTATATAGCCTATTTAAAATCTAAAACTTAACATTGTCCGTAGCCTGCTGTTGTTACCACTGTCCTGTTTGAAATCTAATGAGAGAAACTGGTTATTTTGTCATATGTGTATGTGCCGGTATTGAACCCAAGGTACTAACTAGCTAACTGACTGGATGCTCATTAACCTTATAACTCCTGTTGTGTGTGTGTGTGTGTACGCAGAGAGACAGCCAGGTTCATAATGGATATGAGGAAGTGTTTTCAAAAAAAGGAGCCACATTCAGTTAAAAGTGTAAGATCAAATGAGCCATCAATAAAGGATAATGTTGGATCAGTGTTTCAATATTTATATCTTTTATTAGATGTGCATGTGGTTTGGTTATTTGCCTTTTGGTTGAAAGTACACTGAGAGAGGACTTTTTTATTAGTGATCTTAATAGTTTTTTTTTTTTTTATCTAATTGAATACAATCTATTTTTGTATGATTGTCAGTCCAAAGATGGAGAGAGGAAAGAGGGGAACATGAGGAGAAAGTACAAGGTCAGGAAGAACCAGTTAAGAAAACAGGCAGGGAGTACTAACAGGCAAAACAGAAACTGTTAAACTGGCAAAGAAAAAACCCAACTAATTTTACTCGTACAATCTGGAAGTTGTGTTCTCCCTATATTAAAGCTGCTATACAGAATCTGCTAAACAAACTGGGTTGTCAGCCCTGGCACTGCATTACCATATTGAGCTTCAGTCAGAGGAAGTCACGGTTGCCAAAAACGTTTTGAAGCTCAAGAGTGAGGCTGGTGCCATTCCAGATATGTTAACATTGTACAATCTTCTGGATAATCAGCTCTTCCCCACACTGAAAACTGTTATTCGGGTTGCCCTAACAAACCCAGTTAGCAGCTGTAGCTGTGAGAGGTGTTTTAGTGTCTTGAGTCAGCTCCATACCTGGCTGAGAAGGACCATGGGTCAAAGCAGACTCCAGCACCTGGCTGTGATGTCAGTTGAGAAAGAGATGCTTGAGAAACTTGACCACCAAAATGTGATAGACAGATTTACCAACCTCAGGTTAAAAGAAAAGAAAAAAATCTGCAGAGCCATAGTAGTATCTGCAGTAAAGATCTTTTCATACATTGTACCAAAGGCCAAGGTGTCTCCATTTTTCTAATTTTTTTAATAGTATTTTGTACATTTGTACATTTCAAGGACTCTTCTATTTTTGGATTGTATTTTTATGTATCTGTATTGTATTATAAATACACATTAAAAGTGAATCTCTGTCCAGAAATGCACTCAGTTTACTTTTTACTCACTGTGAGCATCATTCATTATTCTCCCGCAGTAATTAAGGTTAGGATATGTATATATTTTTTTCAAATTCCAATCCATTCTTCTTTAGCAGCATTTAAATAACCTTTATCAGATTTGATGGTTTTGTTACAGACTTTTCAAAAAAGTGTTTTGCTTTTCTTTCACAAATGTGGGGATTAAATTGTGTTAAAATGCACAAAACAGTGATGTCATGTTTTGTGACGAGGACCCAGGCACAGAGAGACTTGATGAATTTAAGAATCTTATGATTTAATAAAGAAATTTGCAGACTTGCACAGAGATGGTAAAATTATGATGACTGATAATGGAGATGAAGACAACAAACGATGAGGACAGGGAGGAACAGGGGTTTAAATGCACCAAGGAGACAGTCAGAGGGAACTCGGGACAACTGGAGACATTTAAGGATGCAGGGACTGACAGAGACAGGGAAGAAGTCTCATCGTGACGAGTAAAGTTTATCTTGCCTGGATGGGCAGCTCTCTGGGTGCTCAGCACCCCCAAAGCTCTGATTCTAGAATCGCCCCTGTTTGCAGTGTTAGTGCTTTTGGACCATTTTAATGGAACTATCTGGAATGTAATGTGACCTGCTGTGTGGTAAAGCACACCTAAGAAGCTTGTGATTTCGTTTTTATAAGTGGAATTAAAGCTTTTTATTAGCTTGTTATTTACTACAAATGAGCAGATCTCTTCTGATGTGTGATTCACTCTTACGGATGGATGCAGCTTTTCACTTGGCCACTTTTGGCTGAAGAAACCCTTTCAAAGCGTTACATTAAATCTTTAATGCAGCGGTCCCCAACCCCCAACCCCCAGGCCAGTCGTTTGGTACCGGGCCGCGAGAGTTGAAGCTCGGGTGTGAAATCTTTGGTTTTCAGGGGTTTTATCATTTTTTAGCGTAATTTTTAAAATCATTTTTATCATTAACTCGGTTTCCCTGTGTCTTTTCCCGTGTGTTATGAGTAAATTTTTCTTTTTTTTTTGGTACCGGTACTGGTTTTACTTTGTTGTATTCATCCGCGACACCATAAAGGCTGGTCCATAAAAATTTTGTCATACATAAACCGATTCGTGACACAAAAAAGATTGGGGACCGCTGCTCTAATGTAATGCCAATTGATGTTGCCACGATGGCTATATCCTTCTTTTATATACAGTCTGTAGATGCATATTGTGTTAGCAAGTGTTTTGACCTCCAGTGTTTGTGGTTTTCAGCACATGGAAAGTGTTCTCCCCTAACTAGACCATGTAGAGTATCTTCCCTCCAAATCACAGATACAAACACGGCAGAAGCGTTTGCCACACTCGGAAGTGACGCGAAAAGCGCCTTAGCAACAGGTGATGCACTTGGATGTGCATACTAAGACAGACCCACAGAGGAAAAGCTTGCTTTCATTCCCATTTTTTGCATACTTGGAAACTGCTTTTGTGAAGAGGTTGTGCTTGGTGGGTTGTAATTTTAAAAAAAGAAAAGAAAGTCATAAATATCGATTGTCCCAGTATCACAGAAGTGTGAGGGGAGGCACATTTCAGGCACCTTAACAATTCAGCAGCTGCTTCGTTTGAAGCATGCTGACAACCTCAGTCCCATGAGTGCAATGATGGGGTGATGAGTTCGAGGCCTCCAGCAGTATTACTAGAACTTTGATTTTCTTTCTCTTTTTTTTTTTTAACAAAGGTTTCATCCCTTAACAGTATTATATTGGTTTAGTGTTAGTCTTAAAATACTCTTTATGCAGTCACTTAAGGTAGGTGTGCATGTCTGTGCATCTACAGTGGGCACTACATGCTTGTTTAACATTTCCTTCTTCTATCACCATAACTGCAGCCTGGTTTTTTGCCTTTTCCAACCCACACTCAGAAGCAGACATCCAACTTGTGCATGCGGTCTCTTATCTGTGGTTTTTACTCTCATACTGTATCCTCCCAGAGCATATTCGTCATGCAGGTGGTCATTATTTCTGAAAGCGAAATTGTGCATCTCGGAGGAGCGATGCGTGCGGGGCATCACTTTCACTCTGTAAACTGTATTCACTCCATAGTAGGTGTTTGTAAGACCAACAACAGCAACCTGCCGCCATGCAGAATGGATTTAATTTGTATTTTTCCATAAACTCAGTCATCCCACGGAGTTCTCGCAAATAGATCTTTTGAGCATTTCAGACGGTGCCGTGTCCTCTGCTTTCAAAACCCGAGCACTCTGGGGAAATTAAATCATAGCAGGTCCTTCAGTGCCCCCATCAGGATCTCTCTGGCACCTCCATCCACCTCTTTTCATCTCTTTCATCTTCAAAAATCTCATGCTTATTCAATTTGATTCTGGCTTCTCCACCACAACATCCTTTTTTCCCCCTCTTACTCTCTCCCCCGCTCGCTGTTGTTAAACTCCCAGAGTATTGCCGCCGGGCGAAGCCATTAAGAAACGGCAAACAGCTATGTCGAGTCGGCAAACACTGGTGTGCATACAGGTGGTGCAGAGCTAACAGACAGGAATCATTACACTGCTCTACTCTGATCGCTGCTATTCCTCTGGGACTGAGCGCGCTCGGCATATGTACAGATGGGAACACACACACAGACACACACACTGGTAGAGATTAAATCACATGTGGGTAACAGGTACGTGAAAATATGTCAATACATGTACAAAGGTACACACAGGAAGTGAGAATCAAATTGTTTTGTCCAAGAACAAATGAAAGAAGGATAAGAAGCCACAGTAGGGGAAAAACAAGAAGAGAGCAAGCCAAGAAGAAAGGCAAACCTAAATCTCCACTTGTTATTGTACCTGAGGCCAGAGAGTCGGCTCGCTCGGCAGGCTGGCTAATGGTGCGACATTCTCCAGCATATTTCACTGGACACATTTAAATTTGCTGCTGCTCTGACCTAGTCATAGCACATCTCTTCCTCATTTGTCCTCTACGTGTGTGTGTGTGTGTGTGTGTGTGTGTGTGTGTGCAGAAAGGATAATGACTGCATTGATCAGAGACGTCCCCAATGGGTGGTCTTGTTCCGTCAAGGCTGAGAGAAAACGAGAGGGAGAGCGAAAAGAGAAAGGGAGAGCGGGCGAGCGAGCGGGGCCAGAACGGGATGCCCTCTGTGGCAACCCGCCTCGACGCATTAGCCAATCAAATATCCATCTTGGCTGTCGCCTCCCTGCTCCACGCACACTATCAAAAAGTAATCTGCGGCGCTGTTTTTAATCGCCCGTCATGTCTCTGTTCCTTCCTTCCTACATCATTTCCTCGCTACTTCTTAAAATAATCGTCTTTATGTGCAGGATAACACAAAGAACAGCACGGGGTGAGTGCGGATGTGTCCACGCAAGGGCCCGATAGATCTCTGAAAGTATGAAAAGCATGTGATTCGGATACTCTGGCCTTGACAGGTCAACAGATCTCAACATGGTTGCCATGATAAGCAATGTTTTCCATCTGCATCAAACAGTTCATGAGGGGATATTTTCATTATGGTTCCTGAAACGATGGGTATAGGGATGCAACGATACCAATTTTTTCAAACCGATACGATACCGATACTTGGATCTGAGTACTTGCCGATACAGAGTACAAAAAACGATACTTCTACCACACACACACACACACACACACACACACACACACACAAATACAATTAATTGGAAGACAGGTTTTATTATATTCCCTTTGATAAAAAATAAAATCTTAATAAAAATGACCACAAAAAAATTTCAAGTGAAAAATAAGCACTTCTGTTAAATTATTGCAGAGTCTCCACATTGTAATTTTACAAAATATCACTGAACTATTGGCACTGTCTCGAGCTTTCAGAATAATAAATAAACACTTCTGTTTGGAATAAAATAAATACAAATTAGGTTTGCGAATAAAATAAACTTTTAAATTATTGCAGAGTGTCCATATTGTAAACAAACAAACAAAATAATAATTATTAAATAAATAATAAATAAAATAATAATTGGCTCCCTAGTGGCCAATCTAAAAAACTACAACAGAAATGACAAGCCACCCTCTGATTAATGAAATAAGTTGGTATCGGTTAACTTTTACAAGTATGAGTACACACACATTTTACAGTATCGGCCCCGATACCCGATACCAGTATCGGTATCGGTGCATCCCTAGATGGGTATTTTGGGTATTTCAGCCACTGGTATGAGCATATCTTGAAAGACCAACTAACCAACTGACCAATTAGGAACACCAAGAACAGTCACTGCTTGAAAATTCCACATCCTATCAAAAACAAATAAAAGTTTACTGTGAGCAGACAAAAAACTTTTTTGGGGGTTTCTAGAGAATTCTTGTACATCCATCCAGCCGTCATTTTCTTCATCATTTTCCTCCTCTTGTAGGGAGCTGGAGCCTATCCCGGCTGTCCTAGTTGCGTGCCTTTTAGTTTAAGGTGTGCCCTGCCTGTCATGAAGGCTTGGTTAGGTTCCATCCTGCAAAAATTCTTGTAGTGAGCTTATTTCTGCTGGGAGCGATCGTTATTCGTACTGACTTCCTTACTTGAAGGACTGTTGATGAACAGATGGACACACTTGATCAGACGATCTTCTTCACAGAGAAGAGAATAGAGTGTAAAGAAGGAGTATTATTTTATTTTTGTACGTACTTATTTTTAATAATGAAGTTGGCATGTTCTCCCTGTGCCTGGGTGGGTTTCCTCCCACAGTCCACACAAATACATACTAGGCAATTCTACATTAGTTGTAAGTGTGTAGTGGATTGAGCGGTGAAGCGGTGAACTGACTGAAAAGCTGACAGCAAACAATACTACTAACTCAAAGACACCGACCTACCTAAATAAGACAAAGGGGAAACATAAATAGTGGCTGATCAGCCCACAAAAACACATAAAGGGGTAGAACACCCAACTGAAACTAACATAACAAATTCCATTCCCCCCCATGATCCAGAGTGTTGGTATGACCCAATTTGCAGTTCTCCATATAGGCTTGCTCCGCCCCTTTTCCACCTCTTAGCTCATCAACCAAGGCACTGGAGCAGCTGCCACTGAGGTAACTCAGAAAACAAAAAGATTAAATCATACATAACACTGTAAACTAAAATGTGAGCACTTATTTTTGAATACGGTATTATGTATTGTATAAATGAATTAATTCTAAACCAAAACCAGTTCTTTATTATCCTGTAAATTAAATCCTATATCTAAAGAAAGAAAAATTCTCCAAACCTTTGCAACTGTGAAATGAATAAGCAGTTAATTAAATGAATGGATGGAGTTATAGATAATTACAGATTCTGATGTTTAATCTGAATTGTTTATTTATTACTTTTGAAATGAGTTTTTATGCCAATTGATCATTCATCACAATAAGCTTCCTATGTCATCATTTTTATTTATTCTATTGTGCACAGTATCTTATTCTTATTCTCATCATCTTATCCTATTCCAGTATTGTTGTTTTTTATTTTTGCTATGTAACTTTGCACTGTCCACTTTCTGCTATAACAAAACAAATTTCCCACGTGTGGGACTAATAAAGGTTATCTTATCAGATTTTAAGATGGGGCAATTCATCAGCTTACACTCTGAGCACCAGTGACCCAGTGCACTCATGGTGTCATAGCTTTGCTGTTCTAATAGAAGGCAACATTGGCAACTGCTCGGTCACACTAGGGCAGGGGTGTCCAACTCCAGGCCTCAAGGGCCGGTGTCCTGCAGGTTTTGGATAACATTCTGGGTCAACACACCTGAATCTAATGATTAGTTCATTACCAGCAATCTGGAAAACTTGAAGACATGTTGAGGAGGTCATTTAACCATTTAAATCAGCTGTGTTGGATCTAAACCTGCAGGACACTGGCCCTTGAGGCCTGGAGTTGGACACCCCTGTCCTAGGATAAAAATAAGACAGCAACCCCCACGCAACTAAAACACTAGTGATTGTGTTCAATTGTTTCACATTGTGGGACTGATTGCAAGTATCTGTGATCTTTCACCAAATGTGGGGGACATCCAGAAGTTTAGCATGCAACACCCTCAGCTTTGGGTGCCCACTTTTGATTGCAAAGCAACCCGTCTACAAACAACTGCAGTCCAAGTCTGACTGGCGAAGGTTTGCAAATGACTGCCATGCAAATTTATAAACATGGATTGCACAAGTCTGTTTGCGGTTATCATTTGTGACTTGTTTCTTTGCTATTGGGGATTCGACTCAGCTGGCTGCCAACTGGTTGCATTCTAGTTATATTCAAACATAAAAGCAAGGTTGCTGTCCTGAAGCAGCTGCGTCACTATTTGTAGAGAAATGTCTGAATTTGTATTTCAGATCTACGAGGTTCTTGCTGAACTTTCTTTGTATGAACAACAACAGGTTTGCGATTTTCACCAGTTTATCACAATCAACTTTTGTATTAGCACGATATAATATGCAGCTTCACCCTATTCATTCAGACTGATAGCAGACTGCTTCTTATTGCCGTATTATTGCTATCTTGACGCACCAAATTCACTTGGAAGATGGAGAACTGACTGCAAGTGGTCCCCATCTTTGATGCAACCATTTCTTATCCTGACAGTTCTCATATAAAGCTGTTTTCCCATTACTCTTCTCTACAAGCACTTAAAAATTGTTACTGATCACACACATTAATGCTGAAACAACAGAATTAAGTCCAATGAAGTTATGCTTTTAAGTAGTTTATTTAATCAAAAACGATCAATAACTCAAAAAGTCAGAAAATGGAAAAAAGAACAATATTTTCAAATTTAAATAGATTAAGTTGCATCACTTAATCTATTTAATTATTGGGCGCTTACTGATGGTTAAAGAGTATAAGACTAACAAACTATGGGCTATTTTCCCACCTCCCATTGCAGTTTACAGCAGAATTTATTCAGCAAAAACGCATTTGTTTAAAAGCACTGTGGTATTTTTTCCCACAACACATATGCATTAACTGATGTCCTCTTCTGACTTTCAGAATCAGGTTGTATACGGAGGATCTAGTCATCGCTCTTTTCATCGGGGGGAAAAAAAGGTACAACACTTTGAGGCCCGACAGCTCTGGAGTTCCATTAAGAATTCTTCTAAATTTACAGTGAGAGCAAACCGCCACAGCTTGCCGCCCACAGAAACAAGGCAATCACTCACCTCAGCCCCTCTATGCAGCCAGACAGGATTCGCGAACACACAAAGATTCAAAGAGAAATGTTCACGAATGCACACACACAGATTCACAATATATACACACTCACGCAAAACCAGCGGAGAGTGCAGATGATGGTGCACACGAGTACAGCTTCTCCAAGTCCCGCATGTCTGTGTCGATGTATGTCTATGTGTTAGGGCGTGTGTGGATAAGGATCTGTCACGGAAAAAGGTTGTGCTTGCTGCCACTGCAAACAAGAAGTGTTGAATCTAGGCCTCAAACCACCAACCAATCTGAAACATGCTCCACCTTTGAGACACTGAGGAGAAGCCTCATTGTTGCACTCAAACGAACGCCCGCCATTTCTCCCTTTCTAGCGTAAAACGCATTGGTACCTCTTCAACATTCACAGCTGCTTCTGTTGGGCTTGACATACATTCCTTTTTCTTTTTTCTTTACATTTATTTTAAAGACCTTAAAGGATTTTGCTGTTTAGTTTTGATGACATTCAGAAATATCGGATTTTCTTTGGATTCCAGTCTGTTCCCCGTGCGCTCCCCTGAAGGAGCGGGCAGGTCATTAAAAGTCAGGGCATGTGTCACGACGCCTACCGGAGCGGTAGAAGGACCCCATCTCATCATCAGCGATATGTTTCTGTACTTGTGGCTCAGAAAAGCTTCAGATAACACACAGGAAGGGAAAACAGAACCTGAAAGGCAGAAATAGATGTAAGCAGAGAGAGAGAGAGACGAAAATAAAAGAATGAAAAACGGAGATTGAGTTGCGAATGACGACCGTATCGGAATCAGATGAAACAAGTTTACGTTTCCACAATTCCATCACAAATAGACACGAGCAAGAAATGGCAAAAAAAAAAAAAAGCCAGTAAATCTCCAGCTGTCTTTCTAGAGCTTGTCTGATGTCTCCCGGGCACGTATGAATATTAAATGGCCTCTTGTAAATCAAACAATGGTGTGTTAGTGAGCACTGAAATAGAATTAGTTGGGAAAGGGCAGATAATAAATTGACTCTCTTTTCACAGCCAAAGCCACAAAAGCTTCTCCCCACGTGAAAAAGATACAGCCAGAGTACTACAGGGTAAAGTGTTGGAGAGGCCTAATGGCTTCGATTTTTTCCCCCTTTCGTCTCAGGCTTTCCATCTCCCCCCTACACACACTCGCTCTTATCAAAAGGTTTAATAATGATAGCAAGCAGAGCATTACTGCTGGTTTGATCTCATCATTTCACGCATGCACACATTCCTTCGCTCTACCGCGAAAAAAGGTTACGCACTAGAACAGATAAAGCGTATACACTCGGATGCAGGTGTCTTTGCATGCATGCACCTGGCGGAAAAAAAATGCTATAGCTGGATTGTGTGTATTTCTGGATGATTGTGGGCTGATTTTCCTCTCAGGTGCAACCTTGGATTGTGATGCAGTGAGGAGAAAGAAGAGAGAAAGCAACAGACATGAAGGGAGGAGAGAGAGAGGGAGGTAGGTGATACAGGTGAGAGAGAAAATCAACGAGCTCTCACACAGAGACAATCAATAAGCTCTCTTCTCAGTCTATTTCCTATGGGCTGGCCTCAGTAATAGCATTGTGCCAAAGCCGTGTGAGTGCAGCCTGGGAATAGGTTCAGGGTGATGTGATAGCAAAGTATGAAGGCAGCACTGCTGACTGGGACTCACACTAATTGTTACCTTTGTCATAAAAAGGGCAGAGAAATCACTGGGAGGACTGTGGTAGAGATTTATGGAGGCCTACCGGCACATGGAGATAAGGAGAGAAGTACTGTTATCCACGGCTTGGTTTTCTTTGATGTGAATGCAATATTTTTGTGTTGGGTTTATTAGATTTAGCCAGTTCATCATACACCATCAGGATTTTTAATCAATAATATGGTAAAATTTTGCTGTGTGAGACAGAGCACAGCGACAGAAGATAGAAATCGGATGCTAATGCAATGGGAGCTGTTTGTGTTAAACTTTATGAAACTATAACATTTTCTAACTTTATTATCGATCTCATTCATCTCCACTCATTCCTCGCAGGACTATCTAAATATTGATTATTTATCCCTTAGAAAGGGAAATGAAAGGTAGCCTAAATATAAAGCAATGTCTGAAGCTAGCATGAGCCAAAAACAAAGCTAGCTTCTTTTTTGCTGTGCTCAGTGTTTGAACAAGTCATTTAAAGATGTGCTATTGAATATTTTTAGAGTAGCAATACACAAAATAACGTGTATTATCATCTAATAAATGCACTGAGACTTTACAGTTACCCTCAGGTAAAACATTTAGTAGCTTTTAGCTTTTAACAGCCTGTTGTTTTAGATACAGCACAGATGAAGTCCATAGCAGGGCTAGAGTGAGTATGTGTTAGCAACCGGCAGCCTAGCTAATGGTGCGACATTAGCATGATTGTTAGCGTGACTGTTTTAAAGTTCATATGATATTTTCAGTCATAAGTTGCCTTTCACCTGGTTAATTTTAGCTCAAATACTGGATTCTTGTTTAATTGAGTGATCTAGTGACTAGCCACCCAGTTTGTTCACAGCTGCTAGCAAAGATTAAGGTCTATCTATACCCAGTGTTGCCAACTCCTCAGTAAGGAAAATCGCTATTGGTTGTCCTAAAAGTCGCTAGAAGTCGCAAAATGACGTCATCACCTAATTTGCATAATTGGTCATGCTAATGTAATTGTAACCTACGCTGCTGGAGAGAGAAATAACATCGTGGACAAGACATAAAGTGAGCAAAAAACGTCCTAAATGCATTTAGAATTTATTTAGAACTACAAATTAAATTTCTTTTAGCAATTATTGTTTTTTGTAATGTCACAATTCCAACCCTGCTCCTTTACCCGGACTTGGACCGGCAAAAGTGACCCGAAATAGGCACTCTGGTGGAGTTACTTAGTGTGTGTGTGTTTATAAGTAGTTTTAAACCTGATCCACAAAACAGCATAAGAGTAAAAGAAGAACTGACTGCGTTACAGCACCCGCTGCTTGTTGAGAGTAAAAGCGATATGCGCTTTCACGTCTTTTTTTAGCGACTTTTTTTTTTTTAGAAAAAAAGTCGCTAGGGGGTCTGAAAACTCGCTAAATATAGCGACAAAGTCGCTATTGGCTGGCTAGAAGTCACTAAATGGTGTCATTGCCTAATTTGCATAATTGGTCATGCTAATGTAATTGTAACCTAGTTGTAGGAGAGAGAAATAACATCTTGGAAGGGACGTAAAGACAGTAAAAAACACCCTAAATGCATTTAGAATATATTTAGAACTACAAATTTAATTTCTTTTAGCAATTATTAGGTTTTTTTAATGTCACAACTCCAGCCCGCCTCCTTTATTTGGGATTGGGACCTGCAAAAGTGACCCCAAAAAAGCACTTTGGCAGAGTTACTTTTGTGTGTGTGTATTTTTTAGTTTTAAACCTTGTGCTCCACAAAAAGAAGCAGTAAAAACTGACTGTGTTACAGTCAGGGCAGGAGCAGCGGCTTCACACATGTGCGATCCATTTGCAATTTGGACGCATAGGTATGAACATCTGCTCTAACACTGCTGCATAAGGACTATATCCGCACCTTGGCACGGGCGAGTTGCCCATGGCAGCACCCGCTGCCTGTTAAGAGTAAGAGCAATACGTGCTTTTACGTCAAAAAGTCGTCATAAGTCTCCAATAACACCAGCAAAGGTTTGCCAGATTAGTCGCTTTTTAGAAAAAAAAGTCGCTAAGGGGGTCTGAAAACCTGCTGAATATAGCGAGAAAGTTGCTAAGTCGGCAACACCGCATACAATTCCTCCACAGCAACCCAAGCTGTCCATTTTTGGATCGCTTAATTATGTTAAACTCATTAGATATTCAGTAAAACTATTGGTGTTAATAAATCAATGTTAGGTAGTTAATAATATTAACTTATTAGCATTTACCTTTACTTTGATATAGTATTTATTCTCCATCACTTCCCAAACAGCAGCGTTATTGACCTGTCCAGATCAAACCTGCTTCTAGGCCTTTCATCCTTGCAGCAGTATAGCGAGAGAGATTTTCTAAAACACATATGTAAGCATTACGAAAGCTGAGCTCTGGCAGGGACTTTGCAATCTACAGTAGCTATATATAGCACCGTGTGCAGTCTTTTAATCCAAAGTTTGTTCATCTTTTTTTCTTTACTTTTGAGAGTCAATATATATCCTTAGCTCTGAAACAGATTAAAATTGTTTGGCTTGAATAGAGGAAGTGTCAAGAGTTGGCCTTAATTTGCTATAGCATATTCGAAGGTAAAGTGAAGATGTTTCTGATGATGTGGTCACCTTCCAGTCATTGAGTCAAAGATTAATTCCTCTGTTAACCAACATATTATAAAGTTCAATGTGAAACTATCTTTCCAACACCGAAGGCTCGAGTGAAATTAGGTCACGCAGCAGGACGATGATCCTAAAGCCCACTAGCAAATTTATAACAGAATGGCTGAATCAAGATGTTGCAATGGCCCAGCCAGTGTTCAGACCTTAACCCGAAATGCTGATATCAATCTATGCATAAACGCATGAACGCCTGCAAGCCACAAAAAGAGTGGGAGAAAATTTCTTCTCAACAATGTGAGAGACTGATAAAGATAAACAGAAAATAATTGTTGCAAGTTATTGCAGCTAGTGGTGGCTGTACAAGCTACTGACCCACGGGATGTACTTTTTCACAGCATTGCACAGTCCTGTGAAAACTTTCTTTTTCACAT
This sequence comes from Neolamprologus multifasciatus, assembly GCF_963576455.1. Taxonomy (NCBI): domain Eukaryota; kingdom Metazoa; phylum Chordata; class Actinopteri; order Cichliformes; family Cichlidae; genus Neolamprologus; species Neolamprologus multifasciatus. The sequence goes on from NC_140455.1 coordinate 34,229,288, forward strand.
GACTGTATTGCCATCCACACTAACCTAAGCCTTAATAATAAGAAGTATTTTTGTAGGCACAGAATAAAGTTTGCATGAGGACAGTACAACCTTTACAGAAAATATAAATAAGTTTTGTTCATCGCCGTTTAATTCGCCATTAAAAAGCACTGGTTTTTCCCTTTAGTTGATAATAATAAACAAATAACTGTTTTTGTAATTACTAGTGCTGTCAGCGTTAATGACGTTAATGCCATAACCGCATTAACGCGGCAAATCTCCGTTAGCGCACCTTAACTGCGCTAACGCATTGACGCCGTGCAGCCCCATGCACGGTGCGAACCGCGTTAATGCGGTTATGGCGTTAACGTCATTTTAACGAGATTAACACTGACAGCACTACTATTAGTAATGTCTAGTAAAAAGGTCTTCTTGAACAACTTTATTTTTTCAATAAAGAGATAAAAAGTATATACTTTAAGATCTACTTCATGAGAAAAGCTAACGTAGTAGTTGCTGTTAAGAACTGTGGTTCAGTGGGTCAGCAGTGTTGCTGGGCCAGCATTCTTTAAAAAGAAATCTAAATTGACAGCTTTTTAAAAATCTTTGAAACTCTATTCTCCCCTACATTATCATTTGTTAAAGCAACACCCGCACTTCAGCAGGGGAATGATGAAAATCTCATGTCATCTAATAGTTTCCATGCATCACGCACCTGCCTGTCCCTCTAAATCTCCACGAGGAGCAGGAAATAAAATCCAGTGTGACACATGGGGGATGACGAGGGTGGAATTTCCACTCTGGTGCAGGTGAACCCAATGATTCATTAAAAAGAATGAGCAAGTCAGCAGGAGCGCTACTGCAAGGAGGAATACTTGGGCAGGTGGGGAGCGTGGCGAGAGGCAGGCTGGGCGGGGCTGAAGAGGCGAAAAGAAGGAGCGAGAGCCGAGAGGAGGGCAGTAGTTTCTATCCATATGGTCGGCCAGTTGGTTGGCGAGCCAGTAGTCAGGTCTCAACGATCCCTAGCTTCACCACGCATGACCGCCAAATCATCACACACAAACACACCCTGAGTGTGCGCTCTCTGAAGCGGGAGTTGTGAGAGCTGTGGAGTCTGTATGAGTGTGTGCTGGACAGGTGCACCAGATGTCCACTTTCCACTCCTGTGGCCATTGTCACTAACATGCTCGGGTATCGTGGGAGGGGATGGAGGCCAAATGGCAGACGCAGAAACCAGCGTTCATGCGGGGGGGCGGCCGTGGAGACCGAGAGGGCGCCGTCTGCATCCTTCTGGCAAGCGATGTAGGTAAACGGCTCACATGGCAGCAGCCCATGTAATATTTCACAACATTTAAAAAGGCCAAACTAACTCAGTCACTCAGTTCATTCCAAACTTGATCTCCTGAATATATTCGAATAATAAAAATAATTATTTGGATACATTCAGCACAGGTAGAAAAAAAATTTACGTTAAGATGACGTTACAAAGAAAATAGAAATTCACTTTTACAATTTTAGGAAACACCCAGATTAATAATTTGATTTCTGTCGGGTTATCTTGTGATCTCCAATTTTTTGAATTAGACACTAGAAAACATAAGTTGTGTTATTGTTGCTAATTAGAGGATTCAAACCTGAGCTTCTGTAATAGCCTCATCCCATGTGGGTTACATGAAACTAATACTGGTGCTCCAACCAGTGTTTTGTCTCCTTTTTTTCTCATCTTTTCACATCATTTATCCATGATGATGCTGATCCAATTCAGAGCTGTGGAAGAGTTAGAGCCTATTTTCATAGGAATATGGAAAGGCAATGTATTGCCCAAAGTATTCACTCACCCATTCAAATGATTGAATTCAGGTGTTCCAATCACTTCCGTGATTGGAAAATCAGCACATAGGCATGCAGACTGCTTCTACAAACATTTGCGAAAGAATAGTTTGCTCAGTGCACCTGAAGAAGAAACAGCGGCGTGATCAAAATATTCCCAAATGTACGTGTTTGTCGTTCCTTGAGTGAGGCTTACATTGTTTTGGCAGAGCACCCAGCTGGTGTATAGGAAGTGTGGGGTAGCGCATCTGCTATCCATCTCAGCTTCAGCCTGACCTCTCTGAGGGAGGCTGACACACAAACACACATCATGGGAGGCCACCATCCCACGCAGGGCAGCCGAGTGAGCGAGCTAACAGCCCGTGACCACGCTGTAATTATGAGCCGTTTTCTAATTATGAAGCACTTCGCCGGTTCTGCTTCGACTGCTGAAACTTTTATTTTATTTTTTATGTTCTTTTATAACACACGGGATTAGCGGCAGAAACTCGGGATGGAGGAAGAGGAGAGAGGAAAACGCGGGGTGAAGGAGTTAAAGCCGTGAGAAAAGTGTTACACAGATTTAGAAGTTAGAGAAAGGAAAAGTGGGAGAAAGAAACAGGCCCTCGGTCCCTCAAGCTGTAGCCTTCTTAGCGTGGCTTTTCACTGAGAGAAGTGCCAGCAGGCTGCCTGTAAAACAGAATCATTACACCATTAACCCTCAATCAATCTTCATTTGACCATGCTGTAAGAAACCATATCAGTAGAGAAGCCGTGGACCTTCTGGAAGTTGACTGTGGAAATGGGGTGGAGCGAGGGCTACTAAACGCCCCCAGCCCGCAAGCCTGAGTCTGGGCATGGCCAAGTCTAAATGCAACCTCTCCCCCCTCTACCTTCTCTCGCTCCCCCCCTCTCCTCCTGTGGATCTGCGGTTGGCTGCTGCAATGAGAGGTGACTCGTGGCCAATTGTGATTTATGTGGTGGTGGGTTTGGCTGTGCGGGACGTGGGCCGGTGGAGGCGAAAAGATGGATCCGAGGCAGGACCGAAGGAGACAATCTGATTACAGCCTTCTACCTCCTTTCATCTTCATCTTCAACACTCGCTGGTTCACTCGCTCCTTCACCCACGTCGTGTCACTATGGTAACCCGGAGCCTTGTAAGAAGACAAGTGCGACCGTCGGGACGGAGCGGCGACCCGACGGTTAGCGCAGAGACGGACACATGTTCAGCGTGTGTAGAAATAAAAACCGATGACAGATTGATGCTGATGACAGAGGCTGGTGCAGCGAAGCATCACGTCGTCTGATCAATAAAAGGAAGAGCCAACTGTCCAAACAAATAGTTGTCTAACATGCTAAAAGCCATAAGCTGTTAACAGTGTCCTTGTTTCCTTCGATTCTGGTTTCTACACTTCAAGTCCTTTCCAGGTCTTACATTCTAGCTGACACTGACCCAGCCAGACATTTAGATTTGAATTAAAGACAAAGCTCCTGACATCTTCTGCTTTTAGTGTACACTCCATTCAGTCTTCACTGGATTGAACACATGCCATTTGGGACTCTTTTCAGCATTTTCTCACTATAAACAGATGTGTTTTGGCAGGTATGTCTTTAGAATTACCCTCCTATGGCTCTCAAACCCTTTCAGGTCTCAAGTCCCTCAAACATCATTAACGCACGTTCTAGTTTTCTTGGTCACGCATCTTATATTAATTGCAAAATTAGCATCTTTCAGTTTTTAACCCTTCAATTATGTTAATTACGCTCAGCGCTTCCATTATTACCCGACCTTCTCTGAGCTATTCACTTCAGCACTTCAGTGTTTCATATTCTTTCAGTGCTTGAACTTCAACTTCACTGAGCGCCTTTTTCAGCAGTGCAGTGTTTCAAAGTGTTCGGCTGCACAATGACAAGTTAACAGCCAGAGCCGAAATATGTTCTTTGAAAACAAAATGTAGTTTTGTAGATCATAGTCGGGTCAAGGTGAATCTTTCTGGATTCGATTCATGAATGTGACACCAACTTGATGCTGCATTATGCATGCACTGTAAGAGCAAATGTGTTTCAGAATATGTAGTAGATGTTTAAAAGAAGGGGGGATTAAAGAGTTCATTACTTCCACTTTTAGCCAGAATTGTTCATATATTAATGAGCCAGTGGACAGATCGCCTGCATGACTGATACTACAGGCACTTGTAAGAAGTGCAAATACAAATATGCAGTGCATATACAGTATTCTGGCACACGCGAGGCTAACCAGGTCCTGCTGTGTTCTGAGACTGCCATCAAGTGGCAATAAGAGGTAGTGATTGTAATTCAAATCCACTGGACAAATGATATTAGCTTAAAGGAATATATAACTTAAACATTATACTTATGTTGAAGTAGTTAATCCTGTTTTAGAGCTGCTGAGGATGAGGTGTGTAGGTGAGGAAGATGGATTTCGCTGCATAAAAAGAAGATGAATAACTCTTTCAAAAATAGCAGTGGCTCCCTATTATACATATTTACACTGGCACAGACAAATGCTTACTATCCAATAGAGACATAATGATGAAGGTAAGCAGTTCCAAGTGAGCAGCATGCTCTTCACTAAATCACAGTACAGACGTAAATATGACGGGTTGATTGTCTCATCTGGCACCCACGGGGACAAGACAAATGTTGGTCTTCTCAGGATTCGATAATTTATCACTATCACGACGAGTACAGTGTGTATTAAAGTGCTGCTGAGACGGGTGAAATTAGCTGACCATTTTGTGCAGTTTAGCCCTGACTAAGGTTTTATTTGTGACACAAAGGAACAAAAAATCTGCTCAAAAGGTGCAGAGAGAAGCAGTTTTAACATCAATAAATCATTATCCCAATAATTTAAGACGTTGCAGGAACTTTTTAAAAGGAAAGTTACTTCCTAACCAAAGCAATGAAAGAGAATGAGCAATAAGGGATCATTGATCGTAACAAACACTGTGGCAAAAAGTTCACAGGAGGAAGTGGAATCAAAACAAATTAAAACCAAAGATGATGAAAAGGTTCTGCAATGACAAACAAGAGGTGATTTTAAAGTTTAACTTGAACACCTCAATAAAGTTGTTTCAAGGCTGCACGTAGTGGAGCTCAAAAGACCTTTTAGGCTAGAGCCTGAAAACAGGAATAATGAAGATGATCACACTTGAGAATCTGAAGAGTTCAGGGCCATGCCACTACATTAAAAAAGGAAACTTTAATAATGGAGAAGAACGCAGGGGAGAGATGCTACAATAGTAGAGACGGTCGTAATCTGACTTAAAGTTTGGCAGAGAAGTAAGACTACAATGTTTTTAATAAAATGAGCACTTGTGCCTGATATGGCACTCAAATCAGACCCACTGACTAGGTATCATTATCAGTTATAAGTCACATACATTACCAGTTGGTACCATGCTGTTATCTTCCACGTCACATAAACAAGTGCGCGCAGAACCTCCTGCGCTAAAGTTAGCATGCATCAAGCATTGTGCAAAGCAATGCTTGATGCATGCTAACTTTAAATAATAAATGATATGTCTTGCACAAAAGGCAACATCCAGGCATGTTTGGCCCCAACCATAAGCTCAATACTTAGATAACCTCTGCAAACTAATGAACACAGAGTCCAACAAGCTAGTCTTTGACTTGTCACAGATCAAAGTCAAGTGTATTAAGCCACCTTGAGCAAACATTAGGTTTAAATGGTGAAGATGTACATTCCCGACAAGTAGAGTAGTTTAAACAGAGTGTTCAGGGGCAAAACTGCATGCAGACATCAAAATGCTTGATGCGTGGTTTGGTGGAAGCTTGCAGAAGTCACGTCACTCGCTCCATTCGCCTTTTCCTTTAGAGACAAACCGATGGCAGTTTGAAAGCTCTGGAAAGTTATTTTCCTCAAACTTGAAGAACTTCAGGACAAAGAGGTAATTTCCAAATGGGAACACAGTTATAAAATGATCAATACCTATTTCTTTGTTGCTGAAAGGCTTGCACACAGACGATCTGGGGACACTATGCAGGCATGTTCAAATTGACTTAAGTTTGGAAGGCTTTTATTTTTGCAGTTTATATTCTAACTTAGTTGAAGGTTTGTGTTTAGGGATGCCCTTTGGTGGTTTAATATTTCTGTGTTCACTGCACTGCCTTAAGGAGGTAACTCCTTTGTTGCCATGTGCAGTATCCTCCACTTGGATTACAGCTTTATAGGTAAAACCGGGAGTGTTTTGTATGATCTCTAGTTTTAGATTGACAAGGAGACATCCCAGAATCATTTGAATGTAGAGAACATTACTGGTGCACATGGGTAATTAGTATAAGTATTCTGGCGATTAGCAACATAGCAAAACAAAGGAATGAAATAGGACAGGACCCAGGAGTTTAGATAATACTAGTTGGCGGTGGAGCAGAATCCCGGAACATCCAGGATGAGGTGGAGGAGGGTTGCACGAATGACGACTTGAAAGACAGAGTGACAGAATAGCAATAAGGCTTAAAGAGTGCGGATCAGAAACTGATCGACTCGGAGGAGGCAGGTAAGAAGATCACTGGATCAAAGTAGCGTGATGATGAAACTGAGAATGAAGGTGTGACAAAAAGAAGAGAGCAACAGGAATACCCCAGAAATGCATGCAGGTGAAAAAACACAGATTTCCCTTATTAAAGCTACATGCAGAAACTGCTTTTCCATACCCACATATTCCATTTATCATTAGCAGCAATGGCCAGGTGGATTCTCAGAGGTATGAACTTAACTTGAGTATGTTTTCTAACTTTTTTTTTTTTTACGTTTCTTCCTCACATTTTAATATAAATATCTCGCCCAGTCAATCTGCTTGTGTCACATGAAGAAGTAATTGTCTGCCAAAAAGTGATTTCTGGTATTTGCTGCAAAATGATTGATGGTATATAAACTGCTGTAAATGACTTGTTAGCCTATAATCTGTCAAATATATCTCTCGTGAATTATATCAAGGTGTTTTGACCCAGAAAGAACACTACTTTGACAAGGTGGAAGTTGCAGTCAGTTGGTGGCAAAGTCACTTCTATATGTTCTTTATTTATCCAGGCAGAAAAAAAAGTCACTGACATCTCTTTCAAGAGAGCAGCGGAAATTGCAACAAATGTAACCCCACCGTTCTCTAAAGATATTTTAAGTTGCCAAAACATACTAGATTGATTATAATGTAATCATAAAGACCCATGAAAAACAGGTAAGTTCTTTTATATATATATATATATATAACCATGTGGACTGTAGTCTAGTTACCAATATAAGCAAAGATATTAGAAAAATACACACAGAAACATCGGATATCACTTTTTGGCACATAATTGGTCTCAAGCCTCGATAGATGGGTGCGGTACTGTTAGCTGAAAAGAAAGAAAGAAAAAAGGGGGATGTCAGGGAGAAGACAGTCGTTTTGGTGTGTCCACTGCAAGTTCTTTTTTTCACATGAAGAGATGAAAGAGGCAAAGAAAAGGAGGCTGTGACAATCTAAAGTGGCACTTTGTTGCAGATGTCAAGTTGTGGTGGTGGTACTTTCTCTTCCGTAGTGCTTCAGAAGAGGCACGAACATAATAAAGGGAGCCACTTAAAGACAGTGTTAAAGAACAAGGCAACACAGGCTGTGCTGTTCATGGTCAGTGTGAGTTTGCATCAAAGGTAGCAGACAGTTTACATTTAAACTGATGATGCTGATTAGATTCACTCACTGGATTCTATCTTAATACTGTCTGGGGTGGGAACTCAGCCACGATAGCTCTTGCAACATCTGCTTCTCTTGTTGAATCCAGTACACTAAAACCACAAAGGGCAGCAGCACAGGTCAGCTGAATACAGCCCATATTTAAAATGTACTTGCCCTCAAAATAAAAATGAATGTGACTTTTTAAGGGTTTTTTGACTAAACTCACTTTTCTATTTAGGTGCAAACAGTGTTGGGAAGGTTACTTTTAAAATGTATTCCATTACAGAATACATGCCCCAAAATGTATTCTGTAACGTATTCAACTACGTGAATGTACTATTGCTGTGATTTATTACTGTTACTGAAGGTCCGCGGCTCCGAACCGTAGTAAAGGGACCTCTGGCTAATACAGTGGGTTCTGGCTCGTAGCCGAAAACTAGCTATACTTTGTTGTCTGGGTCAACAATGCCTCTCTCTGGCTCAACAGAGAGAGGCATTGAAAGGCTGCTCCAACATAACTTATTGTTTTTGGAGGAAAACACGAACACGGTGTACAGTCTTAACAGCGTACTTACAACTGGGCTCGTCAGGCTCTCTTCTTGGCTGCAGTGGTTATTATTATATTTACATGCTTCCAGCTCCCGTTTTTGCTTGATGACAGCTCGTACTTTTCGACTCTCCTTTTTCTCCCTCCCTCGCTCACAGACACATAACGTGTATGGCAGTCCATTCTCCCTGCAGCACGGACTACACTGCCTATGATGCTACATTCTTTAGAGCTATACCGTTAGCATTCTGCCTATTAGCTTAGCACAACTACAAGAAAGCCTCTCTCACCCAGGAAACACGCAGAGAGAGAGAGCGTCACCCTGTAACCATGGCAACCGTAACGCTGCCACCTGGAACAACAGAACGTAGCTGTCAAACAAAACCCAAACAGGCCTGACCCGCCACAATATGAAACAGGAAAGTACCACCGTTATTTCAACAAAGTAACTGTATTCTAAATACCACCTTTTTAAACGGTAACTGTAACGGAATACAGTTACTCATATTTTGTATTTTAAATACATAACGGCGGTACATGTATTCCGTTACTCCCCAACACTGGGTGCAAAGTTGTGGTTGTTTTTTCCCCCTTTGGTTTTTCTTTGCTTGTCTTCTACAGAAAAAATGTTCAAGCTGAGCACATTCATTAGAATTTAAATCTAAGCTGAAATAAAGTTTGTATTTCCACTTATTTCTATTAATATTATTTTATGATGATATTAATATGACCTGAGGTCCAGTTAGCTTTTTTTTGTATCTGTACTTCCACTAAATTCACAGATGTTTGTACTTTTGCCACCTCTGTTCATACTCAGCAGCTGTATGCCATTTAATCAATTCTAAAACAATAATTATCTGGGGCTCATGAGGAGCTTTTATTGGTGTTAATTACTAAGGATTGGTCTGTTACAATTTTTAGCACATAATTAGCATAACAAGTGTACAAAAAAATCTACTTTTTCTGTTGATGTGTCCAGTTGAAGCATATTTTGCAAGCCTTCACAGTTTACAAAAGCCCTGCACACAGCATCTTTAATTCCTTCTGCAATCACCGTGATAGACAAGTAAACAAACAAGCGGATGGACAGACTGATAAACATCCAAACAAAGCCTCCACCACACTCACGCTCATTACTCTCTGGCAGTAGCAGAGGTGCTTGCATCTGCCACGGACTCAATTACTTCCACCTTTCCCTTTCCTTCCTTTAGATGTGACATGAATAACCACATTATGATTACCTCAACCTCGGACGCACCGCAACCCTCCCACTCAAAAGAGTTTGTAATTAAAAATCAAGACAGCAAAAAGCTTGGGAAATAACTCTGAGTGTCTGGACGGAAGAAAGAAAATGAGACGATGGGAGAAGATGAAGTGAGATGGGGGCTGAGGAGCCTCTGAGAGATGAGAGGAAAAACAAGATGGACAAAGTGGAATTGGAACTAAAAGTTGCCTGTGCCTGCCACAAACGGCAGGGGGGAAATAGCTTTAATTTGTCAATCGAGTGCACAGGAATCATATAATGCAGAGTCTGCTCTGGAGTTCTGCTGCAGAGCCACTCAGGAGATGTTTGCCTGACATTTGCTGTCCTTCCCGACTGTTTTTTTTCCTTTACTGCACCATTGGATCAACTTCACATGTCTTTCACCTTTTTTAAAAACATTTTTGATCCATTTTCTGCCTGTGGCCACACCAGCATTGGGAATTAAACTAAAGCAAATATTTAAAATAACTTAAGTGAAACAAAACAGGTGGAAAGTGTGGGAACACTGAGGTTGTTGGAGATTTCCTACAGACTAAGATAAATGATTTTTCTTAGTACCAGTTTAAAATAAAGACAAAGGAAAAATGACTCAGTCATGCACAGTGTTGGGGAGTAACGGAATACATGTCCCGCCGTTACGTATTTAAAGTACAAAATATGAGTAACTGTATTCCGTTACAGTTACCGTTTAAAAAGGTGGTATTTAGAATACAGTTACTTTGTTGAAATAAACGGATTACACGGCGGTACTTTCCTGTTTCATATTGTGGCGGGTCAGGACTGTTTGGGTTTTGTTTGACAGCTACGTTCTGTTGTTCCAGGTGGCAGCGTTACGGTTGCCATGGTTACAGGGTGATGCTCTCTCTCTGCGTGTCTCCTGGGTGAGAGAGGCCTTTTTGTTGTTGTTGTGCTAAGCTAATAGGCAGAATGCTACCGGTATAGCTCTAAAGAATGTAGCATCATGGGCAGTGTAGTCCGTGCTGCAGGGAGAATGGACTGCCATACACGTTATGTGTCTGTGAGCGAGGGAGGGAGAAAAAGGAAAAGTACGAGCTGTCATCGAGCAGAAACGGGAGCTGGAAGCATGTAAATATAATAATAACCACTGCAGCCAAGAAGAGTGCCTGACGAGCCCAGTTGTAAGTAAGCTATTAAGACTCGACTGTACACAGTGTTCGTGTTTTCCTCCAAAAACAATAAGTTCTGTTTGAGCAGCCTTTCAATGCCTCTCTCTATCTCTCGCTAGCAAAGTTGACCCAGACAACAAAGTAAAGCTAGTTTTCGGCTACGAGCCAGAATCCACCGTATTAGTCAGAGGTCCCTTTACTACAGTTCGGAGCCGCGGACCTTCAGTAACAGTAATAAATCACAGCAATAGTACATTCATGTAGTTGTAAACAGCATGATAATATATTAAGTAATCCAAAGTATTCAGAATACGTTACTCTCATTGAGTAACGTAACGGAATACGTTACAGAATACATTTTGGTGCATGTATTCTGTATTCTGTAATGGAATACATTTTAAAAGTAACCTTCCCAACACTGGTCACGCAGAGAAAATTAACAGCAACCATAAATTCCAGCTCATCTTCGCTAATTGTGGCATAAAATGAAGAAACAGACTACCAGGCTCAGGTGTTCTTTTATCTCAATCATCTGGCTTCCTTAGTTCAAAGAGGCCAGTATGAAAAAAAGCAGCTAAATTAGCTCATACTTTAAGAGGAAACAGGTGCACCGCTTCTCCTGCAAACTAATGAACTGCCATGTGTTTGTTTTCCCAGAAATATATGTAGAGAAACGTCTGCTGTGCCAATTAAAAAGGCATGTCATTGTTTCATAATGACAAAATAATACCATTTACTTATTAGACCCTCACAAACACCTGCAGAAGTAATGATGAAAAGGAGCTGTTTTAATAAAACGTGCTTCTATCCTGCTCATCAGTGTGTTCACATTATAAGTTAAATGCACAAATGAAGGATTTGGAAACTAGAATCTTAGAAGAGGATTGGAAATGTCCTGGGAGTTTGAGGGTCTCGGATGTTGTTCCTGGGGATCCACGAGGTATTTCTTGAGCTTCTTGTGAAAAACAAGAAGTTGCAATAGCTACATCTATCACTACAGCCTTCATCCTCTAGTCGTTCACTGCTACTATGTCCGATTGAGTTAGCCTGTATCTGGATGTCCTACATGATCTTATCTTGGCCATTCTCGAACAGCCTGGAGGGCGTGTCACATTGTGACCTCGGGACTTCCAGGCCATACTGAGCACAGATATTTCTGTATACTATGCGGGTGCCTTTCAGTGTTACCCTTCCTGCTAGCATCTTGCACCCTGCTGTTATGTGCTGGATCTTGGCTGGTCTGGTAGACTCCAGCATCTATGGAACTTGTGCTCATAGATCTTAGGCTTGTTCCTGTGCTGCTACGATTAGTGCCTCTGTGCTGTCTTTCAGCCCAGCTTTGTCCAGTGATGTGATTATAACCACTTCCTCTTTCTGCTGGTGGTACATGCCGTGCAGGAGTCTGTCCTTTCATGTTTCCTGTACTTGCTACTCTTCTACTTGGTGTTACTGTTTATTTCTAACATGACAGCTGCACATTAGAGCTCAGAAACAATTGTAATACATTCATGTGTGACTCTCTGACTGTATGGATATATTTGGTGACAAATAGTCTGCAATTGCAACTGATCCATTTATGCATCTGTGTTCTACTAGCTGTAACTCCAGCAGTCTAAAAGAAGACCTGCCTAATCGAATGACTGATTTAAATTAAAAAAGAAATTGTATTGGGCCTTTAAATGGTGTTGTAAATGTGATCACATTTAAACTGATTATTATCTCTCGCACTCAGCAGAGTCACATCTGTTGACATCAACCATCTATAGTCTGTCAGAGCACACATACACACACACAAACACCCTCACAAAGAGATTCCCTATCAGGTTTCTATGATGCAATGTGCAAAAAGATGCTCTACTCTCCAAGGCACTGACTGTTTCTTATAGAAAAGTTTTGGACTACAAAATTATCTGCTCATCAGGCATATATGCTCACCTGCCTATTCTCATGTTTTCACACAATCAGCAAATCATGCAGCAGCAATGCAACGCACAAATTCTCTCAGACACGGTTCAAAAGCTGTACTCAGTGTTCACATCAAATATCAGCATGGAGGAAAAATAGGACGTGAGTGACTTCCAACAAACAGCAGCTTTGCTGACTGAAAAGACGAGAGAGAGCTGAGGGTGGTTGGAGTTAAATAAAAAGCGTACGGTGACTTGGAAAACAAGTCTGTACAACTTCAGTGAGCAGGAAAGCTTTTTTTGAGCAGATTGCACAACTGTGAAATACATGGCTTAGATGGGCTACAGCAACTTAGGTTCACATAGGCTGCTGGTGGGGAAATAGTGCGGAGACCTTTTTCATGGCACTCTTTGGCCCAATCAGTCACAGTTTGTGAATTCCACAGCTTACTGCATCTGATGAGTGTTGCTGATATGAGCATCCCTTTATGGCTACAGCTTATCATCATCTAATGGCTAACTTCAAAGTATGAAAATTGCCAAAATCATTTCAAATGATTTTACGAACCCATTAATTTTTTCTGTCTCAATAAATCATGTTCAGTTCTTCCAAGTGATCTCTCCATACTGAAATTATGTAAGGTAAAGACCCTACAATAATACAGAGAAAGCACCAATAATGAGACAACCAATCAGCGAATACTTGGCGAGAGTGGGAATGAAAAACTCCCTTTTACCAGGAAGAAACCTCTGGCAGAACCAGGTTCAGGGAGGGGCAGCGACTGAGGGTTAGCGGAAAGAGAAGAGAACAGAGAGAGACAGGACTAGAGACTGTGAGGTCTTGAAGATAAGATAGGGCCAGATTATTCAAGACCATTCGGCCTTTTTAAGTCTGACGTCATTAGCCGTGCCTGGGCCCAAACTCCGCTGCAGGCCCCTAAGTCACACGATCACTGCGGCATCACTGAGAGTTAAAAACTGTCTAAATTCTTTCATCTGTAATAAATTGATCAGCGTTGCTGCTTTATCAGGTGTAACAATTATGTTTAACATCCAGGCATCCATGAAAACCGAATTTATGAAATGTAACGGAGTTAGCTCGCTATTTACCATCTAAATATAATATACCATGTTCTGACTGATTTCTGAAACAAATTCAAACGTACAGCTCTGCTTTCACTTCCGATATAAATGAAGACGGGAAACTAAACAGCACTGATGTTTGTAGGGTTACTGAAGTTGGGCTAGCTGGTATTTAATGATGTGCTACGTGACCGCTAGCAACACAGCTATGTTAGCATAATATAAACAAGCTAACTTTTTTTCCACTCGATAAAAGTTAACGTGAGGGTTCCCGATGGTTAGGGACAAATGCAATCGCATTGCAGGATGCTGTAAACGGACCAAACTTCAGTCAGGAGAACAACTGAGATAATCCATCCACAACATGAGGTTAGTCATTCATATACCGCTGCATGGGCTGGGCTGTAGTTACATCCTAAGGTTTTAAAAACTGAGCTTTAAAATGAACAGCGGTAATAAAAACTGAGAGAGGCCGACACTGACTGTTTTTAGGGGCTTGTTGAGATTAATTAGAACAAGATACAAAGCATTAAAACATGTTAAATACACAACAGCCTTATTAAACGCGAAGCAGGATTCATCACATCATCACTTAAAGACCGGATAGGTATGTCTAGGGTGTACCCCGCCGCTTGGCTGGTAGCAACTGGGATAAGCTCTAGCTAGTTTTATCAGGTAACTGTATCTGTGTGATGCACCATATTAACCACGCTACCTATTTTTTGCTAATAACTTATGACTCTGCTTTTTCCTCAAAATATGATCTTTTCTGGCTCTGAAAAAATCAAGATAGTGAGAGCCAATATGTCATACTAGAAGTTTTGTAGTCTACAAATCATTTAGTGGCAAAAGTATGTTTCTGATCATCTTTTATACACTCACTGGCTCCCGCACTGTGAGAAACACCTTGTTGGTACGTTGTTGACCCTTTCGCTGCTTTAATTCTTCATGGCAGAGATTTTCCGAGGTGCTGGAAACATTGCTCAGAGATTTTGGTCCACTTCACAGAAACATTAATGCAAGTTGAAGCCTGCCCTTTTGATAACCTAACAAATCTGTTTCTGTTCAAAAGAGTCAAACACGCTTCAGCAATCAGCAAGACAAGAGAATAACAATTAGAGCATGCCAGTGAAAAACCCAAACAGCACAGACACAAAGTGCCACTCGTGTTTCCTCATTCGAACGCTGGGTCGTGACATTTTCAGTTATCTGCCGGAGATATCTGCTGGATGAGTTCCCTCCTTCATCTTAAACATCTGCCAGTCAGTTACACACACACACACACACCCCTCATCCCCTTCGTTCACTCCTCAAACGTGTGCCAAATAAACATCATTAAAAACAGGCAGTGATGCCCCCATGCGACACCCACCATGCGTGTCGGGTAAACACCACAACAGCTCATTAGCATCTAAAGTCATCAAATTACAGTGTGTGTGTTAGCGTGTGATATCTGTGTGTAGGCATGTGTACCTGTACTTACAGTGCAGGAGAACTACCGCAGTGAGAGGAAATGTAGTTTTGCATGTTCGTGTGTGTGCAAGTGTGCGTATGCTCGCTTGGCTTCATGCATGAGCGCCTGCGTGTATGTGGCTCCAAGCAGTGGGGAAAACAGTTCATTGTGCAATAAGCAAACTTCTGTTAAAATATTCATGAGTGGCCTCCTCAGTGGGGTGCAGCAGGTTGAGTCAGGTCGAGCTCATTTGAACAGCGCAGTCAGTTAAAATGGGACCAGAAAGTTCAGGAGAGCGCTGGTTAGTCGAGGTCAGTGGTTTAAAACCTTCACAGTAGTGATGCAAAAGTTGAAATAACAGTTGATGATTTGAAAGGGTTACACGAAGCCTTGAAAACCTTTAATATATGTGGCAACGCTTATTCTGTTTACTAGTATAAACATTAAAGGCTGAGGCTCATTCTAGAGTTTTGTGAATTTACAGTGAAACACCAAAGTGCTCAATACATTCAGTCTATTTTAATCAATATGATTCAATGAATATACTGTTAATGCTAATGAACCTAGCTGTGAATGTTAAGTCCATAAACTTAACCATAATTTGTGATTTCATAAAATGCTTTACACACGTTTTAACCCTGCTAAGACTACAGCAGCATAGACTGTATATAAAAAAGGGATGTAGGCGACTGTGAGGTCATCCACCTCCTATTTTAAAGCCTTTAGCTTGCGTAGTTTAAGCTAAAAGTGTGCATATAGTGGAGTTCTTAGTTATCAGCTAACACTAGCAAGCTAGCCCTGATATTTACGGCGGCCTTGAGAAGTCTGATGTACTGTAACTTAAGAAAACATCAGCTCCATTTCACAGGACACATCCTTTCTTGTCACATCCATTTTTAGCAACTATGATGGAAACAAGCAATAAAATAAAATAAAATATAAAGTTAAAAATGAAATAACTGTACAACACAAATTAGAATGAAGGGTAAATTTAACTGGGAAAGAATAAGATAAAATATATAAATTAAAGTTGAAAATAAAATAACTGTACAACAAAATACACAATACACAGTATAGAAATATATAAGAATGTATGAAGAAATATAAATATAAATATATATATACACAATAACAGCAGTTGTACAAGTATTAACTGGAAATGAAGAATATAATGTCCAGTGTTGTGCAATCCACATTATATAGTGTCTTGTGCAGTGCAAATATGCTTAAAGTGATTTAAGTGATGAAGTGAAAACAATGTCCAGAGTGTCCAGTGTGTGTGTAAGAACTATATGTGTGGGTCAGTACTGTGTAGTGGTGTGATTGAGAGACCGTATCGCCTGCGGGAAGAAGCTCCTCCTCAGTCTCTCTGTGTTGGTCTTCAGGGAGCGGAATCGCTTTCCTGACCTCAGCAGAGAGAACAGTCCGTTGTTGGGATGGCTGAGGTCCTTCACGATCTTCCTGGCCTTGGTCCAGCACTGCCTGCTGTAGATTGAGTGCAGGTCAGGGAGCTCTGAGCGGATGGTGCGCCCAGCTGATCGCACAACCCTCTGTAGAGCTCGTCTGTCCTGCATGGTGCTGTTCCCGAACCAGGTTAAGATGTTTCCCGTCAGGATGCTCTCTATGGTGCAGGAGTAAAAGTTCCTGAGCACCTTGGAGGGCAGTTGGAAGTCTCTCAAGCGTCTGAGGTGGTAGAGACGCTGTTGGGCCTTTTTCACCACGGTGTTGATGTGACAGGACCATGACAGGTCCTGCGTGATGTGAACTCCGAGGTATTTGAAGCTGTCCACTCTCTCCACTGGGCACTCGTTGATGACGGGGGTCTGGTAGTTCCTCTCCTGCCTAGTGCTGAAGTCCACTATCAACTCCTTTGTCTTACTGACGTTTAGAAGGAGGTTGTTCCTCTGGCACCAGTTCTCCAGATTCCTAATCTCCTTCAGGTAGGCCGTCTCGTTGTTATCAGAGATCAGGCCCACCACGACGGTGTCGTCAGCAAACTTGATGATGGTGGTGGAGCTGGTAGTGGCCACACAGTCATATGTGTACAAAGAGTACAGCAGGGGGCTCAGAACACACCCCTGGGGGGCTCCAGTGCTGAGAGTGGTGGAGGCTGAGACATGTCCGCCCATCCTTACTGCCTGTGGTCTGCCAGTTAGGAAGTTGGAGATCCACTGACACATAGATGAGCTGAGTCCCAGATGCTCCAGCTTGGTGGTGAGTGTGGAGGGAATTATGGTATTAAATGCAGAGCTGTAGTCTATGAAGAGCATTTTAACATAATTCCCCCTTCTAGTGTCCAAGTGAGTAAGAGATGTGTGGAGGAGATGAGAGATGGCATCGTCTGTGGAATGATGAAGTCTCTGACCAGGCGTTCAAAGCACTTCATCACTACTGAGGTGAGGGCTACAGGGCGAGTCATTGAGAGAAGCAGGGTGGGGTTTCTTCAGGACAGGAACAATGATGGACTCCTTGAAGCATGTGGGGATCACCAACTGAGATAAAGAGATGTTTTGGGTAACTAATGTTACCCAAAAAGCTCAAGTCCTGATGTGCTGTTTATAGTATAAAAAAAATCTAAACTGAATGTTAAAGTCTGGGCAGACATGGATTCAAGTGAAGGTTTACAAGTAAGATTCTAGTAATTCTAGTTTCCTAAGTTTTAGTCCATCCATCCATCCATTCGCTTCCGCTTATCCTTTTCAGGGTCGCGGGGGGCGCTGGAGCCTATCCCAGCTGTCATAGAGCGAGAGGCGGGGTACACCCTGGACAGGTCGCCAGTCTGTCGCAGGGCTAACACACAGGGACAGACAACCATTCGCACTCACATTCACTCGCACATTCACACCTAGTGACAATTTGGATTATCCAATTAATCTATCCCCACAAGCTGCATGTCTTTGGACGGTGGGAGGAAGCCGGAGTACCCGGAGGAAACCCACGCAAACACGGGGAGAACATGCAAACTCCACACAGAAAGACCCCGGCCTGATGTTGGAATTGAACTCAGGACCTTCTTGCTGTGCAGCAACAGTGCTAACCACCGTGCCCCTAATTTTTAGTTTTCTATAAAAGTAAAAACAAACAGCAGCACACAACTAGATGTCACCAGAGGACCTGACTTTGGCCATGTCCACACTATTATGTTTTAGTTTGAAAACGCATCTTTGTCTCTGTTTTGTCCTTCTGTCCACACTGAGACGGTGTTTTTGGTCAAGGAATACTGAGCTTTTTGAAAACGCTCTTTTTGAAAACGTTCTCCAGTCAACTGCGAAAACGGAGGCATTTGAAAACGATGGCGCATTTTAGTCATATGACCAATTCAACTAAGATGGCAGATGATATTGTACGGCAGTTCTTTTGTTTGCTCTCAATTTTGACAGCCCTATTAAAGATTAATATCAGTTTGTACATGCTCCAGATAAAATTCGGCACTTTTCCTCAACACTTTGTTTTCAAAGAGCCGGAAAAGTAAATAAACGGCAGACGGAAATGACACAGGTCAATTTTCTTATGTTTTACGCATGCACAGTACAGGAACGTAGCATTTTGAGTGTGGATGAAAACGACTGAAAACGATATTGTGTACGCGGAGCGTTTTTAGACAAAAAGGCCGTATTCCAGTTTATCTGGATTAGTGTAGACGTAGCCTTTATAAAGCATTTGGAACATCTTCTCTGAGGCATTCGTGAGTGTGTTTATGTGTTTACCTGTACTTGCTGCTTTACTATTGTGAGAATCACATTAGTCTCCTTGAGCCACTGGTCAATTCAGAATCAATTTGAAGCTGCAAAACTTCAGAATGTATTGAAGCTACTGAGCTTGTGTTTCATGTCTTTTGAATAAACGCTTTGACCTATAACAGAAGGAAAAAGTTTGCCTAGATGAATGAAAAACTTTACCAAGTAAGAAAACCATTTGTGTGTGCAATTGTGATGTTTCTACGGAGGAAAAAAGATGAATATTATCCGTCAGCAGAACCGGATTTATCCAAGCCAAATGCAGTTTAACAGAACAGTCAAGCAGAGCAAATAAAAGCAAATTCAGAGACAGGTCACTGCAAGAATCTAAAAGTGCAAACAAACCAGAGCATAACTTTTTTATTTTTTCAAATATTAGCAGCATATTATTTGAGACATCAGCACAGGCTACGCTCGTTTGATCCAAGATATGTTAAAAATGCATTTTACAGCCTACAGTTACATTACTGTTAGATCAAATGCTGCGCACCACTGCAGGGCTTCAGGTAACAGCAGCAACGGTAGCAGCATAGCACCGACTTTCCCTCCTCTACTTTCACAGTCTTCATTATACAGCAAGCAGCTGGAGGCCTCGGGGAAGGTCACGAGTGTTTATGTGGGATTCTGTGTGCGTGTGTGTATGTGTGTGTCCTGAGGGAAGGTTTTGGACCTAATTGGCACCGGCATGTCAAATGTTTCCGTGAACCAAGCTGGCACCCCTGTACGTCAAAACTCACCCGTTCCCAACAAACGGAGCAGCGCATGAATGCGAATAAGTCTGCCGACCCCTGAGTGACTTTAAGCATCCCAGCGCTGCAGGCAACGAGCTCGGAGACAGGAAGGCTGGAGGGATATGAAATCAGCTTATTCAAAATGGGTACACCAAAAAAAGAAAAATAAATCAGACTAATACATAATCTAAAATAACTGCAGCGAGATTGCAGACATCTAAATCCCAATAAAGTGATGATTTTCCAGTGAAGGTGGCTCCACATTCCTTCATGTAGTATATGCACGTTTTTCTCTGTGTACTTGCAAATACTGCAGAAACAACACTACATGATAAAACCTAATCCGTGCTCTGTGTGTTCAGCTGAGTCAATTATCTGATTCGACTTTGAGACACCTCGCTGGATAAATTTAGATATTAATGAGGACAAAATTATTTTTTGAAAACTCCTTAATAAGTTAAGATGCAGAGCCCCCATTAATTACAGCCATTATGGGACGACAACTGTGCTGACATAGAATTATTTGCTAATGAATGTGAATTAGCTTAAATAATGACCTCATTAACATAACTACTTATGTTCAATATATCACAGCGATATGGTGGGGCATGAAGCAGCTCAAGTGCCTCTCGTTTATTATGGTTCCACCTAATTTATAGCGCATTTTTTAATATTTAATTGCATGTTCTGCTGTCGAATATAAGATATTTTTACACATTTTGGGAATGTTTCGTCATATGTATTCTACGCTCATGGTTAATCTTCGCAGGCTAATGTTAGTGTTTCTAATATTAGGGACTGTATAAGAAGTGTTACAGAAGAGAGAGGGAGGTCAAAAAGAACAAACTACTAATGCATATTTATGCAGTTTCTGGAGAAATTGAGAAATTAAAATTCAACTTGCCTGACAGAAAACAAACAAACAACCAAACAAAAATGTTTTTAGAAGCTGGAATACCAGAACAACTCAGAATAACTCCTCCTTTTATTGATGTAGTCACATCTGGTTCCAAAAATGACCAAGAGCGCCCTAGAAAAAAATGCCAAAAGTTAGAACAGTAGTCCACAAATCACTGGAGACATAACATTGCCTGTTTACATGACTTTCACAGTCATCCTACATACTACCAATCGATTCTGCCCAACTACATTCCCTGCAGTTTCCTATTTCTTTCATATGCACTTTGCATATCTCCACTCTTAAACATCACTCCATCTTCCTCCATCCTGAAATATGTGTTCACCACAGCCATTTTCACCCTTTCACCAAAATCCACGACCATCTGTTCTTATTCATTTGTCTGTTTAACACCATACGTACCCAACATCTCCTCATCACCTCTGTTCCCTTGACCAAAATGACAAGTGAGCACTTCCTACCACTTAATCCAACTTACTCCAGAACTCTTCTTTCTCCTATAATGACATCCAACCCACGGGGCATACACACTGACAACATTCAACATCTCCCCTTCGATATCCAGCTTTAACCCATGATATTATCAGACATGCTCTTCATCTCCATAACACTAATCACCTATTCTTTCTTCAAGATTACTCCTACTCCATTATATATATTTATCCTTCAAGCTCGGGTCCTCTACCAGAGACCTGGGAACTTGAGGGTCCGGCGCAGTACCTTTGCTGTTCCTAGGACTGCGCTCTTCTGGACGGAGATCTCAGATGTTGATCCTGGAATTCACTGGAGCCGCTCAGCTAGCTTGGGCGTCAATCAATCAATCAATCAATCAAGCCTTTTATTTGAAATTGGACCCCCTGACCATACGTACATAGCACAGACATCACATGGGAAGACAGGTCGGAGACAGGTAGTAATTTGGAACCTCTACTCATACTGGGCTCCTTGTGGGAGCACATACATCTCCACATCACAATATCATGAAACTCATGACAAGCAACGGGGTTGGGTAAGGGGGTGAGAGGTGAGCCGATGTAGACAACGCCATCCTGCACTGCAGCTGTTAATCCAGTGCTGGGCCCAGACCCGTCGTCTGACCTCGGCCTTGGAGATAAGCGTTCGAAGGCGTTTGGAATCCAGGATGGGGGTGCGTAGGATGGGAACGAAGAGTCTAAACATAGTCTGTTATCAGGGAGAAAGTTTTGTTGTCCAGCTCCAGCCTTGAGAACACAGCTGGCGCCGATATGGTAGCCGCATGAAATGATGTGGTTTCCTTTAGTGCGAACAACATGTCAATTTTACAGTCGATCTAAAAGTCCGTCACTGGTCTCTCAATCTCCCGTTGGAGAGCCGCGAGTTATCAATCGTTCTCGATTAATGATATCAATTTTGCGCTCGAAGAGCATAGTCTGAGTATTCACGCTTGTTCACCATTGCCATGTCCGGTTGGTTAGACACTATTTTGTCCGTCAGTATCAGGAAGTCACAGGATCTTAGCTTGGTCATTCTCCACCACCCATTTTGTCTCCATTTTGACCTTCGGGACTTCCAGGCCATACTCAGCAGAGATGTTTCAGTATACTATGCTGGCTACTTGGTTATGGCGTTCTATGTATGCCCTACCTGCTAGCATCTTCCACCCTGCTGTTATGAGCTGGATTGTCTCAGGGGCTTCTTTTCACAGCCTGCACCTGGGGTCTTGCCTGGTGTGATAGACCCCAGTCTCTATGGATCTTGTGCTCAGAGCCTGTTCCTGTGCTGTCATGATTAGTGCCTCTGTGCTGTCTTTCAGTCTAGCTTTGTCCAGCCACTGACAGGACCAGCCACTTCCTCTATACTGTCCAGGGGCCTGTCCTTTCATGATGGTTCTTCTTCCTCCTCTTCTTTCTCTGGTTTCTACTGCTAAACTTCAGGTCGGGGTTTGACTCCCGATCAGGGCATTTGTATCCAGTAAGGGTCCCTCTGCTAGCTAACAGCAACTAAAAGCAGCTAACAGAGGCTAACAGCCCCACCTACTGACAGAAAACATCAGGATATACTCAAAAGCCCAACTCAGTATTGCTCAGAAGTGAGCTTTAGTGACTCATCAACTCGTGTCACAATCCTTTCACAAAGTTTTACAGCCTCCTCCAGCATAAACAGAAATGGACACATATTGGCAGCTGAGGTAAACAGTGGCCAGACTACAGATGAACAGTTGTTTGTTCTACAGTAGCCACCAAATCTAGGATGATACACTTGAATTGTGAGGGGTAAGAAGTCTACTGATATCTAATGGTGAGAGTGTTACACTCTGTAACTTTAATATTCTCCCAAAATATATACAATTATATTTTTTGGTGTTTTAAGTTTTAATGCCAAATCATTTCTCATTTACTCACCCCTAGACCTCAATATTTTTAAAATGAAAGTTGAAACCCTTACGCTAAAGCTAGTCCAATGGTTTCATAGGATCTGTCTCTCGCAATCTGTGAAAGGCCCCCTCCAGTTTTGAAAAAGCTCATCTGGGTGCTGTAAAACAGTGTGTGACATGCTTTGGGAATTAGCAGACAACGCGGCCCTGCAGACAGAAATAGCTGCTTCCTCTCAGCATGGGTGCGCCTCTTGACGGCTTTGTAGTCTTCATCATGTAATAAGCAAAAGGTTCACTGGGAGGGTAAAGCTGACACTGGATCTGCATAAATAGACCTATCATCCATAAAGACAAAGGAGCGAGCACGTGTTGCTGTTCCGAGCCTGAACAGTACGCTAAGAGGAGGAAGTGGGCAACTTGGATTGCTGCATATTTGTGCGGTGCATTCAACAGACCAAAGCAAAGTATACTTTTGTTTTGTTTTGTTTCTCCTTCCATGGAAATCATTTAGTTGTAGTAGATGAGATTCTCAGTTGTGTGTGTGTTTTCCAATAATTTCCACTAACATCCATGATGAGCCCTTTGGTAAGGCAACCAGATGCATCATGGTAAGTGTGTGTACTTTGTGTGCATGCGTGTGTGTGGGAGTCATTATGCCGGGTGCTGACAGCTGCTAGAGGGGAGAGTTATAGCCAGAATGGGCTGCTATCCTTTAGGGGAAGTATCATTTCAACATTTAACTAATGACTGATGGCCAGGCGGCCAAATGCCTGTCCTCTCCACTCCAGCACACACAAGTTACCACACACAGCGACAGAGAGGTCACCTCAACCTACCCCTGCTGGTGACTGTCCACTAAATGCACGCTGGAACACTGCAAAAACTTAAATGTATATATGTGCCGTCAGAACATTAAACCCAGTGTTTTTCTCACTTTAAACTGATGCTTTAATTCCTGCAATTTCTCAAGTGGAAATTACTCATAATTAACACTTCTTCTTTTGAGCTAAAGAAACGTCTGTATCTCCCTAACCTCACCATGTTTCACACTCAGAAGCACAGCTACAGCACACAGATGTTTTCAGTCTTATGGCTGATTAGAGCTCTGTTCGGGTTCAGTGCAGCTAAGCTGGGAATTAAGTGAAGTCACCAAACTCCACATTGTTAACTTTTTTTTTTTTTTTAGAGAAAATACAAAAGTTTAAGTTCATCCTGCCCTAAAAAGCAGAACTACAACTCTAACAGCACCACAGTCCCAGAGAAGAGGTCTGGACATGAATAAAAACACCAGTGTGGGTTTACTATACAGGCTGATTAGAAAAGAGGAGATTCTCTTAATCTGTATTAGACACAGGAAACATGGGGTTTAGTATCTTACCTGAGGTTACTCAACTATAAAGGAGAATCCAGAGAGCGAACCACCAACCCGTCTGACTGGTAGGCGACCCGCTTTACCTCCTGAGCTACAGTCAGTCCCAAACCTGGGTCCTAAAACAGTAGCTTGCTTATATTGGTTTATACCTCAAAACATCAGTGAGTGAAATTCCATTTAAGCCTCATATATAGCGTAGCCACATGCAAGTCAAACAAAAGCAGGAAATTTGATAGATGTCTGTAAACACTTTTTTTTGTCTGATGCAGAGTGGAATTATGTTTACTGGTCCCTTACTTTCACTGGGCACCAAAGTGGGAACGGAGGCCTCATACACGCCCACTAGCTTGTCTCATTGGTGCCTTGTGGAGCCTTTAGTGTAAATATCTGACAATGATATGGTTTGATGTGTGATACAGACCATTAAAGAAGTTTGTGATTGTTGTGAGTGAATATCTAGTATTTTATAAATCTGTTACCTAGCAAGGATCAGCTCCTGAGTTAAACCTTTCTCAAATTTGAGATGAGAGACTACCAACGAGGGTAAAGGATGCTGTTGATTGACACATGACAGGGTGGTTAATTACCAACCATCAGCAAGAAACGTGATGAGCAAATCACTTCCTGTATGGACTTACCTTTGCAGTGTATGGATGGATCTAGCGAAACAATCTTGCTAGCTTTAGCAATATTAGCTTGGTTATTAGCATTAGCTCGGCGTGTTTGTGTAAATATGTTAACGTGTGGCTCCAAAAGACAAAAGGTTAATAGTAGAGTTTCAAAACATGCCTACATTGTGTAGTGGTTCATGCATTTTCCTAACAAATGTAAGATTCCTAGTTAGATCCCAGGAGGAGCCAAATCCCATTAGGGCTGGATCAGAAAGAGCATGGAGTGTTTAAAAATGTTAAAACAGCAGAAGAAAACATACGGAGCTACCCGCTAAGGTGACTCCGTGTAAATAAGTGTCGGCCTGCCGATGCCGCTCCCGATCCTTTTTTTCTGACCTGGTGAAAAACCAAAACGAACGACTCGAGACAGACTTCTTCAATTCAATCCACTTCTTTATTTCAACCCCTGCGCAGGAGGGAATCAGCTCAGCATAAAGCCTCTTGCAGATTTGAAGGGCAGTCCTTCGAATTGTTACATTTATATTATTCCAAAGTTTCTTATTCACCTCCCACCTTTCCAGTTATTCTGTTATCACGTTCGCCTATACAACACAGTTTCGATCAAAACAACTTGTCTCTATCTGTAATATATGTGTGTGCGGGTCATGTTAAGTGTCATGAGTGTGCACTCTGTAAGCGGCGGGAGTTTACGCTCTCCTCCTTAGTTCTGCTTTTCCAGTCTATACTTATCCAATGTGTTAGACTGTTCTTAATGCTGCCCTTTTGCCCCCCTGTTATCTACTGCAACGTCTGTGCTATTTCTTAGTATCTCGTCTATGCATCTTTTTCCTGTGATGTTACTTCAACTATTCTTACCCCTAAGGTCACACAGGGCCCTGCTTAAAAGTATAATGTTTAAACAGTATCATGCTAAAAAGCTATATAATGCTATATAATTCCACATAAGTGAGGTGAAAGTACCTTCTTTTCTTCTAGTGGGGCTTTGAAATGCAGAGAGGTTTCTGTTACTGTGGGTAGTTACATCCAGCTATGTCTGCAGTGGATCCCCTGATACCGGGGACTATAACAGGAGTTGAACTTATAATGATTATAAATTCACAAAGCATCATACAGTCCACTCACAGCGTCCCACAATGCTCATGAAAATCACAGGGTAAAGTGAGGACAGTAAAGTTTAGCAACATAAACAGCCACAAACCATTTATTCATTTATTCTTTCTTTTTTGGTTCAATTAATGTTCCTATATTGATTTAACAGTGACCCAAGTAGTGTCCAATTATCCACATTAATTATCACATTTAAGGTCCTTCTCCACAGACATAAGGTCTTAAATTATCAGACCTCATCTCATCTTAAAGACCTCATGGTACCCTATCAGCCCAATAGAGCAGGGGTGTCAAACTCAAATACACGGTGGGCCAAAATTCAAAACTGGAACAAAGTCGCGGGCTAACATTAATATTTATTGAAATATATTTATTCCTCCAGATATAAGAATGAATCTTTTCTTATGGACTCGAACACGTTTTGCTGAAAAACTGAATATGGAACAAGCAAAGCTTAATACTAAACAATATATATATTAGCTGGATAATACCAGAAGGCCAGCTCTAATAGTAATTTTGGCCCGCGGGCCAGAGTTTGACACCTATGCAATAGAGCCTCTCAGACTGCTGGTTTACTTTTGTTCCTAGGATATTTAAAAGCAGTGACTTCCACATGGTTCTACTGGATGTTTCTTCCTATTCAAACGGAGTTTTTCCTTCTCACTTTTGCCAAGTGCTTCCTCATAGGTGGTTGTTTGATTATAGGGTCTTAAGCTTACAATATAACTACATAAGACTCAACTCTAAATTATGATAAGGGAACACTGTGTAATACCTCCAACTATTATTTTTTTGGCAAATTCCCTGCACCATATTGTTTCCATTAACTCTGATTTTCAACAGATACTACTGGTGTGCAATCACGCAGCACTCTCAGGTTGACTTAACTTTGATTTGTGAGCATTTGTAGTCATCTAAGAATTTTATTTTGCAGGCTAACTCCTTGCTTACTTTTTAAAGCTTGTTTCACCCTGGAGAGTAAATGTTAACAAAGTTTCTGGTCAAACCACAAAACGTGGTGCAACTTTAAACATGCACAAGCTGGCAAGGTTGAGAGTAGTTTGCACTTGCACTTGAATATTTGTGTCACAGCTAAAAGGATAAAGGACATGGTTAGTGTCCTGCACCAAGCTGTCAGACACTTCTGTCATTTGTGCACAAATGGCAAATGGTGTCACGTTTGATGATGTCTCTTTTGGGAAGACCAAAAATACACTAAATCCATCAAGCAAAGCAGCGGGGTAGACAGAAGCCCCTGAATGACTCGGAGGTGTCATTTACGGAGTGTCGCTTCAAACAGCCTTTAAACTGTGTTAAGTTCATGACACTGCTTCTCTGGCACCGTCTTGAAATAGTATGCGAGCAAAGGAGAAAGTGAAAGATCATTGAATAAGGTGCTGTTTTGAAAGCCGATTAAAAAAATAAATAAAAAATTGCTTTGGGTTCAGGATCAGTGTGTGTTTGAGCTTTGACAAGTCCTCGGCAGGAAATCTGTTAAGGATGAAATGTTGCTTTTCTTGTACGTGAGCAAAAATTGATTTTCGTTTCTTTGAGGATTAATAATAACTTGATTTCTGTTGCAGAGCTTTCACTTAGCTGTCAGGTGTGGACTGAAATGAAAACTAGCTGATGTACAGAACTGTGCAAAAGTCTCGCTAGGAAAATAACACACATGGAAATAAAGTATACAAAGTGAAAATGATGTTCAGTTCTAATGAGCTTAGTTCTCCGGGCTTCTTGAAGGACATTCAAAGCTCTTCTTTGGATGTTTCTGCCTTTTGTTTCGTTCATGTAGCTTCAATTATGTTGAGGTCTGGGCTCTGGGGAGGCCAGTCCATGACTGATAGTGTTTCACTGTGTGTTTTCTATCCAGGTACACTGCATTGGCAGTGAGTTTGGGATCATTCTCATGCCAAAAAGTGGTTCCAATCAGAACCACTGTGTCTTACAGATGGCTGTAGACACTTGTATCTCTTCTGAGTTCCTCCATACATATTGGCACCTATGTGAACTACAATCTTCAAATGTGGACCTTTAGCCACTGATTTTCCAGTGTCCAGTTTCTGAGTAATTTGGCTTACTCGTTTCCCTTCCTTTAAAATGTTTGTTTCCGCATTTCCTAGAGATATAACTTTAAGATGATGTCCACCTGCTGTAGATTGTGTTTCTCTTTAGGTCTGACACTCCTTTTTCAGTTTTTTTAAGGACCTACTCGACACCATGCCGACATACATTGAGTTTTTAGCTAATCTTATGTTGGCCCCTTTGAGGCCAAACGGACTGCAACTTAAGAAAACACCAGCAATAAGCAAAATGCTGCAAAAGCACACAAAACACAACGGAAATAGGAAAAAACAGATTTCCAAAAGCACAAGGGAAGTGTTTCTGGGGAGACAATAACCTGACGGACCAGTTGCAGGAACCCAAAACATGGTGGGTGTGTTTTATCATGATGACGGATTTTTAGGCTAATAGTTAAGCTAATACACTTACCTCTCATTGTTTCTTTCCTCACAAAACCGATAGATCCTGCACTTCTTTTAAGTGTCTCCCAGCGGAGTTTGTAGCATATTTTGGTTCCTGCAACTGGTCCGTCGGGTTATTGTCTCCCCAGAAACACTTCCCTTGTGCTTTTGGAAATCAGTTTTTTTCCTATTTCCGTTGCGTTTTGTGTGCTTTTGCAGTGTTTTTCTTATCCGATCGTTGACGTTGAAGTGATGACGTGACAAATCCTACTTCCGGGCCTAAAGTATCCTGCGTTTAATATGGCTTTTGTGTTGTTAACATGTTTAATATTTAGTATTTTCTTCTATTTAATCTCAAATAACTCCTAAAACAGTCAGTGATCACTGTTGACCTCTCTCTGCTTTTATTACCGCTAATCATTTATTTAAGCTCAGTTTTTAAAACCTTAGATGTAACTAACCTCATATTATAGATGGATTATCTCAGTTGTTCTCCTGGCTGAAGTTTGGTCCGTTTACAGCATCCTGCAATGCGATTACATTTGTTCCTGACCACAGAGAACACTCACGTTAACTTTTATCAAGTGGAAAAAAAGTTAGCTTGTTTATATTATGCTAACATAGCTGTGTCGCTAGCGATCACGTAGCACATCATTAAATACCAGCTAGCCAAACTTCAGTAACCCTACAAACGTCACTGCTGTTTAGTTTTCTGTCTTCATTTATGTTGGAAGTGATAACAGAGCTGTACGTTTGAATTTGTTTCCAAAACCCCGCAGTCAGGACATGCTATGTTGTATTTAGATAGAAGCTAGCGAGCTAACGTCCTGCTAACTTCTAACTCTGTTAAATGTCATAAATTCCGTTTTCATGGATGCCTGGATGTTAAACTCAATTGTTACACCTGGTAGAGCAGAACGCTGATCATTTTATTAAAGATGAAAGACTTTAGACCGTTTTTCAACTCTCAGTAATGCCATAGTGATCGTTTGATATATGGACCTGCAGCGGAGTTTAGGCCCAGACACGGCTAGTGACGTCAGACTTAACGACCGGATTGCTGGCGTTTTCTTAAGTTGCAGTCCGGTTGTCCGCAGGAGTCGCCCTCTGCTGGCGACTCAGATAAATGCAGGCGCAAAGCACTTCTGCGTAGCAATCTCTAAAAGGAAAGTATTCTACTGTCAGCTCCCTTTTGAAACCTTTATTCCTTCAGCTGAAACTGTTACACCCAAAATAAGTATACTGTAGCTAGAGGAGAATGTTTCTCTGGTTTTGTGCAGTCATACCTTCTCCATGCACAGAAATACAAATGCCACCTTCCAATCAGGACTCACAGACAGGTTTTTCATTTTCACAGCTTGAATCCACTATATGGAGTTCATTTCTACTGTGGCACAAAAACAACTTGTCATTCTCTACCTGGGGGAAAAAAGGTGCCATTTATGCCAAACTGCAGTGAATGTGGAACTCTGTAAGGCGACACTGATAGATGTATGGAGGAAACATTTTTATATAGGGTGTTGTCATTAAGGAGGCATGATGGGTGAATATGTCGGTCCTCAAGGCTATTTTAGTTCTGCTGCTAGTGAACAAAAGTGTGTTGTGGTGTTATGTTTGCTCATATCTACCCATGAGACACTAAACTGTGGCCCAAACCATGATTCATTGAGTTTGGCTAAATGAGAGAGGGGAAAACTTGCTTGCATAAGGAGATGATCTTAGATTTATTGTTGCTGGTGTCACAAGAGCAAGATAAAGTGCCCGCAAGTCATCCTCCACCTCTTTATAGATCCCTTGGTCATCCAATCACCATAAAAATAGAGTGAAATTGGTCAGGCATGTGTAGCATGTTAAACTCTCTACTTTCGTATTCCTAAAGTACAGAAACATCCTTGAGCAAGATGCACCAGGCAGCTTAGCCTGACCTCTGACCCCCCTGTGGGGAGGCTGAATGAGGAAAAAAGACAAAAACAACCCACTTCTCTCAGGCTTTAAGTGTTGACACAAAGTCCAACAGTGACCCCGTGTGGCTGTAGAGAGGTACTGCAGATGAAAAGATGACAGAAGGCTTAAAAATACCTTAAATTCTTTTACTTAAATTAAAAAAAAAAAAAAGTACATCACATTATCTTTACACGTCTTTTTAAAAATTCAGTGTTTTTTTTCACTGTACAATTCAATCATTTGTATACAAATGCCTGTGGGAAAACAAAAGAAAAAGAGGAAAAAGGAAGCCATTATAGCCCGCCACGTCACAGATGACAAATTACTAACTCATTGTAATGATTGCAGTGTTTCGCATTTGGGCTTTAATTTGCACTTAACCAATCAATATCATGGGTTTTGGCTCAGTCCACAAAGTACAACTTAATCCTTACAATGTGTGTGTTTTTTGTTTTGTTTTTTTTTTAAATTGTGGCATTTAATTTATTTTTTAATTCATCAGATCGAGGCCGCTGAGCAGCCCTAGTACAGCTACACAGCGTGGATCAGGCAGATGGGAAAACCTTCAACATTTACACACTTAGAGGAACTACATAGCTAATACAACAGTGACACCAGCGTGAACGAAGAGGACCTCAAGAAGGCAACACTGTCGTTTCTGACCTCCATCCTCAGCGTCTGTGTATCTTATTCACTTTATGGACCAGCTGAATGAACAGATTAAGGTGTTATGGGTATGTGACAGTTCGTCACCAAAGCTGGGATAGGCTCAAGCCCTCCTGTGACCCCGGGAACAGGTTCTGAACTGGGCATCGGTGCTCGTTTGGTGCCAAAGGTGTCAGTGAATTTAGCTTTGAATAACTTTTTAAAGGATTTGAATCAGGAAAGTAATTCCTTCAAATTTCTATGACCCACTCACTGATTGCTTTTTGCCACATTTTAATTCACTAAATGGGGAAATAATGAAGCCTGCTGAGAAGCGTCATAGTGTCACAGAGAGCAGACCAGCTGTCAAAAACACAGATGTTGCCATTTCAGTCCTCAATGACCATCTCTGCTCTGTATGAAGCCCCGGGAATCTGGCAGCTTCCACTACACTAAAAACCAATCACTGCAATGCTGGATATGGACTCTTCCATGCTGTAAGAGGGTTAAAAAGCTGCTTGTGTTGCTAAGGTTGGAGTTTGATCCTGTTGCTGAGCAGAGATAGTCATGAGAGTGGTGCCGAGCTGATGAAACATCAATTCCAGAACAAGAGCGGTCCAGTTTTCATAACTCCCGAGGTAAAGGAATTCAAACTGGGGTTGTTTAAAAAAGGAGAAATAAAAAGAAAAACATTTTGTACAACCTTCTGTAAACATGAGCGTAGGCAGAATATTGCAGATTGCAAAATCAAATATTTGGCAAAAGAAAATAATGTTAGACATTTAGAACGTGATACATTCTGTGCTTTATCTGAGTGCAGCCCCGTCGGGGTCTCGCAGCCCCCGCTGAGAGCTGCCTGCCACAGTTAACAGATTAGAAAAAAGGCTTCAGGTAACAGCTTTAAGACTACAACAAGCCAGCCAGTCACACAGTGAGACAGCATTAACTACTGATTCCACCTGCTCAGAGATCCGACAGGTATTCCCCACCCCGGTCATGGATCGAATTTATTCCTCAATAAAAATAGAAATCCATGTCTGGGAAAGGCAGCCTGTTAGCAACAGGCTCGAAAAAACAATAATCATACAAAAAAAAATGTATGTCAAAGAAAAATATCCATCCTTCATTAGCTTTAACTAACATAATCATCAAACGCAGCTGTTCGAACTGGTCCATCGCACCTCTGGCAACTTCATCTCCAGTCCGCCTGACTCTAAACAACGACGATGACGAGACGACTCGTATCGACTTTAAGAGAAGCCTTGACATTTCAAGTCTTGACGGCAGTTCCTGAAGGGCAGTCTGGTTTTTCTTGAGGATCGGTGACATATCGGGAAAAATGTCAAGGTCTCCCTTTCAACAGTGTTTTTGTAAGATTTTAGCTAGTGTGGAGCACCTACTCCGTCATCTCAAAGAGCTAAAGAGAAACTGACCTCCAGCCCTTTATCCCCGCCTCACAAAACACCTTAAAGTGTCTGATGTAGTTTGGCATTATACACTTCTACATATAAACGCAGGGGGGCAAAGACCCGCTTCGCTCCCGGGAACAGCGTCTGGAAATAAAGCAAGACCTTTATCCGTGTACACACTATACAAAAAACAAACATCAGCTCACATTTAGATGAAGAGGAACATGGAAGAGCACTCACTGTGGCGTTTGCAGAAAGACGAGAAACAGGCATGTCTATACTGCCTGAACTCAAAGAGCTGAGCACTTATACAAGTAGAGTCACCCAATCAGAAGGAGACTTTAGACGGTTTAGGATACAGTGAGCTGAAAGGCCTTTACGGCCTTTGTGTGGAGAAATGTGCCAGTTAGAGTTTCTTCTACTCCTGCTTTTACAGCCAGTTTGATGGTTGTCTGGTGCAGCGTGCAGACATCAATCTGCTGTTAATACAAAGTGCTCAGACTGTTCTTTCTGCTGAGAGACCAGCTGAACATGGCCTCGAGGAGAGGAGAGGAAGGCTGTAATAATGAGACTGCAGTGGTTTCTAACACTGACCAACATATAACATCCGTGCGTTGCCACACACACACACACACACACGTCAGCATTTCCAGTTTTTAATAAAGTGCAGGGAGAACAGCAGAGATGGGACAAATAAATGGTCTCCATGTGTCGAGAGTTTAAGCAGCAGGCGGTGTTGTGCTCTCATCGAGAAAAAAAAGAAAGAAAAAAAGATCTGTTACTAAGACCAAAAGACATTTTTCAAAATAAAGGCATATAAGATGAAAACGTCACTGCACTGTTTCACAAACACGGATGCCGAACGCAGCAGTGGACGTTTTTGCTTCGTTGGTTCGGCTAAAAGGACAAGAGAGACCAAGCCAACGGCGGTGTAAACTAAGAGGAAGGCTCCGTGTCAGCTGTCATCACAGCTAATAATACACTTTATTTAAAAAAAAATTAAATTAAAATACAGCCATGGATGAGACGAAGCACCGCTCAGCCTGTCTGAATATTTGTTTTTGCACTGATTTGGAAAAGCTCGTTTTTACACATGTGGCAGTTTGAACTGTTTGTTTTTTAAATACATCCAGGATGATGAGAGCTGTATGAAGTCTTCCTACCACAGTAGAGAACATCAGAGTCGCTTAAGATGCAAATTAAGACCTTAAGACACACACACACAGACACACACACACAGAAACAGGAAGCCAGCTAAGTCAAGTGGTCAGCAGGTGGGAGAGGAGGCCAGCCCCCCCTCACCAGCCTCCTGATGATTGATAAAACCACACTGATCATCCTCTCTTAGCGAATTTAGTCCATAATCGCCCACAGGAAAAGCGTCATGTGACTAAACACCAGCTACACCCACATATTCCCTCTAACGTGGCCTAAGCAGAAAAAGCCACCAACTGGGCCGAGATCATCGACTATGATGATGAGGAAGAGGAGGAGGCAGCTCACACACGGTCGAAGAGTGCGGCGTTAGAGAGTGTCATCCAGTTCGGCTGAGACTCGGGAGGTTCTCTGCATCAGACTTCAGCCCCGGCGGAGGAGAGCGGAAGGCTCTTTAGAGCTCGGCGCTGGCCGGCGGTTTGCTGGTCACGATCTTCATGTACTGGGTGAAGATGGCCTCGAAAGCCTCGTCCCTGTGGATCATGGCACCAAACACCAATGGCTGGAGGAGACAGAGATCCTTGGCTGTTAGTGTGCTTCTACTGTTGTAAAAAGAAATAAATAAAATAGAATCTGCTGCCAAGTTAAAGCAGCACGAGGCAAAAAACAACAAAAACATAACTAAACTGGAATAAAAAACCTCTTCAGTAAAGCTGGAACATGGAGGAAAGCATCATTCTCAGCAGTACGCAGCAGTCACACTGTTGAAAGCCCTGTGATGGTATCAGAGTATATTTTTCCCTGATAATAGAGTTATTATAAAAGATTATTAACATTAAAGTGGGATTATTAAGTTATGATGATGGCATGGCACAGGCATGGTTTTAAACACTGAGGTTAGTGCAAGTGCAGTGGTGGGCAGTTAATTTTCCCAAGGGCAAAGCACCGATATGTTTATAAAGTAATAAAATTAATAGAAGAAAATTGAGTTTAGCTTATTGGCGTGGCCCCAGCCCTGGGCCGGCATATGTGCAAGTAATCCCTGCGAGCAAAACGCAGGGTTCAAACTTCTGTACACATTCTGTTTAGGAGGGTTTCTTTCTACTCTTGGCTCTATATGATATCATCGAGAGACCCCGCCCTACACTCTGTAAGCACAGAAGCCCCACCCACATGTTCAGCAACCAACCAATCAGGGGGAAGTTGGCTTAAAAGGAAATGAGTGTAGCAATTTATCTGGAAAAAATTCACACATCATGTACTGACAGCAACAAGAGTCTCAAACAGAAGCTGATAATAACAACAGTAATAACCGCTGTCATTCCAACCAATAAAGGGAAATTTTACACCATAAATAAATGAACAGTTGCACATAAATTACAGTGAGTTTCCACTTGGGGGCGCCAAAGTCCAACTTTCAGATTATCTAAATACAAACTGATTAGAGATAACATTATGACCAGCTGAATAATATTGTGTTAATAAAACCTTTTGCTGACAAAACAACCCTGACTCAACGAGGCACGGACTCCACTAGACCCCTGAAGTCCTGTATGTTGTGAGGTGGGGCCTCCAGCGCGTCCAGCATATCCCGCACATGCTTGCCGGGATTGAGATCTGAGGAAATCGGAGTGTTAAACATGTTCTTGTGCTCCTCAAACCATTCCTGAACCGTTTTTGCTTTGCTGCAGGGAGCATTAGCCCGCTAAAAGAGACCACAGCCATCAGGGAGCACCGTTTCCATAACAGCATACATGGTCTGCAACAATGCTTTAGACTGTTGGATGTCCTGGATATGCTGGTTTCCTGGCATTTCATTGCCCAAAACATCACACTGCTTCTGTAGGCTTGCCTTTGCCCCATTGTGCATCCTGGTGCCAGGTCATCCATGTGATGTAACATTCATCAGACCAGGTCACCTTCTTCCATTGCTCCGTGGTCTTGTTCTGATGCCAGTGGTAGCGCTGGCATGCTGGCATGCTAGCATGGACACCTGGCTGGTCTGCAGCTACGCAGCCCAATTTGCAACAAACTACAATGTTCTGTATTCTGAGCCCTTTCTATCAGAACCAGAACGTTTTGTGCAGTTTGAGTTACATAAGCTCGTCTGTTGGATCGGACAACGCAGGCCAGCCTTCACTCCTCACGTGCATCCGTGACGTCGTTGCTGGTTCACCACCATTCCTTCTTTGGAACAGCCCACAAGAACTGCAGCTCTGGAAATGTTCCGACCCAGTCATCTAGCCATCACAATGTGACCCATTTTTTTTAACATCAACTTTGAGGACACTTCCTCACTAATAATTAGCATCCACTAACAGGCGCCACAATGCAGAGATAATAAGTGTTGATAATGTTATGCCTGATCGGCGTATACCTATGTTCATGTGGTGGTAAACACTGTACAGTAGCTACAGTCTTTGCTCTTCCCTTTCAGTCGGTTCACTTGGTACTGTGGAGCAGTGACATGTAATACTACGTGTGCTGTACCGAGTGAATCGACTGAAAGGAACAGAAGTTATAGACATGACTGTTCCCAATAATCTCACCAACCTCTTTCTCTACTTCCTCAGTAGGAAAAATTATTGATGCTACATCTCTGTTACCTAGCTACCCGGTAACATCCTTGATGGCCAACTAATCAGCTCGTAAATCAAATCTTAATGAAACGCCCACAGAAACCCACAGCAGCTCACATTTGTGAATTTCGATTTGTCACATGCAATACTGGAGAATTACTGCTGACTAGGGATGGGTATCGTTTAGGTTTTATCCAATACCAGTACCAAACCGGTACTTTTGAAACGGTGCCGGTGCTTAAACGGTGCTTAAACAATGGAAAAAACACAAAATTGGTCCAAAAACCTCTCATGTTCAGCTGTTTTCCACTTTTTCTTTGGTCATTTTAGCCTTTTTGGCCAGGGTGAAGGGAGTATCTGCCATCAAACAAGAAGACAGCCGCATGTAGCTATGATGGTGTTTGCTAGTTCACCTTACATGCATTAATGTAATAACGTGGTTAGCCTACTCAACGTAAATTACACACGAACAACATTAAGCAACTCACGCAGAGAAGAACGGCTGCCATTTCTCAGCTTTTAAAAAAACGCTATGCGTCGCCAGGTCGCCGTTTCATCAGATTCGAGGTGTTACCCCCTTTTTTCACAGTTTCACAGTATCACCTTAAAGCACTTGTTGCAGGCTGCTGAGTTTGCATCTTAAGTACAGCCAGACTTTGACCGCTTCGCCTTGGGTATTTTTAATCTGTAGCTCTGCTCTAAAAGAACGTACGTACCTGGACCCGCCTACTATCCTCGGAAACGTAAAATGATTGGCTAGAATCTAAAGTGTATCACAGCTCAGGAAAAAAAAGCACCGAAAATAAAGCAGCAAAATGTGCGCTGCTTTTCGGTCTGGTTACTACCGTTTATGTCAGAACCGGTGCCATCATGGCCCATCCCTACTGTTGACTTGTCTGAAACTAACTGAAAGGACAAAAACACAACATCTATAGCAGATAATTATTAAGATGTTGGACTGAGCTTCAGCTGAAGCAAATGAAATCACGACTCCAAACAAAATAATAAATATACAAAGTCTGTACCTTCTGAGTGGAAGGAGTGGCTATTGAAATGCCCATCCCACTTCCTGGTAGGACTGACAACACTTTGTACTGTGGAGGAGAAAACCAGAAATATCTGCTTTAAATACACACCAGAATAGAATTACATTAGTTTCATTATTAATATTTAAAGTAAGTAATTATCCAGTTTTAGAGAGACTGCTGGCCTCGAGACATTCCTTATGCGTATTACTGAGTCATTACCTTTTGTATGTCAGTGATGTCCACCAGCTTGATGACTTTGTGCTTCTTGGAGGAGCTCGATCTGGAGCTGGAGCTCTCAAAGCACAGGTAACTGAGAGAGACAGAGAGCTTTGTGAAAGGAGGGAAACAAAGACACCAAAAAAACCATCCAAACTGAACAGACGTGTAATATTCAATTTTTCAATTCAATTTTATTTATATAGCGCCAAATCACAACAAATGTCGCCTCAAGGCGCTTCATAGATACAGAGAAAAGCCCAACAATCATATGACCCCCTATGAGCAAGCACTTTGGCGACAGTGGGAAGGAAAAACTCCCTTTTAACAGGAAGAAACCTCCGGCAGAACCAGGCTCAGGGAGGGGCGGCCATCTGCTGCGACCGGTTGGGGTGAGAGAAGGAAGACAGGATAAAGACATGCTGTGGAAGAGAGACAGAGATTAATAACAGATACGATTCAATACAGAGAGGTCTGTTAATACATAGTGAGTGAGAAAGGTGACTGGAAAGGAAAAACTCAATGCATCATGGGAATCCCCCGGCAGCCTACATCTATTGCAGCATAACTAAGGGAGGATTCAGGGTCACCTGGTCCAGCCCTAACTATATGCTTTAGCAAAAAGGAAGGTTTTAAGCCTAATCTTAAAAGTAGAGATAGTGTCTGTCTCCTGAATCCAAACTGGAAGCTGGTTCCACAGAAGAGGGGCCTGAAAACTGAAGGCTCTCCCTCCCATTCTACTTTAAATACTCTAGGAACAACAAGTAGGCCTGCAGAGCGGGAGCGAAGTGCTCTAATAGGGTGATATGGTACTACAAGGTCATTAAGATAAGATGGGGCCTGATTATTTAAGACCTTGTATGTGAGGAGCAGGATTTTGAATTCAATTCTGGATTTAACAGGAAGCCAATGAAGGGAAGCCAAAACAGGAGAAATATGCTCTCTCTTTCTAGTCCCTGTCAGTACTCTTGCTGCAGCATTTTGGATTAACTGAAGGCTTTTCAGTGAGTTTTTTGGACATCCTGATAATAATGAATTGCAGTAGTCCAGCCTGGAAGTAATAAATGCATGAACTAGTTTTTCAGCGTCACTCTGAGACAGGATATTTCTAATTTTAGAGATGTTGCGCAAATGGAAGAACGCAGTCTTACATATTTGTTTAATATGTGCGTTGAAGGACATATCCTGGTCAAAAATGACTCCAAGGTTCCTCACAGTGTTACTGGAGGCCAAGGTAATGCCATCCAGAGTAAGAATCTGGTTAGATACCATATTTCTAAGCTTTTCAGCGCCGAGTACAATGACCTCAGTTTTATCTGAGTTAAGAAGCAGAAAGTTAGTGGCCATCCAAGTCTTTATGTCTTTAAGACATTCCTGCAGTTTAACTAATTGGTGTGTGTTATCTGGCTTCATGGACAGATAGAGCTGGGTGTCATCTGCATAGCAGTGAAAATGTATGCTATGTCTTCTAATGATGCTGCCTAGGGGAAGCATGTATAATGTAAACAGAATTGGTCCTAGCACCGAACCCTGTGGAACTCCATAATTAACCTCAGTGTGTGAAGAGGACTCTCCATTTACATGCACAAATTGGAGTCTATTAGATAGATATGATACAAACCACTGCAGTGCAATACCTGTAATACCTACAGCATGTTCTAATCGCTCTAATAGAATATTATGGTCAACAGTATCGAATGCTGCACTAAGGTCAAGAAGGACAAGCACAGAGATGAGTCCACTGTCAGAGGCCATAAGAAGATCATTTGTAACCTTCAATAAAGCTGTTTCTGTGCTGTGATGAACTCTGAAACCTGACTGAAACTCTTCAAATAAACCATTCCTCTGCAGATGATCTGTTAGCTGTTTGACAACTACTCTTTCAAGGATTTTTGATATGAAAGGAAGGTTGGAGATTGGCCTATAATTAGCTAAGACTGCTGGGTCTAGAGATGGCTTTTTGAGTAAAGGTTTAACTGCAGCCACCTTGAAGGCCTGTGGTACATAGCCGATTATTAGAGATAGGTTGATCATATATAAGATCGAAGAATTAATCAATGGCAGGACTTCTTTGAGCAGTTTTGTAGGAATGGGGTCTAAAAGACACGTTGATGGTTTGGAGGAAGTAATTATTGAAGTTAACTCAGAAAGATCGATTGGAAAAAAAGAGTCTAACTTAACATCAATGGAACTAAGAGTAGCTGTAGATAATATTACATCTGTGGGATGATTATTGGTAATTTTTTCTCTAATGATAAAAATTTTATTTGTGAAGAAGTTCATGAAGTCATCACTAGTTAACGTTAAAGGGATGGTTGGCTCAACAGAGCTCTGACTTTTTGTCAGCCTGGCTACAGTGCTGAAGAGAAACCTGGGGTTGTTCTTATTTTCTTCAATCAGTGATGAGTAGTAAGCTGTTCTGGCTTCGCGGAGGGCTTTCTTATAAAGCAACAAACTATTTCTCCAGGCTAAATGATGATCCTCTAAATTTGTGACACGCCATTTCCTCTCCAGATTACGAGTCATCTGCTTTAGGGTACGTGTTTGAGAATTATACCACGGGGTCAGGTACTTCTGATTAGAGACCTTAGTTTTCACTGGAGCTACAGTATCCAGAGTCGTACGTAGTGAGGAGGTGAAATTATTAACAAGATAATCGACCTCTGTTGGGGTAGCGTTCAGATAGCTGCTCTGCTCTGTGTTGGTACAGGGCATTGACGATGATAACAGTGGCTGGATTATATTCTTAAACTTAGTTACAGCGCTTTCAGAAAGACATCTACTTTGATAAAGTCCACTCTCCACTGCTGCGTAATCAATTATTGTAAATGTAAATGTTATCAAGAAATGATCAGACAGGAGAGGGTTTTCAGGAAACACTGTTAAATGTTCAGTTTCTATGCCATATGTTAAAACAAGATCTAGAGTGTGATTAAAGTGGTGGGTGGGTTCTTTTACATTTTGAGAGAAACCAATTGAGTCTAACAACAGATTAAATGCCATGTTGAGGCTGTCATTTTTAGCATCTACATGGATGTTAAAATCACCCACAATAATTATTTTATCTGAGCTCAGAACTAAATTAGATATAAAGTCTGAGAAATCAGACAGAAACTCTGTGTAAGGCCCAGGTGGACGATAGATGATAACAAGTAAGACTGGTTTCTGAGTTTCACAGCTGGGGTGGACAATGCTAAGCATCAGGCTTTCAAATGAATTAAAAGTCTGTCTTGGTCTATCATTAATTAATAGACTGGTGTGAAAAATTGCTGCCACACCGCCCCCTCGACCTGTGCTTCGAGATTTCTGGTAGTTAGAATGACTCGGGGGTGTTGATTCATTTAAACTAACATAATCATCCTGCTGCAACCAGGTTTCTGTAAGGCAGAGTAAATCAATTTGTTGATCAATTATTAAGTCATGTACTAACAGAGACTTGGAGGAGAGAGACCTAATATTTAATAATCCACATTTCACTGTTTTACTCTTTGGTTCAGATGTGGATACTGTATTATTCTTTCTTTGTGATTGTTTAAGTTGTTTGTTTTTTGTCTTTTTGGAAGCAGACACAGTCTCTATGGAGATGGGTTTTTGGGGGGGTAGCAGGAGGAGAGAAGCTGCAGAGAGGCGTGTAAGACTGCAACTCTGCTTCCTGGTCCCAACTCTGGATAGTCATGTTTTGAGGGGTTTAATAAATTTGTCCATATTTCTAGAAATGAGAGCTGCTCCATCCAAAGTGGGATGGATGCCGTCTCTCCTAACAAGACCAGGTTTCCTCCAGAAGGTTTGCCAATTATCTATGAAGCCCACATCGTTTCTGGGACACCACTCAGACAGCCAGCAATTTAAGGAGAACATGCGGCTAAACATGTCACTCCTGGTCTGATTGGGGAGGGGACCAGAGAAAACTACAGAGTCCGACATTGTTTTGGCAAAGTTACACACCGATTCAATATTGATTTTAGTGACCTCCGATTGGCGTAACCGGGTGTCATTACTGCCGACGTGAATTATGATTTTATTGAATTTACGTTTACCCTTAGCCAGCAGTTTTAAATTTCCTTCAATGTCGCCTGCTCTGGCCCCTGGAAGACAATTGACTATGGTTGCCGGTGTCTCTAGCTTCACATGTCTGAGAACAGAGTCACCAATTACCAGAGTTTGACCCCCGGCGGGTGTGTCACCGAGTGGGGAAAAACGGTTAGACACATGAACGGGTTGGTGGTGTACCTGGGGCTTCTGTTTAGGACTACGCTTCCTTCTCACCGTTACCCAGCCTTTCCCCAGCTGCTTGGGGTCTGCCGGGGAACAGCTAGCGGGGCCTACGCTATCTTCGGCTGCACCAGCTACAGGGGCCTGGCTAGCTAAGGGTGAGAGCAGGGTGCAAAGCCGAGTCTCCAATTCAGTAATCCTGGCCTCCAGAGCTGCAAATATGCTACATTTGTTACAGATATCATTACTGCTAAAGGAGGCCGAGGAGTAACTAAACATCTGACACAATGAGCAAGAAAGTGCAGAAGGGACAGGTGAGGTAGCCATGGTGCTAACGGGTCGGCTACGAGCTAAGCTAGCGAAACAGTACAGAGACAGTGAGTGAATACTATAAATTAGGTAGTGAGTACACAGAAAGTGTGCTTCGGATGAAGCACGTGAAGATTATACTGTGAAAAAAGAATGTATTTAAAAGTTGTTAATTAAACTGCTAAGCAAATAAGCTACTCAGAAACACCACTGTGTTTGAGCAGGAACAGGAAGCGATACTAT
This sequence comes from Neolamprologus multifasciatus, assembly GCF_963576455.1. Lineage (NCBI taxonomy): Eukaryota > Metazoa > Chordata > Actinopteri > Cichliformes > Cichlidae > Neolamprologus > Neolamprologus multifasciatus. The sequence goes on from NC_140455.1 coordinate 34,271,206, forward strand.
ACCACAGAGCGAGCGAGCGAACACCAAGTGACAGCGTTAATAAAGTCTTGAGTCGAGTGTTCTCAGGAGGAAGGCTGCGCTGCACAGAGCTACACAGAGAGGAAGAGAGATGAGGCTCAGCGCAACTTAAAACTACTGTCGTGTCCAAATTCATGGGCTGCATCCTCCTGAGGACCCAGCCTTCGCGGTCTACGTGGGCCGGGTCCTCAGAAGGTCGGGTAGGCCGGAAGTAAACGGCTGGGGAAATTGGACGGTCTAGCCTTCTGATTAGCGTCACCGCTGTGTCGGTGGAGTTTAATAAACTCGGCCGTCTGCTCCTTGCTATCTAAAATATAACAGGACACTGGCGTAAATTCTCGACCATCTCACACTTCTGTTTAATCGGTTTTCTGTTTGATGTTTAGTCAGCTGTGTGAAAACCACCCGGGGGATTAATAAAGTTTTATTTTATCTAATCTAATAACTTTAATCTCAGCCAAACCGATTTACTCACGAACAAATAAAACACTGAAAAAAGCCCAACAATAACATTTTTAGCTTGTCTAAGTGACTTATATATCACGTTTAACCCGAGCAGCAAAAGTCCGCGGTGATCTGAAAATGATGTGCCGGGAGTTGTGCCATTCTCGGCGGCTTCAGTGACCCTCGAGCTCCCGGCTGCTATCGAGCTGGTGGGTAGCAGATGCTCCGAAAACGTCGAAGCACTTTTGCAAATATGCGATATCTTGATAAACCGAGCAGATATTTGATGTTTACACAGCCACTTTCTCGCCTGAAAATATGTTAAAAGTTTATTTTGTGACCCAGAAAGATTAGTAAGAGTAATTTTAAAACTTAGTAGCGGCCGCCATTGATGGAAACTGGGGTTTGGCTGGGCCGCGCTATGAATTCTGGGATATGGTGGGCCATGAAGGACACACCCGACCCAATCTTCAAATTCGGGGAAAAGGAGGACGCATTTGTCGGCTGCATTCGGAGGAGTCTACGAATTTGGACAGCCTTCGGCGCGTCGCTGTGACGTAATTGGTCTACAAATGCGGCCTCAGGAGGATGCAGCCCATGAATTTGGACACGACCTACGTCTCCTCTGGACTAATGAATCTCCGTTCCTCTCGTCTGCTCCACCTGTAAATGGAAATGCTGCTTCTCTCCTGCGCTCAGAGATTTGATGCGATAAAGCTCTCCCCTGAGACAAAGATGTTCCACTTACTTCTCCGTGACGTAAAGCATCCCGTTCCTGATGTAGTCTGTGGGCATCTTCCTGTCTCGGTTTATCAGGCAACATCTCCAGCCATTTTCACAGACTGTGAACAAACAGCATACAAGATGATGAAGGAGCGTTATTCACAGAAAACACATGATTCCAGCTTTTAGACATTTCTAAGTTGGATGTACAGAAATAAAAATGGGTGCCAAAGGAAAAAAATAAATAAATAAAAAACTGTAGTACTTGCTCTTACCCGGCAGAGGGCGCTCTGACTCTGGCAGGTTGAAAATCTCGTGGAAAGCTCCCTTCTTGGTGCTGTGAGAGCGACCGCTCTCCTCCTCTCTGCTCCCCCCACACGGGACGTTGGCGAGGCTTCCACGAGAAACCACCGGCTGGACCTGGAGAGAGTCGGAGGGAAGAGGGGAAGGAGGATGGAGGGAAGAAAAAAAAAGAGGGGAAAAAAGTGAGAACATAAAAGGACAGAAAGAAAGAGTCACATTAAACTCAGCGGATGAGGCTTTATAAATCTGTGTGAACTACAGTATCCCACAGCTTTAGCGACAAGTGGCCAAACTTCAAACAGCTCCCCAACTTTTGAGGTTGCATCATGTGCGCTTTCTTCACAGCAGGCTCAGGTGTGACGTGCAAAGCAAAGAGTGAGGCCATCATTCAAGTCAGCATCCATAAATTACCTACAACGCGCGTTTACCAAAAACATTCGTGTCCACTGCAGTTTTACAGTTTCACTTACACCAGCGTTAGTTATCACAAGACAAAGTCAGATAAACTTCAGGGTTACTGATCTCTCCAGTTAGCAAGCATAAACCATTGTGACTCCATTACCAGTTCAGCTGCGTCGGTGCAAATGAAAGCAGCTGCAGGTGCACTGAAGAGGCAACACCACAAAAAGGAGTCATTTTGCAGGAGGTGGCCACACCGGCTCGCTCCTTATCACCCATTTACGCTCACCACACAATTTGCAACCAAACAGCAAGGTCATCACAGCTTGGTAGCATTTATACCAGCACTGAGGGTGTGACTATACGCTGCAGTACTCTCCTGAATGATCAGGAAAAGCCTCCACATCAGCGCTGGTACAGTACAGGAGCACAAGTCTAAAAATTTTTCCAGAAAGTCTGATCTTCTCAAACTGTTTCAACATCTCCTCATATATAATCTCTGAGCTTCTGTGTTGACATGTCATTAAAACTGAAAGAGTTACACAATTGTTTCTTAAACCTGTGGTGGCACAAAAAGACTCCACTTTTGTCATGTGGGGAAAAACTGGCGAGCATAAACGGGCCATCACGCCTCTTGATTGATTTTACTCCACTTCTACTTTTTGATGGAGTCCTCATCACTGCTGGTAGCAGATATTGCACCTGCAGCCCAATCGGGTTATAGAGCTAGTCCACCTCCTCAAGGACGACGCATCATATCCACGAGTGCCAACGGGAAAAAGGGGGAGAAACCAGGAGGCGGGCATTATATGAGTTTAGCAGCACATCTGCTTTTCTGTACCAAAGCTCTGCAGAATGACCTGCAGCACGCTTCCTGTGCATGTTTCTGATCAAACTAACAGAATCAGACTCCAAGAGGTGGCATGAAGTCCTCACGGTCCTGAAGCTTAAAAAAAGAAAACAAAAAAAACCCAAAAGCCAACGAGCAAATGCATGAGCTGCACGGACACCAGGACTTTATGACACCCTCTTGCAGTCTGATTCTATCACATGATTAGCTTGCAGAGGTCATTCTGTAGAGCTCTGGCAGTACTCCTCCTGTTCCTCCACACACAGAGGAACAGATACTGGTGCTGCTGCTGGGTTGATGCCCATCTATGGCCCTGTCCAGCTTTACTCTTGCAATGGGCCCAGCTCCTAGTACCTCCTCCACACTCCTATGCTGGGAGACAGCAAAGCTTCTTGTGACACGTGGATGCATCACCCTGAAGGAGACGGACAGCCTGTTCTGCAGATCCATCTCCTGCTAACAGCAGTGACAAGAACAATGAGGAAAAAGTAAAAATAGAGAAAAATCAGTCAGAGGGAGAAGGAGAGAGCAGCAGCCTGTGGCCACCACCTCGATGGTAAGATCAACTGTTCGCTTCATATTTATGCAGGCCTCTTTACATAAGAGTTTTAATCTAACGATCTAACAGCAGTTATGGTGTATTTAAGGGGAACAGGACGATATTAATGCGCTAACATGAAACTACACTCGTCAAATCTTCTCTACGTGCCTACTCAGTAAACACACTGCCAATTCTCACAAGCATCTATGTTCGTGGATCCAAAATGTCACGGGGCTGCAGGCTCTTAAAGATCATTCAAACAAAAGAGAATAAAAACACCGCAGTGTCAAAGAGCAAAAAGGAAAATCGCAGACCGTTTTGTTGACATTTTGATCCACTGCATTCACGAATTACTGACAGCCACTCACTAGGTGTGTCACACATCACTCACACACACACACGCATTGTGGTGAACTGGCAGCACACACAAGCACAGTAGAGTAGACACACCAGAGGCCCTACCTTCTCAGTGCCAGAGAGCTGAGAGAGAGAAACGACAGAGCAGACCTGTGACTGCGGCCACGGCAAACACACACTCAGACATTCATGTAAGAGGAACTTTGTGGTCCCACACAGAACAATCACGGGCTCAATTGTATTGCATTATTGACAGGAGGGCTGATATTTTGATTGATTGATTGTTCATACTTTATTCATCCCGAGGGAAATTGGGCTAAGGCTGCCAGCGCCATAGTTTTGATACTTTATTGATCTATTTTTATCCACCACAAAGGGAGTCAGTGGGAGGTGGGCTATAGTGGGTGGACTGCTGACAACATGAAAGACTGGACCCGACCTGCTGCTGATGGATGATCCCTCTGAGTACCCCAACACCCAAATGGAGGTGGTATATGTGCCTTTCTTCTTGTGTGTGTGTTTGAGATGATTGCTTATATATTAATCTGCAAATAATGTGAATTCACTCAAATTCTAGCTTGCAAGAAGTTTTGCAATGCAACTGAAAGCCTCTGTGGTATAAACCTGTTAACAACTCAGGTCTTTAAGTTTGAAATCAGGATGGGCTAAAGGAAGAAATATTTTCTTATTTAAGATTTTAATTTAAAAAAAACCTGAGACAGGAAGCAGTGTTGCTGGTAGAAAATGTGTGTGGGTTGGTGTTGGGGTCTGTTTGCCTTACCCGTCTCGACACCGTGGCGTTTGTCCTTTCTTTGAGCTGGGGGTCGGTGGGAAGGCTGTTCCACACGATGTAAGGCGTGTCATACTTGTCGCGGAGCTTCGGGCAGCTCTTAAACAGGAAGTCTATGATGAAGAACTTGATGCCGGCGTACACGCCTGCAAAGAGTAATCACAGACACATTAATTCTTAAAAAAAATATAAAATAAAAGCGGTTAAATGATGCAAAGCAACACCGTTTAGTGAAAATAACCCCTCAGATGTGCCTCACTGACAGACAAAGGGATGCCCCAAATAGGTGACGCGCCCCCGCCCAAAGGTGACCTTGATGACATCACTAGTTTCAGCATTTTGCCCATTCTTGCACATACAGACACTGAGCCAGTTATATGTTGGAGCTCAAAGTGACTCTGGTGTATTGTTGGTTATCCAGAGCCTCTGCAGCTCAGCAGTCAGATTTTCTCCTCATGGTAAAACAGCAGATTTACAGAATAAAGTGCAGAATAATGAAAAGCTTCCAGTGATGAGTAGAGGTTCCAATTTCCAGTTAAACTCGATGGAAAACCAGCCTAAGAGCTCCTGATGAGACTGACGTGGCACAGATGCACACATGACCACAGATTTCTTCTCCACTACATGAACTGGGCTCCGATGACTGACCCACCAGCCGACACCCACTTACAAACTGGACTCTCTTTGGGGGAACGTTTTTATTATAATAGTTTTGTATTTGGAGCCTGTCATGCAGCTGCTGTGTGTTCCCAGGTTCCTTATCGTTTTCCCCGTTGGTATCAATTACCCACAACCAGAGTCACACATACTACAGAAGGCAGTGGCTCTGCATGTACAGACTATGTGGGGATCTTCCCCATGATGGGTGCAATACAGCCTGCCGATGTCACTTTGTGCCAACACAGACTGGTTTCCTCTGCACACTGTCACATTTTTCCGTTCCATGTTCACAATGTAACAATGTGCTCAGCTAGCTGTCTTCTTCTTTCAGCTGCTCCCATTAGATCATCTGCCTCCATCTCACCCCGTCCTCCTCTGCATGTCCTCCTTCACCCATGAACCTCCTCTGAGGTCATCCTCTCATCTCCCTGCCTGGCAGCTCCATCCTCAGCATCCTTTGTCCAATATATTCCTTCTCTGCACATGTCCAAACCATCTCAGCCTTGCCTCTAATTTTGTCTCCAAATGCGGTTAGCTATCAGTCACGCTGAATGTGTGGTCTGTTTTTTTTTTCTCCAATTGAAATGAGTCACTGAAGAAATCTTAGATGGGATCTGAAATAATCAACGTCAGTATATTTACTTTGTTTAAATGTCCAGTGCAGCTTTTAAGCATACATTGATTTTGGTTATTTGCTCCTTTTAAATGGAGAAATCAAGTGCTAGATGGAAATTTGGCTAAATGACAGCAGCTTCTATGCCAACAGTTTGCTCCGAGCACCTTTCAAGAAAGTCTGAGTGCATAGTGGTTTGGGAGACGCTTTGCAAAATAAAAGTAGTAATTATGTATAAGATGCCAATAGCCTGCAGCTTCCCCACACAGGCTGAGGGAGGACGGCTCCACAGGTTCTGCATCTGTTTGTGACTGAGTTCATGTACTGTCACGATGAAAAAGATGCTTTTTGAACATCACTCACCAATCATGAAGCCCAGCAGTTTGTACGGCAGGACGCAGGAGGTGACGAAAGTCACCCACAGGCAGACGTAAAGTTTCTGGGTGCTCTCTGGCTGCACCCACATGAACAGACTGAAACACAGACAGCAGGAGGAGGACAGAATACACATCAGTATACAAGTTCTGTGCATTTCTTGCACACTTGATTGTCAGGCTGAAACAAAACCACTCACTTCTTTATCTTCTCTAAAACATCAGCCATCTTTCCAAAGAGGTTCTGAAAGAGATTTAAAAGCACCTCATTAAAGAGTTTGTCTTGTTTCGAGCAGCGGTTGGATCGTTAGATGAACCTCGTTATACCTGTGCTTTTTGTGCAACGTCAAGTACAAGCTGAAACTTTTCAGACACAGTCAAGTCTTCCTTTGGAGGCTCCTTTAACAACACACACACACACAAAAGCCGCACGTTGATCTCCAGTCATGGATACATTTCCTTCTGATTTGCACAACAACAACAGGAAGGCATCTTACCATGGGTTCAGAGACCTCAGGCACAATGCTCCACTGGATCCTCCAACCTCTGAAAAATAGAAGGTATAAATAATGCACATGTTATAAGGCAACTATTCCTTCAATGCAAAACAACTTTAAAGGACCGACTTTTCCAGCCTTGGGAGCTCTGCTTGAAATCAGCTCTGACCCTGTCTGTTATCGTGTACTGCTCTTTTGTAGCAACAATTACAACAACCCCAAATATGCACAAATGTGTGCATGTTTTTAAAATCTGGCGGTTTTAACAAACATTTGCTGTGTGACTACAGGGCCGCGGTGTGCATCTGTTTACTACCAGCACAGCTGTGGCCTCAGTAGTTGATGTTAATGTGGGTTTTTTGCACAATTAATCACGCTAAAAGCTGAAAATCGGACTGTAGCCTTTTACAAACAATCGAGCTCAACCGTGAAGCAACAGCTGAGGCAAAAATGATCCTGCTTTTATAAATAAATGACAGTTTTTACCTGGCAATGAGGTAATTTAAGGACAAGCGTAGGATAGCCAGGAAGAGGAACATGGGAATGGCCCAGCCATGCCAAGCAGCATTCATGTAAATCTGGATTCAAAATGGGGAAAAAAAGGACAATACACAGGTTAATGTGGTTTGTTGTTCTTTAATAAACAACCGATATGCATTAAATTCATCACTTTATAGCAGCGAGGACACATTCTTTCAGTCAATAACAGCAATGAATTATGAGATGGACATAAAGAGAAATCGGGGGGGCTCATTGTAAGCCTGAAGCGCATATACTTGGGTGATATATCAGCAGTGGAAGACGCTGAGTCACCTGTCAACACGTCTGGATACTGAGATGGTGTAGGGCCATAATCAGTGGGTTGAGGATGATTTAGCATAACCACTGACTGGACATTAATGAAGATCTGATTAGGCCTGCAGTCGCTGGCAGAATCACTGCAACTCATCACAGTGAAGCAGACATGACTTTAATATTCATTTAATCTCCCGGCCACGAGCTGTAAGACAATTAGGTCAGAGTAAAACTACAGATACGACTCTTTTCTATTAAAAGGGTCGTACCCGCTGTCCAAAATGATCATCGGACTCTTTTTCCAGTCTGGTTGATTTTAGAGACTTAATTTAACGTCATCAATTTCCTCTCTCTCATCACAATTGCCCTGCATCCTCTATGAAGTCTCACCGTGGATTAGATTTAGAGAAAAGAGGAAAAAGTCGCAACTGTCGTCAAATAAAATGTAAATGAAAATGTAGTGCAATGTGTCAAAGTGACAGAGACGGCAGATGACAGAAGCAGCACAGCTGTTAATGCATCAGCAGTTTATGGCAGGTAATCCTGTATCACAACTAACCTCAAGTTTTCTTTTAGAGAATATCGAAGCGCGATTATTAGACAAAGTGAAAACATTAATTCACATGTCTGAAGTGTAAGACTCACAATGAAGGCAATAGCTGAGGTGTACACGGAGTGCCAATTAGATAAGGCGGAGAGGTTCCTTAAGAAGTTGGTTACAGGTCTGGCTCCTCGCTCTGAAACAGCAAAGACAGGGATTCACTGAGAGTGTAAAGCTAAAGACAGAGCAGCAATGTGTTTATCTTTGTGAATCAGGCTTTTACTGTGAAATTTTCCAGGACATTTATATTTAACTACATGTTGAAATGTTCAAAAGGGGGAAAAAAAATTAGATCTACAATACACAGAACTAGAGTATTGCATGAATGTGTGTTAGTGATATCATTACTGTTATTATTATCATTATTATGTAGAGGATGCGAAGTAAAAGCTTATACTCACTGAGTCGCCTCATGTTTTCTGTCAACCTGGATGGAAAACAAAAGAAAGTGAAGGTCAGATTACGCGTAGATGCTGACATACACTCAAAAAAATAAATGCTGCTTTATGTGAGAGGGGAAGTGTTAACACTTTGGCCTTCATCCGTCTGTAATGACTCACTGTTCTGTACAGAGGAGGAGAGAAAATAAGTACGATGAGAAAAAACCCCACTTCCTCTGTGCAAAATCAAACCAGAGACAGCTACAGGGTGAGGGTACAAGCTTCAGTCTCGTCCACCGAGACCGAAGCTTTTATGCTCACTGGGCGCTCCGATTCCACATCTTCTTCAACAACCCGAGGAGTTATGTTCTGCTCGGGACCACATCTCACCCACCTTTTAGCACTTAGCGGTTCCTCAGCCTCCACTGTGCTTTCCTCCGGCTGGAAGCGGAAGTCTTCCATGTAAACCCCGAAGCGCTCGTACAGCCACTTCTGCAGCCGTGAACTCCACACTTCCTTCTGCTGTTTCTCTGCTAAAGAAATTGTTAATGCATTGTTAAAAGAAAATCACTGATATGTGATGGGCTTATGTTATCAATAACTCTTACTCCAACCCTATCTCCTGCCCTGTCATGGGGCCCAGACTGGACCACTTAAGCCTGGTCTCCGACAGTGATTATCCAATGGTAGCTGAGCAAATTCAAGGACTCACGCCAGGCCTGCTTCTGTGTTTCCAAGCACGTGATTGGGAAAGCTTTGGGCCATGATGTCTGCTTTTTCTGCATGTCTTGTTACAGGTTAAGCCACAGAAATGACACAGTCAGGATCACCACAGGCAGGTGGACATGGCTGTAGGGAAAGGTGTGAGCTGAACCAACAGAGCTTTGCAGCCTGAGCTGTTACATAAAAGCTAAATTTGCTGAATAAATATATATATAAAAAAAATACTTTGCAGTTTGCGTAATGAATCCGTGTTTTCTACACGATAAGCTGACTTACTGTAAATAACTGCCTGGATTTTATAACCTTGGTATTCTCTGCATGCAGTAAAACAGCCTGGTGGGCCTGATATCCTCATAAACTGCATACTTGCCAGTCAAAACAAGGACAACAGTCAACTGCTAATGCTGAAGTGTCCCTGAGCAAAAACTAGAGCTCTAATCTGCTGTGGTGTTTCAAGTGAACACTAATTTGTTGTGGTAGTACCCACAGGTGACTAACAGCCTGACTGCTCAGACATTTATTGCCATATGAGAATGAATACAGTTTTAAAAAGTGTTTATTTTTTCTGCTGTAGATGATACGATTCAGCTAGAAGCAGTTACATTTACAGTTTTCAAAGCCACCACTGCCAGGGCCCAAACAGACGCGATTTCTCACTTTCACGTTATCTACGGCAGGGCTTTGGTAGCTGAGTGCCAGCTCATTTAAACTAACATGTGACTGAGGGTAACATAGGAACGCTTTCACTTCATGGTGGTAATGTGGGGTTTTTTTTTTCTTTCCTTTTTTTGCTCTTTATAGTTTGACCTTTAGTGACATCACAGCCACATCACCACTGAAATCTGTTACAAAGTTTAGGGTGCTGTAACTGCTGCAGCAGGAGGTTGACTCTGCAAACACACAACTTTAAAAGTTTCAAATGATGGCGATGGTTTGCGTGGGTGCACGATCACGCTCTGGACCTGTTTGTTATATATGTAGTAGGGCTGCCACAAACGATTATTTTGATAGTCGACTAGTCACCGATTATTGCACCAGCAGCATCTGCTCTTATATAACTATCATTAGCTTACAGCTTTAAGTGTTTAAGGTATGTGCTAACTAAAAATAAAGACAAGATGATAGTTTATTAAATTTTAATGAAATTTGCAGATTGTTCCGGTGAAGTTTAATAAACTCCTTGCTATCTAAAATATAACAGGACACGGAGTATATTCTCGAGCATCTCACACTTCTGATAATCAGCTGTCTGCTTGATGTTTATTCAGCTGTGTAAAAACTATAACTTTAATCTCAGCCAAACCGATTCACTCAGGAACAAATAAAATACTGAAAAAAGCCAAACAATAACATTTTTAAGTTATCTAAGTGACTTATATATGTTTAACCTGAGTAGCGAAAGACGGTGGTGGGTTTGAAAATGATTTGCCGGGAGTCCGGTGTTCTCACGGCTCTAGTGAGCCTGTAACCCCACCTAGCTAACGAGCTAGTGGGTAACAGACGTCTCCGAAAACGTCGGAGCGCTTTTGAAAATATGTGGTGTCTTGATAAAGTGAGCAGATATTTGAGGTTTACACAGCTACATTCTCGCCTGAAAATATGTTAAACGTTTATTTTGTGACCCAGAAAGAATAATAAGAGTAATATTAAAACTAACTAGCTGCCGCCATTGTTGGAAACTGAGCAGGGCTGCGCTATGAATTCTGGGACACAGTTTCTTCTTCTTCGGGGTTTAACGGCAGCTGGCATCCTTGTACATGCAGTGCTGCCATCTTCTGTTTCAGTCCGTTATTACACTCTTAAATCCTACTACTTATTCCTGCGTCTTTTGTGATCTCACAAAGCTTCAAACGACGCGTCGACTATTAAATTAGTCGTCGACTATTTTGATAGTCGACGTAATCGTGACTAGTCGACTAATCGTGGCAGCCCTAATATGTAGATGTTGATGTCAAACTACAGCAAGGAAGATTCAATTTAACACAAATCTAATTTATTTAAAGCTGAAAAACGAGCTAAAAATCTCTGTGAACAGAGCTCGTCTGCCGTCACAACTCCAGGCTGAACCGCAGTAAACTGTGGATGAAGGAGATGTGCTGCAGACCTCACAGGCTGCCACTAACTGACCGCCTCACTTTACCAAACCTGGATCTGCATAAGCCGGCCTAACATATTCTTATGTCTGCCCTAGATGAAGTGATCTACAATCATAACCCATTTTCCAAAATTAGCCTCACTCTCTCACCCTCCCTTTCACTAATATCTCACAAACACTCACTGAAAAGTCAACCTATGAGAGTAACTGTTCAGCCTGAAACCAAAAGAAAGCACATATCAGAATCTGACCGTTATTGCACTAATGAGCTTGTCTCATTTGTCCTTCGCGCAAATATTTTGAAAACTGACTCATTCTTAACAGCGACGATCTGGACTAATGATAGGAACCAGCCTCGATGCATTAATGTGGTTTGTTGCTTACTTGCTCTTGACAGCACTCAGCGCACACAGGAAACCCCTCTGTTTGCGTGCACGTGTCTGTGTGTTTGTCACGCACACTACATACTGCCTCGTGTCCTAGAGTAACCCACAAACCCTTCCGACCCACTCTGTTCCCATCGAGCGCTCCGTTGCACGCATCCTACACTCTCACCTCCCCTGCACACGTGCACACACACACGCGCAAACTCTCCTCTTGATTTACTCCCACACTCAGAAGACGTCAAGGACTCATTTCCTCTCCCTTAGACTCCAACTCGCCCACCTTCACCCCCCATTTCTCGTCCACTTGGAGTCTTACCTGTTCTGTTGTTTGAGGGCGACTGCTGTTTTCTGGGAGGTTGTGGTGGAGAGTCCTCTAGCCTGAAGGGAAGGGACAGACACACACATAGTCACGAAAAAACTAAGGGAAAGATCTGTCATGTGTCAGTCTCACTTCTGTATTGTCAGAACTGCAATCTCACACTTTAAGAAGTACATGAGCCAGCATGTTGAAAGCTGCTGCACTGAATGGATCGCCACAAAAGGCAAAGAGACATACACAGAGCCAGACTAGAAGGTTACTGTTAAAATCTCACACAATGAGTTTGACAAAAGGATCAGTGCCAACAAAAATGGAAAAGGGTGATAAGGTACAGCAAACATCCTCCTTTAACTTCAGACACATTAATTCAGCTATCCATATCCTGCAAAAACTGAAGGCATCTGCATCAGTCGGACTTAAATAAATCTCAATGACAAATCTGAAATCACTCATCGGTCCTTTAGGGAGGGCCTACCCACAAATCACCCATTCTGCACAGCTACAAACACACATTCAATAAGTGCATCCCTACAGCCATTCTTATTCCATAAAACCTCCTGAACAGGCACTGCAGTGGTAGTTACAAATGGATGAAACAACATTTAGAGCAAACTGGCACTGGCAAACTTGTTGCTCTTTTATCTATAAGGCTTTAATTGCAGTCGTATTTCTTTGTAATGGACAGGAAGTTCTAGCGTAACTGAATTGATCTTCTCCCTAAAGAGAAGGCGTCTCCAGAATGTGTTAATGCTTTGTTTTACTGTTTGTTCCAATCATATACCAGTGAAGAAGAAATGTTTGCTGTCTGTTATGCTCATTCTGGATATTGCTGACAAAGTATTAACTGTGGAAAACTTGCAGGTCACAGTACATCAACTTCACCTCTTACAAATTCCTAAACTGCTTTCGATAGTCTTGAGGCCACGTTTCAGCGCTGGCAATCACTTGAAGACTACCAGCAGAATTTCCCATGGGCATTCAAGCTAACATTTCCACACACACAGTACATGAGAGAGAGACATGCACACCCGCAAGTGTAAAGGGTATCCCAGTAGATGCCAAGAGGCGTGGGTTTTTCCTGTCACCAGGATAGCATCTGTGTCACAGCGAGGAGATTCAGACAAGCGCGTGACTGCTTTCGTTTTTTTCCCTCCCTCTCCCTTTTTCCATCTCCCTAATAACACACAAACACACACACCCTTGTGGAATTTCCTGCCTACCAAGCTGTTGATGCTTCTATTTATAACAGAAATCTTGGGCAGCAGCGGCACTGACACCCTCGTCATCCAACTTGCCCCGTAGTAAACTCTGCTGAGCTGAACTGTTACAAAGTGCAGCGTCACCCTTTCCTTTCATTTCATAAGTATTACTTCCCTTTTCATACATTTCTCCTCTTATTTCCCGTCATGTGCTTCACTCTGCAGTCCCGTCTTCTCGTCTCACCTGGTTTTGAGCAAATCGCTCATCTTCTGCTCCAGGTCTATCCTTTTGCTTCGCTCCCTCTCGAGCTCCTGCCGCAGGGAGTCCACGCTGGTCTCATCCCGCAGCTTCCTCAGTTCCTCCTCTGGAGAAAACAAAACAACACAAACACTGGAGGTCAGCAAATTTAATTCAATCTAATTCAAGTCAATTTTACTTATATCACACCTAGGGCTGGGCAATATGATCCAAAATTCATATCTCGATATTTTTTAGCTGGGTGGCGATATAAGATATATATCTCGATATTTCTTTAAAGCCATAAGTTAAGAACAAAAAGAGAGTTCTTAGTCACACTGTGTCCCAGATGTCACACAGGCATTTTTATTTACATACAGCATAGATTTACATGAAGAAATTACTCAAAAATAAATTATCAGCATTTATTAAATAATCATGCTCCATAAATAAAAGAAAACAATGTTGTTTTTGTGCATAACAAAAAGCTCATAATTGTGCTGTCAAAATGTAAACTAACAGACGCTGAGCATAATAACAAAGATTTCCCAGCTGCTCTGTTCCCAACTTCTACTGCGTGACTGACAGCCTTGAGTTTGAAATCCTCTTTGTAACCACGTCTCTTAACAGGTGCCATTTATGGTCCTTATACACACACAATACGGTAATATTACGTTGAAGCACAGTACGTATCACTCCGCGAAGCTCCAGACTACGGTAGCCGTGATGCTCCGATAATCCATCAAGCGCTGCAGCTCCGTAGCTTACCAAAGTCGTACTAAAACATTTTTTGACAGATTGCTGAGCGCCGTGTACCACCTAAAATCGGTTCGCGGTCAGTAAGCACAACCAGAATTCATACATAAGGTGCGCTGTCAACTTTTGAGAAAATGAAAGGATTTTAGGCCGTGTCGTTAGCGTGGTTAGCTCGTTAGCGCGGTTAGCTCGCTAACACGTTGACGCCGTCCAGCCCCACAACTCACTAACGGAGATTTGCCGTGTCCATCTTGTGGCTGCCTGCAGGTGAAGGGAGGAGGGGGAGTTGTGTTCAGTGAAGGAGAGGCGAGGCCGAGTAACGTTGCGTAGAGACAAAAGTGGACGAAAGAGAGGCAAACTTGTGGCTCCACAAGTATAGTTATAACGTAACATACACTATATCAATATAAAGGATATTGTCACATCTTATATCTCATATGAAAATATATCGATTTTTTTTTTTTAAAACTCGATATATCGCCCAGCCCTAATCACACCTTTATATTGTAAGGTAAAGACTCTACTGTAAAAGAGAAAAGACCCTCTATGAACAAACTTGGTGAAAGTGGAGATCAAGAACTCCCTTTAAACAGGAAGAAACCTCCAGCAGAACCAGGGTTAGGGAGGAGTTGCCATCTAGTTGGGGGTGCGGGGAGGAAGACAGGACAAAAGACACAATGTGGAACTTATTATGTTATCTTTAATGGCTCATCCTGATCCCCGACCCTGGTACTGCCAGAGGTTTCTTCCTGTTAAAAGGCACCTTTTCCTTCCCACTGTCGCCAAGTTTGTCGCCAGAGGGTCATCTGATATATTGTATGTGCTTTACTTTAAAATATAACAGATGCTATATCAGTAACATTTAATTTTTCTTAAATGATGAGATTCATACTCTCACATGCTCAGGGTCACAAAAAGGCACATAAGAAGCAAGATTTGAATTTATGTGCAATGCCATTTTCAGTAAAAGAATTCAATTCAATAAAAAAATAAATAAATTGCTGTGCTTAAAGATACTTTTCCCTGAAAAAACTGCGTCTGCTGAGTCGTGAATTTCTCATTTTATCCCTCCTGTTTATAGCCTATAATCTTCACCTCACTTCCTCCTTGTCAATCATGTGATGGCTTCAATTGGTTTCAGGTAACGGGACTTTCAAAGCCTGGGGTGCAAAATCAGCACTGTCTCACACTCTATTGCCCCTGAATAAAGGAGCACATGAATATTGGAGAAGAGAAGACCAGAAATGTGTGCACGTGCACCCGTCAATCAGTACCCACTTACCCATTAGATGCTCGAATATCAAAAGGACAGATCGAGTCCACCTTAAAGAGAAATATTTCTGATTATCAGCAAAGGCTCTTCGAGGACAATCATGCCCTGCTGTAGCACCACTTCCATTGTAAACACCCTCAAAAGCACACAAATTGGTGTCTCAGTTAAAAACGAGAAACATCACCTGAAACGGGTGCAACATGTTCTTGAAGTAGCAAAGTGCTGAAAGTAAAGAAAGCAATAAAAGCAGCGCAACTCCCCAATCACCCACTTTTCTCAGAACATCGCACACCAGAGGAGAGGATTCAGATTACAAGACTGTAGCTGCCACTTTCTTGTTCTCATCACCCAGCCTCATAGCTCACTCTAGTCCTTTATTACATCCCATTAACACTAATAAAACATTCATTGGCAGAACCTCCTGCAGCTACAGCGCTGGCTTCAACCTGGGGTGCTGCCTCTGAGAGGACATACATCCAGTGTAATGCGTCTGCCTCAGATTCTTCTTCTGCATTTCTAGTTTACTCAGAGCAGTTTGGGAAAATTTGGCTCTCTTTGAAGTCTTCCTTTTGAAAATCCTCTGCAGTGGTGCATTAAAGAAGAAAAACAAACCATCATTTTATCTCTTACTTCACAAAATGCAAAATGACTCCTTTCATACATCCAACAGTGGCTGTGTCTCTCCTCCCATCGGCACAGCATTCAAATATGTATGAAAACGTGCCTCTGTGTACATAACAGTAAGCAAAACACAGGCCAAAGGTTGCAATGGGCTTAAGCTGCTTAATGGTTGCCCTGTGCCATAACATCTGCAGCCAACTTTAAACCTATTACATTAAAAGACTAGCAGCAGCAGCGGGTATGATACAAGCAGCAGTTTAGCTTTGAGTTTAGTGTAACATAAGCAAAGTCACTCTGTACAGAAAAGGAATTCATAATGACAATACTCTGAAAACAACCTGCATTAACTTTGGTGAGGAGGAGCCACAAGTGGTAAATAAGCTGGAAACATGAGGACTTGAAGCGGCATCTGTGATCACCTGGAGCAGTGTCTGCAACATTAGGCCTGCTTTGGTTTCTACCACAATATCTGCATTATTTCCACAACACTGATGAGCAGTCCGATGAAACTGCTGAAGGACCTTCAAGTCAAGTAACATAATAACTAAACCAACCACAGGATCTCTTTCTTAATAAGATGACTTGGGTGGTTTTCACTGCTTTTTACCACTAATGCCCA
Organism: Neolamprologus multifasciatus; assembly: GCF_963576455.1. Taxonomy (NCBI): domain Eukaryota; kingdom Metazoa; phylum Chordata; class Actinopteri; order Cichliformes; family Cichlidae; genus Neolamprologus; species Neolamprologus multifasciatus. Next base: position 34,287,780 of record NC_140455.1, read on the forward strand.
CTCGTACGCTGCCACTCATTTTCTACTCACCTTGTACACTTTGCAACCCCACCGTACAACCACTCCCTGCACCCCACCCCCAATTTCTTTCTCCCATGCTCCACTCCTTCCCGTGCATGTATTCCCTCGCTGTAGTTTCCTTCCACATTGTCCATGATAGGGCTGGGCGATATGACCCAAAATTCATATCTCGATATTTTTTAGCTGGGTGGCAATATAAGATATATATCTCAATATTTTTTTAAAGCCATAAGTTAAGAACAAAAAGAGTTCTTAGTCACACTGTGTCCCAGATGTCACACAGGCATTTTTATTTACATACAGCATAGATTTACATGAAGAAATTACTCAAAAATAAATTATCAGCATTTATTAAATAATCATGCTCCATAAATAAAAGAAAACAATGTTTTTGTGCATAACAAAAAGCTCATAATTGTGCAGTCAAAATGTAAACTAACACACGCTGAGCATAATAACAAAGATTTCCCAGCTGCTCTGTTCCCAACTTCTACTGCGTGACTAACAGCCTTGAGTTTGAAATCCTCTTTCTGGCCCTTATACACACACAATACGGTAATATTACGTTGAAGCACAGTACGTATCACTCCGCGAGGCTCCAGACTACGGTAGCCGTAATGCTCCGACAATCCATCAAGCGCTGCAGCTCCGTAGCTTACCAAAGTCGTACTAAAACATTTTTTGACAGATTGCTGAGTGCCGTGTACCACCTAAAATAGGTTCGCGGTCAGTAAGCACAACCAGGATTCATACATAAGGCGCGCTGTCAACTTTTGAGAAAATGACAGGATTTTAGGCCGTGCAGCCCCTGTGGGCTGAATGTCGTTAGCTCGCTAGCGCGGTTAGCTCGCTAGCGCGGTTAGCTCGCTAGCGCGGTTAGCTCGCTAGCGCGTTGACGCCGTCCAGCCCCACAACTCGCTAACAGAGATTTGCCGTGTCCGTCTTGTCGCTGCCTGCAGGTGAAGCTATGGGGGAGGAGGGGGAGTTGTGTTCAGTGAAGGAGAGGTGAGGCCGAGTAACGTTGCGCAGAGACAAAAGTGGACGAAAGAGAGGCAAACTTGTGGCTCCACACAAGTATAATTATAACGTAACAGACTATATCGATATAAAGGATATTGTCACATCTTATATCTCGTATGAAAATATATCGATATTTTTTAAAAACTCGATATATCGCCCAGCCCTAGTCCATAACCTTCAAAACACCAGAAATAGAGATGCTGCAGTCCATAACACTGCACTGGAAGTGGGGCCACAAGTGTGTGATACAGCACAGCTTGGCACAGTACGCTATGTGTGTCGGACGAGGAAGGATAGAGTACAATCTGTTTTTTTCTGTTCCACAGAGGCTCTCTATATCAGATAGCATATTAATAATACTGTCAACATGCCTGTTCTGCACCTAAAATTGGATTGCTGACTTCTATATATAAATCTTCATCCTGGGTTGCCACATCACAGGGTCTCTTCAGCCATTACGAAAGCTTGTAACTAGACCATTTATGTGTAACACAGACAGGGGATTAGCTAAATGCCATGCCAAGAGATGTCACTTTTAATCGTGCTGACCTTCTGTTCTTTGCAGACTTTGAATGAAACCATAAAATCTGTAGGGGAAAAAGAAAAGCTACAAAAACATCACTATGAGCTTTACACATGATACATTATTTTATAAGGAAGGTTTGGATGCTGAGGGCAGATTATGGAAATGATGTTGGTTCTGCACTGCTTAACGGTGTTTTATTTGCACCAGGTTAAAAGGAATCGTTATGCACATTTTTAATTGTACTGGAGTAGCCCTGCATGACTCACACTTCAAAGTAATTCTTAACCATTTCATATTGGGCCCTAATGCAGCACTTCAATCCCCTCTTACTTTAAGTCTACTCTCGCTTCAGGCCGCCTTTCTTCCAATTGGCTGCACAAAAGGTGGGCGGGACTTCTGTGCCCTGTATCCAGATTTGTGTTACGCAGACAAATAGCAGTTTCTTTTTTGATAATTTGAGTCAAAAAGCCAAAATCAAACTAAATGTTTGCATTCCTGAATGCTCATGAGGATTTGTGACAATAATAACCACTATACAGAAATTTCCTAAATCAAAGCATACATGCAATTTTTCCTTCTTGTCTCGTCACACCATTATTAGAGGTAGTAGAGCCCAAACCTATACAATGAATTTTTTATGGTCCTGATCCACTACTGAGGTAGAGATGCTATATTTAGCTGGACAGATGAGTCCTGGTTCCCAACTTACTCATCTGGTTAAAACTTCTTTGATAAACTGAGTTAAAATCAAATCATTCACACTTGCACGTAACCTTTAAATACCTCCATGGATTCAGCAATTTAAAAAGTAAAGTTTAGAGCACCTTACAGACCTCAGAACACTTTTAAAACAGGCCGGCTTGTGTTAGTCACGTCCGGCTTATATTCCAAAGATGGCAAACTTACTGAGGTTGAGGTTACTTTTATGGCTTTTGAAATTATCGACAGCTCCACTGTAAAGCAGCTCAAAGCTGTCAAAGGTGCAGTCCTCCATCCTGCACAAGGCCATGCGCCTCTGCAATCGACCGGTCCCTGGGACGCTGCTGCAGGAACGGGACGGCAGAGTGGCCGCTTTGGGTCGGTCTTGTAGTCCAGCCATGGCTGCAGGTTGCTTTAGTCCAGCCCGGAGAGTTTAACCCCCCCACTCTGACCTCAAAACTCCTCCAAGGCCCGTAAAAGTTTAGCTGCAGGTCCCATGTTTACATGTCCCATCCAGAGATCAGGGATTTCTCCAAACTAAGTTATCGCAAGCAGCACAACAGACTGTTGTGACAGGCCTCCACACAGTGTGATGAGCAGCGATCAGAGCTGGTCTGCATGTGTCAGGCTCTGGGTGACAAGAGAAGGGGGGCAGTGGAGGTAAAGAGGCGGAGCTTTGCTCAGCGGCCAGCAGACTAAGAGGGCCTGGAATCTGAGATTTCTCAGCAGACTAGAGCTGTCAGACACAGACGCACACACACACACACACACTGCATGTTCATCTGTCAGCGGCCTTATATGACCCACGTGGCTGAGGATGTGTTGTGTTTGTGTTTTTGGTTCAAGCAGGTGTGCGAAGAAGCATGTGTGGGGACAGAAAAGTCTGCACGCGTACGGTACGCACTGGACATGAACCGCTTTTCATTTACGCAAGTTTTTTAAGTCCTCAAAGGAAAAGTACTGTGTGAGTTTTTCAATCCAGGCCAGAGACAATAGCTCCTTTCACGAAAGGAGTGGGGGCATGGGGTGGGGGAGTTCGGAGAATAAGAGAGACAGAGCGGGAGAGAGGGGGAAAATCAGCTGCTTCGCACTGGCCTCTCACTGTTCCCCATTCACTGCCGTATTTTCCACAACACTCTTTTACTTGAACATAAAGGAAGGTCGATTTTTGTGGCCTCCAGCCGATCTGCAGATGTTAACAGGCTATTCAAGCTTCTGGCTAAGGAAAGAGAAGGGGAAACCACGGCACAGACATCCAAAATGAAACTAGCAACTAACAGGAACACGTGATTTCTCGATTCCCCACTTCTGTATGAGAAAAGATGACAGAGCTGGATGATTCACCTTTGTCTCAAATGAACCCTTCCTGCACATAAAAGGGCTGATCATATATAAATTATAAATACCGATTTACTTTACCATATGATCATATCATTAAGTACAGAGAACATTTCTGTATGAGTAACAGCATTGCATTCCCAAACATGTATATGTATAAAAGACATCCAAATATGAAGCTGTAGTTGGACCGAACTGTTTCCTCCCCCTCTCCTTGGCCGCCTTCCTCTCTAGCCTTGATGTTTGTGGATAACCTAGATTGGACTTGCTTGGTGTCCTCACTTTATCCCCCCTCTACAACACAGATCGACTTCACGGCTAAATCTCAGACTTCACAGCTCTTCCTGCAACATCAAAAACAACCCCGACGTCTTTCTCGCCTCATGCCGTGTTTGTCGACCTCTTGTTTACGTGATGCCGAGCCAAACTCCTTGACAGGCAGCGTGTGTGGGAGTTAAAGTGTGTCTGTGTTCTTTCTAAATGTATGTGTGCTTGCTATTGGCCATTTGTGTGAGACTCATATTTACAAAGGAAGGGGGGTGGAGAAAAACATGAGTGTGTCATAAATAACCTAGACGAGCAATGTTCAATAATCCGATTTTGTGTCAGCAGGGAGGATGCATTTCTCCTGTTTAGGGAATCTAAACCACATCACAGATTTCATTACATCAGATATCTGGTAAAGATTACAGTTTCCCCTGTAAGAAAAGGAAACCGAGTGTTTTCAGGGCAACTGTAAGGAAAGCAATTCCCACGGGGTCTGAGAAATGCCAAGCGATGAGCTCGGAGGATTGTGCAGAACCCAATTTCCTCTGTTAACAGATGCTGCTAGTCATTTAGCTACTGCACACTTCCATGTCTCACTCAAAAAGCACAGGACTCGGTGGTAACCATGCTGCTTTGACAAAGCAGTGAGTCGGCTCATTTCTACTCTGTGAACTTTTCTACCCACATGGCCAACTGTTGTATTCTCACATGCTTCCCTGCAGCTAATGAAAGATGACTAAACAAACTGATGATGAGGATAACTGTAACACTTGTGAGTCCAGTGAGAAGATCATCTAAAATGTTGTCTATTCCAAACTGTACCGACACCGAGATTATACTTAAAGGTAGGGCTGTGCGATATGACCAAAATCTCATATCCCGATATAAGACATCTATCGTCCCGATAATGATATAAATCACAAAAATGTAACATTTTCTGTAAATTCTGTGAATCTCAGGCAGCTCGACTTGCGTAGAGTGTTTCCAGCTGCGCGTCATGTAGCTGGAGTCCAGTGTTTTAACCGATGTATGAAACGATACATTTTTAGACATAAGTTGTAACACCCGCCGTTTTCTTTGTGAGTATTTATAACACGGCGTGCTGCGGGGAAAAGCCTGTTCTAACGTTTGAGTCTAAGGTTTATTTTTTTAAGCACCTGGCGGCTCTTTTTTACTTCTCATCCATAGATAATCTGCTCTTTCACATGATTCAGTTTATTTTGAAAAGTCTCAACAGGATCTTGAGCTTTATTGTGAAAGGTTTATGTGGAACATAAACAAGCAGACACGCAATGGTGTTACCGTCGTTGTTGCTAACCACAACGCATAAAAACAGGCGCTTGTCCATCCGTAGTGTGGTTATATTAAATATAAGAGAAAGAGAGAACTTTAATTAATATAGCCACTACAGTGACCATCAGAACGATGAAAAAATATTACCGTAGACAGTTTATTTTGCGACACCACGAAACAAACGATAGCGTAAAATGAAACGATAGACGTTTTTATATCATCATCCGATATATATCATTATATCGAACAGCCCTACTTAAAGGCGTCTTCACAAAACTCCCAAATATAGAAACCATCTGCCTCTGCAATGTCCAGACCCCTTCAATGCCACTGACTTAATTTCCTGTAAAGAGCTCACGTATGATGGAACCGACACGTCCCGTGAAAAATGTCTTCATTATCATGCAGCGTGTACTGAAGCTGCCCATTAGATGGAGAATAAATCCTTGTCATGCAGCAGGCTGCTTATTTAGAAAGACAATGAATCATCATCACAGCAAAAGAAATGAGTGATGAGGCAAAGACCTGCAAGATACTCCATCACTTGCATAATTTTCCCAAAGAAGGCTAAACCAAGACTTTTTAATTACTTCCATTTTTCTCTGCATAACAAGTCTCCACAATTACAATACACTCCTCATTACTACATTACTTCCTTACAAGTTTTCCCCTCTAAATAAACACTCTAAAAAGACAGATCGCATATTTCCCACTTTTTTGCCTTTAAATACCCTCTGCAAATGGTTATTATATAGACTAGGATGTGTAAACTTAACTTGCAGTTTATCAGCTGCTTTGTGATTTAAAACTAGAAAAAAGAAGCAGTTTTGCATCAGCCATCAGACAGAACTGTGTTCCCACCAAAAACATTGAAAATATCAGCTGCAATAAACCAATTTAACTACATTTTATTTATATAATCACGACTTAGTAGGTGTATTTTATTACTAACTACTACTATTGCAGTTTACTTGTATTTGCTTAATTGTTTACTAAATGTTTGAGGTGTGAAATAAACCACAATGGAGTTTGAAAAAAAGAAAAATGGGTGTTTGTGCGCTTAGTGTTTGTGCGCTGGGGTTTTGGTGGTGGGGGGCGTGAGGATTTTCTTGTAAAACAAAGGGGGGCCTAGTAAAAAAAGTTTGGGAACCACTGCTTTAATAATAATCTAAAGCGCCTTGAGGTGACTCTTGTTTTGATTTGGTGCTATATAAATAAAATTGAACTGAACTGATATGAAAACGATTGGTTGCGGTTGAGGGGAGACATGACAAAAGACATGCTGCCCAATAAAGTGGTTGTAATTATTCACAGCTTGTCTGAGTTCAAGCTGCTTTTTCTGTGTTTTTCCCTTAAAGAATAGCAAAGTGACTTGAGCCAAGGCCCCTCTGTGAAAAATGGTTGCTGGTCCACTTTCTATGGTCTGCTGCAGACCCTGTGTCTATTCATTTGGATTTATTATAGTTGGAAAATTGCATTCCCATAACAGTTGCATAACCTAAGCTAAACTATAAAGTAAAGTAAAGTAAAAATCTCACTTCAGTTCTCGCTGAAAAACTTGTACTGACCACATCCCCCGAACCACTCGGTCATCCGCTCACACCCATTTAGCCCCCTGCTTTTGTTTTTAGCTCCACAATTCACAGGAAACATTATGGTACAATAATTAATGATTAGATTTTAGTAAAATTGGCAACACATGATCACCTAATGATCACACGTTCACCCGAACTGTGCCAGATCGTATTCATCATTTTCGAGCACCTCGCCATTTTTGCAAGAATCCCTCCTTCTAGATTACTTGTTAGATTTGAGTGAAACAACACTGTCCTGATGTGACTGTTTGCATGTCTGCTTGACTTCCCGATGAATTTTAATTCTCACTGTGGCTCCATGATCTAGTGGTTAAAACAGTCACTTTAGATGCAAGATATCAGCAATTCGAGAGCAGGAGGAGACCCATATCCAGCCTCAGGGGAATCAAAAGCTAGTGCACTCCTAGTGCTGGTCCCAAGCCCCGATAAATAGGAGAGTTACATCAGGAAGGGCATCTGGTTTAAAATTTGTTCCAAATCAAACATGTGGATCCATACACTGTGGTGACGCCGTGGGAAACCACATAGCCATCCAGCCAACTAAGGACAACTTTATTTTCTGCACTTCACACATTACAACATGTGAACTGTAATGTAAAGACCTCCTTTACTGTGTTTTCAGCTCTTTTCCACCTGTGAAAGGTTGAAATTGTTTAAACAATATTTGCTTTGCTGATATACTCCTATTATTTCAGGGGGCCAATATGTGCTTGTATTATATTCATATTTAGCCAATATATAGATCCTTACTTTCTTTAATTTCTAAATGTCTGCTAGTAGCAACACTTCCTGTGACGCAGCTGGGATGTACTTGCTATTCCATGAAACCCTTCCAATAGTTTTACTGCAGAGAAAATTCCAGCATTTATAGTCTGAATTCTCTGAGTCTACTAGTGCTCACTTGTTCAGCTGCCTGTGTGTCTGCCCGCCCAGTTAGAAATAGGGCAGCAGCTAGGACACTGTATCGACCAGCCAGTCACTGCAGAGCTCAAAGCGTGGCCTGTTCCCCTGCGGTGACCTTCAATACGCGACCTCACACAGGATAACTGCACTGTCGCGCTCTCTGTCTTGCACCCACCCCTAATTCTTTACAACTGGTTGGAATTAGCAGTGGTAAAACCAATAGGCCTGTCTATAACGGTGCAATGTGAAAATATAGCTGTACTTTAGCCTACCAGAACAAGGGCCAATGTTTTCAGAAGAGAGATCCACGCATTGGTGTGGGTAATTCATTTGGCTAGCAAATTTCTACTTCTATATATGCGTTTTAATTTGCCATTCTTTTATTAGCTCCGAGTACAAATGATGCCTTTTGTGATGTAAAATCTGGTAGGAAAAAAAATAGAAACATCAACAAGTCAAGAATAAAAAATAGGGAGAAGAGAAAAACAAAAAAGGGGAAATAAGGGCAAAGAGAGGCCGGTATGAGTAAAAAAAGAACACGAATAATAGCGAGACAGAACCAAGAGGAATGAGAGAAAGGAAAGCAGTGAAAGCCTAGGAAATTAAGCCGGCTCATATAACGACATGAGGTGATTTCCACTGGCACTAACCTCTACCATTTATCACTTGTGGGAGGGTCAGTACAGCTCAGTTCTTTTACCCACAGGACAGACTCTAGCTGATATATCCCCTCTGCTTCCACATCTATTCCCATGATAATCACAGAGCTCTCACAGTGTTATCACTCAAACAAACTGTTCTCTTTGTGCTCATCTGTGTGTGCAGCATGTTCAGACACTACACAAAAAACAAAACAAAAAAGAAAAAAAAACACCCCAGCATATATTCCTGCTTTGGTCACTGCTGTACTATTGTGTAATAACTAAAAAAAAATAGTGTGTAGCTTTGGTTTTCCACAAAGCAGATCCTCCATCAATAGATGCGGTGATCTTAAAACATGGTCATAATATAAATTTATACCTTGTGGACAATCTCTAGACTTTTTTTAAACAAATACCACTGTAAGAAAATGTTATTTGATATTCTCTTGCTTATAGCAAAGCATTCCTATGGCCAGTGGTGCTTCCAGAAGTTTTTCATAGGGGTGGCCATATGGGGGCCACTAATATTGGAGTGGCACAACAAACACTGCAAATTTTTGGCGATGGCCATTGCCCCCTCTCAGCCCCCCAATTGGTGACACCCCTGCCTATGGCTTGCTTTAAAACCAGTCTCTTTCACTGATAATTGTGCCTTCACAGACGTCACCAATGCCATGAGCACTGATCCACCACCCATACCATCAACTATGCAGCCTACACCAGCGGTCCCCAACCTTTTTTGCGCCATGGACCGGTTTATGTCCGACAACATTTTTCACAGACTGGCCGTTAAAGGTGACGCAGATAAATACAACAAAATTAAAAAATTTAAAAAAAAGATTAAAAAAAAAAAACAACCCAAAAAAACATTTCACACCCGAGCCTCAACTCTTGTGGCCTGGTACCAAACAACTCACAGACTGGTCCACATCGAAATCTTCTTTTTGTTTTCATATTTTAATTTATATTTAATTGTGTTGTGGTTTTCAGTGTTTTGTGTTGTTTTATGTTAAATTTGTTTAAAACGAAAAAGCTGAAAATTTAAATAGTTAAAAGTTGAAATGTAAATAGCTGTTTTTTGTATTATATGATTTATTTATTACATTTTATGTGGAGTGAATAAATAAAAGTATATTTACGGTGGCCGTAACATGTAAAAACTCCCAAATACATAAAACACAACAGAAGTGCTCCAGGATGCTAGATGCAGTGTTGAGCTTTTGTTACCTAGTGGCTACACAAGCCAGGAAGTACCAAACAATACACATATGCTTTCATGCTTTCAATTGTGTAATTTAAGTGATCTAGGTAGCTCTGTTTTGGAAGTTCAGTTAACGCTAGAAATGTGTGTTTTGGAGTTTGTACATGCTTTGGAGTTTGTACGTGCTTTGTCTCTAGGGGCCACCGTATATATTTATATATAAACATTTATATATAAAGAAAACCACGTTTTGGTTTTTTTACATTAGTAATTCCTTTTGTGCATAATTTTATATTGTTTTTAATAATTAATTAAAGCAACAAAACAACCTGAAGAGCCGGTTGGGAGCCAAAAGAGCCGGCTCTTTTTAGTGATGCGAGCCGAAAGAAACGGATCTCTAAAAAGAGCCGGAAATCCCATCACTATTGTCCATGCCAACATCCATGACAACTTTTCCAGTGATCCTGTGGCCATGCCCAGTTTCTTGTAAAAGGTGCACCAAATTCAGTCATTTTGCTTCAGTCATATCGCTTATCTGGATGCGAGTCACAGACGCAGCATTAAAAAAACAAAAAAAACCCCAAAACACACACAAATAAAAGAACCCACACAGCATCCAATAATCACTTAAACCTAAAGCCTCAGCTACACAGGCCTACAGGTTAGTCGGTGACCTCCTGGCTCATCGCTTGGAAAACAAATATCTGTTTGCCAACCAGGTGGAGAGTGGAGGTTGGAGGTTGGTGGCTGCCAATTGCTTTAGCCACTGGCAAAATACTAAGGTAACCCATAGTTTGTATGGAATACAGCAAAGTAAAACTTTGAAAGCGAACAGTCTTTATTTCAGGTTTGTGTGCCACTCTTCACTTTCACATATAGTTATCAAGTGTTGTCGTCTTCCATACCAACTATATGCACTTGCAAGGAGGCATCTGGTCCAGTACTGACTCTTTGTGACCATTTTCACCTAAAGACAACACCTCTAGCAATCACCCGCAACTGGTCATGGAAACCTCATTTGTCCTTAGCGACTAGTGGTTGCCAACTGGTCTTTAGGCCTTTTGTTGCTGACTTCTACTAAGACAATATTTACCCATATTTTCACTTTTCACTGGTTTCTAATCATACTATGGTATAAACAGGTACAAACTCACAGGGGAGCAGCAGTATCAACATGTTTGTCAGCACTTCTACAAGTAGGATGTGATGCTGGGTCAAAGCAGCAAAAACGCTCTGGTGGACATGCACTCCCATGCAAACACGGTGCTGAGAGCTTCAAAGCACAAGCATTCAGTAACTATAGAAACCTGACTTACCAGCAAACAACAGAAACATTTATTGCTACTGGCTACAAAGCTAATTGGAGGCAGTGAATTATGAGCAGCACTGCTTAACTGATGAAAACATCTATTTAAAAACAACAAAACAGCACTGTCCCATGAAGCTAATCTGATATCTTACTGTTAAGTATGTGTGCATGAATCGGGACTACGTGAGATAGAGGGAATACATTAGGATCTGTCTGAAGACAAAGAGGAGAACTGAAGAAAAGAGTTAATCGAGCAAAAGGCCATGATGACGCTCTGTTACGAGTAAGAGTGTATTTGTGTGTGTGAGTGTGTTCGCGCGCACGCATTATGGTCTTTTTTTTAAATGTGATCTCACGTCCGGAAGCATGATTACAAATTAACCAAGTTAGTGTCCTCAGAATAGCGCGGGCCAATCACAACAAATGCCAAGGGAAAAGGCATGGGCCATTCCATCCACGCACACGGCATCTGAAATGGAAACTCACGCCTCCTGTACAGGAAGGAGACAATCTACTTAAACAGTGTGTTTGTTTTAGTATACAGCGTGGGCTCCTGTTTTATTTTTGGCACGCAAGAGAAATATCACAGAGAGAGAGAGGGGAAAAAAAAAAAAAAAAAAAAAAACCACCCACACTCAGATAGCTCTGAATACTAAAGAGATTCAAGGAGAGCAAATAATTTCTTGGGTTAAATGCTGAGCCAATGTCGGCACAAAAGCAAGACACACTTCAAGGTTTGAAAGGATGTCTGAATCTCTGCTCCTTATTTTTCATTTCCCAATAGTGCATTACTAGTTCCCCAGGGAACTGCAGTTTCCTAAACTTCCAAGGCCAAAATATTTTCTTCTTTCCCTGCAGTCGAAGAAGCTAAACTGAATTTAAGACAGGAAGCTAAAATGAGTCCAAAAGCTAACATGTTATTCACATTTTACATTTTTACATATTGGTCTCATCACAAAAATGTGCTTGCTGTGAGCAAACAGCGACCTTTCAACAATAAAATTGCGATTGACAAACAAGTGACTTTAACCTCCTAGGACCTGGCGTCCACATATGTGGACATCACATTTTGGGTTATTTAGACCAAAATACTCAATTTTGCTCTACAAGGGCCTGATATCCACTTACGAAGACATTATACTGCTACTGTTCTATCAAAATTTTAAACGAATATCTTCATATGTGGCTCTGATTTTTCATAAAAACAAAAATAAGGTAAAAAAAAAAAAAAAATCTGGTAATTCTTTGTTTTTAACATTCATTGAGCCCCAATATGCCCAAATATCAAAGAGAAATTAAAAATGCATGACGTGGAAGAGTTCGGGTCTTAGGAAGTTAAGCAACAATTTTCCACATTTGCGCCACTCTGTTTTACTTATTGTGGGCATTTTCCCACAATGTCACTGAACCTCGCTACATAGTATCCATCAGTGCTCACTAAAGAAATGTGCACATTCCCAGATGCCACTCACCTGGACTTTTAGGCTTTTAGTGGTTGCCAAGAGGTCACAAACTGGTCTCTGGGCCTGTGTGTGACTGGGGCTTTAAGGACTCACAGGGAAAGCGTGTAAAGCAGTGTTACTCCTCACCATCCACTCTGAATATCACTTCAGAGTTCCTGCCAACCTCTATAAACTAATATTTACATATAAATGAATCTATAAATAAGAGATACGACTTAAGCTATCAGAAACCTTCTGGTGTACTTTAGTATACCAATGCAGCATCTATATAGAGTGTAAAAGCAGCAACACATTTGTGTAAAGACGGACTTAAAAACCTTTGGCTATTGTCTGACCGTCAGTAACTTCTTTTATCTGTTTTTTTTTTTTTTTTACCCACAAACAGTGACGAGCACATGACACACTGGCCACCGCCTCAAGGCACTAAGGCAGCAGCCAACAGTCGAGACTGGGTTACAGTTTCTGCAAAGTAATCATTTCCAACTGCTGCTGATAGTATTGCAAAGTCAAGGTTATATCAACCACAGCATCTCAGCCATGCAGTGGCAAAAGGGATGCTGAATGTCAAGTTCCAAACCTCCTCTGGCATTAACATCAGCACATAAACTGCATCAGGAGCTTCATGCACTGGCTGAGCAGCTCCTCTAGATATGCAAGGAGCCCAGTACTTTTTGATACGTATTGCACATCTGACTGGAAATAATGGAATAAGAGGAAGTAGCTGCACTGGACTGGCTGGAGGCACTGTAGGCAACAGGCTGTACAGTGTCTATGTCCAAGTATTTAACTGCACCTGCTGTAAATAGTACTGGTGTCATCAAATATTAAGAATATTCTTAATATAAGCTGAACTTCATGTCAATGACCAAAATGCGGCGCTTCACAGTACATCAGTGTCTTTCTATAGCGCCTATGTTCCAGAAACAACCATTACACAGCACATTAAACTACAGTGTCTCACTACAAGGAGTCTTTTGTCTCACCCTGCTAATCTTATTAGCTTTAACTAATGACAACGTGTATGTCAGCATTTAAATCGGTGTTCATCTGTGCTTAACACGCACTGAGAAAAATCATGAATAACCACTTGTGCAGCAGGCTATATTGTGCAAGCCGTCCCATAAACTCAGCGCTCCATAGTTTATCGTATGACGACATCACAGGGAAGAAGGGGAGAGGGCAAAGGAGTAGTGGAAGTGGAAGCCAAAATAACAAGAGCGCACGGCAGAGAGCAGGACTCCATTACTTGCAAATGGATTGTCATGCTTCAGCGTTCCCAGAAGTACGATTACACCGGCCAAAGATGGAATAAGAGATTGAGAGGCGTGAGAGAAATGAATAACCTGAGAGTAAAAGAGGAACTGAAGACAAACTGAAAGAAACGTGCGTAGTGGTTTGTCAAGTGGCTCCCTGATTAGTGGCTGTTCTGAGCTGTCACAGCTTTGGAATTACATGGGAACATCATAGTGATCTGATAAAAAGAAAGAAAGGGAAAATCAAAAGAATAAGAGGAAGAGAATAAGTTTAAAAAACTTTAAAAAAAAAAAAAGAACTGAGGCTGATCCGGAAATTGGAGAGCAGGGAATGGTGGGCAGATCTGAAAGAGCAGCTTGGCAGGATGAAGAGAAAAAAAAGCAATGAGAGCTTTAGAAGATGTTTTTAAAGATGGGAGAGAGCAAGGAAAGGGAAGTAAGAGATATCCATGAAAAATAGCTCACTAACTCGCATCCTGACAGTATGACAACGGGTCCAGCCCTTTGAGCTTAGGCACTGCATTATGAGAGAAGGCATAGCCTGAGGTATTCTCTTTCATACGCACACACACTTTCCCTTACTTGCTAATAGAAAAGGTAAAGAGGGCGGGCGGAGACCTGACAGTCCATTACAGAGCACTGGCAACAAGGTTATTGTAAAGGTACAGCAACTGCATGCTGCACACCAACCAGGTTAGACAAGCCTGGAACAGAACAGCACCGTCCAGTCCCCTCACCCTGAGTTAACCTGCTTTGCCCCGTTTCCCTGCCTCTTCATAAATCACTAAAGGTTTACAGAAAAATCTGCTACTTTCCCACTACTTTTATCAGTGATGACAACTGCAAAGATACCCTGAATCTACACTGAGCATCGTTTTGTTATTGGATGCTGTGTGGAAGTCATAATGACTTTCATAAGCAAATGGAGTTTGCTTGTTGTCTGCTTGTTCCATCATGTTTCCAGTGTAATTTCAGGGTTGCTAACATACAGCTACCAAAACAAGATGATACTGCCTTTGTTACTGTCAATTCTAGCATAGATTACACAGTCACACTAGTTTGTTCAGTGTTGTGTTCGTATTTGTTTCCCCTTCAACTTGCTTTCGAGAAACTGGAGAAAGGCTTCCTTACAGAGAGCTAAGCTAACCCGATGATGACATGACAGAATGCCTGGATTTGAGTATTTCATCAAATTTGAGTATTTTCTGTCATTGACACTGATGACGATCTACTGTAATACTGTTTAAAAAAAAAAAAAAAACTAACATACAAGCATTACATCGCTTTCAGTGTCTGAGACAACAACTGGGAGATGTCCTCCGGATAAACTATGTGCTTGCAGGATTGGAAAGTACCCTGTTTAGACCTCTTCTCAAACCCCCGAGGGAAATGTTCCAACAAAACTCTGACCTTGCTGGATCTGATCATTTTCAGCCTCCAATGAGGCAGCAGAAAGGACAAAATGAAAACAGACACAGACAAAAAGCCACGTATATCAGTCAATCACACAAAACACTGATCAAGTAATCATCTGGTCTGTTTGGGTATGAGACACTGGGTGTGGCCTCTGTCACCATGGCACCAAATTCTGATACAGCCTCTGGTAAAACCAAGTACTGCTTATCAGATATGAGCTTCTATTTCAGCTTCTAAGTTGAGCAACTCATTAGCATTTCTTGAATCTAACCGACTGGCAGCCCAACATAACGATGTTGTGCACAACAACCGCGAGCAATGAATAAAACTAAGCCGTCTGCAGTCTCAGAAAGTTAAACCGCAAGTTCAGTGAGATCACAAGATGACACAGATTATGTTAGTCACTTCGCAGGAACTTACAACATGTGTGATTCTTCCTAATAAGAAACACGTATCACTTCTAAAATCTCTCCTACAACACAAATAGCACATTTCTGTGTCGAGTTGCATCATAAGACATCACTAAGTGCCAGCACGAGTTCTTAGACTCTTTACACCAAAAACCATCTCTTCAGCATAAGAGGCTGCCTGCTACATTTGCCGTACAAGCAACACCAAAAACAAACAAAAAGGCCATTTAGATAAGAAAATGGATTCATGAGGCGATATCTCTACAACACCAAATCACCAGTGCAACACAATGCAACAGACATTTTCACTCGTTCTCTTACAGCTGCAATCATCTCGCCAAATATGAAGTTTTCTATGAAACAATGGGAATGGGATGGGACAGAGCTGACATTTGGACACAATCGGCTAAATTGTCACTCAAAAAGCTACATCAACTATCGCTGACAACGGGCAAATCGAAGGCGCTGGTGTCTTTAGCCACTTTTTGTTGGTCTGCGTGTGCCGCGTGTCAGCAGCAGTGCACCAGCTGCTCCACACTAGTCTGTGACCTAACCACAGACTGTGGTTTAAATGAGATGACACGAATGAAAAGTTCCTCCTCTCTGTGTCATCGGGACGCTTTTATTTAGTCAGAGTCAACTCGAGTAACATTCTCATCGTTAGATCCACTCCTCACGTGAAAAGGTGCACGCAGAGCAAATAAAAAGGGAGAAGAAACTAGTGTGGCGGTAAACGACAGTAAAGATGCTTAACAAGCACAAATAAGATCAAATAAGACCTGAAGTGAAACGACTGAACTGCTGCATCACTAGTTCTGGGTAATTCAGAAAATCTGAGGCAGGACTCAGATATGCTGCTCCGGTGCTCGACGGTGGGTGTTACGGATGTTTGTGTGGCTATTTTTGCTGGTGCGACTACCATAGCAACGGTAACCAATCGTCACAAAGCAAGGTAGCTGAGCTTCAATTAAAAGTTATCAGCCAAGTTAGCAGCCTGTTAGGAAATGTGTTCATTTAGAACAGGCTGATTAGCCACTTCAGTGATCAACTTTTGATTGGCTGATACCTACACTGGCACCTCAAAAACTGGATTTTTCTCAGCTTCAAGTGCAAGCAGCACAAATAAAGTTTCAGTAAATAAAAGCAGCTTAAACAATCATATTTAGTTGGAAAATAAATGCCCAGAAAAGTGCAGTGTGTGCATACTCACGTAAGAAATGTTTCTCCAATAAGGCAATTTCCAAATGACCCTTGACTTCGTTGAGCCGCTCTGACTCGGACCTCTGGAAGTCCTGTATGGCTGCAGCCATAGTGGGAGACCCCGAACCAGCCTGTGCACACAGACACACACATTCATTCATGCATACATACACAGGCAAACACAAACAAAAACAGAGAAACAACAAAGAAAAACAGATTTGAATTCTTATTTCCGTGCACGCGACACAAAATCCACACGAGAGCACAAGCAGGGAGATCCCATATGATCTAATGCACACAGATTAGCATGGTGCAGTGACTCACACCAATGTTTCCTCTCCTGGTTTGAGTCCAGCAGGAGCGAGATAGGAGGAGGAGGGCGAAGAAGAGGAGAACCCCCCCACCTCTTCTGACTACAGCAACACTGATGACTCAAACAGCAATGACTGAGGGATACAACCCTGACACACAGGGAGAGGTGGACGAAATGTATGGCAACGACTGAGAGATGATGACCGTGTGTGAGAGAGTGAAGGGAGCGGGATGAGAAGAAAAGGGTAAGAAAAAAAAAGGGGAGAGCGGGTGATGACGGAGGAGGACAGGATGAGAGAGACGGCTGTGCTAGTGCATGATGAGCACTGCAGGTTGAGCATCGCTGCTCGACTATAGCGGGGGTCCTTTAAGAGACTCTCGCCACACAACAGACGCATACACTAACGCACACACACTGCAGCAGCCGGTGAGGCTTGCATGTGCCTGCATAGACAGACTGCAACATCTCAAGCAAGGGAGACAGAGGACGAGAGCGCAGTAGCACAAAACTGATGGTGACCTAAAAAAAAGTGCTTTGGGAGAGAGCCAAAGTCTAACGACACCGAAGGCTGGTGAGACAGCGACGCCGCCATGGATAGCGCGTCCCTGAATACAGAAGCACTTCAAAGAAAACAAATGAGAGGCTCTCCTGGAAGTGTGTCACGAAGAAGAGGGATGTTGAGTGAAAGAGAGAAAGTGAAAGAGGGCAGAGACGTAAATGAAGACAGCAGGATGAAAGAGAAAGATGAGGAGGAAATGTGAGGAGAGGACAGAGGGGCAAACAGATGTTTTTTTGCTGCATTGCGAGCAACGATTCTCTTTAGTTTGGATTTTGGCGGCTTTGTTTTATGTCCTACGAGGACGCATCACTTATACACGCCTCTGATGCTTTACGCAGGCGTCCGCTCACACTCATAATGTCCTGGTTATCAAAAGTAGGTCAAACGCTGACGTCACCCTGGACAATTATCGGCTAATTAATTATTGTGTTCCCCCTCTCTCCTTTTAATGAGCATGTGATGCGAGTTTAGGAAACCCTCCGTTTGGGAAAAAAGAGAAACTTTCAATCTCTTCTGAGAATGCACGCTGAGAAAACTGAACAGATATAACTGTGACATGCATGCAAATCACAGGAAACACCTCCATCTAATGAAATTCTCCAAGCAACAAGGTTGTTATATAAATATCAACTTGTACTTTGCATCACACCCACTCAGCCTTCAACCATTTATCTGCAACCTCAGCAAAAGACTGCATAAGGTCACGCCCTGGAATCTGTTTGAAATGCAATATTAATCCAGTCTGTCTGGTATAAAACAGAAGCTAAGAGATGTTGAACTCATTTACTCCATCCATATTTTTAATTTTAAATCCAACTATTGAGTGATTTCTGCTATGAATAGTGATCAGCTTCAACTGACTAAAATTGAATTGAATTTTAACAGGTTTCTTCCTGTTAAAAGGGAGTTTTTCCTTCCCACTGTCTTTTACTCATTGTCTAATTTTGTGGGTTTTTGCAGTATTACTGTAGGATTCTTACCTTACAATATAAAGCACCTTCATAAACCTCCGAGTTTTAAAAATGTGCTGCCATTGTGCACTCCTGCAAGATTCAAGAAACTGGTTTCTTCGCGTCTCCATGATTTGCACCTTTTTTGTCTGTGACTGGATAAGTGTGTGGGTGATCTGAGTCAAGGAGCAGATTTAACCCACTTCATCCTGGAGCTCTTTAGCTCTTCACAGACTGTCCTGTTTATTGAGCCACAACTCTCAGTAGTTTCTGCACCTCTCTGCTTCAGGTTAGCCATTTCTCACTTCACTTATTTTATAGGCTTCATGATTATACCGGCCCCTTCCATCCACAAACACCAGGATATAAGTATGTAATTGTTCTGATCACAGTATTTTTTTTTTTTTTTTTAAGAAAGTGAAGAGGAAAAATGGGGGGGGGGGGAACCCGAACAGTAGTCAGCTCCTAAAAAGTATACATAATAATAATGTTTTTGGGGAGTATTCAGCTGCTTTTACTTGTTTACAGCCTGGAAAGCGGTGACGCTGCCAGCTGTTGGCTAGAAGCCCAACATAAATTGACAGCTGCTTCAAAATCCTGCAAAAACTGAAACCTTTCAATCACTTCCACGATATCTCTTTCAGCCCTTTCTGTTTGAAGGCCGGCTTTTAAAAATCAATATATAACTTGATACATTTTCTTTCAGTGATACCTGCTGTACAGACTTTATGCCTGCTCGTGACTAGAAGTTGGGTTTGTGGCCAACCTTAAAGAGAAAAACTTGCAAGTCTAAATCAAGTCAGGCTTAAAATGTCAAGTTATGACTGACTTACTCTGCCGATGCAAACACTTCCTGTCTGACAGCACCTCCGTTTATATTTTCTTCTAGCCTCTAGGAGAATATCATCAGAACAAGACAAATGCAGAGATGTCCTGGTTAGCAACAGTTTTCTTGTACAGAGGAGAGATTCGACCAGCTGCTAAGTTGGAGGCTACTCTTAGCGCTTTAATGTAGGGGCTGGACTGGGCTCCTGCGCTGGAGTGCTCAGATAACGAGACAAGTCGCCCTGAAAACGTCCAGTCATCCCCGATTCCGAGTCATTCGAGAAGAGAGCAGCTCCTGGGATCTCACGTGCCGACTTCACTCTACTCCTGATTTTTAACTCTCTCAGGAGGCTAGAAGAGAGCCTCGCAGATGAAGGTGAGAGAGGAAGACTTCAAAGCTTTTGCTCTGCTTCTGAGCACATCAATAGAGATCTTCTTTGTGTCTGACAGAGCAGCGGTCAAGCTGGTGGTACTTTTTGATCTGTCAAGTCTAATGACAAACAATTAACAAATGTATTTGGGCAGCAGCAAAAAAACCAAAACAAACCCACAATAGACAATAGCAGGCACATGCAAGTATAGCAGCACTTGTTAACGAACATGCAGCTGTAAAGATAGCCACACAAGTATTATTTGTGCCTCTTCTCACTTTCACTTTTGTTTTTCTGCCAGTGAAACTACCCACCCTCCCCCCTTCCCAAGCAGATTTGCTGTAAACCATGTGATTTCTAAAAAATGTCTCAGGTATCTGAGGTGTTGCTTGAAAAATCACTTTAAAATCCAATAAAACTGATTAAAAATATACATCTTAGAAGGTATACTAAGAAAAGACACCGCTTGCCAAAGCAACATCTTAAAGGGTGCTCACAGCTCCTCATACATGACAAATTTAAACCCACTCTGTTGTATTCTGCAGTGTTTACAAAGTATATAATTCAGGTTTGGCTACTGTTGACATTTCAAAAGGATGACTGTAACCCAGAGCTCAACTCTTTTGGATTTTTCTGCCATTACAAAACTGATCTTTGGACCTTAATATGAAAAACAGAGAGAGATAAGAGTCTTGAGTTTAAATCCTGATGGTATCATTACAGGCTCAAGTACTCATGTCTAGTGAGTACATGCTTTGGCGTTGAATGGCAGGTTCGAAGCTGTTCAGCGCTAACAGCTGGTCAAGTATTTTAAATGCATGACAATATGTAAAACTTAAAAGGAACAAATGCATCTAATTAAAATGCACACATGCAGCTGGAGGAAATGGAGACATTTGAATATATTGATGTCTACATATGTGCAAATGGAGATCCAATCAGAAAGAAAGAAAGAAAGTGTACTTTATTGATCCCCGTGGGGAAATTCCTCTCTGCATTTAACCCATTCACTCAGTGAAGCAGTGGGCAGCCATTGGGTGCCCGGGGAGCAGTGTGTAGGGATGGTACCTTGCTCAGGGGTACCTCAGGGTAGCTTTTCAGGGGAATCGAACCCCCGACCTTCCAATCATGGGGCCACCACTCTACCTACTGAGCTAACCCTGCCCCAGCTGGGCACTGGGCTGACACTTAGCTGCTCGGATGGTCCTGCATTTTTTCCGGGACACATTTGCCCTCTTTGTCACACCTGCTCCTTCTATTTTGTCCTAAAACTACCCACAAAACTCATTTCTCTTCATTGGCCTCTGACACCGAGTTGCACATTGTGTCTCCTGTGCCTTTTTCAACTACAACTGTACACTTTTAGCACCTGCTAGCATGTACTTTACTTATTTCACATCTATTCACTTATTTATTTTATCCAATGTGCCTTTTTTTCAGCACTTTGGTCATTTAATGTGCTTAATAAATACATTTATAATTTGATTTTTACACTATTCCTATTGGGTACTTTTAGTATTTTAAGGCAGTACAATTGATTAATTTGTAGAGCTCGTTTTAATTCATGGGGTGGCTTGTTATAGTCAGTCCTTTTTAGGTGATTAATGCTCCGCATGGCTGGCGGCAGAAGCAATGCTTCAGTAGTTTGGTTATTTCTTTATAACCACAATATCCTGCTTCAGAATGAGAGAAAATGTGCTACATAATGGCAGGAATACATAATTCAAGTCTAGTTTTTCACATTTGAATATTAACATTACATTTTGGTCATTGCCTTGGGTGAAAGAGACCATTACAATAGATAATGGCTACACTGAAAGTCCAACATTTGCAGTGATCAAGCTGCCTGATCCAGCAGGTAAAGTGAGGCCGGTGGGGTCGCACGCGCTCGTCTGTTCAATGACTGAGCGCCATCTGCCCAATGACATCCTGCCTATTTAATATGGATGACACAAGCTAGTTTGTCAAGAAGTATCGGTGTATATATTCAGCAGCCCAAGGGCACGCTCTTTTTAAACAGATGAGGCAATGAAATTAGGTTTCCACTTAGGCCATATGACCCAATCCTGAAGGGTAAAAAGCACACATCAGTGGTGCCACCAGGGTGGGCTCTAGTGTGACAATAAGGACCTCTTAAGGGTACTGTGGACTAAAAGGTGAGATATCCACCATGCCGTTTAGGCTATAAGATACACAAGGGAATGTGGGAGAAAGTGCATGCCTCGTGTGTTCATCCCAGCAGGGATGAGAGCAAGCTTGGTCTATTTTAGGGCTTCAGAGTGTGAGTCATCAGTGCTGTGATGTGGGTGATGCCTTCTTAGTGGGCTGGTATGCACACAGGCAAACACAAAATTATATCCTAGCTCACAGGTGCACATGTGAAAACAAACACATGAAAATACAGACACGTTGCACATGCCTATAAAGTATGTTCAAAAGGGAATTCACGGCTAGATCGCTCATTTGATTTGTGCAAGTTTGTGCAGGAAAACTCAAAGAAAGGCCTCATGAGCAACAGTTACCTAAACTCTCTCTCTGAACAGAGACAGAAAAAAAACAATGAAAGGGGACAGACATCTGAGCATTTATTCAGGAAATGATACGATCAAGTGACTAATCTGGTGCATTTAATTATCTGTCAGTGTGCACGGCAATGACGACAATCCTGCCATTTTTAGTCACCACTGAGGGCAGAAGAAAGCTTCAGATTCCAGAACAGCATCCAGCGTGGGGGGAAGAAATATCAGAAAACATGGTGTTTTTTTATTTTGTCACAAAGTTTAGTCTTCTTACAGTTTCCTCTGGATCTTGTCCATGCCCTCCCCTCTAGACATCTTGGAGTCCAATCTTCTGAGGCCAACTTCCTGTCCTCTTGCCTCCTCCATCACTTTCCCCGCTTAAATCTTTTCTCTCCCACCATTTTTCATTCTCTACTTCTCACAAATGCTTCCAGTATTTAGGCTCTTGACTCATGCTGATGGCTATCTATATCTTATGTCCAATATTAGGAAAACGTCACTGCTGCCATCTCCTCCATTTTTCTTTTCACGATGAGCCCTCCCCTTTTCGTTCCTCTTCAGATAAGCAGAAAGAAGAGGACTTTTAAAAACAGCAACATGGTTTTGCTTTTCAGCTGCAGCGCTCCTTAAGCTGGAGAGAAAATTCAAACCAGCATGATAAAGGTAAAGCAAAATCCCCTGCTTGTCTCCCCCCTTTTTTTTGTTGAAGAAACACCAACTTCAGTGATTTAGCATCACACCCTTTTTTAGAAGGACTAATGGATGAGTCACAAAACAAAACCCTAAATCCTCCCATGTGTGTTTACCTTTCCATCACAGGACAAAAAACAAACAAACACAAAAAAGAAAACAAAATGACGAGCACTCACGGGGTCTCGCAGGACGTCCTCCGTGTCACGCAGAGCTGCTCTCGGCTTCAGCTGCATGTCGTCGCTACATTCATTGTCGGAGGCAGGTGGCGACTCGGCCAGATCCGGGAATTCGTCTCTCGTCCTGGGGCCTCGGAAGCGGATCTTGTCCAGGCGCTTTAGCATGGTCAACACCGCACACCTGGGCTTTACCTTAACATGGCGGACGGCAACCCTGCGGGCACAAAATACACGGGCTGCTGAACAGGCAGTAAAGGATGAGTCATTAACACTGAGAGGAAAACAATGTCTTTACTCCCCTGTTGTTTACAAAACTCACAGACCCACTGCAGTTCATGCAAACACGCTTTTTTTCATCGTTATATACAGATTATTGTTTACAGAATAGTTTGGTTTATATTTTACTGAATTAATTTGATGCACAAACAGAGGAAGAGATTCAATTATTAGTTAAAAAATATTCACTGAATTGTAACATATAACCTTAATCTTAAATCTAAGAAATGTAACTTGTCACGCTTCTCTTCCTGTAAGGCGGTGCTTGATCCATTTTCTCACATACCAACACATACTACAGTCTTGACTGCATGTTCAGGCTCCAAATTTGCCAGTGTTTGGATTAGGGCTGCCACGATTAGTCGACTAGTCACGATTATGTCGACTATCAAAATCATCGACGACTGATTTAATAGTCGACACGTCGTTTGAAGCTTTGTAAGATCACAAAAGACGCAGGAATAAGTAGTAGGATTTAAGAGTGTAATAACGGACTGAAACAGAAGATGGCAGCACTGCATGTACAAGGATGCCAGCTGCCGTTAAACCCCGAAGAAGAAGAAACTGTGTCCCAGAATTCATAGCGCAGCCCTGCTCAGTTTCCAACAATGGCGGCAGCTAGTTAGTTTTAATGTTACTCTTATTATTCTTTCTGCGTCACAAAATAAACGTTTAACATATTTTCAGGCGAGAATGTAACTGTGTAAACCTCAAATATCTGCTCAGTTTATCAAGACACCACATATTTTCAAAAGCGCTCCGACGTTTTCGGAGACTTCTGTTACCCACTAGCGCGATAGCTAGCCGGGGGCAAGGCTCCCGGCAAATCGTTTTCAAACCCACCGCCGTCTTTCGCTACTTAGGTTAAACATATATAAGTCACTTAGATAACTTAAAATGTTATTGTTTGGCTTTTTTTTAGTATTTTATTTGTTCCTGAGTAAATCGGTTTGGCTGAGATTAAAGTTGTCCTGTCACTCCTCCAGCAAACAGCAGATACGCTGACCTCATTTATTTAATTCACATCAATAGCTGGAAAGGTGGTGCTGGTCGAGAAGGACTGTGGGAGGCTGTTAAAGGCTTAATGGTTGCGTTTTCGTGTCAAGGGTTGACATCTAATGAAGACAAGTGGGGGCTGTTTGAGTCATCATCCACTGCAGTAAACTTGACCCTTATGAAAGTAACGAAATACAGACAGGATTTACAAAGTCATCTACCAGCAATGTGCGAAACAGGTCATGATAGTTTAACAGGAACCAGCTTCAAAGCACAACAGGTGCTAAAATGTTTCTGGCAAACACATCACAGTGCTTTCAAGGCTACTGTTTCACATCAATAGTGCCATCCAGAAGTATGTGATCAGGACTCATCGTGTCTAAACTGGTCCGTGTATGAAATGACTAATAGACAGAAAATAGAAATATTAATAAAAATATAAAATGTTGTGTTATTGTAGTGTTTTGATCTCAATTAGCAAAACCAATACATTTCTTTCAGCTTTATGTTGTTTCTAGCTTCCTGTTCCTTTATGGCGCGTGACAAAGAAGCACTAACTAATGATTTGACCAACTGTAGCGAGCACAGTCCGGCAGATCGCAAATTCTTGAGACCAGTGCTGACACAGACGTTTAAGGAGTGCACGAATATAAATGTCACTGAAAAGGAACAATCGTGGGTTCATTTTTATTAGTTTTCCAGCAATGCATTTCACAATCTAACTGGCAACTTCAGATGAACACGTTACTTGGCTACATGTGCTGCAATATAATCAACTGACTGTTATCCTGGCCAGGCTCTAGCTGTGACTCATTGCAACTATCGCGCACTCAGTGTTTCTTCCAGAAAAAGCTGTTTGGCCTGCTGGCTGCGAACAAGGATCTAGCCTACCGCAGCCTAACAAGTGTATGTAAGGGACAGATACCAAAACGAATGGTAAACAGTAAAAAATGGTGCAAAGATTGTCCAAGTCCAAAATTATACTATCCCAAACTTTTAGCCCACTGTAGCTCTGCATTGCTAACGTGTAAGCAACAGCATGTGTCTACTTTAAATCCTAACATAGGACAACAGAAACATGACAACACTATGGATGGGTACCACACTCTGTACTATTAACGAGTTATGTTGGTACTAACGAGTACTGATTCACACTAAAATAATTAGTACACCTACTCAACAACAAAATATGTCCAAAGCTGAAGAGTGTACTGTATCCGATAGGCTGAAAGCTAAATTCAACAAAGGACCTGCAGCTAACTTTAGCACATCTGTTGCTGACTTATAAAAAATTAAACCTTTGGATGATGATGACACGTTTAGTGAGACATGTGGGCGATTGTGGCTCAAGAGTTGGCAGTTCGTCTTGTAATCAGAAGGTTGCCGGTTCGAGCCTCGGCTTCGACAGTCTTGGTCGTTGTGTCCTTGGGCAAGACACTTCACCCGCTGCCTACTGGTGGTGGTCAGAGGGCCCGTTGGCGCCAGTGTCTGTCAGCCTCGCCTCTGTCAGTGCGCCCCAGGGCGGCTGTGGCTACAATGTAGCTTGCCATCACCAGTGTGTGAATGTGTGTGTGAATGGACTGGACGTGTAAAGCGCTTTGGGGTCCTTAGGGACTAGTAAAGCGCTATACAAATACAGGCCATTTACCATTTATGTCAACAGCTTCAATTACTCCTGGAATCAAGTAGGCAGCTGGATCAACTGTCCTTTAACAAACAGGATTTTTTATGGCTACACTAACATTTCCTATCAGCACAGTAAACAGCCTTATGATTGCCTACAACCCAGTCAGACCTCTCAGGTCATCAGATTCAGATCTTTAACTATCAGAATCATATCCAAGTTTGCTGAAGGTGCTTTCAGTTAATGTGGTCCTGTTCTCTGGAACAACCAACCTGCTCACTCGAGATCAATTACATCTGTATTTACGTTCAAAAACAGACTCAAAACCACACAGACCTACAATTAATAAGTTTTGCTGTTTTGTTTTATTCCGTTTTGCTGTTTTCACTGCCTTAAAGCAGCGTAAACCTACAAACCTACAAAGTTTCTTCATTTTCTATGTTAAGCACATTTAGTTTTCATCTAATGAAATCTGTTATATAAATAAAACTGTTATTGTTACGAGATAATGAACGGTATGAAAGTATGTAACCACAACCACTAACAGTCTAACATTAACATTGCGGCATGCACAAACTGTGTCAGTTAACATCAAAGACACGATCAGACAGACTGCTTCATTCTGTCGCTCTCACCCGAAGCTTTTAGTGCACCTGCTCTGCAACGTCTCAATATGCTCAGCTCCTCACTGCATCTTATCAATATTAATTAAGTAATTTAATTATAATATTACATTTTAGTTGTTCTTTTTGGCAGACACCTGAAGCTAAGCTATCGTTATCATATTAGAGCTAGGAAAAAAAACAAAAAAAAACAAAACACTGGTGCATCCTTAAGGAAAACCTCTTAAAAATAAATATTTAAAAAGAAAAAAAAAAAATCCTTTATTGTCAGTGGAAACCCCGATCAGTTTTTGCAGCTGAGCACAGGCCCCCAGAATATACAATAAACATGGCTGTGATGGTTTTTGGTGCCAGTAAAGATTGAATTGAACTGGATTTAATCCTCCCGAGACCTAATCAGCTTGACCGAATGCCTGCCATACAACAACACGATGCAGAGTTTATCTGACTGGACTCCTGTCAAGACTTTGCTTTGTGAATGGCTGGACAGCCGTCAAGCTTTCTAACATACTGACTTGTTGTCAGACTCAGGACTAGTCCAACTTTCTTACTCCTTTTTTAAGAGCTCAGGAGTGGCAACCGTAGCTACGAACCTGCTTTTCTTATTAACTGCCCATTTGTTTGTTATGCCTAAAGATTGAATCACTTCTTTCTTATTGCAAATACTGTAAAAACTCTTATTTCATCAATCCTCAGCAGCCGATCCCTGCACAAGCAACAAATTGATCAGACCTCCCATTATGAAGAACATTCAAAGGCCTTTAAACAGCGTGTTAGGAATTATAATTTGCTACAGTGGGTAACTCCTCTGAGCCCGCATAAAGGGGACTCATTTGAAGCTCATTAGTTGAAGCACAAACTTCATAAAAGTCTAAACACTTCAGTGGAGAGCCGCACTAACAGACTAGAGTACACATCACTCCTCGTGTCTAAGAGGAAATAAGACAAGGCAAAGACGTAATCAAACAAATGACAATTAGACTGGCACTGAGGCAGCAAGTCTAGAAGTGAATTAAAGACAAGAAACAGGCCACATGGGCACATGTGAGTGGAAATTACAAACGTGACTGGTGGGTTTATCCCCGTGCCCCTCCAAGGGGTGAATGGAAACCTGCTGAGTGGCAGGTTAATAAACACTTCCCTCCACTTGCCTAGACACCTGTCACACTAGAATCTGTTCTCGCAGTAACCACCCGAATCCACTCACAGCATGCTCGGTGGATCAGCTCAGACGGTCCCTATAGTCAGCTCAACCAGGCTGTTGATTACCTATAATACAACACAATCAATCAATAAATAAATCAATAGTGCCTGCTGGAAAAGAAAATAGAGGCACATTTGGATACAACCCCAGAAACTGACATTCTCAGTCAGAAAAATGTCAGCGAATGACGCAGCATTGAGTCTCAAGGCAAACTCCCATTCAAGCGCACATTGCGCGTTCCCATGCTATTCTTTGCCTCCTTTCACCGGAGTGTTCTTCAGGCTACCTCCTGTTTACTTATTTCCTTTTTAAAAGGTTCTCTTTCTCTGGTCCAGGAGCAGCCTCAACCACAGCAGCTTAAATAGGAGGATGAAAAGATGAAAAGAGAGGACAGAAGGAGGAGGAGGAAGAAGAAGTGAAGGAGGAGGAGGAAGGGGCTTTAGCTCAAGGTCTGATCGCTGCGACTGTTACTGAGGGTATACACACAAACAGCCCTCATGAGTCATTTGCTCGGCTATGTACAAACAGAAAGACACCTCGGCCCACCTTTACCTAATCATAAGTCACCGTGAACACACCGGCCAGGGGAGAGAGCCTGGTGCTGTCATAAAACCAAACAACAGAGCAGCAGAGAGATGCACAAACACACATATGCACATAAAACAAAATTACAATGGCTGAAATGGTTTATTATTGTATCCCTTAGTTAAGGGTGAGGAGCTTTACAAGCCTGGTGTATTAAGGCCTAATACACTTTGTGTGTGTATACACACATGTCTGTGTCTTCTTGGGATATCGCCTGCTAATGACCTTAATAGCCTGAAGTTACTCGTGGTCATGTGGGTCACGCTCGCTACAACAGCCAGACATGGTCATGCTTTTGCAGGCAGTCTTATGCCCTTTGGTCGACTTACTCAAGAGTTATTTCTGCAACTTGTGGTTGCCCATGGAGGTGAAACTAAAACTGACATTTTACACATCTCAAAAGCACTCAGTTAAGTTTTATTTATATAGCACCAAATCACAACGACAACAGGAGCCTCCAGGGGCTTAATACTGTAAGGCAGACGTTCCCAAAGTGTGGGGCCCGCCCCCTAGGGGGGGCGCAGAGCCATTGCAGGGGGGGCGCGGCATGAAAAGGGAAAAAAAAAAACAAAACAACAACGCTTGGACACTGCTAGCACGGGCGCCCACGCAAACGCAAAGCAGGAGATGAAGAATCGCTGAATATGTTTCCAAACCAACTTCATTCTAAGCCAAAGACTAGAAAATATGGTGAAGCATATCTTCCCTTTGGTTTCACCTGCACAAGTGCCAAGGTAGGTCTCCCTGCAGGATTGGTTTTCCCTTCGTTGGGAGCAGCGCTGGGCTGTTTAAATCACGGACAAACAGTATCCCACATTCTTGATTTGTATTTCACAAACACTTGTTGTAATGACTAACTACTCCTGACATTTTGGAAATGTTAGCTCTTTATACAGTAAAGTTACAGCGGGATACAAATAACATCAGGTCGTTCCTGCCACAATTTGTTCTCTCGGTTCAAATCACGGACAAACAGCATCCAACAGTTGTTTATGTTTTTGAACCCATTTTGCACAGGGATTTTTTGAAAAATGTATTGATAGCAATGTTGAATATTATTACACAGGAAAAAAAACAACTACATGTAAAATAATTACACCGTGACGCCTCTGCCTTTCTAAATGGAGGGACAGAAACTGCGTGTATATGTAAGTGTGTAAAACCTGCAGTTAGTCAGATTAACAGTATTTCGTCTCTATCTGCCATTCTGCAATTCATCTCATGTAAACAATAACGTGCACACAGCGTGACGTGAAAAAAGGCACATACCTTTGACGTTGCAACTCTGTATTCCTCGTCCACACGTAACCACAAAAAAGGAGTTTTAAAAAATCTCCGTTCTCGGTGATTCGAAACGCCGTTTACGTGGACGAAACAGCTGCGTGTTCAAAAATACCCGTGTAGGTGTGGACGTAGCGTAAAAGAGTTAGTAGTTTATTTTCTTACTACCTGTAATTTATTGCAGATTTCTTGTATTTGCTTAATTGTTTACTAAATGTTTGAGGTGTAAAATAAACCGCAATGGAGCAAAATATGGGTCTGTGTGGTTGGAGGATGTGTTGTGCGTGCGTGCGTGCGTGCGTGCGTGCGCACGCGCGAGGGGGGGCGCGAACATTTTTCTTGTAAAACAAGGGGGGCCCAGCAAAAAAAGTTTGGGAACCACTGCTGTAAGGTAAAGACCTTACAATAATACAGAGAAAACCCCAATAACCAGACAAACCCCTAGCAAGCACTTGGCGACATTGGGAAAGACAAACTCCCTTTTAAACAGGAAGAAACCTCCACCAGAAGCAAGCTTAGGGAGGGGCAGCCATCTGCGACCAGTTGGGGGTTAGGGGAGGGAGGCGAGAGCAGAGAGACAGGACTAGAGACATACTAGGGGGACAATAGACTAATGATAACTAATGATTTAGTGCAAAGTAGAGCAGGGCGATATGACCAAAAATATTTATCACGATATACATTTGAAAATCTGGGATAACGATATAACTGACGATATAATTGACACTAGACAAAACACTTTACAACTCCACAACTTTATTAGTGCCCAAAAAAAATAAACATCAATGTATTTTCACTTAAACAAGCAGCAGTTTTTTATCCGCATTAAATTTATATAAAAATTTAACAGTGCAAATGAAAATTCCTTGCTGACAGTTTAACCAAAAGGCATTTCCAGTGGGAATTGCATGACCAAGTATAATATCCACAAAACTTAAAAAGAGGTTATACACACAATACGGTAATATTATGTTGAAGCACAGTACGTATCACTCCGCGAGGCTCCGCCTACGATAGCCGTAAAACTCCGACAATCCATCAAGCGCTGCGGGTTCGTAGCTTAGCAAAGTCGTACCAAAACATTTGACAGATTTTCGAGCGCCGTGTACATAAAATCATTTTGAGGTTAGTAAACACAACCACAATTCATACATAAGGCACACGGGATTATAAGGGGCACTGCCAATTTTCAGAAAACTCAAAGGATTGATTTTAAGTGTGCCGTATTTTCCAAAACACACGGTAATAACGACAGCCCGCTAGCATGCGCTACCAAAAATGTGCTTTGTTGTGTATCTGACGGACGAAAGCTAAACCAGTTCCACACCACTGAAGTTGCAGCATTTTTACAAACCAGTTCTGGTTCATCCGTTTCATTCAACGATCCGCTTTCGCCCTTCTCATTCTCCGTCGCCGCCATGCTTTTTCCGCCATGAGCATATGAAAACAGAGGCACTGCGCATGCGTGTTTTACCCATATTCTATCGCAATATTTCCTTTTCTTATCGCTGCCCAACATTATACCAGTATTACTGTGAAAGGTATGATATGGCCCAGCCCTAGTGCAAAGTATACACACAGATGTAGAAAAGGGGTGGATGAAGAAGAAACAGTGCATCATGGGAAGCCCTGAGCAGCCTATTGAGCTGTAACTACGGGCGGGTTCAATGTCACCTGATAGAGGTGGCCCTGACCTTTGTCTCCTGCAGTTTAACTAACTGGTCTATGTCTGGCTTCAATGACAGATAAAGCTGGGTATCATCTGCATAACAATGAATGTGCTATTCCTTGTAATATTAATCAAAACACCAACTTGTGATCAAAACATTCGAGGCACAAGCTGTGAAATATTTTTGTTTCAGTGGATTAAAACTAATAATTAATATTAAGGCTAAAGTAAATACTAGGGAAGGGTAGGGCTAAGTGAGCAGTACTAATAGAAATGAATAGAATGATTCACTGTAAACAAAGGAAGTGTTTATTAGTAAACTGCAGATGGCGCTGTTGAGTGAAAAGATAAATGATACAATGAGTAGCCAAATATATTTGTTGTCCACATACCTGGGCAGCCCGCCAAAGTAAAGTCTATGCATGGTGAAACAGCACTGCCTCCCTCTGAAAATTTTACAAACACTCACAGGCCACTTCATTAAATACACCTGTTCAACTGCTTGTTATCCCAAATATCCAATCAGCCAATCGCGTGCCAGCAACTAAGTGCACTGAAACCTGCAGACACGTAACTTAAAGTTACACAACTACGCCAGAAATTATGCTGACAAGAATCTGCCACAGACAGATCTGGCGAAGCACTCAAAAGCACATTTCTAGTAGCTGCTGCTACACAAAGTGTCGTCAAGACCGCACTCTGACAAGACAACGCACACACATTCACAAGGTGAAAACCGTAACTTATACACTTTTGCAGCTGGTAACAAAATCCCCAATAAAAGTGCAAACTAATCACATTATTGCTCTGGATTATTAACAGCTTCATAGATGTGCTCATAAAATCCTGCAAAGCAACTAGGTGAGGAGCCCTATGAAATCAACATAACCAATCATAGGGAATCAACCATACATGAAAGGGTGCCCAATAAAGCTTGAGCGTTTACACACGAGGGCCACTGTCTGTATATTTTCTGGGACATTAGCAGTCAGGTCTGATAATAAAGGCTTGTTTAAAAAGAAAAAATAGACCTGCCACAGTGCGGTGTTTCCATTTCAGTGACTGATGCTTTAGAACTAGCTTCCCGCTACAGGTGCCTTCACTGAACGTGGTGCATAAACCCATGTAGGGACATCCTGCTTTCATCGTCGTCATCCTCATCATCCGTGGTGCTTAGTTTCTGTAGAAATAAGGCTGAATAAAGCAAGACACTCACCCGTGGAGCTATTCTCAACTTGTATGAGTTTCATAAGACACTCAGAGACAGGGAGGGAGGGATTAACATGACCTTTAAATAACTCATCTACAGGCAACAGCCAGAATGTTCCAATGGGCAGCTGCAACTTTTGTTCACTTTCCTGCATTAATAATCAGGTGAAGGGCGACAGATGGTCAGAAGAGATGAACAGCGTCAGGCTGCTGACAAGCAGAATAATAACTAAAAACAAACAATGGCACTGTAACAGCGCAGAGATATCGCAAGTTTCCATACCAGCATATAGGCATCACGCCTCTGATTAAAGACAAAATCTATCTCGATACATATCATATCGTCACTGTGAATGCTTCTATTGAGCCCAGCCTTTTCATTTGATGTCAACCCTCGGGAGGGAGCAGGAAGGCAGGAGGAGAGCCCAGATATGATGAACTTTAACAAGACCTATTAGACACATCCGGCTCTGTTTGTAGTTGAAAGCAAAATAAAAGGTTTCAAGCACAAGCACAGCCCCCAGCGAACAAATACTGACAGAAGAATAATGGTGGGGACAAGGATACGCCAGCTTTTATCTAACCCACTAATGCAACCCTTTAGGCAAAGTGGAGTTTTTGCTCAACGAAAATAAAAAGGCAGGCTTTTTCTCCCCCTAACATCATGTCCAGGGTTATTTTTTGGGCAGTGCAGCATCTGAATGCTGCCTCTCAGGGTCATGCATGCCGTGTGATGTACCACTGATATGCAAACTCAAACCCAAAAACAAATGACTCATGAGGAAATACTTCTGTTTATATGAATTCCTGCATTATTGAGCGAGGCTGCTAAAGTGAGGTTTACTCAAACAGTCACGATCAGCACATGATGTAACAGCCAACAGCATGGAAATTACACACTCCTTCCTGCCCTCCAGCCCTCTGGTCATGCAGCATCAGCGCTATTATTTCACCTTGCAGTTACATAATCAAGGATATAAACAATCGATTCTTCCTCAACAACTGGTCACTCTCCTCCATAGGATGTTAAAACGTGATTCTGATCAAATAGTAATCCCATTTGAACTCTGTATGGCGACAAAAAAACTAAAGCCCTGTACCAACTGGTTTAATCAAAACTCCAGTTTGACAGCACCTTTTAGAGGTCAGAGGTTCCGACTGTAAGTGAACACACCACACGAGCACTTTTTCTTTCTGGGGGTGCAACTGAGGTACAAAACATGAAAATATGTAAAATATTACGATAACATCTGTTTGTTTTTAAGTGCTTTTGAGTGTTTCGGTTGAGACTAGAAGTTGATTTTAAAAATTAATTGTTACACTGTGCCAGGAAATGAGAAGAAGCGTGTTTTTCCTCTCTTTTTTTTTAAACAGCATCAAAAGCAGTCAGACTCTGGCACAGTTAGGCCAAACTAACTAACACGATACAACAAATGTGTCCGTTATACTTTTATCTGCTAAGGGCGACTAATTTCAAACGGTGGGGGTTGAACTTAGGCCTCGAGTTAGCGGTCTCAGAAAAGAAAATGAAAACAAAATAATCCGCATTTTGGGTGACCCCGAAGAGACGCTGGGACAGCTTGGGTGTCATAAAATAATACCCCCCATTTTTCTCCCTCCCTTCCAGAACGACAGCCATTTGTGGTGTTTCACAAATAAAATAAGCGTTTCTTACCCAGCACGTAAATCGTAGCAAAGTTTCATGAACACTGAGATTGCCTTTTAGTCTGCTTTATCCTTCTGTACACCTGCTGCTCAGGACGTCAAATTAGCGCCAGTCTCACGGCGAATGCCGCTCACTCCGTCCATCCATCCCGACGATACATCCGCTAATTTCTGAAAGCCGACTAAATGTCGTCTCCTGCTGAGAGCTGAGCGGTCAGGCAGGCAGACAGTGGAGAAAAAAAATACAGTTGCGTGTCCCCCCTCCTTCTCCCTGGAGAGAGCTTTCCTGACCAGCGCCGTTGGCCCGGAGCTTGCAAATACCGGCGCTGCTCCGGTCTGTTGTCGATCTACACAGACTGGCAGAGAGAGCAGGGCCGAGGAAATTTCGTCAGTGTGCGGCGCTGCTTTCTTAAAGGGGCCGCCGCCGGGGGCTGACGCTTCACAGCAAAGCTTCACAAACGGGACGCGAGCGGAAACACAGCGACTTCTCCTTACCACCGCCCTGTGGCTGCCGCTGTCACATCCTGATAAATTATAGAACAGGTGGCTAAACAATGGCCTCGTTATAATGCACTTAATAGCTGTAAATCAACCCGCTACTGCAGCAATATCATCTTTTCTATTGAGTCATATATAGGAAATATCTTCAGTGTTATTTTTAATATTTTTTTAAAAGATTATTGGTAGTTTCTCCTGTTAAACTTTCTTCAAATCAACACTAATAACAATATAATATTATATGTTCTCCTGTTTTCGCCCTGTTCCTTTTTGGCCTGCCTGCAAGCTGATACTATACATTTACTGTAATAACCGAAATTACACTAATAGCAATGGATAAATTAACAGAAAAAGGAAACATAGGGACAAGAGGAGCATATAGATTATTTATATGCTTGGAAAATCTAATTTTTTTGGCACAACATCGCATTCTAATTCAGCTGCCAGACGTGACAGGTTTTAAGGGGTGTAAAAGTCACCAATAACAAAAGCTTCCTCCTTTATCTTTATAAAAAATCACTTGGCTTCTTCAAGCACACTTATAAAGAAATTGCTAGCATATTTACAGACCTGTTTGCCAAGGTCTATCTGATATTTCAAATCTGCTCTGCCATGGAATAAACAAACAAACACTGAAACATGGTGGATACTGGATCTAGAAGTTAAAATGAGCTCTCCAGGCTTCTTGGAGTTCTGCTGCTATTTGTTTTTCTCTCTGCCGAGATGATCCCACACTCCTTCAGTATTGCTGGGGAGGCCAGTCCATGAATAGTTTTCCACTGTGTTGTTTTCTATCTAGGTATGCTTCAGTGGGGGTCGTTGTGATGCTGGAAAGTGACGCTTTCCAAATGGCATTGCATGGTGGATCAAAATCTCATGGTACTTGTGTTCATTGGTGATGATAAGATTGCCAACACAGCAGGCTTAAATGTCAGCACCAAGCCATGACAGAGCCTCCTTTACAGATGACACTCACTGTTGTACCGCTCTTCTGACCTCCATATTGATAATGATTTGAACCAAAAATGTCATTTGTCCAGCTTTTCTGTTTGTTTCCCTTCTTTAAGAATGGCTTTTGGACAGCTATCCACTGAGACCGTTCTAATAAGGCTTCATTTCTTGGGTTCATGACTTTCGGATACTGTTCATCTATTGCCCCCTGTGAACCCACAGTAAGGCTGATGTCTTAAATGATTCAATATGTAATATAAATCTTGAGTACAGCAACTTCAGACACCTTACTTTTGAAAATAGGCACTTTCCATAAATCCTTAAAATACACTTCAGGATACTAACCTTTGCATAGTCTTTGATGTCAGTCTTTGAGATTCTCCTGGTCTTTTCAAAGTAACAGAATCCAAGAGGAGCCTCTTGTATGAAGTTATCCCACTGTTTGAGTAATTGTGTGATGAAGTGATCTTGAGCTAACAGACCGCTTTGACCGTCCTCTTGCCACTGTTTGAGTTCAAATGAGAAAAAAAGAAGAGAGCTTTGAAAGGAGCGAAGAGTGAAACGGATAGAAACAGAGAGAAACAGGAGTTAACTGACCTCTGGCCCCTCAGATAAGACCATAGATTACGGGGAAGTAATCACAAGTGCTTTCAATGGCTGCCGTCAGACTACCAATGAGCCCAGTGAGGATCGCAGTAGCTCTGTCTTCACTCGAGTTCTGCCCTGGTTGG
Organism: Neolamprologus multifasciatus; assembly: GCF_963576455.1. Classification (NCBI taxonomy): domain Eukaryota; kingdom Metazoa; phylum Chordata; class Actinopteri; order Cichliformes; family Cichlidae; genus Neolamprologus; species Neolamprologus multifasciatus. The sequence goes on from NC_140455.1 coordinate 34,324,053, forward strand.
CCTGCAGCTTTGCTTGTGTCGTTTTCGCTTCAACACAAGACAAAGAAAGACAGCAGATATTTAGATTACCTTCACATTTGTGTAGGCAAATGTGTGAGGCACGGGATTTTCCATATGTAGTTCAAGAGTATTTTGTGCAGACTTTACATGAAAGGGCATACTTAGAGTTTGAGTTGTTTAGAGCTTTCTGTAGTATTCTGCATCACTAATCAGATTATATGAAATAAAGCCTAATTAGCAAGACAAGCCGACTGATTAAAATACAGCTTTTCACCACTTATCCGTCTGCTATGTAAAATTTTAGATTGCTATTTGAACAAATACTTTTATTTTATTTATTTTACTTTTATGGAAGCAGCAACCTACATCGTGGGGGGGGGGGGGGGGGGGGGGGGGGGCAGTACGGATGGCAGTGCCTAAAAGTGTAGTTCTTCAAATGGCCACTGGGGGTGGCTCCAAAAGTGGGTCAATCCTAATGTACTCCTATTTTAAAATGACATCTTTGGAGCTGAAACAAACATTTTTACAGCCAGGAACAGATTTATTCTCTGCAGAGTCATTCATTTAATTACTTTAGATTTTGTGCATTGGATAGGGCTTGTGGCTAGGTGCTTTTTGTCTTCTTTGCCTTTTGATTGTACAAGCCAGAGTGAGCTGTTTGATTTCTTTAGTAAGTAAAGCGTGTCTTTTTTGCTAACCTAAGTTAGAATGTAATATCAAAGTGAGTGAATGCACCTTGTTAACCTTGCTAGCCCAGGTCTACACTTTTAAATGAGATATCAGAAATGAACTGTTGATGTCACCATGTAATTTGGTAATTAGCAGTGGTGCATTCAAAGTTATCACAAGTTAACAGTAATACATACTGGAATATCACAGTAGATTATCACTACAGGACATTTTCTTGGATCCACATAATGCTTCACCTGTTTTAGAAGTAATGTATTCCAACATGTTGGTTGCTCTGAGCACAGGTAACCTACATATGATGTTTTGGGAAGTACTTTGGACATTGTATGTAGGCATCATCTAAGAAGGACATTCCCTGGGCTCATCGGACAGAACACATGACAGCACATGGTCACAAGGAGAATGTTTGACAAGGAGTGATATGTTATCGATTTTCAGGTCAGCGTGACTTACCTCAAAGTAGTAGACAGACAACTGAAAAGTGTGGGATAGCTCAAGATCATATAAGCTAACTCTGTCACCTTTAAAAAAAGGAAAGTTTTAACTTTGAATTTAAAAGTACAGGGACTGTCTGTCTCCTGAATCCAAAGTGGGAGCTGGCTCCACAGGAGAGGAGCCTGATAGCTGAAGTCTGCCTCTTAAGGAAACACAAGCAGGAGTGACTGGAGATTTGTATTCAGGGAGTAGGATTTAGAATTTGCTTAACTGCACCAACCTGGATCAGGTACTTGGACAGTCAGATAATAAGGAAATCCATTAAAACCAGCCTCAAAGTAATTAATGCACATTTTTAATGTTCATATCTTCATGTTAGAGTGTGTTAGGGTTCATGGACACATAAACTTTCTCCAAACTTCCTCACAGTAGTACTGGAGACCAAGGTAATACTGTCATCAACATCTTGTTAGAAACAGTGTTGCTGATGTTTGTTTTTTTAAAGTTATTTAGTTCTTAATTTTATTTAATATTTTCTTTTGAGTTTTTTTGGAGCATAATCATCTCTGGCTTCATAGACGGATCGATAGCCGGATATCGTCTGCATAGCTTACAGTTTTCTAATAGTACTGCCCCTTAGGGAGCATGCATAGAGTACAAAAAAAGAAGACCAACTACAGAACCCTGTGGAACGCCATAATTCTCATTTTTTATTGTAATATGTCAGACAAACGTGACTTAAACCAGCTTGGTGCTGTTCCTTTTATTCCAATATTGAATTACAGTCTCTACAGCAGAATGTTGTGATCAAATGTGCACCAAGAGCATAGTACTAATACCTTTTCTCAAGCTAGGTTAAAGTATGGTAGATGTTTTTAACATGCAATTATACTATTGCGTGAATATTTGATTCAATATAACATCAATCACAAATTCCTTGTAATCTCTATTACATCATCATCTTGAAGGCCAAAATGAGCCACCTAAACCAGTCCTTCAGTGTGCCCTCTCTATGTCTGTGCTTTGGTCCTCTTGTCTTTTGCAGGTTATTTCCGCAGCGGCTGCTTTGTCATGACCTTGCAAAATTTGACCTGTAAATACTATGAGCTCCAACGGGATACCGCTCAGGGTTTTCATAGTCATCACAGATTGTGCAGTAACCAAGAGGACTAAAGCTTTTAGATGGGATTCCCCTCAGTCGCGCTTAAAGCGCACGCGCAGACGCACGCGCACATACGTACACAACAATGGGCTTGTGGCCCGTGATCCTCTTCATATGTCTTCTAGCAAAGCTACCGCTGTTGCGATTTCCCAAATCCTCCCTCTGCGCTCATTTAGAAATCCTGTAATAAATCTCTTAATCCCAAACCAGCATTTTCTAGAGGGTTGCACAACCGAGCGTGTCTTATGCAACTGGCCGAGCATTCTGAGTCAATTATAGAACAGTTGGGAGGAAGGGGAGGACGGATGACGAGACTGCTGATGCAAAACACATTTAGATAAGACGGCTAATTTAATACTAACATGTTGTTCTTCATGGACTTGTTTCAACAAAGAAATAGTACGATTTGTGTCTCAAAAGGACGGCGTTTTCCTCTTATAGTAAAATAGATAATATAGAGTCCATCTATCACAGCAGGTTTGATTAGAAAACATTCCTAGCAGCTGTTTTAGTGTTTTTGTTACTATAGAACCTAAAAGATTCTGTCTGCCTATTTTACCTGTCAGACCGTCTTTGGAGTTAAATGTTTTAGGCTTTATTTTACTTTTTATCTTTTTTCCCTCCAAAAGAAAAAAACATGAAAAAAACAAAAAAAACAAACATAAAACGACTTCTTGTTACCTAAAAGAAATAGTTCTGGTCTGCAAAAGAACTTAAAATTTAACCTTTCTCTAAAAAAAATGTTAAAGTTACAGCACATGTTTACAATAATGGGTAAACATGTGCTAATAATAACTTGCAAGGCAAAATACCTAATTCAATAAAAGGACTAGAGTTTACATTCCCTCATAATGCATGGCTTTAAATGGAGAAAATCTTGAGGGATGGCTGTTATGAGGAAAGGCAGCCCAGAACACATCGTTGTGTGCCTCAACTTTCGGTCTTTTACCCAGGCTAATCTGCCATTTTTCCTTGGTTAGGTTTAGGGATTAGAGATCTGATCTACATTATCATATTAAAATTTGGGACACGTCGTCAGTAGTGGACCTTGGATTCATCGGGTGTTTCGGCCATTATCACTGGACACCCTCATCCAAGGAGGCCCTGCCAGGGTTGATCAGGCCCCGGAGTGTGTCACTGGTTTATGTTAAAATTGTTATTTCTATACTTCTTTCTGCTGTTTAGTTTTCTACAGTTTATTTTCTTCTATCTATTCACTGCAATGGAGAAATACTTACCTCTTTAACATTTATGGAGCCTCATTTCTTCAAAAGGGACAGAAAAGGTGATTCAATTTTAAAACTGTGTAATTTTAAAACTGTGTATATACTGTATATTCTGTGTATTTATTATCTGACTCTTATTGCCTGTTTATGCCCTGTCCTTATCTTAAACATTATGCTGCTCTGTTGTATCTTAATTGCCCCTTGGGGATAAATAAAGTCGTTCTGATTCTGATTCTGAGAGAGAAGTAAGACAAGAGGGACAAGATAGGAGAGAGCAGAGAGGAGAGCCGGAAAGGGGGAGCGCCCGATCTGGCTTCCCACACCTCCCCACGTTTTACATGTGGAGTGCCAAAGTATACAACATGTTCAGAATATTTAAAACTATATTATGATTGTAGAGCCTGTATTGTAGTCCCCACTCCCCCCATCACCCTGACTGACACCCTCATCACCTCTATGGACTCATTCCGCTTCCTGGGTACCACCATCACCCAGGACCTGAAGTGGGAGCCCACCATCACCTCCGTCATTAAGAAAGCCCAGCAGAGGATGTACTTCCTGAGGCAGCTGAAGAAATTCAACCTGCCAACACGGACGATGATGCAATTCTACACTGCAATCATCGAGTCCATCACCGTGTGGTACACTGGAGCCACTATCAGGGACAAACAGAGACTGCAGCGTGTTGTGCGCTCTGCTGAGAAGGTGATTGGCTGCAGACTCCCATCTCTGCAGGACCTGTACACCTCCAGGACACTGGGGCGTGCAGCTCGGATCTCAGCTGACCCTTCTCACCCTGGACACAGTCTGTTTGACCAGCTCCCCTCAGGCAGGAGGCTCCGGTCCAGTCGCACCAGAACCTCTCGCCATAAGAACAGTTTCTTCCCTCTGCTGTTGGACTCATGAACAATAACCGTATGACTGTTCCCACCACTAACACATGACCCTACGCTGTGTTCACTGCATCATGCCATGTTTGGCACTGATCACCACCTGCACTCATGTATATATCTATCTACTTAGCACTTTTAATTCTTATTTTTATGTCTATTTAAGCGTTATATGACAGTATGTTTGCACCAAGTACCGCAGCAATTTCCTAATGTTGCAAACCTGCTCAACATTTGGCAATAAAACCCTTTCTGATTCTGATTCTGTCTTTAGCTTACAATATAAAGCGCCTTGAGGTGACTGTCATTGTGGTTTTAGACTATATAAATAAAATTGTGATACAATCATTTTACAGCTAAATAAAGAATGCTTTTATCTAGAATTTTCCATGTAACCCAAAAGGCAGTTTCTAAAACAAACAGGATGAAGAGCGGTGTTTTAAAGGCCCTGAAATGGGCAGTAGCATTGCCACCCATCTGTGGCAAAGGAAGGATGTAAAACAAGCTCATCATTTGGTGGCAGCAGTAAACAAACAGCATGTGGCATTTAAACAGCTTGTCCCCATAAGCTACACTAACAATTGTGTATTTTCCAAATCTGTTGGCACACATGACCAAAATTGTTACGAAAACTCTCTGAGTGAACAAAACTAACGCAGGAGGCAAGAATATTTCTGGGCAGGTGAAAAGATCACAAACCACCCACAAAGCTGAGATTACACTCACTCGCAGACGTGCATGAGGATATCTGCAGATATGATTAAGTAGTTTTAATGTGATTTTTTTAAAGATTATCTGGAGTACACTATGAGGACGCCTTGAGTATACCTACTGCAGCAGATATGTGGACACACAGTCACAACCCACGCTAACCATCTCATGGAAGATTTCAAATTTAGACTCTAGCCTAAGCAGACTGACACATTCTCACAGATGAGGAACACATAACACTTGCAGAAGAGAGCTTCAAACCAATCAGGACACATGTTTGCTTAAAAGCACAAAAACAAACAATAAACACACGCTTTAAACTACTGCAATATAAATGGCTCATGAGAACCTATACAACACCTGTCAAGCTTCATCATATGTCCAATGATATTCCAGACATCTGTACTAAATGCTTAGTTGAAAAAGGAACTCTTCTTCATTGTCTATGGGAGTGTCCTAAAATCCAGGACTTTTGGAAAGATGTTATCAAATATCTGTCCAAAGCGTTTAAGGTAAAAATCCCTTTAAAAGGAAAACTCTGTGTACTTGGAATATATCCAAGGGAATTTAAGCAATCGGGGAAAAAAACTAAATTACTGGACTATGGACTACTTCAAGCCAGAAGAGCCATTGCGCTATGTTGGAAGAGTATGGTTGCTCCCTCCATGGGACTCTGGAAGAAGGAAATTGCAGTCTCTCTAGGCCTGGAAAGACTAACATATATTGCCAAGGGCAAACAATGGGACTTTGTGAATATGTGGAAGCCATATATGGATATTTTAGGGAGTGGAGGTGAAGGACATTTATGAAAAAGAAGGAAAAGAAGAAGGGAAGGAAGGGAAAATCTTGTCTATCCTAACCCATTGTATTTTTGTATTACTGTGAGAACTATGCTCATTTCTACATTTGAATGTGATGTAGGCAGGTTTGATGTATGGATGGATGTGTGAATGTGAGGGTGTTCAACATTTGTTTGTATTGTACTATAAAAAATGTCAATAAAAATATATGGAAAAAAACCAGGACACATCTGTGATCGGTCAACCACAGCTAAACAAACGAAACCACCACAGCTAAACCACCTCCATTCAGCTGTGGGAGGTGGATCCTTGACTAAAGTCTAAATTGTATCCATATATAGAAATTGTCTTATCAGCCAGTGCATGCCTTGAGAATGTTCAACACTGTTGCAGATCCATACTACTCAAAAACAATTAAAGGAAGAGTTTAGCATCAAGTCAAATGAAATGAAATTAAAAACAGGTGTGCTAGAGGGACAATGATGAGACAACCCCCCCCCAAACATGAACAGTTTTACATCTTTTCTCACTGGTTTATCACTAGTTTTATATTTGGCAACATGAGGCGACACTTGGACAACACATCAGTATGTGTTACCTGAAGGTTTGCTGTGTCTCCCAGCACAGTCTCAAGAGCATGGAGGAGATTCCAGGAGACAGGCAGTTACTCTAGGAGAGCTGGACAGTGCTGTAGAAGGCCCTTAACCTACCAGCAGGACTGGTATCTGTGCTTTTGTACAAGGAGGAACAGCACAAGCACTTCCAGAGCTACAAAATGACCTCCAGCAGGTCATTGGTGCAAACGTCTCTGACCAAACAATCAGAAACAGACTTCATGATATTGGCCTGAGGGCCTGACATCCTTTATTTGTTCCCGTGCTCACTGCACTGTAAGGTCAATTTAGCATTTGCCATAGAATACCTGACCTAAACCCAAAAGAGCACCTCTGGGACATTATGTTGCACCAGGGCATCACTGTCCAGGAGCTCAGTGATGCCCTGGTGCAGATTTGGGAGGAGATCCTCCAGGATGCCCTCACAATGTCAGGGCATCCTCCATACAAGTTTCTGTTGTGATAAAAGGCTGTTCTTATGGTGCATAACCATGGTGGTTATGGTGGTAAGCGACTCACCTTCCTGTTGAAATGGATTTAAAGTGTTAATGAAGGTGGCAAGGTTGCCTCTCCGGTGGTCCTCCTTGGGCTTTTGCACTCTGCAGGGTCTGTGGATGTCCTGGCCTGGGTTTCCTCCATGTCTGCTTCATGCTCTTGGGGGCGGGGCTATGGCGCCCCACACCACAGGGGTGGGCAACTCCAGGCCTCGAGGGCTGGTGTCCCTGCAGGTTTTAGATGTGTCCTTGAACCAACACAGCTGATTTAAATGGCTAAATTAGCTCCTCAACATGCCCTGAAGTTCTCCAGAAGCCTGGTAATGAACTAATCATGTGATTCAGGTGTGTTGACCCAAGGTGAGATCTAAAACCACCGGCCCTCGGGGCCTGGAATTGCCCACCCCTGCTCTAGCAGATCGCTACATGGATAAACCTTTTGAACTCAAGCGCGCTCATGCACACAGGTGTACACACGGATGCTCACTGACACAAACTACATCTTCCTTGGCTACGACCTTAAAGCATATCGTGCGCTGTCAGTCTTGCATGCTGCTCAATAACATTCAATATTTAGTATTTACTCTTACAGGTATCTAGGTTGTTACTTTGATCTCTTTATCACGTTGTTCTCTTGTTGTTTGTTTTCTTTTTTCTTCTTTTAGCAGGTGATCCAACGGATTTTCTCAGTGTCTTCTCTTACTGCCCCCCTTCCCCTCTTTCTTTCTTTCTTTCTTTCTTTCCAATTTGTAATAACTTAAAATAAAATAAATAAATGAACAATAATAATACAGATCAATCAAGTGGACCACTTGAAAAAATAAATCCATTGGGCATCTTTCCTGCCCTTCAGACAACAATTCTGATAGCTGAACAGGACAGGCACAAAAAACAAACAGATTTATATGAAGTGAAAACTTACACTTTCCCCTCACAAGTTGGATTACTGAAGAACAAAACTCACTATCATAGTCTACCAATAGAGGGCACAGTTGCATTAGTTAACTGCTCTTCTTCTCCTGCCTGGTTGTATCCTGCTCATGGACTCCTGCAGGATGCCGGCTTTAGTTCTCATGGGTGTGAATTATTTAGTTTGAGTGGCTGTGATGGGACAGAGATAAAGAAGAGGGTAGAGGGTGACTCTGAAAGAGCTCCAAGGCCAGTTGAATGTGCCTACCCAACTTCTCAGGTTTAAGTTAGAGGTTTTTGGTTTGGTTTTTCTCAAAGTGAAACACAGACCACCTGACAAAATGATTCCTGTTTTGACAAAATAATTACAACCGAGGAAGTTAATGTAATAAAGATCATAAACACAGACAAAGTGTTGTCACTGTACACTTAATGTGTACAGGTTTCACGACTGAGGCCTCTAATCCCACCACACATCATATTTTGACAGGCTACCTCTGTTCCAGCTACTTACTTTATCTTTTTCACCTGAGGGGAGGACTGGCTTCAGTTGCTATAACACCTAACCACCCAATAGGCTTGTGAAACATGACCCTGCCTTCTTACCTTTCTGTGTGCCTGGTTACATTTATTTCCTCAGCAATACCCAGTAGCAGCGACTTTATGTGCAAGGGTTTGTGTCACGGACGTAGCATGGCTGCCTGTTCCCAGACCCTGATGTGGCATCCGATCCTCAAAAATAAAAAAAAATGTAACAAAAAAAAAAAGCCCTGCAAACATCTGTCACATGAGTCAGCTGAGGTTAGACATGCGAGAAAGACAGAGGGATTCCACATCTTACAGCTGTAATTCACTTAAGTCTCACATAGTTTAACCGAAAGCATTATTAACGGTCCTATCAGACTCAGTTCTTTGTTGATAGCCATCGGCCTTGGAAAGCCAAAGCAGTGCATCTTTAGAGGAACCTAAAGCTTAGTACAGGGCTTTACAGTGAAAGTCATTTATCAAGAACAACCTGAGAACTAAGTATGAGTAAGATTCACTTGTGGCCATTTTATTAAGTAAACCTGTTCAATCACGTGTTTATGTGAATATCTGGTTTGTTTCTTTGTTATTTTGATCATGTAAACAATATAGAGAATTTCATTTAGCAAAAAAGAGAAAAATAATGCTATACTAAAGCAGAACACATTTCAATATCGCTTCACCTCTTCTTCTTATAACTCAGACACCCTCTACAGGAAAGGGCAGAGCAGGCTGTACTTGCTGCGGAGACTCAGGTCGTTTGGAGTGGAGGGCCCACTCCTGAAGACCTTCTATGACTCTGTGGTGGCCTCAGCCATCTTCTATGGTGTGGTCTGCTGGGGCGGCAGCATCTCTGCTGGGGACAGGAAGAGACTGAACAGGCTGATCCGAAGGGCCAGCTCTATTCTGGGATGCCCTCTGGACTCAGTGGAGGTGGTGAGTGACAGGAGAATGGTGGCTAAGCTGTCATCCCTGTTGGACAACATCTCCCACCCCATGCAGAAGACTGACAGCACTGAGCAGCTCCTTCAGTGGGAGACTGCAGCACCCACGGTGTGGGACGGAGAGATTTCGCAGGTCTTTCCTCCCCACTGCTGTCAGACTCCACAATAAAGACTTTTGCAGCTGATCAAACACACAAACCCACACATGTGCAATAAGACTGCTATATGTGCAATTCTTGTGCAATTCTTCTTCTGACGAAGTTGTATTTTTGTATTTTTCTACTCAGTTGTATATAGTATTTGTATTTCTATTTTATTCTATCGTATATATTATTCTATTCTATTTTATTCTATTGTATATAGTATTTGTATTTGTATTTTATTCTATTGTATATATTATTCTATTCTATTTTATTCTATTGTATATAGTATTTTATTGCATTCTATTGTATTTTATTGCATTCCAGTGTTTTCTAATTTCTGCTACATAACTTTGCACTTTTGCTGTAACAAAACAAATTTCCCACCTGTGGGACTAATAAAGGTCATCTTATCTTATTCAGTAACATATGGAAAAGGAGTGGGAAGAAGTGCAAACTTATTAAATCCCACCGCTTCACCATGAATTATACGTCAATATTTATTCAGCTTCCTTACCGATATAATCTGCTGTAATAATAATGATGAGCTAATCACATGGCACCAACTCAATGGACAATCTGGTGAAGTTCACTCTGAGGATCGGAGTGGGGAAGAAAGGGGATTTCATTGGCTATGAATGTGGCGTGGTTGTTGGTTTGTTTCAGAAACTGCTGATCTGTTGGGATTTTCCCCTCACACAACCATCTCTAGGGTTTACAGAGAATGCCCGAAAAGGAGGTCTGCCTCCTTTGTTGATGTCAGAGGAGAATGGATAGACTGCTTTGAGCTGAAAGGAAAGCAACAGTAACACAAACAGACTCATGCTAACTAAGGTACGCAGAAGAGCATCTCTGAACTCACAATGCGTCATGTGCGTGGCCTCAAAACGTTTGGTCAATAGAAGATAACGATTGGATGTCTGTGAAGGTTCTCAGTCATCCAGGTCATCGTAGTCTAAGGAGCTTGGAAAGAAAGATCAGAAAGAAAGATCCACTACCTAATCACATGAGCCAAATGTCAACATTGACATCCTCGAAAGAGTGACCTTTTGACCCTAGAACTGAAGAAGCTTCTCGGATGAGAGGTGAAACGTCTTCAAGCAACTTAAAGAAGTCCAGACACTTTTCTTTCCAAGCTCCTTAGATAACGATTGGATAAACATTGCCTGGTCCAAATTGTCTCGATTTTTGCTGCAACAGAAATCGTCATAATTGGTATAAACATCATGAAAGCATGGATTCATCCTGCCTTGCATCAACAGTTTAGGCTGGTAATCGTGGCGTAATGGTGTGTGGCATTCCTTGGGCTCTTTAGCTCTCTATAGTCCATACCGCTTCCAGCAGGATAAGGCACCATGCCGCAAAGCTGAAATCATGTCAAACTGGTTTCTTGAGCACAACGATGAACACACTGTACTTTGTCGGCCTCCACAGTCATCAGTTTTCAACCCAATAGAACACCTTTGGGATGTGGTGGAACAGGAGGAGGAAGCAGAGTTGCAGTCTTACACGCCTCTCTGCAGCTTCTCTCCTCCTGCTACCCACCCAAAAACCCATCTCCATAGAGACTGTGTCTGCTTCCAAAAAGACAAAAAACAAACTAAAAACCAGCAACAAACAACTTAAACAATCACAAAGAAAGAACAATACAGTATCCACATCTGAACCAAAGAGTAAAACAGTGAAATGTGGATTATTAAATATTAGGTCTCTCTCCTCCAAGTCTCTGTTAGTACATGACTTAATAATTGATCAACAAATTGATTTACTCTGCCTTACAGAAACCTGGTTGCAGCAGGATGATTATGTTAGTTTAAATGAATCAACACCCCCGAGTCATTCTAACTACCAGAAATCTCGAAGCACAGGTCGAGGGGGTGGTGTGGCAGCAATTTTTCACACCAGTCTATTAATTAATGAAAGACCAAGACAGACTTTTAATTCATTTGAAAGCCTGATGCTTAGCATTGTCCACCCCAGCTGTGAAACTCAGAAACCAGTCTTACTTGTTATCATCTATCGTCCACCTGGGCCTTACACAGAGTTTCTGTCTGATTTCTCAGACTTTATATCTAATTTAGTTCTGAGCTCAGATAAAATAATTATTGTGGGTGATTTTAACATCCATGTAGATGCTAAAAATGACAGCCTCAACATGGCATTTAATCTGTTGTTAGACTCAATTGGTTTCTCTCAAAATGTAAAAGAACCCACCCACCACTTTAATCACACTCTAGATCTTGTTTTAACATATGGCATAGAAACTGAACATTTAACAGTGTTTCCTGAAAACCCTCTCCTGTCTGATCATTTCTTGATAACATTTACATTTACAATAATTGATTACGCAGCAGTGGAGAGTGGACTTTATCAAAGTAGATGTCTTTCTGAAAGCGCTGTAACTAAGTTTAAGAATATAATCCAGCCACTGTTATCATCGTCAATGCCCTGTACCAACACAGAGCAGAGCAGCTATCTGAACGCTACCCCAACAGAGGTCGATTATCTTGTTAATAATTTCACCTCCTCACTACGTACGACTCTGGATACTGTAGCTCCAGTGAAAACTAAGGTCTCTAATCAGAAGTACCTGACCCCGTGGTATAATTCTCAAACACGTACCCTAAAGCAGATGACTCGTAATCTGGAGAGGAAATGGCGTGTCACAAATTTAGAGGATCATCATTTAGCCTGGAGAAATAGTTTGTTGCTTTATAAGAAAGCCCTCCGCAAAGCCAGAACAGCTTACTACTCATCACTGATTGAAGAAAATAAGAACAACCCCAGGTTTCTCTTCAGCACTGTAGCCAGGCTGACAAAAAGTCAGAGCTCTGTTGAGCCAACCATCCCTTTAACGTTAACTAGTGATGACTTCATGAACTTCTTCACAAATAAAATTTTTATCATTAGAGAAAAAATTACCAATAATCATCCCACAGATGTAATATTATCTACAGCTACTCTTAGTTTCATTGATGTTAAGTTAGACTCTTTTTTTCCAATCGATCTTTCTGAGTTAACTTCAATAATTACTTCCTCCAAACCATCAACGTGTCTTTTAGACCCCATTCCTACAAAACTGCTCAAAGAAGTCCTGCCATTGATTAATTCTTCGATCTTATATATGATCAACCTATCTCTAATAATCGGCTATGTACCACAGGCCTTCAAGGTGGCTGCAGTTAAACCTTTACTCAAAAAGCCATCTCTAGACCCAGCAGTCTTAGCTAATTATAGGCCAATCTCCAACCTTCCTTTCATATCAAAAATCCTTGAAAGAGTAGTTGTCAAACAGCTAACAGATCATCTGCAGAGGAATGGTTTATTTGAAGAGTTTCAGTCAGGTTTCAGAGTTCATCACAGCACAGAAACAGCTTTATTGAAGGTTACAAATGATCTTCTTATGGCCTCTGACAGTGGACTCATCTCTGTGCTTGTCCTTCTTGACCTTAGTGCAGCATTCGATACTGTTGACCATAATATTCTATTAGAGCGATTAGAACATGCTGTAGGTATTACAGGTATTGCACTGCAGTGGTTTGTATCATATCTATCTAATAGACTCCAATTTGTGCATGTAAATGGAGAGTCCTCTTCACACACTGAGGTTAATTATGGAGTTCCACAGGGTTCGGTGCTAGGACCAATTCTGTTTACATTATACATGCTTCCCCTAGGCAGCATCATTAGAAGACATAGCATACATTTTCACTGCTATGCAGATGACACCCAGCTCTATCTGTCCATGAAGCCAGATAACACACACCAATTAGTTAAACTGCAGGAATGTCTTAAAGACATAAAGACTTGGATGGCCACTAACTTTCTGCTTCTTAACTCAGATAAAACTGAGGTCATTGTACTCGGCGCTGAAAAGCTTAGAAATATGGTATCTAACCAGATTCTTACTCTGGATGGCATTACCTTGGCCTCCAGTAACACTGTGAGGAACCTTGGAGTCATTTTTGACCAGGATATGTCCTTCAACGCACATATTAAACAAATATGTAAGACTGCGTTCTTCCATTTGCGCAACATCTCTAAAATTAGAAATATCCTGTCTCAGAGTGACGCTGAAAAACTAGTTCATGCATTTATTACTTCCAGGCTAGACTACTGCAATTCATTATTATCAGGATGTCCAAAAAACTCACTGAAAAGCCTTCAGTTAATCCAAAATGCTGCAGCAAGAGTACTGACAGGGACTAGAAGGAGAGAGCATATTTCTCCTGTTTTGGCTTCCCTTCATTGGCTTCCTGTTAAATCCAGAATTGAATTCAAAATCCTGCTCCTCACATACAAGGTCTTAAATAATCAGGCCCCATCTTATCTTAATGACCTTGTAGTACCATATCACCCTATTAGAGCACTTCGCTCCCGCTCTGCAGGCCTACTTGTTGTTCCTAGAGTATTTAAAAGTAGAATGGGAGGGAGAGCCTTCAGTTTTCAGGCCCCTCTTCTGTGGAACCAGCTTCCAGTTTGGATTCAGGAGACAGACACTATCTCTACTTTTAAGATTAGGCTTAAAACCTTCCTTTTTGCTAAAGCATATAGTTAGGGCTGGACCAGGTGACCCTGAATCCTCCCTTAGTTATGCTGCAATAGATGTAGGCTGCCGGGGGATTCCCATGATGCATTGAGTTTTTCCTTTCCAGTCACCTTTCTCACTCACTATGTATTAACAGACCTCTCTGTATTGAATCGTATCAGTTATTAATCTCTGTCTCTCTTCCACAGCATGTCTTTATCCTGTCTTCCTTCTCTCACCCCAACCGGTCGCAGCAGATGGCCGCCCCTCCCTGAGCCTGGTTCTGCCGGAGGTTTCTTCCTGTTAAAAGGGAGTTTTTCCTTCCCACTGTCGCCAAAGTGCTTGCTCATAGGGGGTCATATGATTGTTGGGCTTTTCTCTGTATCTATGAAGCGCCTTGAGGCGACATTTGTTGTGATTTGGCGCTATATAAATAAAATTGAATTGAATTGAATTGAGACTGGCATCATGGATGTGTAGCCAAGAAATCTGCAGAAACTGTGTGATGCTGTCATGTTAATATAGACTAAAACCTCTGAGGAATGATGAATCTGTAAGTGAAAGGGAGCCCAACCTGGTACTAGCATGGTGGAACTAATAAAGTGGCCAGCAAGAATATATCATGTCATACAAATGCGCGTAAAACTGGGAGCTCAGACCTTAACCCTAAGCGTAGAACTATGAAATGAGTAACTTCCAGTTTGTGTTACTCATCATTTGTTAAACCGCTAAACGTTGATGTCACCACATTTGCTTGACTGGTGCACATGTTTGAACCAGCCATGCTCCCTTCCGTCGAACAGACACGCTAAGACAACGCAATTTAAAAATTCATCATGTCATTGTTTTTTAATTTTACAGTCATACAATCTTTTTTTTGTTTCTTTCCAGTGTCTCAAAACCATAAAAAATAAATATACATTATGTTACAAAACATTTCCAGTGTCTCAGATTATACAAAAACACACATCTTATCAACAGCATTGATTACATAAGGGCAAAACACTGGGCGTGTACAGGATGTAAGGTACAAAGGCATTTAGTGACTGTACATTGTAAAACGACCTTTTACTAGCTGCATAATGCTTCAGAGCTGCTGTCATTTTCAGTTTTAACCCAGATTTGAAAACTTAGCGATTAAAAGGCAGCGTCAATTACGCAATTTCTGAACAGACCCGCTCAGTCTGTTTCTTACTTTTACACAACGAAAGATCAACAAATGGCTTTTTTTTTTAAAGATTCTGCACTAAAACTGAGTTAAACCGAACTGACGCCCAACTCTAATCTGCTTATTCACCAGATCTCATGACTTTGGTAACCAGGAGTGTGTCTTGCATTGGATAAACAGGCTCGACAAACACTGGAAAACAAGGCTTCAGGTTCACAGTGCTCCAACTGCAAAGCTGAGTTTTCAGCAGAGGGGGGAAATTCCTCTTCATTCCACATAATTAAAGTCCATTTACACCGTACTCTTGCGTGTACACAACAGCAGCAACCTGTGAATGCACCATCGTAGAGTGGAAGCCCACTGCAGCCTTTTGCAGTATTGCGTGAGCTTGTAAGGCCTCGGTGCAGCATGAAGGCACGCAGCGCAGATTTGTTGTTCTCTGACTGTTAAACCGGCGTACGATGTGATTTCTGTTCTTTTTTTTCCCACTACTGTGTTCTTGCTAAAACTGACATAGAAAATAGATCATTTCTTCTTCACTTTTTAAAATTATCTACATGTTACTTACACTCTAAATACACTGCACCGAGAGGCTGTGGAAGCCTTTCTTTAATTAAAACAAAAAAGAAGAGCACTTTGTGTTTCATAGCTCTGCCCAGCATGAACTGAAGCATGTGTGTGAGACGTCTGAGGGACCTGCAGTCTTTGAAATCATTTTACTGTGACGGTACCAGCCTTTAGAGGTTCGTGAACAGTGATTATTACATCTGACACTTTGCTAACTTCACCTAAAGAAACAGAACATAATGATGTGCTCCTCGCCAACACTAGAGAAGAGCTTCATGTTAGGGCCCACAATGCATTCTGGGTGTCATTCTTCATCTTCATTAGTGGTTTTGGCACACGTGGCTCAACCGTGTCTTTACACAGTACGGCACAGCGTTCCCTTTGTTATCGCTCACATCTCTGCTTATTTTCTCATCTAAGGCAGTCCTAACGTCTGCAATTAATACTGCTCGCCCGAGAAAGGAAACATGACGGGAGCGGCGATGCTGACGGGATCAGGCTTCTCTTCATCCATCCTTTAACACCTCTCCATCTCGCAACTTTTCCTTTCATGTTCCTCGACTCTTGGTCCCCTCAGCCCCGACCTGGCAGGTTGTTTAGCTCCTCCTCTCATAAAGGCAGGCTGGTCTGGGTTTGCCTAACAGGTCAGATCGAAGTCTCGTTACTGCCACTGTTAACAGAGGGGAACAAAAGGACAGGAGGGAGAGGAGAGGGAGGGGGATGCAAAGAGAAAGAAAAGAGGGGAACATGCAAGGTAAAATGAGTGCAGGGATGCGGGAGGGTCTTCATGCAGCATTTAATCAGGATGGTCGCAGTAGTTCATGCTCGAGTTAAAGGAATATAGTCATTAAGAGGATTGTTAACACATTTACAGTTTAAAAACCAGGATAACTGTATCCTAGTTATACTGGACATAAGGGTGCCATCAGTTTTCTCAGCTTACTCGCAACAACAAAGCCTTTATGATGCATGCAATATTGCATTAGTTGGCACTGTGATCAGCTTGATTGTTGCTCATTTAACTGTAAATAGTGCTTGCTTGCAAGGTTTTTAAACTTTTACGATCACTGTTAAGCTGATTTTGAGTCTTTTATTTGTTGCACACACGCTCAGGTGTACTGAGCGGCACCGTTAATGAGACCTCTCAGTTTCACATGCTTGAGGCGTAAGGGTGCTCTGTAGAAAACTGCTCAACATCAATTTCTAGGGGGTTAGACAAAGTGCTCCACATTTAAAAAGTCAGTCACAATAGGGCCGGCAGTTTTGTAAAACTTGCAAGCGTCTACAGTCACGGGGAGTCTGCAGCAACTTCCAGAAATCACACTGCAGTTTCCCCTGGAACTGCATGCATTAGTGCTAAAAACAAACAGTATTCTTTTCTTACTCTGAGTCTGACTCATTGCCTCCGTTGACCGTCCCCGACTTCAAGTGCATGGCAACTCCGCCATTTGTCTCCCGGTAGATACCCCCTGGCGGAATCTGAGGTCGTGGGGCGACGGGCGGTTTGACGGGGGAGCCGCTCTCGTGGTTGCCGAGTCGGCTTCCTTCGTTGGAGGCCAACGAAGGCGTCCGGGACGACGGGGTCATGATGTTGACGGAGGGAGGGGGTGGGGAGGTGGTGTTGTTGTTGTTGGGGGGAGGGGAGGTGATGGTGGGCGAGTTGTAGTCGCTCAGCTTCTCCCTCAGACGGTTCTTCATGTTCTTGTCGGTCAGCGGAGGAGGGTAGCTGATCTTGTTCTTCAAGATGCCTGAGTGAGACGAGTGATTTGTGTGAGCAAGCGTGACGTAAAGTCGATTCAGATCGGCTCTAAACACTTCTCCCCTCACCTTTTCTCTGCTCTGGCTGGTGGTTGCTGTTAGGCTGACTGGCAGGCGCCGAGTCTTTCATACTGGTAGGAGTCTGTCTCTCTCTCTCCTGCAGAGCCTCCCTCTCTCTTTCGCCAACGTGGTTGAGCTTGTTCTCTGGGTGCAGCTCCACGTTCACCTTGGTCTCCACCCTCAGCCTCTCTGTTCCACCGGGGTCCTCGCTGTCACTGGCTGTAATGGCATCTGTTGGCCAGTAAGGCTTCACATGATTAGATGTTGATTGCCCTGCTGAGAAGGGAAGAGAAAACTTCAATTTAATTCAACATCACATGAGCAAAAAGTGTTCATTAGAGCAAAAAGATGATATCTTAAAGGCACAGTCGATCATTTTTTGATAATTTAACAGAAAAAAACAATGCTACGACTGCAATCCCAAAAGTAAGGTCTTCTATTATTTTAGAAATACAAACAGCCATTTATTTTCCATAATATTTACCTAATTTTAAAGCTTGAAGACTTATTTATTTCTATAAATAATCGCTATTTCGGTCGATGCATTTTTGTAAACGCTGCGGCAGTCATGCCCTTGTAGGGTGGGGTGGGTGATGAAGTTCCAACCAAAGTTTTGCAGGAGAGCGACAGTTTGAGCAACGTGTGGACGCGCGGTGTTGTGGAGAATACTTACGCCCTTGCTCAGCATTCATCTTCTCTGGTTCTGAAATGCCCTTCTCAGTTTTTCCAGTACCTGTCAGCATGTATTGTGGTCCCAACAGGCAGGAAGTAAACCAACAATACCACCTTTTGGTCCCAAAACACAGATGCGCACTGTGCGTAAGCATTCTCCACAACACCGCGCGACAGTTTGCTCAAACTGTCACTCTCCTGCAAAACTTTAGTTTGATCTTCACCACCCACCCACCCTACAGTCCAGACTTCGCACGCAGTGAGTACGACCTGTTCCCAAAGTTGAAAGAACATTTGTCCGGAAGGCGATTCTGCGGCAGCGGCTAGCGGGTATGACATGGGCATTGTATAACTGTCACAGAGTCTACAAAAATTTATAGACCGAAATGGCCATTATGTAGAAAAATAAACAAGTCTTTAAACTTTAAAATGATGTAAATATTATGGAAAATAAACTGTTGTTTGTATTTCTAAAATAATAGGAGACCGTACTTTTGGGTTTGCCCTCCTATAACAATGAAGAATATTGTTACTCATAAATACTGAGTAACAATACTCATAAATATATATATTATTAAAGTGAAAGCAAACTAGTTCTCCCAAAAGTCATAAAATACGCAAGCTTATTTGTGTCCAAGTTACATGTACTTCAAAGAGAGTTTCACAAGTGCCAGCTAACAGCAGCTAACAGAGGCTAACAGCAGCTAACAGAGGCTAACAGCAGCTAACAGAGGCTAAGAGGAGCTAACAGAGGCTAACAGCATCGATTACCAAAAGAAAAGTTGCTCAAAAATCCTCAAAAACTCACCTCAGTATCACTGTCGTTGGACAAAAGTGAACTTCACTGATTTATATCAGACTCCTTTCAAAAAGTTTTACAGTCTTGCTCAGAGAAAATAAATGTGGACACTTTTCACCCTGCATTGACAGCTGAGGTAAACAGTAGACTAACTGACAACCTACACAGTTACTTTGCACACTATGGTGATGGTTTTAAGGTGACAAGGGGTAAAAACGTATTACTGCAAAATATATAATTAACCACATCTAATTTTTATTTCCCAATTTATTGCCGATGTAACAGAACTCAGCTGACAGTAATCTGCAATCTACTGAATCTTCTGCGATCTGTAGTGGGGAGAATTTTACACGCTGTAACTTTAAGAGACTTGTGCATTTACCTTTTGGAGTGCTGTGAAGAGGCCTCTCGTTGTTCCACTTTGGCTTGACATCAATATCATCATCCTCGCTGTCGGAGGAGTGGGAGGAAGCATAGGACGAGCTGTGTTCATCTACTGAAAGCTCGCTGTCTGAGTCAGAGTCTAATTGAAGAAATGATGGCGAAACAGACCAGTGAACAAATACAGTATATCAGTAAAATAGACTTGGAAATGAAACATTGGACATGCAATTCAATATAAAAAGCTTACCATCTCCTTTGTTGCCATTTCTATGGAACAGAGGTCCATCCAGGTCCGTGTGGCCTTTAGCTGTTCCTGAAGAGCCACTGGGCTTCTGACCAGACTCCTCCCTAGAAAAACCAAGGACAGCATAGGCAGGCAAGTGAGAAACAGGAGCAGATGAATAGAGGTGTAGATTTAGAGGAGACACAGAGGGGAAGTACATCATTGCTGGAAGTTAATTCAAGCCCCAACTTGTGGTTTTACACAACTGATGTTTAACAGCTGATGCAGCAGACATCTCTCATTACAAAACATCTGGTACTGTTGATTGCCTTGACACAGACAAAGCGAATATAACATTTAGTTTGTGTGTGCTGCTGTTTCTCTAATGTCAGAAAGTCCCAACTTGATCATTAATACTGAAAAAAATCTAATACAGGTTTACCCTCTCTTCATCAGTTACTGGTCGCGGTATAATTATTGCAAGAATTCAATTTTAGCATGTTTAGTAATAATTTAATGGATCAAAATGACAAATTGGTTACGTTTTTCTCTCCTCTCCCGTCCTCTCTGTCTGAAGCCGTTTATTCCAGGTTGGAATAAGAACTTGGCTGGAGGGCAAAAACTGCTACTAGAGACTCTGACCTGTCTGATGGCTGATCTAAGAGAAGCTTCTGGAAGCACCTGAAGACGTGCCAACAGCTCCAGGGAAGAGGTATGCACGTCTACATTACATTCCTACCTCAACAGGTATAATCCCATCACCCCTTCGTTTCTGCTTTTTGCTTTCCACATCACCTTATTTTTCTCCTCTTCCTCTCTTTATAGTTTCCCCACTTTTTGCTCTCTTATTTGCTTCTTTCTACGCCTGACCTAACGGCAGCTCGCCATATTTCTTCCCCCCCAGCGTTACTACTCTTATTGACCCTAGAGTCAGCTCTTATTACCCAGATGACACCTTTACGGGCTAGGCGTACAGTCAGACGAAAGTGTGATACTGTAAAGCGCTTAAAAACACCAGGTATATGAAACACAAGCCTACTGTAATGAAAGCATGTCAGTGAACACTGAACAGATACAGCTTGTAGAAGAGGGGAGATTAGCTTAAGATGACAAACAACTATATTTTGGCGCAGATTCATTTTTCAATGTCAATGTCTTTCAATGTATAGATATATCAAGAACACACCTGTCACACAGTCAAACGTAGCTTTACTGATTTAGCTGTACTGCTCAAGATCAAACATGCTAGTAGTCTGTAGCTAGCTTGGACCACAAAGCTATATAATTATTATTGTAATGTATTAATGTTATGTCTTTAGTAAGTTCAGTTTGAAGTAGAATAATTTCCAGCAAATTTCAACTGCAGAACACTGCAATAACGCACGTATTTAGAAATACCAAGCTAAAATTTCACTAGCTAAACCAGTGTTACTTTAGCAACATATGTAAAACTAATGGAGAACACCGTGACGGTTAAATTTTGAGATTAAATTTAATTCTAAATTTTCCTTTAAATTATAATAATCTGAGTTGATTTCAGTTTGAATTTCAGTCTTATCATCTTATACCAACATGTTCTCACTCCCAAAGCGCCAGGTGACAAATCTTCAGTATATTACGCTTCTGGGCACCGAACACGTCCCCATATTACAGGATTGGAAAAATGACGAAACATGAGAACCGTTTGGAATGAATCTACACATGTACGTTTTACTTAAATCGTTTTGTAAAACACTATCTAACGTCATTAAAGTGGTGGTTAAGGTTAGGGATAAGGTTAGGGTTAGGGCTGGAATACATGGCTGGAACGTCTCACGGGATCGTCGTTCTACTGGATTTCATCCACAATCCGGCGCGTAGCATAGGAACGCGGAAAGTCGCCTTTTGTGTTCTCATGGAAATCAACAAATCGCCGGTATATTATATCCCAGTAGGGCTGCTCAATTAATCAAATTTTAATCACGATTACGATCTGGGCTTTCAACGATCATTAAAAATGACTGAGCCGATTATTAGCCCCTCCCTCGTGTGTACTCTCGCGCTGCTCCGTGTGGCAAATCGAGCGCACCTCTCTGTATTTCGAACACGTGTCACAACAATTAAGAGCAGCGGTCTCCAACCTTTTTTGCACCACGGACCGGTTTATGCCCGACAATATTTTCATGGACCGGCCTTTAAGGTGTCGTGGTTAATACAACAAAATAAAACTAGTACCGGTACCGAAAAAAAGAAAATTTATTCATAACACACGAAAAGACCAAGGAAAACTGAGTAAACGATAAAAACGATAACAAAATAACACTGAAAACCGATTAAAAACCCTGAAAACTATACATTTCACACTTGAGCCTCAACTCTCGCGGCCCGGTACCAAACGACTCACGGACCGGTACCGGTCCGAGGCCCGGGGGTTGGGGACCGCTGATTAAGAGGACCCGAGGGAAGCTCGGAAAGCTAAGCAGAAGTTATTTGGAGAGGAGAGTGACTGCCGTTGGTTGAAAAGAGAGGTAAAAAAAACTTCAGTGGTATGGAAACATTATGGGTTCGCGGAGTCAGACGTGGATCAAGTAGACACAGTGTGTAAACTTTGCTACAGTGTCGTAGCTGCACCACAGAGCAACACTGCAAAGTTCACTAAACATAGATGTTTACATTTTTCATTTATTTTTTATATTGCAAACATTTGCACTGTTATCAGTATTTGCACACTATTTTATATTATTTTTGACAATCTTTAAAGTCATTATTCAACACATTGTTATTGTTAAATAAATATCGTCAAATAATCGAGATCTCAATTTCAGTGAAAATAATCGTGATTATTATTTTTTGCCATAATCGAGCAGCCCTACAGCTCAGGAGTGAGAATGGGCTCCTTATACATAAACTCTAAAGCACATGGACTCTGTCTCCTCTGTGCTAAAAACTAACGTGAAGCACAATAGAAAAGAAAGCTTTACACACTTTGGCAGCACCTACAGTGGTGTGAAAAAAGATTTATGTCTAATTTTTTGCATATTTGTCAAGCTTATGTTTTAGATCAAACAAATTTTACTATCAGACAAAGATAAATCGAGTAAATACAAAAGGCAGATTTTAAATCATGATTTCTTTTATTAGGTTTGGCTTATTTCCCTTAATAAATCCACTCATCATTTGAAAACTGCATTTTGCATTTACTCGGGTTAGAAAGGAAGCAAATACTTTTTCACAACACTGAGGATAAAACGAATGCTTTGCAAAACAATTCTACCTAATGCTACAACTGCCATCATGAAAGTTGTAATATTTCATTCCATTTTTGTTAAAAGCACAAGAAAATCATGTGAATGTTCAACACTTTTAAATCTGTCACATTACCATGAAATTACTGCACTTGCTGCTAAAGCAATAAACATACATAGCATAAGTTTACTGTACTATAGAAAATGTACCACATCAAATTTCACATAAGCAAAAGTAGAATCTAATCATCTCATTTAATAACACAGTGATATGGAGGAATATATGTCTATTTGTGTGCATTTAGATTTTTGCAAACAGGCCATGCGCCATGCATTTGCAAATGTCAGTAAAATTTTCATGCAGAAGGTGCCAATATGTGGCAGAATGCATGTGGTGTAAGAAACAAGATACCTTTGGAGAATAAGGGTGGACAGGGCGTGTGTACACTTATGCAGCGTGTGTGTGTGTGATGCAGTAAGGTGTATTAGTCAGCGTGAAACTTCTGCATCTCAGACATGCAAAAAGGGCACCAAAGAAAGAAATCTGAAAGGAACACCAAGACACGCTCATCACACAGCAGAGTGCAAAAAGCCATGCAGTCAGTCAGCGTGTTGTACCTGAGTGTGTAAGCCAGGTAGCTACTGCGGCTCTTGGCTGACCTGTCCAGTGAGACGGTAGACTCGCCAATGCCTGAACGGTACACTGCGCCGTCCTCTGTGTACATGTTGTTGCAGTTGAGAGAGCGCTGAAGATGGAGGAATATAACAAAGGTTATATTTTAAACAAGAGCTATGTGACTGAAAACCAAATTAGACAAAAGAGCATATAAAGAAATAAGAAACAATGTTGAATAACTTGATGAAATCTTAAAGATACATATTTAAATGTATCAATATATATGTATAGGGATGGGGATTGAGAAGAATTCAGCGATTCCATTATTGATATCACTTATTGATTCTCATTTTGAGAGAAACCACCATTGCTAAGGAGCAATAAAGAAATTACATTCATTCAAATGAATTGCATGCTGTGGTTTGAATGTTTGTGAATGTTTGTTGAGGTACTTCCCCTCTTTGTTGGAGTCATTACTTAACCCTTTAAGACCTACCATAGAACCAAGTCCGCCAGAGCTTATATTATATTTTTGCATACTGTAGAGCCATTTTTGGGAGCATTTCAAGTTGCTATACATCAATACAACCATTATAGCCCATATTTTAATAATATGTCTGCATTAAGTGCATAGTAATGACATAAATTGCAAAAAAGTGCAATAAACTACAAAAAAATTGAAAATCGTTTTTTCGTTTTTGTTTTTTTAACATATATTTCTAGTTAGAGAAATTTAAGAGGCTTATTCCTCAAAACTGTAAATACAAAATAGTTGCACAAAATCGTTTCCCACCACAGGAAATTTATTTTGAGTGTCTTCATAGTTTTATTTTTGAAACACACCAATTTTCATATACTGCAGGAAAAACGAAAATAAATATTATAGTGCAAATTTGCAAAAAAAGCAGCATATGCATCAAAATAAACTATTTCCAGCAGTGCAATTTGACTTCTAAGCATCCCAGAAACGACACAGAAAGTCATAAAGTCAAACATAACTTTTAAAAACACCAGTATAGGCTCATAAGGTCCTGATGGTAAAAAACTACATTTCCGCAAAAATGACGTTACTTCCGGTTTCGGGTAGGTCATGGCGGACATGTGAAAGTTCGTGCTGACGTCTATTCCAACGTAGGAAGTGTTACGAACAGCTGATCGGATCGGCAAAGCGTGTTTCTGGAATATTATGTTTTTGTTCCTGCAAGTGCTTTTTATGCAGTTTTTGCAAAACTATATGTGGAAGGAAACTGTGACCGAGGACAAGCTGATGGCATAAGATGTAAGTACAACTCCTCCGGTTTCATATGCAAAAAAAAATTATTGCGCTAGCTCACGTGGTTGCAGTGCTACAAGGATTTAAAAGTAGTTGCGCAAAACGGAGCGTAGCGCTCTGACCGGGTTTAAAGGGTTAAAAAAGTAATCACTACACATATTACACAGAACCCTTTTCTTAAAAGTAATGCAGTACGTTACTCCCAGGAAAAAGTAATTAGTTATACTACTTGTTACATTACTTTCATGTTAGTCAGTGTAACAGCTGAAACATAGTCTCATTTAAATCTGAGGCTACAGCTGCACACACCAACACAAATCCCTTATGAGGACACACATCTCTAATAAAAAGCTGACTGCACAAAGCCAAGTTGTAAACCAGCACAAAAGAGCGATCTCCATAGTGATACTGCTTTAGAAACGTGAACAGGTAGAAAGGGAGCAGCCTGACTGCTCATCTCGTTGTTACCTGTTGAAGTTAACATGCTAAGCTAGTTCTTGGCTAGCTTAGCATCAGCATGCTGTCGGCAGATGCTTATAAAGAACCGAAGTTGTGTTAGCAGCATTTGCGGTTGTCTCTGTCCTGGATGTTATCTCGTCCTTTAGTGCAACAAAAATAAAATAAATGTCCACATCTTCGCTCTAGACCAGGGGTGTCCAACTCCAGGCCTTGAGGGCCGGAGTCCTGCAGGTTTTAGATGTGTCCTTGATCCTACACAGCTGATTTAAATGGCTAAATTACTTCCTCAACATGTCTTGAAGTTCTCCAGAGGCCTGGTAATGAACTAATCATTTGAGTCAGGTGTGTTGACCCAGGGTGAGATCTAAAACCTGTAGGACACCGGCCCTTGAAGCCTGGAGTTGGACACCCCTGCTCTATACTGAGTCGCTTTTTTCCTCCTCTGACACTTGAACTGAAATCAGCTGATTGTAGTGTGAGTGCAACTGATGAGTGCGATCAGTAGGCAGGCATGCCAACTGCTAACCGGTTTTCCACAAGAACCGGTTCTCGATTCCCATCCCTACTATATGCATGTATATAAAGTAAATGTTTGTTCACTTACTGTTAGCAAAGAGCCCCTTGTGGTGCTGGACTCGTCTTGTATGCTCTTCTTTCCTTTGAAGATGTTCTTGAGGTTTTTCCTCACCTCTTTGTTGAAGACCACATGGAACAAGAAAATGAAGACTCCCTGAAAAAAAGCAGGAGAACATATGTATGCATTGCTGAGGAGAGTAAATAATCAAATGTGAATTGTTTTCAAAAGTGTGTGTGGATTATCTGTGCATCCAGAGCTCAGTGTGGGGTTAGCAGATACCTGCAAGCAGCTGAAGACAGCAAACAGGTAATGGAAAATCATTACATTGCTGTTGACTGCCATTAGACCGAGCAGCCAGGTGGCACTGATGAGCACCAGGAGGAGGAAGGCCATACGTAGGGCAGGACTGCGTTGGGAAACATAAATGTTTTAATAATGGTATAAAAAGACAAACTCAAGGTAGCAACTGGATCCTTTGATGTATGTGATGTGGGAACCTACATCGCTCCAGACTTCTCTACAGCCTTCTGTCTCCGACCACAGGAAGCCTTGGCAGCGAGAACAAAGATCACTATGTTCACCTGTAAGGGGAAGAAAAATATAGAGAATTTTAACTAATATGAATATAAATAAATAAATCTATGAAAAGCTCTTTTTACTCAACTGCTGATTGAGACATAATTAGCATCTTTTATTATTAACCCTTTAAGACAGACCATAGAACCAAGTCCGCCAGAGCTTATCTTTATATTTTTACATGCTGTAGTGCCATTTTGGGCACTACAGCATTTCAAGTTGCTATACATCAATACAACCATTATAGCCCAAATTGTAACGATGATTTTAATAATATGTATGCATTAAGTCCATAGTAACTACATAAATTGCAAAAAAGTGCAATAAACTACAAAAAATTGAAAACCGTTTTTGTTGTTTTTACATATATCTCTAGTTAGAGAAATTTAAGAGGTTTATCCCTCAAAACTGTAAATACAAAAAAGTTGTACGAAATAGTTTCTATCCACAGGAAACTTATTTTGAGTGTCTTCATAGTTTTATTTTTGAGATACACCAATTTTTATACACTGCAGGAAAAACAAAAATAAATATTATAATGCTAATTTGCAAAAACACAGCATATGCATCAAAATAAACTATTTCCAGCAGTGCAATTTGAGTTCTAAGCATCCCAGAAACGACACAGAAAAGCACAAAGTCAAACATGACTTTTAAAAACACCAATATAGCCTTATAAGGTTCTGAAGGATAAAAACAACTATATTCTCCATGAAAATTATGTCACTTCTGGTTTCGGGCAGGTAATGGCGGACATGCGATAGTTCGTGCTGACGTCTATTCCAACATAGGAAGCGTTACGAACAACTGATCGGATCGGCAATGTGGATGTGGAAGGAAACCGTGACCTAGGACAAACTGATGGTACAAGATGTAAGTACAACTCGTCCGGTTTGATATGCAAAAAAAATGATTGCGCTAGCTTACGTGGTTGCAGTGCTGCCGGGATTTAAAAATAGTTACGCAAAACGGGGCATCCCCGTCACCGGTCTTAAAGGGTTAAAAGAGATGTTGGACATACCAGGACGACTACAAAGATGGGCCCTGCAAAGCTCCAGATGAGTGTGTCATGGACAGAAAGCCAACAAAAATCTGGGTTTCCATAACCCTGAGGATCGAGGCCAACTGCCAAACCTACACACAAACACA
Source organism: Neolamprologus multifasciatus (assembly GCF_963576455.1). Lineage (NCBI taxonomy): Eukaryota > Metazoa > Chordata > Actinopteri > Cichliformes > Cichlidae > Neolamprologus > Neolamprologus multifasciatus. The sequence continues at coordinate 34,351,626 of NC_140455.1, forward strand.
ATGAAAACACAGTGGAGAAATAACATTTTGATCAAATCAGTCTGACTTTCTATTTATTTTTATATTATTAAAATATTTTGGATTCTTTTTTTCAGTTACACATCATAATCGCTCACTAATTTTGTCACATTTGGACCTCCGTATATATTTTATATATCTATTTGCCTCTTCCAAAAACAATCCAAGCATCCAGTGCTGACGAAATCACTATATCACACAGCATCTGGTAAGTGTTTAACAAATTTTATAAAAGTGACACAAGAGTGGCCCTAAAGGAGGGATCAGACAGAAGGAAAACAAATAAACATGACACAAATTGTTTAAATTATATATATATTATATTTACGCCCTTCTTTTTTCTCATTTTGACACAATGTGAGCATCTAAGTAACAACCATCTCCTTTTCATTGTTTCTCCTGCTGTCTCATTCAGCGATCTTCCCACAGGGATCATAGCCTTTTCAGAAAAGACGAGTCATGACACGAGTCTCCCGACAACCTGCCATCTCCTATCGCACTGTTGCTTGTCCTGGCGAACATGTGTGAGTGTAACTCACCAGTGATGATAGCCGGTATGCCCCAGCCCATGGCGTAGTAGAACCTCATGTGACCGTAGTTGATGTTCCGCAGCTCGGTCAGCATGCGGTAGATATGCAGCCCCTCCACGAACATCCAGGCAAAGGTGCACATGTAGAAGTAATGGAGGAGGATGGCGATCACGGTGCACACAAACTGCGAGTTTGTAGGACGGGAGAAAAGAAGAGAGCGCCAGATTTTTATAGGTACAGCACAGTATCGGCCACTTAAATCTATAAATCTATATATCAGTGCACAAATCAAATCATCCAGCCTTTCAAAATAAGACGATTTTCTGTTTGTTCATCTTTGGATATTTGGCAGACAACCATCCAATTTTTGAATATTTTTTAAAATCTTCAAAGTCTTGTCAATAAACTATTCAATTTGTCAAAAAAAAGCAATAAATTCATGAACTGACAGTAAACGTTTTTATGTCACAACGTCTTTTCTTACACGGCAATGATTCAAACGGTCCCCACATTCCTGTATCTCCCCTCCTCCCATTTCGTGCTGTCTGGTGCTACAGTAGAAGAATGTGTCAGTGAATGCTGAGATACGGTGTATTTTACTAATGTTTTGTATTGCTGTGGAGATCAGAGAAGAAGAAGGAGAAACTACGTTGACAGCGTTATAAATCATCCCCGGAGATGGCCCTGGGCACACACCGACAGCATTCCACTGCTCTGATGCACGTTTACCTACACACACACCTAAACTTTGCACGCACACTAGCAAGCGCTTACCAAATCAAAGAGATGCAAAAAAAACAAAAAACCCCAAAGAGATTAAACTTTCTCTTTTAAGCATCTCCTTGCAGACTTGGCTTCCACTCCACAAAACAATACTCCATAAAGATAAAGCAGCATGCGCTTATACCACCGCATCCCAGTCAAAACACGGTGAGTCAGAACATTTGTACAGGACTAAAGACAAAACTCCCACAACTCCTCTGGCGCCTGTAAACTTCTCTTTCGCTGTGGTGCATGTGCACATTTGTACTTTAGGGTAGCCACAGTTGAGAAAAGGGCAGTTAGCGATGAATACCGATACTCAAGCCGGTTCTGTCAGTCAAATCCAACAGTAAGCTCAGCAGTACGTATGTGTGCATGTGTTTATTTTGACATGTGCAGATATCCTTTTCTTTTAGATTTATAGCAGGTTTATCGAAATGTGAAGGGGCTGCTGAATCGCTCGTTGTAGGATTCATTTATGGGACCTAACCTTGAAACACGAGGCTGATTTGACATCTTCTGTCATGTGAATGATGAGGTGTGAGATAGTCGTAAATAAAGCACAACCACCAGGGCTATGCCTCTTGAACAGGCTTCGCTTTCATCCCCGATTCATTACCACTGCGAGTACTATTCAGAAGCACATGTATATCTGTTTGACAGCTGGGGGTGGTAGTTACAACCCTCCATGGAGTTACAGGACTGACAGTGCGTCTCCCGATGCCTTGGGTTAAAACATCTGGTTTAACCAGACTACGTAAAGCTGACTCATTCACCTTTAACAGGTTGTACTTACAAGGGTTAAGCTTTAAGGTGCTAGTTGTCCTTTTGAGCTGCTACTTATAGGCTGAGCTAGGATCACTGTGATTCAAGCTGTTACACAAACCAGCACACAGAGATAAGTAAGGCAATGATCTTCTGTAACTCTTGGCTAAAGGGCAAAAAAGTACTTATAGCTCCCTTTTTAAACCTGATTTCTTCTTCTTGTCAATTAAGAGATTAATGGTGTTGTCTGTACCAGACATTTAAGATTTTTATCAAGTAAAAACTAAAGCTGTTTTGGGAAAACCCTCGCCAGGACCTACCACCCTGAGGCCAGCTTTTAGAGACAGGTACCAGTCACAGCACGTCTCCACTACTGGCCCACAGAGGTTTGTGTATGTGTGTGTCAGCAGACTTCAAAGATATCCGATACCTTTTGATCCTTTACTGTATGTATATGGAACTGAGAGTCGTTACTGGCCATATCAGTGACTAACAAAGGCTTTTAACTCAATTAAGGTAGACTACATCCTCACATAAGATTGATCCAGGAATGGCAGCTCACTAACATGAACTTACACGAGGTTATATTGGAAAAGCAGTTTGGTAAATAGCACATTCCTGACTATTACAGTCATTAGTCGACAATCACAACACATAATCTGTCAGATAAAGAAAGACTCTCAGGTAGGTCTTGGCCCATTAAGTCTTGTCTCTTGTCAACCCAGCGTTAGAGGGCTGCCTGCAGGAAAAACAAATATGGTCGGCTTCATGGAAGCTCTGATAAAGTAAACACCAGAGAGTCAAAGGAGCTTGGAAAGAAAAGCGTCTGGACTTCTTTAAGTTGCTTGAAGACGTTTCACCTCTCATCCGAGAAGCTTCTTCAGTTGGGCCTGGGCCATCTGACCTCAGGAATTCACATGATAAGGTGGGGCCAGGTTTCACAATGAGCTCACCTGAAACTCTGGCTGATTGGGACCCACACCCAGTTTCACACCTTGGCTCAGGCGATTAGAGGATCATCAGGGGGTCCTTTTGTCCCTCTGTGGGGGGATACTCCCACTAGGTTTAAATCTGGGACTCCCCACCATTTGACCTTAGAGCTGAAGAAGCTTCTCGGATGAGAGGTGAAACGTCTTCAAGCAACTTAAAGAAGTCCAGACGCTTTTCTTTGCAAGCTCCTTTGACTACGATGACCTGGATGACTGAGAACTAGGGATGGGTATCGTTTAGGTTTTATCCGATACCGGTGCCAAACCGGTACTTTTGAAACGGTGCCGGTGCTTAAACGGTGCTCAAACCGGTGCTTAAAGAATGGAGAACACAAAATTGGTCCAAAAACCTCTCATGTTCAGCTGTTTTTTTGTAAAAAGATAACAATGTTAGCCTTTTCTGCAGCTATGGGGCATATATGGTATCACTCTTGGCTGGAAGCAGTGCTTAAACAATGGAAAAAACAAAAACTTTGTCCAAAAACCTCTCATGTTTAACTGTTTTCCACTTTTTCTTTGGTCATTTTAGCCTTTTTGGCCAGGGTGAAGGGAGTATCTGCCATCAAACAAGAAGACAGCTGCATGTACAGTAGCTATGATGATGTTTGCTAGTTCACCTTACATGCATTAATGTAATAACGTGGTTAGCCTACTCAATGTAAATTACACACGCACAACATTAAGCTACTCACGCAAAGAAGAACGGCTGCTGCTGCATCATCATCCGTCATCATTTCTGCTACACTAGCAGGGCTCCGGGTCCGTTAACAGGCACCACACGCGCAGTAGATGTGCTCGGTGTGAGGTCTCGCAGCAAGCTATCAAATACGGCGCATTTCTCGGCTTAAAAAAACCCTCTATGTCGCCAGGTGTTTCATCGGATTTGAGGTGTTACCTCCTTTGACAGTATCACAGTATCAGCTTAAAGCACTTGTTGCAGGCTGCTGAGTTTGCATATTTTGCTGTGAAGTACAGCCAGACTTTTGACCGCTTCGCCTTGGGCATTTTAATCTGTAGCTCTGCTCTAAAAGAACATACGCACCTGGCCCCGCCTACTATCCTCGGAAACGTAAAATGATTGGCTAGAATCTAAAGTGTATCACAGCTCAGGAAAAAAAAGCACCGAAATAAAGCACCGAAATGTGCGCTGCTTTTCGGTCTGGTTACTACCGTTTATGTCAGAACCGGTGCCATGACACCGGTACCCATCCCTACTGAGAACCTTCACAGACATAAACACCAGAGAGAAAGCTCTTTATCCCGCATCTCAGATGCCCACACCACTCATGTTTGTAGCACATGACTTCATGGTCTGGTTTTTAGACCATGTGCATATGTACTCTATCTTGCTTTACATGGTAACGATTACAATTTAATCATGGTGTAATTTCTCCACCAGTAGTTTCTTATTATATACAGATCTTTCATAATGGAAACTACAATTCACTAAACAAAAGAGAAATGAGCCAGATTCAGAGTGTCAAGAGTCTAATCCTAGAAATATTCCGACTATGTGTCAACCAACCCACCTTTGTAGGGAATACTGAAGTATTCCCTACAAAGGTGGGTTGTGCAGTTTCTTCTTTTAAGTTGTTAAATTGCAGCTGTGTATTTGGGGATGCTGTCTGCCAAATCCTGCACGTATGAAGGGAGCTTGTAAAGAAATTACACGCATGGTTCGTTGGCTTTGTAACTGATCATGCAGCTGCTGTGATGGGCTGTAGAGAGGAGCAGCCACACTCCTGAGTGAAAAGATCACTTCTAATCTGACAGCATCATTCACAAGCTAGAACCTGCAGTCCAGCATGCTGTAAAACACCACACAGAGACATTTTCAAATATGTATTAACTCTTAATCGCAAAGGTTTGCTACTGATCAAAGATTTCCAGATGTGGGTAACAGAGGGCAATGCATTGCAGGAAAGGTGTCACTACAGCAAACAATCCACATGTTCAGGTGTGTTACACTGGATCCCGTTCATGACACAACCTCATCGGGGATTTGAATCTACAGCTGGAACTAAACCAGCTTACACTATGGAGCCACACACCATTACACACTGCAGTTAAATGGAACAGCTGCCCAAATAATGCTAAATACAAGACAGATTTAATTCTGGCACGTTAATATCTTTGTATTTCTTGAATTACCGTAATTGTCGGGTTATAAGCCGCTACTTTTTGCACAAGCTTTGAACCCTGCGGCTTTTAGTCGGGTGCAGCTTTTCTATGGATTGTCCATGATTTTTGTGATATCGTAAGAGGATTTGTTTTGTTTGTTCCGCTGTTGTACGGCACTACGTTGCCTGGCGGAAGGGCATGTGATCAGACACACAGTATCGGGGTTCAAGAGTGGTATGTTGGTCACATGTCCATCCGCCAGGCAACATAGTGCCGTACAAGTAGCGTGAAAAACAAACTTCAAAGTAGCGCTACGCGTTCAGTGGGAGGCGTGGATGACGAGCGGCGATAAACTTGCGAAAAGCAAGTTATGCCCAACTCCACCAGTGGATTCTGACAGCGTGGAAAAGTGTGAAAACATCCATGATCACCAACAAATTTCGAAGGGCTGGACTGCTGCATGATGGAGAGGAGGACACCGCCACGGCCCTTCAGAGGGTGTTCGACTCTGACACTGACAACGAGGATTTCTTTGGTTTTGAAAGTGACAACGAAGGAAAGAAGCTGAGAGTGGATGACGTAGCCATCCTGAGCCTGTTTGTTTCCGGCACTGGAGAAGAGGACTTTGGTGGTTTTAGTGCGCAGGAAGAAGAGAAAGATGGTGGTGAATGACTGACTTTTCTTCTTGTTAAAGCCGTGTCACTGCACCTGAGCCTAAAAGGTAGGCCGAATCTATTTTTCTGGTGTGCTGTAGGTTATTGTTATGTACTACATTTGTTACTCATTTATGAAGCACAGTACATGTTTCGTACTTGTAATTACCGCTACTTGTACATATACCTAAAAAGTTATGCAAATATGTACCCATAACTTGTTTTTCAAAATATTAATAAAAGGGGTGTGTCTCCAAACAGCCATCTCTTTCCTGACAATTCCCTTTGTGCATATTCTCTTACATATGATAAGTCAACATTGAAACACCTGCGGCTTTTAGTCAGGTGCGGCTAATGTATGTACAAAACAGGATTTTCCCCTGATTTTAGCTTGTGCGGCTAATATTCAGGTGCACTTTGTAGTCCAAAAAATACGGTACTCAAATATGTCTGAAGAGGAAAACATGAATCTGAGAATACTGCACACATTAATTTGCCTTTTTTTTTTTTAAAGCAGTAGTTATATATTTAAATTCTCAACTGTTTTAGTTGAAGTCATGGATTCCTGCAAAATCCAGGTCAACTTCAGCAAGAATTCTGTGGCAGAGATCATTTTTTACCAAAATTCCTAAGCAGAGCTAGCCCATAACGGCTTTTTACCTTAATAACAACAAGCAAACAAACACTTTATTAGCTAAAAAAGAGATGGCTAACAGGGGGATGCATACACTGTGACATTTATATAGTTCAACTCATCGCTTAGTAATGAATGAAGAATTTGAAAAACTGCTGCTAGTCAATAACTTTTCAATGGTAAGCCAACAGTAAATGATAATTATAACTAATTATCCAAATATTTAATAAACACTGCTAGCTAAAATGTTCACCTCTAAGAAACTGAAGTACTACAAACCCGGCAGAGCTACTAGAATCGAATCATTGTTATAATTCGCTTCAATTAGGAGAAAGATTATTGTTGATGAAGAAGTATTCATATGACAGAGCTACAGGACATCTGACAAAGACAGCTGGGAATAACCGGATAAAAAACACTTTGCAGGGGAAAAAATGCACTTACCACATTGTCAGTCTGGTTGATGCCCAGGAGGAAGACAAGCTCGGAGAAGAAGAGCGCTGCCACCAGGTTCCTGTGGATGGCGTGGAGGTTGGTACGGAGCCTGCGCAAGAGGCACAGCAGGATGAAGGTGATCAGGAGGAGAAACAGGGACACGGAGACTGTGGTGTACGTGACGATCTTCAGAGGCAGGACATCGCCGTGCTGTGGAGAGCAGTTGGTGATCAGTAACAACCACCAGGTGTTTTAAAACGAAGCTGATATGAGTTTTACAAGTTTTAAGCGCTACCTCTCTTTTGGAAATGTCCATCAACACAGCAAAACTGGTCATGTGGTTACACTGACAGCTAATGTGGGTGTTGTTCCTGTTGAGCACCTCGCAGCCTTTAGAGGACCAGCCGCCTGCGCCTCCGCTCCTAAACACGCCAACGAGCACAAGCACAGGTGAGACCAGTAATGCATACTCTTACAGCCATGTGAAAACAATGCATTTAACTACAGTGTATTTCAAATTTAACTCACCCGACTGAGTGGTCCCAGAACACGCAGACGGGTTTGGTTCGCTCCTCTGTCTCCAGCAGGGTGTACTCCAAGATGACCGGGGGGTCCAGGACGGTAGGAAGAGGCTCACCTTCGCTGTGGATCGTGGCGCTCACGATGGCTGTGTTGATCACCGGACGGTTGGGGACTCTGGAAATACACATTGTGCACTAACATTCGCAAGTTTTCTCTGCACCTTCTGGTGTTCACCACTTGTTCATTCTGAGCAAGAAGTTAAGCACAATAGCAGTAGATGGCTTTCACAGAGGTCAGCCATAGTTTACCTCAGACTCCTGCGGTCTGCGTCGTATCTTTCCGGAAGGAGCTTTCCCAGCGACTTGTACACTATCACCACAGCAACAGGCAGAGGGGCAGGTGGCTCGAGATGGCGGCGTTTCCTATCTGAAACTGTGTGCTCCTCCTCGAGGACAGCTTCTGTCTGAGCTGGAGGGGCAGGAGTGGGCTCTGCTGATGTCAGAAAGAAAGAAGATGAAGCTTTAAAAGCAGAAATTTTTTTTAAATTGAGGTCTGATTGAGGCATCGTTCCCACCTTTGTTCCCCTGAGTACCAATATTAAACTGTGGGAAGCGGACAGAAGACCCGAGCTCTTTGGGGTAGGCCTCCTGGATTTCCCGGAAGCGAGGAAATGTTGTCCTCTCTGGGTTCGACACATCCAAGTAGTCCACGGTTAGAACTGAAATAAACAGGAGACACAGTAAAGACTGTGTTATCATTTTTTTCCCGCAACTGAAGCACAATTCAGTTACAGTTTGGAGACTCACTCATGTTTTCAGTGACGATGGTGAAGGGCTTCAGGTAGGTTTTCCGGACATTCTGTGCCAGCGTGCTCGCGTAGTCCTCAAAGTTTCGGAGCAAATGTGCGGTCCCGCTCTCTGTCCTTTGGATTTGGTCCCAGTGGTCCTTGGTGTTGGGATCCAGTATGGCGCTGCCTGCTCGCACCAAGTTCTGGAAAAAACACAAATTGCCGAGCTACGATTGAAAAAGAAATTTATATATTCAAATAAAAGCAGTAATATAAAGTGTTCACCCAGTGAGCATCAACCAGTGGAGGGCAGCATGCCACCAGTGTTCCCAGTGCTCACATCATATATATTTTTATAATAATTAAGTGCATAAGGCTACCTCATTAAACTCTGCATCCTTCATGGCGGTGAGATCAAACCCGGCCTGGCGGCTTTCGTACTGCAGAACATAATTCAGAAGCTGGGCGGCCATCTTCACATCGTTGCCGTAGTAATGTGATGTGTTGTTGGTGGCACTTTGAAGCAAACGCACGATGGTCTTGGAGCGTTCGCTGTCCATCCTTGAGCTGTTGCGGCGGAGATCGTCATTCTAGAAGAGAGCGGAGGATGTAAAGAGAGGGAGAACGGGCAGGTCAAGGTCGGGAAAAGCTCCTCGGGTTCAGTCTAATAAAAGCCAGCGTCTGCTTTCATGCTTATTTCTGTCTTTTATTCACCAGTTTTTTCAGATGTGTGAAGGCGACGGTGGTGCAGTTGAAGAGCTCAGGTGCCAGCCAGCCCTTCTCATCACTACAGTGGCGGATGGCAGTGCCTGGAAAAGAACAAATAACATAAAAAACAGAGGACATGGAAATCAATTTCCTCACAACTGTTACCAACACATGAAGAGAGAAGAAAACACTGTGAGGAAATTCTGTTCTATAGCATGAAAATTATGCATTTGCATTGAGGTAAAATTTGCAAAAAGGGGCAAAAAGTATAAGTGCAGTCATGTCAGAACATTTGACTGTTCTACTATGATCACATATTTTCTCGCATATTTTAGAGATTCATGTTTTATTACGTGTTTGTCCATGTATGTTTTTTAAATAACGTATTTCATATCTTAACTACTTAACAACTTTTTATTGTTGCCTCAAACAGTTTTATTATCTTAAAAGACTTTTCTTTCACATGAAATTAGATATGAACTGCATGTTATCTGTTTGTACGGAGGAACAAAACTGACAACATTATAAAAGCAAAACAAAAAAAACACAATTACATGAATAAATGTATATGCCAGTAAACGCATCAAAGATAATATTAAAAAAATCATAGACATTATTGAATGTATAAAATGCTACATAAAAAAATATTTTTATGATATATAGTTATATAATTATATAGTCCTGTCTTGCTTTTTTCATTTTGTATTTAATTATTCAATATTTGTTTCTCATTTTAATTTGTTTGTATCTTTTAATAGATTAGCTGGAGGCAACTATTTTGTATGGTGACCAATCAGATAACAGGGACAAACTGACTTCCCAATAACAGCCTCCTCACTTATATGAAGAATAAATAAAATATTCAATATTTAAATAAATTACATTTTTTTTAAAAATGGGGAAAACAAACACAGCAACACAAAGGGAAAATTATACAGAACATATACATTTAAAATGTCACACTTTATATATTTTAAATAATTTAAAAGACATTAATGATCACAACTAATTATACTATTCATTTTTGAACAGCAAATTTTCAGAAATTTATTTCTTAGTTATTTTTTGATTTTGTTAATAATAATAATAATAATAATACATTTTTATTTATATAGCACCTTTCAAGACAGAATCACAAAGTGCTGCACATAAGATTACAAGTCATAAAAAGATTTAAAAAGAGAAAATAAAACAGGCAAAAAATGAACCAAAAGCAGTTAAAAAGGTAAGTTTTGAGTTGTTTTTTAAAAACAGCTACTGAGTCCACAGTTCTTAATGTTTGGGGGAGAGAGTTCCACAGTCGCGGGGCCACAGTGGCAAAAGTTAGTTATATTAGTATATTATGTTAGTTAAGAAAGATTTGACTGGGCTACTAACTAGTAGTAAGTACTAGCAGTAGTATATTAAAGATACACATTTTTAAAAAAGGCACAACAAAAAACTGTTCTGAAGATTTGCAGCACTTAAAAACCTGATGAATGTAAGACCATTCTTTCCTGTCTCAGTGCTTAAATGTAAAACTACACCAAGATTCTACAGTCAGGTGGTGTTTGGGAAAGTCTCACTGTCGTAAAGGGAGAAATGCCTGACACTTGGAGCTAAAGGAGGGCACTGAGCAATGCTCACAAATAAATTCCCTATTGAGTGCTGGGAGACAACAAAAAGGGCACCATGGTGACTGCAGTTACCAAGGGAGTAACCAGGAAAGAGGCAACGTTTTACTGGGACAGGTCACTGACTTCGACTCTTCAGCTCACCTTTCTCATACACACAGTAAGCAAGAGGAACGGTATCGCCGTCAGCTCTTAATGTACCTGACGTACCTTTACACACAAACCTCTACATGATTGGCTGGTTAAAAAGCTCCTCTGGACTCATGAACCAATCAGGGTGCTTTATTGCTGTGCTGTTAAGCAGTTAAAAGTACTCACCAAAAGATCCTTCGGGACATTTCATAGCAGCAGGGCGTCCAAATTTTGTCTTGGGCCACCAGATGCCAGAATCAAAGGCCTTTGGGCAGCCCTCATACACCACTGTGGACAGGAGGGTAAGGCTTAAGAACAGTCTTAAAACACAGTAATTACTTTTTACATTGCACATGGTATGATGCTTAAACTGGGCCTGCTAAAGACAAATGACAAACTGAGGTTCAATCAGCTAAAAAAACAAAACAAAAAAAGCATCGCTTTAAAAGGCAAACGTCCGACCCGGCTGATCCGTTTTAACCACCTTATAAAACAGCCAGACGGAAAAACACACAGAAATTCAACCAAATTAATCCTGCAGAGCTGTTGCACAAGCTGCAAGACATAATTCATGTCAGCGTATTTGACAGCCAGGACAAACCAGATTTGGACCTGCAAGCTTGCACAAGCTATGATACATAACTTAGCCAGTGTACTTACTGAAAAGCTTCTCCATTAAATACAATAAGAATAATTAAAATAAGGAGTGGTTGAAGGTCTTTTTTTAAACCAAATTTACTGTGAAGCTGTGTTTAGTCCAGAACAGATATTGTGGCATGAGGTCTATTAAAGGTAGCGACATCTTAGAGTCTTATGAATCTGAAAAAACGCACTAAATCCACTCCAAAACTTTGGCTAAACAACAATACTCAGACCATGGATTAGGGTTTCATGTCCTTTAAAAGTCCAAGCACGTTCTCGGCCTCCAAAAGGCTTCCTATTAGGTCAAACAGTAAGCACACTGACATTCATTTTCTGTTGGGGGACTTTGCGGCTTTGTCTTCTGTTCATCTCTACTGTATTGTGTGTGTGCAGTCCCGGTGCCAAGTTAGCCACTGAGCCAGACTTGCCTCTTCTGCATGACTGGGTGGTGACAAAGATGCAAAGTTAGCTCGACTGCAGCACCAGCAGATGTGAGCGACACCATTTGTCTCTTTTTGACGCTTTGTTGAAGGAGCCGGACCCAGTTTGTGAACCGAGAACAGCTAGAGTTAGAATGCCCCCGACTTTTGAAATGACCTTTTATTACTGTCCCCTTTAGTTATTCTGACCTGACCTTCATGGCGTCCCTTTTCATTCACAGTTAATTATTCATGGGCTTCTATGGGACTCAATAAATGTCTATCTATATTGCATCCTGACTTGTTAATTTTTAATCCGTATTCACAGAAGTTGAAGTGTACTCTTTTATAAAGGCTAATTAATCAATGATATTTCTACCTTCTCAAATATTTCTTTCACATACCTTCGCATCCAGTGGGAGTGACTTCAGCGAAGGGATTATCGCACTGGTTGCACTGACGACCGATAACTCCTCCCTTGCAGGGACACTGCCCAGTGATGGGGTCGCAGGTTCGAGACTCAGAGCCTATAGGGAAACAGTCGCAGGGGTAACAAGTGTCCTCTCCCTCTGGACGATAGTGATTATCCTGCAGGAGGTTTGGGAGAAAAGACACACATCACTGAGCAGGAAGGAGACTTTGAGACTTTGAATATTACATGAATTTGCTGCTAATATGAACTAGAGATGGCACGATACCACTTTTTTATGTCCGATACCGATATTATAAATTTTGATATCTGCCGATACCGATATGAATCCGATATAGTTTTTTAATAAATAAAACGTTTTTTTAATATCTTGCTGCATTTTGTATAAGTTCAAACTCAAGTTAAAAAACAAAACAAAACACTAAAGCTATTCTGTTATACCTGTATGCAAAAAATACACTGCACCCAAAATATTTCATAGTTCAGCAAAACTGATCAATCTAATAAACGTAAACCTGCTCCATCCTCCCTATTCTGGTATTTTAAAGAGTACTTAGCAGAAATATTAACCAACCTAACTAATAGGGTTGCAAACTCCCAGCAAAAAAAAATAGGGAACCACCTCATGATGCTTAATCGATATAATCAAATTTAATTTGATGCAGGGGGAAAATGCACAGAAATAAATTATTTTTCAAGAATAATTAAATAGATTCAACATCTTTCTTCAACAGAATTGCAGAATTCACAGATGGTACTTTTCCAAAGGAAAAAGTACTATAGCTTACTAGGGTATATTAGACTTCATAGTTACTATATACAGTAATGGACTTCTATAGATTTTACATCAGATTAAAACTTTGGGTGTAAGATTCAGATAATTAATTATTAAAAGCTAGACATTTTAAATGAGAATAATTAAGAAAAGTATGTCTTTGTGCCCCCTTTTCCCTGTTCATGCCCTATCGGCCCCCCTGGCTAAACTTTGCCAAATCCGCCCCTGCACAGTTACCAGCCGTCAGCTGTAGAAAAAGATCCTGGTGTAGAAAGTAATATTAAATAAATTCTAACAACAGCTTATCAAGCTTAAACGGTTGTTAAGCTTAACGTGGGAATGCTTTACAGACATTCAGAGATGAACTTACACACTTGCTTTACTTCTCTCTGGGAAAACTTCCTCGGCGATGAAATGCTGGTTTGGTAGCGAGGCTACAAATACACACAGCCGCTCTATCACATGACGCATACTGCTGCAACGTGCTACGGTTATGAGCCGAGTTACGCCGTGTAGCAAGTTTTGTGAGGTGCTTTTTTGATATTTAATGGATCGGATTACATTTTTTATTTCTCGCCGATATCCGATCCAGTAATTTGGGTCAGTATTGGACCGATACCGATACGTGATATTGGATCGGTCCATCTCTAATATGAACTAAAAACCTCCTTCAAGAAGAAACACCGTAATATTTGTAAAATCTCTCATATTATGTACGTATTTACCTTGCAGCGGCACTCCCCGGTGGTCTTGTTACAGCTTTTATGAAATCCTCTGCTTGTGTCACAGTTACACGGTCCACACATAGGACTGCCCCACCAGCCGTCGTGACATTTCTCTTCCACTCTGCCATCAAAGACAACAGTAGATGTCAAAATCAAACGCAAACTGCAAAGTACAATTACACGGAACAGAGATAAGGGTGTCGTGGCCAAGGCGTACCCTTCTCTCCTCAACCTCTTTTCTCTCAAGATCAGCATTAGCTCATAGCAGGTTAACTTGATAAGTATAATTCAAGTGATCTGATTATGTGATTATTGTTATTTGATTTGACTTTTGCTTTGCTCCGGCTAAACTTTAATAAAATATACTGGAGTCAAAAAGTCTAGATTGTGGACATTCCCTTTTTAACCCTTGTGAAACACTAAAGGCGAAAACCTGTGTATTATTGTAACATTACTCAAAGGGTGAGGGGCGGGGCTTGACCAGAGGGCACCCTCGGCAACCACGCCTTCAGCGGTAGTAGGACTGACAGAGTCTCCTCCCCGGCTCCATCCAAGCTACTGGAGAATACTCATAGGATCAGAGACTTTTTAAACAGAGAGCCAGCTCCAGACCTTCCTGTACTGGGTTTTGCCTGGTCGAGATCTGGTACCAGTCTGGTTCCAGTTAAAGACACAAATCCCCTTTGGGGTTGCATCAGGAAGAGCATCTGCTGTAAAACGCTTCCAAATCAAACTAAATCTACCTGCTATGGTGACCCCTGTGACCAGGGTGTGGCTGAAAGTAGCTTTTCTAAAAAGCCACGCACTGCGTGATCTGGTTGTGACACGCTGCTGACTCGGTATCAGCGCCTACAATCCAACAAACGGTCGATTATCTCTTCAGTTTATCACCAAATAAACAAATCTACAGTAAACTTCCTCTACACTTTTAAGCCAGTCACTCAGACACACACGGACTTTCTTTTTCTTCCTCGAGATGCGATCTCTGCTGGTGCAATGCGATCCGACGGAGGAAGAGCGGCAGGATGAGGGAAGCAAAGACTAAACACCTGTGGAGGAGCAGTCAAGCATTCAGGGGGAATCCCACATCCTGCTTAAGAGAGGAAGTGATGCGTGTCATAGGGGACAGGGTTCACAGGGAAATGAGTGATTCTCGATCGGGGCTGGCTACTTTGCAGAAATGCTTACACCACTGCTCGACTAATTCCCAAATAAATGGCTGATCTGTCCCTCTCTCACTCTCAGGCACCCAAACACACTGTCAGGCTCGGATTACTGACTAATAAAACTCCCCTGAAGGACCGGCAACAATACAGAATGAGAAAGAAACCTCAGTGAACCAAAGAGGATTAATGAGCTTTGTCTTTGTGGGAGGCAATATCCATTTTTAGTCTGGTTTGTTTATAACATCTGGATATTGTGTCTCGCACACAGGTCTGCTTTCAGTCTGCTAGCAAATTGATTCCATGTTATTAACATTTTATTACCATCTCAATTCACCAGAGCCAATGGAAGTATCAGACCTGGAGCCTGCATTGCTCCAGTGGCGTTATACAAGTTGTACATGTGGTGTGCAAGAAAACCCTTCTCCCTGCTTGCCCTCAGAAAGAAACCTTACTTGTTTTCACAGTACTGGCCGTAGTAATTTTGTCCACATTCGCAGGTGTAGCCGTGGGAGGAGCTTGGTTTGCGGACGCACGTGGAAACGTGCTCACAGGGGTTGAGCTTACAAGCGTCCACGCAATCTTTCCCAAAGTAGCCTGCAGGAAAGACAAACAAACAAGAACTGAATTCAAGCCTAAAGGCGTGAAATACAGATGTTTACATTCACACACCTTTCTTAAGAGGCAACGTATTGAGCTCTCTCGACCAACTTATGTATGTTTTTTTGCTTGTGCATCTTACCTGGGTCGCAAACACAGGTGTGTGTGCTCCAGTCATCAATGCACTGGCTATTCTCAGGGCAGATGTTGGAGTCGCACGGGTCAGCCAGATCACAGCCGTTTTCCACACGGATCTTCAGGCCCTGAGCCATGTTCACATTGGCCACGTTGTTGGATGTCTCACCCATACGCACACCCTAGTGGATAGCACACATTCATGAGGGAGACGATCAGGAAAGAAGGTTGAAGAAGAAATAAAATGCGACATTCAAAGTGCACGCCCACCCACCTGTATGCAGCCAACAAATCCTTTGATGACATCGTTTCTCTCCCCGGGCAAACCTCCAACATGAAGACTTTGCAGCTTGAGGCCTGGGAGGTCATTGCCGATCTCGACTGACTTCTGCTTAAAAATAAGACAATAATTAAAATTAATACAACCTTTCTTGACTACCTTTATCATCTCTAAAGTAAGACGCCCTGTACCTCATACATGCCGTAGTCCAGAGAGACAGCTGCCATGTATTTGATTTCCTTGCCATCTTTGATGCTTTTCAGCTCAATCAGCAAGTGGTGCCACTCCCCGTCATTGACACGCACTTGAGGAAAGCTCAGTGATGCCACCAATTGGTGTCTCAGCAACACTTCCATATGGACCCGCTGCTCACTCACCTGGAAAGGGGGGAGGGGGTGCAGAAACTGAGAACTTCCCACTCATTTGAGAGGTAGTCTAGAACCTGTACACAAGCTTAAATTGCAAACTGCTGAGGGTGACAATTTTTCCAACAATGCTTCTTACCATGAGGTTGATGGTAGAGGAAGGCCCAGCGTTGACCTGCATCAGGGTGCCAGCAGGACGCCGGGTGCGGAACATTAGGCCAATATACCAGGGAACAGCAACAGTGATGTCCGGGTTGCTCCAAGACACCAGTGCCTCTCCGCCAAAGAACTGTGGTGATGGCATCACTGTGAGGGACGCACAAACACATTAGTGTTTGAGATAAATGTGTTTAAAAGTCAGATGAGAACTGTAGGAACTACGTATGAATCAACGCAGCATTAAGCATAAGAAAACATTTTCTGTGGCTGTACATAGCAACCATAGGTAAATAGCAGCAATTAGGGCTGGGTATCGTCACTGATTTCTAGAATCGATTCGATTCCGATTCACAAGGTCCCGAATCGATTCGATCCACGATTCGATTCAATTCGATTTGAATCTGGGAAATTTTGCCTCAGACAGTCAGAAATATTAGAATTCAGATCAGTACATTTACATATTTTTGTATCTATAAAAAGGAAGCTGAAAATATTCTGCAGTACATCAAAAACGAAAGAAAACCATTAATCAACATATAAACGTTACCTCTGAAGTTACAGCGGTTTTATTAAAGACATGGCTAAGCGTTTTGCATAATTTTAAAAAGTTTAAGTTTGTCCAGTAGCCTATTAAACGGCAGAAATTAGGTTTTCTTTTCGGAAGTAAGCAAAAGGGGGGAAAAAACAGCGGCTGACAGTGTTGTAAACAATGGTAGTCTTGTGCGTAAAAAGCAAGCGAATAATGAAGAAAACTGTTCTTGAGGTACAGAGAGAGGGAGAGAGAGAGAGAAAGAGAGAGAGAGCTGTGCATGACGTGTGATTTTATCGTGGTGGAAGCAAAACAGCAAAAGTCAGAGGGAATTCATGACGATGTTTATGTGAAGCATAGTTTGGATCTTCTTTTGCTGCTGGTTCAGTCAGTATTGTTTGGAGAGAAATAAAACTAACAGCTCTAGAATCAACACAAAAAGGGCGTAAACACGGAGCGCGGACCTGCCAAAACATCGGAATCAGCGAGCTGTCGGCTTTCAGCCCCGACCGTGTCCGTGCCGTCGGGTGAGAAAGAATCAAACTCACTGATTCTGATCCGTCGGCGGGTCCGCGCTTTGTGTTTACGTCTTTGTGCAGAATCCGTTATCACATTATCCAAGCCAGAATCGATTTTAATCGATGAATCGATTATCAAAACCCACCCCTAGCAGCAATGACTTTTCTGTAGTTTTTTGGGTTCTTTTTAGCTTTACACCTTTTTTTCTTATTTGTGTATTTGTCTATTTTTAGATGTCATTTAAAACACACAGTTGCTTTAGTTCTTTTACTTCTATATTTTGGTTGCAGTGTTGAAATGATGAGTTTTTTCCAGCATTTACGTTCCAGCATGTCATATAATTACTACTTTATTCTGGAAAATAAAAGATTACTTCCCAAAAAATTCTTCCATGAGCATAGTTAAAAAGAATTCTTAAAGTCTAATTAAACTCCTACAGATGTGAGTTTTTATCTAAGCTCTAATTTGATGCTGAGTAAGCAAACAATGTCCTCGAGCTGTCTGCTCTCCTGGGGGTCGATCTCAGTAGAGCACGCAGTGTTTCCACCTGTGTAACCCTCAGCTATGTTCTCTGGTCCCCGGGCTACATACTTCAACTGAAGCATTCACAGATACACTCACACAAAAGCTGTAATTATGAGACAAAGCATTTATTTGTTCATGGTAGCAGGTAACTATCGTTACTTTAGTCTCCTTTGCTGAAGCTTAGTCCTCCGCGAACTAAAAAACCCCTCTTCACTGGCGTAAATTCTCGACCATCTCACACTTCTGTTTAATCATTTTTCTGTTTGATGTTTATTCAGCTGTGTGAAAACCAAGGAGGAACCCACCCGGGGGATTAATAACGTTTTATTTTATTTTATCTAATCCAATCTAATAACTTTAATCTCAGCCAAACCGATTTACTCATGAACAAATAAAACACTGAAAAAAGCCAAACAATAACATTTTTAGGTTATCTAAGTGACTTCTATATTACGTTTAACCCGAGTAGCGAAACTCCGCGGTGATCTGAAAATGATGTGCCGGGAATTGTGCCATTCTCTGCGGCTCTAGTGACCCTCGAGCTCCCGGTTAGCTATCGAGCTGGTGATTAACAGACGTCTCAGAAAACATCGAAGCACTTTTGCAAATATGCGATATCTTGATAAACCGAGCAGATATTTGACATTTACACTCCCACATTCTCGCCTGAAAATATGTTAAAAGTTTATTTTGTGACCCACAAAGATTAATAAGAGTAATTTTAAAACTTAGTAGCGGCAGCCATTGCCAGAAACTGGAGTTTGGCTGGGCCGCGCTATGAATTTTGGGATATGGTAAGCCACGAAGGACACACCCGACCCATCCTTCAAATTCGGGGGAAAGGATGATGCATTTGTCGGCTGCATTCGGAGGAGTCTACGAATTTGGACAGCCTTCGGCGCGTCGCTGTGACGTAATCAGTCTACAAATGCGGCCTCAGGGGGATGCAGCCCATGAATTTGGACACCCCCATAGTCTACAGCCATGCTATGACGGTGGTCTAAGTGAAATGAATGTTGGTATTCTAATATGTTAACAGAACTAAAAGAAAAAAAATAATTAGCATGCATCTGTTAGCATGCTAATCCATGCTAATTAGTTCTAAAAGTGTTATGTAGGCTAACCCAGAGTTTGACTTAATGGTGCTAGCTAAAATGTCACAGAAAAAGTTAGCCTCTACGGACCATGAGTACCGATCAGAATTGACTTTAAGTCCTAAAACACTTACAGTAGTAGAGTTTAAATACATTAAGATATTTTAGTCTGGACAGCTTCATGTCTGGAGTCACAAGCGGTGTTGGTAGCTGGGCAACATTAAGAGAACCAGATAAAAGCTAGAGATAAAGATAACACCTCAGCTAATACGAGTTGCTGAAATGGACTTGTTGATGGTTTCTATTATATATTTATCTGATAAAAATAGTGAGGTTTGTGAAGTAAAAATCCCATTCATATTCTCCATACAGATTCTTATTATGGTCATTATGCTGTGGATTCAAGACTGTTCACTGTCACTGTTAGCCTCCTAGTAGACACCTACATCACCTTCTCAACTTATCGTATTTACGTGTTTTTCAGAAAACTTACTCTGACCTTTAGGTCAGGGTCACTGAGATTTGACTTTGTCAGAGATTTTTAGTAGATGCTCCTACGGTATCAATTTGAAGCTCCTATGACACCTCGTTCTCCAGTTATTGCATTCTAAAAACAATAATACCCGATCAGCCTTTTAGAACAAAAAACATCTATGTATCTGAGGCATTTTCTGTCTGTGCATTGCACTCCATCTTGTAATCCAAATATGATCACCTCTGGCTGCAGAAGTCATTGCAATTGCTACCGCCATCTTTTATATACAGTCTGTGGAATGATAGTGAATGCACATTAGAGCAATTGAACCAAGTCTATCGACGGGTTAAATTTCTTAAAAAATACACACACACAAAAACAGCAAAGTCCAGTAGTTGGTATCAGAATCAAACAAAACCAAGCCAAGTGGGTGACTACCAGGGAGATTCTGTCTCTTTGTGTCAGTCTAGTCTTGACGATTTTGGCTCCACAGCAACAAAATCTCGCGTTTCTCATGTGGCAGCGAAGTGTGTGAAGCCTCAAACCAAATGTGTCAACAAGCAGCCTAGCAGCCAAAACCTCTTCCCGGCTTGCTATGATCCCGGCCCAGTTCAGATACAGGATACTAGGGCCTGGCACTGACTGGGCGGCTACCTCATAGACGAGAGGGCGAGGATAGGTATTCACACCTTTACACATTGTTTGGAACTCGCCCTGAAGCAAGGATTCAAAGATTCAACTTTTTATATAAGAACACGAGAGGGGTTATGGAGCATTAATAATAATAGCTGTTGGCAGATAGAGATATGGATATCAAGATACCCTTAACAAAACCATTACCTTACACTTTATCATTCAATATTGTTATCCGTGTACTCTGATTACCCATCTATTTACATGTACTTTTTCCATTATAACATAAGCCACTAGTCACATGTTGGCTGAGAAGGCATCAAAGACAGCTATGCAATCAGTAGAGCTGATATCACACAGAAATTTGAAATCTGTTACACTTTATTTCCATCTTCAGTCTGATACTGTGTGTTTACTCTAATGAATTTCCAAGGATGAGTCCTAATTAGCCACTAGTGACCAGTGTTTGTGCCTTAACCCTTTAAGACCTACCATAGAACCAAGTCTGCCAGAGCTTACTTTATATTTTTACATGCTGTAGTGCTGTTTTTGGGAGCATTTCAAGTTGCTATACATCAATACAACTGTTATAGCCCATATTTTAATAATATATATGCATTAAGTCCATAGTAACTACACTAATTGCAAAAAAGTGCAATAAACTACAAAAAAATTTAAAATCGTTTTTGGTTTTTTTACATATATTTCTACTTAGAGAAATTTAAGAGGTTTATCCCTCAAAACTGTAAATACAAAAAATTTGCAAAAAATAGTTTACAACAACAGGAAATTTATTTTGAGTGTCTTCATAGTTTCATTTTTGAGATACACCAATTTTTATATACTGCAGGAAAAACGAAAAACAATCTTATGATGCAAATTTGCAAAGAAAACAGCATGTGCATCAAAATAAACTATTTCCAGCAGTGCAATTCGAGTTCTAAGCATCCCAGAAACTATTCAGAAAAGCATAAAGTCAAACATGGCTTATAAAAAAAACACCAGTATAGGCTTTCAAGGCCTACAAGTAAAAAACTACATTTTCCGCGAAAATGACGTCACTTCTGTTTTTGGGCAGGTAATGACAGACATGTAATCGTTCGCGCTGATGTCTGTTTCAATGTGGGAAGTGTTACGAACAGCTGATCAGATCGGCAAAGCGTGTTTCTGGAATATTATGTTTTTGTTCCTGTAAGCGCTTTTTATGCAATTTTTGCAAAGCTATATGTGGAAGCAAACTGTGACCGAGGACAAGCTGATGGCATAAGATGCAAGTACAACTCCTCTGGTTTCATATGCAAAAAAAGATTATTGCGCTAGATTACGCGAATCTGGTTCTACAGGGATTTAAATAGTTACGCAAAACAGAGTGTGCCGCTCTGACCGGCTTTAAAGGGTTAATGCCTCAGTCTCGTGCACACACAGCCATGCAAATTAGTGGTAGTAGTGAAGTAAACTTTGAGAGGCTTCCAAAAAAAACCTACAATCCAATTTTCCCCATTGGAAGTGTTCAGCTTGACAGTGTTTAGCAACATCTTTAGTCCCGCCCATGGTGCTGATTGGCTAATCATTAATTCCACCACAGCTCTCATTGGACTTTTTAAACTGAAAACCTACCATCACATGTCACCATGCCAGATTAATCAGTAAGAGCACGCAAGATTGAAATTTTCACAGCCCCAGGTGAGTGTGTGTTTATCTTTCATTTCAATCTGTGAGTCTGGGTTTTGATAAGTGACTCAGAGCCAAAGTTTGATCTTTTGTCCGAAAACTCCACACCTAAGGCTGTGGTGAGTGATTCTGGTGAACAGAGGCTGAATGAGTCACGCTGAGTCAAAGAAAATGCTCCTTATCCCATGTGATCCCCCAAACACACACCATTTCCTGGAAATAGGTAAACAAATGTGTACACACACACACACACACACACAGATGAGCAAGCGGACACTTGCACCTTTGGCCAGAAACACGTCTGTCTATAAATGCAATAATATATTTGATTGATTTTGCAAACTCATAAGGAAGCACAATGGATTAGAGATGGCACGATACCACTTTTTTATGTCCGATACCGATACCGATATCATAAATTTGGATATCTGCCGATACCGATATGAATCCGATATAGTGTGTTTTTTAATCAGTAAAACTGTTTTTTTAATATCTTGCTGCTTTTTGTATAAGTTCATACTCAAGTTAAAAAACAACAACAACACTAAAGCTATTCTGTTATACCTGTATGTAAAAAAAGACACACTGCACCCAAAATATTTCATAGATCAGCAACACTGATCAATCTAATAAAGTTAAACCTACTCCATCCTCCCTATTCTGGTATTTTAAAGAGTACTTAGCAGAAATATTAAGCAACCTAACTAATAGGGTTGCAAACTCCCAGCAAAAGAAAATAGGGAACCACCCTCTTCCTCATGATGCTTAATCAATGTAATCAACTTTAATTTGATGCAGGGTGAAAAAAATTCACAGAAATAAATTATTTTTCAAGAATAATTAAATAGATTCAACATCTTTCTTCAACAGAATTGCAGACTGCACAGATGGTACCTTCCCAAAGGAAAAAGTACTACTACTAAAAAGTACTAGGGTATATTAGACTTAACAGTTACTATATACAGTAATGGACTTCTATACATTTTACATCAGATTAAAACTTTGGGTGTAAGATTCAGATAATTATTAAATAATTAAAAGCTAGATATTTTAAATGAGAATAAGAAAGAAAAGTATGTCTTTGTGCCCCCTTTTGCCTGTTCATGCCCTATCGGCCCCCCTGGCTAAACTTTGCTAGATCCGCCCCTGCACAGTTACCAGCCGTCAGCTGCATAGAAAAAGATCCTGGTGTAGAAAGTAATATTAAATAAATTCTAACAACAGCTTATCAAGCTTAATAGTGCTGCTGTTGTTCAGCCGCTGGTTTCCTCTTTCTGGTGAGAAGTGGGCCAAAAACAAAGAAGAGAGACACTCGAGACAGAAAAGCCGATCAGCTGATCATTAAGCAGTTTCAAGATTGAAGTAGCAGAGGGAGGAAGAGAGAAGAGGCAGTTGCTCTATATATCGGTTGTTAAGCTTAACGCGGGAATGCTTTACAAACATTCAGGGATGAACTTACACACTTGCTTTACTTCTCTCTGAGATAACTTCCTCGGAGATGAAATGTTTGCTAGCAGGCTACAAATACACACAGCGCTCTATCATGTGACCACACTGCTCCGGCTCGCCATGTCGCCAAGTTTTGTGAGGTGCTTTTTTGATATTTAATGGATCGGATTACATTTTTTATTTCTCTCCGATATCCGATCCAGTAATTTAGGTCAGTATCGGACCGATACCGATACGTAATATCGGATCGGTCCATCTCTACAATGGATTTATTTTACACTGGATTCCCAAAATCCCCAAACACACTGTCCACTTTTGCTAAAAAACTAACCAAATCACCCACACACATTTCTTACCTTGCTCACAGTTCTTGCCACCGTAACCAGTAGGGCAGTCGCAGATGTAAGTGTTCCACTTGCTGACACACGTGCCTCCGTTTTGACACACACCATTTGTGCAAAAGTCTTTTTTTGCTGGACACCCTGAGCATATAAAAGGAAAAGAAATTTAAGCTTCATTTTTGATGACAGATTTAAAAGTTGGTTCCAGAAATGAGCGAGGATAGAAACGCTGCAGAGGGAACATCTTAACCTTCTGTGGTGCCGTTGTTAGCAATGAAGCTGCCCATGTCGATGGGCTTGCTGTCGATGCGCAAGTTTCTCATGCAGCCTACAAAGTTCCTGTTCCTGACTGGGAAATCCTCTGGCAGGTTGGGAACCCCACCCAGTAACAGCGGCCCTGTCAAGTCCAGTGATCTGCAAGAAAATGCAGACAGACCATGAATGAGACAGATCAAAACTGCAAAATCTTCAAAGTGGGTCTTTTGTGATCTTTTTCACTTACTTTTAATAAATGGAGTTAAAGAGAGTCGTTTTGGCTTTGGTGTTTTAGCTGCTCCCTCATTAACCTTCACTATGATCGGGATTTCTGGTTAAAGGTTATTGTTTTCAAAAGCCGTCACAAAGCAGCAAAAAGGCAACAAGATTTAGCTTACTTGGTCATATATGAAGCCGCTTACACCCAGAGCTTCTGAAACCGTCAAAATCAAAGGCCTAAAGACATTTACGTGGGACATTAAATATGAATTTTGTTCTTACGGTCTAAATCAGCGGATCCCAACCGGACTGGTACCGGCCCGTGAGTCGTTTGGTACCGGGCCGCGAGATTTGAGGCTCGGGTGTGAAATTTATGGTTTTCAGGGTTTTTATCGTTAACTCTGTTTACCCTGGGTCTTTTCCCGTGTTGTAGTTGTGCGTCTTATTTTGAATGAAATATTTCCGCGTTACCATAGCGACCAGAGAGCATTAAGGGGCAGAGAGGAGGATTTCAGGAGGACGCTGCTAATAAAGTTACACAATTACACAGCGAATTCTCGTTTATTATTATATTTACAAAATACCACTGTTTTTGTCTTGGTCGTATCATTTTATTTTGTTGTATTTATCCGCGACACCTTAAAGCCCGTTCTGTGCAAATACTGCCTGACATTAAACCGGTCTGTGGTGCACAAAAGTTTGGGGACCGCTGGTCTAAATAACATCGCCTGGCTGGGAACATGAAGGGCTCAAACCATGAATCTTCTAGACCAGCGGTCCCCAACCTTATTTGCGCCACGGACCGGTTTATGCCCGACAATATTTTCACGGACCGGCCTTTAAGGTGTCGCGGATAAATACATCAAAATAAAACTAGTACCGGTACCGAAAAAAAGAAAATTTATTCATAACACACGTGAAAAGACCCAGGAAAACAGAGTTAACGATAAAAACGATAACAAAATAACACTGAAAACCGATAAAACCCCTGAAAACTATACATTTCACACCTGAGCCTCAACTCTCGCGGCCCGGCACCAAACGACTCACGGACCGGTACCGGTCCGAGGCCCGGGGGTTGGGGACCGCTATGCTAGACGTTCAGCAAATCAGCAGAAATCTGCAGACTTCTTTGAACCAACGTTCAGCCATAAACTTCAGCGCTCTTGGGTGATGTCTTAACAGTTATCTAGAAAGTTCAGATTTTCGTTTTGTTCTTTTATTTAAATACACAAGAATGCAAAAACCACAGTGTCAGACACTCAAAAGCCGGAAGTTCAACTTACAGCTATGATCCAGAATTCATTTGCATGAATATTAATATAAATATGTAGCAGTAGAGTTAATGGGTTTTGATTTTTTTTCTCAAGTATTGAAGGAATCCGTGTTATGGATATTTGTGAAAAGATACCCAGTACAGAGACTCCAGTGTCAATACAGACTTGTAGGATATATTAAACTAGTCTTTAAATCCCAAAGGTTTCTTTTTCCCAGAAATTTACAGCAAGAAATATTGTTGGGAAATCCCACCCAGCACTCCACAGTTGTGTCAGTGGAGTCATGTTTTTCTGCCTCAACAGGACTCACTCTGCAGCTTAAGCCACACTCTGGATTCTGTCAAGACAGCTTCGAAAGTGAAACCTCTCAAGCTCTCGCCACTTTCCACCACATAAGACGCAGCGGTCTAATTATTCCAGCGTGATCAAATTAAAGCATCCTCAAAAACGCCTCTCAGCGTCTGTGACCGGTGCAACAAGTTCCTGAAAGTATGTAAGCTCATTAGCTCCCCTTTGAAGCTTTCTCTCTCGCTCCCTTTCAGTCCCCACCCTCTACAAAGTAAATGGGCCTCAGCATGCAAGCTTTCCAAAAGAAAAGGCACACTGTAAAAATATAAATTGATGAGTGTGTAATAAACACACAGTTAATCCTGTAAAGCCTGCGCTGAGATGAGCTTTTGGTTGTCTGACAGCAGAGAGACCACACGGATGAGCGCGGAGATTAGGAGATAAAAGCGGGAGAAGATGGCAGAATGTGAGTTGTGTAATGAAGGCGATTTGGCGTAGCCCCCGAGGCACAACACATTCCCTCATTAGTCTGACTAGTTTGAGTGAATGTGTGTGGGAAGAGGTCCAGAGAGAAAAGAAAGAAAAGTTGGTGAAAGAGCTTCCCTCTTACTTCTTCTGTCCAATCTGGGTACCCTGCGCGGCGCAGGAGTAGTTCCCAATCTGCTTTCCGAAGCGGATCGCCATGGATATGTCACAATCGTCAATGGCGACCATAGCCACTTTTTCTCCGGACGGTCCAAAAGGGTTCCCCACGCTCACCATTTTAGGCTGAAACACAGAATGAAACACAGATCACGATGATTCATCGGCATTTAAGAATGATAGTGGGGATTCGAGAGTTCCCACTAACTGTATCTTATTCCCTGCGTGAGGGTGCTTTGTTACAGTAAATTACCTCAGCTGACTGAATTTGGTTAAAACGTTTAATGCTCGATTTCTTTCTTTGTTTCTTTTCACACAATGTTAGAAATCTGGCAGGATCGGCGCGGGTCAGCGCTACACAAACAACGTCGAGCTGACTTTAGCGGCGGCGCTCAGGCCTCTCTGGGCTTAAGGTGACAAAAAAGCCCATTGTGCATTAGCTCGCACCTAATGATTACAAAGTAGCCTAATTCTTCCATCAAGGCCCGTGGCCGGCGAGGCTGATCTTAGAAAATGTGGCTCGGCTTAGAAAATCAGGCCACAAAATCGCTTTCGAGTTTCTAATATCGAACCTGAGAGCAAAGTTCAATGGAGCATTTCCTTAACAATAGCAGCTTTGGAACAGGAGCAGAGTTAAAACCCAAAAGAGGAAGAAAAAGGAAGTGCATTCACGTTTAAAGCTGAGATTTATTTCAAATTCTTTACAAATGAAGCACTCGTATTTTCTTGTCTTGCGTTGAGTGCCTTACAGCAGATGGAGTCATAAGTTATGTCACTCTGCTATCTCTACTAGGGTTATGCTATATTTCTGCAGTGCATAAAGACGGCGGCACTGAAGCTCTGAGATCTGATCGTGGAGCTGTGTTTATACAAAGTTTACATAAGGCTGACAGGCTGAACAATAGCAAGAGAGGCTTTCTAACCACTTAGCAATAGAGGTGGGAATCAGAGAAACTACACCGAAGCGGCTGAAACATTCGGGGAACTGAAGGAGAGCAAAACACCCCCTCAAAACTCTGAGAGCAGGGATCAAGTATTTATTCTCAACACTGTGGTATCAGGGTTTACGTTATGGTTACGTATGACTCTGCATTATTTTAAGATGAAAAATGAATGCAATAGAAGAGATGAGGAGGCACAGATAGAAAGAAAATGTGTGTGTGTGTATTCTCTGCTACATTAATCGGTGTAGAGTAATGAGATACTGGTGGGGCTGATACAGGAAACATAAGAAGAACACAGAGGGGGGAAAATGGCAAAGGACAAAAAAAAGGAAGTCCAGAGAAAAGAGACAAAAGAGAAAATGGCAGACGGGCAAAAACTGAGCTGCACTGTCTTCTATTTTGGCTCAGGTGGGCTCCGGTCCAGGCATAACTCAAACCCACAGGGAGGGTTTTTTTGATCAGGGCCACTCCCTTCAAAATGCCCCATTTCCACAGATTCTACAAAACACACTTTCACACTTTCAATAAGAAAAACAGGAAGCATGGCACGTCTGACACCGCTGCTGTTTTCTTTCTCTTTCACGTGTAATCTCATTTGTACAGGCTTTAGGTGGAAACGTCGTGCACACACACACACAGAGACACAGACAGATAAACAGCTGAGTGCAGGCAGAAAGCACGAGGCCTTATCGGGCGTATCGGGCACGGTTGAGCAAGGCATCATGGATGAATTCTCTCGTTTTTGCCCGTCTAGGATTCATAGAGTGAATCGATATGAACGAACAGTGAAAACGACATCAAAATTCTCCAGAGTCCAAGGACGTGTCTTAACAGGTTTTACAACCTTTTCTCCACACAACAAGCAGCAACTTTAACGTCTGAAAAATGAACATGAAAAACGAGCACATGTGCCAAAAAATGGAGACAGCGGTTCCTTGATTGGCCGCTTGGATCTGGCCAATTTAACAGCAAAATAAACACGTTCACAGCCTGCTGCAACAAACTCTTGTTTGTGGCTACTTTTCCCATGAAAACCAGTGAAATAATCTTGTCAAATCTGACCGTCACTTCAGTTCGTTGACTTTAAAACAAGGCTGTTGCCTTCAGGTTTCTAAATTTGAGCCTCTGGGTGACAACAGACTGGGTGGATGCTACCACATGATTAAATTCTCCCCTCCCAAATAATTCCTCAAACAGCTTGAGCCGAGTCTGAAACCCGAATCACAAAAATGTAAGACCAAGAGGAAAATATGTGACTGAAATCGTGGGTCCTGCTTTTGTTCCTCACCGTCTGAACAAAACCCAGGCTCACTAAGCTCACTGTAGGCAGGTGACACCCCACAAACTCCAAATATGAACCTCTAGCTGGATGAGCGCGATTCTTTATCGCTGAAAATCTTCAAATGTCAACGTCATTAGTAAGTCGGACTGTTCCTCCTGAGCGGACATGTCGGCAGGCCGTGATGAGACGCTGCACTTTGGGAAACCTGCTTCATAGCACCACTCAGATGAAGGAGTTAAGACACAAAGTACGTGCTTGACAGGCTCGTGGCAGATTTGACCCTGATAATAACGAGGACCTTTACTGCTTAACCCCGCTGTGAAATATGCACAAAAATGTCCCCTGTGGGCCATTTGTGATTAGGGGCACCACTGGACTCCAGAGGAAAATAAGAGCAACATGTGGCTTTCTAAGCTGTAGAACAGGGTTGTCAAACATAAGGCATGGGGGCCAGAATTGGCCAGGTGAAAACTCCAATCCGGCCCACTGGACAAATTTGGAAAATATGAAGGAAGAGATAAATTTGGGGCTTTTAACTAGATTTTACAACTTTTCTTACTCCACCATGGCCATTCATTTCACACCAATGTAATTAAGGAATAGAGAAACAATTAAATAGCAGGGTTTTTTCCAGTGATGATACTGCACTTCCTTTTCTTATACTGAGATATTTCAGGGATCAAATGTGTCATTAAAAATCTTTACATTGACACAAGGGCAAGTTTCACTGGTCCGGCCCACTTAAGATCAAAGTGGGCTCTATGATGAGAAATGAGTTTGACACAGAAAGTGTTAGCACAGTGTTAGAGGAAGCTAAACAGACCTAGGTTTAAATGATCCACATACACAAAGATTTTTAGATCTGGACCTTTATAAATTTTAGAGTTGATCGCATCCAGATTTGATCAAAAATAAAAAAATAAATTAAAAAATCAAGGAAGGAGAAGTAGAAATGATCCGCTTTCTTCCCTCGAGCACTTTAGATAAAATGAGATTAAAAAAAAGAAACTAATGATTAACCAATGTAAATATGAGCAAGCGTGGGAGTAGTGCTGGAGAAAAGCCTTTAAAAGGGTGAAACAGAAGGTTCTTGACCTGCAGCTACTCTGATTAACGTCTTATCAGCATCTCTTTAGATTTCAGTGGATGGTGAAATAAAAGCAGGGAAAATACAACAAAGCTGGGAGGAGGAGGAGGAGAAGGAGAAGAAGAAGAAGAAGAAGGAGGAGATGAAGAAGAAGAAGAAGAAGGAGGAGGAGATGAAGAAGAAGGAGGAGGAGATGAAGAAGAAGAAGAAGGAGGAGGAGATGAAGAAGAAGAAGAAGAAGAAGGAGGAGGAGATGAAGAAGAAGAAGAAGAAGAAGGAGGAGGAGATGAAGAAGAAGAAGAAGAAGGAGGAGGAGGAGATGAAGAAGAAGAAGGAGGAGGAGATGAAGAAGAAGAAGAAGAAGGAGAAGAAGGAGGAGATGAAGAAGAAGAAGAAGAAGGAGGAGGAGATGATGAAGAAGAAGAAGAAGAAGGAGGAGGAGATGAAGAAGAAGAAGGAGGAGGAGGAGGAGATGAAGAAGAAGAAGGAGGAGGAGGAGATGAAGAAGAAGAAGGAGGAGATGAAGAAGAAGAAGGAGGAGATGAAGAAGAAGAAGGAGGAGATGAAGAAGAAGAAGGAGGAGATGAAGAAGAAGAAGGAGGAGATGAAGAAGAAGAAGGAGGAGGAGGAGGAGGAGGAGGAGGAGAAGAAGAAGGAGGAGGAGGAGAAGGAGGAGGAGGAGGAGAAGGAGAAGGAGGAGGAGGAGGAGGAGAAGGAGAAGAAGGAGAAGGAGAGGAAGGAGAAGGAGAAGAAGGAGAAGAAGGAGAAGAAGGAGAAGGAGGAGAAGGAGAAGAAGGAGAAGGAGGAGGAGGAGAAGGAGAAGAAGGAGAAGAAGGAGAAGGAGGAGAAGGAGAAGAAGAAGGAGGAGGAGGAGAAGAAGGAGAAGGAGGAGAAGGAGAAGAAGAAGAAGGAAGAGGAGGAGAAGAAGGAGAAGAAGGAGAAGAAGGAGAAGGAGGAGAAGAAGAAGAAGGAGAAGGAGAAGGAGAAGAAGAAGAAACTGGACTCTTGCAGCTGTTACAGGTGCTGATCACACAGTAAACTCACATGGTATAATGTACACTACATTTACTTGGAGTGTGTGTGTGTGTGTGTGTGTGTGTGTGTGTGTGTGATACTGAGAGCATAAAGAAACATCGACACACACAGAGTCAAAGTGTACGTGTCTTAATACGTGACTGTTTTTGTCACTGTGTAATGCAAACTTGCAGCTAAAACTAAGACTCTGCTAATTCATGTAAAGCTGATCACGAGCTAAAGATATGGGTCAGCGATGCATACTGTGTGTGTGATGTGTAAGCATAGTTCAGAGTCTAAGGTTTAAACGAGGCCAAGCAGAAAGAGTGAACGAACGTTGGTCGTGTATCCCAGAGATATCAAAAACATCCGTTTTTGTTAACAGAGCTTTGAGCAACAAGACTGTTTCCGGATCACCAGAAATTCCTTTAAATAAACATATTTTCCTATATTCTGCTGAATAAGACTTCAGACTTCACTGATTGCTCCAGAAGCAGCAGACTCGGGGCTGACAAAGGCCCCACAAGTCAGCCACTCGCCATAAACTCCCACGCTCAAGCACCAGATGTTGGTTTCCGTAGCCATCTTTGGTGATTGGATGATGAATGTGATGACAAGGGTGTGGATCTGCACGCTCATTGGCTAAAGATTTTAAAGACTTTAACCCTGTCCTTGGATTGACCATAAATTTAAAAAAATGTAATTAGGATTGCATTCAATATGAAGTCTTCTATAAAAGTCATTAAGAGGATGCAGTTTGGGCCCCACTATAGCTCACCGTGCACTGAAGGGCGGAGTCCTTACTGGAGTCTGCCCTGGGCCGCCATATGTGGCACCCACCCCTCCAATAACACACACACACACACTTCTGTCCCCACCTTCTGCTCAGCACTGTCGCCCAGTAAACTAACGGACAGTTTACATTTTTGTGTATTCACTTTTCAGACCCAGAAGTTACATCTATCTTTTACCGTGTCTATGGATGTATCTGTGGATCCCAACTGGCAGAGTCGTCATGTCTGTATGGCATAAACAGCCCAACATCTGATCAAAAATAGTCTAGTAGTTGCGCCGAAGTCTGTCATCTGTCAAAGTTTTAGAGTTTACGCAGATGCAAAATCAGTTTGTGCCGCTACTACTTTTGTTTTTATGAATTCCCATTTAAATTACTGTAAAATGTTGCAATGTCTATAACTGAACACTAAGTGTGCTTAGCTTCAAACATGAGCTGTTTCAGGCTTCTCTCTGACCCCTTCTTTTAAAGTGCACTTGGCCCTCGCTTTGAGGGGCCCCATGAGAGGCTCTCATTTACCTTCCGCCTGACTCGGGCCGTTGAAGATTCCCTCTCTCTAAGGTGTCGTCTCCAGGGGTGATGGGCTTGCTGCAGCCATGGCAACGCACTTGATCCCCACAGCTTGCCACAAAGACGAGGAGGGCGGAGGGCGTGAGGTGATTGGCCGAAAACCCGCGTTGCGCGAGCACACGCACGGATACACACAAAGTTCTAGCTTTGAAAAGCAGAAAACGTGTACACTGTGTGTGTGTGTGTGTGTGTGTGTGTGAGGGGGACACTTTCAAGCCCACACACCGTTTTCCTCCCACCAACACAGACGCACACACTGACAACTCCATTATTACGCGCCTGTCTGTCAAAGCCGACATGATAACTTAGCCAGCCCCGCGGCCGGGATAAAGAGCAATGCTGCACAGACTACATGTAGCTCAATGACTGACCCAGAAAACACCTTAAACACTGTCACAATGAGCAACAAGCAGCCTGTGTGTGTGTGTGTGTGTGTGTGTGTGTGTGTGTGTGTGTGTGTGTGTGTGTGTGTGGGTGTGTGGAGTGGGCGGGACAGAAGTGGTGATTATGCCCTTGTTCACGGATGTGCTCGGGGAGTATGGAAAGGATGTCTGTAGAATGCGTTTACAGGCGTGCACATTGAATGAGCGAGTGGAGAGCTCATGCGTGCGGGAGCGATGCAGGAAGCGGCGAGCGGCGCTGCAAACGTCCACATAGTTCACTGGGATCATAAAGGAAGGAGAGCGCGCAGTCTTTTATTTTATTTGCAGTCGCCTGAGGAAACGCCATTGTTACTCTGATGACTGGATGAAAATGGATGCCTGAAAATGTGCGCTTGATGGTTTTTGGTGCTTGCGGTTAAACTGTGCAAACTACAAAATAGGACCAAGCGTGTTTTTATTTTCATAAAGTAGCCGCTGGTTTTAATCAAGGAAAAGGCTGGAGCCAAAATAAAGACGGGCACAGAACCAAAACCAACTCTGGTGTTTGTGAGTGAAGTGAAGTGAAGTGATTTTCGATCATGTCACGCACGGGCTCGAGTATCCCACCTCTTCTCTGGCAGCAACAAACTCTATCATGTCCACATTACCTCACCTGCCCTGTGGCTGTGTAAACCTAGAAGTGTGAACACACACACACTTTACACGAGGCTACAATGTACCATGTTCAAGAATATATGTTACTACCATCCCCATCGTCTCGCGGCTTCGATCTATCTGTCAGCGTAACAGACGGACAGCAGCCATTGTTGGCTCGAGGCTTTCAAGACGCACAACCAACATGCAGACGACACATAAGCGGACGCAAGAGTAACTTTATCCTGTTTGGACCCTCTCGAGAAAATTCCTTCCCCCTCGTTGGCAAAGTCAAACAGCCGGTATGCTGACATCAATGGCATTACCTTCTGAATGATGCGTTTTATCTGCGTGTTGTAATGCTTGAGGTATGTCAAAGGCGCCTTTTGTCTGCCTCTTTGTCAGCAAGCTAATGCAAAACTACTACAACTGGAATCGTGAAATTTCTGGTGGAGGATGGAGGATGGGCAAAAGGAGAACCTGAGGAAATTTTGGCACAAATCTTGATCACTTTTTATTTTTTAAAGTTGACCTTGGTGGAAGCACGGTTCATAGGCAGGCTTTGGCTCTTTGTTTTCTTTTGCTTAATTAATAATAATAAACTTTTGCTCTTCTTTTACATTACTTACTTAGATACACAACTTTAGGACTCTACATATCCAATTAGTAAAAATCCTATTTTTTGTTGCATCTTCAACCAGACTTTGGCTAATTATGATCATGTGACACAGAGGTCTGAATCTGGCCTCTGAGGTAGGAGCTGCTGCTGCACAGTGACCATCTAATTGTTGTCTAAAGGGCCTCGCAGAGCTCACAGCATAAAGCGATTAAGGATCATCAGGGTTGATGCTAATGTTTTGCAGGAAAAAAACCTAATGGTGCACTAAAAGCCGGATCTGACGGGGATCACAGACGAGATAAAGAGACGCAGGGAGAAGAATGAGGAGGCTGAGAGGCAAGACAGGAGGAGGAGAATATTTTACTGCAGGGAGGGCAGAGCAGCTATAAACTGTGTGGATTTTCTCTTTCTCTCTTTCTACTTTTATGCCCACCTCCCCACAAAAAAATTCCACTGAATCATTGTCTTTTGCACAGTTAATAAGAGGTTTAGGTCATGCTAGGTGAGGTGTGTGAAATTTCCTCCCCTTAGTAAAACCCACACACACACATACACATAATATTTCACATCGCAGCAGAGTTAGGAAGGAATGTCAAAAATTGATGAAGGTGCAAAAAAAGCAGACATAAGACAGAAAGGCGTAGTTACTGTATCTCCACAGTCCAAAACACACAATCCACTGTTCCTACTGACCGCTAACTCTGCACAAAACAAACCCAACCCAATAAACTGCAAATGTACTGCATTCATCTAACTTCTCACTACTATTTCATTCTGAGGGCAAATCTTTGAGCGACACAACAGGTGATTAATGATAGCATTTGAAGTTAGATGACAATCTAAACAGAAGCGTGCAAGCTCATGATGATATTTACCATCTGTTATCATTACCAGAGCCTAAGCCTAAAGTTTAGACCTGCCACTCTGATGTTGCCAAGGAAAACACAGCCACTGCTCAGTGGGTGTCTACCCACCTGTTTGTCTGTCTGCCTGCCTAGACTCGAGCGTGTTTATTTCACCTGAGTGAATGCTTATATAGGAAGGCAATGAGAACTGACAGATGATGAGCAACAGCGCTGTAACTGTGTCCTTTCTGCTTATGCACTGTTTAGGTATTTGTAAGTAGTAGACTCTCCAGGCAAGCGGAGCAGTGAAGCAGAAAAAGATACAAGTGCTGCATGAGGAGACTCCCTTAGCCCTGGGCAGTATGTTTCTGAGTATTAATCATAAAACTGAATATCATGACAATGTTAGTGCCTACCAAAACTACAAAGCAAAAACCTTTTAATCAGATGTTACACATAAAAATGAACTCCTAAAAAAACCTGACATTGACTTTATTTACTTACTTGAGTATTTTTATACCAACTTGTGCTAAATATTATTGAGAAAAGAAGAAAAGAGGCTCAATACATAAAGCTAGACTGAACCATGGAAAGACATGAGCGTACGCATCAACTGTACCGTGTGAGTTTACAGCTGCAGAAGCATAGATTGCATTTTAAAGATGGCCGTTCCCATGACGATGTCAACCACCAGTTTCTAAAATCCACATGTTGAAGCTTCAACTTTAACCTCAGTGTGGTTTGAAACCTTAACTTTAAACCCATGTTGGGTGTTTTGGAGCTTGGTGTTAGCATATTTACTAAAATACCAGCTAACGCTAATCAAGGTTAGCTAGCTTTAGCCACAAACTGTGTGGGTTCAAAACAGATGATTTCTAGTTCAACCTAAGTATTATACTAATAAAATGCAAGAATGCACTCACCTAAACTGAAGTACAAACTGAAGGCACACTATTTGTCAGGTAATTCCATCAAAAGTCTTTTAAGAAGACAGCCTTCAGTGACTTGAATTAGTGGATATGAAGCCTTTAGGCAGCATACCGATCACCCTACAAAGAAAACAAGCTCCTAATTTGAAGCTTCAACAAAACCTAAACAGGTATAGAATTTGTTTATAAGTCCTTATGTTTATAAGTTCCTGTGTTTTATGAAATGAAAATGTTTTGGACCTGGGTGTGCGTGTTGATCATTTTTTGAGTATTTTGGAGCCAAGTGGCCACTGGAGGAAGCACAATATTTGGTACTTAAGTCTTAATTTTTCATCCCTTGAGATTTAAGTTTTCTAGTCTGAAGTTTCCAGGTCTGAAAAATGACACAAGCAGAACTCATTTAAATAGTCAGGAAATGGCAACTGCTTAAAAATGAACTGAAAGTCTAACTAGACAGTCTTCTACAGTTTCCGGCAGCTCCACTTAGAGGTCGAGTGGATCATCTCCCTGTATTTTACCTTGTCCATAGCATCCTCTTATGTCACACCTACGCTCTGCACGTTCTCCTTCACTACATGAATATTCTCTTTGGTCTTCCTCTTTTCCTTCTGCCTGGCAGCTCCAGCTTCAACATCATTCGTCCAATATAGCCACCATCCATCGCCTCTCTAACTTTGTGTCTAGCCTGAGCTGTCCTCTTCCACCATGCCAACCTTCAGCTTGGCCTCCTGTGTTTTATAAGAAAATGACCCAACTTCTCACCAGATTTATGACCCCATTAAATGCTGTATACACGCTTTATGGGGTAACCTTGTGACTGAGAAGTCACTAGTGTCTGTGGATGCAATTCCCTCATTTTCTTCAGATCCATCCTTTTTTTGACATCCAATTTTTAAAAAACAAGGTGCCGATGGCCTCAATGTTCAGTTCAAGTCTTCACAAACTGATGCATGACATACATTAGCTAACTTATTTATAGAGTGTTGAAAGAACACTGTGGAGCAATGTTATGACTCGTGGGTCCCCCTTGTGTTTATGGACAAACACAGGGATGGCGTAATAATCATCCCTTCCACCAGTGACACATTGTTATTGGCACGTTGCGGTAATATCATGCAAAGAAGCAAGTGTCCACAAAAGCAGTGAAGAAGCAGACCGCTAACAAACATGTAAAAATGTTACAATTTAACTAAATATTAGAAGAAAAAAATGGTCTTAAAAGTGATGCATGACTTCATAAAGAAGTCTAACAGGAAAGCCAGGTCAAAGCCTTCAACAGCCGAACAACCAAAACCACACCATCTACGACAGCATTTTCTACAGTGGAGACTAGACCAGAGCCAAGTGACAGAGTTAGTCCAGTGGACTGTACTAGAAGCAGAGTGTTGACTAAATGAGACCCAGGCGAAGGGGAAAAAAAGCCCAGTTGGGGACTAAGCTAGAGGTCAGAGGTTACCTCCTTCTTATTGAGCTCCAGCCAGGCGGTATAGAGAGGGAGCCGCAGAGCTCCGCTGGAGTCCACCAGACTCCACCCGTCCTGGGAGAGAGACACCGTGAGAGAGAGACACTGCATTAGACCTGCAGCTCACAGCCAAGCCTCATCAGCATGCGTGCATGCTCTTTACTCACGTGAACGTGTAATTAGTGCATTTTTTGTGATTCTTTTTATACTTTTTGCTTCTTTTGTATGTGCAGATTAATTTCGTCTTTTCATTAAGAAAAGTAATAAATTATGAAAAAAAAAATCAAAAGTACTGTGACGGAGTCCGTCTGAATCTTTGTTCCCATCAGCACAACAACAGCGCTGCACGCGAGATGCCTTCATGCTCCGCGGTTACATTCGCCACCGACCAATTTGCCAACAATAACGACATCCTTCTTGCCCACTTCAAAAACACCTCTCCCACCACCTCGCACAATAGGCTACAAGTCACGCACTGCCGCCTTTGGACAAGAGCGACTGTGGCAGATTTACGTCACGCTGTGAAATGCAACGCTGTGTGAAGAACAGGTGAAATTTACAGCAGGAAAAAAACAGTAGAAACATTCAAACACGTGAACGCCCCGAAACCCGGCTACCAGCACGTCGACAAAGCCAGTAACACAACAGCGACACAAGAACATGTGCAGCACTATGTGATGATTACAGTAAGTTAGTAAAAAGTGATCATGAATAATTAAAATCAATATTTTTCCTCTGAGGGGTGTAGGTTTAC
Source organism: Neolamprologus multifasciatus (assembly GCF_963576455.1). NCBI lineage: Eukaryota > Metazoa > Chordata > Actinopteri > Cichliformes > Cichlidae > Neolamprologus > Neolamprologus multifasciatus. Next base: position 34,389,220 of record NC_140455.1, read on the forward strand.
CTACAATGTTTGAACATGAACATGTTGCTGTATTGTATTACAGTTGGTAAAATAGCCGCTAAAGGTAGCTAAAGGCACTGTGTGTGTTTATGTGTGATGATAACCTCAACTGTCTAAGGTCTGTGGAAACATACATCAAGAAGAACAAAGAACAACATGGCCTCTTCCTCTGAAAACACACCCTGACTGGGAATGCAGAGTCTGGGGCTTCACCTTAAAAAACAGAACTACTTAACCTTTTTTAAAAACACTTAGTAAAGACAACACACAAAACCTTCACCCATGTCTGTGCAGGAACACGAGATCTGGCAGTTTAACACCATAGCACACACAGACACAATGAGCCCTGTGCCCTTCATCTGCAGCAAACACTCACGCAGAAGTGTGTGAGTGAGCGTGACACAGTTAAACACCTAAAAAGGAATGCGTGCCACTCTGTTGTGCGACGGCCATCCGGGCAAGTTGATGTAAAACTGCAACTAAAGGATGATGGATGACTGCTTCAAAACCACTGTCGGGCTCTTTGCAGGGTATCTTAAAAACAGTTATCCACTGAGCGCCTGTACGTAAGGCTGCGCATGTGTGTGTGTGTGTGTGTGTGTGAGTTCACGCTGCAAACCCAAATAAATCCTGAAACATCAACAAAGAGATGGATAGAAGCACGAAGACGAGGGTAAGAGTGTGTTTATTTTACAGCACAGACTGAGATAAGTGTTTGGATCCACTCTTCTGGTGACGAAAAGCGAGACAAAGCAAAAATCTGCATTAATATGTTTGTATTTGGTCTTTATTTACAGAGACTATCACCAGGAGCCACCAATATTTTACCCTCTGAGAACTAATAAAATTTCGGTATGCATGTTTTTTGAAAAAAGTTGGGATGCCGTGCAAAATGTAACTAAAAGTCAATTAAACTGACAGAATATGGAATGGATGGGAGCATATAATGCTATAAACCTGTGTGCACCTTTCACCACTGACGGTATACACCAATTATATAAGCTTCCAACTAAATAAATTAGGCACTAATGTACCCCCATACCACCAGAGATGCAGGGTTTTCGACTGAGCGCTGACAACAAGCAGGATGGTCCCTGTTCTCTGTATGTTTTCCAGAAATAATAAATTTCTAATTTCCACAGATCAGTTTTTCAATTTTGCCTCAGTCTGTTTTAAATGAGAGTTGGCCCAGAAAAGATTGCAGGGTTTCTTTCTTTGCAAGATAGAGCTTTAACCTACATTTGTAGATGACACGGTAAACAGTGATTTCTGGAAGTGTTGCTGAGTCCATGCAGCGATTTCAACCCTGGAATCATCACCTTGATGATCACAGGGATCTAACACTGACTTACGCACAGAGATTTCTCCAGATTTTCTGTCTTTTCATAAATTTATGTAATGTGGATGATGCTATGAATACAGTTTTCACGATTTTAAACTGAGTAGCATTATTCTGAAGTTCTTCTACAATTTGTAGGCATAGTTTTTTTGCATATTGGTAAACCTCTGCTTATCTTTGCATCTGAAAAACTCTGCCTCTCTAAGATTCTCTTTTTATACCCAGTCGTGTAACTGATCTGTTACCAGTTAACCTAATTGTTTTAAAACCGTTCCTGCAGCTCTTTGTTTTACTTTTCCAACGTTTTCTTACCCTTGTTTCAATGTTTTTGAGCTGTTTTGAGAATATTTTGACAATAATTGCTACGTACATATTGTTTAACAGATAACCGATTACTTAACCGAGCTGAAAAACAAGCAGAGTGAAAATCAACTTTGTTCAATTTAAGATTTTTTTTAAATATCAAAGAAAGCCTGTCAGTAGGGGTGAGTAACAGGTCTTTAATTAACCGAGAGGTTCAGTCCTGCAGAGGTGGAATGCAAAAACACACACACAGCGTATTAAAAAACATTTCACACTATGCTGTGAAGCAATTTGCACTTATGCTCTGATGATTAAAACGCCGCCACACAAGCAACCTCGGTGAGACCGAGGGAAGAACAGCAAAGGCAAAAGTAAGAGTGAGCTTATGGTACTCGCTAAGCCTGTCTGGGAATGCTGTCTGCACACCCTAACTGCAATTATCACAGCCAATATTAGCCGGCACGATACTATGAGCATGTCTAACATCATGTGGGCAAAACACTATCATAAAAATACTGCAAACACACGGGCACGTCATGTCTGCAGACCTGGATTTAGGACAATGAGGATGGGCTACATGAAGGTTAATTATAGGTTGTTTTTACATAGTTTGGCTTTAAATATGATATAAAATGTTACTAAGATTGTTGCTGTAAATTCCACCTTATTAATCATTTCCATGATTCACTTGTGTAAATGTACTAACCAACAACATATCAATAATAATAATACATGAAATAGAGGCGCAGGATTATTGGAGTACAGCATATGTGGGAAGTAGCAAACATATATTTACTGTTAACACTCTGATAGTAACTAAAGAGGTACCTGCGGAGTTCATGAAATTAACTTTAAGGTTGTAGTTGCTGCGAGGTTGAGTGAAAACCTCCATGCAGGTGGCCTAGCAGACACACAATCACGATACAACTCATATCCTGCCCAGTGTCCTAAATTGCATCATTTCCTGCAACAAGACGCATCACTTCCTGTAGTTAACACACATCAAAACCCAGGAGAAAACCTCCAGCTGCTCCAGGAATATCCCTTCAACACACTTTATCTGTGTTTGCGTCTGTGCATCCTGTTTGAGTTTGCTAACACAGTCGGCTGTCCTTGAGTCTTTGCTCTATGGAATCTCAACAATGTCTTTATCCTTCCATTGGTATTGTGTGGCATTCTCTAATAGGGGTACACACATTAGCACACATTCAGAAACACGCGCACTCTCGATTTGTCTGCCCCCCCTCCTTAACCGCATGCACGCCCAGCTTTCCAGTCGACTCTCATCACCGCAACAATTGCAAATCCATGTCTGTTGTCATGCCAACCCTCCCCTGACCTTTGACTTTCAGTTTTTATTAGAGGCACCCTAATTCTTCAGATGACAGCTACAGACATGTGAAAAAAGGGGGCAAACATAAAGTCGTACACAGCTTCACTCGCCTCATCGTTTGACCCAATAAACCGTGGTGTGTGTGAGGACTGCGTGAGCGTGCCGTTAGGGCCGTTAAACAATACAATTAGATTGTATGTGGGGCCAACAACCCTGGATTAAGTTGCACCTCCTTGGGACAACTGCTAACTTGTTTAAAGCCAGTGATTAAAAATAAAGCAAGCCATTATCACGAGCTATTACAGGCTTGAGGGAGCTTTGACTTCACTTTGCGTGTGTTGTTTGTTTTCTTTCTATACAAGGAGAAATGTCAGTTTTGGGTTGTTTTTTTTTTTTTAAAGTTTGCTTTTAACTGGTTGCCCTGAAGATGGCGACCAATCCTATGACCATTTGCAGTCAGTTCTGTCTTTAAAACAGATATTGGTGCATCAAGATGGGAAGAAAAGAGCAATAAGATGGAGTTGATCTGCAATCAGTTTGTGACTGAATGGGGTCGAGATGGCAATCGCATGCAATCTGTTTGAGATAAGATGACTGTGTTAAATCTGTTGTCATCTGCATACAATGAAATTCACATTATCTACTTCATTCAGAGTCCAAGCAAAACCTCAGATACACAGACCACATGAAACAGAAAATCCTTCTATTAACAGTGACCTAGTTGCTGCAGGATGGCAATTTAACTGCAAAAGGACATCGGCAACCTTGCGTTTATACGGGACTACAACCACAACACAACCCGTTGGTGCAGACTGACTCACACACTGCGTGTGTTTGAGACAAAGACAGAGAGATCCTATGTGAGGCTTCATCATGTTCCTACATACACATGTCAACAGGCCTAATCTATTGTGAGAACATTACTGCTTTCTGCCATATTCATTTCCACTAATCCCCCCGCCAGTGCTTGGAGGATTATATTACCATCAGTCAATCTGACTTCTGATCATTCAGCACATGAGGAAAAGCTGACCCGGTGTCAGCGCTGCAGTCGGCCTTGGGCTAATTTAACGGAATGTGTCGCCAGCTCTGAAAATCACTGGTCTGTATCGAGACTGACAGAAGCGGAACGCACACGCCCCCCTCCTTCACACACGATACTGGGGCTACAAATGCGTGCGTTCGTGTGCTGCCTACTTGTATCTGCATGCTGGGGAATCGAAAAGGAAGCCTATAGGATCAGTAGAGTTAAATAAAAAACACAAAACAAAAGCAAACTGCAGAGAAAGGGAACAAAGCAGGAAATCTGTTCAGACATGGGAATTAATCTCTCGTTTCCAGGGTGGCGTTCTTACAAATACCTGACAACCCCATGGACAAACAAAACAAAGAAGTCTTCCATGTCAACAGACTGTATCCAGAAATAATACCTGTAGTAGCGATGAGCCTTGCAGCAGCACCGAAGCAGGTTTGAACCATTGTTTCTACAGCATCACTATTCTGTCAAGAAGTTGACAAAAAGGTCATACAACCTCAAACAATAGACGTACAGATGTAACCCAGAAGCTAACACATAAAGTGCGGCAGCCCGATTCATCAGCGTTGATGAATACGTCCCTGTCAAGGCAACCAAACATGCTCGGGGATCTATAGCTCGTGGACACAAGAAAGGCGAGCAACCTGTGAAATGTGAGACGCTGTGCATTGTAGGCAAGTGTCAGGCCAAGAATCGGGGTACTCTCTTTAACAGGTTGCAAGACCCAGGTGCTGCAGTAATAGGACGCAGAGTCAGCGATGCTACAGCTTGCGGCCTCGCGTACATTTAGGGAAATCACGAAAGTAAAGAATGAAAAAGATGGGACAATATTTTTTGGATAGCACGAGCACACCTCTTAGCTTCCAAAGAGTAAAGGCAGCACATGCTGATGAGGACGGGATCCATTAGCATCGGGAAGATGATAGAGGTGGGAATCACCATACATCCCACGATACGATATTATCACAATACTTAACGCACGATACGGTATTATTGCAATTTTTTAAAATATTCTGCGATATTCAGATTCTGTACATAAAGGTAAACTTTATCAATATTCATTTTCTCTAATATCAAAGTCTCACACTCAGTCTTTCTCTCATTTCAGTTTTATTGTTGACAAACTGAACGGTTTGTATTACAGTCTAGTCCAACTTAACTGAACGCAACCATCTGGTACAATTATAGCTATTCTGAACTATGCAGTTTATGAAAACTATGCAGCCCCTTCAGCAACTGAAGAATTTGAAAGTAAATTAAAACAAAATATAATTTTACATTAAATAAAAAAGTTTTACACTTAATTCAAATAAAACATGTCTTAAATTAAAATAAGTAAACTGTCATGTTTATTGCTGCCAAAAACAAGTTAAACACATTTGGACAGTGAAGGAATGTCAGGATTCTTGCTCAGAAAAAGGATCAACATGCTCTGAAGTCAGAGCACAAAAACCTTTTTTGTAACAAAATATCGATTTCTGCTGTCCCTGTATCGATACATTATTAGCAAACAAAATATCACCATACTACACAGTATCCATTTTTTCCCCCACCCCTAGAAGATGGTGCATTTAATGCTGTTTCAACTTTCATACACTGGGTTGACGAGTACTCTGTTTTGACAGCAAACGTTAAATGCAGTTATCAAACGTTCAATTTTACAGCAACCAAACACGACACAAAAGCTTGTTCATCCTCAGAAACAGAGCGTTCTCTTATTTCTCGTCTGGCTTAATATTATAAGAACAACGCCTGCAGGGTGGAAGTTTGTCAAATAACACCAGGAACTGACTGCAACGTAAACCCTTTTAATATAATATTGCAGCTGAAGAGGATACTCAAGCTACACTGCGAAATAATCAAAGTTGGGTTTTTTTCTCATTTAGTAAACAGGACCATCGTGGGAACATTTTAGGAAATCACTTTGAGCTGTGAGTGAAACAAACTAATAATTCCCACGGATGTTGGTGGTTAGGAATACCTCTAGACTGTGGCATTATGGAAATATGCTTGGGCTGCATATGAAGGTCATTCACGCTTAACTAAGACAGACATGCTACATTCACTTTAGTGAACTTTAACACTTGAAGCCAGGCTATAATTCAGAGTTTAGGACTGAAACACAGGAGAACGACCTAACTACACTTTTAGATAATCTCACAAATCACCGGTCAACATCAAAGAAATCCTCTTCACTCCCACAACACAATTCCTGAACTCACTAACCCTCAACCCTGGCTAAACACACTATCACCCCAGTATTATGATCGCACATCAAAACAGGAAAAAAAAATCAAATTCAAGCACAAACTCTTCTCTCCCAACTCTGAGCCAGGATCCTTTGTTTTAGTGGTGAGAATGGGAAAAGTTTTCTGGAAGAGGAGGGAAGAAAACATGGAAGCGACCTGACTGCTTGCATTTCTTACCTTGTTGTAGTAATGGAGCTGGACTGAGTGCCACTGACCGTCACTGACTCCACCAAGGACGTAGGGAGCCACTGTGGTCTTTGTCTCACCTGAGAAACAAATTGCTATTAGTTAATTCTGCAACTTGATTTGTGCACGACTACACAGGCATGCTACTTCTCGATTTGTACACAAGGGCTTAAAATAATCAAATCAAATTGTCAATCAGTGTCAAACTGCTTGCTAAAATTTGCAAAGCAGAGCTGCTTGCAAACATTAGCAGAAAAGGAAGGAGGAAACCCCCCTGAGGATCTTTTATTTATACTAAGGCTGTACTCTCTTTCTTTTAAAGGTTAAAAAGTTTAGCTCGTTGTAACACGATACATGGATCACTTCAATTTTTAAAACATAAACCACTGGCTATTGATAAGTTACTAATAAACATTAACTGCGTCTTATCTTGACATGCACGCACACCACACAGATCATAAATCAGCACGCATTAGTCTGCAGCATCAGTGATTCTCAGTGTGAAGACTGTAGTGCACAACGGCACCAGATTTGCAGAGGGTTCACCCTGTTTGTCAAGGGCAGGAGCAGCCGGGGCACACATGCCCTGCTCTGGGAAATCGGTAAACAGCGCGGCAACATTAAGGACTTGAGTGTGTGTGTGCGAGTCTTTGTATTGAAAGATAAGGAGCAAACACGAATAACTGATGTCCTACTTCGCCAATGAAAAGCACAGAAAGAAAATTACTGCAAATAATCCTGAGAGCTTCCCTCCTCTCATTAAACGTGACTCATAATTCAAAAGATTTAATTTGATAATTCATCCGTTGAACGTTTAGATATATGTCAGTTTTGAAGCAGGGCGCAAGGACTTGGCTTCTCTCCCGAACAGGCTTCACCCAAAATAATCAAACTGAACTGGATCCCTCCCTGTACGCGACCATGGGAAAGTAGACTCAGCTCGGAGAACGTGTGTTTGATCTGCATTCAACAGTTACCAGTTGTAACAATGATGCTGGGTGTGTGAGCACACTTGAATGAGTTTAAATGCGCTAATGTTTTTACGAATTGATCTTTCAAAAACGTTTAAAACAAGTAAGTTGCCACTGTCGTGCTGCTTATGGACCTTAGTCATCGTGGATTTTGTGGTGGTGTTTTTTGGCCAGTTAGGTGCAGTGTCTGTCCCGTATTCAGCAAGTTAAAATAAAATAAACAATAAAAGGTGAATCAAATGGACCATTACGGCAAAGCTGGGATGGTCAGTTTGGTAAAGTAAATCCGTTGGGCATCTTTCTTTGCCTTTAGACAAATTCTGATGGCAAAAGAGCCAAACGGGACAGGCAAAAAAAAAAAAAAAAAGGTGCAGTGTTGGGGAGTAACGGAATACATGTACCGCCGTTACGTATTTAAAATACAAAATATGAGTAACTGTATTCCGTTACAGTTACCGTTTAAAAAGGTGGTATTTAGAATACAGTTACTTTGTTGAAATAAATGGATTACACGGCGGTACTTCCCTGTTTCATATTGTGGCGGGTCAGGACTGTTTGGGTTTTGTTTGACAGCTACGTTCTGTTGTTCCAGGCGGCAGCGTTACGGTTGCCATGGTTACAGGGTGACGCTCTCTCTCTGCGTGTTTCCTGGGTGAGAGAGGCCTTTTTGTTGTTGTTGTGCTAAGCTAATAGGCAGAATGCTACCGGTATAGCTCTAAAGAATGTAGCATCATAGGCAGTGTAGTCCGTGCTGCAGGGAGAATGGACTGCCATACACGTTATGTGTCTGTGAGCGAGGGAGGGAGAAAAAGGAAAAGTACGAGCTGTCATCGAGCAAAAACGGGAGCTGGAAGCATGTAAATATAATAATAACCACTGCAGCCAAGAAGAGAGCCTGACGAGCCCAGTTGTAAGTAAGCTATTAAGACTCGACTGTACACCGTGTTCGTGTTTTCCTCCAAAAACAATAAGTTCCGTTGGAGCAGCCTTTCAACGCCTCTCTCTGTCTCTCGCTAGCAAAGTTGACTCAGACAACAAAGTAAAGCTAGTTTTCGGCTACGAGCCGACACAGAACCCACCGTATTAGCCAGAGGTCCCTTTACTACGGTTCGGAGCCGCGGACCTTCAGTAACAGTAATAAATCACAGCAATAGTACATTCACGTAGTTGTAAACAGCATGATAATATATTAAGTAATCCAAAGTATTCAGAATACGTTACTCTCATTGAGTAACGTAACGGAATATGTTACAGAATACATTTTGGGGCATGTATTCTGTATTCTGTAATGGGATACATTTTTAAAGTAACCTTCCCAACACTGGTTAGGTGTCACCATTAATCAGTCCTTTCAAAATAAAACGCTCCTATCCTTTAAAGCATCATGTTTGATTCTACTATATTTGGATAATTTGTGTGTGCACTAACACGCAATTGTCAAAAGAAAGTGGAGATAGATAAGAATTATGTACCTATGTCTCTGTAAAAGTCACTTTAGATAACGCGCACTTACGCCGAATTAATCTGCTTATAATGCAGCCGAGAACTGATACGCATCAGTCGCACACACAAAAGCAGACGATCACGCATTACAGGGCCTAACCTCCAGAGAAGGTGAGCTGAATCTGTTCACCGATGATCTCCAGGGCGATGAAGTCATGTTTCTCGTTGAACCTGCCGTTGTAGAGGAGCAGGGCGTTTCTTTCCCTGGTAGCAAACCTGAAAAAATTTTTGTAAAGATGATTAACTTTGATAAAAGGAATTTTCATACATGTGTCATAGAAAGGGCTGCGTGAATTACAGCCGTTTTTCTTTACGGTGTGCTCGTGTTTCACATCACATTTTTTAACGCCTCTCCAACCCAAACAGTGCGGGACTGAAAGGTCGAGAACCTTGCAGAAAGTTTTATGACGAAAAGAGCCGAGGCGTTCTTGAGGAAAAGTCACTTGGAAAAGAAAGGAAGGATGTGTAAAGCACAGAGGAAACGGCGCTTCTGAAGTAGACGGTGCATGACTGTGTCTACATGTGAAAACGACACAAAAGACCTGGCAAATGAGCCAGCACCTACTTGTGTGTGTGTTCTACGGGGTTCAAAGTTCAGATGTGTGTGTGTTTGTCTGTGTGTTTGGAGTGTAAGGTGAGGGCAGTGGAGTCAGCCGGCAGATGCCAGTGAGCCCAGGAGGGCAGGAAGTCAGGATGGCTGAAGCCAAACACTGATAAGGGAATCTAGGAAACAAATCACACAGCCTTTCCTGTTTTCACCTCACTGGCAACCTTTCTCACCGTCACTCTGTCCACAGATTTACAAAATCATCTCACCTATTACTAAAATGAGTTAAAGTACTTCTTTTTGTAATATTTACAGTACGACTGTTTTTCCTCTGGCGGTTCCACTTTGTTTTAAAAAGTGTGAAAGGCACAAATCAGAAATTTTCATGTTCAGATGTACTGTGTGAATTATACCTTGGTTGTTCCTGAATGTGCATCTCTATGTACGTATTCAAGGAGGTGAGACACAATGGGAAAGTGCATGCATGTCTCAGCACGTCCCAGCTGACACACTTTAGATAGCTGACTTCCACTGTGTTTAAATTGCTGCTTATGACATGCACAAATGCTCACAGGTGGCTGAATTTTAAATAGTGACACTGAATTCTGAAACCATTCGGAAAAATGTATTTTTCCATAGTTATTCTCAGCTGCAATCATTAGCATGTCCAACTAACTAGCTATTATCAGGGATTTAGCTGAAGTCATATTAGTTTATCATGTATAAATCATTGTGCATCTATTGGCTTTACAGCTGCTCTGATCAGAGTTAGCTGGAAGCAACAAAAAGTAAGGCGAGCGTAAAACTGTGATACTTTGCTAACATTAATGCGCTTAGCTATCAAACTAAAGCTGCTAAAATTTTCTTTTTACTATACTATTCTTTTTTACTATATATTTAATAAAATCATCACTAGGGTTTTTATTTTTATTTGGAATGATAATTTAGATTAATTAAAATAATGTGTTTCTACACATTAGGCTACCTGCCAGAGCTGTTTGGGGTAAACACTGTGTGCATTGGGATTCAATACTTCATTATACACAGGGTGTCATTTTTTGATTATTTGTTTTATTCCCACAATATGATCCCATTTGATTTAACTTCATTATCCCATCATTTTACTACTGCTGTTTAAGAGTGAAAACTACCACTTACTAAGTAAAGGAGAAATTAAAGGCAAAGGCACGAACTTGCTGAACTGCAGGTGTACACTGGGGTTGCTGTCTGTGGCATCCTACATTTACCAAGAGCTGCTAAGAAGGGCATCTCTGAATAATGACTATTTTTGTGAATCTACCACAGTGGAATATTTATTAATTCCCTTTTTATACTGACAGCATTTATTGCTGTTGTATTTTGAAGTTGTTTCAGTGTAAATACTGAAGTTAAATTGGCCATGTAGTGATAGATGGAAGGGGAGTTTAATTGTGTGTACTGTAGCATTTTACTGTGAGTGTCAGAAGAGGAAAACATGAGGCTAAGACTATTGAATGTATTCATTTTATATATCCAGGGGTGCACATAAGTGGTTCGCAGGTGCGCATTTCAAAATAAAAAACGCGCACCAGATAAGAAGTTGCAACGCACGTTTGCGAACATAAGATTTTCTGGAGGAGGACAGACATTTGTTTAGAACTCTTAAAGATGTCAAAGAAGCTCCTTTAAGCAATTACTTTGGTTTTCCTCCACCTCCAAAGAAATGTCAGAAGGAGTCCGAACTGCAAAAGAAGCGTGTATTCTCGGAAAAGTGGTTGCAGGAGGTGAGCTGGCTTCAAACAAATGATGAACGCACAGAGATGTGGTGCAGAATATGCTGTGAAAATCCCACTCTAGCTGACAACTCTTTATGTGGTGCACGTTATTTATTTTGACAGCGCATGCGCACCTGCGGACCACTTATGTGCACCCCTGTATATATCCCATATATATATATATATATATATATATATATATACACACACATATAATTTGATGTCATAGAAATCACCAGCTTAAGCAAAGAAAATGTCCTTACCTCCCACTCTGATCTGATATTTTTGGACCACTTTTGGTGCTAAAAGGTGAAACACTCACTTTGGTTAAACAAACTTTTCTGCGCACATGACAAACCCTTTGTTTGTTTGTTTGTTTTTTCATAAAGGTGTGGACTTTTAGGCTTCCTCTTATCATGAGGTCTCTTTGTGCAGCACTAGAGCGTGAGACTGTAAAAGTGTGTTTTATATGCCAGATGTGAGAGTTGGCAACCATGCTCACATAATAAACTGTATGTGTGCCATAAAAGAACTGTAATCTTGACAGGTGTAGTGGTGATTAGTAAGCAAAGAGGTAGACACAAAAGATACCAAACTTACATGAAGGAGACGGTGAAGTGGAACCTTTGCCGCAGGCCTCTGAAGGTGATGAAGGACTGTCCAGGAAAGCTGCGGGTGGTCATCTCACAGTAGGGCTTCTCATACTCCCCGGGTGGACACTCGCACATGAAACCACCTGCAAGCCGGTTGATGCACGTACCACCATTCTTGCACACACCTGGTACACAGCGGTCGGATGATGCATTAATCTCACAGTGCTCGCCTGCAAGAAAAAGAGGGACCAAGTTACACAGAGCTGTTCTGCATCTGATTCGTTTATTGTATCTTTTTACTGTGAGAAACATTTTGCTGTTAATTGATAAGGCCTGTGTTGCTCAGCTGCAGCAGTACCAGGGGCGGAGCTAATGGGGGTTCTGGGATGGCACTGGCCCCAACACTATGTTGACATTTTAATGACATCATGGATGCAAATTGTTGACTTCCTCAGTGCATTACTATGAAATGCATAACTAAAAATTAAACAATATATTATGAAAGCTCTTGTGTCAGCAAAAGATGCAAAATGAAAAATTTTGAACTAAAGCTTGCTTGAGATTTTTTTTTAATTTCCCATTCTTGCTGGTGCTTGGTCCACCCCCACCCCCACCCCCAAATGCAATGTAGCAATGATAATAAATGTCATCTGATTGTCTCATCAATTTGTTATCACTATGTTATCTTTTATGTGAAGCGTACCTTCCACAGTTGACTGAAATACAGACCTCACTCAGCCTTAACAGAATCCAGTTGTTCAAACAAGATGCCTTTGATTATCAGCAAAGCACATTTATTCAACTAACACGCACACGTTAAACATGCCATTAACTTTCTGTTGTTAAAGTCCCTCCAAAAACATCAGTTCAGGAAAGGCACGCCTCCCTCCAAACAGTTAATAACACTGACAAAACCTTGTTTACTGGTCTTTTCTGAGTAGCACGCTTCTTAGCCAGAAGGTAATTTGGCCATGTTTGGAGAGAAGAGAGAGTTTGGAAAAAGAGTCACGATGGAGGGACAAAGACTGCAAAAAGAAAGCAAGCTGACAGGGATAAGACTGCTGGCTTTCCTTCACTAAGCTCAGTGCATGGCTAAACTTATATTTAACTGCACTTTTAAACTTGTAAACCGAACAACGATCAGATAACAGCTGATCAGTTAAATAGCTCTTATAGTGAATCAAGGTTGGGGTTAAGACAAAAGAAATCCACTTTTGGATGAGTGCATTCCTGTTTGTTTTTACCATCCTGATAATAAACCTTAGGTTAAGTCACTTTGGCAACATTTTCCGATATGCCCGCAACTAAAGGCATAAAACCCCTGCAATTAAACAGAATTTTGATATAATTTATTTATTTAGCTGCAAAGTTAGGCACTTAAGGCTACTTAAAGGTAGGTACACTAGAAACCACCTTTGGTTTTTACAGGAAATAAGAAAACAACTATACTAAATTTACTAAATTTAAGTACCTCATTAGCAGTTTGTGATTTCATGTTAATTTTGCAGAAAAGCAAACAATAATTCCCCATCTTACATCATAAATACGCTGTGGTTTTTGGGGTACGGGGCATGTTATGGAGTGGATTAATCTTCCCTTTTTTACATCTTTATTGTTTTATTTCTTGGCTAGCAGTATCAGCGAACATGTTAAACCTGTAGCCTCAACCCTTTTCATCCATCTGTGGCTGCTTTGCTTGGCTTCCTGTTCAGAGCTCCTTAAGGCCTGGTCAGACTTACTTGACTACCCATTGGTCATGAGGTTATCGCTACCCTCATCAACTTCTCCTTCACATGCTAACTGCTTAACTGAAACTGCATGGTGGTATCAAATACATGATATATTACATTATCTAATTTAATTTCGCAACAAGTCCGGGAAGGGAAAATTCCTCTAAATGACCATGTGGCTTTAGCTTTTCCAAAATCAGCCAACTGGCCCCAGCGTCCTGGCTCTGCTCAGTTAAAATTCCTACGTAAATACGCCAGCAGGCCTCTTTCCGACTGTAATAATATTTGTGATAGGTGCCACCGCGTCCCATGCTGCGTTTTGTGTCAATCTGCTGTCTAGACAAGCTCTACTCTTCCAGGGCCCACACAGACCCCCAAAACTGCACAGCTTGGAACCAGGTAATGGCCCTTCTCTCCTCAGCATAATCCTTTTTTCCTAGGGGGAATTATAAGGATCTGTTTCCCTGTAATGCAGGAAACCTGAAGAGGACAAAACAGGCCTTCCCCTTGTCATCAGCCCCATAATTGTCCCTGATGGCCCTTGAGTATCAGGAGTTGAACTGTGACCTTCAAAGAGGGGACACCGAGATGTAGGTAAAGGAAATATGATGGGTGGGTGGAGAAGATGGACATGGGCACAAGGAGGAGAAGGCGAGAAGCAGTATGAGTGACAAAGTCAGATATAATCAGGTAATTACTTGAGATAAGATGGAGGATGAGAAAGAGAGGGGGGGCAGAGCGTCGGGAGACACAGAGGGGTGGGAAGCAGGAGGCTGTCAGAGCCCGTTTAGGCTCTATTAGGGAGAGAAGAGTGGAGACAGTCAGGTATCAGATGTACAAGGGGGAAGTATGGGAGGAAGATCACTGATATTCGGAAATATTTTGCAAAGTGCTTGAATGTGAATGATGAAAGGTTCCGAACTTTCCCATAGCTCATCAACTAACTGAGTACTGAGTTACTTTAACACTTGCAAAACACTTGTAATCTCAGTATTTGGAATATTTAGCTCTGCACTGTTTACGTCCATGTTTGAAGTTAGCAGGCAGCTTGCTGTGTTTTGCTAGTGTACTGCTAAACAACTAAATGCGTCTCAAAGCTAAGATCCTGCAGTGGTTACTTTGTTTTTAGCAAACAGAGCTTAACGTTTACCTGAAGTAGTTTTTCCTTTTATTTCAGACCTCTTGTGGAAAATGTGCAGCTGATCGTTTGATATGCTTGATTCTTTTTAGACTTCATGATTCAGTTTTTCATGTCATGTTTTTCAATTCAATTCAATTCAATTCAATTTTATTTATATAGCGCCAAATCACAACAAAAGTCGACTCAAGGCGCTTCATAGATACAGAGAAAAACCCAACAATCATATGATCCCCTATGAGCAAGCACTTTGGCGACAGTGGGAAGGAAAAACTCCCTTTTAACAGGAAGAAACCTCCGGCAGAACCAGGCTCAGGGAGGGGCGGCCATCTGCTGCGACCGGTTGGGGTGAGAGAAGGAAGACAGGATAAAATTCCATCATACCTTAAGGGTAGAAGTTTTTCTGTTTCAGTTAATGGGTTTTGATCTAGAGGAACGAAAATTCATTCGGGGGTTCCTCAAGGATCCGTCCTTGGTCCTTTATTCTTTAACCTTTGTATGCTCTTGCTTGGTAATATGATAAACAATACCCATTACCACCATTCACACAAAGATGACACACAGTTGTACTTGTCATTTTCCTCTAATAATCTCATTTCTGTTCACAAACTAACAAGGTTCAATGATGACATCAACTGCTGGAAGTCTCAAGACTTCTTACTGAACAGAGACGAGTTGCTGTAGGCTCAAAAAGTCAGAGACAGAAAATGTATTCATGTTTATCTTCCTTTTCTCTGAGTGAGTAAGTCAAGAACCATGGTTTTATTTTATTATATCTCAGCTTTGATAACCATGTTAATAATGTCACCAGAACTGCTTTGTACCACTTTCAAAGAAATATAAAACGTTAGAAAATTCTCTTCTGAAACTGACTCCATGCAATCCAGCAGGATACACTACTCTAGCACTCTTTTTGCAGGATTACCAAGATCATTAGTAGGATGACTTCTCATTCAGACTCATTCAGAATGAAGCAGCAGCCAGACTCCTTACATGAACGTGCTAATTTGACCATATTACCCCAGTGCTGAAGTCACTTCTCTGGCTCCCAGTTCAATACAGAATAACCTTTAAAATCCTTCTACTGGTTCAAAAACTCAATGATCTGATCCCCCAACACACTGTGGACTTTCTCAGTGTCTATAATCCAGCGCAACCTCTCAGGTTATCAAGTGTGTTGATGGTGCTTTCAGTTACTGCGGTGTTATTCTTTGGAACAAGCTGCCCTCTGACCTGAAGTCAATTACACTTGTGTCTTAATTCAGAAGAACACTTACACCTTTTAGTCTCACATTTCTTTTACATTTCACTGTATGTGCGCATTTTAGCTTATATTTACATCTTTGTAAAGTTATTCGGTGTTTACCGCACGGAGTTTGTGTAAATAAATACGCTACATAAGTTACAGGTTAGAAAAACAAAATAAAGATGAGCATAAACACGCTGAGATGCTCTGCAGTGCCAAGCTGGATTACAGAGATTAGTTATAATTCTCTGGATTTGTCCCTACAAGTCATTCCTTTTGTAATTATAACTTTCACATTGTTAATAGAAAAATATTGACAGGAGCAGCTTTTAATTGTACTGATCTGTTGAGTCTTGGTGTGTGACTCACTGATATATGAGGATTAACAGGCAATTTGTTTACTTGCCAGTACCGTTTACTCGTCAAAAGAAATTAACCCTTTAAAGCTGGTCAGAGCGGGCACGCTCCGTTTTGCGTAACTATTTTTAAATCCAGGTAGCACTGCAGCCACGTAAGCTAGCGCTATATTTTTTTTGCATATGAAACAATAAGATGAAAACATCTTATGCCATCAGCTTGTCCTCGGTCACGGTTTCCTTCCACATATGGCTTTGCAAAAATTGCATAAAAGCACTTGCAGCAACAAAAACATAATATTCCAGAAACACGCTTTGCCGATCCGAGCAGCTGTTCGTAACACTTCCTGCGTCCATCAGCGCGAACTATTGCATGTCCGCCATGACCTGCCTGATACCGGACGTGACGTCATTTTGCGGAACTGTAGTTTTTACCATCAGGGCCTTGTAAGGCTATACTGGTGTTTTTAAAAGTTATGTTTGACTTTATGACTTTCTGTGTCGTTTCTGGGATGCTTAGGACTAAAATTGCACTGCTGGAAATAGTTTATTTTGATGCATATGCTGTTTTTTTTGCAAATTTGCACTATAATATTTATTTTCATTTTTCCTGCAGTATATAAAAATTGGTGTATTTCAAAAATAAAACTATGAAGACACTCAAAATAAATTTCCTGTGGTGGGAAACTATTTTGTGCAACTTTTTTGTATTTACAGTTTTGAGGGATAAGCCTCTTAAATTTCTCTAACTAGAAATATATGTTAAAAAAACAAAAACGATTTTCAACTTTTTTGTAGTTTATTGCACTTTTTTGCAATTTATGTAATTACTATGCACTTAATGCATACATATTATTAAAATTTGGGCTATAATGGTTGTATTGATGTATATCAGCTTGAAATGCTCCCAAAAATGGCACTACAACATGTAAAAATATAATATAAGCTCTGGCGGACTTGGTTCTATGGTAGGTCTTAAAGGGTTAAAGCTACTGTGGTTTTGGAAAACAGGTGAAATGTTATTTCAGAGCTGGTCTGACTGGTGTAGTGAGGATTGTGTACACCCCTTTCCAGCAATAAATTTCGTGTACTGTATGCATGTGTGGAAGCAGGTGGCTTTACCTGCGGTACTACAAAGCATGTCCTTTCTGTACTGGGGTCAACCTCAAGCTACAACAATGGGCTATGAGACCTTTTACAACCCGTCTGTGCGGTTTAGCAGCTTTGCACAGGTTATTTAAACTGTTATCACAAACAAAATGAGCTCTATGCTTATAATAGACTTTTCATATGGTATTGTTGTATATGTGTAATCAGGGATACACACAACATAGTTTAGGTAAAAAAAGGCAAGCTGATTGACAGATTTGAATCACTCAATACCTTCTTCTTTGTTTATTTATTTCTTTTTAACTCACCTGTGAAGTCCTCCAGGCACTCGCAGGTATATCCGCCCTCTCTGCTCCGACACCTCCCGTTGTTCTTGCAGGGCCCTGAATAGCAGAGGTCGATCTCGGTCTCACAGTATTCTCCGGTGAAACCGACCGGGCAGCGGCAGCGCAGCCCGTTGATGGGGTGGATAGGTCGAAACAGAACCGTGTCAGAGGTGATGAAGGGAGGGGAGCTGTCAAACTTCAGCACTGATACACACTTCATATAGTTCTCGCAGGGCTCCCGTAGGCAGATGTTATCATCAAACGGCAACACCTGAATGGAAGAAGGAATTTTAGCTACATTTATTTCTTCTACTAATGCTTCTGATGTTTTTGACCTCAGGACTGTGCATTACCTCTTGAGTGGATATGAGCCTGAGTCGAGTCCTGTGGAGGTAGATCTGCTCCTGCAGCTCCTCAGATGGGAAGAACATGCCTTTACCAGGAGCCCCTCCGGGCTGCAGCGCCGAAAAGGTTACGTTGAGGATGGAGCCTTGGACGTCGGTGTCGTTTTGGATGTTGAACACAAACACTGCTTCCCGCTTGGTGGAGAGTACATCCGCCACTCCCTCAAGAAAGAGGCTGAGCAGGGGAGATAGAAAACGCTCCTGGGACATGTTCTCCAGACGAACCGTGATGCTGTTTGTCAGCATGTCATCAGTGATGATAGTGACCCGCAGTGTGCAGAGGGCAACAACACGATGGAGACCATCTGGAAAAAAAGAGAAGGCAGATATTTTGCCTTTACTTACAGAAAGCTCCAGATTACAGTAAAAGTCTAACAAGGTAAAAAGTTCAGAGAAAACAATGTATCTTTTTGGAATAAAGAGCCCTCGGATATAACAAGCAATGAAGTGAACTCATACAAGCAAATTTACAGACAACTGCAAAAGGAACCCAACCACAGTTTACATGGTTAAACTTAAGGCTCACACTGATCTTGGCTCACAAACATGAGACACAATACCAAAACTTATTATCAAAACAGAAGAAGGTCAGAACAAAAAGTTGTAAGCCAAAACATTCAATTCAATATTTTTTTTAATATAGTTCCAAATCTCAACATAAGTCACCACAAAGTGCTTTATATTATAAGGTAAGGACCCGACAATTACCGAGAGAAAACCTCAAAAATTAGACGGCACACTAGGAGCAAGCACTTGGCTACATTAGAAAAGAAAAACTCCTTTACATGTCATTGTATGTAGACTTTAACACAGAAATAATTTCACCTCCTGAATAACTTCACATCTCTTCTCTCCTTTCTCTCCTGTCTCTTCACCCTTCATGTCAAGAAAAGTCAGGAGGAATCACATCTGTTATCTCTGCCAATTCCAGTCTGTGTTTATCTCAGACTATCTTCAGGAAGTCCAAAAACTCATCTAACAACTTGTATTTGAAAATAAAAAATTCCAAGAGATTCTTTGAAAATGTATTTATTTAATTTTAAAAACTGAATTACTCTGATTTTGGATAGCGGAGGACAAAATCGGGTTTTTATTTTCTTTATTTATCCTATTTATTTATTACTTCCAATAGTGCTAACATACTACACAGGTCACGAATTTTTTTTTAAATTTTCATTGTAAGTGGGCTAAAGTACTTAATTAAAAGTAGTCTAACATAAATGTAAATGCTGTGATTTGAATATTTTAATGAACCATGTAACTTGGATGGATTCAACGCTGGCGTGACCACAGTGCACACGTCTGCTGTTGCTCACAGTGGTCCAAGGGACTGCTCAGGGAGTTTGTGCGTTCGCTCAGACACATGAAAAATTAGAGGGAACATTGCTATCAAGCCTTTTTTCGCAATAGTTAGCTTGCTAATTAGCCATCATCATATGAATTTGTAATGTTTCTCAAAGAGTAAACAGCAGATTTACATTCCACTTACATTCTGATACAAGTTTATAAACCGTGGGGCAGGATGAAAACAGGCATTGTATTTTTTTCATCAGATAAAGTGACAGTCATCCATGGCTAATTTTATTAGCAATAGTTAGCTTGCTAATTAGCCATCATCATATGAATTCGTAATGTTTCTCAAAGAGTAAACAACAGATTTACATTCCACTTACATTCTGGTACAAGTTTATAAACCGTGGGGCGGGATGAAAACAGGCATTGTATTTTTTTCATCAGATAAAATGACAGTCATCCATGGCTAATTTTATTAGCAATAGTTAGCCAGCTAATTAATGCGCAGCTAAAAACTCTGCCCTTCAGGAACTTTTAATAGTTCTTCAATGAGAAGTTCACAAAACTTTTTTCAAAAGCAAAATGAATAATTTGTAATTTCTCAGGTTATTGTGCCTGGGAGCCACTATTAAGTATGTCTCAGCTACATGGAGTACCTTTAAGCCACATTTTCTGGACCCAATCCCAAATCTGCACTACTGCTTGACAGCTTGACTTGTTTACTGTGTAACACTTTTTCTGCTAGATTGAGTTAAGAAATTTCAAGTTAGTGTAGACTCAATCTTATTCAAGCCTTGACTCGGAGTAATTAGATTAGTCTAGGATTGCCGCCCCCAGGGTCATGCCTACTTCTTGCAGAGCTGTAAGCTCTGTTGCTTATGAAGGGAAACAGAAGAATCTAGGCCTGAGTGAAATACAGCAGGCAACAGGTGGTGGGGCCAGATGAAATTTGGTGGTGGGGGATAATACTGTTGAAGCTTCGAAGGGAGATGGGTCGCATTGCACAGCTTTGCTAGTCCATACTGAGCACATGAGTGTGTCATATGTGTTTTCGGGTTCACGGTGAGGTCCGACCACAGGTGCCCTGTCACTCTCAGGCTTGCATGAGATCACTTCTCAGGCACTTAAACTATTCTCACATACATGAAGATGCAAAGTCAGTCAGAGTGGGGTGCGAACAAGCGAGTTCTGGATGCCTGCTAACCAGACTGGAGGTCATTTCCAACCGCACACGGACGAATAACTCACAATAGGAAGCAACATGGGGGTCGGCTACTTCAAAGCAACCGAGTAACTGCTAGATTGGGGCTCCAGGGATTGTAAGGGAATCATCGGCGGCACGGATAAAACAAAACAAACACACAAGTGTAGACACACATTAACGTCACTCTGCAGGGCAGTGAAATTACACAGCAGCTGCTCTTTATCAGACTGCTGTAATGTGCTGGAATGGAAGTGCTCATTCAGCACAGCACTAACAGACTAGCTGCTAGAGTAGCTGCTAGCCAGTGTGTTTATTTCTCTAAAGTTTTCAGCACCTGCCTCTCAGTGTGTCTCTGGGAAGACAATGTTATCTCACTTGCTGCAAGAAATCCATCACCTGGTATGCTTGAATACACATATCCTGCACAGATGCAATAAAATATAGAGAATATATAAAGTTATCTTTTAGGAACTGATTTTCGACTTTGATTGCTTGATGATTTTGTACACTTCCAGTGCCAAGTAAAGACATTATACCAGAGAGGCCTAGCTGCATCATCAAATAATTGCCTAAGCATACATAATAGGTATAGACACAATATTTTATTGTTTTCCCTTATGGTAAAACAGGTAGATCTTTACAATTTGTTAGCTTCTTAGTGTGAGCGGCATATGAGCAGTAACACCAAAGAGCGCTGTGGGAGCCTGGCACTGGGTCTAAAAGTGATGGACCATGACAGAAAATATAATAGAATTTGTAAGGCAAATCTCACATTGGCCATGCACTGACGGATAGCCAATCGTAATCGGCACAGTGTGACAATTCTGCGTTCATTATGACCTTTTGGCCAAGAAATAACGCAAGAACAAGTATTTACATTTTTAAAGGTTTCACAAGGTGTTTGTTTCCTTTGGTTTTCCAGAGACATCTCAGGCCAGGCTATTTATAGAGCCCACCAGCTGCTAACATGGGATCACACACATGCAGAGGATGTGCTGGACTGTGGAAAGGGTGTGTCGCAGGCAGCCGACGGCATGGAAAAAACACATTCTGCGTAAGTATGCCACACACACACACACAGACACACCACAGTCACACATAGGTGCCAACAGGTCAGCAATGTTTTAATAGACAATCCTCTGATTAAAAACATGCTAGCAGCATGCAAGCCGTGCTGCTGGCCACTTTGAATGGAAACAGTTTATTATATACACGTTCCCTTATCTTAATTAGCTGGCAACATTCTGCACTGCTTGATTGACTGGCTAAGTTCAGTAATGATAGGCAGCACGTTCAGGCTACATTATGACTCACTTATTGCACCTTTACAGTCTTACAGCGTCAATAAATATGAAAAACACAGATTAGAGATAAACAATTGACAACAGAAAAGGAGACTCATCAATGGGCCACACATGCTTTGCAGGTGGTGAGGTCTGCAGAGGTGATAAGACCTGATAAAGAACTGTGAGGCAAGCCACACCGGTGACAACTGACCACACACACACAAACAAACACACACACATAAAAACCTTATAAATGTGTCGATCGACAGTGAGTGTGCTTCCCTGACCACATTTTTCTTAAAAGTAGAGAGGCTGTCTATCTCCTTGAGAAGACCCCAACAATCAGATGATCCCCTATGAACTGGCACTCGGCGACAGTGGGAAGGAAAAACTCCCTTTTATTAGGAAGAAACTTCCAGCAGGATCCAGCTCAGTAATATTGCAATAAAGCGGCTCGACTGTTTGTTGTGATTTGGTGCTATAAAAATAAAATTGAATTGTACTCAACTGTTCCCGCTAACTCACGCACTCTGTGTTTGTGGTTGGCGCTGTCGTGTCAAACCCAGAGAGCTGACACACATTGTGGCCAGCTGTCACTGTGACAGTCACAATGTGTGCAAAAACAAACAAGATGCTCGCATTAAATGCAAATGTCTGTGGTTGTTGAAAAGTAGAAACATGCTTACGCTGCAGTTCAGCTTCACTTTGATTTACATCAACCACTAGTAAGTAGCACTATTAAGCCTTACAGTTTGAACCTGTGCTCATGAGGTCACGCTGTTGTCCCTTTCAACTCTGGTGGCAACTGCTTGAACGGTGTAAAAGCCAGTGCCGGTGTTTAGTCAGGGGAGGGCGGGCAGTAAAACAACAGAAAACAAACAAGACATTTGTATCTGTGGCAGCTTTCAGAGACGTGACAAGCCCACCAGAGAGAAACACACACACACACACATTTCCCCCCATCAGCCCCCACTGAAAGGTAGACGCTAACACACGCTTTCCTCTCTAACATTAGAGCGCTATTTTATTCATCTTTTCATTTTAGCTTCCCCTCTGAAGATAACTCCACCCTGCTGGCATTTATATTTATTTATGACTAAAGAGAATGGCAATTGAGAGCTTAAAATGTCACAACCACAGGGGACGTCCCCTATTAGAAAAGACGGAAACCTGTAAGGAGACGGGGGATTGTGAAAATTCTCTATATTCCAACACAGTTAGTTTTATAGGTTGTTCTTTAAGCTAATTTTTCCCTTCAGTTTTCTCTTTTTTCTCTTCTGCCTCTGGTTTAGAAGAAAAAGTTTCAAATTTTTGAACCAATACAAAGCCTCTAACCTTTACTGGCTTGCAGCCAATCACTGGGCTGAAATTCAAACAACAGCCCCTCCTTCTTGGACACACCTGAACACCTTCAGCCTATCAGGAGTGGAAAACAAACGCCAAGCTTGACATCAGAGGTGATCTAACACAGAGACTCTTTGAATAAGGCAAGCTGGCAACGTTCCACCCTCTCTTTTTCTCTTTTCCGTTTTCTTTTCCCTTCTTTTTCCAGCCCACCAATAGGAAACGCTGCCCAGAACAATAACTTTCAGGTGCTCTGAACTGATCTTTCTCATCTTTTTGCTAGTCCGCTCTGCCCTCTTTATGTGCTTCATTAAAACGTTTTAGCTTTCCTCAAAGGAAGCCTTCCCCTCGACAATAATCTACAACTGTTCTGTTCGTCTGTCCAGCAAGATGTCAAGTCTCCTCTCGTTTCCTCTCTTCTTCTCTCTCACGGCAACCGGCGCCAACATTGGATCACATATCAGCAGCCTGCAAACACACGTACAGACATCCTGTATGCTGAATGTGGAGGGAAAGCACACTGCAAAGAGTAACTTGGGTTAGCTCAATCAATGGTCGTCAATCAAAAGACTTAAAGCCAGCATAGCAGAAAAAAAAGATGAGTGGAAAAAGGACATTTGTGAGGGCAGGAAATGAATGAGCCTATGCAGCACAGTACCACCCAAAACTAGAAATGAACTCAGCTGGACTGTGCAAATTGTTGAAAATCAAAAAAAATTGAGCTCTATAGGAACATATCCAGAGTCGAGCCCCAATGGCAACACGTTGGTCTGCAAATGTCTGCATTTGTAACTTGGATAGCAATTATTTGCAAACTTTCAACAGTCTCTCTGAGAGCGATTGCAGTTAGTCCAGGTCAGACTGCAACTGTTAGCAGAAAGGTTGCCTCCTGTCAAGTGACCTGTGCAAACACTTTGCGATCAAACGTGGTCATGTACAGAGATGGGCAGTAACGCGTTACTTGTAACGCGTTACTTGTAACGCGTTACTTGTAACGTGTTACTGTGATCCAATTACTTTTTTCAAGTAACGAGTAAAGTAAGGGATTACTATTGCAAAATCAGTAATTAGATTACCGTTACTTTCCCATAGGAACGCTGCGTTACTGCGTTACTAAAACCGTGATTTTTTTGCGAGAATGTCTCATGACAGTGACGTAAGCAAGTGCGACGTTTGTGACAACAGCTGTGTGCAGAGCAACAATGGATAATATATCAAGTGCGGAGAGAGTATGAGCGTGCAGCATTTAAAGCGTGGAAGTACTGACCTTACTTTGAGTTTGATTCCATAAAAAGTGACAAAAACATTAGTGTCCATTGTGCGTGGGAAGAAAACTTTTTACAGCGAAAAACCCCCCTAAACTTCCGAGCAAGCACCGAGTGCGCTACAACATAATGGGAAATTCACAGAGAAACTCGCGGATTCTTCCACTGACCGCTGCGGCACACCTGCACCAGGGTATACCTCCGCCTACCCCACTCCTGCTTTACAGGTGAAAATAGAGCAACAGGACCGCTGAGTCTTTGACTTTATTTATTTTCTGCTGTGTTTTACTTGCATCTATTTGAAAGAGTGAGTGTAAACACACACAAAAAAAATAATTATGTGCTGGAATGTGCAGAAAATAGGTTTAAATGTTAAACTAATTTCTTCCAGTCAGAGAATGTTGCATATAATTTGATTTTTGCTTGATGCATAAAGTTAAAAGATTAAAACGAATAAAACAAGTTTTAAAAAGAGACTTTTCCATTTGATTACATTTTGTATGATGATTATGTAGAAAAAGTAGAATTGGGCTGAAAGATCTATCGCTTTATTACCTATTCAGGTTGTAAATCATTTTTTAAAAGTAACTAAGTAATTAATTACTTTTGAAAATAAGTAATCAGTAAAGTAACGGGATTACTTTTTTGGGGAAGTAATCAGTAATTAGTTACTGATTACTTTTTTCAAGTAACTTGACCAACCCTGGTCATGAATGTGCACGAGCTGTAATCCATCGCAGAATGTGAAAAAATTCAACTTAAACACCAGACGCCATCTTTTTTTTCTTTTTGTAGTTGCAATGAGGTCGTTGTCCTATTTTCACTCGCGTGACTGATCCATCAGCTTGCTCGTTATTAGGAAGCAGCTTTATCAAGCTAAGTGTCTCTAGTGTTTGTTGGTTGAGCTGATTTAATGTAAGTTTGCTTGGCTAATGTTATTTCAGGAAGATGGTACATGAGATGAGCCCTCGAGTTCATAGTAGTCTCAGAGTATTTACAGGATAGCTTTTATTTAGTAAAATTTGGTGTCCATGCATTGATACAATTAAGCTAAAGAAAATATGCTGTATCCCCCGCCCTTTATTTTGCATCCCATAACAAAGCATGATTTACAGTTAAATGTTTAACTATGACAAAGTGGTCATTTTAAATGCAATCGTAGGTTAACCAGGGGTTAACTGCAGGAATGTCACAAGCAGCAGGTTAACAGATACAGAAAGAAATAATAATTTACTGGCTCTAAGAAAAGTCTGTTAGGTCACATTATAACAGTGCCCCCCCCTCCCTGACATCTCAAAACACTGTTTGTCTTCATGCAAGAGGTTAAATTCTCGCACTCTGACAAAGTGATTTCTGGAGGAAGAGCACAAAAGTTCAACTGCAGCCAAGCATACCTCGCTATCACAGCTCTCCCCTTCAGCACTATGGCGCTTCACTCTGCAGCCACTCGCCTGCTCGTGAGTTTGAGTGTTTTCTCTCATATCTGGAAGCACTCAGCGAAAGCCCCTCTCATCTCCTGCCATAATCTGTCGGCCATATTTTTTCTCAGGTATGTCTATTTGATCAAAGTGTTGCAGAGAGAGTGAGGCTAAGTTTTGAACCCTCACACTGACACGTGGCGATAAAGCTGACGGACGAGCGGCCCTGCAATCATACGGACAGGGGGGAAAGAGGAGGGAAAGAGGAGAGAATCTCTGGACACGGAGACAGTGAGAGATAGGGAGGAAGGCAGTATTATACCACATGTTGTTTCACATGCAGTAGTTGAAAGGGAAGCTGATTAACTGCAGGGACGGGGTTATCTTGTAGCTCTCAGGGTGTTACACAAAGCACCTTCCATCCTTCTCTGACTGTAGTGACCATTAGTATTCCATCGTATTAGTACGAGTCCCTTTCCTTTAATTTATATCGTTTCTTCAAGTTATCAGAAACCCCCCAAAAAAGTATACAAAAGACTCCATTCACCCCTGCACTGAGTGGTGGAGTAGGGAAGGGGCGTTTGTGAGGTATGGGTGTTGGGTTGGACGGTTGAGCGGTCAGGCTGTCAGAAAGATAACATCCTGGCCACAGCCGGAGAACAGGTGGGATTACACGCAGACACACTGACTGAACCAGGATCAGGGAGAGAACAAATCAAACAGAAGGCAAACAGGTGGGATGTCAGAGAGAATGAACTTTTGGGTCCCACGGCACAAATGTACAGCTCACATTAGAGAGCCCTCTTGCTTTAAGCTGCCCACCAGTTCAGTGGTAGTTCTCTTCTGGTCACAGTGACAACGTGTTTCCTTTGTTTTTTTGATGACTATCCAAAAGTTACTCTTAGATGAGAAATAAACCATGAAGGTTCCACTGTCCACTTCATTTTTATCTCTTTTTTGACCTGTCCCACTGTTAAGATATGTCCAGATAGGGAAGATATCTGTTACAGCCTAACTCATTATATAGCATTATGCTATAACACATATAATGCCAGTGTAGACTAACTTACACTGAATTAAGTCACCAGGACTAATACTTACTGCACTTTTCAAAACCAAAACCGGTACTTCTTGTTCTCGACTACTGTTGGTACGTACTGAGTAGGGTTGTCAAAAAAATATTCACTTTAATACTACTGATGCTAAAAATTATTATTGGATTAGCATTAAAGCATTAACCTCCTAAGACCCGAACACTTCCACAGCATGCATCTTTAATTTCTCTTTGATATTTGGGCTGATTGGGACCTGATGAATGCAAAAACAAAGAATCACCAGATTTTTTTTTGTTTCTAAGAAAAATAAGAGCCACATATGAGGATATTCTTTTTAAATTTTGATAAAACAGTGACAGTATAATGTCCTCGTAGGTGTATATCAGGCCCTTGTAGAGCAAAATGTAGTATTTTGGTCTAGACCCAAAATGTGCTGTCCACATATATGGACGCCAAGTCCTAGGAGGTTAAAATGATAATGTTAATGCTGCAGCTAAGGAAGAAAAAGTTATCAGTCCAGCCTGTTTTTACACAGTATTAATTTAACAGAATAACACAATTATTTTTCAAGTGCGACTTTTTTTAAATCCTTGATTCAAGCCAAGAATGCAGCAACTAGACAGAAACAGTGGCAGCAGACCTCACCGAACCAATCAGATCAGCACTGAAATGTGGTGCCAAGACACCAGAACCACAGGAAGTAATCTGTAGCTTTATTGTTTGAATCTTTATTTTAAAAGATGTGCCTTTTAATTTTGCATAATTCCCTGGGTATCAGTTTCAAGTTTGAAAATCTATGTCTCATGACAAACTCATGAACCATCTGTACACATGATTTAGTATCAAAAGAACAATTTAAAAAAATGCATAACAAAAGTAGCCACATAGCCCCATGTCATGTCCACATTCAGTAAAACCACCTTTTTTTCTCTCCTAAAAATAAAATATTTTCAAAATTGGTTTTATAATATATTAAAAAACTTTTTTCAAAAACTGTGAAATGCTGGTTTGGGTACATTATAAAGTGGAGTGGAGTAACACTTGAAGAAACACCTGTTGTAGACCAACTTATTTTCATCCCAGGGTGTCAGATACTCTTGTTTTTGTTGTTGTGTCAGTAACACAGACAAAGTTAGGAACAAAAATGGGCATCGTACCCGAAAGTTCATAGTTTTATCCCATATAGTGTGTCATATGAGTGATACCCGATGCTGCATCTGAGAAGCCTAGCGACGTCTCTTTTTTTTCCAGATCTTTCGTGCCAGTTTGATCTGTCCTATTGAGTTTTTTTGACACCTCTTTGGTGCACAACTCGCTATCAGTGTAGCTATGTGGAACAGTGACATAAAGCGCTATTATAACAGATGTTTTCTGATCTCAGCATTAAGTCATAAAAACTGTGGTGAACAATGTTGGATTAAATTTTATATACTCTTCTTCTTGGTCCTACCCACATATCTGTAAGGGTGTACTATGGGGGGAAACTCCCCCTGTATAAAACCTTTGACTTGCCACACAAGGGAGTTCAAAAGCTCCCAACGCTGTATCAACTACTCCTCCACCTTCACCTTTAATCAGAATGGACTTTCACAAGCTCTCCACAAGTGCCCTTAGTGGCAGTACTTAAGCAGAGCACTCAGGGGCATCGAGTGCCAGGCCAAGAACCCACCCGGCTAGAATATCTATGTCCCATTTAGGATCCCTGGGAGAGAAGGGGTGAAAAGAATAGAAGCACTGTTCCTTCCCAGACAATGCTAAACAAGCCCGGATAGGGAGGCTAGACAATGAAAATGAGCCCAAATGAACGCCTGGCTTGATTTTGTGCCTGAGGGTTGACTGGTATTAGTGTACTTGTTAGCTCATCGCCTTGTAGACAACTGGAGGCCAAGAGTGCAGATTTGGACATGAAATTGAAATCAAAGATTGAGGGAAGAAAAGGCATCCGGTTCGTTGTTGTGACAAGATTCTTGATGATACAATCATTACCTGGTAGCGACTGACATCACATTCTGGAGAACACCCTCGAGATGGGAGGATGGGAAGTGAAAAAGAGGAGGGAACATTTTGGGAAAACAAATTTACTCATCCACCCAGTGTAAATCAATGAGACATAAATTCTTTCTCTTCGAAATTAGGCAGATGTCATGTGGCGCTTACCCTTGCCTGGATCACACAAAGTCAATAATAACATTAAAGAAAGCCAAACACCAGTTGTGTTGCACAACATTACGACTGGAGGAAGCCCAAGCTCGAGAGTGAGCTATCACCCAACATTAGCACTACAAATGTGCAGGCAATCGAAAGTGCTATCAAATCTCTCTCAGTGCAGCACTGCTTTTATAATTGATTTTAAAGCCCTTTAAATCCACTTAGCTGAGCACTCTGGGACTTTGGTATTTTAGTTGTCTCTGCTCTCGATCTGTCTTCCCAAGTCGTCGCTCTCCTGAGTCAGCTAATCAACTTAAAGCCCTCCATTTCAGCTTATTACAGGTTCAAAGGTCACAGCTTCCAAGCACAGTCTGGCTATGCATTCACAAGATGATACAAGAGCAAATTCAAGAAAAAAGGAGAGAACAATCCCCTAAGGCAAAAGTCTGGACTGTTTTACCCCATTCTAAAGGTAAATTAACAAGACAGAGAAATGATCTGGGAACTGGTTCTCTGTCTTACTCTAAGAGACAAGTTAATTGATGACTTTATTACAAATTGCCTGTTATTTTTTATTATTCATTCAGACTCTTCTAATCCAAAGGTTAACTGTCACACGGTTTCCTCAGGAGACCTTCAACTGGTTTCACAGATAGATCTGAGTGCTAACTTATCAACTGTACAATAACTTTGTGGTACATGTTTTAATAAATTGGGAAACAAAGGGAATTAAATGAAGAAAATAATAACTTCAAACACTTCAAATACTACTCAGATCAAGTGCTGAGATGTATGGCGAAACAGCTTATAACAACTGAGGCAAAGTGTGATGGCTGCACTTACAGCCACACAGTGGTAATACCCACCATGTTAGTGTAGAGGCTTATAAGTAACATTCACATTTGTCTTTCTTTA
Organism: Neolamprologus multifasciatus; assembly: GCF_963576455.1. Lineage (NCBI taxonomy): Eukaryota > Metazoa > Chordata > Actinopteri > Cichliformes > Cichlidae > Neolamprologus > Neolamprologus multifasciatus. The sequence continues at coordinate 34,419,272 of NC_140455.1, forward strand.
AATATAGGAATTAAGTTACAGGACAATAAATAACTGGTTTTGGTTTAGAGTTAATTCACATATCCACATAACACTGCATTCTAAAATAAGTGCGCACATTTTAGTTTACACTGTTATGTGTGATTAATCTTTTGTTTTCTGAGTTACCTTAGTTGCAGCTGTTCCAGTCCCTTGATTAAGGAGCCAAGAGGTGGAAAAGGGGCGGAGCGAGCTTTAAAGGAAGACTACAAATTGGTTCATGCCATAACTCGGGACCATGGGGGGGGAATTGGAGTTCATTATGTTAGGTTTAGTTAGGGTTTGTGTGTTTTACCCCTTCTCCTGTTTTTGTGGGCTGATCAGCCACTATTTAAGTTCCCCCTTTGTCTCGTTAAGTTAGGTCAGTTTGTTTGAGTTAATAGTAGTGTTGTCAACTTTGAGTAGAGTTTTGTTATTTTGATCTCTTTTATGGGCCCAAGATCTTGATTCTTTTTGCATGATTTAACCAATTATGTTTTTTGGGTTAAATAAAAAATCATTTTTTTGGACTTTAACCTGTGCCTAAGTTTCCTTCACTGCTCGGTCCATCACACAAAGAACACATCGATTTATAAGCTCTGATATAAGTCCAAACTCTTAACATCGTATAACACTTACAGTGAGAATAATTATGGCCTGTCAGGACTAGAAGGTGAAAAGAATCCACTCGAAAATAACGTCCAGTTTTAATTTACATAAAACAGTTCCTTATTCAAAAGAGAGCAATGCAACAGGGTTGGGTTACAATACAAAATAACATGTTTTAACAGGTGTCCAACCAATTACTCCAAACAGCCACAGGTCAAAAGTGAAACAGCAACAGAGTGACACAATGTTTACCAGTGAGCATGAATTTTTGGTGTGCTAGATTGAGCTGCAAACTCAAGAAGTGATGATAATAGTAACTGAGTTTTTACATAACATTACTTTTTATCTTGTTTTCATCTTCAACCTGTTAGTCATATTTCATATTATATAAAGTCCAGTTTCCTCAAATGAAAATGCCCATGAACAATGAATGTAGCATTTCTTTGTGAAAGTAGAGAATATAAAGAAAAGCCTAAGGCACAGCTATGTGCAGCGTGACTTCTTGCAAATTATCCAATTTAGGTTGTTGTACTTATGATGCAGGATGTCGTCGCCACAACTCTAACAGGCCTGAGTTCTTCAGTTCGTCCTGCAAAGTCAATGTCAGCCAACTCTACTGGGAAATTTCATATGGAAACAGACATTTAAACTGCTTCAGCCTACATACAGTTGCTGCAAGCCACTTTGCAACCCTCTACCATTTCATGCTAATCACGCTGTTGCTGACTTGATAACTGCCAAGTTATTTATGGGTTAATGTTGCTGTCCTTTCTTTTTTCCTCTCCATATACGCACATGGAAAGTCGGGGAGGTCCCAGAACAGAACCGCGCCACCAAATATGAATTACTGCAGATGGAATAATATTCCTATTTTAACCGAACTTGATCTCTATAAAACAGAACAGAAATAAATAAAACAAAAAATTTACTTTTTTTATTTGACTTGATGCAATACATCAAATTAAAGATATGAATTGTTGGAATTTTGCCAGGCTATTAGCACAAGAACCATGGATACATTTCATTTGATTTCATTTCATTATGTTTTGCAGTGAGTTCGATCTCCTGCAATATTATTTTGAGCCTGTTATCAGGCAACTCTAAAATTCTATCCTTTGATATGATAGGATAGCTTTGGTTTAAGCTTGTCTATATTAAAGTTTCCTACCTTTTATATGTAAAGTAGGATATGGGATGCACGCTCACAGGCGCACACACATGCAGTAATGGTCTTCATGGACAGGGATAGCTAGTAGCCACTGATGTATCACCATGGCGAAAGTCCTGTCAGTCTGTGTGTGGCGGCTGATTAGTATTAGCAGTATAAGATCTTTCCAAAGTTCCCATTCAACAGATCACAGAAAAGGTGAAGAGTCAAATGGGCCTTTCTCTGTTTCAGTGGAAGGGATCACTCAGCTATGACCAGGAATGTGTGTGTGTGCATGCAGACACACACACACACACGCCCAAACCAGAGCTCTTGCTCTATCCACACAATCTCCTCACACACAAACATGTGCTGTCACATTTCAAGCAGCCAGTGCAAACAAATATGATTATACACATATATAAATGCAAAAAAATTTAATCAGATTAGCATTTATCTAATTCACTACAGCGCACACACGTATCTAAATGCACATGCTGGTCTTCCTCTCATGTACTCTCTATCAGTGATCCCAATTTGATAAGCTGACAGCGGACAAATAGTTGGTTTGGTGGGAGGTGCACGCTGATCAAAAGCCTCCCAACAGGTCGGCTCGCACCGCTCTCTTAAGAGCTACCCAGCCATGAATGGCCTAATAGGACCCACGTATCCGTTACACTGACACTAGATCTTTCTCTCTGCTTCTTTCGTTAGTTGCTGCCTTCCCTCTCTTATCCCATCTGTCATCCTGCAAATCTGTATGTGTTATTCAGTTTTATTAGGGACGGTATTTGAGTAAAAATTTTAAGATTTGAACTAGTAAAGTATTTTAGAAGAGTACCCATAACATTTTAAATACATTCAAAGACATAAGATAATGCTAAAGACATAACATAATCATCAACTGATTTTTTTTCTGGAAATTTTCTTCTTCCGTTTTTATCTCTTTGCATACTTTTCTTTCGTTGTCTTGTTCCAACTCTTTCTGCTTTCCTCCGTCTCTTTCTCTCAAAGGAGGTGTCGGGTTACAGTTATTGTTGGTGCTGGTTACTGATAAATAGGGTGCCTAGTTACCAGCCAACGCACGATTGGCTCTTTTCAACAAAGCGCAGAAGGAAAAAAAAAGAAGGGGGTGGGGTATACGAGGGTCGCCCAGGGAAACCATGAGACTTGTGTCAGTTTAAATAGAGAGTCGGGCAAATCTTGGAGGCATTTGCGTGTGATTGTGTGTGTGTTCAAATGCATAAATGTGAATACGTTTCGCCATTACCGCTAGGACAAAACTAGGGAGACACTGACCCCTCCAACGTCCCTGAATACCGCCGTCAGCACCTGCTGAATGCCCGCTGTGTACCCCATCCTCCCTCCACCCCTGCTGGCATTAAAGAAGCCCTGTGCCAAAACTCCACCCACAAAAACACCGGCTGCCAGAATAAAGGGACAATAAGAGTGAAGTGATCTCATCTGAAGCTTAACTGTTATCACGAAAGACGTTCACACCAATAGACATATAATACTGAAACCTAAGATGCCAAAAAAGGTAAGTGGTAAATGGCATTTTATGAGTATAAATGCTGAAATTATATGAAACCCATTCTTCAATAAACACTTGAATATGAGGACTGAAGCTCTCGGGTGCACTAACTAAAGCTTAGTAAAGCTGCAACTTAAGGTTAACATAAAATGCTCACACTCAGGTCCATTAAAACAGGTTAATTTGCTATAATGTTCAAAACCATTTTCATCTAAAACACTCTGTTTTAGTTTGAATGTCTTTAAATCTTCCTCTGCTCTGATTGGTCAGCAATAACATGGCATGGTTACACATTATCACACTATGAAGATGACCTATAGGAGCTAATAGCTAACAAAACAACTGAGGTTTTGTTAGCCAAAAAGCCCGTCCTGGATGGCCCTTGTTAATGCTACTGCCCATTCTTCCTTCAAGGGTGTGACAAACTAGCCACTAGTTGGACATTATGCAAATGCATTACATAGTGATGTAGAAAAGTCGCAGAAGGACCGTGTAGACTACAAATAAGACAAAGTTTGCAGTTAGGAAAATGTGTTTTCTGTAGGAGAGGATACCTATGTTTGGCATATGCTTGAGACTTTACAGCTTCATTTTTTATACACAAAAAGCCAAAGTGCACTAAAGGAAAGGGGAAAAACCCACAAAACAATGACATTCTTCTGGTAAAATGCCCTGACGTATTTATAATTTTAACGGCTAAAATTGATCTTTCAGGGATCTTTGCATACATATAATATTTTATCTCTGACAGCTTACTTATTAGGCTAGTTTTTTCTTCAAGCACACATATCCTCCCCCTTTTTTTTAGTTACCTGGACCCCAAGCATGGGGGTCCAAGGATGAAAAGAATAGCTGACATTCCTCATTTGCTGTTTTTACCAGGACAGGAAAAAGCAAATCAAACATGAGGGAATAAAATAACTTTCACAAAAGCAGACTGCTATAATTGTTAGTTTTCATTCCTAATTAGCCACAGTAAAAATGTCTCATCCTCTGTTCTCCTGTTGAGTGATTGAAGCCTGGAGGTTTGCTCTCAGCCCTGCTGTCAACTTCAGGAAGTCTACAGAAATATTATAAATTGTTAATGTATTAAGCAGAACTTTGATGCTGACAGTTGAAGACTGAAAGCTAACAATTATCAGAAGACAGCACCACAAATGCTGAGCTATCACAATCTTTAACGGACTAAGGTGTGACCTTTGAGATGCTCAGAACAAAAATCACTATGGTATATATAGTGATGGTATGCAGTTACCTCTTTATTGTAGTTTTTAATCTAAAGTGGTATGGAGTGGTATGCATACATAAAACAAGAAGTCTCATTGCTAGCTTCCTCTGGCTAACTCCCCTGACTGACCCACAGTAGCAACATATGCCGTATATCAGCTGTTAGTTTCTGCTAGCCAGTTGGTCTCCCAGCCAAACATTTGTTTAATCAATGAGTCATTCATAAATTCTATTTAGTGTTTAAACAAGTCAGCAAGGCAGCAAGTGAAGCAGTCAAAGCTCACTGATTCATTCATGCGTTCAGTTTACCAGTTAGTCACCAGCAAACCAGCAAGCAGTCCAAAACAGCGCTGAAACAGAGGCAGATGTCTCACTGCTGCACGGACTCATCCGGCCCACCTGGAGCTGCTGGCTGCCAGCTGATCTCTTGATGTTTCTATCCTCCCCTGGCCCCGTGCCGCCACCCATCCAAACCACATCTGTGACATCTTACTCGCTCTCATTCTTGGATTAAAGATAAAGACTGCGGAGGGTAGCTTGGGTGAATTTTTGAACCGACTGCTGTTTGCGTTACATGTCCGTTCTTTATTGTCAAGGCTAATAGTGGGTTTAACTTCATCGTGTTTGTTTTTGTTTTGGAGTGGACATCTTTGCTTTCATAACCAGAGAGAAACAAAGAAGCACGGCACCATTAAAAGCTTTTGAACAGAGCTCTTACTAAGACTACTCTCTGTGGAAGCAATAAGTGAATGATGGGGGCTGCAGAGGGAGAGGGCGAGAGGAGCGAAAACAGCAGTGTAACAAAGAGGTACGGTTGAGCGGAGAGGAATAATTCCTTCTCACCAGGAGTTTCTTTGAAGTCAGTAAAAGAGGGAATGTGCGGGTAGAAAAATGGAGATTGCCCCCCTAATCTCTTTCTTCTCTCTTCCCCCCTCCTATTCTTAGTTTACCTCATTTCACTCTTTTCACTCCAACTCTTATCGCCGCCAGAACTCGCATCCCTCTCCCTGTATCACTCTCCTCTTTTTCTTCTCTTAGCTTCATTTTTCTCCTCCCTTTCTCTTCTCCAACCCCGGGTCACTTAGATGTCACTGTATTGTACTGGCTGACATGCATGACAGGAACAGTGTGTGATTGTGAGTCAGCTTCGGGAAAGAAAGAAGGGCTGGTAGTGAAAGGTATTAGTTTCAACAGCTTACCTGTTGAGCATCTGCTTACATGTCTACTGTATTAGACGGTATAACAAGAGTACAGTTGATTTTTCATTTCACTGGTGTCTGCTATTAATGCAGCTAAATAACACTCTAGGGCCGGGGTGTCCGACTCCAGGCCTCAAGGGCTGATGTCCTGCAGGTTTTAGATATTACCCTGGGTCAACACACCTGAATCAAATGATTAGTTCATTACTGGAGAACGTCAACACATGTTGAGGAGGTAATTTAGCCATTTAAATCAGCTGTGTTGGATCAAGGACACATCTAAAACCTGCAGGACACCGTTGAGGCCTGGAGTTGGACACCCCTGCTATGGGCCTAGGTCATCAATAAATGGGCCACAGTCTGGATCAGGGCCCACATGCTGTTCTTTACAGTCCTTTATAGTAATCTATATAGTATAGTATGATTTATAGTATAGTAAACTCACCTGTTTGAACTGTATTAAGGTTGCTAACACTGACCAATAGTTGCTAGCTGTCTGCTATGTATCATCTCAGTGTTTAGAAATCACTATATGAACCTCTCCACTGACTTTTTGCCTACTTTGATTGCCATTCTTGTAGTATATTATTATATTTTAGCACTATTAGATGGTATTTGTGACTAGTTTGCCTGTACAGGCTATGGATTCACCTTTGCTAACTAAGCTGGCTAGTTAGCTAGTGTTAGCTGAGAGCTTCACCCTCCATTCCACCCTCTCATCCATATATATGGTCACTTTTGGTTCTAAAAAAGCAAGATGAAGACTTGGGGTTTGAAAAAAGCAGTCCATAAATCAGTGGATGACATCACCCCGTAAATACTATCCGACATATATACAGTCTGTGTAGTCTAAGTCCTTATATACTCATTGACTGGAAATTAGCACATCTAGGAAACACAAGGTCATTGGCTGCTTTCTGATTAAACACATTTCCTTCTTTCCCTCATCTCATTTTTCATTCTGTCATTCATTCCAAACCTTAAGGCAATGCTAAACAAACTAATAACCACATCTCGGCAAGAATCTCTCCTTCCCTCTTTATTCTGCTACTCTCAGCCCCTTCCTCCTCTCATTGTAGGGGATTTATTAGGGTGGGGAAAACAGTAAATTATGACTTTGACTAAGCTTGCAGAGACACGCCTTGACATCACACAGCCATTTAGCCGACCCCAAAGAGACAAATTTTAATAGTCCAAAGAATTACGGCCTCAGCACTACACCTCTGTCAAATGCACTACATCATCACTCTTGAAGAAATGATTGTTACTGAAGTTTGGAGGCTGTGCTATGACATGTTTTAATGCTTTCAAACAGAGCGAGGAATGGGTTGTAGGTAAAATAAGAGAAGTGTGATCACTGTAATAACACTCGGGACCTTAGGGTTTTCTGGTTTGTGTGTGTGTGTGTGTGTGTGTGTGTGTGTGTGTGTGTGTGTGTGTGTGTGTGTGTGTGTGTGTGTGTGTGTAAGCATGCTGACTGAACAGTAGGCGGACAAGAACATTTTATAAGGCGTCTCCATTGTTTCTTTGGAGCAATTTGCACAATTATATCTGCATTTCCTGAAAACACACTACGTGTATGCAGATAAGGATTACTGTACATGCACACACAAGCACGCACACTGTCAAATTATGAGGATGTTTCTTGGTTTTGCTTGCAGGTGAAGTCATTCCTGTGGTAAAAGCTGGAATGCTGAGATTATTAAAAAAGCCAGCGAAAGACATCCAAACTATGCCTGTTGATCCTGCACTAACTACAGCTAACAAGATGTTGCTGAATCAAAGTGGGAGGTCCACATTTTAAGACCAAAAACCGAACAACATTGAATTTGCACAGTTGTAGAAAATAGTGGGCAGTTGTATCTGTATATTCAGCCAGTATGTCTATGTCAGAGAGAAGACTGCTGTGGTCTGCAGTCATCCACACTGGTTACAGCAACCCTAGTCACAGTTATTAACGTATCCACAGAATGCCAGATATTTGCTATATTTGCCAAATGGTGGGAAAGAGTGAAAGATTTATTGTATTACCCTTTACAACTAGTGCAGCTGGGACTTTTAGAGAATGGGATTTCTCAATCTGGAACGTTGGGATTCCAGCTGGAATATTTAACAAGATTAACAGTTAAGACAGTCACAAATAAGAAGTAGCTAGCTAGCTGGATTAGCTAGCTAGCTAGCTGGATTAGCTAGCTAGCTAGCTGGATTAGCTAGGGAGCTAGCTGGATTAGCTAGGGAGCTAGCTAGCTAGCTGGATTAGCGAGCTAGCTAGCTAGCTAGCTAGCTAGCTAATCCAAGTTATTAGGATCCATACTTATATATGGGCTGATATTAGCTATCTGCCATGGTATCAGCGAAAAGGTCAGCACAAAACAGAAGAATAACATTTGAGTCATTAAAACATTTGCATCCCCCACACTCACTTGGCAAAATGAGTTGTGGAATAAAAACGTATAGCTGTGCTACGTAGCAACAATGTGCGTGATCAAGAGAAAACTACAGAGTACTGCTGTGCAACACATGACAGCTCTGAGGTATGCCAGTGTGTGATACCTGCCCACAGCTCCTGTCATCGCTTTAGTAATAATAGGCCATTTCCACCTTATCAGCCCTGCAGCTTTTTGGACCCCACTGACTGAAGAAAAGGTACAGAGGCGAAGACTAGACTGACTGTGTATATGTGTTCATGTTAATGTGTGTGTGTGTGGCAAATGATGATCATCACTAAACCGACTTCCCCCTGAAGCAAAACCACAACTAACCACAGCACTGCTCTTATTTTATTGATAACATCTCACAAGTCTGATGGGCCTTGAGTCATGCCAGTCTATTCTCGGAAAGCACACTATAGATCACTTGGGAGTAGAGACATCATAAAGGTACAGATGGTCCTCGCGTGTGTTTGTACACAAAATCTGTGGGAAAGGTGTGCAACGGAAAATGCTAGGTTTGTTTCGACGTGCCTTTCCTGACCTTAAAACACACCCCGTTGAGCAAATAAGAGCACAAAGCAACACAGCTCAAAGAAAATCTGTGTATTTCTTAAAGATCTTAACAATCAGGCCAACTTATGGAGTCATGAATCATCAACAGCCAATCAGATGTCAAGGCTTTGATTTTATTTTCAAAGAATCTGCTGATTAGTTTCTTTTATTCAGTAAAAGAGTTTCTTTATAAAAGAATGAAAAAAAAATGTTTCCATTCACAGAAAAGTAAACATAAAATTGCTCAGTCTGCAAAATACAATTTACACATGCTTAGATTTATTTTCTAACCTGTCTTGACTATTAGGGGGACTTTACTGCTGCTCTCTGTGTGAGTGTTGGAAGAGTGATGAATGTGTTCGGGACGTTGCAGTGAACAGCAGTATGTCAGGCATTGAGAGACAGCTGTTGGACCCCCAGTAAGGAAACTGTAACCAATAGACTCTGGAGCCAAACGAGCTCATTCCTCACATCACACACATGGATGAACTCTGAAAGCGTCTGTTTGTGCCCCTGGCTATCCTTCCCTCCAGTCTGAAATACACATGTGGTTTAAGATATATAGTTGAAGACTAGAGTCCAGTATAGATATCAATATCAGTATATGTTGCCCAATATGCAGTGATTTGAAATTTTGTGGTGCACAGTCAGGCAAAGTCTGACTAAATAGCTAATAAAGAAAGACACACCAATTTTCTTTTTTAAACAGATTTTAAACACACTACTTGTGTATACGCAAGGTATACCTGTTTGTTAATGCAAGTGATTGGTCAATCACATTTTAGCATGTAGACACGGTCAAGACAAACAGCGAATTTTTTGCCAGACAGAGTATTTCCATAACTGCTGATCTACTGGGATTTTCCCACACAACCATCTCCAGGGTTTACAGTGAAAAAGATGTTCTTCTAGTGTTATTTAAAAAAGCATTGCCTGGTCTGATGAGTCTCGATTTCTGCTGACATTCAAATGACAAGATCAGAATGTGGTGTGAGGAATATGAAAGCACGACTTCTTTCTGTCTTACATTACAACAGTTCAGGCTTCTGGTAATGGTGTTACAGTGTAGGGGATATTTTCTTGGCACAATTTCACCTCCTAATACAAATTAAGCATCAAACCTGGGTATTTATACTTCCCTTTGAGATCACAGTGCACCCAACTTCTGATGACTGCTTTCAGCAGGATAACACACAATGTCAAAATTATCAATTCTCAAACTGTCCTGTTAATATGGAGCAAAATAACTGAGGAATGTTTCACGCAAGTTGTCGACTCGTACCAAAATCCATCAGTTCCTTTTATCACTGCTAGCAACTTTTCCTGATGGTTGCATATTACAGCACATTAATGCTAAACTCATGATAGTGGAGTTTTTGGACACCTCAGGTGAATAAACACATTTCTTTCTACACCTTTTTTTAGATTTGGAAATATGGTTACATTGATGCTAAAAACCTATGCAGGGCTACTTTTTCCCCCCAATCAAATCACAGGGTGACAAACACAACTGACGGTTTGTGTTGTCATAGCAACAAGACCAATAAACAAGCTCAGAATAGTGAAAACGACCTGTTGTAATACCCTAATTTCATTCTAGTCATCGACTAGGTGTTAATAATTGAAATCACCCAAGAATCATGTAGAGGAAAATTGAAAAAGGCTTCCATTCATTCCCTTTTCAAATGCCTCGTCTTGTGATCCCATTATAACGTGTGTGAGTCTTCACACGTTGAGACAAATACCCCACACCTAAAACACAATGCTCCTGATGCCATGGGACTATGTGTAGAAAAGCAAGCAGCTTTTAAAGAAACAAAGATCCAGGTGTTAAACCTAATCAACAACAGTGTGGCTCGGCAAAGAGTTAAAGAAAAAGTGGATGAGAACGCTGCCGTGAACAGGAAGATGCAAATGAACACAACTTCTGTGAACTCTCATTTTCCCTGAAGGGCTGGGAGTGGTTAGTTCAGACTGCAATGTGAGTTCTGTACCTGCTTGGCTTTGCCACCTTTATGTTGCACAGTTCAGTTAGAAAACAACACAAACCTGAATTTCCTGGACCCAAGGCTGTAAATCATTACTCTGAAGTGTAAATGATTGTTTTGGTCTATCCATTAACTGTTTTCATGAGACTGGAATTTAAATGTCTAATCCACCAGAGCTTCATTTGGGTGCACCAGTGATATATGACAATAAGTATTTATCTGGCCACTGAGAAAACAATTAAGTGTATTGCACAAGGCTGTGGCCATATAGCGAATCAATAGGAGTGTTGTTTGCATGGGGGAATAGTAGAATTAAGTACAGAAGAAGCAGAAACACAAACAGAAGCCAAGAATAGATGCAACCAAGCAACTTTATCTGAAAAGAGCTTTTGTGATTGTCCATGTCTACAAAGAAAGACTGACATTATCTCAGACACACAGAAGGTAAGGTAGAGTGGCAGTTCACGTGACCCTGCAACAAGTGGAGTTTTAATCAGATAATGCCACTGATCACAGTCGCTGAGCTCACAGCTGCTACAATGTAGGACCTGCAATTTGTTCAGAAGGTCAAATGACAATAACCAGAGGTCAAGAATGTCTGACCTGCACTGCTTGATCAGGTAATTTTACAGCCAGACAGAAAACAGATACTAACTGGTGGCTAAGCTTGATTGGCAAGTTGGTTTTATGATTGACTTAGCAGCATTTACTGACAAATAATTAAAAATAGACAGCAAAACTTTGTGGAAGGAGATGATTAATCAGTGAAGATCACTTCTGTTGGATGATAGAAATACTGAAGTTAGGATATCCCAAGCTCCTATGTGGGTGAGCGCTGCCATTTTTGCCTCAGTTAGCCTCTATTAGCTCATGTTAGTTGGTGTTAGTCACGTTTTCTTGGAAAAGGATAACACTGTTATACTCAAACACTACGTAAATAAACTCTCACATGATGTAAAGATTTAATTAAACTGTTTGGGTAAAAGTGTGATTTTTAGGACATTCGGGCCTAACATTAGCTAGAATAATGTTAGCTTATAACCAGCTGTTGTTTAGCTAGCTCAGTAGCTGTCTGGAAATGGAAGGGTTGCACCGCCTTTCTCTACCACGTATTTGTAATGGATTAATTCTAAGTTTGTGAGACTGCATCAGTTTGTTGGAATACATAATTACACATTTATCAATGCATATTTATTGGTGCAATATTCTTTTTTCCTATTAAATAACCTAAAAAAGAACTGACAGTACCTTTAGCATGCAAAAATTCAGTATAGTTTCACATTTGGCAGGATGTACCTTGCTTTTTGGTAAATGTTAACTCGGAAAGGCTCCAGCTCCACTGCAAGCCTAAGTTTAAAAACACACTTATGAAAAAGGATGGATGGATCTTTATAAACTCTATCTCAAAACTCCTTCCGCTTGCCTGCATTTATGTTTAAGTGACAGGAAATGCTGTAGCTCATCTGCAGGCATTAAAGTTCTATAATGAGTCTATTAAGAGACGATAGGTACATTATAGACTTGGCAATCAATCCTGGCAGTGTTTTAGAAGACCCTGAGTAGAGTGTTCAACATCCCAGTGTACTGGCGTTAGTACCTGGGGAAGGACACTGAGCGCTTCTCTCTCTCAATGCATTTTTTGGAGGGTTAGGAGTTGGCGAAAGGCCTAGGGCACTAGTGCAAGTAGCACTGGCTAATATCCTACTTTGCTGCAGTGCATTACAGTTTGCACTGAAGTATCAGAAGAGTGAGGATGGAGCAGTCACAGAGGGGTCAGTGAGGTTGCAGGCGTTACTGTTTTACAGTTCTTATCTCCTCCAATAGGAACTATCCCCCAATAGCTCCTCTAATGACTAGGAGCTGATTCATGAACGTGATGCACACACACAGCCAAACACACAAACAGATCTTCACTGTAACCCAATCTGTAATTTGATTAGAGGCTGAAGGTAGAAAGCAGCACGGAGGTCATTTTCAAACATCACATGGGATGATGGGAGATAGAGAGAGCCATTGTTGTTTTTTGGTTCTGCTCCGTAACAGAGGTGTCAGGACTGCTGCTAAACATCGAGCTGTTTTCACACATGCAGATGAACTTAACTTTTCTTAACATTACCTGGTGGAACAGCTTTAAAAGAATCAAAATGTCAGAGTAAGTTGCAACTGACATTAAACAAACCTTACCCTAGCACAGGGGTGGGCAATCTCAGTCCACGAAGGCCGGTGTCCCTGCAGGTTTTAGATCTCACCTTGGGTCAACACACCTGAATCACATGATTAGTTCGTTACCAGGCCTCTGGAGAACTTCAGGACATGTTGAGGAGCTAATTTAGCCATTTAAATCAGCTGTGTTGGTTCGAGGACACATCTAAAACCTGCAGGGACACCGGCCCTCGTGGACTGAGATTGCCCACCCCTGCCCTAGCAGCTCCCTTCCTCCCAATGAAGCCAGTGTGGAAATTAAACAGGTAACTATTCAGAAAATTCAAGGTGGGCAACCTAAGAAAGTAACCAGACTTGATTCTCCCAACACTGTCTGGAATTTGGGTGTGAAAACGACGGTTCGATGGATATCTCCCGACGATGTGTTTTCATTCATCTTTAACACTCTACATCAAAGGTCTTCTGCAACTGTGTATCTATTTTCAGTGGTAAAAATACATCTTTTTACTGATTTGAGTTTATACAAGCACATCTATACATGAAGACTAGAACAAAGACAAGACAACAGTGGATTGGAGCTCATGGGGTTTGTCACACACTATTGATAAGAAAGTTATCACCAAATATGAGAAACTGTACATCAAATATTGACTTGCAACTCTTTTAAAGGCTAATGTGTTGTCCTGTCCCCGAAGGACAAAATTTTACTTCAATGCATGTGCAACTGAAGACATTTTGGGAGGGTGAGGCATTTTTTGGGTTGCATATAAAAGGTGGAGAGGATCTCTGTTTGAAACACTCGAGGCAAGGAGATCAGGTGCTGCAAAGTCCAAAGTGTGATCTACATCAACATGAAGGCCGTGAGTGTGCTTATACACGCTTGTACAGTTTACAGATGAGTATGTGTAAGAGTCACACTATCCAAAACGTAACAGGAGGATGTCTTGGTTGAAAAGAGCATCCTGACAATGTATCAAAAGGCAAAGGAAATCCATTATACCTTAGAGCTCCCTCTGTCTTCATCTATGTATCTGTATCTCTAGCGCCCTGTTAAAAGACGAGGCCTGGAGGGCTGGAGAAAACATACAAAGCTTCAATCCACACGTCTTAGTCAGGTCCTTTGAAATGCTTACAGATGCCTAAGCCGCTCCGCCTGTAGGTGCCAAGTGTGACCGAGGGTGTGGTGTATGATTTGCCTACTCCACCTCCGCTACTCTGTATTAAAAAATAAGCTACTCTGGACTGTTCCATGTGCACTCATAAATAAACATCTGCTTGATTTGACTATATATAAGCTCATACGACTAGTTCCTGTTAGTTCTATGGTTACACGTTAATGTGTCACTGTTTAAACACAAGAATTTTTTCCCCTTAACTTGACAAGACGGAGTTACTGTCAGAGTACAACACAGTGTGCCAGGAGGTTGAAAGCTGACACCAATGATGACAGCACTGTGGCGACAGATATTGCTATGGATCAGGGTTCAAATCCCCTCATGATAATAAACACTCAGGCCGCAGAAGTGCCTTGGAGCAAGATCTAAAGCTAAAGAGTGATTTTTATGCATTCTACATGTCAGATCATTTCAGAAACTGGCTTCATCAATATGTTGAACATTTAAGATAATATTCCTCGTGCTTAGATTCAGGCAAACTCCTGACTTTTACTCAGAGATATTTGTTATTAATGTTAAATGGACAGTACAACAGTGTTTTCATAAATCTTAAAAAAATCAGAGAAACTAAAAACGTATGTTTGGATGTTCAGATGAGCCCATCATACATTCTAGTGGGCTTTAGAAAACATCTATTACTGTAAAACTGTGCCTCAGTAAGTGGGACGATATGGGCAACTATCTGGCTTTGTAAAGTAATTGTTGTCTCCTGCTTTTCTCTGACAGAGCAGACACCCCATAATACATTCAGAAAAAAAGACACCTGAAAACACCTGTAAGAAACAGGTCAAACCTCAGATAATGTTAACATTTTGTTAAAACATGACTTAGACTCATTTCTGGGGAATGTAATTCAATACAACCATGCTAGGAGCCCTAGGCTAATTGCTATCAAGCTAGGTACGGAAGGGCTTTCAGCTAATGCTAGCATTCTGACTGGTGCTCTCATAATGAAACTTACATTACTTGGACTTGAGTAGACCCTCGCAGACTTTCAGAAGACACAAAATTAACCGAAACAGATAATTTGCCAAAGTAAAGCTTGAGGAAACTACCACAAAAATGAGCTCAGAGCCAGCTGAAAGCCCGCAGCCTCAGTATGAGCAATAAAAGGATCAAAGATGTAGCTATCAACATTATGGAAATGAGAAAAAAAAGAGAAAGTTATAAACATACTGGAAAAATGATGCAAATATAAGACATTTGTTTTATTCTACAAATATGTTGCACCTGCTTTTGGTTGGGCAGGTAAAATATATCAGGTAAAGGTGAGCGCACAGCAAGTCATCATCAGTCATCTGAACCTCTTTCGAGCTGCAGAGCACTTCATTTTGAGAGGTGTTTAAAAGAGAGAAGATAAATAAATAAATCATAATCTTAAATAAAATTATATTATTTTGCATTAAATAAAGGCTGATTTTTACTTGTATGTGCTGTCAGGTATAGTTCTCAGAAATAAAACCTGTTAGCAGGTTACATGATCAGCGCTTCTCTAATGAAAATATTTGCTTATGAACACAGACAGTGATATTTTAGACAAACTGCTTTCAAATTAGTAAACAGTTAAAACTTGGCGGTGGATTTTTGCTGCCGGCCATATCAGCACAGATTAAAATTGATAAGAGACCACAGAAACATCAATAACAACAATAGATTATAAAAAACACATGCAGGGATTTTATGAAAATGTAACATTTTGAGAAAATCAAATGCTGACAGCAAGTGAGACAAAAAGAGCCAACAATTTGAGAAGCAAGCGTGCATCAACAAGTTTGCACACAGAAATTAATAACTGTCAAGATTACACCTGTCACCGGCGTCTTTCCTGGCTGAAGGGGAAATGACTAAAACTGACACCTCTGTGAACACAATCTGGCATGAAGTCCTTCTGTGGAGTCCAACAACAACACTCACACAGGATCAGTGTTAAAGCCCCAATCAAGGAGGTTTTCTATGAGAGGGTAATTACAGAGAGATATCAGCTTTCAGGAAAGCTGCTGAGAGAAACGTTATCAGCCAACTCTAATGCAAAGGGGATTTCTATTGAAACCTGGCATTTAATCCATCAAACCATATATGGAACAACCTTCTTGATAGTAATTTTCTTTTATTTAGAGTAAGGAGACCTATGTTGGTCACTTTTTGTGAAATCTTTTTGGATACCATTTCAGCAGAAGGGCACGTTTTTGTTTAGTTTTTAATTAAGCAACGGCCCTTTAATGCCAAACAGATATTGGTCTGTTTGTGCCTATGAACTCAATCCATTTAAGCCGTTTGACATTTCATCCTAATACCCGCATTGTCAATGCCAATGCCAAGTCTTTGTGACGATCACAACCAAAGGTACTGCACATAGGGCACTACACAGGTATCAAAAAATGTTCCTTAGCAACGACTAAGATTACATTTCTTGGAAAAAAAAAAAGGAATGGTGAATGGCAGAACAGAGTGGATGGAGTACATTTATAAAATGTTCTTCTTACCTTCTTCCAAGCTTTTTAACCCTCTCGAGGCAGGCGTTGCCGATTTGCAACAGTTAAAAACTAACAACCTGATTACCCCACATACATATTTTATGAGTTTTTTTTACTCAGAAGTACCACTGCAGGACTTGGTTGTGCATTAGCAACAAAAAGTTTAATTTGAGCCTGAGAGGGTTAAAAGTATTTGTGGTTTTTCATGTGAAACATGACGGCAAGTTATGGGTTGATGGCAAATTCTCTGTACTAACTGTTAGTTAGCCATTAACATTGACTTTCTTGAGTTGCCTGCAACATCATGATGAGTTTAATAAGCATAAGATCTTTTCCACATAAACTCTGGAAAGCACTGTAAGAATGTAGCCAGGACTTATTCTGAAGTTGTTCTTCACCTTTTGAAGTACTGTGTGGGGTTTAGACTAAGGTGTAGAGCAGGCAAGAGACCACATACATAAGGATTTGCTTGCTGGGAATTCACAGGACTATTACCTGGCGCTATTCTTATGATGTCACCAATCAGAATAATCAGAAATCACACAAGCTTTGTAATTGGGAGCTGGCAAGTTTAACGGTGTTAAAATTTCGATTGGATTGTGTTGAACTTTTGTGTTCCCCCATAGTCTTGTAACGTCTAGAACATTTCAGGGCTGCTGAGCATTACATCTACCGGAGAAATGGAAAAGGTGTATTTGTTAAAATATCAGATGACATTGTCTACTCCTTAATGCAAAGCGTTAAATATAAGCATTAATTTTACAGCAAATTGCAACTTAGTATTTATCTGGTATTGTCTAAAGCAACAGCATGGTGGTTGTGTTTGTCAAATCACAGTAAGAAGGTTCAAATCCACCGGCTGGCTGAGGCCTTTCTGTGTGGAGTTATACTCTGGGTACGCTGACTTTCTCACACGGTGCAAAGGCTAACTGATGATTAACCCAATGACCCTGAATTGGAAAAGTGGAAAAAGACGGAAGGACCTTCAAAAGCCACTCAGAGCACACTAACATTATGATAGTAAGGGCAATTTCTGGATAACTAGGTCAGTGTTCACAGTCTTCCTTTCTTAGTCTATAGCAGTAAGCAGTTGCACTAACTGCTCTTTGTGTTGGATACGTTCATACACCTCTGCCAAGTGAGATTCCAAAAAGTTCAGGGCTACAGTGCATGTGTGAAAATGGTCTAAATGTGATCCACCGGCAAGAGCAGCTGCTGAATTATTTCAGCTGCAGACCAGGTGGCATCTTAAGTATTTAAAGTAGAGGTTGGAAAATGAGTTTATCACTTTATGGCCCATGAAAATGAATGCTTTACTTCCTCCTGCCTTCACTCTAAAGCTAAGAGCGACCTGAACACTACAGGGTAAATATCAGCAATGGACCTAAAAGCCAAACCATTCGAGGTTTGCAATAACATCTTTTAAAGTTTGCCTTAAAACAGTTAGTAGCAACTAAAATTTGCATTAAAAAGTTTTAAACTGATGCTACATACTGTATGTTTCAAATATATCCTCATGCGGTCTGAAGTTTAGTAATTGGCATCCCAGAGCACAAGTTGAACAGAGTCACATTGTTTTTGTTACCAGCACATATTAGTACAAAATCTGAACACTCGGTATGCCACCTACATGTGACTGCTATTCTAAATTTGTCAGTGTTGCTCTGACAACAAGTCAACGTCAACTGCACTTGGAGCCAGCGTCAGTGAGGAGGAAGGGAAAATAAACAAGAGGGTTGTGGCTAAAAGCAGGGAAGCAGAACTTTATCTTACTCTGTGTTTAATTCGCTTGAGGGTCATTCTCAAAAAATGAGACACGACCCTCCTCCATCACAGTCGCACTTGTCATTCACTCAGGTGGATGATAAAGTAGGTGAAATTCTCAGCCCCCACCAGGGATGGGTATCGAAAACCGGTTCTTGTTGAGAACCGGTTCCCACTGTTTCAATTCCTTGGAATCGTTTGCCATTTTTGCAAACAATTCCCTTATCGATTCCAGTCGCCCCGAATGACGTCACCACGTTGCGGAGCGTCATTTACCTGGCAGGAAACATGGCGGCTCAAACGCTAAAAAGTTTGGTTATACTTTACGAGAACGGATGACAACAGGGCAACTTGCAATACTTGCAAAGTAGATATTTCATTTAAGGGAGGAAACACTACGAATATGCAAAAGCATTTGCTCACAAAACACGCGATGACCTTAAATGAATGTCATGTTTTTAATTCCGCTCCGGACTCGTGAATCTCAACCCAGCAGCAGCGGTAACGTTTGCACGTCCTCTCCCGTTAATGCGGTAGGTAAATAATCAACTAACAGTGCATATTACGTTAGCGCGATCTGCCTTATTACAAACCTGCCATTACTGTGCATTTAGATGACCATGATGAGAGAGACAGACAGAGTCTGGCTGGCTCAGATGCTGGCAGTTCTCGCTGCAGTCTACCGGTAGCGTCTCCTTTCAGGCCAGGATAGACGAATGTCACCGAGCAGTGACTAAGTTTGTGGTAAAAGGCTTGCACCCATTTGCCACAGCAGATGCCCCCGATTTTCGGTAAGTGAATGTGTTTAATTGTAGGCAGGGACATTACTGGATATTCTTGTGTAATTGCTACAGAAGAATATTTATTTTATTATTTTACATTCACAATTTTTTTTCCTGGGGACCCTGTGACACCCCATTGAAGAGCCGTAGGTTGGATCTGTTAAGATCTCACTGTTGGGTTTGTAAGGCCATGTTACTCTTAAATTTCTATCTTGTTCAAAGAGAAGATATAAAACAAAGATCTAAGCTAATTGACCTTAGTGTTCTCCTTTTTTTTTAAAAAAATAATCGATAAGAGAATCGATAAAGAATCGAATCGTTAAACAGAATCGAAAATGGAATCGGAATCGTGAAAATCTTATCAATACCCATCCCTAGCCCCCACCCCTCCAACCCGCCATCGCCACTTAACATTCCAGCAGCTGGTCATAGCATATCGTGACGCATGTAATGTCACACTCGTGAGCCGTTAGCAAGCAGCAGAGCCCCCCCCCCGCATCACCTCCCTGCTGCGAGACACAAAGAAGAGTATTGTGTATTGAGAGAGTGAAAAAGAAAGCGAGACAGAAGAGAGAGGTGCGTCCAGTTACAAGGACCACCCCTCCACCACCTAAAACCTGTCACCGTCTCACTGTCTTGAAGCATGTAAACAAGCAGCAGGCAAACAAGAGATAGCCTTACCCAAGAGTGTGCGTGTGACCGAGAGGGAAGGGGGGGAGGGGTCGTCTTTAAACAGCACATCCTTCGACATAATTCAAAAATGCACAAAATCACACTCAAACTTACAGAAAAGCCAA
The DNA here is from genome assembly GCF_963576455.1 of Neolamprologus multifasciatus. Lineage (NCBI taxonomy): Eukaryota > Metazoa > Chordata > Actinopteri > Cichliformes > Cichlidae > Neolamprologus > Neolamprologus multifasciatus. Next base: position 34,439,112 of record NC_140455.1, read on the forward strand.
AACTCTAAGGTAGAACCACATTTGTACTTCCTAACCCATCTCTAACCCAAACCCTGGGCATGGGTGTTTGCAAACAAACACCCCCACTCCTTTGAAATCCCCACAGCAAACACACTTGCATGATGGGAAGGCACCTCACTTTCTAGCTGACTTTCCGGGCAGCTACAAGAGATTTCCTGCTGGAAACAAAAGCATGAGGATTAAGTGTGCGGGAGGAAACGTGTCTGAAATTAAAAAAGGTGGACGGATAAGGCAGACTTAGATAAGCAGATAATACTTTGGCCGGGAGGCACAGTCGATGTGAAATATCGTTTTTGATCTGGGAGAAAGTAAAATGAAATCTCCAACGAAGACAGTTTTCTGTCATATTTCACACAAATTAGAAGCGATTTCTTTCCTTTAGTGAGAAAAAAAGTGGATCCTTGTCTAACTTATCAGTGTGCGGCCATATTTCTTTTCGCAGCCAAAGACGGCATCAAGCAGACAGCTTTAGATCCTTAAACGTCCCTCGACTCTCTAGCCTGTAATTGAGCATTCAGACATCAGTGGAGTTCCACAGTGACCTGTCTTGATCCCCTGGTATTTACACTTCAAACTCTAGACTACAGCCTGGAGGTGCACATGCCCACATAGCAAAACACACACACACACACACACAACTACAACACATTAGCCCACAGTAAATGTACAAGATTAAGCATGAATGCGATTCCTTTCTCGCTCATTGAGCACACAAACAGTGACGAGGAGATACGAACACTGTTATTACACTTGATCTGTGTTCTTCTCTACCCCGCCTCAGGCCAAAGACTCAATTGCATTTTCAGTTCTGACAAATAAGGTGCTTTAGACACGGCTGGCCACACGTAGGACAAAAGCGTATGGAGCAAGTTAAAAACATTAATATAACTGTGATATCTTTAACCTGCTATTTTGAGCATTTTTTCCATCTTTATTTCCTGTTAAAGACGAAAATGTGGACGACAGGTCCCGAGCCCGAGCCTAGCTAAACTAGCACCCAGAAATTCCGCCTTCTGACTTCAATTGGAACGCATTAATTCACTTCCTGTTGCTCACGTTGCTGCCAGGAAACATACATACAACATATCGTATCGTGGGTGACGTATTTCATCATTAAAATGCCTTACAATTTACTTAACTACAAGACCAATAACTATTTATAGGTCCTCAAAGACTGAAAAATACATTCATGAGGACATCTACTCATCCCTGCCAACAGCTGCCCATGTGCACTTTCACAAGGGTTTATAATCCCAACATAAGGGTCTACACTAGGATCCCCTTTAGGACTGTCAATCCATGCATGAATTCAGTGTGGTCCGAAGCATTGAACCTACTAATCAACATCAACGCATTAAGGCCACGTGCCCAAACCTATAACACTAGACGCATGCAAAATGGAAAGGACAAGCAGCTTGACAAGTGAGCGAGACAGAGACAGACAGGCATGATAGAGAAGGGAGGACAGTAATCTAATAAGTTCCTGTAACGACTCAGGACAGATTTAGCCTCAACAGGCACATGGAAGGAGAGCAAAACTATGCAGGAGCATGTTCGAGCAGTGGGAACCTTTTTGAGGAAAGTACAAGAAGTGACAGAGATAAAAACATGGTGATAGAGAGGGAAGAGTCTTGGGGAAATCGGTTATCGGTTGCTGTGCATGCCAAACGCCAAACACACTGACACAACAGGAAAACTTTAAAGCCAGTGCGATTGGCCAGTTAGAAAGTTTGAATATCACATATCAGGAATAGTTGTGGAACACGTTTCAAGTTAATTCATTTCTATTTCCATTATTGACATTGACTTAAGAGACCAGACTTTTATCCAGCTGTTGTTGGTGAAATGCACAAAAACAGCTACATCACAATCTCTCGTCCTCCTTCTTCTCCCTATAGTCCGCCCCCTGTCTGTCCCATCCATCAGCCTGAGGTCATGTGTCATGTGTAGAGGAGTTATTTCTCAGCACTGACTGTGTATGTATATGTATGCCCCATGTCCTGCTTTGATCTCACATGTGAAAGGTCATGTCTGCCTGTGCATCACCACAACTGCTTCCAGTAGAGGAACTCGAGGAAGAACACCAAGAACCAGGGATGGGGGCCAAAGAGAGGAAGGCTGGATTAGACTATGTTTTGGCTAAAGAGATTGAAAAGAATGAAAAGCCACAAAGGGCTGCGTATTACACCCAACACTCTGCAGTGTATGATACAAATGCAACTACACTGATGTTTCCTTATAAATTATAAAGCTGTGGTTCTCACAGGAATGTTTTTAAGTGGTCTGCCTGCTGAAATGAACCAATCAGCATACATTATTTTACTTGGCCTGAATTTAGAGCACGCTCAAAGCTGAAGTTCCTGTCTTAAGGCAGAAATCGAATTATGCATATTATAAAAGGGGAAAGCACAGAAAGTGGTGGGGGTCGTACAGGGACGAGAACAGAAATGTTAAAAAGCTCTGCTATGCAGCTCTTCCAACAGGATTAGGAGCCAAACCCATTGCAGGGAGGCTTGGCAAAAGCCCCATGGGGAAAAGATGGGGAAGCAAAAGGAGGCGCGAGGTGGAGGGAGGAGTGGGGTGAATGCATGCGTGTAGCATCATGCCGTCTCAGCTTGAGTAGAAAAAGACGATTTTGCATAAATCATTCCTAATTGTTTAAGTAATGGCGTGCTTTGCTGCATCAATGAGTGATATGGCACAACTCCTCCTATAGCCTGTTATTGCATGCTTTAACAATTATAAACCTCGCCTGAGATATAGTTTCCTTGGAAAAAGGAAAAAAAACAGGCAATGCGTTGTGTATATATGATGAATGGGAGCTACAGAGATGAATAAGCTAGCAGCTAACATTATTGATCTGCCCAGTCCTAAAAAGGAACATGCACCAGCTTTATTGCTATTGACATTTGCCTTTCCTATGTGCACTGTGTTCACAGTGGTTAATGAAACAGACTTACTTCAATCACATGTAAGATTTCTACTGAGGTCAAACATTAATTAAGATATGTATAAAGTCCCGTTTCACCAACACTTAAAGGAACATGTGTAAACTCTCACCAGTACAGATCAGCAGACTGCATTCAAGTGATTTCTGTTTTTTAGTGCTCCTAATTGAAGTGCGAATTTATTTACACCTGGCCACCCCATCACAAGGGCTAGCCAGGTGAGTTGTTAAGGATATCCTGAACTTATCTGTGATAAAGTGTTGCTGTATTTTCTGCTGTTAGCCTCTGTTAGTGAAACTTCCTTTGAAGTGGATCTAATATTGCTAAACCCCAACAAGTAGTGAATAAACTTGCATACAGTGTGAGAAAGTAAACAACTCTTTATCAGAGGAAAAGGTAACATTAGCTGGCATGATGTTAGCTAACAACCAGCTGTTGCTGTTTAGCCAGCTCGTTGTCAGCTGTCCGGAGGATCACATGTCTAATCTGCTGACAATAAGTAGTTGTGACAGTATCAAGAATAAATACGTTTTTTGTGTCTTACAGCTCTGTCTTAAGTTCAGGAGTTAAGGCCTGGGGTGAGGATGATGAGGTGAAAATGAAAGAGCAACAGTGGATAAGGCAGATGACAAGGAGGTGGAGAAAGGCATAATGAGACGAAGAAAACATACATGTACGAGTGTTAAATGTCATATATAGTTTGAAAGAGGCAACTTCGAGCTGTGTCTCGAGACATACATAAAATGTGATTAGGTTAAATAGCAATGTCTATCTCGCCACTGCGTTCAAGATGGCAGGGCAACGTGGCGGAAGATGTAATTATACACTAATCTATGTATATTTGTCAAGAAAATGCTTTTTGTCTATTAAAGAACCTAAAAAAAATTGACTTACTGTACAGTTAAGAACATCAATTATTATTCAGACTGCAAACTTCATGACAAAAGACAATCTTGGCCTTTAGTTTTTCAATTCTGGCCACCAACCAGCATGGTTTGCTTGGTTTTACAGCCGTGAATGGAACAAAAGAAAGCTGACTGACCAGTTACATTTACAGTAAAACTCAAATAGTTTCTTCTATACCCACTCACAAACCTGTCACTGTCAGGACTTTGGTGCACCAAAGGTTTACATATAATCTTACATATAGCAGAAAAAAAGAGTAGGTACGTTACACTCAAATAAAGTACAGCTATGTCTCTGTGCTCATCATAAAATGACAGATACTCATCTTTTAGAAAACAGAGAAACCCCAAAGGTTTAAAGTGAAATTTGACAAGCTAAGATAAGAGCTCTTACAACCGGAACACACAACCGTCAGCTGTGGAACAGAGCTACCACACACACACACGCACACACACACAAATACTGAGGGAGAGATTGAGGACAGATGGAACAGTGTTGTGGCTAGCAAAGTGTGTTAAGTGAGTGTATCTCGGTAGAGTTATCAGAGCATTCTTGTGTTTCAGCAGAGAGCTCGGGAAACATTCTCAGGCCTCCTGTTTGCCAGAAGAAAAACACCTGTGCATGACCTACACAGGTTTTAGGAGGAACTTTGATTAGTAGCATAAGAAGAGTGACAGCTTTCAACCTTTCCCTCTCTAAATGAGACAGTGCTCACTTCAATACATCAATAAGTGGTCTTATGTTCTGCTGATGGGGCTTGTTTAAATGAAAATAAGACGGTGTCATCACTCTCATTGTCAAATGTATAACTAGTCGCAACCTATTCAAATGATATGTGGAAAAGGTACGCACACCCCGAGAAAGACCCAGTATGAACTGGGCCTGATGAAAGGGATACAAAGAGGTCTGCCAACAATTAGACTGGATCCATACGTATACACTGTATAGCAATATGATCTGGTTCTGGTCCTGAACTGGAATTTGGACCTAATTTAGATTTGCAACAAAGAAGAGGTAAAAAGTAGGGGTGCAACGATACACAAAATTCAGGGTTCGGTTTGATACTTTGGTGTCACAGTTCGATATTTTTTCGATACAAGAAAAAATGTTCATGCCTTTTTTATTTGTCATTTATTAAAATTATAAATATATATTTTTCTTTCCAAAATAAAAGCTATACTATACGCTTCTTCTGGGCTGTATTCTCAGCAGCATATTAAACATATCAGGTCCCCATAAGGAGAATCATGTGCTAACGGCTGTCTAAATGACTCGGGTAAAGTTTGTAGCATGCCTGCTTGTTGTTCTTGTCTGCTTCCACTTGTCTTTGCACTAGGATGATTTTGGCGTAAATGTGCAGTCATATTCGTTGTGTTCCCACTAGTGCTGTCAGCGTTAATCTGAAATGACGTTAACGCCACAACACGGCAAATCTCGTTAACGAGCTACCACGGATCGCCCCGTGCATGGGGCTGGACGGAGTCAACACGTTAACGAGCTAACTGCGCTAACGCACTAGTTCCCACCAATGTAATTGAGCATTGGGTGGCACATCCAACATACTGTTTTACTTTTGTCCATGACGGGCTTACCTTCAGGGTAATACTTCACATGAAGACCAAAATAGTTCCAAACGCCAGATATGAATGAGGGTGGGGGAGGTTCAATTTGCCATGTTGCAACGAGAGCTTAACGTCTGTCTTGCTAGCTTGCCCTGAGCTCAGTGAATCTGCGTTCGACTACTCCGCCTAGGCTGCAATGTCGAGCGCAGATCCACTGAGCGCTCAACACAGACAGCACCGTCAGAAGAAAAGTTGATGAAATAAATTAAAAATTTTGTATTGTTGATACATATGCATACCGAACCGAAAGCACTGTATCGAACGGTTCAATATCCATACGAGTATTGTTGCACCCCTAGTAAAAAGAGGTAAAACTACACAAAGAGGGGAAAAAAGCCAGAGGGAACCTAATTTAAGACGGACTGAAACACAGCTGGTGTACTGACTCACAGTACTTGTTAACTTGCTGATAGCCTAAAATTCCCCAAAGGCTTTCCTCTCCAGAAAGCCCAAAGGTCAAAAGGCCAAGCCATCAGCAGTAATGGTTGCTTAACACTTGACATCACAAAAAAAAGGAAAAAAAACAGGGAGTTGGAGCTCTTCAGTGTAAGTGTGCACATCTGTTTAATTGTGCATGAAGGTGTGCTTACATATATTTATGTGTTTGGGTGCACAAGGCCACAACTAATTAAGAAGACTGCCCCACCCCCACCCCCGCTTAAGGGACCATCAAGAGGTCACTGTAGTCAAGGATACAGCAAGACCCGTCAGCTGTCAATGACAAGCATGAAAGCAGAGACAGCGAATGAGGGCTATACAGCCTGTAACCTGCTGAGCCGCTGGGGTCTCAGATGCTCCGCAGGTCGACTACAACAGCAATAAAGCACTTAAAAAAGGACAGTCAGCCTTTTGTCTGAGACAAAGACAAAGGCACAAGTCCTCCAGCAATGAAGGCACTTCTTGTGAAAGCCTTGCACTGCCCTGTGAACCATGACATGGAGGTCAAGCTCGATTCCAGCTGCATTATCACACCAATGTTTCTGTCAGAATACAGAGAGGAGATTGCAAGACCAATATGGCTAACTGACAAAAAGACACACATTTTCTCACATGTAATTTCATCTTAAATACTTTTACCAGTCACAATGATCTATAGTGCAAAAAGCTAGACGGATGGACTGGGAATTCAGATTCCCCTGTTGTACCCTGGATCATAGCAGCTCATCTGCATTCTACCAACATGTGCATATGTTAGGAGACATGACAGAGTAACAAAAAAAAGCTGGGAGAGCTCAACCGATCAAGCTGTGTTATGCTGTTTGCCCATTTTGGGGAGTTTAAAGTGCTCTGGTTGATCAAGCAGAGAAAGCATGAGAGTGAGAAAAAAATAAGAAAGGCAAAGAGAGAGACAGGTTTTGCAGCTACTGACAGGTAACAGGAGAGCTAGAGAAATACATTTATTCTTCTTGATTAATAGCTAAATATGAGCCTCTGTATCTGCTCATCTCTGTAGCAGGTATCCTCTGAGTTTGGGTGTGAATGTCCAAATGTTTGCATTTGTCTAATCTTTAACTTTAAAGAACAAAGTGTGTTTCTGTCTTGGAGAAAAAGAAACTCAGTGCAAATTCTTTCTACATGACTTAGCAGGGTTTGGATCTAAGCCTTCAGATCCAACCCCCCACCACAGAAACGTATCCAAACTTCTCTTTCATTCAAAAATCGATGCGTGAAAAACAGGCGCAGAGCACGAAAAGCTACAAAAAAAATCTTCATCCACCCCCCACTCCCTCCTGCAGTGAACCTGCACATTCATCCCATGCACTTTAAAGAGTGCTAGCATGGACAAACTCCAGTGAGAAAAGGAAATCAGCAGCCTTCATGTATCTGCACTACATGCATGTGTGCGCGCCGGCTTTTTCACCAAAACCCACATAACTGCAACAACAAAGCCACTGAGCTATGAGGGTGCCCTGTGAACGGCACCTTTTTATTACCTCTACCCACCACTTGCAGACAATACATTTATCAGCAATTACGTAAAGCAGCACAGCTGGATGCTGCACAGAGCCAGCAGCAAACACGTCACTGATCATACAGTCAACACTGCAGCTGTCTCCATTCATGAGAAAATTCTACACCGACTCCAAAGTGTGGTGATGAATCACATATTGGGGGAAATTTCCATCTTCAACACATTTTATGAAACTGACAGGAAAAGTGTGATTTTCTCAGAAAAACATCGGACTTAAGAAACGGTTGACTGCTTACCTGAAACAGAAATAGTCATGGGTGCTTCCAGAGCCCTGTCATTGTCCAAATCCCTGCTCAACCTCAGATCCCCAGTTTCTTCATTCAACAGCAGCAGACTGAGCTCATTTCCAGACTCAAACTTGTAGCGCAGTTTATCCGACACATCCGGGTCATGAGCCGGAACCTTTCCTATTATTCCAGATGGAAAACTGTTGGACTTGTTGGTGACATAGTTATTAAAGAGAATCTCAAAGTTGTGCAGCACCGGTTCGTTGTCATTCATGTCTACTAGGCGGATGTGCACAGTAGCACGGCTCACTAGCGGTGCTGATGTGGCCTGAACGACTATGACATACTCAGTTTTGGTCTCATAATCCAAGTCTGTGAGTGCACTGAGGTCTCCGTTGAAAATATCCAGCTGGAACACTTCTGGAATATTTCCTTCTACAATCTGATACATGATCTGAGCATTAGTGCCGTCGTCGGGGTCTGTGGCAGTGATCTGGGCCACGACTGATCCCACCGGGCTGTTCTCTTGCACGTCAATAAAAAGCTCATCCTTCTCAAACACTGGAGCATTGTCATTTATGTCTTGGACTACAATATGAATAGAAACAGCAGCTTTCAGAGGCGGAACACCTTTATCCACGGCAAAAGCCTTCAGGTTATAGACATGAACGTTTTCCCGGTCCAGCTTGCGAGCGGTTCTGACGATGCCAGAGTGAGGCTCTACGTGAAAATCCCCGTCACCGTCATCCCCACCTTGAAATGTATAGGTCACCCTGCCGTTTGAGCCACTATCTCTGTCTGAAGCAGAGATCTGGAGCACGCTAGTGTAGACAGGTGCATCCTCAAGAACACTCCCCTGGTAGATGTCTCTGAGAAAATGAGGAGCATTATCATTGGCATCACTGATGATGATCTCTACGTAAGTGATGTCAGATTTCTGGGGGATGCCATTGTCTTTGGCAGTGATGGCTAAAGTGTAGGAAGCCTGATCCTCATAGTCAAGCTCCATTTTGGTTACGATGGCACCTGTATCCGGGTCAATTTCGAACTGAGGAACATTGTCTTCCATTACGTATGTGATACGAGCATTTTCCCCCGTGTCTTCATCTGTCGCACTGATCACTATCACGGTGCTGCCCACTGGTTTGTCTTCACTGATAGACACGTGGTAGCTGGCGCTTTGGAAGACAGGCCGGTGTGTGTTGGCATCGGTGACATTGATGAACACCTGGGCGGTGTCGTAAAGTGTTCCATCACTGGCGGCGACTGTCAGGACATACTGGCGTTCCAGCTTGTAGTCCAGGGGAAGGGCTAAGGTGATGAGGCCACCGCCACTCTGGCTAGTGATGGCAAAGCGGTTCCTGGTGTTGCCACTGGAGATCTGATACGTCACCATGCTGTTCACATCCCTGTCCACGGCGGTCACTGTCAGCACGCTGCTGCCGACCACAGCATCTTCGTTGATCTTCAGTGAGTAGGTCTTCTCTGAGAATGCGGGCGTGTTGTCGTTCACATCCAGCACTGTGACGCTGACACTGGCAGAGGAGGACCTCACAGGTGTCCCGTGATCTCTCGCCTCCACGCCAAAGGTGTAAAATTCAATTTCCTCCCTGTCGAGCGGCTCACTAACCGTAATCCAGCCTGTGCTGTTGTTGATGGTGAACGGAAAACCCGGCGTGGTGTCGGTAATGCGGTATTCCAGGAGAGAATTTTTCCCTGAATCGGCATCAATGGCTTGAATGTGGATGACAGAGTAGCCAACGGCCACATTTTCCAGCACTGTAGCCTGGAAGGGTGTGCTGACAAACATGGGTGTGTTGTCATTGACGTCCACCACTTGCACCACCACCATCCCTGTGCTGTTTATCAGCGGAGGCCTGCCTCCATCCTGAGCCTTAATCCTTAAATTATACTCCCGAATCTTTTCATAGTCAAGAGGATTGATGACATCAATGACACCAGTGGGGGAGTGAATGTAGAACTGCCCTTTAACGTTGCCACTTATGATGCTGTAGTGAACTTTGGCATTGTTTCCCTCATCTCTGTCCGTCGCCTCCACCTGGATCACTTTGGTGTTGACTGGCACGTTCTCTGGGACCTGCACCACGTACCTCTTTTCAGTGAACTGTGGGTAGTTGTCATTTTCGTCTTCCACAGTGATGTAAACTGTGGCGGTGGCACTGCGGGGACTTGGATCCTTCCCCTGATCGTTGGCTTCGACGATCAGTTGGTACTGGGCCCGGGTCTCCCTGTCAGGCCGCTCTCTGATCCTCACCAGGCCGCTCCGGGGGTCAATTTCAAACGCAGAGGTGACTTCGTCTGCGTTCACAATTTTATAAATCATGTCGGCGTTGGAGGGAGCATCACCGTCAGTGGCCCGGACTGTCTTAACTTCAAAGCCCACTTCTACGTTTTCTCGGATGCTGACTCGATATTCATTTTGCTCAAACACAGGGGTGTGGTCGTTGGTGTCACTTACAGTGACAGTGAGGTAAGAAGTGGCAGATCTTTTGGGGGTGCCATTGTCCGTCACGGTAACTTTGAACAGATGGGCTTCTTTGACTTCTCTGTCCAGAGCCTGGATAGTTGTTATGCTTCCAGTCTGTGAGTCTATGTAGAAAAAGTCATCAGACCTTTTATCAAACAAGGCTTCCATGCTGTACTCCAGCCTCCCCGCTTCTCCATCATCCGGGTCATTTGCTTTTAGGGTGATAACTCGCGTCCCAGCGGGCTCATTCTCACTCACAGACACTTGATAGTTGGTTAGTTGAAACTGGGGAGATGAATTAACCTGCCGCTTTCCCCTTCTGATCAGCACAACAGACTGTCTGTGGATGGTTTCTGACGGGCTTTGGTGTTGTTTGCGCGCTTTAACGAGCGTCAAATGAAGCTGCACAGAGAGCCCGCTGCCCGGAGAGCCGTGCAGCGCGCAGTGAAGCTTCTCCTCCGACTGTCCGCTGTGTTTAAGACACAAGTCACTAGCCAGGAATAAATCTCCGTGCCTGAACACCCCGACAACGTTTCTTCCTACACACTCAGTATCCAAAAAGGCAGTGTTTTGCGTGAAGGAGGGTAAAAGTTTTGTTACATTCAAAATTAGAATACCTGCAGGTAAGCAGGAAGTTGCCTCCAGTTTTGAAAGGTGTTTTATTTGGATGTCTGGCTCACCTGACGCTTTCTTTCTCTTGTATTTAATAAAACAATCCTGGCCGTGAACGAACACATTAAAATGCGTCAGGATAACGTCTCCGGACGCGGAGGAGACAGTTCTGAAATAAACAGGCGCAGGATTCCTGGGTGTGCGCGCACACTGAACTTTGTGGGACAGGCGGATAACACCGTCGAGCCTCCCAACTTGGAAACAACTCTGAATGAAGTTGGGAGATAAAGTCCTGTCAAGTTTATAAGTCCACCCAGGGCCGAGCGACAGGTTGGCCAAAAGGCTCCCGGGCTGTGAAGTCTCCGAAAGGTGCATCTCCAAACATCCCGCGAGCGGCGGCACGGTGAACAGAACCCAAACCCAAACCCAGCAACACATCGGCGGCTCCATGCTTGTAAACCTGCCGAATCCCGTTCAACTTCACCGAAACTCCTCCGCAAAAAAAGTAAAGAAAAGCATTAAGTCTCCCTCTCCCAGCACCGCGTCTTACTTTTCTCCCGCATGGTGAAGTTTTTCTCAACGTGGAAAAAGACGCTGGGTATCCATAGTATCAGTGTGTCCAGGCGCGTCACGGCTGCGTAAACACACACTGAGTTTAAAATGAGTACAAAATGGCTCCGCGGCTCTCCTCCTCCTCTCTCCTCCTCAGAGACTTATTACCATAAACCTGCTGTGTTCCCCCTCTGTGACGCTTTCGGGTGGGGTGGTGGCGAGGAGGCTTTCTTTTTTCTTTTTCTTTTTTTATCATGGAGATTTAGGAAGTGCCGCTGTCCGGGTGACCAATACGCACAGGCGCATTGTTAATACAATAGGACGAGAGGTGGGTAAAATTCCTACTGCGCGTTTAAGTGTCGCTCCCTCTTCAACTTCTGTGTGCTGAAGCGTTCAGAGCTGTGATGGTACAATTAAAACAGACCTGAGGCTCAGTGAAGGAAGACTGAAAATGTCATCATCACAGCTTTAACCAGCTCCTACTCATCTATGGAGGGGAGAAAGTTATTTATATGTCAGTTATTTATATGTCAGATCAATGTAGTAAATATTAGACACAGGGAACTGTGGACTGCACCACAAAACTACAGGAATGTCGCAGAGGATCTCACTTCCTTCATCCGTGCAGTTTACTTGTGTGCGTCATGGTCAGAGATGAGTGTTTTTTCTTCATTTATAATACATCAACAACAATATAATAATAATAATAATAATAATAATAATAATAACAACAATAATAATAATAGATAAGATCAGAGCGTTTCAGGCATCTAAGTTTGTATGATTTTAGAACTTTACGTTCATTCAAACACATTTCCTCACATTTCATTTTGTTTTGCCTCAACAAAACGATTTTTTTTTTAATTTAAAGTTTAAGCTGACAAAAAATGACTTTTCTATTCTGGAAAAAACTCCCACAACAACGATTATATGTTGCACTTTAACGTGTATCACGAGGCAATGCCGTTACTCTCGGGATTCGTTATGTTTGTGCTAAACAACATTAACTCCAGAATAACAGTTGACGTTAGTCTTGTATAACAGCGCCCCTACGAGGACCAGGAGCTTTACAACAGTTGGCCCACAGCTGCCGTATCCACTGATGAACTTTCTCACGAACACCTTACTGGTGCCGGGTTGGACCCGTTTTTACCTGCACAACTTCCTTAACTTTCCGTTGCACAGATTCAGCAAAGTCCTGGAAACATTCCTGAGATATTTGAGTCTGTATCAACTTGACAGCATTACGACTTCGATCCCTGGCTGCTCCAGCCTGCATGCCAATCAGTTGCTTTCCAATGAAGTGTGAATGTTAGACAGCATGTCGCAAAGAGTGCTGGTGTGTAAAATTCTCCAGTAGAGTAGAAGTGCTCTAAAAACCAGCACATGTACTCTGTGGCAGCGGTCCCCAACCCCCGGGCCTCGGACCGGTCCGTGAGTCGTTTGGTACCGGGCCGCGAGAGTTGAGGCTCAGGTGTGAAATGTATAGTTTTCAGGGTTTTTATCGGTTTTCAGCGTTATTTTGTTATCGTTTACTCGGTTTTCCTTGGTCTTTTCACGTGTGTTATGAATAAATCTTTTTTCGGTACCGGTACTAGTTTTATTTTGTTGTATTTATCCGCGACACCTTAAAGGCCGGTCCGTGAAAATATTGTCGGGCATAAACCGGTCCGTGGTGCAAAAAAGGTTGGGGACCGCTGCTCTGTGGCACCAACAACCGTGTCGTTTTTAGAGTCACTTAAATCACCTTTTTGTTCTAATGCTCAGTTTGAACTTCGGCAGGTCATCTTGACCATGTCTGATTGGCACTGATTAGACATTTGTGTTACAAGCAAAAGAAAAAAAAAAAGAGGTGTGCCTAACAAAATGGCCATTATGTACATAAACTAAATTTTACCCAAGAAAAATCACGACTCTGGCCAGAACATGATATGGCGCATTTAAACACAGGCGTGTGCAGGGAAAGCAAATGTCACTCTTCGCATTTATTTATTTGTTTAAGTCCATTTTTCAAATGTACACTTTGTACAGAGTTCGTTCTCCTGCGCCCGAAGAAAGCAGCACTGTTGTTTTTTAAAAAACATTAACCTGACATTTTAAATGCAATACAACATTAGAAATCATCTTTCTTGTAATTTACAACAACTGAAATAAATGGCACAATCGATGGATAAAAACATCCAATACTCTCACATTTCCTTTCTCTCCTATTAAGCATTTTTAGGTCATAATTTAACCACCGTCAAATCCACAACAGAATAAACTTGGATCATAGAAGTTGTGAAGCATACCAAAATAATTTTTTAGTAGCCTTCAAAGTTTTAGCTGGTCTGAAAAAAAACAAACCAACCAACCTGAGCAGCATTAAAACTTTTAAGACAAACTACATAAACTCTTATTACATCAATAAAGTAGAACAAGCCAATAGTCAACCAGCTCTGCCCACAAGGTAGTGTCCTCTGACAGTCCAGCAGAACTTCACAAATCTTCACCCAGGTCTCCCAGTAAAGAGAAAGCAGAGCTCAAGGCCTCAGACCACAAAAAAAAAAGCACCGTCTACAGTTCGGAAAATGCTCTGCTTTTATGAAAACACACAGTGCACTGTAGAAATGCACAAACCTACTCGTTTACACAATTATCAATTAAATAATCACATTTCACGAGTGCATCTTTGTCCTCGTAGTGAAGCCAACAACAAGCAGTACCTGGAAGTTATCGCTGTGGTGTTGGTACGGATCTTGGACGGAAAGATTATATTAGGTTAAAAACAGTAGAGATCTACTTATGTTAAAAAAAACAAACAAAAACAAAACACTGCTGTTTCCTGGAGCCTTTAAAAAAAACAATCAACCCTCTGCTGCCTCCCTGAGCATCTGCCCTGTGTCACTAAAGCCGGTCCAACCATCTCTTGGACTGGCTGATGTTCCTCACAGGGTGCTCGCAGCTCATGTGCTGCACACAGTGCATTTCCCCCACAGCCGGACTGTGAGCTCCTCTCAGCTGTCTGGTTCAGGGGTCGACTGCTCTTTGCGCTGAAAGGCTGCTACCATCCGCTCGCGGCCCTTCTGCAGCGTGAATTCGCTCGGCCCAAGCTGGGTGATCTTCCCACTGCCCAAACACTCGTCCCCTTTGTAGAGCACGGCAAACTGTGGAAGGAAAACAACAACACTCCGATAACACAAAGAAGCCACACATGTAGTGTGATGTTACAGAACAGTCCTGAACACGTTAGCCGCTACCTGTCCAGGTGTCAGAGCTCTGACTGGCTGGGAGAGCAAAATCCACACAGAGCCGTCCATGTTCAGAGTTACTGTGCAGGCAACTGGAACGCACAGTTGAAGCTGTGTTTAATATGTTTGAGCTGATTTTCAGTCGGCATTAATAATCTTCTCGCAGGCACTGATAACACAGAACTCACCGAGCGGCATCTGGTGGATGAAGCGGAAGTGACAATCCATCATTTGGGTCCTGGCTAGTTCGGGGGGCGGGTCTTCTGTTACCCAGTGGAAACGCTCCGTTCGCACGGTGTCGCGGAAAAGAGCTGGGTGATTGGTTGTCGGAGCCTGAGCCACAAGAGGTGTAACAAATCAAGTACCCGATTAAAAATGGTCACGAATTGCAACACGTTGCTCAAGAAACACCAAAGATGAATACGCTGCCTCCTACAGGGAGTTACAGGTATTACCATCCTCTGTTTCATTTTACAAACAAGTCGACACATTCATACGGAGCCCCGCAGGGGACATGGGAGGAAAAAAAATTAAGACGGACTTTTGCGAGATCTCGCAAAACAAACTCGGGATCTCGCAAAACAAACTCGGGATCTCGCAAAGCTTTTAGCCGCATTCTTCCCATTAGCTCGAAGCTAACGGTAGTTAGTTCCGTTAGTTCCTCCCTACTACAGCCGGGAGGAACACCGCTTTCAGCACATCGTGCCTCGACCTCCCGGTCGGCTTCGAGCCAGCGTCCGAAGAATGCGGCTAAAACGTTTGCGAGATCTCGCAAAAGTCCGTCTTAATTTTTTTTTCTCCCATGTCCCCTGCGGGGCTCCGTACATTCATGAACATTAAAACTGGAAAAAAAAAAAATCGCTCCTAATTGTAAGGGAACATCAGGAGAATGTTAAGATGGATGCGTTGACATTTGATAACTTAAACACAGATGTTCTCACCACAAACACATCTCCAGTAACGATGTCTTTGTCCACCACAAACCAGGCGTCTCTCTGCCCGCCTATCCTTGCCCTTTGGCCCAGTGTCAGTGTGAACCAACCTGTATGGACAGAAACACATAAGAATATGAGAAAAGAATGGACAAACAGGTGTCTGATAGTTTTATACATGCGCATATGGACCAAAACAACCTCTGTAACCTTTAACATGTGACTGCATGGGAAATAATTTGACTTTGAAGTCAGCCTCATGTGGCCATTTGAGGAACTGCATGTTTCAGCACTTCACACGTTGCTTTGCTTTTAGCTCCCAAGAATGCTGCCTGACTATAATACATTTTAGTCAGGTGTACAGTAGTGACGCACTTTTATTTATTTTTTTTAAAGAGATGTTTACAAACACACCTTTGTGGGTTCCCATTACAATTCCATCCTCAATGGAGACAAAGTTCCCAGGTTTGGGTTCCAGATACTGAAAATAGAAACAAAGCAGCTGAAGATCAAAATGATCTGAGGTCATCTTAAAAAGAGATGGGAGGTTTTGTCCTAAATCCTATGAAAATTAGATACTTTTGCCATGTGAAATAAATACTTACCTCCAAGATGAAGTTTTCAAAGTTTCTCTCTCCAATAAAGCAGATACCCATGCTCTGAAACAACACGCCAGTCAATTTAAATCCTGTGTTCCTCTCCTCTCTCCTTATTAAAGTCTGTAATATATTTGAGCACCTCTTTCTTCTTCAGCACGTGGTGAAACCCGGCCTCAGCAGCCATCTTTTTCACAAATTCTTTGGTGAGTCCAGCGAGCGGGAACATGGTTTGTCGTAAGGCTTGTTGTGGGATCTGACTGAGAAAGAAAGTCTGGTCCTTGAGGAGATCGGCCCCTTTGTACAGCTTCACAGCTGGTGACGGGAACGCAAGAAAAAAAGACAAACTTCACTCGCAGAAACAAAAACAGTGGAAATTAGTGTAAAAATCAGAGATTTAAGAGGTATAAAGGGAAAGTCACACTTACGATTTCGGATCTCAAATCGATCTCTGAACAGCGTGGTGGGTGGAGCTGTGTGAGCCTGTTCGAAAACTTCGTCATCTTCCTGTGATGTCCTGGCATAGTGGCCTGTTGCCATGGCATCAGCACCTACAGGAAACAATGTGTCTCTTGGAGTGTGTCTGAGACTTAAGTGATCATATTTTATATTTCAACCAATATGCATGAGAATGAAAATAAAACAGCGTACCCAGGGTGTCGATGGCATATTTGTGGAAGTGGTTAAATTTGATGTGCTTGTTGCATAGTATGTCTGGGTTTGGTGTTCTTCCTCTCTCATATTCCTTCAACAGATTACTGCAAACCAGACAGAGAGAAACTGCATTCAGTGCTCAACACTGGATAAAAAAAAACAAGTACAAAATTTGAGAGATTCCACATTCTGATCCTAGTTTTTGTTCTAAATCTCATTGAAGTCAATATCAATTTTAAATGTAAATCAGAACATTTTTCCTTATCAGGAATCCTGGAAGCTCGCCTCATATTGCACTTTTTAAGCTCTTCCAGCATGCACACAGTTGTTGCACATCTGCAAGCCACTTTGCAACCAGCCTCCAACTGAGCTCCTACTTTTTAATGCTGCATATGAACATTGTAGATAGCATGTTGGTTTGATAGTTAGTGCTGTTGTCTCAAAGCAGGAAGGTAATGGGTTCAAATCCACTGACCAGCTGGGAAGGAAGCCAGGGAATCTGGAGTGAACCCACATAGGATCTATGTGGCGTCTGCATGTTCTCCTCGTGCCTGCATGGGTTCTCTTTGGGTACTCCGACTTCCTCCCACATTTCACAGGCACACTTTAGGTTAACTGGTGATTTTTAATTGGTCGTAGGTGTGAATGGTTGTCTGTCTGCCTGGATGACCTGCCCAGGGTGTAACCTTCCTCTTGCCTTATGACAATTGGGACAGGTGGAACAAAACAAGGAATAGATGTAGCCCTCTCTTCTGTGCTGACTGCCACCTACAGCTTTCCATGTATGTACACAGAAGGGCAGGAAGCCCACACAACAGAAGCATCCAAATATGACTTACTGCACACAGAAATACCTTTGTGTATCATGGTCCAAATGACCTGCAACTGTCTTTTTGGCAGCTCTTTAAACTAGTATGTTTAGAAACGATATGCTGAAAATCACTTTGGAGCATTTTCACAAAAACGGCATTTCTCAAATTTCATTGGAGATGGCGGCATCTGTAATGGACAAAGTATGTTGAACACAGCGCCGACAGGACGATATACAGAGGAGGTGGAAAGGGGATGGAGGCAGATGATAAGCTGCTGTGAGCCCTAAAGGCAGCAGACAGAAGAAGACAGAAATACCTGAAAACTTCATGCCAGTACTCTTTGACATAGGAGACTTGATGAAAGGGAACATCCAGGCTCTGGCACACTCTGTATGCGTCCTCACAGTCCTTCTCTGTGGTGCAGACCCCCTTCTCATCCAGAGAATCCCAGTTCTTCATAAAAACTCCAGTCACGTTGTAGCCTTCAAACAACACACAATCACAATGAGACTCACTTACAGCTTTACTTTGGTTTTTCTGACTTTATTTCATTGATTTCTTTGATTCGTATACAGCGGCTTCACCCGTCTGGCTAACCTTTTCCCTTCACAAAGACAGCACAGGTGTGCTTCAGTGTTTCCACTGACAGCTTTTCTCACCTCGTCTCTTCAGCAGTAACGCTGCGACGGAGCTGTCAACGCCGCCGGACATGGCGCACACCACGTGCTTTATCAAAGCCATGTTTTCATATTACTGCAGTCTGGCTTTGAACACTTTCTCGCTCACGAAGCTAGAATATTTCACCCAGCTGCTCCACAGAAGCCGCCATGTTTGCGGTCCGCTCAGCAATAACGTCCGACTTGAAACGCATTTTATGCCGGAACCATCAAGCTGCAGAGGAGGGAGACGAAAAAGTTGTAACACTAAACTTCAAGGAGCTGAGTGAAAACAAATAATAAGGTCTGTGTAAAAAATACCGAACAGAATAAATATACATTTTTGGTTTTGTTTAAAGACGAAACATAGTTGTTTTATATATAATTTAACTTTCACGTTTTTTCCTAATAAATCAGAGGCTCGCGAACTGTTTACAAATTAAATCAACTCAATTCTTTACATTTTCCGATTATTAAAACTGTGAACTCATGGTTGAGAGCTGCATGGTTGAGAGCTACATATTTTAAATTAATCCTACAGTAACTGCAAAAATATATTAATTAATTAATGAGTGTCTTTTATACGTTTATGTAAAACTAAACTACTGGGTGTGATGATGTTTCTCTGTTTCTGACCCACCCAGATGTGTGAGGTGTCTGCAGACGCTGTCACTCTGGACATGCTAAAAGAAGCGAGAGAGACGGTGAGGAGCAGCCCTCTGGGTGTCATCAACACCCCCATGATCGCCTGGAGGCAGACCACCCTGCCTCTCAGCATTGACTGCAACATCCACATCAAACTGGAAAACATGCAGAGAACTGGTTGGTGAAACCCACTTTGTTTGGCTTCACTGACACTTTGCTGCAGGTTTATTGACCTCCCGTTTTTGAATGACAGGGTCTTAAGATCAGAGGAGTAGCCAATCAGTTTGCCAGGAGACCGGCGGGTGGCCGTTTTGTCACCATGTCTGCTGGAAACTACGGCAAGTCGTTTGCATATGCCTCAAAACACTTTGGGTCAAAGGGCAAAGTGGTGATGCCTGAAACCGCCCCAGAGAACAGGTCCATCTTTATACAGGTCAGAGGTTGTTTGTGGCACAGTTAAGCAAAAGACAAAAGCCTTGAAAGTTAAATACAGACAAATAAATTACTTCCTAATAAGTGTGAATTTATTACTTTGTCATTTTCATGGAGTGGTTATTCTTGTCCTCAGAGTTTAGGGGTGGAGGTGGAGCGAGCTCCTACATCCTGTCTGATAAACGTGGTGAACCGTTGTGTTCAGGAGGACAATATGACCTTTCTGCACTCCTTCGATGACCTGGATCTAATCGCAGGGCATGCTAGGTACAATCAGGGCTGGATGCTAGTGCATAAGAGTGCTTCTATCTTTGTGTTTTATTGGTAACAATTACATTTTTAATATCTCTGTCTTTTATTAATTACGTGTGCACATGCATTTAGTCTAGGTATGGAGGTGCTGGAAGTGATGCCAGAGCCTGATGTGGTGGTGGTGTGCTGCGGTGGAGGTGGGCTGCTGGCTGGAGTAGCTGCTGCCATCAAACTGTCAGGTTGCAGTAAAACCAAGATCTACGGCGTGGAGCCAGAAGGAGGTAAAAAGTCACCAACAAACTGATGTTTAGCTTGTTTTTGTGTGCAGAAACTTTAAGTGTGTTTCTGCTTAACGCAGCTTGCACAATGTACAAAAGCTTAATTGAGAAGAAGCCAGTAGAAATGGACAGCAAGAGCATCGCGTCAGGTCTTGCACCACCTTTCGCAGGTAATTTCTCTCCAGCATATCTGGCTTGTATATGAACTGTTCTTTTAAAATTCCTTGACTTTGTGTTTGCGATACATGAGAAAATAGAAGAGTTTTCTTGCGCCATCACCAGGCAGGCTGCCCTATCAGCTGTGCCAACGTTACGTGGAGGGGATCGTCCTCGTTAGCGATGAGGAGATCGAGGCTGCCGTGTCCACGCTCTACAGATCCGGGCTGGTGGTGGAGCCATCAGGCTCTGCTGCTTTTGCTGCCATCGTTAACAACAAGATCCCAGAGCTGGAGGGCAAGGATGTTGTGTGCATCCTCTCCGGAGGGAATATCGGAAAAGCCGAGCTTGTGAACTTTCAGGACTGACAAACTACAAATCCGTCCCAGTAACTCTCTCAGATAACAGTCTAGAATAAACATTGTTAATACCCATGTTTTTACTGCTGTCGTAATTCTGCGTCTTTCTGGTATGTTTTTTATATTCTTAAAAGTCTGACAGTGTGAGAGAGTGTGCCGATCAGAATGTGTAGGTAAGTGCTTGACTCTGATTGCTGATTGGGAATGACAGCAACTCAGCCATGAAGTGGTATACCACATAACATCACAGAGTGAGGACAGCATATGGTGATGCGCATGGTGTGCAAAGACCACCACCTTCCTGCAGACCTCCAAACTTCGTGGAATAGGTTTCCATGGCTGAGCAGCTGCATCCTAGCCATGGGCGACCGTGGCTCAACATTGTGGGAACTGTTTGCGGATGCCCCCTTTCTGTTCCACCAGGACTGCACACCAGTGCACAAAGAAAGGTCCATAAACACATGAGAGAGTTTGGTGTGGAAGAACCTCAACCTGATAAAACACATTTGGGATGAATTAGAGCAGAGACTGCGAGCCAGGTCCTCTCATCCAACATCACTGTCTGACCTCACAGCTGTGCTTCTAGAAGAATGGTCAAAAATTCCCATAAATCCCTCCTAAACCTTTCCACAAGATTTGGAGCCTCTTTTCCACTCAAGTTCACATGTGTTTGAAAGCAAATGAGCAAATACTTCTGGCAATATAGTTCACCTCCACCTGTCCATACTGCAAACATCATAGTCCACAGAGAATCCTGCAAACAAGAAGGGGCTCAGTACCCCCGCCCCGCCTTGAACCTATCTGTCACTCCTACTGCACACGTCACTGCAGCACGCTCACTGCCACTCCTTACTTCCTCATGCAGTACCACAGTTCCTCTTTTGACTACCTATCATATGCTTATTTTTCCAGATCCAGAACTCCTGACCTCCTCTATATTTCTGCAGCAACACTCTTAAAAACTCTCTCTCAGCACAAAGCCATAACTGCTCTCCGATGGCAGGGACATATTCAAAGATGGCAACTCCAGGAATCGTGCCAGGAGCATCATCTTCAACCTTGACAAAAAACGAATGAAGCTCTGGAAATAAATGCTGTGACACTGCATAAGCTCATCAAAATCTTGCCCCCGGAGGATGTGTACCATGCTCAGAAGTAAGGGTGGTCCAACAAAATATTCAGAGTGTGACTATTTCTGGATGGGCAGTGTAGCTTATTGTGTTACATTTCAAATACTGTGATTCTCATTAACACTTTGTTAATGAATAGTAATTACTTTGTAAACTATAAACATTAACATGATTTGCTGCAGTAGAATGATTATAATGCAATGCTCTGTAATCTATAAGCATCTGAATGGTTATAATAGTTCCTGGTCCTCCTTCACTACGTCCATGAATCTTCTCTGAGGTCTTCCTCTTTTCCCGCAGCTCCACATTCAACATTCTTTATTAAATATTTCTATTATTATCATCAACAGACGTAAAAAGTGAAATTTTGTCAAACCTAACTCCAAACTTTTTAAAACAAACAGCAGATTTATTATTCATGCCTCCCCAGGCTGACAGCCATTGGCTGAAATTTGGCTCGACTGAAGTGCCTTCATGATAGTGCTTCGGGGCATTTGAGCCTTTTTTTTTTTTTTTTTTAATTATTCAGAGGTCTGGCTGACATCCACCTCAAAGCAATTTGGATTCATAATTCAGCTCTGCTGGCAAGAGAGCAGCTTTACATCGCTGCTCCCATCAGTCAGAAAACTAACCTTCAGTGTACGGAACCAAAAAAACACAGTGAATGAAAAAGGTTCAAAGGTAAAATAAAACAAGAAATAGGATGATGCTAAATAATAAGAAACGCAAAGATTTCTCCCTACGTCCTACGACATGGCCGTGGCAAAGAAGAGATAAAAAAGAATAAACAAAGATGAGTTCACTCAAAGGTTTAAGAAAAATAAGATTTATTTTGACTGAGCCCAGTGTACAGAGATCAAGACTGACAATTTCTGTTGGTTTAAACTTAAGAGCGTGCTGGGCTAGTATTAAAAACAGACATAGATCTATTGACAACAGATCTATTGTTAAACTGTTGTGTGAAAAGAAAAAAAAAACACATTTTCTCAGATATTATTAGGTGTATCCTGGTCTTACAAGGTGTGATCATAAAGTTCTGCAACTCTGCAAAAACAAAAACAGCCCCCCCTCGAAGGTGGTCTCTGGTGCAGCACTGCATCAATCTGTTACATTTGGCTACATTTTAGAGAACAGAGTCGTATCTGGCTGTATGTAACCAGTGGTGAGCTACAATTTGGTTAGTGTGACCAAAAAAATCCCAACCTTTGGTGTTTTACGTCATTTCTACTAAATGCCGTCCCTTGAATGCCTCAGGATATTATATCCTTGAATAAGTCTGACCTTGGTGCACAACACATGAATGCTGGGAAAAAAATCGTCTAGATCCTGATGCGTTGCTTTTGGATTGTGTGCTGTTTGGTCGGTGGGCTGTAGGTGGACAATCCGCTCTCATAACCTGTGATGACCCTCCGAGTCAAAGCTGTTTCAGCCTGACACAGAAGTTGACGTTTGAATTGCTCCAGTGGACAGAATGAGACGTTCAAGGAGTGATCTAAAAATAGCAGCGGTGCTGGAAGTAGTCCAGTCCTGCACAAGGACAGTGTGTTGAAGTGGAGCTCAAAGCGTAGTCTTTCATTTCTTTAAGGGTGAAGTCATAAAAGTCACAGAAGTTTCTAATCGCACCTAGTATAAACCAACGAACCTACATAACATCCTTGGTGGCCATTCTGCATACGACCGCATCAAGCAGACTCCCACATTTCTCCTCCTGGGGAGTGACTTTGTACAGCTGTAATGGAGGGAAAAAATAAATTTAAATATTCTTTAAATTCATCAAGCAAAGTGTTAAAGCGGTAGTGAGAAAACTGCAATTGATTATGTACTCTGTGGGTTATAACATGATTTTAGGCCCAGTTTTTTTTTTCTTTTGTCAGATCTTCCCTGAATTTTTCATTTAGTCTGGGACTGGATATAATCCACATCTGAAAATGTTTTGGGAATAAAGCAACATTAGGAGAAACAACTGTGCAGCCTGTCACCCCTGTAACATAACAAGATACAAGTGTGGAACGCAGATTAATTAAAAGCAGCGACCTTTTTGATCTTTGCGTGGTCTGACAGTGAGGAAATCTCTTCCACTGGAACCTGCCGGCCCTCCACCCTGGCTGCAATGTCTGACACAACCTGGGACTCATCTTTGCTGTCAACCATAACGATCAGAACGGAGTCATCACCATCTGAGATCCCAAATCTTTTAAAGGCCTCTGAGATCTATATTAGTGGAAGCATACAGATAGCTTACATAAACGTTAAGAGTAACATATTTTTTCAAAAATCGGAACATGGATCACAGAAACATCTGCTTCTTCTCACTTACATTATTTGTAGGGGACAGATTGAAGATGATCTCCGAGTAAAGAGTTCTTGTCTTCATTTTTTCTATTTTCTCTAAGTGAACGGCTTTATTGGCAGCTACCAGCACTTGAAAAGGATCCACCAGCTGGAAATGGAAACACAGGGTCAACGTAAGCAAACAGCAAGACTCCAGGTAATTCTCAATTTTTCTTTTTCAGTGAAAGACACGAGTGCTTAACGGTTTTATTAGTATGTGTTTTATACAATAAAACACAGGCGTATTTTGAAAAAAAAGCATTGCTAAAACAGACGGAAAAGGCTCACCATCGTAGGGTTGATCAAGGCACCGTTTATTTTCCCTTCCATGGCGCTTTTTTTCAGCTCTGCAGCATTTTTGACTTCTTTGAAGAGCATCTGGGTCACTCTGTGGTCGGGGAAAAGCTCCAGCTTTTGTGTTAGATGCATTCTCAAAACACACACACACAGAAAAGGTTGGATAAAATTCTATAAACGGCACACGGACCACGGTGCTTCACGTGAAGTCTCTACACGGCGGGGGGAACCATAACACGGTGACACCGCGTCAGAGGAAATCTCCTCCTAGGAGAAAAAAAAGGATATCACAAGGTAGTAAAACGGCAGTCAATAACATAATCATCCAAAATAAATCATACATATATATAAGGCAGATATTACTCGACAGATAATCCCACGCTAAAGTATTTAGCATAGTACCGGAACCTATGGTTTTACACGAGTTTCCGTACCGAGCCTATTTATGAATCGGACCGCCAGCTGTCAAAAATCACAAAAATTCTTCCGTTTAGCAACGGTGGACATGTTTCAGACAGTTTTCCTCTAAATTAACGTTTTCCCGCGGTTTAAATTCTCGAGTCTGGTAGTTATGCGAGATACTCTAAAGTCTAATAGCTAGCTCTGGTCTGAACTTTTCTCAGTTTTACACCGTGTTTCGTCGTCAAACATGGAGAAATTTGAAGGCTACATGTTCACTGCTCTGTGCAGCACCAACTTCTTAATATCTTGCCTGCTGTTCTCCAGAGTGACCCGCGAGCAAAGGGAGCCCTATATGGACGAGATCTTCCACGTCCCCCAAGCTCAGAAATACTGCCAGGGAAAATTCAACGAGGTAAAGTGTGAGTGATGAGGGTGAGCCCGCCATTATCAGGCGGATTAAGGTTAGCTAAGAGCAGCGGGGCTTTCGATTAAGGTTAATCTCCACACTGGGCATATAGGGCTGTATCAGTATGGTATGCCTGTCTGGGTGGGTTATATTTATTGATGTCACGTGGGCCAGCTTTAAAAAGAGCAAGGGACTTTGTGGTGAAGTGAAGCTTAACTGCTCAGATCTGTATGAAGCTCTGTAAACCTTACATTACTAATGGCTATCTGTAAAGACATGTTGCATGTTTATCCTCATGTGACATGATGCATGGCATCTGACTGACAGTGAAAGCAGTGTGTGTTAGAGGAAACTAGGCTAAACGATGGTGTTTTAGTCAGGGATCCACGAGAGAGTGAGAGTTTTCTAAAAAGTGTTAAAGCCTTGCAGAGAAAAGATTGGGGTGGTTATCATTCATCACAGCCCTGCCTGGTTCACATGCAGCAGAGTAATGCATGATGCCTGGGTCCAAGCAGATGCCTGCGAGGCTCCAGGCATGTAGGACAAGAGACCAGTAAACGACCGCCTTAGCAGCTCAAAAATCCTCGTGGCTTCCAGCAACCACTAAAGGAATGAAATTCACATTTTCATTGGCTAAGTGGTTGTCATCAGGGACTACACTTTCCTCCTAGCAGCCAGTGGTTGCAAGGGAGTTGGCAATCAGTCTCTAGGACTGTCTGACAGGGAGTTGTCTTTTCCAACCAGACTCATGTTATGCTTGCAATCTACTGGAGCCTCTTTCCTTGTCTAGGGCTAAATAGATAAATAATTGGATACAAGCATAAAAGTAGTTCTCCTATAACACATCATATATTAATGCATGACATTTTATCAAGTTCAAGATAAAATGATATGAGCTGTCTTTGTTTGGTGAGAGGGACGTTCCCGTAGTGAATCTGGGAGTTTTGGATTTTACGGATTGGTAACGCCTACCCGGAGTCAGCAGTTCAAACAGATGGTGACTTGGATGAGAGCAGTCTTTGATGATGATTTGGGGCTGTTTGCAATGTCTGTGAGGGAAGGAAGAGAACAACAGTGTTGGTGATTCTCTGGAGGGCCTTTTTATCTGCTGCTACGAACCCCATGTACCACAGGGTAATGAACTATGGTCTCAGCGGTGGCTCTGTAGAAGCACAGCAGGAGGAGCATTTAACTGAGATGATTCTTCCTGAGTATCCTCGGGAAATGCTGGACCTGCTGGGGCTTCTTAATGATGGCTGAGGTGCCATTGGAACAGGAGAAAACATTAGACCCATGGTGGATGAAATTTAAATGACTTTATTTGTAAATTTGTGTCGTCACATACTCCATTGGACGACATTCATGTATCAACAGACTGCTATATCATTTGGGCTGTAATTTTAAGATAGCATGTAGATGAAGGTTCTTAAAAAAGGCTTTTAGGAGCCAGAGCAGGTCGTCTACTAATTGAAAAGTTGGTTGTTCGATGCCTGCCTGTAATAATGAAGTGAGTGCTGATGCAAACACAGGTTTTTTTTCTTAAATACTTGTATCACAGACTAGCCAAGAAAACTGACAGTGCTATGAAATATCCCTGTGGAGGGCCACAACAATAAGATTATAAAGGGATACAATTAATATTGAGCACCGTGAAGCTCAGCTCAGCTTATTGGTGTGGTCCTTCACAGCAGAAGCCCCCCCAACTCCCCACTCAAGAGCCATTATCCGCTCACTCCACATGTTAAGTGAACTTTACACCTTGTGCCGTGTTAACATGTTTTTAATTCATGCAGTGGGACCCGATGATCACCACTCTCCCAGGCCTTTACCTCGTCTCAGTGGGAGTCATCAAGCCTGTGGTGTGGCTCACCGAACTGACAGGCGAGGTGGTGTGCTCCACGGCCATGCTGCGCTTCATCAACCTGCTCTTCAACTGTGGCAACCTTTACCTGATCTATCTGCTCCTCTGCAAGCTGCACCTCAGGGAGAAGGTAAGTCCGGGACACGAAGGCAAGACCACGAGTGACTTAATTTTTTTTTTTTTCCAGATGTCACATTAACTTCTCTTCTAGATGCGGACAACCTCACGCCGAGTCCTGTCAGCGCTCTCTCTGTCCACCTTCCCTGTGCTCTACTTTTTTAACTTCCTCTACTACACCGACGCTGGATCTACTTTCTTCATCCTCTTCACCTACCTCATGACCCTGTACGGCTGCCACAAGGCCTCTGCGCTGCTGGGCGTCTGCTCCGTGCTCTTCCGTCAGACGAACATCATCTGGGTGGCGTTCTGCGCAGCCACTCTGGTGGCAGGGAAAATGGATGACGCCTGGAGGGTGGAGCATACAAAAAAGAGGGACGAGAAGTCTGCACCGTCTCAGATCCCGCTGTCATTCAGCGGAGCTAAGAGAATCCTGCTTTTCACTCTGGAGTTCCTCACCTCACCCAATCACGTGAAGGCGGTGCTGCTGGTGGCCTGGCCTTACGCGCTGGTCGGCGTTGGCTTCCTGGTGTTTGTGGCGCTCAATGATGGGATCGTGGTTGGCGACAGGACGAGCCACGAGGCCTGCCTCAACTTCCCCCAGCTCTTCTACTTCTTCTCCTTCTCCCTCTTCTTCTCTCTCCCCGTCTCGCTGTGTTACCACCGCGTCCTCCGCTTCCTGCAGGCTCTCAAAAAGCAGCCTTTGTTTTTCCTCCTGGTCACCGGCATCTCTTTGCTCCTGGTGTGGAAATTCACCTTTGTCCACAAGTACCTCCTGGCCGATAACCGCCATTTCCCCTTTTACGTGTGGAAGAAACTTTTCCAAAGGCACGAACTGGTGCGTTTCCTCCTCATCCCTCCGTACATCTTCGCCGGGTGGAATTTTCTGGACTCCTTTAAATCGCGCTCTCTCTTTTGGAGTTTGGCTTTCCTGGCTTGCCTCGTGGCCACCACAGTCCCGCAGAAGCTCCTGGAGTTCAGGTACTTCATCGTTCCATACCTGATGTATCGCCTGCACATGCCCCTTCCCTCCCTTCCCAGACTCATCGGGGAGTTCCTCCTGTACACGGCCGTGAACGTTGCCACCATCTACATCTTCATCGCCAAGACCTTCCACTGGCCGGACAGCACAGCAACGCAGAGGTTTATGTGGTGAGGAAAAGACTAAAGTAATCATTTCAGGATTTCCTCCTGTGTTACAGGGGACCAGAACATCTTAAAAATCAAAGCAAAGCCTCTGTTACATCTCAGTATCAGACCGACACGGTCATATCATTTTTATACACTAACCACACGGCTTTGTTCAGAATTTGTAGGGTTTTATTCTCCCTACAGACAGAATCAGTATCTCCAGATTGTATTTGACTGGTGAAAAAAAAGTACTTTTCAATGACACTTAAAACACTCATAGGTAAATCCTGCCAGTCAACTGTGAATCATTTCATGACTGAATGAAATTGATATTAGCAAAAAATGTTATAGTGAGAGATCTCAGTATTGTAAGAGCGCTGGTGCAGAGTTAAATCATAATGAAGAATCTTTAATATACTGTACTCACATGTTGTTTTTACCCCAAACAGCTTTTTTTCCCCCTTAAAGCATTGATCCTTGTCGAGGTTAAAAAATAACATTTCAACCTTGGAATAAAAAAAATTGGGCTCTCAAATAAATTAGCTTCTTTTAAGATTCATAATTCTGACATAAGAAATGTAACTGATTCAGGAAATCAGAAGATTTAATTTGTAAAATTAACAAAATGTTTATTTTGTTGTGTCAAGTCTACTTATGAGGCTTCCTTGTTTTTGTACGGCAGTTTTTTCTACAGCACTTGTAAAATGTAGTACAACAAAATCATTCTTTTGCAAGTATAATTAAAGAGACCAAAAATGATATAATCGTAATGTAAAGTTTAGATTTCTTTTGATGTGTGGGATGGTTTTTTTAAAGCATTTTGTGCCAGTGATGGACGCCGACAGAACTTTATAATAATGGGACTATTTGAAGATGTACATACATTTTTACCTCGATATTCACTATGACCAAGCCATACGAGTCCACTGGAGGTGACCAAGATGTGTCGAGATGTTCACTGTTAATTTAGACGTTTTTGTTTCTGCTCTTCTGTATGTGCCCTCGTGCTCGATTTGTGGATGTGGTTCATTTCGCTGCTTATTTGTTGTTTTCTTTATATGCACGAGATTTCAATCATAAAATTCATCCTAACGAAAATCCGATCACTTTGGTTTGTGACTCACGCGAGCAAAGTCAGTCAAATCTGAATGTGTAATTTGTCGTGTTCAGTTTGAATGCAGTGTGACCTGTGTGTAGGTGTGAACACGAGTAAACGTTGCGCATTGATGCTGTAAGTTTGCTGCTCCCATCTTCATTCAACTGTGGAATAAAATATTCAAAATCAAGTCTGTAGAGCACTTGTTTGAGTTTCACGTGAAGATGGACGATAGCGTTATGTGCACTTGACGGTCACTTTATTAGGTACACCTCCCTACTTCCTTTTTGAAGCTTCTTTTGCCTCCTCGAGATGATTTGAGTTTTTTAACATGCTGCGTTCTCCTGCTGGAAGCAGCTGTCAGAAGATCACTACACTGGTCATAAAGGAATGGACACGAGTATTCGGGTCGGCAGATTTAAAACTACGGGGACTAAAGTGTGCCAAGAAAATATCCCACACATTTGTTACACTACCAGCAGCAGCCTGAACTTTTGCTACAAGCCCAGATGGATCCATGCTGTCATGTTGTTCAT
This sequence comes from Neolamprologus multifasciatus, assembly GCF_963576455.1. Classification (NCBI taxonomy): domain Eukaryota; kingdom Metazoa; phylum Chordata; class Actinopteri; order Cichliformes; family Cichlidae; genus Neolamprologus; species Neolamprologus multifasciatus. The sequence continues at coordinate 34,468,769 of NC_140455.1, forward strand.
GCCACATGCAGACCCTACCACCAGGCAACGTTTCCCAGTGTTCTGACAGGCGTGTGACCCGGTGTGGTCTTTCCTATCAGCTCGAAGCAGTCTGGCCATTCTCTGACCTCTGAAATCAGCAAGACATCTTCTCTGCTGCTCGCTGGATAGTTTCTGTAAACCCTCGAGATGTTTGTGTGGGGAAAATCTCAGTCAGTCAGCAGCTTCATCCAGACCAGCTGCCAACAATGTTGTTCACTGGCCATTTTCCCCCCCATCTACACTACTTCCTGTGTTTCGTGATTCCACAAAAATATATGATGAAAACAATAAACACCTCGTTATGTTGAAGAAACACAACGGAACAGAAATCAAGTCATTCAGAACTTAATCTGATTAATACTGTGACTATTTCTCCTTATTGTCATCAAGTGGTACTAACGCAGTTTGTCTCAGTCGGATCAGCCAGAGTCAGCCACCAGGAGGCGCTATAACGCAGCGCTAGAGACCCCTATGAACATGAAAGTGCAATTCACCATGAAGTAAATGAATTCAACATCTGAGTAACACTGGGAAGCACTCAAGCATTAATCACTAGATGTTTTGTTTGAAGTCGGCCTTGAGGAGAGATTTTTAAGGTTTAAACTGAATCAGTGAATTGATGTAAAGGCCCTGACTCTAAGAAACACACGTTTACAGGTGAGCATTTTTATTGTTTTGCTCAAAGAGTATCTGTGATGTAAGATTCCTACTTTAAGTAAATGTAGCACCGAGGTTTGAGGGCCGTTTTTGTCATATTTCATGTTTCATGCATGTAATATTTCCAGTGGGGGACAGGTCTGGGCTTTTCTACAGAGCCATGCTGCTGTGATAAGTGCAGAATGTTGTGGTATTGTCTTGCTGAAATACTAAAGGCCTATGTTCCACTGTGAGGTATATTTAACACAATACAAATTCTAATCATTTCTATACAAAGTGAATTTGTTGAGACTTTCTGGGGTGTCACCTTTGCACATGGTCATGTTATCAATTAACTGCAGCAGTTGTGCAACATTCACTTTTCTAACATTGCACATTTTAATAATGAGTACCCAGGCTGGTACATAAAAATAAAGCCTTTAAACGATGAATGCATCTTTATGTTTTACGCACACAGGGTCCTGACTTTTTGGAAACAATGTGGTAACATTATGGAAAAGGTCAATGCTAATTTAGAGCAGTATTTTAGAAGACAGCAGACTCAACTGTAAGAAAGCAGAAAAAACGCATGGCGATGATTGCTCTCCATGCCACCTGTGTCGTTACTGGATTCTAATTACAGTAAGAAACACGGGGCCAGATCACAGCTCACAAAAGTCACACTGGGATGATTACACTAATGTTGACTGCACAGCCAATCTGAGCCTGCTGAAAGGACATACTGTATGTACTGTTGTCTTCAGAGCAGCGTTCACAACATCTGCTCGGTCACTTCATGGTTTATAATTGAGGGTTTTTTTAAAACTTTTTCAGGTTTGTCCTCCTTTCACTACTTTGATTTTTTTACCCTGCCAATTGATGAAAGTACAATTTAGTCTTTCTCACCAGGGTGTTTGGGCATTTTGAAAATAACAGTCTCAAAGGGTCTAAGGAGCTTGGAAAGCTTTATTTACAAGCTCCTTAGACCAGCGGTCCCCAACTTTTTTTGCGCCACAGACCGGTTTATGCCCGACAATATTTTCATGGACCGGCCTTTTAAGGTGTCGCGGATAAATACAACAAAATAAAACTAGTACCGGTACTGAAAAAAAGAAAATGTATTCATAACACACGTGAAAAGACCCAGGAAAACCGAGTAAACGATAAAAACGATAACAAAATAACACTGAAAACTATACATTTCACACCTGAGCCTCAACTCTCACGGCCCGGTACCAAACGACTCACGGACCGGTACCGGTCCGAGGGCTGGGGACCACTGCCTTAGACTACGATGACCTGGATGACTGAGAACCTTCACAGACACAGTCTCAAAGGGATCATTCATATATTTGATTCATTTCCTGATGCAATCAATCAAAGTTTGCCCTTGACGATGTGGAATATCTTATTCATCACGGATTGTGTTTCAGGAAGACCTGATAAAATAAGAAAAAGGTTGGAAATGATTGACACCAAGCGTGATAAATATTTCAGGAAACAGAAAAAAAATGTAGATATCAAAGTCAAACTGTGACAATTCACCTTTTCCTGCCAGTAGTGTGTGGAAGAGTCAAGGTTAGCTCTACTTCAGTAAACCTGTGAACTTGAACCTTTTTTCCTGAGTAAAATCTTGACACTGCACATGTGAGGATAGTGTGCTAAATACAGCTTCAGCTCAGTCTCAGTGCAGCCTAGCAACACACAACTTGGTTCAAAGAATAGGTGCATCTGTACACACATATCAGTTACAATGATACATGTGTGCTGATATTATCTCTCAAGAAGCAGTTTTTAAAGAAGGTAAACAGGGTTGAGGTACAAGAAGTGGAATGGAAATCGCTTTTATGGAGTGATGAATCCAAATTGGACAGTTTTGGTTTAATGATAGAGATAAAGCACTGAGTGTCTATAGCTGTAAAACATTTTTTAGCATCACAATGACGCAAACAATCAATGCAGTAAAAGCACACCAGGAAAGAGACAAACGCACAGTGCAACACTGAGTCATGGATTGGCCTCCCCAGAGCCCGGACCTCAACATTACTGAAGCAGAGTGGGGTCATCTCAACAGAGAACAAAACAAAAGGGAGTCAACATCCAAAGAAGAGCTTTGAATGTTCGTCGGGAAGCCTGGAGAAGCATTCCCGAAGACTGCGTAAGAAATGACAAGAAAGCTGCGCAAAAGAGGCTGTGTTGAAGAATAAAAGTGGTCACGAGCTTCAAATACTGACTTTCAAGCTTGTTACATACAAACGAGGGATGACTCAAGATTTCGACAGTATTATAAATAGTGATAATTTTTAAGGTGGGTGCCAAATGTGGAAAGTGGACGATATCTGTGTTATTTAATTAAGGACACGATCTGTATCATAAATATTTATTTTTCTGTCAGTGGCTGGAAAACAGGATTTTCTTCATTTACACTTATAAGAAGAAATTTGTTGGATTGTACACTCAAAAATACATCGTCTCACAGAACAGAGTTTACAATTTGTATCAATAATGAACCCCCACTCCACCACAAAACGAGCACAACTCCCCTCAAAGTGCAAAGACTTCACTTTAATGGCGTTTTTACCCTGACGTCAGCCTGTTATGGCGTCATTATGACGTCGTAGAGTGTCATATTGAAAATCTAAAGAGTGTTTTCTACAGCTTTTCCCATGCCCTTTCATATAAAATAGATTACTTTTTTTTTTTTAAACATCAACTATGATCTTGAGTACTAACAATGAAGGTAAAGGTCAAATGCAAAGTTTATCGCTGCGAAGTTTGACGACGACCCATAAAAAGTTTTTACTGATTTTCACATTTGGTGTGACTTTGATTTCTACCCGATTTTCAGCAAAATTGAATCAGCTCGAGCTGTTATTGGTATCTACCATCAAACAACAATTGAAAATGATATCTTGAGCAACTGTCGATGCTAGGCTGCTAACAAACAAAAAGCACTTCCCAAAGGACAAATGTGCTGCTCGCAACAGTCTTTGTCTCACCACAAATCCTCTACTTATATGGAGATTTCAGAATCCTGAGTTTCCTCTACCCGACCAAGCTCCTCATGAGAAATTGTTCCGTCTCGTCTGAGACAGAAACACGAGAATAGCAGGAGATAAAATACACAGAGCGGAGATTTGAATTTGATCACTGAGACGATGTTTTGGTATCGCTGAGGTCTATTTATTAGCCCATCAAGTTTTCCCATTGTGTCCTCTACTTATTCCAAGAACCCCTTATTTGTTCCAAATAAGAATCAGTGCAGTCAGAGAAAACGTCGGTTCTTTTTCCAGGTGCTAAATTCAAAAAGTATGAAGCAATTAGAGGCAGACCGTGAAGAAGGAGCTATTAGTGTTTAAAGTCAAAAGGTGAAGACAAGACAGTTTGACACTTGTTGATCTGTTACGGTTACATAAAAAGTTAAAACAACAGTAGAAAATAATTAGAGGGAGAAAAAAAGGAAGAAAAAATAGGCTTAAACGATCTCATGACTAATTCTTAGACCTAAATAAAAACATCTTCTGCCTTTTATTCAACGAGGTCAGCGTGACACAGAGAGGAGTCTGAACATTTTCCATTCCATTCTCACACAAGTACATCACATTTACTGAAGACCTACACTCTGAAAATACAAAGTAAAATGCAACTGAAATAAGTAAGTAAGTAAGATACCTTTATTAGTCCCACAAGGGGAAATTTCATGTTTATATGTGAATTCAAAGGTTTGTTTATATTAAGATTTAATCATTAACAGACAATAGATGCTCAGTGAAGAGAATTAAATAGGGATGAAATAAAACAAAACATTCATTTTACTCTGAAAGTCAAAATAAGGTGGAGTTGAGGACACGGGTGGAACCAACTGAACCAACTGGGCTGACAGAGAACGATCAATCAACCTCACTGGCGTGAACCTATAAGGTAGTACGACTCAACAAAGAAAGCATTAAAACTTGTCTTTCATGTCGGGCTTGGTTTGCATCCGTCGCATCACTTGGGTGTGACAAATGAATCGTGGCCTCCTTAATCTGTGGCTCTATTAGGCATTTGAGGGGCAGATGGAGGGTCTGCACATCGCTGCTGGGTGTGGACGGCTGTGGCTTCTGATGAGTGGGCTTGATGATGTAAAGCCTCCAGTGGTGAACGTGCTGTGGTCAGAAATGAGTCACCAGAGCTTTCTGGCGTGTGCTGTTCATCTCTGCTGCATGGTGGCGGGGGGAGGTCGTGATCCACTCTGACACACTGAGGCTGTGAGGAGGGATGCAAAGTATCTCTGAGAAGATTTCTCTCTTTCATCCTCATCGCTCCTTTTTCTTGAGCTCTCTGTCTGTCTCTGCATTCGTGCTTCCACGCTTCCACTTAATGCTCTCAGGTGATTTTCTATTTCAACAAACTCATCTCTCTGCACTCTTATCTCTTTTATTCCGTGATCTATTTTCTCTTCCAGCTGCATTAGCTGTCTTAATGTTCCTTCTTGCAGGAAGCCAAAATATATTTCCCCTAAACATGTATAACACTCATGGATCCTTCTTCATGCTTTTCCTTCATCACATTTGGAGACATGAAATCCACCACTTTGGAGCTGGGGATCGGTCCGCCAGGGCCTCACTCTACGCCACCGCCTGGCACACAATGCATTACGGCGTTACATGCATTAGCCCATGGACTAAGGCTCAGACACCAGACGCTCGCCCTCGGGCACCCTACTTTGGCCTGGCTCCGGGGCGGGGCCTCGGTCACCCTATCCTGGGTGGGGTGAACCGTTTCCTTGATGTTCTACTCATAGGGGTCTTCTGAATCGCTCTTTGTCTGGTCCCCCACCCAGGACCAATATGCCATGGGAGACCCGACTAGGAGGTAGAATCCCTGGACAACTTAGCCCCTGGGACACACTGGGAGGAGGCTCTGGGGCAGAACCAAGATTATATCTCTCGGCTGGCTTGGGAACGCCTTGTTGTCCCCGGGACAAGCTGGAGGAGGTGGCTAGGGAGAGGAAGGTCTGGGCTTCCCTGCTTAGGCTGGTGCCCCTGCTCATGGATGTGAGCACAGGGAAAGAATCATATTCCTGTTTTCTTTCTGTTTTTCTCTCTTTTTTGCCTTTTTTGGTTTTTAACTTAGAACAATTTATTTTAGAACTTTAACCATTTGTGCATCAAATGGTTAAAGTTCAGCTTTACACTGGGATATCCAGCTTTAGCTGGATATCCCAGTGTAGGTGGTTTGGGCTCTTCGTGTTTTACCATCTCAGACCACAGATCCCGTCAGCCGTGGGATCCCACTTCTCTGACACCAAGCTTGTTGTGGAAATTAAGATACACAAAGACACAACCAGGTGATCTTTGTGAGTTTTATTTGCTTTGTAAACAGGTCAAACAACAGTACAGACAGCATTCGTTACCCTGAGGCACTGTAACCATGGACTATTTATAGAGAAACAAACGCCGGATAATAAAAGAAAACTCTGAGATCAACATGCAGTCTGTCTGAAAGTTTACACAGAGAACAAAGAACACAATATGGAGCCTTTCATCCGACAAGGTCAGCTTGACATTTTCTGCTGTCATGGCTATGTGTTCCTTTTTGATTCTCCTAATTACATATCTGCTAGACATGCAATAGTAATGACAGCCGTTTATTACTTTCCTTCACAGTCTTCTTTACATTTATGAGTCTGGAAGGATGCGGTTGTAAATTGCCAAATGACTACATGGTAAAGACACAGAAACGTTAGAGTGGCCACTGTCACCGAAAATATCTCAAAGACAAGCCGCGTGCCATTCTGGATGATTATAATCACCCTTACAGCGGATGGTTACAAGAGACGTTTCCCTTTTCCACTCTGCTTGTTGTGGGGAGAGCACGGAGATTCAATGGGACTGAATTAGGAATAATAATTCTGGGGTGTTTTTTGTTAGTGGTGATGTGATGAAGAAACACAGCTGACGGTGTGATTGAATTCTTGTCAGACAAGCAGTAAGTTTCAAGAAAGCCAAAACATCTAACTCATTCCTTAGAAACAGCTCAAGGTAGCTAATGCCTACATTCCCACATTATCCTATCAGTTCTTGTCTTAATCATCCCATAATCTGGAGATATTAGGCTTACTTTTGCAGTGATTGCCATCTAATTAGCTCCTTCTGTGGATTGAAAAGCACAGGTGGGAAATGTGTGTAAGTTTTCTTGAGATTGTGACTTAATTAGAGAGCTAATAGCATTTACTCGTCTTCGAATACACATCCTTCACGACCAGCGACCCATCTCACAGTTTTAAAGCCATCTGGATCGGGACCAAATTTCCGTGGGTCCACCTCTCTAACAAGTTTTGTGAAATTCGCCTTGGCAGTTTGTGCGTTACTAATTGACAAACAAACAAATGGCACTGAAACCGTACCTCTGCCTCGGCTCGCACGCTGGCACACAGGAGGCACAAAGAAACAGATGGAGTTACAGAGGACACCATATGCTACCACGTCGTGAAGGAGCACAGGCACGTCTCCGTTCTCTCACAGTGGAAACCCGGTGGCGCCAGTGTCTGGCAGCCTCGCCTCTGTCAGTGCGCCCCAGGGTGGCTGTGGCTACAATGTAGCTGCCATCACCAGTGTGTGAATGTGTGGATGACTGGTTATGTAAAGCGCTTTGGGGTCCTTAGGGACCAGTAAAGCGCTATATAAATACAGGCCATTTACCATTGACAATTAGTCCCTGAGATGTCTTAATACAAGATAAATAAGTTTTAACTACACATCTCAGTGTTTTCTTTATGATAAATTAGTAAAATTATAGAAAAAGTTCTGGCAGTTTACTGCCGTACTTATTCAACATGACGTATTTGGTTCAAAGGAATTTCTAATTCGAATGTTAACAGAAAGCGAGACGTTTATTAAGGCTGGTAAAAACTTTACAAAACAAAAGGCAGAGGTGACGCTAAACAATAACCTAAACTGGGGAAACTACAGATAAACATAAAAAACCAAAACATGAAACCTGATGTGGATACAAAGATGCATGGAGCATGGAAACATGGCACAAAGGACAACAGACAACCTGACAAAGACTGAATGAGAAAGCACAAACTGAATACACACAGGAGGATAGCGAGGGGATGGGGAACAGGTGGGAACACAGCTGGGACAAATCAGACCTAACAAGACAAGGGAAAGCAAAGTTGGTCGTGTCCAAATTCGTAGACTCCTCCGAATGCAGCCGACAAATGCGTCCTCCTTTTCCCCGAATTTGAAGGATGGGTCGGGTGTGTCCTTCGTGGCCTACCATATCCCAGAATTCATAGTGTGGCCCAGCCAAACTCCAGTTTCCAACAATGGCGGCCGCTACTAAGTTTTAAAATTACTCTTACTAATCTTTCTGGGTCACAAAATAAACTTAACATATTTTCAGGCGAGAGAGTAGGTGTGTAAACATCAAATATCTGCTTGGTTTATCAAGATATCGCATATTTGCAAAAGTGCTTCAACGTTTTCGTAGCATCTGCTACCCACCAGCTCAATAGCAAGCCAGGAGCTCGAGGGTCACTTAAGCCGCCGAGAATGACACAACTCCCGGCACATCATTTTCAGATCACTGCGGACTTTTGCTACTCAGGTTAAACATAATAAATAAGTCACTTAGACAACCTAAAAATGTTATTGTTGGGCTTTTTTCAGTGTTTTATTTGTTCGTGAGTAAATCGGTTTGGCTGAGATTAAAGTTATTAGATTAGATAAAATAAAACAGAAGTGTGAGATGGTCGAGAATTTACGCCAGTGTCCTGTTATATTTTAGGTAGCAAGGAGCAGACGGCCGAGTTTATTAAACTGCACCGAGACAGCGGTGACGCTAATCAGAAGGCTAGACCGTCCAATTTCCCCAGCCGTTTACTTCCGGCCTACCCGACCTTCTGATGACGCAGCCCACGTAGACCGCAAAGGCCGGGTCCTCAGGAGGATGCAGCCCATGAATTTGGACACAGCTTTAGACACACTGCACATAAGACAAGGACTTTCACAATAAAACGGGAAACAGAATGGAAAGCAGACACAACAACACGAACTTGACAACATAAGACACGCGGCATGAAACAATTAGAGGGTGAGGGAACTTAAATACAGGGTAGAAAACACGAAGGGAATCTAATAAACAAATGAACTTAGCTAACCTGAAGAACTTAAACATAAACATCTAAATAAACTAAAACTTAAAATACTGGGTCAACAGACCCAGGAACGTGACAAAAACATTAACCTTTCTGTCATGTAACTGTTTATTCATTACTTAACTAATTTGGAGTAGCATGAATGGCTGTGGGGGAGGTCAGCAGGAAAAGACCTAAAACGTATAAAAATAAAGTCCTTCATATTTTCCAAAGCTGCACGGTGGGCCATTTGGTCTTAGAGCTGAAAGATCTTCGAGGATGAGAATGTTTTCAAGAAACTTGAAGATGTTCAGCTGCTTTTCTTTCCAACCTCCTAAGATGATTGGACTAGAGTGAGAACAACAGAATGGAAGTGATGAAAAAAGCAGATTAGCAGCTTAAATACCCAGAAATGCAGGCAAAAGAGTGAATACTGCACTTTGTTTATTGCCCTTACATGTACTCTTTATTGTGTTAGACAGGTGACATAATACACATCCTACTTAATGCTAGACGTTGCAAAATGAAACCGAAGAGTTGCATTTTGCAACGTCTAGAGTTCCTGTGAACTCTAAACTCCACTGTGAGTGGAAATATCTTTCCAATTCCAGCCAACAAACAACGGTCATTATATCACAAATGATATGAATGAAGGCAGTCTGCGTGTGACTAAGACTTACTGGTTAATGTCTTTCCTAGCACGCCTTAAAATGGGCTGTCAGCTGCTCCAATCAATCCAGTCCAGGGACGAATTTGAAGGTGGGCAAGTGGGGGCCAACTGCCCCACTGCTTTTTTGTCCTTAAAATATTTGTAAAAACCAACTGCTTGTTTGTCCAAAAGCTTCTTATAGTCTTTGTTTTCTTAGACGGGATGATACATTAAATAATTATAAGTATTTTGTGGATATTTTGTCGATATAGGAGATTTCCACACACTTAACTGAAGAGATTTGTGCCACCCTGGCTAGACCTCTTGTCCCTCATTTGGCCTCCCATGTAAGATTTTCTAGATCCACCACTGGATTGCAATCACACTTTATATCTCTAATATTTACATAATTTTGGGAATTTATCTCAATGATTTAGAAGGGAAGAGCTTAGCAAAACAGGCCACAATGAATTATGCAAACCATTTAAAGACTTAGCATTTGTGAATGCTGCTGGAAGAAGCCTCTGCACCTGCATCGCATTTAGTCCTAAGCTTTGGAAGGAAACTGTGCTTGCACCGAGAAGAGTGTTGGTGTGCCCCGTTCACTCTGCAGCTGGAAAAGTGTTGTATTCTGTTTCTCTATTAATGTATCCATATTTAGAATGAGACTTCTCCGTCTCAAGGCTCAGCCTGCCTATGAAGTGGTTAGACCGGTAGAGACCCAGCGATGTCATTCTGATGGAGAGGCACTGAGCAAAAGGGTGAAATAGCAACACATCAGAACTCATTTGAAGTACACTCAGGTAAAAGTAGCTCTCAGTGGAAGCAGCTACTTGCTTACACTGCTAAATAAAAACTCACTTAAACATTACATATGCTGCAGGAAAATTATTCTATATTGCAAAAGCTTATTAAAACTCTATAACAGGCACAGAGCGCATGAACCTGAACACATCAGCTACAGTACGTGCCGTCTCTTTGCACCTTTAAAAAAAACAATTAAAAGCACATGAAGAAACTGTTCTATTTATATAAGAACGGTGGGAGTTCAGTGGGCGGAGCGGCCAAAGCATGTGTTTTGTTTTATTAGAGCCACGCAGTAATTATGCAACCTGCCCACATTCATATGAGTGGCGTGACGTCTGGAGAAAGTTTGATGTCCTGCGAGGGACGCGTGGGAGACGCTCAGGGTCATCTGGAGCCGTCCTGATGGCTTCACGTTCGCAAAAAAGCAACTTCGCCGTAAATATCGCACTGAACACCTGACTGTCCTCCTCTTTTTTAATTTTTTGAGAGATATTTAAATGAGATCCAACTTTAACTCTGTCTCTGTGCCAGGTTGCTAAGCTACAGCCTGTGTCAGGAAGTGACAGGCGAACATAATTACGACCCTGGTTGACAGACATCGACCACAGTGTTCATTAGACATACTCAAGCATTAAGACATCAAGTCTTTTTAAAGGACAAAATCCTGTCACGACCTTTTGTATCAACTAATTACCACATTATCATTTGGTGAATAAGTATTTAGACAGTTAAAGACAAAGGAGTTGGCTCTGGTTTGATGTATGGACGGAGTTTTGTGGCACCATCATACAGAAATATGCATTTTACTGTATTTTGTACAAATAAATATATAAAAGCGTTATAATGGGTTCGCTGCCACGCTTCTCAATTTCTTAGACGCGTCCTCGTCTGAATTTGTGGTCTTGATGTTTTGCTCCGTTGCTGCTAATGAGCTGATTGTGTATGTCGAGTGTTGTTTCCTTGCAGTCAGCATTGTGATGTGCTCTCGCTCTGTCTCATTCTCTCTCCACGCTGCCCTCGCTTTGACTGACAGTGATATTAGCACCTTTTCTTCTCTCTGCCTCTCTTCAGCCTTCAATCATCGCATCGCTTCCTTTGACCTCAAGAGACGCTGGCAAAATAAAGCTATTTGTAGCGGGCAACAGGCGATGCGCAGGAAAATAGACACAAATGATTTGTACTACTCAGAAATATTCACCTGATTTGGAAACAATCAAATCGTAATGTGGAAAATGGTTTTGTCAGAAAACAATAGCTTGGGAAGCTGTTGAAGTCCTGTACCCAGGACTGAGCGCAAACGTAGAGATCATGCTGTTGCAGCTCCAAAACTGTGGAACGATCTCCCTTCAGAGATTAGACAGGCTTCTTCCCTACATGTTTTTAAATCACTCTTTACCCTGGCCTTTGACACCACGTGAGATCTTGGTTTTAGTTTTAGTTTTATTTTAGTTGTTTTTAGTTGATTCTATGCCGTTTTATCTTGTTTTTTAATATAGGGCTGTTTTTATTTTTTATGTATTATGTGTTTTATTTATTTATTTTTGCTCTTTTCTGTTATTCTATTGTTTTTAACTTATTTTCTGTACAGCACGTTGGTTCTGTGCTGGGTATTTTAAAGTGCTTTATAAATAAAATTGGATTGGATAGCCTCCACCGTGTTTTTTTTGCCTCTTTTCACTAGAACCTATTCGGCTCAACTCAACTTGGTTTCGGTCATTTTTTGTCACAGCTCAGCAGCCTTTGTGTTTAAGGAAACTGACCCAAATACAGACACTGAAGGAGACAAAAACAAGACAAAGGCAAACAGGAGCAAGAGCTAACTGAAAACTAACTGGGAAAACTAAAAAAACTAAGGAATCTGTGACAAGACTGAGGTAACTATGAAAAACTATGAAACAACTATAGCGACTAAGGCGGCTACTAGGACATGATGTGGAGGGAAAATACACAGACGACCTGATTGAATGAACCACAGAGACTAAATACACACAGGAGTTGATCAGGGGAAGTGGAAACACATGGGGAAACAGCTGACACAGATGAACATAACAACCGCACAGGGGAAGAGTAAAACTAAACACTGAACAAAGAAACACAAGACTTTCAAAATGAAACAGGAAACATTGAGAGACGTAGACATGACAAGACAGGCTTGACAACATGAAACACACAGACAAGAAATCAAGTCACACTGACACAGAAGACAAGAACAGACTCACACAAGGGGCATAGAAACTAAACTAGAATAACACTCAACTAAATCCTAACTGATAACACCAACACAAGAAACAGAAATACAAATTCATGTTTCATGAAGGAGTCGCTCCCATGAGTCATTCAGTGATTCACTCTTTGACAAATCAGTGCCATCCAGCCTGCTGACATCACATTTTCAGCTCGAATCAGCTCGCTTGGAACCCTGGTCCACCAGGAACAAAACAAAAGTACCTGGGTACAGGTGTAAAGGAAAACCCTAAAAACCGAGTAGAGTCGAGTACTAGTAACAGTGTGAAAAAGTGTTTAGAGAGGGCTGTAAACACTTAGTAATGTCTTGCTCTCCTGACCGTCTCCATACATACTAAAAACGATTTGAATAAAAAAACTCAAATTAGGATTCATGACTCCATAAAACCTTCCGATTCAACTCAAGAACTAGGAACAAATTATGCGCTTTTGATCATTTTTGCTATTTTTATTTATGTAGACACAAAACTGGTTCATCCCTTGAGTTAGGTCTTTTTTAAACGTGAATGACAAATCAAACCAATAATTTAAAAAAAAAAACAAAAAAAACCAACAACCAAAAATCCTAAACATTCCTTTGAAAATATTCAGGTACAAGTACTGCTGTTGAGGATTTAATGCAAAACTTCAGTAATGGATTAATATAACATTGAATAAGGGGAAGAATTTGTTGGATTGATGGTTTGCGACTAGATGAAAATAAGCTGGAGTCATCTGTTGTACTTTGTAACGTTAGAGTTAAAAATCATCTCAATCCCAAGATGTAATCAATAAATACACTAATTTACGGTGGCCCTGAGAGGCCAAACGGACCGCAACTTAAGAAAACACCAGCAATAAGAAAAACGCTGGAAAAGCACACAAAACACAACGGAAATAGGAAAGAACAGCTTTCCAAAAGCACGGACCAGTTGCAGGAACCAAAACACGGTAGTCGTGTTTTATCATGATTCATATAATACTGATGACGGATTTTTAGGCTAATAGTTAAGCTAACACACGTACCTCTCATCTTTTCTTTCCTCATAAAACCGATAGGTCCTCCACTTCTTTTAAGTGTCTCGTATTCGTAGCATATTTTGGTTCCTGCAACTGGTCCGTCGGGTTATTGTCTCCCCAGAAACACTTCCCTTGTGCTTTTGGAAATCAGTTTTTTCCTATTTCCGTTGTGTTTTGTGTTCTTTTGCAGCGTTTTTTTTTTTTTTTGGTGTTTTCTTAAGCTGCAGTCCGTTTGGCCTCTCAGGGCCACCGTACTAATTAGCTGTACTTTGAAGTTCATTCAAAGCATAATCTCTTGATGAATAAGTAACACAATGAAAAATATACTGAAAAAATGTTTATCTTTTAATTTGGCCAGACTGTGGGCGCAACAGTAGCATTTAAACAGACGTCATTTCTTTGAATTCTTCCCGTCAATCTGGCTGTCCATCAGATTTTAACCTGTTAAATCAAAAACACTGATTTTTTTCCCCCTCTCATTTCATCTTTCACACATAAATATGGAAACTTCATCTGCGCTATATAATTTGACTTCACTTCATGCAGCCAACCCACAATTTCAGGCCTGATTTTTCCCCAGGCCAAATGTGAAGCCAACTGAGTGAATTTGTTTTGCAAATATATGCAAATACGGTCTGTAATAAGGAGAATCCATCAGCTAATTTTGTCCGCTTTCTAAATTTACGAGTGCATTTATGGCTGGGGAATAGATGGGCCTACACCTGACATCTATCTCATATACACAAGAGGGTTGATGATGATTGAGTGGGGCGTCTGTGGATAGCAGAGACGCCGTGTGCATGCTTGATTATATCTGTCACCATCAGCCGGCTTTATTATCAGCATAACGCTGACATATTTACAGTGGATGTCTTACTTTAATTTGCCCAAGACAAGCCATTTTAAAATCTCAGGGTTGTGTGCAAGTGTCATCCATCTCTGTTGTACCTACAGGTATTCACTTTTTTGTTCTATGTCCTGCTCAGTCATTTCTCACAAGTCCCAGAATGCCTTTTAACAATTCCAAGAGGGAGGGAGAGCAGTTAATATGACAGCACACAGTGAGACATCGTCTGTCAGCTATGAACTTTTATTTTATCCATGATAATAAATTTTTATACTTGGTCTCACTTTTAAATGCTTTTTATTTATTTTTGCTTAAAAATGATGAACGCTATGTGTCCATATGACACAATATTGTTTGCTGATCTGTACTGATTATTACTTTATAATTTCAGTGTTAACACCCTCTGTGCTGCTCCTCAAGGAGATAATTGGTAATGAATCTATTGTGATTGCTTTATCTGATAGAACATGCTGTTTACCAAAGCGGCAGACCAGAAGGTGACAGCCTGCCAATATACAGACTGTTATATGCCTGATAATCCTCCCAGCACAAATGCAAAGTTAATGGAGGTATAAGTGAACAAATAATGTTAATCAGGCACAAGAATAGCAAAGTTGCCATGCAAACAGCAGCTCACCTGTACGTCCACGTGAATGCAAAGCGAATGCAGCGATTACATAGTTGTTGGATGGAAAGACAGTGAGCAAAGCTGGATGCTGACCTTAAATCCAGGTCAGCATCATTGGATTTTGCTCCAAGACATGATAAACAGAGAAGTTTTTTGAAAAAGGGTCAAACAATGCTAAACTCTCTTGATGCTTTGAAGCTAATTTGTTTTTGGCCAATCAGTATTATTGTAGGGTCTTTACCTTACAATATAAAGCACCTTGAGGCGACTATTGTTGTGATTTGGCACTATGTAAATAAAGCTAAATTAAATTTTATTATTGTCTGTGCAACCAGCTACCAACAGATACCGCTTTAGAGATTTGTGAATGCAAAGTAGTCATGTAGTGTCTTTATAGTCAATATAAATGCAAACAAACAATATTGTATTGTAAAAAAAAGTTGCAGAATTTGTGCATCTTGCAAGGTACAAGTAGTTGCTATGCTACAGACACAGAAATGACTGGAGACTGCAGCACAACCAAAATGACGGAAACTATGTGAATAAATCCCCGTCTTCAAAGTGGTTGCTTTACTTTGTTGTTAGCAAAGAAATGAGATCAAGCTGACAATTAGATGCAGTTTATTTGTGGTAATACTATATTGAACTGCTATTAATTGGTAAACATTGCAAATCTGTTACTGTGTGTTGCAAACCTGTCACCGTTTATGTACAAGAAATTCACATTAAGCAGAAGTTCACATTAGCTATAACTTTATGAATTTGAAACAGGAATTCATAAAGTCAATGACAATTAGCTTTTATAGAGGAATCTAACCAATTGATTTCCAATTGGGAACCAGTGGAGTCAAGTCCCCTACTGCAAAGACAATCTAGTTTGCAATGTGTCTGCATTTATAAGTTAGACGATGAAGCTCCAGCAATGCTTTATTGCTCTTCTTTCACCAGTGTATTTGACCAATAACTTTTAGCTTAAGCCTAAAGCACTTCAACCTCTCAAGACTTTCTTTTCTTCTCTGTGCACCTTGGAAGTAGGTGACGTTGTGCCACGAACCTCAGCTCTGTTTAAAAACCAGATGAAAACCTTCCTTGCTCACTGCGCATCCATTCATCCTATTTTTATTCTAGTGTGACTGAGCCATTAGCTAGCTATTAGCATAAAGGTTGAAAACGGTGTGGAAACCTTGGGTTTCACTGTAGTAAAGCTAGTAAAAAAAATAAAATTCAGTACTCTGAAATACTCTTTGTGCCCTCAGAGTGTAAACTAGTGAACATTAAAAGGGTTACAATGGCAGATGTGTGAGCCCTAAGACTTTTATTAGTGTAATGGGTGCAAAAAAGGAAAAAGAAAAACAATTTATATTTCATTTTAGTCATGAGTTTAGTCCATTTCTAGATATTCTTAACTGAGCTGAAATTTGGGTGTAAAAGCCAGGTTTAGTGTAAGCACATCACCAAATCTTTTGTATTGATGGTGTTCTGATTGTTGATAAATAATAATAGAATGAAAAACAGCAGTGGTCCTAAGATTGAACCCTGAGGCACACCTTTGGTTGCTCTCGTAGAGCTAGAAGTAATAATTTCTGTCCTTACCAAAATACAAAATACAAAATAACCAAAATACATCAGTGACCTCCTGACCCAGTATGAACCTTCCAGATCCCTCAGGTCATCTGGATCCGGTCTTTTATCAGTTCCCAGAGTCAGAACCAGACATGGAGAAGCTGCATTCAGCTTTTATGCTCCTTATATCTGGAACAAACTCCCAGAAAGCCTCGGATCAGCTGAAACACTCAGTTTATTTAAATCCAGGTTGAAGACTCACCTGTTCTCAGCTGCATTTGAATAAAGCACCAAATCCGCACTTAAGCTTAAATTTCAAAACTTACATTTTAACTACTGATTTTATCTACTGTTCTGATTTTATCTGTTTTGATTTTATATACTGTTTTGTTTGTTTGTTTGTTTTAATCAATTTTAAATCATGCTTTTTATTTGTTTTTGTTTCTAATGTCTCTGTAAAGCACTTTGAATCACCTTGTTGTTGAATTGTGCTATACAAATAAACTTGCCTTGCCTTGCCTTTACATACTGAGCTGTGCTGGTCCATTTTCAAACCATTTCAAACTGTTTACTCAGACAGTCTGCATGGGCAAGTATTTTAATATTGTATGACATGTGTGCCAAAAGCCTTTGAAAGGTCGATTTAAAAGGACTGCAAGATTTGTTTTTAAAAAATACACATGGCACAAACACATTTGTATTACAATGCTTGTTGCCTGCAAGGTGATGAGCAGCTCGACCATGAAAATTACTGGAGAGTTACAGTTTTGATGGTGTCAGCTAGAAGGAAAGCCAGGCAGTACACACACGTATGAAACCAGCAGTCATATTTATTTTGCAGTGAAGGTGCTGGAACACTGCATTCTCCTTCAGTGCCACTTTTCCCTAAAATTTCACACTGTTTCTCCAAGGTTAAGTAACATCTCTGTTAACAGTAGGAGGAGAATCACTCCTCCGGCTGTAAACGGCTGAGAGACAATCACTTCACAGCATAACTGCATAACCCCTCTGCTCTCGGAAGCTGACAATATCCGAAAACGCAAACAAAAACAAGCTGGATTGAAAGTGCTGGAAATCAGGGATCTCAGCACCTGTCAGAGTGCTTGCAGAGTTACTGGGTGGTGCTGAAGAACAACATCAACCCCCAGCAGATACACACCGCACGGTTGTGTACTTCTGTTTGTCACGGCATTGATGGTTTTGCTGATTGCCAGGTGAAAATACAAACTGAGAAACATTTTTTCATTTTACAAGAAATAACTGCCACCAATCAGAAAGATGACTCAGTAATGGCAACTTTCAAAATAACATAAAAGTTCTTCATGTTCTGAAGCGGTGCCTAGTTCAAGATTAGTGGCCATGTGTCTGTGTGGTTTGTGTGTTTGTGGTGTGGGTAGACTTTCTTGTACTGCAATTATCCTGTCAGATGGAGCAAACCTGATATTAATCCTAACAGGCTGGGGCTGGAAAAACGACAACAGGGAAAAATACGGAGCAGAAATCCAAACATACAGTCGTGTGAAAAAGTATACAAGTATACATACACATCATAACAAAAGCTAAACTAATTTCCCCTTGTGGGACAGTAAAGACTTTGAATTGAAATTGAATTGAACTGAAAAATCATCTGGGCCCTAGTAGGTCTAGAGTTAGGTAAATACATGAACAACATATGAGACAAATAAAAACAATAACTTGGAGTAATGGTTTTCTATATGACTTTATCAGTGTCTCACATAACTGTGGAGGAACTTTGGCCCACTGTTTTTCACAGCGTTACTTTAGTTCATGAAATGTTTGCGGGCTCCTAAGGTCCTACCACAACTTTTGGATTTGGACGCCACTTTGATTCTTTTCTTTTTCAGCCATTCTGTTGTAGATTTGCTGTTGTACTTAGGATCATTGTCCTGTTGCATGAGCCAAATTCAGGAAAGCTTTAGGTCAGGGGTGGGGAACTCCAGGCCTCAAGGGCCGGTGTCCTGTAGGTTTTAGATCTCACCCTGGGTCAACACACCTGAATCAAATGATTAGTTCATTACCAGGTCTCTAGTGAACTTCAAGACATGTTGAGGAGGTCATTTAGCCATTCAGATCAGCTGTGTTGGATCAAGGACACATCTAAAACCTGCAGGACACTACCCTTGAGAACTGGAGTTCCCCCACCCCTGCTTTAGGTGTTGCACAGATTGAGCAGATTTGACTAGAACAGGGGTGGGCAATCTCAGTCCACGAGGGGCGGTGTCCCTGCAGGTTTTGGATGTGTCCTCGAACCAACACAGCTGATTTAAATGGCTAAATTAGCTCCTCAACATGTCCTGAAGTTCTCCAGAGGCCTGGTAACGAACTAATCATGTGATTCAGCTGTGTTGACCCAAGGTGAGATCTAAAACCTGCAGGGACACCGGCCCTTGTGGACTGAGATTGCCCACCCTTGGACTAGAATATGCTAATATAGTAAGGAGTTTTTGGTAAAGTAAATGCCTGCAAAGTGCCCAGGTCCTTTGGCTGCAGAACAAGCCCCAATCACTACCCCTCCACCACCGTGATTGACAGTTGGTGTGAGACATTTGTGCAGACATGCTGTGTTTGGCTTTCACCAAACACGGTGCTGTGCAATATGGCAAAACATCTCCACTTTGGTCTAATCTGTTCAAAGGACAGTGTTTCAGAAGTATTGTGGTTAGTCAGATGCAACATAACAAATCTATTTAAATATGCCAAGTGTTGGAGAGATCCTAATTTGAAGAGGCAGACTGTTCCAAACTTTCGGCGCAGCAATCGCAAAGGCCCAGTCTCCTCTGTGTTCTAGTCTGCTTCTAGGAACAATCAGAATCAGCTGACCTAGGAGTTCTAACATTAGTGTAACATACAGACGATTTGTCACGTCCCAAGGCGTCCCTCAGGAACGCGAAAGGTAACCTTCCGATAGATTGCCGCTCCTGCCGGCAACACACGCTCCAGCCGTGTATTCTAGCCCTAAACCTAACCTTAACCCTAACCATAACCATAACCTTAACCACAACCCTAATAGTGTTAGATTGTCTTTTCCAAAGCAATTAAAGTAAAATAAATGTACAAGTGCAGATTGAGTGAAAAACGGTTCTCATGTTTCCTCCTTTTTCCAAACGTGGAACATAAAAATGTGTTGGGTGGCTGAAAGCGTAACATACCGACGATTTGTCACATAGCGTACTATGTTACACTTTGAGAGTGAGAACGTGTTGAGCATTAACATTAACATGGTAACCGAGGCCTGACATATAAAGTACCAAATGTATTCTGCAGCAGGACACTGACCCCAAACACACAGCCAAAGTCATTAAGAACTATCTTCAGCGTGAAGAAGAACAAGAAGTACTGGAAGTGATGGTATGGCCCCCATAGGCCTGATCTCAACATCATCGAGTCTGTCTGGGATTACATGAAGAGACAGAAGGATTTGAGGAAGCCTACATCCACAAAAGATCCGTGGTTAGTTCTCCAAGATGTTTAGAACAACCTACCAGCCGAGTTCCTTCAAAAACTGTGTGCAAGTGTAGCTAGAAGAAGGCAAAGGGAGGTCACACCAAATATTGATTTGATATGTAAAACCTCTGAACAGAGAGAAGGCATGCTTTCTTTTTTCCATAATTGTGGGGTAAAAGGAGAAAAAAATTGACTTTTAACCTTTGACTGGCTCAGAGGGGAAAAAAACAACTCACAAAATGTCGTTTAATATGAATATTTATTTAAAAATCAATAGTTCAATACAGAAATAGTCATCTGTTATATGTATTATCAGACAGTCAGGCCATGCTTTCTCTGATTAATCACGGTCTCAAAAAAGTACAAGAATTTTTTTTCCCATTATTGAGCTTGTGCAAAGAAAACACACTAGAAAGCAATAGAAACACTGACACAAAGTAGATAACGATCAGTTCCTTTGAACAGTTCATTTTCCAGAAGAAGGCATCGCACAATTCCAAAAAGATCAGTCAAAGATTTAAGGCCATTTTGTACAATTAATTTTCATATAGATTCGTATATTTCAAAACACTCAGTTTTCAACAAAAGGAACTGGTGCATCCTTTGTAAAACTGTACATGCAAACATAGTGCACATTATTAAGAAGATATGACGAGCATACGATACATTATTTGGATATCTTTAGTAAACAAAGATCTTACGTGTGTTAACACCTCACATGATCTAATAAAACACGCTTAGAAAAGGTGCCTCACAGGCACACGCGCGCGCACACACAAACACACGCTCGCGTTCGCGCAGTATACATCAAATGTGTTCACACATATACACACTTGTGGCTTCATGAGGCTTGTCAAAGTTAGTGAGCCGTGTAAAACTGTATGGAAGCTGAGAAAGGTCTGAAAATATGATCCTTACTTACATACATACAATAACATATTATTCCACAGTAAGAAACTAAAAAGTAGTAGTGCTTAATTTGAAATATTGGAATTTGAATGGATTGAATTTGGGTTTAATTAGTTTTCTGTTTTTTCAAAGTCCAGCAAGAAAATTTCAAGTTTTCCAATTTCCAGAGCTTCAAATTCAATTTTACATTCAAGTGTCTGTGTTTCAAACCTGGTTTGATTTTAAAAAGTTAAAAGTTTCTATCCTGAATTTCACTAAACCAGGTCCAGCAACTCTTTGTTGGGGTTTGTTGTTTGTTCATCAGTAAACAAACAACGAGAAAAATGGCCTAAAATCCTAAAATCAGAGAAAAAAAAAACAAGTTTAACTATAAATGAGGAATTTAAATGACACAATTACCTGATTTTCACAACATTTTAGGTTATGGTGACAACATCAAGTATTTAAATCAGCTCATAATTGACAATTTAGCCCTGATTAGCTGGTCTTCTCATGAAATTTGGTGAAATTAAAATTAGGGAACAGATGTATTTTCCAACCTGTAAAGTTTTTAATGATGAACGTGTGACTACAAGAGGTAGTTTGTTGTTCAAATAGCATGGGTTTAAATCTGGGCAGCCAACTGAAATTGGGATTAAAGCCAAGCTGTTGTTGTAGTCTGCAAACAATTCAAGTTGTTGTTTACATCCATGTGTGTCCAGACTCATTATGTACAGCCTGTAGCATATCTGCAAGGAATCTAACAGGTGGGCAACTTCTATTAAGATCATCAAATCAGTATCTGACTCATCATCTCCCTGTTTGGCACTGAATAATGGTCAAAAGTGTTTTTGCTAGAAAACATTATATCACAATAAAGTTGACTTTTGACACTTTGGATATAAAAAATTATAATTTATTCCCATTACACAACATTTGTTGTTGGTGGTATTTTTTTAAGTATGAATTATATGGCCAAAAGTGTATTCACAGGTCAGTGTGTTTGACCTTTAACCATGCAGTTCCACCTTAAGTCCAAGCGGATGTTTGTGTGGAATTTAAAGAAGTAATATTGTTTTTGTTTTTTTTAAATGCTTGGTCCACAGCTGTCACCAGAGACTAGGCAAAAAAAGAAAGAAAAAAAAAGAATGGAAATATATAAATGGCCTGTTGAAAAGGTTTATTCACATTTGCCTCTCTATAACTCCTTCTAGGTTAGATTTTTAAACCGTAGTGTTTCAACTACTGATGAAAAGCTGTATTTATAGGCAGTCCTGGTATTTGCAAAGAGTGTTTCTTGCTCTAGTAGTTCAGGGAACTTCTCTGTTTTTCAGCAACCGGCTATAGCAAACAAATTCTATCTGCTCCAACAGCTTAGTCTGGGATTTTGCAATGTATCATGCTGTGATGACCTTGAGGTCCACCTAGGGTTTGATCAGGTGCTAACTATGTCTCTGTTTGCTCTGCAGGGACTGATTAGGTGACATAGAACGAGCATAGAGGTGCCCTGTCTAGGCAATGTTAATGTTGAATTATTATGCTTATTTATGCTTTCAACTGAGCAGTTGGCCACAAGAAACCTAAACCAGTACACACACATTAATTTGATAAATTCGGCGAAATTGAGTTTCTGCTACGGTGACAATACATGGGGAAGACTGTAAAAAAGAAAGAGAAATGTGAGAATGCAATAAGAAATGCAGCAATGTACAGTCCAGTCTCACTGCAAAATGTAAAATTGTCACAAAAAAAGACAAACTATTGTCTTTTGTTTTGTTTTTGAGTGATAAACTGTATGAATTATGTAACTCTTTTGTGTCTGCAGCACCTGTGGTTCAGACAACGTAGAAACAACTGTATTTTAATGCAAACTCGTTTGCCTTTTAAAATTGGTAAATTAAATTTTTTTGTATATATGTCACTGGATACGAAAATAATATTGTCAAAAGTCCTGTTGGGGAACATGAAACAACTGTAAAACTAGTATCCAGAAACACAAATCAAAAGAATTTGTGACTATTTCTCAAACTACCGTGAGGCTGCGGTGCAATGTAAAGTATTCCAAAGTACGGTATGTAAAAAATTCCAGTTACAATTTTTTATTTATTTATTTTTTAGTGTTGCTTTCATGGTTACTCCTTTTTACAAGGAGATGGAGATAGCACATGAATATTAAAATGTTGCATTCCCACTTAATTTAAATATTGTATCTACTGTTGTTTTAAAAGGTTATTTCAATTGACATCCATATCTCAATCCAAATCTCCGCATTCACACACACTTGTGACAAAAATAGAAGACTTTAAATTGGAAACTTGTCGAAACGGTGAATACAACTCGCATGCGTCATCCTCGTTCATATGATTAGCACATATAAATACACATCGTAAAAACAAAGCTGTATCAAAGCTAAAGGTGTAATAAAAATGCACTCAAGTACAAACACACTATACCCACGCAAAGAAAAAATATAGGGAAAATGTGTTTTTCTCTGCATTTTTGACCACTGGGCTCTTTTTGCTCAAACAGTATTTTGTTTGAGAGCAGCTGCTATTGTTTTACACATTGGGCAGGAATATGTGACAACACAATGAGACAAAACTCCTGGGCACGTGCGCATCCTACTGCCAAGGCAGTTTGTAGCAGAAAGACAGACACAGAGAGACAGGGTAGCCATGTTTCCATTCAACTCTCAAGTAGTGCTACATAAACAGCCAAAAAGCTCTTTATTGAGCTTGGATGGAGGATTGAAGTAAAATATAATAGGGTCAAAAAATGTAAAAACCGAATATGTAACTAATATTAGCCTCATTTTAATTTTTTGTTGACTTCACAGTCATGCTAACAGCATCATTCTTTTAAAATGCTAACATTAAGGCTGCTAGCATGTTCACAACGATAATGCTAGCATGCTAATGGCTAGCAATTAAGCTATTTGCGATGCTCACCGCCTTGGCGTGTAAGCATATTAACAGTCACTAATTGGTGGTAAATATAATTTGTTTTTAATGATACTTTTTCTTTTTCTTGTGACTTTAAATGTATAACAACGTTAGACATTAATATGGGAGTTTTCAATTTTTATCAAAGATGTGCGCTAGCTAACCAACAGTGCTGTTCCTTGAGTATTTAGCTTACATTTCTTTAGGATGAACAGAGAGTCTAGGTTTTTTAAATAATTTCCAGTCAAGTTAAACCCTGTATGAAGGTCATTATAGTACTTGAACAAAAAAATAAATAAAATAAAAAACTAAATAAAACCCTTCTTATTTCCGATTAGCATAAAATTCTGTTTTTTCAATTAAACTAGCTAAAAAAAAAGGCTGGATGGAAAGACAGCTAAAAATGACAAATGTAGAAAAGAAAGGATTGAGAGAGATGGACAGATAAGGCTGAAGAAGACAGACGAATGAAGATACTGGCAGACAGACACTCATCCCCCACAGACAGACAGATGAATAAAAGAGGTAGTGCAGGGCCACTATATGCATGCAGTTGACTGAGGCTACACTCATGCAAAAGTTTAATACAAACACTAGAATACAGTACGGTACAGTACAGCACAGTACAGTACGGTACAGAAGGGCTACCAGGACCTGCACTGCTGCTACCTGGCATGGATGCCAGGAGAGAGAAAGAAAGAAAGAGAGTATTACAAGCTTCATATTGAAACTATATAAAAGTATCAACAGTAAAAATCCTCGTTAGCATTTACTGTAAACAATGAGTGATTTGGAGAGAAAGAGAAAGAAAGAAGAAGTTATATATGTCCAGTTATTTACAAGTGAAATTACTGCTCATTTAAGACCAAGTAACTCCTTCATTTGTCTGGAGACATTCTCTTTAAAAAGTAAGATCAGCCGTTTTATACTGCTTTTCTTCCTTTCTTTTTTATTTCTGCCACAATTTGAATTGAGACTCTCTGAAATTTCTCCAAAATCTTTCCAAGCATAAAATAAGCAGGTAAAAAAAAAATCAAAACAATAACAGGAATGCTTGACAGTGGAAGTAAACAGACTCTCATCTTCTTTTCCTGCCCTCAAAAGCGTCACTCTCCTGGCCCGGCATGCAGCTTTCTGAACACATGAAAGACCACTGTGATCCACAACCACAAGGCATGGAGAGCGGCTTTAAGGAAATGGAAGTATTTCGCGTGACAAGTTCGGCGAACCCCTGACTCCAAAACCTTTTTCCAGCCTTGCTCCTCAGATCTGGGTTTGGATGGGCTGCCCAGGTGGTGTGTATGGAGGCGGCGCCGGTGAAGGCTTTATCCCGCGGGTCCGCATGTAGGAGAGGAACTGGTCTGGAATCTCAGCCAAGACATCTTTGGCGAGCCGGGCCATGCTTAGGATGTGGTTTCCCGTACGATCGATGTAGTCCCTGAACGGGACAAACTGAAAGGTAAGAGGAGGAGAGAGATGTTTAAAAAAGCAGCAAAAAAAAAAAAAACAGATGTTGGGACAGGAGTTGGTTTGAAGAACAATGCGAAATCAATCATATATAGGTTTTATAGGCACTGCAGGCCATTTCCTCTTGCATGATTCTGCACGTCATAGCCATAAACTCTTTTAGCTAGCCAGCTAAGTCAGCATCATAGGCAGTGTAAAAGGTGAACAAATTTTGAAGCTTTGCCATTAGAACTTTAAAAATATTACAGTTATCGTTAACCAAGCAGAGCTGATTATTTCCTTATTGATTGTTGGTCCTGTTGTAATTGAATGTAACCCTACCAAATAAATGACTACTATCTGCTTTCCATGTGGTTTTACTGTATTTGATGTTGTTCTGCACTGAAACTGACCAGTTAGTCACGTGACCAGAGCTCAAACATCTGTCTTCTAAGACTTTCTGAAGAAAAGCAGTCATAGAAAGTTCTGTCTGGATGAACAAAACTTAAACTTTTGTCATTTCAGGCAATAGAACAGCTGAAAGCTAGAAAGCTTTTACTGAAGACGCTGCTTTAAAAATAACTTTATGGAAGTAGGACCGGCCAACTGATAGGACTTACAGAGGTGAAGATATCGGTGAAATGTGTGGGAAGACAGTTGGGTTTGGTAAAGAGGGGGAAAATGAGAGAAGTCACAGAGAGGATAGACGGCAATAAGGAAGAAAAGCGCAGATGGAGAAGAGACTGGGTGAAAGGAAGAGAAAGGGGGGTGAGAAAGAAGGAGGGTGAAATATGGTGGGGTGGAGGGGGGAGCAGTGGGAAGAGCCACACAAACGAACGAAGAAAATGAAGAAGTTGAATTAAGTAATACTATTCATCTGCTTTTTGTTACAAGTGGGAGATGTACTTGTGAACTGCAAGATTATTTTTGTAAAAGTACAGCTGTACAGCTCACCAGGCTAGCAGCTGCCTGCGAGAAGAATCTAGCCTAATTAAGACGCTGCAGAATCGCCCGGGCGGCTGAAACTCTGGCGTGTAGCTGTGCGGCGATCGGACTACAGCAAATGTAAAGGTTTCGCCTCAACTGGGGTAAAGAAAAGTCCGAATCTGTAACATCACCTAGCTGAGCAGAACATGTAGAAAGACGAAATGTGCATATTTTCATCCAATTTTTCATTTTTTTCCCCTGAGACTTTTGGTAATAGAGTCTCCTGACACGGTTTGGGGCTGCTGGAGTGAGAAATTGAGCAGTTGGAAGCTTTGAGATAAGGCGAAAATACAAGCCAGCAGCTACATAACAAGCACCAGTTAGCTCTAGGAAAAGTCAGGGATTACTGGGATCAAATATTAGGCTGCATAATTTATAGTGGTGCTGAAAGCATATGTGTATCCTAAAACACAAGTCACCGTATGATCACTGAAGTTGTTTCACTTTGCTGAAATAAATCTTGTAAGTCTCTCTCATAATGTCCCTCCAATGGAAGACAAAGTCACTTTCTATATTTACTTAATGAGATGCTGTCACCTGCAATCACAAGATCACAAATGGAGACAATTTGTGCTGGAAACACTTGCTGCAGAAGTTAAGCTTCACCATGACACTTGGGGTTATTAGCTTTCTGATAATGAGATCCTGCAGACTGAGCTGGTGTAATGTTCCCATACAGAAATTTAGTTTTTCACCGCCACCAGGTCTTTTTCTGCATGGAGCGCTTGTGTATGTGTGTGCTTGAGCTTGTTAAAAAAAAAACAACTAACTAATGAGCGTGGCTCTGAGGGAGGGTGCGAGAAATAAGACTATGACGGTGGCATAAAGGTCACGGAGGAGGAAAACGTGACTTCTCCGTGTTGCAATCAAACAAGTGGTTTGCTGTGAATGTTCGCTTTTCTTCTAGTTCTTTTACTTCGGTGCTAAGATTAAAGCTGCTTTGGGATTACCTGCAACCGTGAAGTGATCCCCTGCAGCAACACAAACAGGAACACAAATAAAAGGGAAGGTAAAGAAAGCCTGGCTGAACTGGATGATGAAGGGATGGGTGAACTAATACTGTATGACTGTGACTTTATACATTAAAGGCACGTCTATGTGGCTGCTTTGCTAACCTAAATGACCTTTTAAGAATAAAGAACTTAAGCACACAGGTAGCCGCTGTTGTGGCTATGCCGAAGCCACATGGGGAAAATTCTGATCTTTCTGCGCTGCACAGGTCCATCGTGCATGGCTGCCTGCAGACCCCACAATGCCCTAGGCTTTTTAAAATGGGCATTAAGCCAGGGGTTAGAGCTGAGGTTCACTGTTCATTCACTTTAATGAGGAAGTGAGACTGAGTAAAAGATGGAGGGGATTGCGATTTGGCTCTTCACTGTTACTGGGGAGCCTGCCATTATCTTTCTGTGTGTGTGTGTGTCTATTGCCATCTGGGGTCTGGTGCACCACATGGTTGATTCTGTCTGCTCATACCTCCCAGGCCCAATAAAAATGCATAGGCCCTGAGTTTGGCTGGAACTGGAATTTTGTTGGGAATGTGCATTGCTAAAACATCAGCTGATAGGGGTCTTCAGGTGGGTCCCACTTAATTACCCAATTTGAGCACTTGATTTGTCAGGTGTAAATGATGTACCTCGTAGCACAGGTATTGTTTCAGCACACACAGTTTGTACAGTTAAATCCACAACTTGTTTTGGATTTAACTGTCCTGTCTTCCTTCTCTCACCCCAACCGGTTGCAGCAGATGGCCCCGCCCCTCCCTGAGCCTGGTTCTAGCAGAAGTTTCTTCCTGTTAAAAGGGACTTTTTCCTTCCCACTGTCGCCAAAGTGCTTGCTCATAGGGGTCATATGATTGTTGGGTTTGTTATGATTCAGTGTCATGGATTTTTTTTTTTATACTGTGTTTTTTGTCTGCCACACCAGAGGGTGGCATAGTTTGTATCCTGTGTTACTGCTGCTATGTGAGTTCCAGGTGGAGGCTGACCATTGGTGGAGGACTGGGAGAGGCCGGCTATAAATGAGGACCCTTTTCAACCCGCCTACTTCCTGTTCCCAACGAACTGTGCATGTGGCTGTGTGTGAATTTGTATTCTGGGAGCTTTTGCCGTGTTGTAAATAGTTTGTTGTATATAGATGTAAATAGTTGTCGATATTTTTTTTACTCTGTAGCTGTAGGGGTGAGAAGCCATTTTTCTTTGGGAACCTTTTCTCCTGTTTTTGGTTAGAGAGGCAGGTAAGACACCTGTAATATTCTTTTGGGGTTTTCTGTGAAGGTAAGCCAGCTGCATTTCATTTCTAGAGTTTTTGTTTGTTGTTTTGCCCATGCTCACCCTGACGCCTGCTACCTTTTGGGACTTAATAAACTGACTGGCTGTTGTGAAATCCGTGGTAGCTGTTTTTTGTTGGTTCGTCTTCCTTAAGCGCAGGGAGTGTGGGGGCATTTCTCCTTATTTTTATTTTCCTTATGTTGCACGCCGGTTTTCCCTGGGCTGGGGTGTAACAGGTTGTTCTCTGTATCTATTATTGTAGGCTCTACCTTACAATATAAAGCGCCTTGATGCAACTGTTGTTGTGATTGGCGCTGTATAAATAAAATTGAATTGAATTGAATTGTCTCGTGGGCAGTGCTGCTCCGTGAGGATGGGGCTGGCTCACACCAATTTGACTCAACTCCACTTTCCAATTAATATTCACAGGCTTTATTTACAAACAATCATTTGGCATGCAATCCCAGTGAGAGGACACCCGTATGACCTGCATTTAATACCCTTAAGACGTCTGTATACTCAATTTAAATATATCGTCACAGCAAAGCCGTCAGAACACAGAATGGCCCGAAAACGCAGACCCAAGACAGGGACACAGGTAATGAGGATGAGTAACGATTTAAGAGATGAAGGCACCTGAACAATGTCCCTCTCGGCGAATCTTCCTCTAGAAGAGATTCTGACTTCATCGCCGTCTAATTCAATCATGGCTGTAAAGATTAAAGACAAAACTAAGCTGGCTGCAGTTTTTCCTACAAAAAAATCTAATCAAATAAAGGTTTGTTATTTTAACCCACATGTTTCAAGATCTTGTTGACTTACCATCAAATTCTGCAGGCCCTACTCCCACGATGATAATTGACATCGGCAGGCAGGAGGCCTAAACGAGAGCGAGAGGAAGAACAATTAATATTTCAAAACATTCAAAGCTGTGAAAGTCTTTACTTGAGCGTAACACCATGCATGTTCACCCGTGTTGGACACTGTGGAGGTTTTTCTTTAGTAAACAAATCATGTCACGTTCATGTCTCGCAGAGCACATACAATATGTGTGATCATGTGTGTTTTCCACCCCCGGAGCGCTGCGTGGGTTGAGCCATCACTGTAATTAATATTAGACATGAGACACTCAACTCGCTGACAGCTAACAAATGACATGTGTTTGTGTTGTACGTGGGCGCATTCGTTCAAGTGTCACAGAGTGTGTATGCAGTCCATCGGTGTGTGAGTGTGTTCAGTGAGTAATGTTATGACCTCAGGCTGCAGAAAGATAGATGATGTTATCAAAACATCTCGTTTATTTTTTTCCTCCCTGTGGTAGAGGTCTTCATTGGGTTTCTAATTCTGCTCCGCTCACCCCCCCTCCCCCCTCATATCTCGCATATATCTGCCCCCTTTTTTGAACCCAAGCCTTCTATTTCTCCCGTCAAACCATCAAACCCCCTGTCCTTTGTTGTTTTCACAGGCCCTGAGATGGATCAGTGGTTTCAGAAACATGGCTTCCGTTCACTGTTCATTTTGTTTGCATTCTGGGCGACTCTGGACTTGACAGTGATGGAGAGGATGGTGCGAAGGTGAACCACATGCTGGCAAAAGCAGCACAGCAAACACACATTATAACAGAAGGAACCGCTGCCCGTCATGGACGTCGTATCAAATGCAAAATTCTATTTTTTATTAAATCCTCTCAACTGTGCACAGTTCACATGAGTTTCCACACCTCTGCTCATTTGCACACAGTTTTGTCTTGACTGTAAATGTTTACAATCCAGAGTATTTTTTTATGTTTGAGATTTGGTACACAGTTATTTCGTCATGTTTCCTAACTTTTCCCACCATAACACCGCTTGTAACCAGCACAACAACAGAAAACTGCTACCCGTGCACTATAGTGCACTAACCCTGATGTGTGAAAAGCACACTGTGACTTGCTGTACATGCTAACCCAGTATAAAAGGAGGATGTAGCCATGGCGATGTCACCTGCTGGGTTGGGCCTCTACATTTTGAAGCTTCAAAATGAGCCACCACACAGTTCTTATTGATGGTTTTTTGAAGTTACTATATTTGGACAAAAGTGCTGAATTATCTTGGTTTGCAAGCTGTCTCCACAAAGTGTACAGACATGCATTGCCCAGTAATAATCTAATAGTATATTAGAATTCCTCTCAACCGAAGCACAAAGCACACAGCTACAAAATTAATCAGATAATCCATTAAAAATGCCCCAACAGGCATAAACACAGTAGAGAGGTCTACTTCAGTGAGTGAAATTAATAGAGGTGAAGCCTAATAAAGCCAGCATATGCGAGCCAGCACCCCTGTGTTGGGAAACCTGTCAATTAAAACAGCCATGCTCCCAATCCAATTATCCAGGTGGATGAGCTTTAAAGAAATCATCCCACTCAGGATTCTAGAAATGAAGAAACTATCCACAGAGGCCAAAACTTATCCCCGTATCAGGCTATAAATATGCTTTTTAATGCTATAAAGTTGGCCGTTTTAACATGAGATTCCATGGATACGGACTCGAGAGGATCTGCAGTTTTTGCCACTTCTGCATTTTCCACTCAGCAGGTTTCCCCCTGTTCTAACCCTCAATGGTCAAAACTTTGATGATACAGTAATCATCGAGCACAAAGCAATTTTCATCTATTTAGGGATGGGAACATCATCAGTGCTAACAAACTATCTAGAAGTGTGAGATTTAGATTGTTGCACCTAGGGATGGGTACCGGTATCCGGTGCCATGATGGCACCGGTTCTGACATAAACGGTAGTAACCAGACCGAAAAGCAGCGCACATTTCGATGCTTTTTTTTCCTGAGCTGTGATACACTTTAGATTCTAGCCAATCATTTTATGTTTCGAGGATAGTAGGCGGGTCCAGGTACGTACGTTCTTTTAGAGCAGAGCTACAGATTAAAAATGCCCAAGACGAAGCGGTCAAAAGTCTGGCTGTACTTCACAGCAAAAGATGCAAACTCAGCAGCCTGCAACAAGTGCTTTAAGCTGAACTGTGATACTGTCAAAGGAAGTAACACCTCAAATCCGATGAAACACCTGGCGACGCATAGCGTTTTTTTTAAAAGCAGAGAAATGCGCCGTATTTGATAGCTTGCTGCGAGACCTCACACCGAGCACAGCTACTGCGGGTGTGGTGCCTGTTATCGGACCCGGAGTTAGCAACATCCCCAAGAACCCGAAGAGTAGAGTCCTGGCCCCTAGCCCTGCCAGTGTAGCAGAAATGATGAGGATGATGATGCAGCAGCAGCCGTTCTTCTCTGCGTGAGTAGCTTAATGTTGTTCGTGTGTAATTTACGTTGAGTATGCTAACCACGTTATTACATTAATGCATGTAAGGTGAACTAGCAAACATCATCATAGCTACATGCGGCTGTCTTCTTGTTTGATGGCAGATACTCCCTTCTCCCTGGCCAAAAAGGCTAAAATGACCAAAGAAAAAGTGGAAAACAGTTAAACATGAGAGGTTTTTGGACAAAGTTTGTGTTTTTTCCATTGTTTAAGCTGCTTCCAGCCAAGAGTGATACCATATATGCCCCATAGCTGCAGAAAAGACTAACATTGTTATCTTTTTACAAAAAATACAGCTGAACATGAGAGGTTTTTGGACCAATTTTGTGTTCTCCATTCTTTAAGCACCGGTTTGAGCACCGTTTAAGCACCGGCACCGTTTCAAAAGTACCGGTTTGGCACCGGTATCGTATAAAACCTAAACGATACCCATCCTTAGTTGCACCTTTAGCTAATTAGGTTGTGTTTTGATGTTTGATGGTCGTAGTGTTTTGGTGTTGTAAATATATGCGAAATGGGGCAGCTAGCATGATGGTCACGGTCATTTCTCTTTGCATTCGCCTGCATGGTGATTCGTTGCTTCTTTAGCATAAAGTACTGCTACGTAAAGTTTAATTAAGGGATGAATTGCTTCCTTCCTTGTTTGTCGTTCATGTTTTCATTATTTCCTCATTCCTTCAGCCAGTCTTTGGTTTTGAATGGCACTGGCTTTATTTATCATTATTATAATTAAACTTTTGCAACTAATATTTCTTCAAAGGGTGAACTTTCTGAGAGGCGCAGGCTCAGGTGTTCACAGCTGCTCTGCACACCCTTACATTGACAATAGATTCCTTGGTCTGGGCCATGTCTGAGATGACCCCGTCTGTGATGATGAGGAGCACAAAGTACTGGGAGCCATCCTTCACAGATGCTGCGTATCTGTACAAAAACACACAAAGACACAATTTGTGGTTATTTCTGATCCCCTTACACGTTTTTGTTACAAATACAGCTCATTACTTGAGTAGATTATGCATCACACTGTGTAGTTTAATTACATGTAAAGTATTTAGTGGCTTTATTTAATAAAGAGCAAAAACAGATCTGTGAAAACAGGGTGGTATTGATGCTCTGGATAATAGGATAACTTCATAATCTGTCAAACACATCATTATGTCAGTTTCACAGATTCTTGTCTTATTAAGAACTTTAGCCACTCTGTTACCAAGTGTGTCCTTTCACTCCTGTCTGAGTCGTGACCTGATATTATTCCAACTGCTTCAGTTTCTTTCAAGCATCACCTTTCTGTGCAGCAAGCTACGTCTCCATCTCCTAATAACTTCCACCATAAACCATCACAACACTGTAGATAGAGGGATGAAATATAGCAAAACAAGTCGAGTCAGAGACAGCGAGAGACCAAGGAAGACAAAGTCGATAATTACTAAGCTGTATGGGGGTGTGGAGTAAGAGATAGAAGAAATGATAAATGGGGGCTGTGCTATCAAAAAAAGAGATGCAGAGGCTGGACGG